>NC_090393.1:53287987-54487987 GCF_036365525.1 Heterodontus francisci
ACTTCGACTCAAATGGACAAGCCCAAACTTTTTGTAGCCAGTTTACTTTGAATCTACCGTGCGAGTACAGGAAGATCGCAACACTCAGTGCATCTGAATGGGGAGCTAGAGAGCGAGATGCCATTTTTGCAGAGTGGCCTATCTCTGACAGCAATTTTTTCCATTTCCACATTTAATCACATCTGCCCTCACCCAAAATTGCTGTGGCATTACAATTAAATAAAGGTGAGTGCATTAACCTGTTATTTTGACAGCTATTTTAGGCTATTGTTTTAAGATATGCATCCTCGGTCAGAACTGAAAAAAAGCAAGGAAGAGCCCCTTTATACAACAGACTTAAACCAAGTGGGGGTAGGGGAGCTTTAAACAGGTAAACGTCAAGGTTAAAAGCCATTTGTGATCTGATGCTTATTCAGTTTTGATTCTCAGAGACCAGGCTGCTTAAGCTGACTTTCTGTGTTTAAAGTACCAAACCCAGCTCCCTTATCTCAGCAGCAGAACCATGAACACATTTTTTGTGGGCTAAGCTTCCACAAACTAGAATGATGAAAACTAAACTCCAGTGGCCAGTGTACTGTTTCAGATATGCTTAATACCATAACACAGAGGAAAATAAAAGGGTTAATTTCCTGCAAGGGGGAAAAAGAATTAAACTGGGGATAAGTGAAAATGCTGGTCACCTCACTAATTCCTTCAAAAAGGCATGAGGAAAAATAAGTTCCACATAAAAATCTGGCCACAGCCAAGGAATAGTAAAAGATTTCCACTCATTTAGAAAAATTGATCACCAAACACATGTTTTACTCTCACTAGAATTTTGCTTTTTACAGTTACTAACTGATTCAGGAACTGATCCATCTGGATAAGTTATCTCCATCTCTCAAACTTTGATTGGAGATGCCCTGCACAGTAACTTTCTAAAAACAGTCGCAGTTAGGTATCTCAACTTACAGTTCAAACTTTATGCTATCAGCTGCAGAAACTTCACTCCAATAAAGCTTAGTACCAATAAAGTAGCAAGCAAGTCGATACCTGGAATATAATGTGTCAACACCCAAAGTCTGTGATTACCCTAGAGAGTAGGGAGAAAGGAGCATCTGGTCAAGTGAGTGAACACTTTCATTCCATTACAGCCTATAATGATCCTATGTAAAATCGACAACAATTTGCTTTTGTATTATGCCTTTAATGTAGCAAAACATCCCAAGGTGCTTAATAAGAGTTAACAAGCTACAGAAAGAGACCTCAGGATAGATGACCAAAAGCTTGGTCAAAGAGGTAGGTTTTAAGGAGCATCTTAAAAAGGAGGAGCGAGAGGTAGTGAGGCATCAATAGATTTTTAGAGTTTAGGGTGAAGGTAGCTGAAAGCATGGCCATCAATGGTGGAGCAATTATAACCAGGAATTGGAGGAGCGCAGAGATCTCGAAGGATTGTAGCTGGAGGAAGTTAGAGATAGGGAGAGTCGAGACCATGGAGGGATTTGAAAATAAAAAATGAGGATTTTATGATTGAGCTGTTGTCGAACCAGGAGATGAAGTAGAACAGGGAGAAAAAGGATAATGGGTGAATGGAGCTTGATGTGGGATAAGACGAGGGCAGTAGAATTTTAGATGTGTGGAAGTTTGTTTATAAACCCTGTTCCCATATCCAATCTGAAGTTGAACGTTGACAGTTTCTGCCATAGCCACTAATCTTGGAAGTAAATTCCACAGCCTCACAACTTTCCTTGTGAATAAGTTTCTCTCGCTCCCTAATCTTGTATATACGGCTTTGCATTCTAGACCTCTCAACTGCTGGAAACAGCCTGCTTCTATCTACCTTGTCCCATCCTTTCAGAATTTTAAACACCGTCAGATCAACTGCTCTAACAAAAGATCCACTTTTTCAAGTCACTCTTTGCATTTGTATTTCCTCATACCAGATAGCATCAGAACTATAATCCAGTGGAAGCTCCACCTAGAAACAGACAGGGCAGTTGCAAACAACAGTCTTGTCTGACATCAGATGTTAAAATTCCATTATTAAAATGTTTGCCTTGACAGGATACAATATTTCACACTGCTGTGGATAATACATTACCTTTTTAAAAGTTATTTTTTGTTACAATTGAAATGGATTGTTTTGGTCCCTCTAAAGAACAACCCACCAATCTGCTGATTCCACAAACAGATTCTCTTTTCCTTGTTTAACATCACAAATTCCTCAATAACCCACAGGCACCATCTTGAATACATTTGACCCAAAGATGCCACACTATTACAACAGACTCACTATTGTGAAAGAGCCACAGGTTTATTTGATGCCCACGTTACTCAAAAATCCTTGGTCAATGACAACAATCCAAGCATTATCTGAAAACACAAATTCAGGTTCCACATGTACGCTGACAATACCCAACTCTACTTCACCAGCATCTCTCTCAACCCCTTCACTGTCTCTCCACTAACTTAAGGATCACCGTTGGTATAACTTTACCATTTAATGATGGGATTCAGATCTAGGAATAATAAGTCGCTGATTTCAATCTTGTCACCATAGGTAATTACCAAGAGGAGGTCAGGAAATTCACCACAGGGAAAGAAAAAAAATTATATATCCAAAGGTTCTATTTTAGTAGGCGCTTTTCACTTGCTGTATGAATTTTGCAGTAACCTTGAATCCCAGTTGTATTCCCTGGTTTTCTCCTATGGCAGAAAAAGACAACGAGATGGACTAGTACTAAAGCCTCTGCTAGTCAACATTCTCAGACAGACACATCATAAATGGAGGTCTGGATGCACAGGGAGCAGTAAGTATGCAGAGTCACAGGCGGAGATGGTGACATTTTATAAATGGCTGCATTGCAATAACAAGTGCAATATTTGAAGCCAGAGTGCCATATCATTTTTTTAAATTCTAACTACATAAATATCTGAAAAGCAGAGCAATATCATAAAAACCAGCTAATAGCAACAATGTCAGACATCCTTAAAGGTTGTAATGTCGTCAATATGTTAATCACTAAAAGTAAGCACCCAAACAAACCTCGAGATTAATGCCAAGCATACTCTTGATAAATATGGAACGTCAAACTAGCCAGTCATAAACCAGCATTAAAGGATATGAGGAGAAAGTGAGGAGAAAGAAACAAAGTTAATGGTTTAAGTCAATGACCTTTCATCACCAACTCAATAACTATTTCTCTATCCACAAATGCTACCTGATTTGCTCAGCACTTTCAACATTTTGTCTTTATTTTAAGATTTTCAGTATCTGCAGTACTTTTGTTTTGTTTTAGAATTTAGAATATTTAGGTTACAACACAAAATGAAGCCAGTCAACCCGTCGTGTCTGCACCAGCTCTTTACTAGAGAAATCCAAATTTAATTCCACTAGCTCTGCATGTTCCTGTGCTTAAAATATTTGTTCACATTTCCCTTAAAAGATGCAGTACAAATCAGTTTGTAAATCTTGTGCGGCATCCCATGTTTCTGTTGCTCTATTTAGTGGTGCCAGCAAATTTAACACACTCACATTTAGTTTTGATATCCAAATTATTAAAGTAGATTAGAAACAGCAGAGTTCTAAACATCAATTCCAGTGTGACCACACGCGACATCACTCCCAATTCTGATGTTACTCATTCAAAGTACTTTCTGCTTTCATTCTGATCTTTCTTGGTTGGTGTGTTTCTGGATTGGCATCTACCCTGGGAAGCAGGGTTCTGATTTACTTCAGGCAGCTACTTTCCAACATACCTCCAACTATCCTTCAATTCTCTTTAATAGGTACAAGACTGTATGTGACAATGTCTCGTCAGTTTTTATGGACTGGCTTCACTGCAACAATTTAATTTTTACAAAATAATTTGAGGAGAATATTGTCATGCCTAGTACAGGCATGTCCTATTCATAACTTTAAACATGGACTACATTCAGCAAATCGTCTTCTGGAACTGAATTTTCCTTTTGTTTTAAACGAACCACATTGGACATTAAAAGTGGACATGGACTGCAAAGAGGGCTGCAAAGATGGCTGCCAAGGTCAGCTGACCTTTGGCCGGTGTATTCAAAAACTGATTCACTGTCTCGAAAGGACAAAAGGATACCTTCCAGACTAAGAGGTGTCATCAACGCCCATCCTGAAACCATCAGGAGACATTCCTGAATTGAATAGATTTCTCCTGAAACAAAGAAGGTGATCGTCTTAACCTCCTCAGGATGAATGTCTAACAACAATAAAGCAGGATGAGGCTAAGCAACCTAGACCCCCATGATATTTGGAAAAGGAACTGTAAGAAGTCACATGGCAGTGCAGCCATGATGGTCTCCTTTTTACAAATCTTTTAAAATACAGACTGCATGAAAAAGCAGCAAGCAGACAAGGCAGTACCACTGTACCTTAAAAGAACTTGAGACTAATATCTTAAGGTCTCCAAGCCTGTTCCTTTTCAAGTCCGCCAGTACAAAAAAACAACCACCTAGTGATGAGACTACAAGCAACTAACTTCATGACCTGCTGAAAATCCACCTCTTGGAGAGAATCGGGCAACAACTTCGATATACAACTACAGCTATCGAACCCACCGAACTGCACTTCAGGAGAGAAAATGCCTTCTTCACCGGACCCGCAATACATGCCTTTTCCCCCAGGTGAGCCAAATCACATGACTTACAAATTACTCCTTTGTTTGCAATTTGTAAAAATGCACTATCCTTTTAAGGCTTTCTTTCTCCAGTGTATGTGTGTGAGTGGTTGAGTGAGTGATATAGCATTAAACTTTCGGGGGATTCATGTGAATAAAAATAATCCTCTTTATTTAAATCCACGAAAAGCGTGCTGCTAATTATTCAGATTGGCCATACACTCAGGGGTTAAGAAACACACACATCTTCCTTGTCAAACATACACTGATTATAGACAGTAAAGGGAAAAGAACTGGGGTTTCAGTTCTCTCTCAATTCTGTCCATAACAATGTCTAGAGCATAAACATCCTAGACCCATATTGTACAGCGACAAAATTAGTACTTACACTGCCTCTAACTGTACTGGAATTAAACCTCACAAATATAGAAAACACCCAAACTTTAACCTCATCAGCAAGTTTGACAAAATCCTTTCCAGTATAAATTTACCTCAACAGAATATAGTATTGCAGCTGGTGTTCCAATCCTATATGGAAATTCTACAGCTTCATTTCCATAATTTCTCTATTTTTAAAAACAAAAATAGGATTTGAATTAGATAGTATTATTTTCATGAGACTGCTTCGCATATCTACCCCTCGAAAGGGATTTTAAAAACTCTTCCAATCTCAGGCCGCGGACTAAATTAAGGCACCCAGTCCAAATAAGATAACCTGCTTAACTGCACATTATTTATGCACCCAACATTTTAAAGTCATGGATTGTGTGTCCTCTCATGATTTTCCTCCAATGAACATAAATTCATATTCCTTTGAATGCTATCAGTCTGTCACACAAAACCTGATTGATGTCAGTTTTATGTAATCAGAAGTATCCTGCTTGAGACCTTTTACCTTCTTCCAATTTTCTCCTTTACCCTTCCCTCAAGAAGATTGACTCGTGCTTTAGTATAGACCCAGGTATAAACCAGCAACCTTTCTGTAACTTCCCCAAGTGGCTACTCTTCATCTATTTGCCTGGATACAGAGTGTTAATGATCAAGCAGAACCCAATGCTCAGATCACCAGACCACCACACAAATGGTGACACTGGATAATTAATCAGGAGTAGGATTCCGAGTTGATTTTCTCCCCATCTCTATTCCAGCAATACGGTGACCAATTGAATCAAAGAGTTGGCATTTGGTTGCAATCAGCTAACTAGAGCAGGCATTTGTAATTTACAGATCTGTATGCCATTCCACACTTCCAAAGCAGCAATGAAATTCAAAGGTAATCCATTGGTTATAAAGCACATTGACATGTTCAAAGGATGTGATAAGGCATTATGCAAGTGCACGTTCTTTGTTTCTGTGAAATCATTTACCCACTGAGTCCATCTGATGAAGGACACAGGCAGAGTTTGTCTATAGGATAAATAACAGGAGACTAGCTACAGACCTCTACACATTCCACTGGTCCTTAAACACAGAAGTATTTGCTTTTCCCAAACAATTTACAGTCAAATTGGTCAATTTGCTATCAATCCCATAAGTTCCAATCTTCTTTGAAGCCTAGGAGGTGCAAAACCTTATTAAATACCTTCCTGAATTCCAACTAAAATATATTTATTGGGGAGCTCTCTCAATACTCCTGAGTTCCAGTAGAATCATAAAGGCATGACTTGAGGACAAGGGATCACATAATCAAGGATGTGAAGGACAAGTTTAGAGCCGACACCAGGAAGGACAGTGCTGGTACTTCTATTAACTAGACTCCAGATATTTTTTCATGCCTTTGGTGTCACTATCAATTAGTCAGTGCCTCATTCAGTGCAGCTGGCTGTGACGCTTCAAGCAGAGCTTTTGTTCATTTACAATTCCTGCTGTTCTGCTGCTCAGCATCAGCTGACATGCTGGCTCAGAATCAACAGATCTGGTTACCTGAGAGAAGTCTACATATCCATTGACATAGATTGGTCTTGGCTTAGATCACCAAGGATCTTGGTTGAGCTACTGCCAGGAGCACTGAAAGTGAGCACATACTGCTTATTGGCTCTGCAGGTGGTAGGGAGCTATAGTAATCGTAACCCAGAAAAACTTCAACTCAAATAGTTTACGCAGGTCAGCTGGTCTTGTGAAATGTCCCAGCTTGAGTCAGTGGTGGGTCAGTTGGTAGAGGGAGTAGTGAACAGTTGAGCAGTGAGGCTCATCTTGGCAACATGTTGCCTGATACAATGTTTCATCCACATTTAGTACAAATGCATCACTAAATGGATTTAACCGTATTCCTTTACACAGTGGATGATCAACAGCCGGATCAGCCTCCTTGGAAGTGTGGTTAAATATAGAACTCTGCACTTGTCTAAGAAACAGTCAAGACGGCAACTGATATTCTGGATTGAAGAGATCAAATGTGTTGAAAAGGCCTTATTCATCTAAAGCTATGTTGTGATCTTGTAAAGCACTGCTTCATAATCCATGCAGAATACATTACTATTGCCTCTGCAATCTTAAAATAAATACAGAAAGCATACTGTAAAATGTTCTCAAGCAATACTGGACTATTTCAACATTAAATTCGATACCCTTGAATCTTCAGATACAATCCAGGGCTTTATGCAGCTTTGCAAAATATTAACCATAGCCTTACTTATTTCACCCAAGTATTCCAGTGTGCATCACATCTGATCTGGGCCATACACTTTACAAGTAGTAACAGCAGAAATCTAATGTCAGTCTGACCTGTAAGTAGTAACAGAAAGTTGCTGGAGCCAGTCTGATTTGCAATAAGCACTGACATCTGTTTCAAGCTGGCTAATGTAAAGACCAACACTGGACAGCCTGTAAACACAGAGGCTACTTTGTACAGTGGGAATATTTACACAGTATTTAACTGCTTCTTAAATGAGTTCAAGGTCATCCCACCCACTTTAAAAAAAAATTCTTGGGATCTGGACTTTGCTGATGAGGCCAGCTTTAATTGCCCATTCCTACATGCCCTTGTGAAGGCAGTGGTCTTTTCTTGAGCTGCTGCAGTCCATGTGGTGAAGGTACTCCCCACAAATCTACCCAGAAGTCCACTCCACGTGCCAGTCACTAAATGTGAAATTCTTGATAGCATTGCTAAACGTGTCTTTTACTATTTCAAACTAGTGTCCCTTTGTCCTAATGTTGCAATTTATTTTGAAGTAACACACGTGATTTATTTTTTCTGTATCATTTACTATCTCTATTTACTATTTCTTCAATGTTAAAAAGCCCAAATTTCTCTATTATTTCTTTAGCATCCTTCATCAGATGCTAGGGATCAGTTCTAAGGCTTATCTCCAGAACATCTTTCTTGTGACTCTACGTCCAGAACTGGACACAATGCTCAAGGGAAGGCAGAGTCTGAGCAGAGCAGTACTATTTCAGCACAGGTCCTCAAACTTGTATTCTTCCTTTTTGACTACATAGTTTGGCACTCTATTTGGTTCCTTGATTGCTTGACTGCATTGAATGTTGATCATTGAGTAGATTAAAACACGTTACATTTTCTACCATTAATCCACCAACATTCATGCTTTGCCCAATTATTTCTGAAACTTCTAAGCTATAAAACTCAACTGGTACTCACAGTTATGTATTTTCTGAAAATTCAACTGATTTACATTAAACTTATATCGAAATTATGTAAATTAGAAACAATAAATGTTCCCAACACTGACCCCTGGGGCACCCACTCAGTAAGTGTTCTCATCTCAAGAAGACTCAACCAATTATCTGTTTCTTCAATGAATGAACTGGTATCTTAGAAATTCCAGAATCCAAAATCCTAACCGCTACTTGCAAATTAACATTGTACAACTCCTGATAACAGCTGAGTCTGTGCATCAGGCTGGGCACGTCTGAATGCCAAGCTAGGTACCTGTCTGCGGTGCAGTGTCTGAGCCTGGGTGTACAGCATCTAAGTGCCAAGCTGGGAACAGCATCTGGGACTAGATGCCAAGCCAGGCACTTGTCTGGGGAGCAGCAACTGGGTCTGGGTGCCTGTCTGTGTGGGTGCCGGGTCTGGGTGCCAGTCTACGTGGGTGCCAGGTCTGGCTGCCAGTCTGTGGGTGGGTACCAGTCTATGTGGGTGCAGGTCTGGGTGCCAGTCTATGTGGGTGCCAGAACTTGGTGCCAGTCTATGTGGGTGCCGGGTCTGGGTGCCAATCTATATGGGTGCCAGTCTGTGTGGGTACCATTCTGTGTGGGTGCTGGGTCTGGGTGCCAGTCTGTGTGGGTGCCAGTCTGTGTGGGTGCTGGGTCTGGGTGCCAGTCTGTGTGGGTGCCAGTCTGTGTGGGTGCCTGGTCTGGGTGCCAGTGACCTACCTGTAATAGGAGAGGAGTCCGTTACTCAGCACAAACCAGCGGCGCTGGTAACCCTTCAGGTAGTTGGTCCATTTGTGGAGCCAGCCTGTGTGAGTGTTAGTGTTGCCGGGGAGCGAAAGCAGGGGCAGCGCGGCTCCCGCAGAGCTGGAGACTTCTCTGGGCGGTTCACTCATCCTGTGGCGGGGTTGGGAGCCCGGAGCCGACACTTGCCAGTCTTGACACAATAGCAAACTATCCAAGGCCACCGACCCGCAAGAGGAGGGCAGAAGAGCAGCCGCTTTCCCCATGGAAGAGGCGGCTCCTGGAGTGGGAGGCGGGGATGAGCGGAGGCCCGGCCACCGGCAGGTCCTACAGCTTAAAGAGCAACCTCCCAGTTACCGGCCTCAAAGCTCGGCCTCACAAGCTGCTGACTAGAATAAAAACTGATTCATTAATTATCATTAAAGGACAGATTCTCACTAAGAGCTTCCTGCGGTCAGTAATCCGCCATATGTAATAGATATTTATTCATCTTTTAGGACAACTGAGCCGCGAGTCTTAAAGCGTGGTGAGAAAAAGCGAATTTCAGTTGTACAACAATTATTATACAAACGATGCCGAGAGGAAGAACTGTTGTTTATAGTGTTTCTGCTAAGAACGGTTAAAAGCAATTATTCAGCAAATCGCGACTTTGGCTGGCGCGGTACTTTATTCCTCACATGAGAGAGAGAAAAAACTCATAAGGTGATGTTCCTTTAAAGGTGTTTATGCCGCGTCGTTCCCACGTGACTGTTTCCCGCTGAAGCCCCGCGTGCCGCTTCTTTTTGTGGATGGGCTGGAGTTCAAGCGCTTCCGCTCTTACTCGCCAGTGCCAGGGTGGCCCTGGAGAAAGAGCCAGCGGTGACCCCCTAGGATGCTTGAGATGTATTGTAAAATTTGGGCACTGCAGGACATGGAGTGCATAGTGGATAATAGTAATAGTACTTTTCAATTCAGCATAGAGGTGCCTCATCAGACCCCTTTCCTATCCTGAGTGGTGTGAAACAGGGCTGTGGCACCTACACTGTTTGGGATCGTCGTCTCCCTGCTGCTCTCACATGCGTTCAAGTCTTCAAAAGAAGGAATTTTCCTCCACACAAGATCAGGGGGCAGGTTGTTCACCCTTGCCCGTCTAAGAGCAAAGACCAAAGTACGGAAAGTCCTCATCAGGGAACTCCTCTTTGCTGACGATGCTGCATTAACATCTCACACTGAAGAATGTCTGCAGAGACTCATCAACAGAATTGCAGCTGCCTGCAATGAATTTGGCCTGACCATCAGCCTCAAGAAAACGAACATCATGGGACAGGACGTCAGAAATGCTCCATCCATCAATATCGGCGACCACGCTCTGGAAGTGGTTCAAGACTTCACCTACCAAGGCTCAACTATCACCAGTAACCTGTCTCTCGATGCAGAAATCAACAAGCGCATGGGAAAGGCTTCCGCTGCTATGTCCAGACTGGCCAAGAGAGTGTGGGAAAATGGCGCACTGACACGGAACACAAAAGTCCGAGTGTATCAAGCCTGTGTCCTCAGTACCTTGCTGTCCGGCAGCGAGGCCTGGATAACGTATGTCAGCCAAGAGAGACGTCTCAACTCATTCCATCTTCGCTGCCTCTGGAGAATCCTTGGCATCAGGTGGCAGGACTGTATTTCTAACACAGAAGTCCTTGAGGAGGCCAACATCCCCAGCATATACACCTTACTGAGCCAGCGGCGCTTGAGATGGCTTGGCCATGTGAGCCGCATGGAAGTTGGCAGGATCCCCAAGGACACTGATACCAGTGACGAGCTCGCTGTACAATGACCCACCGGCCGTCCATGTCTCCGCTTTAAAGACGTCTACAAATGCGACATGAAGTCCTGTGACATTGATCACAAGTCGTGGGAGTCAGTTACCAGTGATCACCAGAGCTGGCGGGCAGCCATAAAGGTGGGGCTAAAGTGTTGCGAGTCGAAGAGACTTAGCAGTTGGCAGGAAAAAAGACAGAAGCGCAAGGGGAGAGCCAACTGTGTAACAGCCCCGACAACCAATTTTATCTGCAGCACCTGTGGAAGAGTCTGTCACTCTAGAATTGGCCTTTATAGCCACTCCCAGCGCTGCTTCACAAACCACTGACCCCCTCCAGGCGCTTACCCATTGTCTCTCGAGACAAGGAGGCCAAAGAAGAAGAAGACTTTTATTTGAATTTTGTAAGTTTCCTTTGGTTATATAGTTAATTTGTTTATTAGTTGTACTATGTTTTTCAGCTGGTAACATTGGGGCATTCCAGTGTCTCCTTTTTGTGTTATTTTAGGAAATAATATTAAGACCTACCAGACTCTTTCTTCAAGTGTCGCTTCTTCTCTTAAATAAACCAAAAAGATTACATTGGGTTGCTATAGTGTCACCAACTAAAAGACAGCTCCACATGTACCCCTGCTTAATGAAATTCAAACATAAAATCTAATTAACAAAATAAACATAATTCTAAATCATACTGTGTGTCAATTGGACAACTGTTTTGTGACTTGAAACATTAAACATAGAAAACAGGAGCAGGAGTAGGCCATTCAGCCCTTCGAGCCTGCACCACCATTCATTATGATCATGGCTGATCATCCAACTCAGTAACCTGTTTCTGCTTTTGCCCCATACCCTTTGATCCCTTTAGACCCAAGAGCCATATCTAACTCCTTCTTGAAAACATACAATGTTTTGGCCTCAACTGCTTTCTGTGGTAGCGAATTCCACAGGCTCACCACTCTCTTGGTGAAGAAAATTCTCCTCATCTCAGTCCTGAAAGGTTTACCCCATATCCTTAGACTATGACCCCTGGTTCTGGACTTCCCCCACCATCGGGAACATCCTTCCTGCATCAACCTTATCAAGTCCTGTTAGAATTTTATAGGTTTTGCTCTGTTTTAACTCTGTTTCGCTTTCCACAGATGCTGCCTGACCTGCTGTGTATTTCCAGCATTTTTGTTTTTGTTTGTGGCCCTAAACTCTGGAATTCCCTCCCTGGACACCTCTGCCTCTTTCCTCTTATAAGATATTCCTTAATACCAACCTCTTTGACCAAGCTTTTGGTCATCTACCCTAAACTCTTGGTGTTATGGCCAGGTGGGTGATGGCATATCTGGTTTCCACTGATCACTTCCCGACTGACCACAGTGTTCTTGTTTTTAATTTGCATTTCGGCCCCTGTGTTTTGTTGGTCAAAAACAGACGGTGACAGGTTTTCTCAGATTTAAAACAGAAGATTAAATATTTATTGAACAATATTCACCAGCCATACACATTCACACTCACAAGCACACTCAAGAAGAGATGGATAGAAGGTAAAGGGTAAGAGGTGTTGAGAGTTCAAGGCGTTAAAGTCTGTTGTTTCAGGAAAACCTGTGGGATCCTCTCAGAAGGTGAGTTTTAAAGTTGTAGGCTTGTTTGCTGGCTGTCGTGTATTTGCTGGGTTGCTGAAGGCTTCTGGCAGTTCACTTCAGTTTGAAGACAGTGGTGTTAGTCTTGGTTCAGTTTTCACAGGTGGATGAGTTGTTTCAAAGGCACCCTCTTTTCTCTGCTGCAGTTAGCTTTCAAATTGTCTCAGCAGG
This sequence comes from Heterodontus francisci, assembly GCF_036365525.1. Lineage (NCBI taxonomy): Eukaryota > Metazoa > Chordata > Chondrichthyes > Heterodontiformes > Heterodontidae > Heterodontus > Heterodontus francisci. The sequence continues at coordinate 53,300,557 of NC_090393.1, forward strand.
GTTCAATGGTGGTAGCTGAAACTAGTCTCCCTCTCTCTCAGCCTTGTGCTGGAATTCAAGGTGGTTTTCGATGTTGACTGTGGTTGGAGAGACCAGACTGTTAATGACTGAACTGGAAAGACGTCCCCCCCCCCCCCATTGTTCCTCAAAACCACTACTTTTACAGTTCAATTCACCATGTGTTTGTTATGCCCATGTGGCTTTACGTCTCAGTTCCTGATGGGCTGTACAATACCTTTTGGCCCCATTTTGATAAAATGAGGGCTGTTCACACTCTGTTGTGGTGAAGCTTAGCTGGAGATGGAGAATCTGGAAGTTTCTTTGTTTTAGCTCATTTTGTGTATAGCTCACATCCATGTGTGATCAGCTTTCTCATTTCCATGCAGACAGGGTTAATTGGTTTTCGTTCTAGTAGACCTGGATGTGTATTTTAGGGGCGGGAGGTGTTTGTCATGTGACTGTTCTCCATCTTATTGAAAGAAAATGTAACAGTTCTTCAGTCCTTTTAAAATTGTTCTAATTTTTTAACTCTTCCATTTATTTTTTGTATTATCATCGCTGCACTTGTGAACATGATATCAGCATCAAATTTTGCTTGATAATGCACCTCTGGAGCACCGTGGAAGAATTGATACTGGACTGGACTAGAGACATTCCCCGACCCAACACCATCAATACTTCATTTCATTGTCACACCCTCTATTAGCCAACTTGATATGGCAGAATGCTAATGTTTTTGTCCCAGCTGGTAAACTGTTTTAATTTAAATTAAAGTAGTTATTCCAATTTTTCTCCTCCCTCAAATCAGAACTTGAAAATAGTATCACCATGCAAAGCTCTGGCTTGTTGTATTGATTTGCTATATCACATTGAAGCCTAATTATATGTTTCTCTCACCAAAGACTGTAGGTAAGCCAGTTATACATTTGCAGCTTGCCTAGTAGCTTGCAGAATTCATTTTCCATTATTACCATCTTGTTAGCAAAAGAAACTTCAACACCACTTGAACTGAATTCTACTCATTTCCATTGCTACATCAGTAGGATTTATCGCCTAAAGAGGTTTTCATCAAAGGCAGCAGCCATGTAGCTGCCCAAAATAACCTTTCAGCAACATTTTGTTTGAAGGTGTCAGCTGTGGTTGAGTTGGTAGCATTCTTTTTTTTGAGTTCAAGTCTCACTCCAAAAACTTGAGCTCCAGCGACCCGGGTTCAATTCCGGGTACTGCCTGTGTGGAGTTTGCAAGTTCTCCCTGTGTCTGCGTGGGTTTCCTCCGGGTGCTCCGGTTTCCTCCCACATGCCAAAGACTTGCAGGTTGATAGGTAAATTGGCCATTAGCAATTGCCCCTAGTATAGGTCGGTGGTAGGGAAAATATAGGGACAGGTGGGGATGTGGTAGGAATATGGAATTAGTGTAGGATTAGTATAAATGGGTGGTTGATGGTCGGCACAGACTCGGTGGGCCGAAGGGCCTGTTTCAGTGCTGTATCTCTAAACTAAACTAAATTAAAAATCTTAGCTGAAACTTAAAGTGCAGTACTGAGAGAGTGCTGCACTGTTAGAGGTGCTGTCTTTTGGAGGAAATATTAAACCAAGGCCTTGTCTGCTTTCTAAAGTGGACATAAAAGATCCCATAGTGCTATTTTGAAGAGTAGGGAAGTTATCCCTGGTATATGAGTCAATATTTATTCCTTAATAAACATTACAAAAAAATTATCTGGTCATTATTACATTGTTCTTTGTGGGAGCTTACATTTGCAAATTGGCTGCCGGGTGTCCTACATTATAATGACGACACCTCAAAAGTATTTTATTGGCTGTAAAGTACTTTGGGATGTTCTGAGTTTGTGAAAGATGCTATATAAATGCAAGTCTTTTACTTTTATACCTGCCCTTTCAGTTGGTCTGTCCTGATAATGAAAGTCTATTCCCCACTTGGAATTTCTCTTCTAGTCCAGTACTACTTGGTCAGTCTCCAGTACTCTGTGGAGGATAATCACCTAATTGACAGCTGGCATCTTTTTAATGGGTTGTTCTGTATTCTAAAAAGTTTAGACCAAACAGCAAAATTGTGCATGGCCTCCTGGCCAAGTTGGCCATTATAACAAGTCCAGGCGGAGCACAGTCTCTGACTGTGTTCACTCCAGATGCCTGCCTCTCTTCCACGCTTATGTCCATGCAAAGGTATCCATGGAGAGGGAGCGTGCAATGTCCACTGGTATGCTCAAGGCTTCCTGCAACCAGTGGGCACTGGAGTGCAATGGTTGATAAGGAGACAAAGTTATAATTTCCTAAGGTTTGTTAGTTTTATTAACATTTGGAACTTACTGTTTGTGCCCCATTAAAAAGGTGTATTTATGCCTTATGTGATTCCAATTGATGATTTAATCATCTTCATTCATAGAAAAATGTGTGGCATGGTTTTAGTGGTCAGTGCCCACTAAGGAGCAGCATAGTGGTGCCATTTATCTCCTTCTTCCTGACTTTCTCTCATGATCCATCACACTATTTCCATTCTATTGGCATTTGATTTTGGCACTCAACTTCAAAATTTAGAGAACATACATGTACATGCTAATTGATTGAGTTGTTGCAATTACCATCCTCCAACTTGTGATGTCCTCTAATCATTGACCATCTCTGTGCCTTGTTGAAGCTGCTGCCTTCCTGCTTGTTGCACTACAATGAATTAAATAAACTATGCAGAGCAATAAGATAGAGACCAGAATTCATTTAAAGCCTGTTCCATCATGTGAAACCATTTTTAAAAATTCTTGTTTCTCTGTTGTGTTCTGTTTAAAACATTGCACTTTGCTCAAATTTTTTGAAAGCCTTTAATTAAGCTTTATGAATGTTATTTTCCTGTTTACTGCCTTAGAGTAATATTTGCTGTCTAAATTTAGCTAAATTAAGTTAAACTAATCTTTCCTGTACCAATAGGTGAGCATTTTTCTTGCTATTATTGTGGATAGCATAGTTGCTCCATTGATTTTTTTTTTTTATTCATTCATGGATGTGGGCGTCGCTGGCCAGGATAGCATTTATTTCCCATCCCTAATTGCCCTTGAGAAGGTGGTGGTGAGCTGCCTTCTTGAACTGCTGCAGTTCCATGTGAGGTAAGTACACCCACAGTGCTGTTATGAAGGGAGTTCCAGGATTTTGACCCAGCGACAGTGAAGGAACATCAATAGAGTTCCAAGTCATGATGGTGTGCGGAATGGAGGGGAACTTGCAGATGATGTTCCCATGCATCTGCTGCCCTTGTTCTTGGAGGTGGTCGAGGTCCTGGGTTTGGAGGGTGCTGTCTAAGGAGCCTTAGTGCGCTTGCTGCAGTGCATCTTGTAGATGGTACACACTGCTGCCACTGTGCGTCGGTGGTGGAAGGAGTGAATATTTGTGGATGGAGTGCCAATCAAATGGGCTGCTTGGTCCTGGATGTTGTCGAGCTTCTTGAGTGTTGTTGGAGCTGCACCCATCCAGGCAAATGGAGAGTATTCTTCTTGTCATTACTGCCATTTTTAGGAATCATTATTCACACTGTTACAATACTCCAAATGTATTTGCATAGCGGCTGATTAAATGATCACAGGGTTCACTGGTGTTGCCTCATTGAGTGAGGCAAAAATGTATTTATTCCATGTGGAATCCAACTGCAGTTTCACCCATCATGTTTTGAATCCACCCAGGATTACAGGTATCTCCGAGAAATACAACGTTCCTCAGACTGCTATTCTCACCGCATCCTGAGATCCACACTCAGTGCTATGCGCCGCCACATGCACACACTGAACCTCTCTCTCCAACAACACCACCTCACCTTATCTCAAAGCTGTTCTACTCCACAGTTTCATTTCATCCTTCGTCTCATCCGACGCATTAACAAAAAATGTTTTTTCTTCCTTTCAGGTGTCAAGGAACGTGAGCTCCAGCTGCTGATGGGGACTAATGCCCCTCCAGATCCTTCGTCCCCTTCACTTCCCTCTGACCCCACCCCTTCTGATCTGACCCCTTGCTGTGTATTCACTATACCCTCTGACCACCCCCTCTCTGATGGTGAACGTTCTGTACTCAGCAAAGGTCTCAATTTTATCCCCTTACGACCCCACCTCAATGAATTTCGCGCTCGGCATGCGTTGAGCTCTTCTTCCGTCCCCTCCGCGTCCGGGCTCACTTCTTTGACCAGGAGTCCTTCCCTTGATCAGTAGACCCATTCATCCACCTCCAGCATTCTCCCTCTACCTGGACCCCACCCCCTGGCCTCTTACCCGCTCTTGATCTCTTCATTGAAAACTGTCGGCGAGACATTGGTCATCTCAATTTCTCTGCCCCCCTCACTCACTCTAACCTGTCCCCCTCTGAACTTGAGGCACTCCATTCTCTCAGATCTAATCCCGACATGGTCATCAAACCTGCAGACAAGGGTGGCGCTGTTTTTTATGGTGTACTGACCTCTACCTTGCAGAGGCTCAGTGCCAACTCTCAAACACTTCTTCCTACCTCCCTCTGGACCATGACCCCACCACCGAACATCAAGCTACTGTCCACAGGACTGTCACTGACCTCATCTCCTCTGGAGATCTTCCCTCTACTGCTTCCAACCTCGTAGTCCCACAACCCTGGACAGCCCGCTTCTACCTCCTTCCCAAAATCCACAAACAGGACTGTCCCGGCCAACCCATTGTTTCAGCCTGCTCCTGCCCCACTGAACATATTTCTTCCTATCTTGACTATCTTTTCTCCGCTGGTCCAGTCTCTTCCCACCTACATCCGTGACTCTTCTGACGCCCTATGTCATTTTGACAATTTCCAGTTTCCTGGCCCCAACCGCCTCCTCTTCACTATGGACGTCCAATCTCTCTACACCTCCATACCCCACCAGGACGGTTTGAAGGCTCTCCACTTCTTCATTGAACAGAGGCCCAACCAGTCCCCATCCACCACCACCCTCCTCCGCCTGGCTGAACCTGTTCTCACATTGAACAACTTCTCCTTCAACTCCATTCACTTCCTTCAAGTAAAATGTGTTGCTATGGGTACCCGCATGGTCCAAGTTATGCCTGTCTTTTTGTGGGATATGTCGAACATTCCTTGTTCCAGTCCTACTCAGGCCCCCTCCCCCAACTCTCTCTCCGGTACATTGATGACGACTGTATCGGTGCCGTTTCCTGCTCCCACCCCGAACTGGAAAACTTTATCAACTTTGCTTCTAATTTCCAAACTTCTCTCACCTTTACATGGTCCATATCTGACCCCTTCCCTGACTTCTCTGTCTCCCTCTCTGGGGATAGGCTGTCTACTAATATTCACTATAAGCCCACCGACTCCCACAGCTACCGCAACTACACTTCTTCACACCCTGACTCCTGTAAGGACTCCATTTCATTCCCCCAATTTCTCCGTCTCCGACGCATCTGCTCTGATGATGCTACCTTCCATGACAGCGCTTCTGATATGTCTTCCTTTTTCCTCAACCGAAGATTCCCCCCCACTGTGGTTGACAGGGCCCTCAACCATGTCTGGTCCATTTCCCGCACCTCTACCCTCACTCCTTCCCCTCCCTCCTCGAACAATGACAAGGGTTCCCCTTGTCCTCACTTTCCACCCCATCAGCCTCCATAGCCAAAGGATCATCCTCTGCCATTTACGCCACCTCCAGCGTGAATCCACTACCAAACATATCTTCCCCTCCTTTCCCCTGTCAGCATTCCGAAGGAATCGTTCCCTCCGTGACACCCTGGTCCACTCCTCCATTACCCCCACCACCTCGTCCCCTTCCCATGGCACCTTCCCCTTCAATCACAGGAGGTGTAATACCTGCCCATTTACCTCCTCTCTCCTCACTATCCCAGGCCCCCAAACACTCCTTTCAGGTGAAGCAGCGATTTACTTGTACTTCTTTCAATGTAGTATACTGTATTCGCTGCTCACAATGTGGTCTCCTCTACATTGGGGAGACCAAACGCAGACTGGGTGACCACTTTGCGGAACACCTCTGCTCAGTCTGCAAGCAGGACCCCGAGCTTCCGGTTGCTTGCCATTTCAACACTCCCCCTGCTCTCATGCTCACATCTCTGTCCTGGATTGCTGCAGTGTTCCAGCAAACATCAACGCAAGCTCGAGGAACAGCATCTAATTTACCGATTAGGCACACTACAGCCTGCTGGACTGAACATTGAGTTCAATAATTTCAGAGCATGACGGGCCCCCCATTTTACTTTTATTTTTAGTTATTTTTTTTCTTTTTCCTTTTTAAATTTTTTTTGTGCTTATTTTATTTCATCTTAGTTTGTTCAGTTTTTTTTCATGTTTGTACATTAACACCCTATCTGTACTAATGCTTTGTCTTTCAACACACCATTAACATATTGTTTGCCTTTGCTCCATGACCTTCTGATCAGCTAGTCTGTGACCTTGTCGTAACTACACCTTCTCCTTTGTATCTCTTGCCCCAACCCCACTTTACTTGCTTATAACCTTTTACATTTCTAATATTTGCCAGTTCTGAAGGCTAACCTTGCTGCACACCAAGGAGTGGTCGGTGTCGCAGTCCGCACTGTGGAAGCTGCGTGTGATTTGAATGCTGTTTAAAGAGGCTCGCCTTGTGCCGATGAGGTCCAGCTGGTGCCAACAACATGATCTTGGGTGCCTCCGAGAAACCTGGTCACAGGGTTTAGTGTGAAAGAACGAGTTGGTGATGCAGAGGTTATGATAGGTACACAACTCAAGCAGTCTCTGTCCATTCTCATTCATCCTTCCAATGCCATAGCGCCCAAGGCAGGAGGGCCATGAGTCATGGTCGGCCCCAACCCTGGCATTAAAGTCCCCCAGCAGGAATAGGTGTTCGGTGTTGGGGATGCTACTAATGATATCATGGAGTTCCTCGTAGAACTGGTCTTTATCTTCAGGTGGGGAGCAGAGTGTTGGAGCATAGATGCTGAGTAGGTGTACTGGACCAGAGGCGGTGAACAGTCGGATGGACAGTATGCATTCTGAGCCATTTGAGGGTGGCTCTATCATGCTGAGCAAAGAGTTTCTGATGGCGAAGCCCACTCCATGCTGTCTTGGTTCTTCAGGATCTCTACCCTGCCAGAAGAAGGTGTAGTCTTGCTCTCTTAGAGATCTACTCGCAAGGAGGCGTGTCTCCTGAAGTGCTGCAATGTCCACATTGAGTCTACTGAGCTCATTGTTAATGATGGCTGTCTTCCGAGAATCGTTGATTTGTGTAAGGTCTTCCGACAGGCCAGGACACATAGTTCTGACGTTCCAGCTTGCAAAATGAAGGGCTGGTACCTTTCCTTTTTTGGTCGTGCTGTTTGGTGCGGTGTTACAGTCCACTTGTCGGGCAATGACCCTGAGCTCCAAGCACCCATTGAAGCAGGTGGACTGTGGCGGGATAGAACCTTACTGACCGGGGGCTGCATGGTTTGAGGCAGGCGGTAGCTGTCCAGTGAGATGCGATGACCTCTCCCACCGACAAAGGCAACCCGTGACGCCCAATCTTTACGCCAATTGAGCTGCCTTCCGTGTTGATTTGGTCGCTGTGAGGCGACTATGGAGTGACCTCTCCATGGCGCACGCCTGGGCATATGTATGGAGTTTGTGAGTTGCCCAAGCGTCAAAACTCCCCTCTCGGCCTTCCTGGTGGGGTCCAAAGGAGTGCAGAGCACGACATTTGGCACCAGTATGACTGCAGGAACTGCCGGAAACATGCCAAAGGTGACAGATGACCGCCTTCGGGGTTCCGCTCCGGATTTTCTGTTAGGGTTTACTCCCTTAGCCTTTGTCTCTCCCGAGACGCCCACAAGGCAGTGGGGTTGTTGGGGCCCCTACACAGGGGTATATGGATGCCGGTGGGAGGAGGTGGCGGGTGCGAGGAGGAGGAGTGCGGTGGGAAGGGGTGGAGGGAAGGGGTGCGGGGGGAGCTGGGACGGGGGCTGCAGTGGGTAGGGGAGAGGGGTGCAGGGGAAAGGGGTGTGAGGGGAAGATGGTGCAGGGGGGGAGCTGGGAAAGGGGTGTGAGGGGGGTGGGGGGAAGGGGGTGCGAGGGGGGTGGGGGGGAATAGGGAGTGGGTGCAGGTAATAAAACATTGCATCAGCTCCCACCATTGTCCCTTTTACAATGCTGTACTACTACTGGGATCGGGATCCAGATCCAGGAGCAGAGCCGGATTTGCGGGGAAGGTTTGTGTGGAAACAGCGCGGAGTCACCGGGGGCCACTGCCGGGACAATGTGGCCGCTCTTCCTCCTGATCGCCGCCGTGGACGGGCTCCCCAAACACAGCCTAGTGGCCTTCCTGTCCAGTTGGCCACCATTGGCAGGGTCTTCATCAGCATTCCTTTCCCGGATTGCCAGCCGTTCACCCTCTGTCTGTGGTGTATTCCTCTCCCAGCCTTACGCGACCACCGCCCTGGACACCGCCATGTAAGAGTATCACTGGTTGCTGCTTAAACCCTGCTTAATCACATGGCTACAAGTGTAAAAAGACTCCAACCGAGTGCACAGCCGCCCACCATTCTGTGATTCGTTCATTTGTCTCTGAGATCCCACCTGTGCTTTGCCAGCCACAGGGCAAATAGGCAGGCTTTGATTTTGACGCCATCGAGAGAATGGCAAGCTTTTCCCATGGTATCAGACCCAAGACAGAAAACTCCCCATGCGGTGGAAGGCGCAGAGGGACCCAAGTACAACCCAATACCCAACCACATCATGCCAGAGCATTTCCAATGCACCAGGGACAGTGTGCCAATGCAGATCATCACAGGAATGGTGCACAAACACATCATAACCACCCCCAGTGAATACAGGGTCTCCCCCCATTCTCAGTTTACAATTAATCTTGAAAAGTAGAATAAATGGATGGAATCTACTTATGTTGTGGAATAATGTCATCAAATTTATGTCACATGAATTATTTCTTCCCTCCAAAGATCCATGATGGGAGGAGTAAGCATTATTAAAAGTACAATGTGCATATTGAAGAATAAAACTAAAACAAGATACTTCGTAAAACTAAAATCAATGCAATAAATATAACAAAACTGCTTAGAATCATGGAATCTTACAGCACAGGAGGTGACCATTACATCCATCATATCTGTGCCAGCTTTCTGGCAGAGCTACCCACTCATTACCCTGCCTTTCCCCCACATATGTAAACATTTTTTCCTTGTTTATCCACTTCCCTTTAAGAATTCATTATGGATTCTCCTTCTACCACTGTTTCTGCTTGGCATTCCATAGTCTAACACTACTAAAGGTAAAAAGGAAGAGTGAGGAGGGTGCAGAGGTTCATTAAGATGTGAACAGGGATGAAAGACTTCATTTACGATGAAATGAGAGCAACCGGGCCTTTTCCATTACAGATAATGTTGTTGAAAAGCGTGAGTTGAATCCTGAAAAAATACATTTTCACTGGTCAGTGAGTCAGTAACTAGAAGGCATAAATTATCATCAAAAGAATGAAGGGAGGGATTAGGAGAATTTTTTTTTTACCTTTAACATTACTACAACAGAAAAAAAACTGTAGTATGACATTAGTGGACTTCAGGACAGTCTCTTTAACCCTTTCCTCAGCCTCCCCTTTGCTGGGTTTAGAATATCCAAGGACAATACTAAACATGAATTAATCAGCATCACATATCCATCTTAATTTATTCTATTGCACTGATCTCTACAAATTGGTTTTACTTATCAAAATATTATACATTGGATAGTAAACAAGGTTCAAAGCCTATTTTCCCCATGTACTTCTATATATCAAAAATAATCACTTGGAGTTAAAATGCCCTCTTGTACACTCTTACTGTTATGTGGATTTTGGATATTTTCAGTTTTGGGGATCACCTGAATTTGACATTTCCACGTTATGCCCTGCATGGTCCTGATGTGTATTGGCCAGGCTACAAAATGCATTTTTATTGTTCAGTATAGAAAAGAACACAGCCGTTTCTCAAAGCTATCAAATAACTTAATTGTATATTCAGCAAACATCCGGTCCTGAAATGGTTAGCTCCAAAAACCTCAAGACCCTTGCTAACTGGTAGGTTCAAGATATTGTAGTGGAAATCCAAAAGCACGGGGAAAAATGTAAAAAGCGAGATAAGTTAGAAGAGATGTATCCTCTCACATTTACAAACAGGATGAAGTGTCTTACAAAACCTTCCTAAAACACCCTGAGGCAGAGGCACTGTTTCTGTATATTCCCTTTAATCAGGCTGTGTGCTGCGCGGCTGAGTCCCGCCCTAGGACCGTTTGTGCAAGGCTGCAGTTTCCACTCGGGGGGGATCCGAAGAGGCGCAGGATCGGTGGTTGTTAGGGGGAAGCGGCAAACTGTGAATCAGTGGCGTTTACAGTTCCCTGTGCCGTGGAGGTGGATCATTCTGGGGGAAAGGTTACCTTTTAAATGGGTGAATTGCCGCCAGTTGCCTCTCCGCTTTTTGTTACTGTCGTGTAAGTGGGGCGAGGTTTCCAGTTACGATTAAAATATCATTTTATAGCTTAAATATAAATTAGTTCAGCCTGTTTTCCAATAACGAGAGTAATTGGGCCTTAAAGCTATGCTATTTAATCCTCTTCTAAATTATTTTGGTTTCAGTTATTTACCCAATTTAGCTCAAGAAATATCAATAATCCAAAAGCAAAATACTGGAAATCTCTCTCCACAGATGTTGCTGAATATTTCCACCATTTTCTGTTTTATATCAATATCCCGTTGGTTTAAATTCCTCCCGAAGTCTCCAATCCTTTGGCTACAATTGGAGTATATCAACATGTAACGACAAGAAGGGCAAAAGGCAACTATATTCTCTGAACTGTATTTCAATCAATGGCCAAGTGGTTGAAAAAATATTAGCCCACTGCACAACCCATTTAGCAACATAGGGACAGGAGTAAGCTATTCAGCCCTCGTGCCTTTTCTGCCATTCAGCTAGACCATGGCTGATCTGCACCTGGACCTCATTAACCTGTCTTTGCTTCATATTCCTTGATTTCCTTATCTAACAAAAAATGTCAATCCCAGTTAATTGATGTAGTATCCTCAGCCTTTTGAGGAAGAGAGTCCCAGATTTTCAGACTTGTGGCCCTGTTTTTTTTTCTCTTTTTTCATGTTTTTTTTACTGGTTTGTTTTCTCACTTCTTGTTGGTTTCTTAATTCCTTTACTTTGTGTTCTGGACAGCTGCTATCCTGCCATTCACATCTCATCCAGACACATTGTTTCTTTTCTTGTCCCGTTACCACTGCCTTTGACTTTGTACTGTGAAATCTTTTGTCATGTAATCACTCCTGCCCTCCACCCTTTTGTTCTTCTTCGCCTCTTTCCCCCCTTTCAATTGCTCAGAACCTATTCTATTTCTAACTTTTCCCAGTTCTGATGAAAGGTCACAGACCTGAAATGTTAACTCTGTTTTTCTGTCCACAGGTGCTGCCTGGCCTGCTGAGTATTCCCAGCATTTTCTGTTTTTATTCCACATTTTCCCTGTTCTTTGTGTGGGTGAAAAAGTTTTTTTTATTTACCTCTGAATGGCCTAACTCTAATTTTAAGATCATATTCTCTTGTTCTGAATTCTCGCACCAGACGAACCAAGGCAGGTAAATGGAGTTAAGATGTAGATCAGCCAAAACCGTATGTGCCTTATCAAATCTCTTTATCATTTTAACACCACAATTAGATCACCCGATAATCTTCTAAACTCTAGGGAATAAAAGTCCAGTTTGTGGAATCTTTAATCCCTGGTATTGTCAAAAAAACCCTTCCATCAGAAAGAAATGCTAATAAATGTTTTTCCTATGAAATGTATACTTTGTGACATTCAACGAGACTACAGATAAGCAAACTTGAGTTAATTTTATGTAACACTCTCACTATGCCTAGACTGAATGCTAATGCAGTAATAGAAACAGAAAATGCATCTGTGGAGAAAGAAAAACAATGCCAGGTCGATGACCTTTTGTCAGAACTGGCGAAATGTTAACTCTTTTTCTCCGCAGATGCAGACCTGATGAGTAGTTGCAGCATTTTCTGTTTTTATTTTGGATTTCCAGTACCAGCAATATTTGCTGATGCAGTAATGGTGTAATAAACAATACAAAGCTAAATCCTGATTTGCTTGATTTATGTAATCTGTTCTTTAGTAACTTTCTGTTTAAACTACATTGCTTTCATTAATGTGGTGCTGATTGTGTGATGCTTCTGTTTAGTTGGAAAATCCAGGGCCGTTGGGGAGGTACTGCACAGCATCTCTATAGGAGACAGTGGGATTCTGTGGTCATTCAGTAGTGTCTCCTAATGGCTGTTTATGGAGAATATTGGTTGCAACTTGGGAGAAGACTGTACCCTGTCATCCTGGGTTAGGTGTCAGGCTCTCTAGGAGAAGAATAGGAGAATTGGACATACCAAATGAATTGAGAACTTCCTTGAATAGATAGACATTAAAAATAATAACAAGATGGCAGCAGGTTATGTAATGTTTAAGTTTCTGGTCATTTAGTATGGTATGACTTACTTGGTTCTTCTCATATGGTGCAAGGGATAATGTCTTGTTACTTATTGGATTTCAGTTTGAGGTTCCAGTGATAACAGATGGCTGTGCCACAGCAGGCTGGGATTTCTGGCCTAGACGCCCAGCAGACTCTCCTGGCCACAGTCAGTGGAAATGTACAGAAATATGCAGTCAAGAAGAAGAAGATCCTCAGTGCAGAAGAGCTGGAGCTGTATGAGCTCTCACAGACTGCTGGTATTGTCATGGATCAGGAAGTGTTCAAGTAAGTCTAAAAATAATCACAAATGTGAGAAATAACCCTGGAAATTAAAAATGGATAATGGTGAAATGGTTTCTTTTCAGAAGTTGATCAACTACTATGTATTTGTTTTCTGTTTTATTTGAAATGTGATTAACCTTTCCTACAAGCTTAAATTGAATTGTTTTTCATAATTGTAGCAAATAATGCCAGCAGCCTGTGAAAAAGTAAAATGTACAGCCAATGAAGGAAATCATTTCCACAAGCAATGATCATCTGTACCACAATGATGCAAAAATGCTGAAATGGCAGATTTTTACTTCCAGAACAGGCTTATAGTAAGAGTGCAATCAGCAAAATCATTAAGTGCGGATGTATGTTGCTTCTGTTTTACATTCAGGCAGCCATAGTTCAGTGGTAGCATTCTCACCTCTAAATCAGAAAGCCATGGGTCAAGTTTCTCTCCATAGATTTGAACACATAACTTAGGCTGACACTTCAGTGCATTACTGAGGAACAGGAGTAGACCATTCAGCCCTTCACACGTGCTCCGCCATTAGATCATGGCTGATCTACATCTTAATTCCATTTACCTGCCTCGGCTCCGTAATCCGTTAATACCCTTGCCTAACAAAAACCGATCAATCTCATTTTTGAAATTTTCGATTGACCGAGACTCAGCTGCTTTAGGGGGGAGAGAATTGCAGATTTCCACTATCCTTTGCACAAAGAAATGCTTCCTGACATCACCTCTCAACAATCTATCTCTAATATTAAGGTTGTGCCCCTATGTTCTAAACTTCCACCAGAGGAAATAGTTTACCTCTATTAACTCTTACCTTAATTAAGTTCAAATAGATCACCCTTACTCTTGTATACTCGAGGAAATACAAACCTAATTTATGCAACAACGGGAGTCTGTCAGAGATGCTTTTTTTGGATGAGTCATTAAACCAAGGCTGTATCTGCTCTCTCATATGGATGTAAAAGATCCCAATGATCAGGGGTGTTTTCCCAGTGTGCTGGCCAACATTCATCCCTCAATTGACATCATTAAGACAAATTATTTGATCATTATCATATTGCTGTTTGTGAAACCTTGCTGTATGCAAATTGCCGTAAAGCACTTTGAGACTTACTGAGGCCATGAAAACAGGTATATAAATGCAAGTTCTTTTTTCTTTTCATCAGTACCGTCTTTAATACTATCAACAGCTGTGATTTTGCATCAGATAGACTCATCTGACATTCCCTGTCATTTCAAAATGAGTTGCCCTGCCTTCTGCTTGTGACATGCTCTGCTTTCTTTGTTCATTCAACCCTTTATCGTCATTGCAGTGATTGTCTTTTAATTCCCTTCTCCTCCCCCCTCTGCCCTTTACTTTTTGAATGCAACTTTTTTTCATTTCTGATGAAGGCTCTCTTTTTCTTTTCTTAGATGCTGACTGGCTTGTGCATTTTCAATGTTCTCTGTTTCACCATTTATTTTTTGTTTTGGCCAAATAGGTGTTTGACATGCACTGAAACTGTTATCCTCTTAATGACACAGCTTACATATCTGAGCTCATTATTGTTGTGCTGGACAGTACTATTCTGCTAGTTAAGAATATAAAAAACAGCAAGGAATGACGCAAAGATTGATAAGGAAGGTAAAATAAGAGTATGAGAGAAAGCTAGCTGGAAATATAAAGACAGATAGTAAGAGTTTCTTTAGATGTTTAAAAAAGAAAAGAGTTAATAAAGTGAGCGTTGGTCCTATAGAATGTGAGTCTGGGGAATTAATAATGGATAATAAGGAGATGGCAGATGAATTGAACAGATATTTTGCATCAGTCTTCACGATTGAGGATACAAGTAACATCCCATTATTAGCTGTAAGTCAGGAAATGGAAGGGAGGGAGGAATTCAAGAAAATTACAATCACCAGGGAAGTGGTACTGAACAAATTGTTGGAGTTGCAGGCTGACAAGTCCCTGGGTCCTAATGGACTTCATCCTAGGGTGTTAAAAGAAGTGGCTAGTGAGATAGTTGATGCGTTAGTTTTAATTTTCCAAAATTCCCTGGATTCGGGAAAGGTTCCTTTAGATTGGAAAATGTATTCTGCATTGGTGAGACCACATCTGATGTACTGTGTACAGTACTGGTCTCCTTAATTAAGGAAGGATGTAAATGCTTTGGATGCAGTACAGAGAAGGTTTACTAGACTAATACTTGGAGTGAGCGAGCTGTCTTACGAGGAAAGATAACTCCTTTATTCAAAAAGGGAGGGAGACAGAAAGCAGGAAACTACAGGCCAGTTAGCTTAACGTCTGTCTTGGGGGAAATGTTGGAAGCTATTATTAAAGATGTTATAGCAGGGCATTTAGAAAAATTCAAGGGAATCAGGCAGAGTCGACATGGATTTGTGAAAGGGAAATCATGTTTAAACAATCATGTTTAAACAAATTTATCGGAGTTGTTTGAGGGAGTTACATGTGTTGTGGATGAAGGGGAGCCGGTGGATGTATTGTACTTAGATTTCCAGAAGGCATCTGATAAGGTGCCATATCAAAGGTTACTGCAGAAAATAAAAGCTCATGGTGTAGGGGGTATCAGATTGGCATGGATAGAAGATTGGCTAGCTAACAGGAAACAGAAAGTAGGCATAAATGGGTCATTTTCTGGTTGGCAAGATGTAACGAGTGGTGTGCCACAGGGATCTGTGCTGGGGCCTCAACTTTTTACAATTTATATAAATGACTTAGATGAAGGGACTCAGGTATGGTTGCTAAATTTGCTGATGACACAAAGATAGGTAGGAATGTAACTTGTGAAGAGAACATAAGGGGGCTACAAAGGGATATAGATAGATTAAGTGAGTGGGAAAAGATCTGGCAAATGGAGTATAATGTGGGAAAGTGTGAAATTGTCCACTTTGACGGGAAGAATTAAAAAGAAGCATATTATCTAAATGGTGAGAGATTGCAGAGTTCTGAGATGCAGAGGGATCTGGGTGTCCTAGTGCATGAATTGCAAAAATGTTAGTTTGCAGGTGCATCACGTAATTAGGAAAGCTAATAGAATATTATCGTTTGTTGCGAGGGGAATTGAATACAAAAGTAGGGAGGTTATGCTTAAGCTATACAAGACATTGGTGAGACCACATCTGGTGTACTGTGTACAGTACTGGTCTCCTTATTTAAGGAAGGATGTAAATGCGTTGGGGGCAGTACAGAGAAGGTTTACTAGACTAATACTTGGAATGGGAAGGCTGTCTTATGAGGAAAGATTGGACAGGCTAGGCTTGTATCTGCTGGAATTTAGAAGAGTAAGAGGTGACTTGATTGAAACATACAAGATCCTGAGTGGTCACAACAGGGTGGATGTGGAAAGGATGTTTCCCCTTGTGAGAGAATCTAGAACTAGGCATCACTGTTAAAAATAAGGGGTCACCCATTTAAGACTGAGATGAGCAATTTTTTCTCTGAGGGTCGCGAGTCTTTGGAATTCTCTTCCTCAAGAGGCGGTGGAAGCAGAGTCTTTGAATATTTTTAAGACAGAGGTAGATAGATTCTTGATGAGCAAAGGAGTAGAATGTTATCGGGGTAGGTGGAAATGTGGAGTAATCAGTTCAGCCATGAACTTATTGAATGGCGGAGCAGGCTCGAAGGGCCGAGTGGCCTCCTGCTCCTAATTCATATGTTTGTATGTTCGTAAGTATCATGCTACTTGAATTGCATTTACTTCACAGTTTCCTCAGGTTGTAGTTCTGTAATTTTCTCCTGGTTCAGCATAAAGATCCATATCTGTCCCATAGATTTTGCTTCAGGAATTATTTTTTAAATTTCACAGATCTTGGTTTGCGTTGCTTCATAATTTGTCTTTCCCCGATGACACCAGGTTGAGTTTTTCAGCCTGTCTGATCAACGGCCTAACACCACACACCCCTCCCCCAACCCCTCACAAAACCATTCTTCTTATCCTTTGAACTATTTGCCATGCCGTTGTCCTTTACGAGCCTAGTGATCTTGATCATCTGTTGTGATTTGGATATGGTGTCCTGTGTGTTTTTCATGATTTTCCAATGTCCTCATCTAAACTGTAGTGTTCATCTTTGTGGTACTCCTTCAGATGAGGCATTATTTAAGAAGGGAATCATTGTTTCTGTTACCATCATCTGTTGAGTGTGGAAGGATCTGGTCCCTTTTACAGCTGTTCCTGTTTCTCATCCATCAGGTTAATCGTGGATCTGTTGAAGATGAACGTGGCTCCATTGGCAGTTTTCCAGATGCTGAAAGCCATGTGCGCGGGACAACGAATTGCAGAGATGTCCTCAACTGAAACACCGTCCGCAACGACACAGAACAGCTTGGCGGACTCCAGAGGTGAGATACCAACAACAGACTAGCAGAAGCAATGCCCCAGAGTAATTAGTATTGCATTTGTAAAGCATACTCTTGAGTTTCTAATCTCTCAAATCTCATTATTCAGCCACAGATTATATGCTCCACAGAGGTGCTGTGTAAACATTTTTAAATATAGGGCTTCTCAAATATTAATGCCTTCCTTTCCACAATGCAAAGTGCATCTCACAGCCCAACAGATTGAGAGTTTTTTCAAGGTCGAATTGTTGAATTTACAATTGGTACAGTGTGACTTGGCTATGCGGCATCTGAAGAGGGTTTCTAATAGCTTTGTTGTCATTAATTTAAAGTTCAAATTTTGCGTGATAAGCTCAGTTTCTTTCCTTCATTATTCACTGTAAGTAGACTTGACTCATATAGCCAAGAGTTCCATTCCTGTCGCTACAAAAGGGTTCTGGGGTTTACTTCTGGGAGTGACGAGCACAGTATGGGACATGTCTGTGACTGCTCACAAAGTGAGTTCCTGATCTCGGCCATGGTGCCATTGGAAGGATGCTCCCTCAAGGGAGGGAGAGAAGCACTGTTTGGTTTTGGGGCAAGGCAAACTCCATCAACTGCAGGTTCCAATGGTCAAAATGAAACTATCGGCAGAAGCCTGCATGCACACCACCTGCCATCTGTTCAACCTGGGAATGATGTGTGAAATAAAAAAGAATTTCAGATAAAAATAAATGCAAATTGGAAGAAACCCTGCTCCTCTATAAGACCGTTATCATATATGGTGCTTCTCTTAAGCCATTTCAGAATAACCTTTGAAAGTACACTGTAATCCTGACACTAATGCAGGAAATTGTCCTAGCTATTCATTTGAATATTTTGATGTGAATTCTGGAACCCTAGCAAAGCAAAAAACTTTATTGCGCTTATCAAAATGCTGAAAAATGGAACAGAGAGTACTCTGTGTCAATGTACAACACAAGTTATATGTGCAGTAATCCTTGTTTAACTCTGACTAACTGCCTTAACTTTACCTCAGAAGAGATCACTCTGCCCCAGCTGCATGTGACATTTCTATTGCTTACATCCACTATACTTCCAATTTAGTGCCACGATCTCTGAAGAAAAATTGAAGTAAAATATGGTTTTGAGGAGAAGGTTGACTTTTCTTCCTGCAAGATGTTGATTGCTGCTGGAGTAATGTTCGTAGGTATCAACCATCCTCTGATACCTTGCTCAAGTATGCAGATCTAGAGAGTGAGTGTTGGCAGCCAAACTTGACTGTGCCCTTAGCTGATATTTACCAAATATGCAGACACTTTCCAGCAGGGGCGAATTAATAGTGATCAGAAGCACAAATGATGGCTTTGTCTTTTTCTCTTTTCCACCACTCCTTGCCTAAGTGTGATGAAGCTAATTGTAGCATTGTTACTGCTGCCTTATCTTAATTAGTTGACTCAATACAGACTGGGCATTGAACCTGGGATCTTCTGGTTTCTATGGTTCAACTGCATCAACTAACTTGCATTTACATAGCTTTAATATAGGAAAACATCCCAAGGTGCTTCATAGACTAGTAAAAATAGGCATGCAACTTGAGTAAAGGAGTTAGGGGAGGTGGCCAAATGCAGTGTTCAATAGACAGGTTTTGAGATTGCTTTTGAAGGTCGGGAGAAATGATGGGGAGGGGTTTAGTGAAAGAATCAGGCTGTGACAGCCAAAAACTCTGCCACAAATTGTGGAAAAGGAGGGGGGAAATTTTAGGAGTTGGATTGAAGAAAAAGAAGAGCTTGGACTGGGACATAAAGGTGGAGGAGTTCACATTATACAGTGGTGAAATTATTTTGAGAGATAGGGAGCCATTGTGAGGATTGGACTGGTGGGCAAGCAGAAATTAGTGGGTGGTTAGGACCTGCTGATGAAATTTGGCCTAGCTGGAGTTTATGAAGGGTGTAGCTTGGGAGGGAATTTCAGTAGCGGTGGAAGTGAGATTGGGTAAGCAGTAGGCCAGGTCAACAGAAATGGAAAGAAGTGGCCTTTTGATGGCCAGGATCTAGAGTCTGAAACTCGGATCTGGCAAACAGGATCCAGAGGCTGTGGACTGTCTAGTGCAGTCTGAGTGAAAAGTTGGGGAGAGAGCGGTAAGGGTATGGAGTTTTTGGGAGGTTAGATATTACTTTGGAAGAAGTAAGAACAACTTTGCAATCTGAACCATCAGGGTTAGAGGTGCTAATTTGGCTCAGTCGATTGCACACTTGCCTTTTAAGTTAGCAGGTTGTGCCCGAGGGACATTTCCTAGGCTGATGTATCAGTGCAGCAATGATGGAGTGCTGTATTGCCTGGGGTACTGACCTCCCAATGAGACATTAAATCAAAGCTTTTTCTGTCTATTCCAATAGTACAGGCGGGTAAAGGTTTGATGGCACTACTTTAAGAGTACGGAGTTTCTCCCTCAGCCAATACCACCACAAAAAAAACTCGTCTTAATGTGGCATCTTACTGTACATCAAATGGCAACAGCCACTGAACCTCAGTAATGCATTGTATGTGAAACCCTTTGGGATGTTTTACTGAGATGCGTTGAGATTTTTAGAAATGCAAGTTTTCTTTAAAAATAATTTTTGTATGGTCCTGAAATATCATATCCTTTTAAGAACAAAAAAGCATTTTGCAATATTATGGTTATATCTTCTCGAAGGTCTAGGTTAGTCTCAAGACATCAGTGGTTGGTTTGCTACAACTTCTGGTATCATAGCACTTGGTTTGAGATATCCAGGACTGTAATTATTTGAATCATTAACATAAAATGGAAACCCTACAAAATTGAAAAAAATGGTAAATTGGCATGGGAGTTTGAGGGAACGGTTTTGGGAGTGAATTAATTCATCTCCTTTCTTCCTCCAATTTGTTTTTGATCAGATTATGGCCAAAGAAATCTTCCCAAAAACTTGATTTCAATTAATTTAATGCAGTAAAAACAAAACAATTGATCTACCAGAATGCAGAAACATTGGTAAAGTGCCTCTTAAATTCCAGCTAATTAGCTACGTCCTGCATTAAGAACCATTCTTATTTCAATCTTCATATTATTTGATTTAAAATGGCATTTAATATAATTACAACATAGTGAATTTACAGATCTGATTATGGGTTGTTATATTGTTGCTATTTGCAACAGCAAGTTAACACTTGGTGACTGGTAGCACAAATGATGGGAACACCTCTGCAGTCACACTTGAAAGAGTTGCTGTCTGTTTGCTACATTGTGACTGCTGTGTGGAAATGGCGCAATTTATAGTGATGACGAGGTCACCAACCTGAAGCGTTGACTCCTTTTCTTTCGCCACAGATGCTGCCTGAGTATTTTCAGCCTTTTCTGCTTTTATTTCACAATTTATAGTGATAGGCTTTAAGCCAGTGTTAGGAGCTGTCTCATGCTTTCAAAGCAGAAGAAAGCTATTTATAAACTTATTACCTCTCCTTTTGCTTGAGTGCATTTTTCTCAGGATTAGATTCTCTAAATGGATGGCATACTTGAATAGGACTAACGCAGAATCCACTACTCTTACTGAGAGCCTATTGCATCTGTCTGTCTTATCTGTCCATGCAACATTGTTGTTGAAGATGGGGTCAAGCTATAGCAGGGAGAGGGAAAAGATCCTACTGCGTTTTCCTAAATTCAAAATAGTGGAATTGCAGAATTGCCACTCAATGAAAAACATTAAAAACAATGGCAGGTTGGAGCTATCCAGTGTACTTGACCACCAGTACATTCTACCATGAGATGACAAGTGAGTTCACAACTATAGTTCCCTAAATGTTGCGTTCATGATCTCTGTTGAGTAGATATCCTAATACTTCCCCAGAGAGAGAGAATTAAATGGCTGGTCAATCTTATCTGTCCTGTGGGTTGCATTTGCACAACGCGAGTGCCAATTTCATGTCTACTCATCCTGTTGACCAGGATACAGTTCGTGACCCAGAAAGATGTAAAGAAATAGGTGAAAAGAGAGATAAGATTTTTAGGTGTAAAACTTTCTTCACCCCTGCCCCTCCCCCACCCTTCCTGAAAATAACAGCAATTTGTTTTTGCCTTCAGGGGGTATGGGTGTCACTGGCTGTGACAGCATTTATTGCCCATCCCTAATTGCCCTAGATAGTGGGGTGGTGAGCTGCCTTCTTGAACTCCTGCAGTCCTTGGGGTGTAGGTACACCAACAATGCTTTTAAGAACGGAGTTCCAGGATTTTGACCCAGCGACAGTGAAATTTGGTAAAAGTGGAATCACTTCTGCTTTAAAAGAGCATAACTAAAAATAATCTAACTGGCCAGACTTATATGAAATCAGTTTCTCATTATACCCGTCAATTATGCAAAAAAAGTCCTGCGGCCCCTTCCAGTTGCAGGAGGAGGTCTTGTTAGTACCAGCGGGCATCACGTGCTTCCTCTCCAGGCCGCCTGGATGCAGAAAAGACTGTGGAAGAGAGGCAGGCAGCTACAGAGACTCTCTCTCTCTCTCTCTCCAGGATGGAACGTTCCGTGAATTGCAGCTTTAGCCAGGACATTTTTTTTCACAGATAACATTTTTAACCTTGACTAGCCCTGCCAAAGATGTACTCTTTCTTTAAAGTATTACTTTGTTTATTGTCTCCTTGACGGTCACCCTTGTTAATTTGTCATAATGTTCGGGCAGGTTTCCTCTGCCAGTAGTTCATGTTTGCTTTTACACCATGTTAATTGCTAGTTTCCAGTAGGTGACTGTATTTTAAAACCTAGTGCCAAAAATGTCTTTCTTTTAATATCTCGTCACCCCTGCTAGAAAGCACATGCGTATAAAGGCCAATTAAAGATAGAATTGAGCTCAAATGATGGCTCCAGGGATCAGCTAGTCTACCAACACTTATCAGTTAGACTCTCATGAGTAGCCGCTTGAGTTAGGTTTCAGAGGGCTGTACTCTATTGTACCTGCAACTGCAGAAATATATTGGATTCTACTGACCTTGTGGTATAATCTTTGGCTAAATTAGTATATTGAAGACTGCACTTCGACCAAGTATTAAAAAAACACAATTTTTATACCAAAAGTTGTTCAATAGATGATGAAGGAAGATAGCTCACAGGCTGTATTGATTGCACAGACCTGCCAGTGTGAACCATAATTTCCTGATCATTTCACTAGAGCAGAAGTGGCTCAGTATCTTTTATTTTCATAACTGTGCTGCTGAAGTGAAGGACTTTGACTGTGTTCAGGTGTTGAAATGTGCACTGATTCGTTTCACATGGTAGCAAGCAAAGGGCCCTTATTTTTTTTAAATCATTCTGAATGTACGATTGACACTTTGGAAATGATTACCCCCAATCAGATTGACTTTTTCTTTAAAGCATTAAATCACAGTACAAATAATAATTATATGGGCGCAGTGGTTAGCACCGCAGCCTCACAGCTCCAGCGACCCGGGTTCAATTCTGGGTACTGCCTGTGTGGAGTTTGCAAGTTCTCCCTGTGTCTGCGTGGGTTTCCTCCGGGTTCTCTGGTTTCCTCCCACAGCCAAAAGACTTGCAGGTTGATAGGTAAATTGGCCATTATAAATTGCCCCTAGTATAGGTAGGTGGTAGGGGAATATAGGGACAGGTGAGGATGTGGTAGGAATATGGGATTAGTGTAGGATTAGTATAAATGGGTGGTTAATGGTCGGCACAGACTCGGTGGGCCGAAGGGCCTGTTTCAGTGCTGAATCTCTAAATCAAAATCAAATCAAATTACATCAGAAAGTTAACTATATAATGGAGCGTCATCAGTGAAATTTCAATTGATTGGTGAAAGAACCAATTTGTGGAATGAGGGCTTGTGACTGGAGCTGTACTATAATGAAGGTTTGGCCTGTCACATTTCTAAAGGCTAATCAAGTTACTGTGAGCTTTCCTACCAGCTGAGCCCTTGTTAATAAGCTGAAGTTCAGCTCTTGGTGTCCAGTCGTTTGGTATTTTGTGCAAGTTGGGAGGCGAGGTGTAGCTTCTTGCTGCTTGTGTTTGTCTCTCTTTCCTCCTTATTTTCCTCTACCCTGTTCTCTTGCTTTCACTGAACAGGTAAGACACAAATCTCTGTTTAGGCAATACAGATGTCTTAATGCAACATTATACAGTAACCCTGCACTGAAATATGCTTTCAAATTTTTTTTTTACTGGAACAGATTCTATTGCAAATTGCAATATATTTTTAAGAGGGAAGCCAATTTGGCATGCTGTCATCTGTATAGCTTCAGTATTAAATAGTTTCTCTCACAGTAGCTTTGTGATGTAATGTAGTCTATAACATGATATGCATTGTTTTAAGTCTCACATACATAGATCCATATTAAGTAACTTTTATAATCCTCCCAGAGACCACATTAAAAGCTAACTCCAACTATGAGGAGGAATTTGCTACTGTACAAAAAATTGTCAGCCTTGTGTAAACCATGCTGTTGCATTTGTAATTTAAAGAGGAAGTCTTCCATTGGGATTTCCTTTAAGAAAATCAGACCTCCTTGTGGCTACTTTCTGGTTACTGAGCTCATACTCCTGAGCTGAAATGCTATTGGTTAATTATTGTACTGGATGTTAACCCTATTCCTTTACATTATTTGTCTCAGTAATTGCTCCTAGTCAGTTCCCCTGACTATGATGCACATAACTCAAAATCTTCCTAAAAGAAATCAAAGACTAAATCAAAATATGAGGAGGTATTAGAATTCTTCAAACTTTTTCTTAAAGTGGTTTTGATGATGACTCACTCTTTTAAAATTGTCTGCTATGGTAATAGAGCTCAGTTAAAGCTACACTGATATATCAGTTAAGTTTGTATCTTTGCAATGGGCTAAGTTTCTGTATCTCTCTCCATCCTGTGTTCTTTAATATGTTTTCATCTCTTTCCTCTCTGAACTAGAGCATTCGTTTATCTCCACAAAGAACAGTAAAATCCCAGCACTCTCCTTTTCCTCTGCCCTTCGATCTCCGAGACTAGCCACTAAGATTGTGGTCTACAACCCTGCTGATGCTTGCTCACCTCTCTCTCAAGGTCCCCCTGGTTCCTTCCAGTTTTCTTGCTGCCTGTTCTCGCCCTTCTCAGGTTCCGTTTATTAGTTTATCTGATGGGTTCCTGTACAGTCAGTGATTGCACTAGGAACTAGATTACAAACTGAAGGCATTTACAGAGTGGAGCGGACTCCTTGTACCTTTGGGCTACTATCTAGAATTAGAAACGACAAGATAAGAGGTTTCATTTACCCAGGCTATTTCCTTTTGATAGTACTCTTGAGTGAACGATGGATGCCAAACTTAGCATATGTCCAAGTCGTTTGCTTTATAATTCTTCTAAATTGACAGCATATTGCTATATTCCATCTACTTTTGTTTTGAGTACTTCTTGAATTATTTTGTGTATTTCTTAAATTCTCCAATGTCCCTCAGATGTTCTGCCCTCCGTCCTCTTCTTAAGATGCTGACCACGTTGAGATACGGTTATGTGGGCCTCAGCAGCTTCTCTGGAGCACGTATTCATGGGTGAGCCAAGGCAGAGAGTTCTTGTGCGCTCTTTGACTTTGGCATGTTCAGCTGCGATCAGCTAATCTCGCACAAACCGGGGATTGCACCTACGGTCCTCCTGGCCTGTATTACTCAATACCACACTAAATACTGTATTTGCCCAGTAAGCCATTTTTTTGGCGAGAGAGTAATCTGATCAAGAAGCTTTTTTTTTAAGGAATATTTTGTTACCTTTGTGGGTAGAAATCGCATTGTGGAAACCATAGGAAAATATTACCAGTAGAAATAAAAGTAAAACTCCTAAATTAGGATTATCCATATCTGGTTGAAGTTTTAAGTTTTTGTTTCTTTCAACATCTGGGAGGTACTTCTTTTTGTCCACATACATCTATATGATATAACTATATGCCCACTAATTGCAGTAAGTGTGAGGTTGCCAACATAATGGCCCGGATTTCATTACTTCTCTGAAACTGACAGCAATTGCTGGAATCCTCAAGTGTGCAATTAACGCTTCTCCAGAGGGTGTAAAGTAACCCCCCCGCCCCCCCTTCCCACCAGACTGCAGTCAAGTAGAAGTCACAGAACTGACGAGAACTTGCGCTATTAGTCTCACTGTAAAAAAAAGCCCTTGAAAAAGTTGCACCTTGTTGAATGAGGTGTAATTGAGTTCTTAACAGCATACTAAGTTCATACTGCTGAAAAACTGATTTTATATTTGTGGCATGTCAAATTTCATGATTATGATTAAAAATTTCCACATATCTTCAAAACATTTTTTTAAAAACATGTGGTATTTGAGTTTCTACCTTAATCCCATGTGTATGACCCAATCATTTATTTTGCTTTCTGTAACATTTAATTAAAAGTGAAGGATAATCAATGCATTTTATTTCCTGACTTGCTGTCTATAAGAATACTCCAATGTTATTGGCTGCTTAACCTGCTTGGTGACTCCACTCTTGCTGGGCGCCTGGTGAGCCCAGTGATTTGACACCAGATTTCAAATAACTGTCGCTTCACTGCTAACTGCCAAATCCAGCCATGAGATACTACCAGAGTTTCAATAAACTACACAAGGGTAATATCGTTGAGGGGCTTGGATATTATGTGAACATTGGATTTATTTGTGTTTACAGCTATAAGTATCCTAAATGTTATAAAGTAGATAGCAAAAGTCAAAATGGAGTGACCTGTGTATTCCACGGTTATAATGGGGATGACACTGGCTAGTCTCAGGTGGGCCTTTGCAAGTTAGGACTTGGATGACTGAGGGTTAGTGTTTTGACAGAGTTTTGGATTACTTTGTACAGTAAATTCCAGAAAGCTTTGCTATCCTGATGCAGCATACTCTGATGCTGAGATGCCAAGGTTTGTATGTTGTCCAGTCTCTTTCCCCCATCTCTTCTTCCATCTGTTCCCAGTGTGAATTATGAAGTGTGGCAATATCTCACATAACCAAATACAGCCAGCACCATAAAACCTTACTGTCTGCAACCTGTTAAAATGGGAGTGTGTTTTGTTACACAACAGAAAAGGGTTCTGTCTCACTGCCCACGAGGGTGGTGGAAGTGGAGACAATCAATAATTTCAAAAGGAAATTCAATGGGCACTTGAGGGAAATAAACTTACAGGGATAGAGTGGGGGAATGGGACTGACTGGACTGCTCTATAGGGAGCCAGCATGGACTCAATGGACCGTATTTCCGTCTCCTGTGCCATAATGACTCTGTCTCCACATCCTATTTTGACGTTGGACATTAGGCCTTCTGTTAAAAATGCTTTTTTAAAAACCGTTCTCTGAAAACTTGACTCCAATTCACTGAACCTGTCATGTATGAAACTGATCCAATAACGTTTCCCAGTTCTGTAGGATTCATTGAGGTCGACTGCACTCTGAAGGAATTTGGCCTCTTGACTACAGAAATTGACGTGATCAAGACTTTGTGTTCATATTAATAGGTTTTGATTTCTTAATGATTTTTTCAGTATGTTTAACATTTGAATAAGTTGTGCCAATTACCTCAGTCAGATGCAATAAGTGCTATATAATTGGATCAAGGAGTAACTGTTCTGCAATGAAACACTAACTTACTAACCTCCAGTAGTGGGGCCAGAAGCAAGACCAACCCAGTAGTGTTAGTGTAGCAACTCAATCCTACAGTGGTTCATTTTATTTGTTAAACACTGCCACTGGTAGAGCATCACTATTTTTTTCAATAAATCAGCTGGTTGCTTTACAGTTACGTCTCAATGTTTGTGGTTACAACTGAGCCATAATTTTTTTTTAATAAAGGTGAGTGTTTGAAAGCAGCAAGACCTCCAAAATATAGCCTTCACTGTTGCAATACTTTTTCAGTCATTCCCGCAGTCCTGTCGATGTATAATTTAGTACTGTTGCTTAATTTTTTACGTTCTGTTAATCTGAAATATTTCATGGAGCAGGTGCAGCTGTGCTCCCTTTCTCAAAATCCCAGAAGTTAAATCCGTGTTTATAGGATTTATAGCCTGTATATGAGCTAGCCACTAACATGTAAATCTTAATATTTTTAATTTCTTATTTAAAAAGAAAGCTCCCCTTGACAAATGTAAAGAGATCTATTATTCTGTATGCAGTGGTTTGCAATAGCTACAAGTAACATTGAAAAAGACCTAGGTGTCATCATTGACACAGTGCTAAACACGTCAAGCTGATTGATAGCCAATAGAATGTTGAAGTACATAACCAAAACAAGGGAATGAGTCAGAGGAAGCTGTAATAAAACTAAATTATGCCTAGTTCTGGTCCCAAAGGCATAAGAGAGACACTGGAGGCACTGCAGAGAAGAGCCATAAGGTCAGTGTCAATGGTCGAAAACTTGGGCTCCTTAGCCTAGAATGGAGGCATCTGAGAGGTAGTCTTATAGAAATATATAAAATAGTTAAAGGCATATTAATTTAAATTTTAAGTGTGGGATAATGAGACACTGATTCAAACTAACACAGTTAGTATTATGATTGTTTTTGTTGACAAGAGGGTGTGCAGTGGTCACCAATAACAGGAAAGAGTCCAGAACAAGCAGTTCGATTAAAAGAAAGAAGCAGTTGGACAGTGTCAAAACTAAAGATTTTTTTAAACAAAATTACTTACTTATGACCACTTTCAAAGGGCTCCTAAAGTTATGCTCCAATAATCAGTGAAGTAGAAAGATTAAGCAATAACGTGTGAGCTCTGGTTCCTGGTGCGATCTGACTGTCTGAGAGGGGAGTGGGTTAGGAAGTAGTTGATCTAAGGGTTGGAATTTTCTAGGTATCCAGATATATGGAAACACTCAGTGCTGCACAAATATCCATCTCTTAAAAGATGATTCATTAATCCTAATGTACATTGACCTTTTTTCTAGAAATGCATTCACAAAGTAATTCCGTTTTGCCAATTAATCTAATTTGAAAGATGGAATGGATTCTTATAGTAATGTGTTTGTTGAAAGCATTGCTTTCTACCTTAAGCCATTAAGATAAAGTGTGTATGCAGAATATATACTTGACATTGGCCCATAAGGAGCTTGACGCAGAGTCATTCACTCATTCATCTAACCATTTCTGGAGCTGTCCATGTTCTGCTGCTTCATCTAATCACCTGCTTATTCACTGCCTTAATGCAATGCTGGCTAAGTGACTGATGTATCTAGCAACTCTGTCTTTCTCAGATTCTCATGAAAAATAATATGTTGTACTTAATGTGCTGATGAACTTGTGGGAAAGGAATTATTCACTGGGGAGTAGGGTGAGGGAGTGGGGAAATCAGGATAGTAACTGAATTAATTATTAGGAGCTACCATGTTAATTTTCCGAATTGAGTCATTGCTTAGGGCCTGAATGACAAGAGGACTTGGATTTGTAAAATCTCTGTGTGCATTGTCAGATTTATTCTCCAGCATTGCAATTAAGGCTGTAAAGAAGCTTCAGTTTTTCCGTTTGGGTGTCTTTTTCAAAGCGACCATTCACTGGATCTTTGGTGCTGGGAGGTCCTATCTCTACTACTCCTGCTGTCTTTTGATTCTGATCCTTGCCAGCTATGAAGTTATAATCTGACAACTGGCCACAATAATGGCTCAATTTTTGGTTTAACTGGTTGTATTACAGCATTAATTTGTTCTATCACTGCTTTTGCTAGGAGGGTTGGGGAAGTTTGGGATTGAAGTTTTCTTGCAGACCAATACTGACAATAGTTACAATCAGCTGATAAAGAATGCACTGCTCTAGGGTAGAAACTTGTGCTTTTCTGCCCTCACTGATCAGTTCCTCCATGTAGGAGTCCACTATGGAGCTGGTAAGCTTCTACTGTTGACAGAAATTCAAACTCTCATCCTCTCAAGACTGGATTCATCCTCAGACCATTGAAGTGAGAGTCCAGGATTCTACCAGATTGCGGTAGCCTAATGATCTTTGCACTAGACCACTGTCTTGTGATC
Source organism: Heterodontus francisci (assembly GCF_036365525.1). NCBI lineage: Eukaryota > Metazoa > Chordata > Chondrichthyes > Heterodontiformes > Heterodontidae > Heterodontus > Heterodontus francisci. Next base: position 53,329,612 of record NC_090393.1, read on the forward strand.
CTGAAATTGTGGAATGTATATACAGTAGAAATAACCCATTCTTGCTTTCCTGAAAGCTTGCAATTCTCCTGATGAATTTTCTGGGTTAGTTTTCCTTCAGACCAAATCTGTATAGAGAGAACCTTTGTGTTCCAAATGTTGGTGTGGCTGAAAGTTGTTTAGCAGGAAGATCTGCTGGTATCATTACAGTTTCTGCAAGATAATTGTCCTTTTGTTCTGTACAATAAGATTGTCCTTCTGCCTCATGCAGTCCAGGTAAATTTGTAGAAGTGCAGGGTTCTTTAGAATACTAAAAGGATCACCATTTGCTCTACAATCATTTCTACTGCAGCCTGACCTGAATCTTGCTGATTTAACCTTTTCTTATAGTATAGTGAAACCAGTCCACGAATAGGGACCACTACAGAAACATGTAGTTGGTGCCACAGTGTTGGGTGTTTCTAGTCTCAAATTATGCAAGTTAAAAAGTACTTGGTGTTTTTCTAATGTGTTGATTTGAAGTGTGGAATTTTCCAACCCTGAGATGTCTGCAGGTGTGAGGTATCGGTGATAAACTAATAAACTCCTGTTATATTTATTCTGGACACTATGTAGATATATTAGCTATATTAGTGGAAAGGTTTTTAAGTAGTGCGCTGGGCTTTTATATGGAGTGATGCATGTCTGCTTGCCTGCTTCCTTTACTTGGCTAACATATAGGAATATTGTGTATCAAAGGCATATGATTCTACATCAGGTCACCAACTGAAAATAAAACCTTGTTCACTGAACATGCCTTTTGATTGTTCCCATCTTGGGCTATCCATACAGCAATTGATACCTAGGTTACTGGCTACAGATATAATATAGGTATCTCCTGATGTGTGCAAAGGAACCTTAACCAATTGTCTTGGATAATGCTTGAAACAATTGATTTCCACTTTTTTTAAACCTAATCTGCAGTACTAAAATATGTCCCTCGGACTTTGGAGATAATTGCCCACCTTTGGATTTAGAACAGTGATTTCCTTTTTATGTGATCCCCTCCAAATATTTACACATTCCCATGGACCCCTATCCTAACTTCAGCACAAAGAAAAATACTCTTAATATAGTAGAAAATATTTTTATTGGTCTTCAACATAAATTACATAACATGCTTGCAAGTCAGCAAATACAGAATTCTCCTCATACTGAATATATGTCAGCCCAAAAGGAAAGAAGCCTAATCTTGTGGTTCCCAATTTGAAATTAACTGTGTGCTTTATTTCTTGTGCATTGTAATTAACCTCTGAAACTTTACCGCCACTAACAATACATTCTCAGATTTAGGTGGGAATTTCAAGGTTTGTTTCCCAAAGGATTTTTTAAAAAAATGAGGAGACTGCTTGCTTGTGTAGCTCCTACAACTGGCATCTGTTGGAAATGGCCTCAAACATTCTGTATCGTAAGGGTGGAACCCGAAGCAGTTAATCTGCCTTTTAACATGGCAGTTTTTAGTTCCCATGCTATTATTCTCAAATTAGTCATTTTGGCATAACCTGAACTTAGCTTTTTCTCATTGTTTTGGTCTTTTTTCCTAGTAGGAGACCATTTAAACTTTTCTAGGAATCCTCAGGCCTGAGAACCTAAAACTGTACATTAATTGCAGGGAGCTGACTTGCAGAATTCAAACCTGTAGCAATGATGGTTGGTGTACTGTTGTTGCACCTATCTGCTTTTGGTTGTCTTGAGATTGAACTAAAAGAACACATTCCGATTTTGTATTTGTTTCAAGACCCATGCTTAAGCCAGGTGGCCACTGCACAGCCTGAGATTCCAACGTCTGAAATACGCTGCTATTTACTCAGAACTGTTTACATTAGGAACAATCCAATTCCTCAGGCCTAGAATGTTAGGAACTCCATAATGATAAGTTGGAATAATGGACCATCCTGACATCAAATGGTTGGATAAATCTTTTCTCTTATAATGTGGAAATCCAGGGGAAAAAGTTGCCTATACTTGATTTGTTTTGAGAATTGTTGCATACTGAAGTTTTCCCTCAGGTAATTTGGTAGGCAGAATCCAGAATTGTGGATGTCGGACTGAAGGAGCTGAATATACTTTTCTCGTATCCTTTTTTATGCTGTTTGAGGCCTTGAGATACAAATGATATACAAATGTTATGCATTTGAGTGTAGATAATTTCTGTTCTGAAATTTCTGGGCTTCCTAATTACCTGTGGTTATTAATTGCTCAATTATTCTGTCTTTAGTTAACCACTTTTTGGCAGTGAACCGTAAAGTAGTTAGGTGTTCCTACACCTGGACATCCACTGCCCTTTTAGCATCAGAATGAATTCAGTTTCTTTTGGTTTGAGTGTAAATTCACCTGCAGCACTGAAGATACATAACATGCTGCTCTTGATAAAATGTTAAACTTGGCCCTGCATTTGAGCGATTTTACCCTCTGGTGTTGCACTTGACACTGCAAGCACAAGTTTCCATCTTCTGGTCACGATTTATTTTTATCTTTTGATTCTTGTTTCACAAACATTTGAGGTTTATGTTCAGATTGTCCTTCCTAGTTTTTTCCCATCCCCTTGTCAAATACCAAATGTTCCTGCAAAATATGAATCAAATTGAATTGCAGTGCATCTTTATTGCTGTATCTCAATAGTGTATGTACTCCATCACCAACCCAGAAGGCTGGTTAATGAAAAATGTGAGCTACACAGTTGTCAAGCCACTCCTGCGCTGCAAATGACCAAATGCTGTAAGGAAGAGGTTGTTTCTGCCAGTTTCTTTTTTTTTTACCCTTTTTTTTTTAACTACCCACTGTATACTCTAAAGGTGGAGTGCAAAATGCACCAAGTTGATGGTAGGTGAGTGTAAATGATGGCATATTGGACATTCTGAATTGGAGACCGAATGAATTTTTGGGTTCATCAGCAATAGAAAACCTATTAATAAGGGTCTACAAGCTTTACATTTTTGCATAGGTGCATTTAATGGTACTTTTGGAAGCACATACACAGTTTAAGTCCACGTTTGACAACTTCACACGTGTGTGTGTGATTGTAACAGATTTTCATCTGATTTAGGAAGTAGCAGTAGCACCAACAACAAACCTTCAGGACCTCAGAATTAAAACCTATCAAATCAATGAATAAGAAGTATAAACCCAAGTTGTTAGGGCTTCCGATTTCAAATGTCAGAGAGTCAGGACTCGGGGATTAAATTTATATATCCCTGCTTTAAAACACAATGGACAACTTGCATAAATATTGTGCCTTTAACACAGAAAATTATTCCAAGGCACTTCAGAGGAAGAAACAAACAGACCCCAATTTCTTTTGACAGGATCTCAATGACGAACGGCATGATTAAAGAGATTGGTTTTAAAGAGGCATTTAAACAGAGAGTGATGGATTGATTTGGAGAGGAGACCTCCAGAGAGTAGAGCTGAGACAGCTGAAGCCTCTGCCATCAGTGGTGGAACAGGGATGATTAAGATGAGGGGAGGATAAGACCATGTAAAGAGTGAAAATGATGACATGAATTCTGAAATTACATTTTTAAAGTAATTTCTTCCTCTTATGTAGGTCATGCTGTATTTGGTACAGATTCCTAGTTGCCGATACTTTTGCTGCTGATTAGGTTACTAAGCCATTTCAGGGCATTGAGGATGAACCACATATTGCAAAACTGGAGTCACATGTAGGCCAGACCAGGTATGGGTGGTGGGTTCACTTTCTTGAAAGACATCAATGAATCAGTTTGATTTTGTAACACGCTGACAGCTTTCTTGGTCATTTTCAGGTGCTAACTCAATTTAGCAGATTTGTTGAATTCCTAATTTACCATGATGGGATTTGAATTTAAGATCAATGGGCTGTTAGGCCAGTGCCATTTAACCATTAGGTACCACACCCATCACATAGAGTGAGCTGAGTGAGCCCTTGTCACAGCAGGGGTGATGGGAGTGTGAGGCATGATACGGGTGAGGATGAGAGCTGTGGATTGGAACTATTTTGCTCACTTGGAGGGTAAGCACTGAAACATACTAGTTTGGTTGAATAGTCTAGTTCTGTGTATGTATTTCTGTGTGTTTGGAGGGATTCACAGAAGGCAAACAGAGGACCTTGTAAAATCCCTTGTACATGATGTATTAGATTTGATGCACTTCACATGAAAGTACAACAGTGGGATAAGCACATGAGTTGATTGTGTTTTACTTCCTCTTTCTTGTAATAAAATCCCAGCCCTCTTGGTGCAAAAGGCCTGTGCATTAATCTACACTGTTGCTGCAGTGGTATTTATGAACTGGTTAGTTGTAGTAGTATTGTAGATAATAAAATTGACCTGATATGCTTCTGGGTCTTTGTATATGTTTGAAGTGGAGACCTGGATGAAAATTTCCCCATGTTCAACATAGACAGTTGAGTTAATTGTCATCTAGATTATGGGATCTTGAACAGTGTGAGTTTCATATTTATATTTGAGTTGCTGCTTCTCGACCTCATGCAGCCACCAGTTCCTGAGACTGATTGCGTTAACTGTCTTCTTGGATCACAGACCTGTGTAGACAACAGCTCAAGTGACTGACCGTGTCTGTTCTTAGAAGAATGTTCACTCCCACTAGCACTCGGGCTGTCTTTGTGGAATCAAGTTCTAGTATGATCCTGCTGGTGCCTGTTGTTGGAATAGATGCGCTTGTTACCTGCTGATTTATGAATTCCTGCAATCTGACTTCCTATCTTGGCTGTGAGTTAACATGCTGCTGGCAATGTGGCAGACCTGGCTTGCTTTGTGCTGTAGTTTAGTGCTGTGGGCAATGGCAGGGGAGCACAGTTAGGCTGCCAGTAGTTGGCTTTCACATTTTTTTTATTTGCTATGTAGAAGCTGCTTTTCTAATAAAATTTGTTTCCAGTGCTCTGACATGCTTTCGATAATTGCTGGTGTTCCTCTGAGACCAAGAGGAAAGATGTCTATCATAGCCTTTATGGAGGGGTGAGAATGTGGTCAATACCCACAAAGAGCAAGTATTCAAAGATCATAGCTCACATTCAGAGATTAATTAAATTTGTGCAGCACAATGATGTCAAAAGTGCCTGAATCTTTTCAGCAGGAAAATTTTCAAAGTTGAGTGAACAAGGTTGGTGATTCCAATTGTGCAGATGGTTTCCAAGCTAGTCATTTAAAGTCTCTCCACAGAGCAGGAATGGCTCTGTTTCATGCAGAAGCTTGATTCTGCCTGTGAATCTTCTCTCTCTGCTTACCTTGTGTAAGGCAGTTGATTGATGGAAGCAGTACCAGAGCTTTTTGAAATGTGTGCATTCAAATTCAAGCAGTGTTTTAGTGATGCAGCTTAAGTCCATGTTTCTGTGAGAACAATTTCATTTTATACCAGGAAGTAATGAATTTTCTGTATGTGGAAGGGATGATATGGATAAGGATTTAAGGCTTTGTGCTTTCTGTAAACTTATTAGCAGTTTTGGGAAAGATGAACTTCCTGCTGCTTCCTACCCCAGGCTGGTTTATGTCCTGCAATAGCAGACAATCCAGGCCCTGCACAGAGTGGCAAGGCGCAGGCTCGCCCCACCATCCCCCACATGCTAATCTTCTCATTTTAACAATGCCGCTGTGGCAATCTAGCAGACTTTGGGATCACCCCAATGGGAATCATACTCTGCAGCTGCTTTGAAAAATAGCACTGGTTATCTGCACAACTCCATAGGTAAATCCTTCAGAGCATGCAGAGGAAAGGGTTACCACATTAATAAAGCAAAATTACTTTTGAATTTTAACTAATTTGACATTGACTGTTGTGAATCTTCCCCCTCCCCCACCCCACCATCTCAATCAAGCAAGAGAGGTCAGTCATGGCTGTGGACTTGTCCACTGCTGTCTTTGCTACTCTATGATTCACTAGCAGGGACTTAGATAGGGACAGTGATTCTGTCTGTCCTTTTTCTCCCTGTGTTGAATCACCTCGCCTTTGCATGAGAATTTAATTGTTCCCTTCCTCAATGGCTTACACCCAAAAAAAAGTGAAATCTTTTCCAAAGAAGGAAAAATGTTGCCTTTCTCTCTCTACTTTTTTCTCCTTTGCCATCAATGCTCCACCCCTACCAGTCATATGTCGTACTGGTCTGTGATTTCACAAGCAGCAATTACCATCCAATATTTGTGGGCAGTCTGTCCAACTACAGGGCCATCAGAGCAAAGGCCCTGTTCTCACCATGTCCATTTCTGCATGTTCGACAAGGGTAAGTGAACAGTGATTAGGAGCAAAATTCCTGACTTTCTTTCTGTCCTACCTTCCTCCTGCCTCCCTTTCCCCCCCCCCCCCCCCCCGCCCCCTTCCTCAGGGACACCAAGGCTAATTGTGGCACCTGAACAGTTATCTAGACCAATACTGGGAAGCGGGGATTAAACTGCCAGTGCAACTACTTTTTATAATGTGTGTTTTTACTCCCTTTTGGCATCATGTCTGTCGGATTTAATCAAAACCACAGATGGGTTATTATCCTCTAGACTGGTGAGGATCCCCAAATAGACACAATATTGACAGAGCAGCCATCACTGAATTTCACACCACAACAGGGCACATCAGTGTATTCTGACCCATCTTTTCACCTTAGAGGAACACTAGCAACAGGACATATTGCCTCTGGTAGAACGCGTGATGCTTTTAGATTCCAAAATGTCTTGAATACAAAACTGACTGCTTTCTTCCCCCACCCCACCCCCACCCTTACTTCTTTACTTCGCAGTGAGAAATAAATCCAACACTGCCATCAGTGGTGCACAGCAGACACAGACAGAGCGAAGCACCACCCGCGAAGGATCCAGCCAGCGTGTGCCGCGTCAGCCTAGTGCCACCAGAGCTCCTAAAGGTAGCAGTACTGGGAAAACTACTGGAAGTGGCAGCAACACACAAACAACATCCAGCCAGTAGTCTGAAGAATGTTTACCATCTGACAAAGATGACAGCATTACTGGGCAGGGGATGTTTATAGCACGGGTCCTGTCCTCGTATTTTTTGTTCCCTGCACTGTCTTACAGCAAGTGAAATCTACTGCCATCGGACTCTTGATCACTTTAAATTGTTTGGACTGATGCAAGTTTGCAGGAAAGTGTGTCTTGGTTCACTGATAGTACTGGATTTTTACCTTTCACACCATGTGTGATCTAGCTTGTTTCTTTCATATTTTGCATACTACTATAAAACAAAAATGTCATTTTAAAAAGTGCTGATGTAAATGAAACAGGTGCTGGCCAACTTTTGAGGTGGATCAGTCCCTCTGCATGTCAATCTCATTGGATAACTCGTGTGACAAAGCCAGGGATGAGCCATGTTCAGCCTCGCATGTAGACAGATAGGTAGGCAACGGGTTTTCCACTTTGCCCTGGACATTAAGACTTCTCTCACTTGAACACAAATTAACATTCAGGCAAGTATTTTGCAGTACTTCATAGGAACAGTAGTAGGCCATTCAACCCTTTGAGTCTGTTCTGCCATTGAATTAAATTATGGTTGCTCTGTATCTTAACTCCATCTACCCACCTTCAGTTTTAATAACAAAATTTAGTCAACAGCAAGAGCTGGAATTTGCAATCAGGTGCAAAGCTTTTGGGTCAGAGTGCTAAAGAACTTAAGCTGAGCTTTAATCTCCTATATCTTCCAAAATGTAACTTTGTTAGCCTGCAAATTAACAGGATTCGCCTTGAGCAACACATACTCTGTAAATTGAACTTTAACTGTAAATTGATAATTGTGAGCCTCCCTGCCCCTGCTGCCAATCCACAAACATTTAATTTTCATGCCATCCTAAGCAGCTAAGATATAAAAATACTTACTGTAATAAGTTACTTGTTGATCTGCGGCTGAAGCAGTGTTTATGCTGTATTATGTATTTAGTATATATGTGTCTCCCAAAAGGGATACATGCTCCTTGTACATAAACTTGTATGATCCATGTGTTGTACAACTTCAAATTTTGGGCCAGCAGAAACAGAAAAACAAAATGGGTAAAAAAAAATCTAAATTTTCTATTGTAACTGAAGGAAGTGAACTGCTCGTATCAACACATTTTAATAACTTCTCGATTCTGGCAGTCTTTATTTACTGAGAGTGCATATTTTTAAATTTAGAATCACATCTTTTTCCTCCATCTTTTAAGAATCATGTAGACATCAATATACTATGATTGTAATAAACCTTTTGTATTGATTGTTTCATGCTGACCACATAACCCTACAGAGCGATCAGTCAGGTCCCAGCATTAATACTGATGCAAAATACTGTAGACTCTGAAAATCTGAAAGTAAAAACAGAAAATGCTGGATCCCAACATTGGTTTGAGGTGTCGTATGATTAATGCGGAACAGCTAGAGCAAATTGTTTTTCAGCTCCTATGATAATTCCTCAAGTTCATCTGTGCTCCCATCAGAATGCTTCAGCTCTGCCACACTTTCACTTGAGACCCACCCAAAGTGCAGTAGCTTTGCTTCCTCCCACCCAGTCCCACACTTAGTCTTCCTGCTCCTTTCTTGCTCCCTGGGTCTATGTGACCAATGTTAAATCTGTACAAGCCAGCCGCCTCCTTTCTGGAGGTGGTAGTTGGAAAGTTGTTGCGTGACCATTTCAACATTGTTAAATTGACTGCATGGTATTTTCTTTCTATATTGTTACGACCGAGGTAGGAGGAGTGCGCTGTTTATTCTCGTCCCACTTCTCCACAGGTCACAACATATATTAAAATTTTTTCCCACTTATCAATCCGGTCAATCATCGAATCTTTTTATCCCAGAATAAAACACACCAACCAGGTTTCTTTTAATAAACTACAAAATTATCAGTTTATTACAAAACAAGTCTTAACCAATAATACAGTAAAGCACAGATTGAAATATAAAAGTTCCCATTTGACCTTAGGCCCTTACACGTGCACACACATACACTGTTAACCAAAAAACAGAGATTTACTCTTTAGAGCTATAGTACAAAAAAAGAAAATGTTGGCCAAATACTTGCTAACTCTTGAAGAGAAAAAGAGAAGATATGACAAAATGTCAGATGTCCTATTTTGGATTGGTGTCCCAAATATGTGTAGATAGCTGTCATTGGGATCTTCCTGGAACAGTTCTTGTCAGGCAATGTTGAAGATAAAAACACTGACCCGAAATGTTAACTCTGCTTCTCTTTCCACAGATGCTGCCAGACCTGCTGAGTGATTCCAGCATTTCTTGTTTTTATTTCAGATTTCCAGCATCTGCAGTATTTTGCTTTTATTTTAGTGTTTAATTCACTGCCACTTCTCTTCCAGGAATGCCTACCTTGAAGAAGTTCTGCTCTTCTCTCCGGAATTTTCGTTTGTCTCTTTTACCTTGTTCACCTTCATTGCTTTCTATTTCCGTCCTGGTGTTTGATAAGGTATCTACCAAAACTCGTTTTCACAGCCGCATCTCCTTCCTCAGTGACTGTCTCCGGCTCTGACTTATTCCACGTGGATTCCAACTGCAGTTTCACCCATCATGTTTTGAAACCACCCAGGATCACAGGTATCTCCAAGAAATACAACGTTCCTCGGACTGCTACTCTCGCCGCATCCTGAGATCCACGCTCAGTGCTATGCGCCGCCACATGCACGCACTGGACCTCTCTCTCCAGCAGCACCTTATCTCAAAGCTGTTCTACTCCGCAGTTTCATTTCATCTTACGTCTCATCCAACACATTAACAAAAAACTTTTTTTCTTCCTTTCAGGTGTTAAGGAACGCAAGCTCCAGCAGCTGATGGGGACTAATGCCCCTCCAGATCCTCCCTCCGCTTCACTTCCCTCTGACCCCACCCCTTCTGATCTGACCCCTTGCCGTGTATTCACTATACCCTCTGACCTCCCCCTCTCTGATGCTGAGCGTTCTGTACTCAGCAAAGGTCTCAGTTTCATCCCCTTACGCCCCCACCTCAATGAATTTCGCGCTCGGCATGACGTTGAGCTCTTCTTCCGTTGCCTCCGCCTCCGGGCTCACTTCTTTGACCAGGAGTCCTCCCCCCCCCCCCCCCCCGACCAGCAGACCCATTCACCCGCCTCCAGCATTCTCCCTCTACCTGGACCCCTCCCCCTGGCCTCTTACCCGCTCTTGATCTCTTCATTGAAAACTGTCGGCGAGACATTGGTCGTCTCAATTTCTCTGCCCCCCTCACTCACTCTAACCTGTCCCCCTCTGAACTTGAGGCACTCCGTTCTCTCAGGTCTAACCCCGACATGGCCATCAAACCTGCAGACAAGGGTGGTGCTGTTGTCGTATGGCGTACCGACCTCTACCTTGCAGAAGCTCAACACCAACTCACGGACACTTCTTCCTACCTCCCTCTGGACCATGACCCCACCACCGAACATCAAGCCACCGTCCAAAGGACTGTCACTGACCTCATCTCCTCTGGAGATCTTCCCTCTACAGCTTCCAACCTCATGGTCCCACAACCCCGCACAGCCCGCTTCTACCTCCTTCCCAAAATCCACAAACGGGACTGTCCCGGCAGACCCATTGTGTCAGCCTGCTCCTGCCCCACTGAACTTATTTCTTCATATCTAGACTCTATCTTTTCTCCGCTGGTCCAGTCTCTTCCCACCTACATCCGTGACTCTTCTGACGCCCTACGTCATTTTGACAGTTTCCTGGTCCCAACCGCCTCCTCTTCACTATGGACGTCCAATCGCTCTACACCTCCATCCCCCACCAGGATGGTTTGAGGGCTCTCCGCTTCTTCCTGGAACAGAGGCCCAACCAGTCCCCATCCACCACCACCCTCCTCCGCCTGGCTGAACTTGTTCTCACATTGAACAACTTCTCCTTCAACTCCACTCACTTCCTTCAAGTAAAAGGTGTTGCTATGGGTACCCGCATGGGTCCTAGTTATGCCTGTCTTTTTGTGGGATATGTCGAGCATTCTTTGTTCCAGTCCTACTCAGGCCCCCTCCCCCAACTCTTTTTCCGGTACATTGATGACTGTACCGGTGCCGTTTCCTGCTCCCACCCCGAACTGGAAAACTTTATCAACTTTGCTTCCAATTTCCACCCTTCTCTCACCTTTACATGGTCCATCTCTGACACTTCCCTTCCCTTCCCTTCCTCGACTTCTCTGTCTCCATCTCTGGGGATAGGTTGTCTACTAATATCCATTATAAGCCCACCGACTCCCACAGCTATCTCGACTACACTTCTTCACACCCTACCTCCTGTAAGGACTCCATTCCATTCTCCCAGTTTCTCCGTCTCCGACGCATCTGCTCTGATGATGCTACCTTCCATGGCAGTGCTTCTGATATGACCTTTTTCCTCAACCGAGGATTTCCCCCCACTGTGGTTGACGGGGCCCTCAACCGTGTCCGACCCATTCCCCGCACCTCTACCCTCACCCCTTCCCCTCCCTCCCAGAACCGTGACAGGGTTCCCCTTGTCCTCACTTTTCACCCCACCAGCCTCCATATCCAAAGGATCATCCTCCGCCATTTCCGCCACCTCCAGCGTGATGCCACTACCAGTCGCATCTTCCCCACCCTTCCCCTGTCAGCATTCCGAAGGGATCGTTCCCTCCGCGACACCCTGGTCGACTCCTCCATTACCCCCACCACCTCGTCCCCATCCCAGGGCACCTTCCCCTGCAATCGCAGGAGGTGTAATACCTGCCCATTTACCTCCTCTCTCCTCACTATCCCAGGCCCCAAACACTCCTTTCAGGCGAAGCAGCGATTTACTTGTACTTCTTTCAATGTAGTATACTGTATTCGCTGCTCACAGTGTGGTCTCCTCTACATTGGAGAGACTAAGCGCAGACTGGGTGACCGCTTTGCGGAACACCTCCGCTCAGTCCGCAAGCAGGACCCTGAGCTTCCGGTTGCTTGCCATTTCAACACTCCCCCCTGCTCTCATGCTCACGTCTCTGTCCTGGGATTGCTGCAGTGTTCCAGTGAACATCAACGCAAGCTCGAGGAACAGCATCTCATTTACCGATTAGGCACACTACAGCCTGCCGGACTGAACATTGAGTTCAATAATTTCAGAGCATGACAGCCCCCCATTTTACTTTCATTTTTAGTTATTTTTTCTTTCTTTTTTTTTAACATTCTTTTTTACATTTTTTACAATCTTTTTTTTGCATTTATTTCATTTCATCTTTGTTCAGTTTGCTTACCTACTGTTTTTTTTTCAGGTTTGCACTTGCTGCTGTTCAATATTCAGTGTATTTACACCTAATCTGTACCAATGCTTTGTCTTTCAACATACCATTAACATATTGTTTGCCTTTGCTCTGTGACCTTTTGGTCAGCTATGTGGCCTGGTCCAATCTAGATCTCCTTTGTTATCTCTTGCCCGATCCCCACCTCACTTGCTTATAACCTGTGACTTTTCTAATATTTGTCAGTTCCGATGAAGGGTCACTGACCCGAAACGTTAACGCTGCTTCTCTTTCCACAGATGCTGCCAGACCTGCTGAGTGATTCCAGCATTTCTTGTTTTTATTTCAGATTTCCAGCATCCGCAGTATTTTGCTTTTATTTTAATGTTGAAGATAAGTTTGGGAAGGCCTTCCAGGGAAAATGCAATAACAGGTTTCAGGTAGTTTCTTACACTTGCTTCTCGAGATGGAAAACTGGCGGGCTTTTTCAAAGAGCTGGAACAGACTGAGGTGGGGTTTGCTCCCTTGGCAAGTTTTTTCCAACTGTCCTTTCAACCATTGTCTATATCCCAACTCACTGTTCAAAGCAAAGCCAAAAACAATGTCACAAGAGTCAAGCCTCCTGATGCCTATAAATCTTGACCTGTCACTTCTTTGTAAACATTTTACCCCAAGTCAAAAACAACCCCCGCTGGGTAATTATTTGAAGACTGGTGCCTTCCAGTAATTGCTTACATTCCACACCTCTGTGACCCTTGTTTAAAAAAACAATCCATGGACTCCTTTTCAGTTTTAAAACACACATCTTCAAAATTTAACAAAAGAAGCACTCATAACAATATGCACACTGACAGTGGGGGCCTTGTTAACAGCTGCTTATGAGCACTTATATGCAGTTTTTTTGAATTACGGTGCCCTCTTCCCCCAATATTCTTCCTATCTTGAAGAAACTGACTCCTGGCATTTCTATGCAAACTCACCACCTCCCAGCATCTTACTTCTGTGACCAATTTTTATGTGTAATCCTCAACAGTACCAGGTTGAAGGAGCTCCACAGTACAGAAACCAAAATCAAGCATGGGCTGCTTAAGTTTTAAGGGATGGAAAATCATGAGTAGCTTGTGCCCAATTTAGTGATCTGGACTTTCACCCCACCAAGCTCTTATGTCCCAGCTTTGAAGAGGAAAATCTACTCCCATGTGTTGATGGCTCACTTCATTGTGGAAGCATCACAGCCAAGCTTGATTCTGTCCTCAGAAAAGGTATATAAAAAGACATTCTTATTAGCAGGGAATTTTTATTTTAATTGATCCTTTTTTTGATTACATCTGTTAAGTGCCTTGGGAATTTCTTTTGTGTCAAGGAAGCTATATAAATGTGAGTTATTGTTGAATCACTTGATGGGGATCAGAACAACTACCTGATTTTTCTTCTCTGTTACCTGGGACGGTGTAGCTAATTCTAGATTCAGTTTCCCCAGTTGAGATTGATTGAATTTCACATAAATATTTGAAAGTTGAAATGCCAATTATAAAAAGATGCATGACTTACAAATGGGAATCTCATCTCAGGCTTAGAAAAAAATCCTTTAAGGGACCCTTGCATTTCAGCAGGCTATGCCTCAATAGAAATAATTTGAGAGAAATTAAAAGAGGCTAATGTATTTTTCTGAGCTTACTGAAAACTAATGATGGGTGCATTTGTTAAATAAATGGATGGAATTAAATTTCTCTCCTACTCCCACTGCAATGATTAGCAGCAATTATTGAGCTTGATTCACTAAATTTGTGCCTGCTAGAGTTTTACATGAGATCATCTTTGACAAAAGAAACTGCAGCAAATCCTTGTATTAATGTGGCTGAGGAGCTGACTGTGCTGAATAGGGAATTTTATCTGAGTTCAAAATCGTAAGAACATTTTTTAATATTGTTACAGACAGGTGGGAAATGGTGTGGGTGACTACCACATTTCACCTCTCAACTGACCGCAGATTGTTTTTTAAATAAATAATATTTCAGTCCCTGAGAGTTTTAAGGGTCATACAAACAGACAAACGACAGGTTTAAAAAGAAAGACTAAGTCAAAGTTGGTGGACAATCTTATTAAAATTTCTCAGATGGGAAGTTTTCAAGGTCACCTTTGGAGTCTCTGCCTCGTGATTTAAAAATGTTACAGGCAGGGTCTTAGTCTTGGCTGGAAAGGATGTCTCAGCTTCCTCGCTGGCTGGCTTTCTCTCTTTCTGTCTGAAAAATCTCTTTTTTTTAGAAAAAAACCCTTATCAGGCTGGGTTTTAGTCAGTTGCTGTCCTCCAGTGTGTCCATTCAATGTCTTTGAAAATGGGGCCATTGTTGCATAATGGGGTTGGAATGTAGCTTGTCTCGATAATGTGGTATTTCCCACCTATTAACTTGGCTTTGCATCCGGAGTCACTCTGCGAAGGTCTTTGTCAACCCAATTCTTGAAGATAGGAGCCATTTAACATTAAATGGCCTGGTTAACATTTTAATGTGTCTTCCCCAGTACTAGTAGAAACGTGATGATGAGTTTAGTATCCCAACAGTCATGATGTATATTTGCAGTAGAGGAGGGGTCACCTGACCTCTTACTCCATCTTGTCTGCAGCAAAATGTCCATTTTTTAGAGTTTAATTTTTATAGTTCATAGTTGCTCCAGTTCACTTTAGTTCATTACTGTTCCTTTTGTAAGCGTGACTATCTATTTATCAGAAGGGGCTGGCCACATTAAATTCATCTTGGTGCAACTTCTAGTCTAGTTGAATGTGAAAAAAAAATCAACTCAAGAAATTTAGAAATGAGCTGTGATGCGACAGGATATTTTATAGGTTAATGCCTGGTTAGAAATTTGTTTACTAGGTTTGGTCTTGTTGACCGCTTTGCGGAACACCTCCGCTCAGTCCGCAAGCAGGACCCTGAGCTTCCGGTTGCTTGCCATTTCGACACTCCTCCCTGCTCTCATGCTGACATCTCTATCCTGGGCTTGCTGCAGTGTTCCAGTGAACATCAACACAAGCTTGAGGAACAGCATCTCATTTACCCATTAGGCACACTACAGCCTGCCGGACTGAACATTGAGTTCAGTAATTTCAGAGCACGACGGGCCCCCCATTTTACTTTAATTTTTAGATATTTTTTCTTTTTTACATTTTTTTGTATGTTTATTTTATTTAATCTTAGTTTGTTCAGTTTGCTTACCCACTGTTTTTTTCATGTTTTTATGTTCAATTTTCAGTCCGTTAACACCCTATCCGTACTAATGCTTTGTCTTTCAACACACTATTAACATATTGTTTGCCTTTGCTCCATGACCTTCTGGTCAGCTATTCTGTGGCCTTGTCCAATCTACACCTTCTCCTTTGTTATCTCTTGCCCCACCCCCTGCTATACTTGCTTATAACCTTTGACATTTCTAATATTTGCCAGTTCTGAAGGGTCACTGACCTGAAATGTTAATTCTGCTTCTCTCTCCACAGATGCTGCCAGACCTGCTGAGTATTTCCAACATTTCTTGTTTTATTTGCAATTTTTTTCTATGTTATCGGTACTACATGAGTGCAAGTTGTTGTTTGGTGGCATCTGGCGTACGGTGTCAGTCCTACCAGCCCATCGAAAAGAGGGTTTGCAACATCTTAAACTCTGTGAGGGTATGAGGTGGCTAGCGCGTGCACGCACCCACCCTGTCCATATGACGCGCGCGCCCCTACGGCGGGTCGGTGCGCGCACGCACCCTAAGCTACGCTGCGTGCGCACCTCTTTAACCGTAGTGATGTTCGGACCGGGACCTTGAATGTGCCCGATGGCCAGCAGCATCGATACCGTTATTACCCCGACTGACCAGAGGATCCTGCAGGACTGTCACGAGCTCCACAACAACTGGCAGCACGGTAACTGCGGCGGGGAACATCGTCCGGTCTCTGCCCACCTCCACCCGGCTGATCACATCGCCCGCCCCGGTCTGCCCATCCTCACACCAACTCCCTGCGCTCTGAGCGCTGCAACTGGTGGCAACACCACCGCCACTGACCGCAAGGCGGCAGAGGGGATCAACATGACATGGGGATGTGGGCAGAGGGGCAAGGCACATGAGTTGGGAACAGAGATGATGGGCGGCAGTGAAGACAAGATGGCAATAGCTAGGACAGGTGAGGAAAATTCACTCTGCAGCACATATCACAGATGTATCAGCTGTGGCTTAGTGCTTTCGTCTCTAAGTATAAGACTCACTCCAGGAACCTGAGCACAAAATTTAGGCTGACACACCAAGTGCAGCACTGAGGGAGTGCTGCACTGTAGGAGGTTCTGTCTTTCAGTTGAGACTTTAAATCAAGGCCCCATCTGCCCTCTCAGGTAGACTTAAAAGGTCCCATGGTGCTATTCGAAGAGAGCAGGGAGGTTCTCCCTAGTGTCCAGGCCAATATTTATCCCTCAACCACCATCACTAAAATAGATGATATCACATTGCTGTTTGTACGACCTTCCTGGGTGCAAATTGGCTGCAATGTTTCTTACATTGCAACAGTGACTACACTTCAAAAGTACTTCATTGCATTTTAGGACATCCTGAGGTCTAGAAAGTTGCTATATAAATGCAAGTGTTTCGTTTTGAGATATATTGAAATTAATAGGAACATTATATATGGCCAATGAGGTTCAAAGCTGTGTGAGTCTGTAGGGACATGAAGATAAAGGTTGGGCAGCCCTACTTTATAGTGCTAGTAAATGAACTTGTGCTCGTCTTAGGCCTATAACAAACCAATTTGGAACTGAGTATTAAAGACAGGGAGTGGAAACTTGGCGGTGAAGGAATGGTTGGGATCTGGGTCAGATAGCCAGATACGAGCAGCAGGCTCATGTTAACCAAGCAAAGATTTACCAAACACCCTGGCTTTGTAAGAGTTGGGCAGGTTTTGGTGTATTTTTACTTGATAGGTGTGATTTTATTTCCTTCTGGTGTTCATTTATCTGATTTATATTTGGATTGTCTATTTTTGGGTTATGTGCATAAGTACTTTATGGCAAGGGTGTGTTAGAACAATGCTGTCCTATACAAATCACTGACCACGCACAGGTGGCTTCACTGCCACTGTTCTAGCCACATGCACTAATTTTCGATGAAAACATGTCCTTCACGTGAACAGTTTATTTATTTATTAGAGATACAGCACTGAAACAGGCCCTTCGGCCCACCGAGTCTGTGCCGACCAACAACCACCCATTTATACTAACCCTACAGTAATCCCATATTTCCTTTCACCTTCCTACACTAGGGGCAATTTACAACGGCCAATTTACCTATCACCTGCAAGTCTTTGGATGTTACTTAACAAACATCTATTGCCATTCAGTGCAAAACTTTGTGGTCTTTCTCTTTCTCTGAAGGTTGGATTTCAGCCATGAATTAACACAAACACCACGTCTCAGTGCAGCTTCTAGGTTTCTGTCCAGCAGTTGTAGAGACTGCATTGACTTCATCAGAGTTACTGCTGAGAATGTTGACTCACACAATGAAACCCATCCCCGCTCTCCATTCAGATTTGTCCCCCTACAGGTCCCACCACTGCTCTCCAGCCAGATCCACCCCCACCTACAGACCCCACTGCCTCTGTCCAGATCCACCCTCCCCAGCTCTCCTTCGACCTGCCACCCCTCTCCCTCCAGACCCTGCCCTCCAGCAGATCAGCCTCTGCTCTCCATTCAGAATGCAGTTGGATGCTGTTTGCCCTTTCCCATGATGCGCCCTTTGGGAGCTGCTCATTACTAGTTAGGCTTGTTTTCTTAGATAATCAGATAATTGCATAGAATGTATAGCACAGAAACAGGCCTTTCAGTCCAATTGATCTATACCAGTATTTATGCTCCACATTAACCTCCTTCCACCCTATTTCATCTAAACCAGTCAGCATATCCTATTCCCTTTTTTTATTTTGTCACCAGATGTGGGCATCGCTGGCCAGGCCAGCATTTATTACCCATCCCTGATTGCCATTGAGAAGGTGGTGGTGAGCCACCATCTTGAACTGCTGCAGTCCATGTGGGGAAGGTACACCCACAGTGCTGTTAGGAAGGGAGTTCCAGGATTTTGATCCAGCGACAGTGAAGGAACGGTGATATAGTTCTAAGTCAGGATGGTTTGTGGCTTGGATGGGATCTTGCAGGTGGCTGTGTTCCCATGCATCTGCTGCCCTTGTCCTAGGTGGTAGAGGTCGAGGGTTTGAAAGCTGCTGTTGAAGGAGCCTTGGTGAGTTGCTGCAGTGTTTCTTGTAGATGGTACACACTGCTGCCACTGTGCATCGGTGATGGAGAGAGTGAAAGTTGAAGCTGGTGGATGGGGTGCTTTGTCCTGGGCTGCTTTGTCCTGGATGGTGTCGAGCTTCTTGAATGTTATTGGAGCTGCACCCATCCAGGCAAGTGGAGATTATTCCATCACACTCCTTTCTTGTGCCTTGTAGATGGTGGACAGGTTTTGGAGAGTCAGGAGGTAAGATACGCGCTGCAGAATTCCCAACCTCTAACCTGCTCTTGTAGCCACAGTACTTATATGGCTGTTCCAGTTCAGTTTCTGGTCAATGGTAACTCCCAGGATGTTGATAGTAGGGGATTCACTGATGGTAATTCCATTGAATGTCAAGGGGAGATGGTTGGATTCTCTCTTGTTGGAGATGGTTATTGCCTGGCACTTGTGTGTCACGAATGTAACTTGCCACTTATCAGCCCAAGCCTGAATGTTGTCCAGATCTTGCTGCATATGGGCATGGACTGCTTTAGTATCTGAGGAGTCGCAAATGGTGCTGTACATTGTGCAATCATCAGCGAACATCCACACTTCTGACCTTGTGATGGAGGGAAGATCATTGATGAAGCAGCTGAAGATGGTTGGACCCAGGACACAACCCTAAGGAACTCTTGCAGTGATATCCTGGAGCTGAGATGATTGACCTCCAACAATCACAACCATCTTCCTTTGTGCTAGGTACGACTCTAACCGGTGGAAAGTTTTCCCGATTCACGTTGACTCCAGTTTGGCTTGGGCTCCTTGATGCCACACTCAGTCAAATGCTGCCTTGATGTCAAGGGCAGTCACTCACACTTCACCTCTGGAGTTCAGCTCTTTTGTCCCTGTTTGGACAAAGGCTGTAGTGAGCTCAGGAGCTGAGTGGCCTTGGCAGAACCAAACTGAGCAGGTTATTACTGAGTAAGTGCCGCTTGATAGCGCTGTGATGACACCTTCCATCACTTTGATGATTGAGCATAGACTGATGGGGCAATAATTGACCGGATTGGATTTGTCCTGCTTTTTGTGGACAGGACATACCTGGGCAATTTTCCACATTGTCGGGTAGATGCCAGTGTTGTAGCTGTACTGGAACAGCTTGGCTAGGTGTGTGGCTAGTTCTGGAGCATGAGTCTTCAGTTCTATTGCCAGAATGTTGTCAGGATCCATAGCCTTTGCTGTATCCAGTACCTTCAGCTGTTTCTTGATATCCCGAGGAGTGAATTGAATTGGCTGAAGACAGGTATCTGTGATGCTGGGGACCTCAGGAGAAGGCTGAGATGGATCATCCACTTGGCACTTCTGGCTGAAGATGGACGCAAATGCTTCAGCCTTGTCTTTTGCACTGATGAGCTGGGCTCCTGCATCTTTGAGGATGGGCATATTTATGAGGGCCTCCTCTTCCTGTTAGTTGTTTAATTGTCCACCACCATTCACAACTGGATGTGGCAGGACTCATGTACTTATCTAGCTTCCCCTTAAATGTATCTGTGCTATTTGCCTTCGCTATTCTATGCTTTTGCTGGCCTGGAGCAGTTATTCCAATTAGTGGAGCTGATCACGATGACAGCCCTTCCCTCCATACAATGTAGCTGGTGTTTCCATGGTGTTGATGGTTGGAAGGAGGTCAAAATAACAGATGATGGCCTTCATGGAGCAAATTGATTTGATGAGCTTCAGGGTGCAAATGGGAAGCAACTGCGGAGGAAGCGTGGGTAGGGTTTGGAGAAGGGAAGGACTGACATTGGGCAGCAAAAGGGAAACAGCAAACAAGGGGGTAACCTTAATTGTAGAGACAAAGAAGTCCATGAGCTGCTCACATTCCCAGCTAGGTACAAGTGCCTGGTGACGTATTGTATTGGTGCTAGAGAGAGTAATTTTTAACAAGTTTTTATTATAATTGAGGGAGCTGATTACTCTAGGACCATCCCTATAATGGAAGTCCTCCTCTTTAACACCATCTCTTCAGTTTCCTTGCCCACCATCTCCATCCTAACCTCGACACTGAATGTGAGGTGTTCATGAACTTTTTTTTCCCTATCTTTAATATTCAATCCCAAATGGGTTTGTTACAATTTCAAGATGATCACAAGTTTTCATTCTGTTACAGGCCATTTTAACAAATAACTAAAGGCAGTAAAGCAGGCATAATGATCAAAAATACTCGCACACTTTTTGTCTTACCATTTTGCCAACAAGTGTACACAAAGGTTAAAGTTCAGGTACATATGCTGGGTGACGATGAATAGAGATCACATGTACAATGATGGTGTCTATTACTCATTTTTTATTTACTCATCCAAAATATAACTAGCCACATTTGGAATCCCAATTAGTCACAAGTGGCTGGTGGCAAACGTATTAGACAAGACAGTACTAGAGAGAGTAATTTTCAACACATTGTTGTAATTGAGGGAGCCCATTATTCCAGGATCATCCCTATAATGATTCTGAAGCCCTCATCTTTAACACCATCTCTTTGGAATTTCCTTGCCCACCATCTCCATCCTAACCTCTGACACTGAATGTGAGGAGCTCATGGACTTCTTTGTCTCTACAATCAAGGTTATCCCCTTGTTTGTTGCATCCGCTGTGCCTTCTCTTCTGCTCCCCTGCCCTGCCCTTCTTCAAACCCCTGGCCATACTTTCTCCTCAGTTGCTTCTTATCTGTCGCTCCAATCTCACTAAACCAGTTTTCTTTAAGAAGGTCATGACGTGTTCCCTTGACCCTCTTCCAAGCAGCTCCAGACTGCCCAATTCCCTGTTTTCTTGTTTGCCAATAACATCAACTCCCCTGATGCTATTCCATTCCTTTCAAAACTTCCATCATTCCCCACACTAAAAAAAAAGTTACCATTGTCCCTTACATTTTCTTAAACTATCTCCAACCTACTCTTTCTTTGCAAAGTCCTAAGCTCCAAGGCTGTTTCTCACCAATTCTCTGTTTACATTTCCCTTTTTTTCAGTTTTTCCCATATAGTTTCTGACTCACCCACAGCACTAGGTCTATCCTGGTCAAGGTGAAAGTCTGCAATGATATCTTTTGTAACTGTAGGTGCTGTCTTTTCTTGTCTTCCTTGACTCTCTTTGTATTCAAAAATGTTAACCCCCATATTGTCCTTCACTGTCCTGCTTTCATGGTCCATTTTTGTATCCTCATGCTCTCTTAGTTCGAATTGAACTTATCCTAACACAACCACTTCACCACCTTGAATAGCTTCTTCTTCCATACTTCTTTGTACCTTAGAGGTCCAGACATAGGTTCAACTCAGTATTGTTTAAGATTTAGTTTATTAATAAATAGTTAATTTATTGACCTTTAAAGATACCTGGTTTGGTGTGTTCACACAGCATATGTACCTTCAGCTTGTGGATATCACTAACAAAACAGGTTTAAGAACACACTGATGATACCCAACAGTGATTCCACTGTTGTCCCATCTATCTGATTGCTCAACAGCAAATAAGTGAAAATTTCCTTCAGCTCAATATCAGCAAAACTAAAGCAATCTCCTTTGCTTCACGTCAGCACCCATCTTCTGATTCCAGCTCCATTAACTTAGCCCAGTTGCCACTGCAAGGTGAACTGATGATATACAATGTTAGCTTTCTGCTCAATGTTGAAAATTGCTTACCCCATAGCCAGTCAGTTGGTATGTGTGTCTTTGTCTACCTTTATCTCTCTCCCCCTCCAGAGCTTAAAGACGGAACCGCTGATTAATATGTTGCGACCGAGATGGGAGTAATGCACTGTCAGTTCAGTCCCATGACTCAACCGATCACAGCATATTATTAAAGTTTTCTTAATTCTTTTTCAGCCCCAAGTTTTTTTTATTTCTTGTTCCTGCCCAAGTTTTTTTGTTTCTAACTGGATTCTAGCCAATTCCACTGCATCACTCTCTGATTTACTATCTTCCTCCTCTTCTTCCTCCAATTTTAAATGTTGGACTATTACATCAAATATCTCTGCTTTTTAGCACCTGATTTCAACTCTAACCCCAATTTCACTGCAAAATCTTTTAATTTATTCTTAGTTAAAATTGTCAAGTTACTGAGGGGCACATTCTCCTTTCCCAGAAACTCTGCAGCAACTGCTGATGCCATTTTGATGGTACAGCCTTTACCCTATTATACAAGATACCTGGTTCCTTTTATTTTTTTTCCCAATTATTACTCCCCTTATAATTCACGTAATTGGCGTTGGATTTGGATCCTGGACAATCGAGCCCCCAATGTTGCGACCAACTGTCAATTCAGTCCCATTACTCCACAGGTCACAGCATATTATTAAAGTTTCCCACCTACCTGAAATTAGCCAAATTAAACACTTTATTAACCCCCCAGAAAAAAACACACCAAACCAAGTATCTTTAAAGATCAACAAATTAACTATTTATTAATAAACGGAATCTTAAACAATACTGAGATAAATCTATGTCTGAAAAGACTTTATAATTCTTATTCCTCCTAACCCTCATGCACATATACACACATTCAAAATCCAACAGTTAACTGGTTCTAAAATGATGTTTTAAATTACAGCTGTTTCTTAGGAATAATAAATAACTGGATTGTAAGTCCAGGTGGGTTACGTTCCCGGTTCGGTGAGGTGTCCCAGGGTTGAATAATGAGATGCCACGCGAAGTGTCCAGGCGAGTTGGTGAACAGTCTGTAATGGATAGGCGTTCAGGGCACTTTGGCTGCAGCAGGCATCACACAATTCTTTTCAATAAGGAGTATAACAACAGGTCTATTTAGATTTTGAATTAACAGTCTATCAGGAGAAACTTTACTGAGTTTCCAGAACTCCGAGAAACACGAAAGACAACAGAAAGTCACTGCTGAGGCAGGGACTTCTTAGAGATGGGAGTAAAAAGGAATTTGCTACCTCCAATAGTGCAAGGATTCCTTTCCAGGGATCTTTTCCTCATTAGGTGAAACACAGCCTGTAGGCCAATGTAGATTTTCTGCTGAGAGACACAAAGCCTTCCTTCCTTCAAGAGAGCACGCTTTGCTGGTCTGCCAGTTCAAACTGGTTCTAGCCAGTCTTTACACGCAGTCAACCTGATAAAGTATGGCATGTGATCTCTCTCTTTTGCTGTTGCTTAGGAAACAGGCTTGCAGCACGCACAGTGTTCCCAGTAGATGTAAAAACTGCTCTCAGTCTTTAAAGCACACAGACCCCTTTAGTTTTTAAACAAAGGAAAAAAACACTTCCATGACCACAACCTCTGAACCACAGCGTCATCACTGCAGATTTTCTTTAATGTTGTCCTCACTGGCATCCCTTCTTTTGCCCTTTAATTAATCTTTCTTTGGTCTAACTTCAACTTATTTCAAGAATCTTCTCCAGCCATGTATTCCAATTGATACCCTCCAGACTACTGACTTTGATTTAAAAAGAAAGACTTTATATAGTGCCTTTATGACCTCAGGACATCCCAAAGTGCTTTACAACCAATGAAGTATAGTCACTGTTGTAACATCGGAACTACTGCAACCGATTTACACATCAAGTTCCCACAGACAGCAATAAGATAAGTGATCAGATAATCTATTAAGTGCTGTAGGTTGAGGGATGAATGTTGACCAGCTCCATGACAAAACTCCCCTGCTCATTGGGGTCTTTAACATCCACCTGAGAGGGCAGGTGGGGGCCTTCGTTTAACGTATCATCTGAAAGACAGCACTTCCGACGGTGCAGCACTCCCTCAATACTGAAGAGTGAGCCTCGATTATGTGTTCAAGTCTCTGGAGTGGGACTTGAAACCATGGCCTTCTGACTTAGAAGCAAGAGTGCTACCCACTTAGCCACGGCTGCAATAAGGTAGTCATATTGCTTGTCCTCCACTTCAACCAACTGTCGTAGGTAAATTATTTAGCCACTAACCTCCTATTCTCTGAAGCACTCTTCCAAAGCCATTTTGGCCACTTATTCTTTTACTGACACTCTGACCATGCCTTTGATTCTCTTTGAATCTGATCCTCTATATATATTTTTTTTAATTTCCAAAATATACTTTATTCATAAAAATCTGAAAAAATTACATTCCCAAACAGTTTAAAACAGCATCAAGTCAAAAAATACACACAGTGCAAAGGTGATCAGTTTCCTTCTATACAATCATGAGTTGCCTCACAACTCTTCCATTTCATTGTCATGCCATATACATTTTTACATTTACAGCACACAAAATTTTCCTGATACAGTTCGAGGGGTTTCCCATGGATCCAGCCCCTCAGTTCAGCTTGGTGGGGGGGACCTTACACTGTGGTCTTTCCCCATTGAGCCTTTGCTGCGGCTGCCCCAAGCTTTAGTTCGTCCCTCAGCACATAGTCCTGGACCTTGGAATGTGCCAGTCTGCAACATTCGGTGGTGGACAACTCTTTGCGCTGGAAGACCAGCAAGTTTCGGCAGACCGAAGGGCGTCTTTCACCGAATTGATAGTCCTCCAGCAGCAGTTGATGTTTGTCTCGGTGTGCGTTCCTGGGAACAGCCCGTAGAGCACAGACTCCTGTGTCTGATCCTCTATATGCCTTCCCTTTTTCTCAAAGGCATTCCTTATTTAAGGAGCATGTATATAAGTTGTTACCGAAGTCAGAAGCAGTCTGTCCTATCAAAGTGGTTACAGCTTACCTGAGTCCTGCAGTGAATGAGGCTATGGTGTACTCCCAAGTCTTATATTAGTGTGTGGTCCTGACCTGCTTTTGTCTCTCCAGCAAATTTTGTCCTGATCTGAGCTGAAGCCAAGCTGGTGAGGCTATTCAAATTGCCTGCTATGGGAGGTGAAGCACAGGATGGTATTAAAGAGCTAGTTGAAAAAGTGCCACTGTAGGATAGGGCAATGCCAGAATAACAGTGTGCTAAGATAAAATGTATTGTGGGAGATCCATTTAAATATAATAGGTGCAACATTAAGGAAGAAGGCAAAATACCAGGATTAGAAGTTAAGTAAAAGCAAAATACTGCGGATGCTGGAAATCTGAAACAAAAACAAGAAATGCTGGATTCACTCAGCAGGTCTGGCAGCATCTGTGGAAAGAGAAGCAGAGTTAACGTTTCGGGTCAGTGACCCTTCTTCGGAACCGAAGAAGGGTCACTGACCCGAAACGTTAACTCTGCTTCTCTTTCCACAGATGCTGCCAGACCTGCTGAGTGAATCCAGCATTTCTTGTTAGAAGTTAAGTAGGTCATTGAGCTTTTAAATATAATGAGGCAAGAATGACTAAGAGCTTTTGTAGTGCTGTCATGGGGAAGAGATGTTCCTTGGTGATGGTAAACTGCATACAGCCGTATAGTATTCCAACAGAATAGAATGGAAATGCTCACTAAATATGTACATGATCCAGACATGTTCTAATTGCAAGATGCACCAAAGAATCCTATTATAAATTTTACTCAAAACATTTCTAGTTCAGAGAATATATATGACTGTAGTTACTGCAGAAGGGTTAATAGAAGGACATTATGGGATAGTGCAGTGGAGTTCCAATGGCCTAGCAGCACATGATGCATAGAGGGGCTGCAGATGATTTCAAAAAACGACTGAAGGCACTGGATACTGCAAAGGCTATGGGTCCTGACAATATTCCGGCAATAGTACTGAAGACCTGTGCTCCAGAACTTGCCGCACCCCTAGCCAAGCTGTTCCAGTATAGCTACAACACTGGCATCGACTCAGCAATGTGGAAAATTGCCCAGGTCTGTCCTGTGCACAAGTCCAACCCGGCCAATTACCGCCCCATCAGTCTACTCTCAATCATCAGCAAAGTGATGGAAGGTGTCATCAACAGTGCCATCAAGCAGCACTTGCTTAGCAATAACCCGCTCAGTGATACCCAGTTTGGTTTCCGACAGGGCCACTCAGCACCTGACCTCATTACAGCCTTGGTTCAAACATGGACAAAAGAGCTGAACTAAAGAGGTGAGGTGAGAGTGACTGCCCTTGACATCAAGGCGGCATTTGACCGAGTATGGCATCAAGGAGCCCTAGCAAAACTGGAGTCAATGGGAATCAGGGGGAAAACTCTCTGCTGGTTGGAGTCATACCTAGCGCAATGGAAGATGGCTGTGGTTGTTGGTGGTCAATCATCTGAGCTCCAGGACATCACTGCAGGAGTTCCTCAGCGTATGTCCTAGGCCGAACCATCTTCAGCTGCTACATCAATGACCTTCCTTCAATCATAAGGTCAGAAGTGGGGATGTTCGCTGATGATTGCACAATGTTCAGCACCATTTTCGACTCCTCTAATGCAGCAAGACCTGGACAATATCCAGGCTTGGGCTGATAAGTGGCAAGTAACATTTGCGCCACACAAGTGCCAGGCAATGACCATCTCCAACAAGAGAGAATCTAACCATCTCCCCTTGACATTCAATGACATTACCATTGCTGAATCCCCCACTATCAACATCCTAGGGGCTACCATTGACCAGAAACTGAACTGGAGTAGCCATATAAAGACCGTGGCTACAAGAGCAGGTCAGAGGCTAGGAATCCTGCGGTGAGTAACTCACCACCTGACTCCCCAAAGCCTGTCCACCATCTACAAGGCACAAGTCAGGAGTGTGATGGAATACTCTCCACTTGCCTGGAAGGGTGCAGCTCTAACAACACTCAAGAAGCTCAACACCATCCAGGCCAAAGCAGCCAACTTGATTGGCACACCATCCACAAACATTCACTCCCTCCACCACCGATGCACAGTGGCAGCAGTGTGTACCATCTACAAGATGCACTGCAGCAACGCACCAAGGCTCCTTAGACAGCACCTTTCAAACCCGCAACCTCTACCACCTCGAAGGACAAGAGCAGCAGATGCATGGGAACATCACCACCTGCAAGTTCCCATCCAAGTCACACACCATCCTGACTTGGAACTATATCGCCGTTCCTTCCCTGTCGCTGGGTCAAAATCCTGGAACTCCCTTCCTAACAGCACTGTGGGTGTACCTACCTCACATGGACTGCAGCAGTTCAAGAAGGCAGCTCACCACCACCTTCTCAAGGGCAATTAGGCTTGGGCAATAAATGCTGGCATAGCCAGCGACACCCACATCCCATGAATGAATTTACAAAAATGAGTTTGTGCTTTCAATTCCTGCAGTAGGTGAGCTCCCGCCCTCAGCTGTGGAGATGCAAAACACAGGTCCGCACTTCACCATCAGGGACTCTGAGTCACATTCCGCCCTTTTCATCAAGCTTTCAGCGTGCAGTTACATAGCAGCATTGGCACAATCCTGTGATCAGATTGCTGCCTCACTCTCTTATCCGGGGAGTGTTAAGATGATTTGAGGAATTGAGGAGAATTCTTTTTTTAATGCCAAGTATTTCTTTATCTGTCAGACACAGCATCCTAAACTCATGCTCCTTTCTTAATGCTTCCCAGTCTGACCTTCTATCCAGATGATCAGCTAGGAATATAGGAGTAGGCTGTTCAGCCCTTCAAGCCTATTCCACCATTCAGTTAGATTGTGACCGATTGGCATCTCAACTCCTTTTACTGACCCGTGATCCAAATCCCTTGATACTCTTGACTCAATATCCACAGCCTGATGTTATTGTTGGATGGGATAGAATTCCAGCTTCCCACTACAGTTTGTGTGAAAAAGTGCTTCCTGATTATACTCCAGAACACCGTATCTTTATTTTCAGTTTCTGCCTCTTTGTTCTGGAATTGCCAACCAGAGCTTCTCTGTATCACCCCTATTGAACCCCTTTTTATCATTTTAAACATCTCAATTAAATCGCCCTCGACCTTCTCAACTCAAGGGAATACAAGCAAGGGTTTTGCAACCTGGCCTTATAATTTAACTCTTTAATCCCTGGTATAATTTTGGTCAATGTGCGTTGTACCCACTCCATGGCTGATATATCTTACCTGAGGTGCGGTGCCCAAAACTGAACAGATGGGGTCTGATCAAGGCTCTATTCAACCGTAGCATTACTCTCCCCTTTATATTCAAGTCCCCTTCAGGTGAGGGCCAACATTTCATTAGCCTTTTTGATTACTTTTGTACCTGACTATTACATTTTAGTGATTTGTGTACATGGATTCCTAAGTCTCTTTGGAGCTCCACTGTTCGTAGCTTTTCACCATTTAAAGAATAGTTATATCTATCTTTTTTTGGTTCACAGTGGATGATCTCACACTGCCTCACACTTATCTGCATTGAAATCCGTCTGCCACAGTTTTCCCCACTCACTTAATCTATCAATGTCTCTTTGTAATTTTATGCTTCCGTCTACACTACTTACTATACCACTAATCTTTGTGTCATCAGCGCACTTGAATGACTCTCTGTTGTGTTATCTGAGTCATTGATAAATATAGTAGATGGTTGAAGCCCCAGCACAGATGCTTGTGGGACACCACAAATCACTTCCTTCCAACATAAAGAAGAAGTTTAAGGTAAATAATATGTTGGAGATCTTCCAGCTTAATACTCTTCTGATTTCAGACCTTGGATTGAGTTTTGCATTTATTTTTTCCGCACTGGGATGAGGTGCCTTGGACACTCTCCTTTTGCCTCTTCAGATTGGATTTAAATCCAAACTTGACCAATGGGACAGTAGTTTCCTTTCTCATTCCTTGGTTGACCATCATACATGAAATGAATTTGGGCATTGTTAACCTGGTTTCTATTGAATGTGGGCCACGGCCTGCAATTTGGTATCAAATTGGTGCTAAGTTAGCAATTTCCTGCGGAGTGGCCATCAGATGGCTGGTATGAAGAATGGAAATGTTGCATTTGGGCAGAAGGGGAATCTCTGTTCTGAGATTGGGGTTAAGGCACACATACTAAGAAATGAGATTCTTCAATTATTATTAAATCCAGTGACATGAAATGGAAATTCCTAATTAATGGAGTCATTATTTTAAAATAACAACCAAAGGAATTTTATTTAAAAAACACATTAAGCATTGATATGCTAATAATCAGTGAATCTATTTTGGTGGCGGGGGAGTGCATAATTTGTATGTAATATGCTATACCAGAGTGCTTTATGCTGACACTTTTTCAAAAAGTAGGCATGACACCTTGACATTGTTGAGCACAGAAACATTTCCAGAAGGTATATATGTTTTTTTAACCTTCATTGGTGACTCATTTCCCCCATATAGTGCTGCGGCAAGTCTATTAGCTCACAATGAAAGTATAAAACCGTCTCTTCCACTGTTCGCTGTTTGCATTTCTTCCTTTCATTATTGGAGGGCTGATGCCTTGGAGACAGGGTGGCCGGAAGCAAACTGTGATGATGCAGTGAGAACCCAGGAAAGCAAGTGCACTCACTGCAAATTAGCTGTGATAACCAGACACTAAAACCTGATTGAAATAGGCCTCTGCTGCTGGCATTGTATTTATTGTTTTTCTTAAATGCTGCTGTAAGAGTGCAACCAGTGAGAGTGAATTGAATTATTATTTAATTATATTTAAAAGCTTTGGGATCGGCAGTGGTAGCTTAGCTTTCTCGAAAATAAAGCGTCAGTTTGGCCCAATTGGTAGCACTCTGACCTCTGAGTCAGAAGGTTGGGGGACTCACTCCACAATTTGTCCACATAATCTAATTTGACATGCCTGATGTGATACTGAGAGAGTGCTGCATTATCTAGATGTGTCGTCCTGCTGCTGAGATGTTAAATCGAGACCCTGTCTGCCTCTTCTGGCAGTTCAAGTAGGCACAAAATATTATACGGCATTGCACAAGGACGGAGAGCCCAGTACAGGCCATTGAGGTTAGTTGTCAGTTGTGGCTCAGTTGGCCACATTCTCGTCTCTGAGTCAGAAGGTTGTGGATTCAAGCGCCACTCCAAAGACTTGAGTTCATAATCTCTGCTGACTTTTCTATGCAGTATTGAGCAGGTGCTGCAAAGTTGAAGGTGCCATCTTTGGGTTGCGATATTAAACCAAGGCCCTGTCTGCCCTCTCAGGTGGACATAAAAGGTCCCACAGTACTATTCAAAGTCGGCTGGAGTCATACCTAGCACAAAAGAAGAGAGTTGTGGTTGTCAGAAGCCAATCGACACAGCCCCAGAACATCACTGCAGGAATTCCTCAGTTCAATGTTCTAGGCACAACCATCTTCAACTGCTTATCTGTGAACTTCCCTTCATCATAAGGTCAGAAGTGGGATGTCGCTGATATTTGCACAGCTCCATTCACAGCTGCTCAGATAATGAAGCAGTCTGTGCCATCATGCAGCAAGATCTGGACAACATTCAAACTTGAGGTAGTAAGAGGCAAGTTACATTCATGCCACACAAGTGCCAGGCAATGACCATCTTCAACAGAGAGAATCTAACCATCTCCGCTTGACATTCAATGGCATTACCATCACTGAATCCCCACCATCAACATCCTGGGGGTTACCATTGACCAGAAACTTAACTGGACCAGCCATATAAATACCGTGGCTACAAGCGCAGGCCAGAAACTGGGTATTCTGTGGCGAGTAACGCACCTCCTGACTCCCAAGGTCAGTCCATAGTGTACAAGGCACAAGTTATGAGTGTGATGGAACTCTCCTCTTGCCTGGATGAGTCAGCTCCAACAACACTCAAAAAGCTCAACACCATGCAGGCACCTGCAAGTTCCCCTTCAAATCACACACCATCCTGACTTGGAACGATATCACCGTTCCTTCACTGTTGCTGGGTCAGAATCATGGAATACCCTCCCTAACAGCACTGTGGCTGTACCCGCATCATACGGACTGCTGCAGCTCAAGAAGATCACTCACTACCACCTTCTCAAGGTCAATTAAAGATGGGTAATAAATGCTGACCTTGCCAGCGACACTCACAGCCCACAAGTCAAAAAAAAAGAAAAGGAAAAGGTGAGATCTCCTGCTGTCCTGACCAACATATATCCCACAACTAACACATAAAACAGATGATCCGGTCATTTATTTCATTACTGTTTGTGCGACCTTTCTGTGTACAAATTGGCTGCTGTGTTTTCTATATTACAACAATGACTGTCAAGCACTTTAAGACTTCCTAAGATCATGAAAGGCCTCGAGTTGTCCTGGCCGACACCCTCAACCAACACTCCTAAAAACAAATTAGCTCGTCATGCATCCTCATATTGTTTGTGGCTACCATATTTGCCGGCTTTTCTACACGCCTAAGTAATTCATTGCAGGTTAGATGCTTTGAGATGCATGTGAGAGATGTGATTTGTACAAATGCACTTCTGTTCGTTCCTTGATATGTTTTTCGCTTGCATCAGTGTGTCTATGTTAGCTCTATGGGAGCATTTTACATTTCACACCCAGGGTCAGCAACAAACACTTCCACATCAGGCATTGTATGGCAATATACAAAGTAACACTCCCTTACACTCCCATTAAGCATTTCCTGGTATTTTAATTTTATTTAGAGATACAGGACTGAAACAGGCCCCTTGGCCCACCGAGTCTGTGCCGACCAACAACCACCCATCTATACTAACCCCACAGTAATCCCATATACCCTACCACCTACCTACACTAGGGGCAATTTATAACAGCCAATTTACCTATCACCTGCAAGTCTTTGGCGGTGGGAGGAAACTCACGCAAACACAGGGAGAACTTGCAAACTCCACACAGACAGTACCTAGAATTGAAGCTGGGTCCCTGGAGCTGTGAGGCTGTGGTGCTAACCACTGCGCCACTGTGCCCCCTAACATGGTTAGATGCATAGTAAAGGCCATTCTGTTCCATTAAGCTTTTCCAAACCATGTATAGCATTGGTTAGATTCAAAGTAAAACTTTAAGCGCATCCAAGGCAGTTGTAACATAGGTGAAGTGCAGGATAAATCTCTTATTTTGTCTTGGCAATGTGCCATGGCCCCAAACTCCATAAATTAGCCTGTCCTGCACCAGCGTGACATTTATATTTTCTCTACTAACCATCTTTCGGATCTGCCTGAGTAAGATTGCAAATTTATGTTTGCATTATGGGAAATTTGACTTCTAGCAAGTAGGTTGAGACTGCGGCAGACTAAGTTCATGTATGACCTCAAGAAATAACAGGTTTTCGTCCCAACAGTGTGAGCTACATTTAAACCTATATTCCAAGGGTAAAGAGACAAATGGACAGGCAGCAGGAATCAACTCGCCTTAGAAAGAGTTTTATGCATCCAGAAGTCCAGATGA
Source organism: Heterodontus francisci (assembly GCF_036365525.1). Lineage (NCBI taxonomy): Eukaryota > Metazoa > Chordata > Chondrichthyes > Heterodontiformes > Heterodontidae > Heterodontus > Heterodontus francisci. Next base: position 53,362,196 of record NC_090393.1, read on the forward strand.
GCAGCAGTGTGCCTGGTTAAATGGCATTCCAGGTCTGAGGAGCGTCTTCTGCTCAGATCCGCTATCAGTGCAGACCGATGAGCATCTGCGACCATTTTGATTCGATTATGTGGACAAATTGGCCTCGGGAGCCAATGTAAATCGCGGCAAGAGCGAGACCATATTCTTTGGGAACTGAGCTGATCGATCCTTTGATCCCTTCACTGTCAGGTCAGACTACCTGAAGGTGCTGGGGATATGGTTTGAAGGGGCTGGGGCATATGCCAAAAGCTGGAAGGAGCGAGTAGCCATGGTGAACCGGAAACTGGGCATGTGGGAGTGATGCTCCCTCTCCATTACAGGTAAGAACCTGGTCATCAGGTGCAAGGCACTTTCGGTGTTGCTATACGTGGCTCAGATCTGGCCCATACCCCATTCCTACGCCGTGGCAGTCACCCGAGCCACCTTCTGCTTTATCTGGAGATCGAAAATGGACCATGTCCACAGGAACATGATATTCAAACCTCCAGATAAAGGGGGAACAGATGTACCTAACGTCGCCCTCATTCTGATGCCACCTTTGTCTGCAGCTGCATCAAGTTGTGCACTGATCCCTAGTACGCAAGCACCAAGTGTCACTACGTGCTGAGGCTCTGTCTATCCCCGGTGTTACGAAGGATGGATCTGGCCTCGTTGCCACAGAACACTCCATTCAGTTGGTTCTGTCCCTCATGGAAAGGTTTGTACAGAAAAATGTCTTTGGCCACAAGTCCATCAGGCAGTGGTTCGCACATAATGTCCTCGAGGCCCTGCAGGCAAAGGAGATGGTGGATCCTGTCGGATGGTTCCCCAAGCCGACTGTCAAGACTCATTTGGCAGAATGCCTCATTGCCAGAACTTACAACAAGCACCAAGAGGTAGCTTGATTGTTGGTGAGAATAGCCCTTCCTGTCAGATCTTTCCTGCACGCCTGGAGTCTCACCGTTCTGCACGCTGCCCTCAAAGCAGCTGCGGTGGGGAAGAGACCATCACCCACCTCCTTTTGGCTTATGCCTTTGCAGAACAGGTCTGGAAAGAGACACGGTGGTTTTTGTCAAGGTTCATCCATAACTCGGTGCTCTACAGACTGTTCCCAGGGGCGCACACCACGATAAACATCCACTGCTTCTGGAGGACCATCAGTTCAGTGAAAGATGCACTTCGGCCTGCCCGAAACTTGCTGGTCTTGCAGACTGACACATTCCAGGGTCCAGGACTACGTGCTGAGGGACGCACTAAAGCGTATACCGAGGGGCTGGAACCTGTGTAAAACCTTTTGGGTCGTATGCAGTGGAGAATGCTTGACATGTAATGTACATTGTAAATATAACCTGAAATGGCAAGTTCAGTGAGGCAGCTCATGTACAGTATTGAAAGGAACTGATCTGTATTGCACTTTATGTAATGTCAAATTTGAATTGTTATGTAATGTATTTTTGCAAATTATATGAAAAAGTAGATTTTTGGGGAAAAAAAAGCGGGAACCCATTCTCTTCTCTCCTTCAAGTAATAAGATTTTGGCCTTCCAGCAGAGCAGAGAGGTAGCTTTGGGGCTGGATTTTATTTTCCGCTGCGGCGAATAAAATGGCGGCGCGTATGCCATGATGCCACCGCATTCTTGAGCACAGTGGCTCATTTAAATATGTAGGGCGGTCGCCTGCCCCATTATGTGGTGGGGGCAGCCTTGGTGACACCGTGAATGACGTCAACTCTCTCTGCGCAGGCGCTGGCACCATTTTTAAAGGGCTGCCAGCCCTGCTGAGAGACTGCAGAGTTGCCCCCGTTTCCGCCCCCCCACCTCCGCCCCCACCACTTCCCAATACACTGAAATTGCAGAGTCGATCCCGTCCCCAACTGCACAAAGTGCAGAGGTCACCGCTCCCCACCCACTAAAAATGCAGAGTTGACCCCCTCGCGACACTAAAAATGCTCTGATCCCCCCCCTTCCCGACCTTGGTGGTGCCACCTTTCCCTGGATGGGAAAGTGAAGGCGCATGAGTGCCGCCCATCACACTGAAAATCCAGAACCGATGGTAAGGTCGCAGGGAATTGGATTTAAATGTACACCTCAAGTTAATTTCAACATTTAAAGTCGGGTCCCATTGCCGAGCGGCAGGGTGGGCCACCACGGAGCCTCGCCACCACCAGGAAGATCGGGCCCGGCGATCCCAGCATTGGGTTCCATGGCAGTCTGCTGGCGCTACGATCCTCCGGCACACCCCCCCCACCCCCCTCAGCCAAACCCCTGCCCCCTCAGCCATGGAGCCGATGTCAGGACCTCAACAAAATTTAGTCCTTGATGTGCATTACAAATTGGAGTGCTAGGAGTTCCATTACATTGAATAATTGGTAACATATAACATTTCTGTCTTGTATTCCTTAGGGCTGTTGCAGATAGGAAGGAGCTTGGATCTACTGCTGCTTTTTCCATGTAAGAAGATTAATGTTATGATAAGGGGAAATCACTCTACCGGCAAGAGCACATTCATCAATTGGTAAGAATGCCTCATCACCAATGTTGGCACTTTTTACATATGCTGCAATTATATTGTGGAGTTGCTTCTATCAGAATGGGATTTGAATCTGAACAGAATTTGATTGTTTATGAATTTGAAAGGGATAAAGTGAGTTGGTCCTCATCAGTGTTTTAGGAACCAATTCTGTGTGCAGAAATACCCCAGTAAAGCAAATCCTCCCCTCAAGTGTCTTTCATTCTTTTAAGGTACTTATAAGGACCTCTTTGAGAAAATGAGACATTAACAGTGACAGTGACCCATTTCTGTGTGTCTTTTAGTATTACAGCATTACTGGGCACCAAGAAGACATGTTTGAAGAGACTTGGGAGTCTCTTCGTCGGAAAGCGTTTCATGCCCCTCCCCCCGCACCCGCTTCCTTATTGGGCAATCTTGATGCCTCCTAGTAATGAAAGTCATAGAATCATAGAAGGTTTAAGGCACAGAAAGAGGCCACTTGGCCCACCGTGTCTATGCCAGCCAAAAAACGTTCCACCCATTCGAATCCCACCTTCCAGCATTTGGTCCATAACCCTGCAGATTACGGCATTTGAGCTACATATCCAGACTTTTTCTGAATGAGTTGAGGGTTTCTGCCTCAACTACCCTTTCAGGCAGTGAGTTCAAGACCCCACCACCCTCTGGGTGAAAAAACTTTTCCTCATCTCCCCTCTAATCTTTCTATGCCCCCTCACCACTGACCTCTCTGCTACGGTAAATAAGCCCTGCACCTCCACTCTATCTAGGCCCCACAAAAGTTTGCACATTTCAATCAGATCTCCCCTCAGCCTTCTCTGTTCCAAGCAGAACAACCCCAGCCTATCCAATCTTTCCTCATAGCTGCATTTTTCCAGTCCTGGCAACATCCTCGTAAATCTCCTCTGTACCCTCTCTAGTGCAATTACATCCTTTCTGTAATGAGGTGACCAGAACTGCACACAGTACTCAAGTTGTGGCCTAACCAATGAGTTATACAGTTCCAGCATAACCTCCCTGCTCTTGTATTCTATACCTCAGCTAATAAAGGAAAGGATTCCATATGCCTTCTTAACCACCTTATCAACCTGCCCTGTTATCTTTAGGGATCTGTGGATAGTCACTCCAAGATCCCTCACTTCCTCTACACCTCTCAGTATTTTCCCATAAATCGTGCATTCCTTTGTCTTGTTTGACCACCCCAGATGCATCACCTCACACTTCTCCGGGTTGAATTCCATTTGCCACTTTTCTGCCCATCTGACCAGACCATCAATATCTTCCTGCAGCCTACAGCTATCCTCCTCGCGATCTACCACACGGACAATCTTTGTGTCGTCTGCAAACTTCTTGACATGCCATGCACATTTGTGTCCAAATTGTTAATATATACCATAAAATACAGGGGACCCCATACTGAGCCCTGTGAAATGCCATTGGAAACAGCCCTCCAGTTGCAAAAGAACATGTCAACAATTACCCTTTGTTTCCTGCCACTGAGCCAATTTTGTATCCACCTTGCTGCATTTCCCTGGATCCTATGGGATTTATTTTTTTAACCAGTCTGCCATGTGGGACCTTGTCAAAAACCTTGCTAAAATCCATGTAGACTCTCATTTATCTTCCTTGTTACTTCTTCAAAAAATTCGATCAAGTTGATCAGACAAGATCTTCTCTTAACAAATGCATGCTGACTATCCTTGATTAATCTGTGCTTTTCTAAGTAATAGTTTATCCTGTCTCTCAGAATTGATTCCAATAATTTGCCCACTACTGACTGGCCTGTAATTATTCGGTCTATCTCTCGCTCCCTTTTTAAACAGAGGTACAACGTTAGCTGTCCTCCAATCCTCTGGCACTATGCCTGTATCCATTGAGGACTGGAAAATGATGTTCAGACCTTCCACTATTTCCTCTCTTGCTTCTTTTAACAGCCTAGGGTACATTTCTTCCGGCCCTGGTGATTTATCAACTTTTGAGGATGCTAATCCCATTAATACTTCCTCTCTCCCTATGTTGATCACATCCAATATATCACACCCCTCTTCCTTAACTACAATATCTGTATCGTCCCCCTCTTATGTGAAGGCAGATGCAAAGTATTCAATAAGAACATACCAACATCTTCCGCCCCTACACATAGGTTACCTTTTTGGTCTTTTATGGGCCCTATTCTTTCCTCAGTTATCCTCTTACTCTTAATGTATTGATAAAATATCTTTGGGTTCACCTTAATTTTGCTTGCCAATATTCTGTCATGCCCTCTCTTTGCTTTCCTCATTTCCTTTTTGATTTCACCCCTCCACTTTCTATACTCCTCTCGGCTTCCTGCAGTATTGAGTTCTCTGTGTCGGGCATTAGCTTTCCTTTTCTGCCTTACCTTGCCCTAAAAGCTCCTAGATCCATGGGGCTCTAGATTTGGCCATGCCACCCTTTATCTTTGTGGGAGCCTGTTTACTCTGAAGCCCTTGAATCTCCCCTTTGAATGCCTCCCACAGCTCTGACACTGATTTACCTTCAAGTAGCTATTGCCAGTCCACTTCTGCTAAATCACTCCTCAGCTTGGTAAAATTGGCCTTGCCCCAGTTGAGAACTCTAACTCCTGTTCTTTTCTTGTCCTTTTCCATAATTATGTTAAAACTGACTGCATTATGATCACTGTGCTGTACTGTTCTTTGTTCTCTCCAGCGATGAACACAGCAGAACTATCACCAAAATGCTCTCCCACTGCCACCCCTTCCACCTGCTCATCTTCATTTCCTAAAACTAAGTCTAAAACTGTGCCCTCTCTTGTTGGACTTGCTACATACTGGCCAAAAAGGTTCCCCTGAATGCACTTCAATAATTCTGCTCCCTCAATTCCTTTCACACTAAAACTATCCCAGTTAATATTGGGGCAGTTAAAATCCTCTATTATTACTACCCTATTATTCTTACACTTCTTAGAGATTTGCCTACATATCTGCTCTTCTATCTCCCTCTGACTGTTTGGGGGTCTATAGTACACTCCCAGCACTGTGATTGCCCCTTTTTTGTTCCTTAGCTCAATCCATATGGCCTTATTTGATGAACCTTCAAACATATCACACCCTTCTCGCAGCTGTAATAGTTTCTTTGACCAAAATTGCCACTCCCCCTCCTTTCGGAACTCCCTCCCTATCGTGCCTGAAAACCCTGTAACCAGGAACGTTGAGCTGCCATTCCTATCCCTCCTTCAGCCATGTTTCTGTAATAGCTATGATATCATACAGCCTTAGGACAAAATGCTGTATATCAGAATACTTTCAGCTTCAAGATACTTGACCCTGCTTGTAAAGGAGGAGCATGCAATGACATGATGATGTAATCACTTTCCTGATGAACTTTACACTTTCACAATGAGCAAAATATTTAAAGAATTACAGCAGCACAGTCTAACCCCAATAGTGTTTGCACAGAGGTTGTGGAGTACACTGATCATGGCCAGAAAAAAACCTCCCCAATACAATGATTTTGGCCATTTCAAGGACATAGCAGTATCTCCACACTTTTTCCATGTTCTACCCTCCATAAACTTGAGCTCATCCCAATACTCTGCTGCCCATATCCTAATTCACACCACGTCTTTTTCACGCTTCACCCTTGTGCTCACTGACCCATATTAGTTCAAGATTCAGCAACATCTTGACTTCAAAATTCACATCCTTGTGTTCAAATCCCTCCATAGCTTCACTCTGCCCTATCTCTGTAACCTCCTCCAAGCCTTCTGAGATCTCTACACTCTGCCAATTTTCTGGCCCCTTGTACTTTCCTGATCGCTCCACCATTAATGGCTGTGCCTTCAGCCATCTAGCCCCTAAGCTCTGGAATTCCCACCCTATTTCTCTCCCACATCTCTCTTCTCTCCTTTAACTTGCTCCTCAAAACCTACTTCTTTAACCAAGCGTTTGGTCACCTGGCTTAATATCTCTTTATGTGGTTTGGTGTCAGATTTTGTCTGATAACACTCTTGTGAAGCATTTTTTTTCTATATTAAATGTACTGTACAAATTCAAATTGTTCTGGTGAGGTTGAAAAGGACATGTTGCTATGTTTTAATTATGTTGAAGGGTCCAACAAAGTGAGGTGATCAGCTACAGTTATACTGTAAATTAAATCACAAGAAAAGTGCTAAAATAAAAATTGATACCCATTATTCCTCAGATTGTGAGTTCCCAATCTCAACTGTGTTGTCAGGAGCAGGTTCAGAATAGGAGAGACAATGTGGGAGCACCGTTGATCTGTGTACCACTTAAAGGTTCCTAAAAAAATAAATTGAACAAAACTGAAGTAGATAAGTTTCCAGGATTTGATGGCATGCATCCAAAGCTCCAGAAGGAAATTAAGGAAGAGCCCCAAAGCACAATGTTTAAGTCCTCCTTAAATACGCAAATTGTTTCAGGAGCTAGTTTAAAGTCAGTTGTGGGCAATCTCTTGGAATCCATAATTCAACATTAAATTAGTGAACATTTAAGAAGGTCAAGCCAGTATGGGTTTGTTAACGGAAAGTCGTGTTTTATTAAGTCAAAAAGATGTCACAGAAGTTTATTTAACTTTCTGACATCTCACGAGTAGGGTGGGTGATGTGTTGTGGCTTAGATGACCTCAGAATTGGCCATTTTAACTCCCTCCTGGATTTTTTATACGAAGTGCTGGTACTGGGGCAGCCACTCAGCAATTATTGAAGTTCATGAGATTTGTCACAGGATGCAACTCTGAGACAGCTTATTTTTTGATTGTCTCATGATTAATAACCCTTTCTGATATGGTTCTCTGAGTTTATCCAGTGAAGAGCGAAGCCATTCAGATCAAAAAGGTGCCAGGCTCGACCTCTGGCCTGTGTTATTGGCTGATCTCTGATGGTTGATCGAGTACAGTTCCAAGGCTGTGGCTCACCTCCCAGTGCTTCACTCAAGTGACTATTCTGCCGTGAGCTCAGATGGTGAGTGTTGATGAGTGTTTGATCATGGAAACATTGCAGCCAAACCCAATGCTATCCCCACGTACACAGTACCACCTGATAGTGATCAGGGGAGGAAATCCTGGGTGACTTCACCTTCCCTAGTCTTGGGGTTTTGCAAACAACTATAATGACCTACTGCAGTCCTGCCGATTGGCTAATCCCAGAACAAGCCAGAATCAAAGTTTTATGATATGCTGATGGAGATAGATGGTGTGGGGTGGGAAGAGGCTTGTGTGGAACATAAAAACACAACGTAGTCCAGTTTGACCCAAAGTCCTGTTTCTGGGCTGTAGATTCTATGTAATTCTATGTAAAACCTGGGCCTCTAAATAAACTAAGATTGTAAATTTTAAGGAATCCATTGATAATTATTTTGGTGAAAGTCTCTGTTTTTCATCTTATAAACAACCAAATTACTTTTATTCATCACTAACACATTTGTTATTGCATATCTTTCTTTTGAAGTCACCAACACTCACTTTCAAGTCTTTTCAAATCATGACCTGCACATTCTAGGTATGTTGAAGAGCACATTCAGAAGACAGGAAAGGCTATTGAGACAGAATTTACTTTTGCCACAAAGGGCCAGAGGAAAGAATACCTCACAGTAAGTATGAGTGGACCGTTTTTAATGGTCTGTTCATGTAAACCACCCTATTTTCATCAGATAGATTTTGGTACATTTGGCAAAAGTCATCCACCATATCCAACACCCTGTTTATGCCACACTTTTAACAGAAAGATTAGGTCCCATGATCCAACTCCCACACTGTTTCCCGAATACCCTCAAAAACCTCACACAGGTTTTCAAATACCCTCAAAAATCCCAAACTGCTTCCCAAATGCCCTTAAAATTCCAATTTGTTTTCCAAATACCCTCAAAAAAATCTCACACTTGTTTTCAAATACCCTCAAAAATCTCACACTGGTTTTTAAATACCCTCAAAAATCCCAAACTGCTTCCCAAATGCCCTTAAAATTCCAATCTGTTTTCCAAATACCCTCAAAAATCTCAAACTGCTTCCCTAATACCCTCAAAAATCCCAAACTGTTTTCCAGATATTCTCAAAAATCTCACACTGGTTTTCAAATACCCTCAAAAATCCCAAACTGCTTCCCAAATGCCCTTAAAATTCCAATCTGTTTTCCAAATACCCTCAAAAATCCCAAACTGCTTCCCAAATACCCTCAAAATTCCCACACTGCTTCCTTAATACTCTCAGAAATACCAAACTGCTTCCCTAATGCCCTCAAAAATACCAAACTGCTTGCCAAATACCCTCAAAATCCCAAACTTGTTTCTCAAATTTCCTCAAAAAATCCCAAACTGCTTGCCAAATACCCTCAAAATCCCAAACTTGTTTCTCAAATTTCCTCAAAAAATCCCAAACTGCTTGCCAAATACCCTCAAAATCCCAAACTTGTTTCTCAAATTTCCTCAAAAAATCCCAAACTGCTTGCCAAATACCCTCAAAATCCCAAACTTGTTTCTCAAATTTCCTCAAAAAATCCCACACTGCTTCCCTAATAACCTCAAAAATCCCAATGTGTTTGCCTAACACCCTAAAAAATTCCCACACTTCTTTCCTAGTACCCTCAGAAATCCCAAACTGCTTCCGAAATGCCCTTACAAATCTCATACTGATTCCCAAATACCCTCAAAATTCCCAACTGTGCCTACATCTCGCCAACCTAATTTACCACGCTTCATGCATTGACATACATGCACTGTTAACCTAATTTACATCTTACTGCATTGCCTCCGAGTCTGACCCTACCTAATACCTTGCTATTTCTTACTGTAGTGTTGTCTGCTTCTCCCAATCCTTTGAGCACCTTGTTTAACCTTCCTAATGCTACATCCTGGTTCCCGTCCCCTTGCCAAGTTAGTTTAAACCCTCCCCAAAAGCACTAGCTAACCGCCCCGCGAGGACGTCAGTCCTGGCCCTGTTTAGATGCAACCCATCCAGTCTGTATAGGTCCCACCTCACTTAGAACCAGTCCCAATGACCAAAAAATCTAAAGCCTCCCCTCATGCACCAGCTCTCCAGCTAGGTGTAAGTGTTCACTCAGGGTTGTTAAGTAGGGAGTTTGAGGATTATGACACAGTGATGATGAAGGAACTGCAAAATGTTTCCGAGTCAAAATGGTGTGTGACTTGAAGGGGAACTTGGAGGTGACTGCTGTTTCCATGTGCCTGCTGCCCTTGACCTTCTAGATGGGTAGAGGGCATGAGTTACTCATTGGATGCACCCATCAGGGTGACCCACATTTTTGTCTTTCCCCAACAGAATTATTTTTGACTACATTCCACTGTTGATAGCAGTGAGATTGCCTCATAATAAAGTGGTCCTGTGCTATGTGTCTAACCTTTGCCAATGACGAACAAAAGAGCAATTGTGCTCAGTACTATTGATCAGCATCCACCAGCAAAGTAAAGAGAAGGTCATTTTGATCTTAGTTCTGTTGCCATGGCATTGGCTGACTAATATTGCTCTCTGCAGAGTACAAACCAGACGATTCCAGCAAAGTGATAACTGGGTTTTGTTTTTTCTGAAAGACTTATTATTGCTGATAAAAGCTTCTATTTGTCATCTTTCAGTGCTTATATAAACTCAGAAAATTAGAATGGAGATAGAAAGCAATGGAGGAGGACATGACATGCTTACTGATGCTTATATTGCATCATTTCTGTCACACAGGGTATTTTAGACGTGCCAAGGAGTACTTCACCATTTTACAATTAAACTCATCTGGCTAACAGCTGGCCACTCTTGATATCGTTCCAGCACACTGTTGGTTTATGCTCCTCTCACAATGGCTTCCTCTCGACTGTGGCCTATGGCCTCATTCCCATTCCACTCACTTCTGCGTTTCTTTGCTGGGCTTCTTGGACAGAAAGTGCTAAGAGGTGAGTGAGGGAGTTTGGACGGAGCAACCCGTGTTTACTCTGATCCAGTGACTGGGATGCCTCATTTTCAATGGTGCTGTGGCTGTTGAATCTTCCTGTTGCCATAATAATAATACAAGCTTTAAGAATGCTTCGATATGCCAATGTCACCCCCACCTATTTTAGGTAGGGTGCCAGTCTCACTAGTATGTTGAAGGCAACTCAATAGCACGGGATAAGGTGCAGGAAAAACGAAAGGTAGGGAAAGGAAGAGGTAAAGCTGAGGAAGGGTAGGTAGAATTTGAAATAAAAACAAGAAATGCTGGAATCACTCAGCAGGTCTGGCAGCATCTGTGGAAAGAGAAGCAGAGTTAACGTTTCGGGTCAGTGACCCTTCATCAGATTTCCAGCATCCGCAGTATTTTGCTTTTATATTAATATAGGTAGAATTTGAGTTGGATTTGTACCAAAAGTACCAATAAAGGAAGGGATCTTAGGAGGTGTAAAGCAGATGGAAGAGGAAAGTGTGCAACATGGGGAGTGTGTGAGAGACGGGGAAGAGCATGCATGTGAGAGAGATGGGGAAGCTAATGTGCAGTTTCACAGTGATTCTAGATCAGACAGTTCAAATTAAAAGGGCACACTTTTGCTGGAGAAGGGGTTTTGCACTAATTGGGGAGTTTTCAGAGCTATAAGTTGTGAAGCGAGGAGGTGAAGGGAAGCGATACATTAGCACTGTGGTTATGTTATTGTACTAGTAATCCAGAGGCCTGGACTAAGGATCCAGAAACATGCGTTCAAATACCACCATGGCAGCTGGAGAATTTAAATTCAGTAATGGTGAACATGAAACTATTGGATTGTTGTAAAAACCCATCTATTTAATTCACTCATTTCCTTTAGGGAAGGAAATCTACTATCCTTACTTGCTCTGGCTTAGAATATGATTCCAGAGGCATAGCAATGTGAGGGACTTTTAACTGGCCTCTGAAATGGCCTAGCAAGCTACTCAGTTCTATTCAAGAAGGTGGCTCATCATCACCTTCTCAAGAACAACTTGGGATGGGCAATAAATGCTGGCCTTGCCAGCGATGTCCACATCCTGTGAATGAATTTTTTAAAAAACTCTTAAAGAAGCACAAATATCCCATTCTGCCCATTAAATCAATGCCAATCTTCTTCTCCCTATGAACCAACTATTCTAGTCCCACTGTCCAACAAACTCCACAAATCCTTACATATCCCTATTTTCCAAACTACTGTTCACTTTCTTTTTAATAGGACCTTGTAAACTGCTTCTACAATGGTTTGTTGTGGAGAGTTCCACATAATCATGCCCTCTGTGAATTTTTTTCCAACCTCTGCAATAATTATTTTTTGCGATTGTCTTTAATTTTGCCCTTCCCATTTATATTGTAATGTAAGCTGACAGTTTTGCTACATATTGTATAGTGACTGTATTAGTAAATACTGACTGTACCTAGAAAGTCACTAGACACTCCCAGGACAACAGAAAGTGAGATAAAACAGGCCCAAGGAACTCCAAAGTATATGTTGTTATAAATAACAGATACACAGGAATTATTGTAAAGCTGTAATCTCCATTTGTGGTTCTGATGACTGTTATAAACTACTCAAGCTTGCTTCATGCTTTACGACTTCATTTAATCCCTCAATTAAATTACAGCCTTTAACTCGTTCCCAGTGAACCATTAATCTATATGTAAACTCTCTGATCTTTCCCAGTGGCCTAGTGGAAAAAAACAATAAACCAATGTACTTCTAAGGTACTAAAATCCAGAGGGTCCCAAGTTCAATTCCCTGGTCTATACTTATTTCAGCTTAGATAGCCGTTGTAGTGTTGTAGGTTCATCTGGAATGGCGTTCATTGTTGAAGAGCATGCTGACGCTCATTGTCAAGGCTTGCTAATGAAGAGTAGTCATTTGGCTGAGGTATTGGAGGACAGTACCCATTGCACTATACCTTTGAAATAGTTAGTGCCTTCAAGAGGAGGGAGAAAACTAAGGGGAAAAACCTCTCTGAGCCCCTTGATTAAATTCCAGTCTGTAATTCACTTCTGGGTAGCCATTAAAGAAACACTTACATTTATATAGCACCTTTCATGACCTCTGGATGTCCCAAAGTGCTTAGAAATGTAGCCACTGTAGTAATGTAGGAAACACGGCAGCCAATTTGCACACAGCAAGCTCCCACAAACAGCATTGTGATAACCAAATAATCTGTTCCAGTGATGTTGGTTGTGGGATCATTATTGGGCGGGATTCCCTGGCTATTCTTCAAAATAGTCCCATAGGATCTTTTGCTTCTACATGAGAGGGAAGACAAGCCAAGCGATGGCAATTCTGATAGTGGAGCAATCCCTCAGTATTTTTAACATATTTATCACAAATTAAAAATGCTGGGTAGTTGGCAACATTCCATTACAGAGCGGACTAAAAGCTCTGTTTATGGAAAACATGTTATAAATGTGCCAATATTTGGATACAGTACTAGTTATACCTATACTTGGTGTGTGTGATGAGAGTTTGTCAATGCTACCTGCCACATGACAGTTGATTAAACAGTAGCTGACTGTCTACCTCCAGTGAATGCTGAAAAGTTGTTGCGGCTGTCTGCAATTGCAGGCTTCGGCCATTGAGTGTCAGTGTGGAGCAGCCTGCATTTTTGAGCCAGGAGCCATATTTCTATAAAGTCTGTAATTAAAATTGAAATCATTTATAATATTGTTTGCTGTCTGAGAGATCCACTGACCTTTCTCGTACCTCAGTGTTCCCATGTTTACTAGGATCCTTTTTATTTCTTCCACATTGCCCACTGTTCCACAAACATTCCTTTTGGCCAACTGGGAAACATGGACAGTCTTATCCTCTGACAATAGGACCTCACCTTTTGGCTGCCAACCAAATAGCTCCCTTCTCTCTTACACTCTCTACCTTTTCCTCTCTCACCCCACCTCTCTCTCTCTCCCCACCTCTCTCTCTCTCCCCCAACCTCTCTCTCATCCCCCCACCTCTCTTGCTTCACCCCCACCTCTCTCTCTCTCTCTCTCTCCCCGCACCTCCTTCTCTCCCCCCACCTCCCTCTCTATCCCACCTCCCTCTCTCTCCCACCTCTCTCTCTTCCCCTCCACCTCTCTCTCTCCCCCCACCTCTCTCTCTTCCCCTCCACCTCTCTCTCTTCCCCTCCACCTCTCTCGCTTCCCCCACCTCTCTCTCTTCCCCCCCACCTCTCTCTCTGTTCCCCCCACCTCTCTCTCTGTTCCCCCCACCTCTCTCTCCCCCCCCCACCTCCCTCTCTCTTCCCCCCACCTCTCTCTTCCCCCCACCTCTCTCTTCCCCCCACCTCTCTCTTCCCCCCACCTCTCTCTCCCCCGCACCTCTTTCCCCTCACCTCTCTCCCCCACCTCTCTCTCCCCCCCCTCTCTCTCCCCCCACCTCCCTCTCTCCCCCCACCTCCCCCCTCTCCCCCCCACCTCCCTCTCTCTTCCCCCACCTCTCTCTCCCCCGCACCTCTTTCCCCTCACCTCTCTGCTCCCCACCTCTCTCTCCCTCACCTCTCTCTCCCACCTCTCTCTCTCTCCCACCTCCCTCTTTCTCTCGATTCCCCCCCACCTCTCTCGATTCCCCCCACCTCTCTCGATTCCCCCCACCTCTCTCGATTCCCCCCACCTCTCTCGATTCCCCCCACCTCTCTCGATTCCCCCCACCTCTCTCTCTTCCCCCCAACTCTCTCTCTTCCCCCCAACTCTCTCTCTTCCCACCACCTCTCTCTCTACCGCACCTCTTTCCCCTCACCTCTCTCCCCCACCTCTCTCTCCCCCACCTCTCTCTCCCCCTCACCTCTCTCCCCCACCTCTCTCTCCCCCACCTCTCTCTCCCCCTCACCTCTCTCTCTCTTTCCCCACCTCTCTCTCTCTCTCTCCCACCAACTCTCTCTCCCCCCCCCCACCTCTCTCCCCCCCCACTTCTCTCTCCCCCCCACCTCTCTCTCTCCCCCTACCTCTCTCTCTCTCTCCCCCTACCTTTCTCTCTCTCTCCCACCAACTCTCTCCCCCCCCACCTCTCCCCCCCCCACCTCTCTCTCTCCCCCCACCTCTCTTTCCCCCACCTCGCTCTCTTCCCTCCACCGCTGTCTCTCTGTCCCCCACCTCTCTCTCCCCCACCTCTCTTTCCCCCACCTCTCCCCCCCACGTCTCTCTCTCCCCCCACCTCTCCCTCTCTCCCACCAACTCTCTCTCTCTCTCTCTCCCCTCCACCTCTCTCCCCCCCACCTCTCTCTCCCCCCACCTCTCTCTCCCCCAACGTCTCTCTCTCCCCCCCTCGTCTCTCTCTCCCCCACCTCTCTCTCTCTCTCCATCCCCACCCCTCTCCCCCCCCAGCCCTCATTCCCCCACCTCTCTCTCTCCCCCCACCTCTCTCTCTCCCCCCACCTCTCTCTCTCCCCCCAACTTCTCTCTCCCCCCCCACCTCTCTCTCTCTCTCTCCCACCAACTCTCTCTCTCTATCCCACCAACTCTCTCTCTCTCCCCTCACCTCTCTCTTCCCCCCACCTCTCTCTCCCCCGCACCTCTTTCCCCTCACCTCTCTCCCCCACCTCTCTCTCCCCCACTCTCTCTCCCCCCACCTCCCTCTCTCCCCCCACCTCCCCCCTCTCCCCCCCACCTCCCTCTCTCTTCCCCCACCTCTCTCTCCCCCGCACCTCTCTCTCCCTCACCTCTCTCTCCCACCTCTCTCTCTCTCCCACCTCCCTCTTTCTCTCGATTCCCCCCCACCTCTCTCGATTCCCCCCCACCTCTCTCGATTCCCCCCCACCTCTCTCGCTTCCCCCCACCTCTCTCGCTTCCCCCCACCTCTCTCGCTTCCCCCCACCTCTCTCCCCCCCACCTCTCTCTCTTCCCACCACCTCTCTCTCTTCCCACCACCTCTCTCTACCGCACCTCTTTCCCCTCACCTCTCTCCCCCACCTCTCTCTCCCCCTCACTTCTCTCTCTCTTTCCCCCACCTCTCTCTCCCCCCACCTCTCTCTCTCTCTCTCCCACCAACTCTCTCTCTCCCACCAACTCTCTCTCTCCCCCCCACCTCTCTCCCCCCCACTTCTCTCTCCCCCCCACCTCTCTCTCTCCCCCTACCTCTCTCTCTCTCTCCCCCTACCTTTCTCTCTTTCTCCCACCAACTCTCTCTCTCTCTCCCCTCCACCTCTCTCTCCCCCCCCAACCTCTCTCCCCCCCCACCTCTCTCTCTCCCCACACCTCTCTTTCCCCCACCTCGCTCTCTTTCCCCCACCTCGCTCTCTTCCCTCCACCTCTCTCTCTCTCCCCCACCTCTCTCTCCCCCACCTCTCTTTCCCCCACCTCTCTCCCCCCCACGTCTCTCTCTCCCCCCACCTCTCCCTCTCTCTCTCCCACCAACTCTCTCTCTCTCTCCCCCCCACCTCTCTCTCCCCCCCACCTCTCTCTCACCCCACCTCTCTCTCCCCCCCACCTCTCTCTCCCCCAACGTCTCTCTCTCCCCCCCTCGTCTCTCTCTCCATCCCCACCCCTCTCCCCCCCCAGCCCTCATTCCCCCACCTCTCTCTCCCCCCCACCTCTCTCTCTCCCCCCAACTTCTCTCTCCCCCCCCACCTCTCTCTCTCTCTCTCCCACCAACTCTCTCTCTCTCTCCCACCAACTCTCTCTCTCTCCCCTCACCTCTCTTTCCACCCACCTCTCTCTCCCCCCCCCACCTTTCTGTCTCTCCCACCACCTCTCTCTCACCTCTCTCTCTCTCCCACCTCTCTCGCTCTCCCACCTCCCTCTTCCTCTCGATTCCCCCCCACCTCTCTCGATTCCCCCCACCTCTCTCGATTCCCCCCCACCTCTCTCTCTCTTTCCCACCAACTCTCTCTCTCTCTCTCCCCTCCACCTCTCTCCCCCCCACCTCTCTCCCCCCTACCTCTCTCCCCCCCCAACCTCTCTCTCCCCCCTCAACCTCTCTCTGTCCCCCCACCTCTCTTTACCCCACCTCTCTCTCTTCCCTCCACCTCTCTCTCTCCCCCCACCTCTCCCTCCCCCCTCTCCCTCCCCCACCTCTCTTTCCCCCACCTCTCTCTCTCCCCCCCACCTCTCTCCCCCCGCGTCTCTCTCTCCCCCCACCTCTCTCTCTCTCTCTCTCTCACCAACTCGAACTCTCCCCTCCACCTCTCTCCCCCCACCACCTCTCTCTCTCCCCCCCACCTCTCTTTCCCCCACCTCTCACTCTTCCCTCCACCTCTCTCTCTCTCCCCCACCTCTCTCTCTCCCCCCCCACCTCTCTCTCCCCCCGCGTCTCTCTCTCCCCCCACCTCTCTCTCTCTCTCCCACCAACTCTCTCTCTCTCTCCCCTCCACCTCTCTCCCCCCCACCTCTCTTCCCTGCACCTCTCACCCTCCCCTACCTCCACCCCCCACCTCTCTCCCCCTCACCTCTCACCCCCCACCTCTCTCGCCCCCCACCTCTCTCGCCCCCCACCTCTCTCGCCCCCACCTGTCTCTCTCTTTCCCCCCACCTCTCTCTCTTTCCCCCCACCTCTCTCTCTTTCCCCCCACCTCTCTCTCTTTCCCCCCCACTTCTCTCTCTTTCCCCCCCACTTCTCTCTCTTTCCCCCACCTCTCTCTCCCCCCACCTCTCTCTCTTGCCCCCCCCACCTCCCTCAGCCCACCTTTCTCACCGCACCTCTCTCTCCCCACCTCTCTTTCCACCCACCTCTCTCTCCCCCCCCCACCTTTCTGTCTCTCCCACCACCTCTCTCTCTCTCCCCCCACCTCTCTCTCCCCCCCACCTCTCTCTCCCCCAACGTCTCTCTCTCCCCCCCTCGACTCTCTCTCCCCCACCTCTCTCTCTCTCTCCATCCCCACCCCTCTCCCCCCCCGCCCTCATTCCCCCACCTCTCTCTCCCCCCCACCTCTCTCGCTCCCCCCAACTTATCTCTCCCCCCCACCTCTCTCTCTCTCTCTCTCTCCCACCAACTCTCTCTCTCTCCCACCAACTCTCTCTCTCCCCTCCACCTCTCTTTCCACCCACCTCTCTCTCCCCCCCCCCCCACCTTTCTGTCTCTCCCACCACCTCTCTCTCACCTCTCTCTCTCCCACCTCTCTCTCTCCCACCTCCCTCTTTCTCTCGATTCCCCCCCACCTCTCTCGATTCCCCCCACCTCTCTCGATTCCCCCCCACCTCTCTCCCCTCCACCTCTCTCCCCTCCACCTCTCTTCCCCCCCAACCTCTCTCTCTCCCCCCACCTCTCTTTACCCCACCTCTCTCTCTTCCCTCCACCTCTCTCTCTCCCCCCACCTCTCTCTCCCCCCACCTCTCTTTCCCCCACCTCTCTCTCTCCCCCCCACCTCTCTCTCCCCCCGCGTCTCTCTCTCCCACCACCTCTCTCTCTCTCTCTCTCTCTCTCTCTCCCACCAACTCTCTCTCTCTCTCCCCTCCACCTCTCTCCCCCACCACCTCTCTCTCTCCCCCACCTCTCTTTCCCCCACCTCTCTCTCTTCCCTCCACCTCTCTCTCCCCCACCTCTCTCTCTCCCCCCCACCTCTCTCTCCCCCCGCGTCTCTCTCCCCGCGTCTCTCTCTCCCCCCACCTCTCTCTCTCTCTCCCACCAACTCTCTCTCTCTCTCCCCTCCACCTCTCTCCCCCCCCACATCTCTTCCCTGCACCTCTCACCCCCCCTACCTCTTCACCCCCCACCTCTACCCCCTCACCTCTCACCCCCCCACCTCTCTCGCCCCCCACCTCTCTCGCCCCCACCTGTCTCTCTCCCCCCACCTCTCTCTCTTTCCCCCCACCTCTCTCTCTTTCCCCCCACTTCTCTCCCTTTCCCTCACCTCTCTCTCCCCCCACCTCTCTCTCTCGCCCCCCACCTCCCTCAGCCCACCTTTCTCACCGCACCTCTCTCTCCCCACCTCTCTTTCCACCCACCTCTCTCTCCCCCCCACCTCTCTCTCCCACCCCACCACCTCTCTCTCCCCCACCACCTCTCTCTCCCCCTACCTCTCTCTCCCCCCACCTCTCTCTCCCCCCACCTCTCTCTCCCCCCACCTCTCTCTCCCCCACCCTTTTTCCCCACAACCCCTCTCCCCACCAACCCTCTCTCCCCTCCTCCCTATACCCCCCTCCTCCCTCTACCTCCCCTCCTTTCTCTCCTCCTCTCTCTTTCACATCCTCGCTCTCTGCCATTCTTCCTCTCACTCCCCTCCTCTCTTTCCCTCTCCCTTTCTCTTTTTCTCTCACTTCCTTCTCTCTCACTTCCCTCCTCTCATTCACACCTTTCCTGTCTCTCACACCTCCTCTCTCTCACACACCTCATCTCTCTCATCCCTCCTCTCACACCCCTCCTCTCTCTCACACCCCTCCTCTCTCTCTCACTCCCCTCCTCTCTCTCTCACTCCCCTCCTCTCTTTCCCTCTCCCCCGTCTTTCTCTCTCCTTTCTTCTCTTTCTCTCTTCTTTCTTCTCTTTCTCTCCTCTCCCCCTCCCCTCTTTTTCTCTCCCCTCCTTTCACTCCCCTCCTTTCTTGCTCTCTCCCCTCCTCTTTTACTCTCTCCTGTCCTCCTCCCCCTTCTTTTCCTCTCTCTTTTCGACTACAACTTGAAAATACTGCATAGCACATTAATAACACATGAAACTTCTGGATTAAGGAGTTCACCTCATCTATACCACTGCCATTTTTGGTTTCTCTGCAACATGCAAATACGCTTGAATGTTCTTCTGTTAACTAACTGAGGACACCAGGTCCAGATACATTTGTTTGTTTTTTGCCTCAGATATTTCAATTTTCAGCATGTGTTTGTGGCACAGTGGGGATGAATTGCTGCGACTAAACAAAACTTGTTCCTGAAATTGTGAATCCACGAATTTCACAGCATAAGCCAACTGCATAAAATTATTTCATTTTTTATAACTGTCTATAAATACCATCCTTCAAGTAAGTGACTTACGCCCACAGACATATGTGATATGTAATGTTTAGACACTTTCTCACTGTACTGAGAATTATATGGGAGAAATCAGGACTGTACCTCTGACTGTTTGCAGTATTGGATAAATATTTTCCAAGAATGTTTACCTGCATTAACTCATCCTTAGGATCCACCAGGACACTCTCCAGTATCAAACCATCACTGATTTACAACATGGACACCTGGGTATTAAACTAGTGTAGAGCAGACACTTATTATAGAAACAGAGAAGAAAATCTAAGGCAGGAAAGGAGCTGCATTGTTATTAGGAAAACATGAGATTTTAACACAGTGAGAGAGCAGGGAGGAGGAGATTGGACCGATTTTAACTTTGTGTGATCGTGAGTCATCAGACTGTTCTACATTTCCATTGAAATCTGTCGACCCGCTATCCCCCATTTTACACTATTGCAGAAAGTCATCATCTACCACAGTGTGCACTGAGTGATATATTTGGAGCTTGGGGAAAGCAACAGAGGAAAGTTTAATGTAGCACTGACCATACAGGTATTGATAAAATAAGGAGGAATGTGACAGAAATGAGGTAGAGATAAGACGATGATTAACTATTGAACAATTGGGTGATGGATCAGTGTCAATTGATTTCTTCCTGAAATTTGAGGGGAGAAAATATCAATTTCCCCTTGTTTTATTCGCAAAAAACAGGTAATAAGAGGAGAGTAAACTGCAGCAGTGAAATCAGCAAAGAGCTTGCATGCTACATGTGCCATGCTGAGGTCAATAATAAGACATGATTTATTCGCAGGAAAGGAATCTGGATCTTCTTTGGCTACAACCGAGGACTGTATTTCTTAGAGCAGGTAATATTAGTCTTTAGCTCTTAGTTAGATATGGAGCAAGGACAGCAGTGAACTGACATACTTAACACACTGATTGTTCCCTGAATACTGAGGTCATTAGTCAAAAGTTGACTCAGATCACACACCAAGGCATTAGGCCAGAATTTGCCGTATCAGGACATCAAACAGCATCAGCCGTTAGTTAGACTTGCCCCTGCAGCCTTCAGCTCAAAACATTTTTTCCCCCACAAAGTTGCTGAAATGCGAGCTGATAACAGCGCAACAAGGGAATTAACATCCAAGACCTGAGTGAACAAGGCAACTAACAGGGTAACGCCTTAAACAATTAGATTTAAGGATTGAGAAATAAATATGGGAAGGACTGAGAAGGAAGGTGAATCAAAATGAGTGAATTCAATGTTGAATCAAGTGCAGAAAGGAAAATAAAGATTAAGGGAGAAGAAAGAGACAAACAGGAAAAGTAAATTATAAAAAGTTAATTAAATTTGATTTTTAAAAATGTTTTTGAAAACTTCAAAACCTGAAGGCATGAAAGTCCACACTTGTAATAGTTAATTTGTGGTACTAGAGAGATTGATTGGCAGTTATTAACTACTACCATATTGTATTATCCCTGTAATAGCAAAACTTAACATTCTGTGACAAGATCAATGGCCAACACATGAGCAATTACAGCAAGCTCCTAAAAAAAAATGCAGAGGATAAGGGTGAGGTTCTGTTTTCATTACATTATGGAGGAGCAGCGCCACTTCAACATCCTGCGGATCACTATTGACTAGAAACGGAACTGGGCCAGCCACTTAAATACTGTGGCTACACGAGCAGGTCAGAGGCTGGGAATTCTGCGGCGAGTAACTCACTTCCTGTCTCCCCAATACCTGTCCACCATCTACTAGGCACAAGTCAGGAGTGTGATGGAATACTGTCCACTTGCCTGGATGGGTGCAGCTCCAACAACACTCGAGAAGCTCGACACCATCCGGCACAAAGCAGTCGGGTTGATTGGCACCCCATTCACCACCTTCAACATTCACTCCCTCCACCACCAGTGCACAGTAGCAGCAGTATGTACCATCTACAAGATGCACTGCAGCAACTCACCAAGGCTCCTTCGACAGCACCTTCCAAACCCACGACCTCTACCACCTCGAAGGACAAGGGCAGCAGATGCATGGGAACATCACCACCTGCAAGTTCCCCTCCAAGCCACACACCACCCTGACTTGGAACTATATCGCCATTCCTTCACTGTCCTGGAACTCCCTTCATAACAGCACTGTTGGTGTACCTTCCCTCCCGCACCCCCCCCCCCCCCCTGCCCCCGCCTGGACTGCAGCAGTTCATGAAGGCAGCTCACCACCAACTTCTCAAGGGCAATTAGGGACAGGCAATAAGTGTTGGCCTAGCCGGCAATACCCGCATCCCACGAACGAATAAAAATAACTTGGGCAGCAACCATTGGATATTCATATTAACCACACATCTGCTCCTCAACTGAAGTTGTTTTGCCATTCATCCAAAAATAACTGAACTTTATTAACTGTGCCATTATTTTGACACCATATTCTGGCCAATTATTTGTTAAAAGCAGATTGCATCTGTTTCCCTTTGCATAATGTCCAACAAATTTTAATAACCCACATTCACAGTGACAGGTATGTGGCTGGAACCACAACAGTAAACATAAGTTTACTAATAAGGGAATGGTAAATTAGTGGTAATGTTACTGGACTAGTAATCCAGAGGTCCGGATTAATGCTGTAGAGATGCTGTTCACAAAAGAGGGGGACGATGCAGATATTGCAGTTAAGGAAGAAGAGTGTGAAGTATTGGATGTGATAAACATAGGGAGAGAGGAAGTATTAATGGGATTAGCATCCTTGAAAGTTGATAAATCACTAGGGCCAGATGAAATGTATCCTAGGCTGTTAAAAGAAGCAAGAGCGGAAATAGCAGAGGGTCTGACCATCATTTTCCAATCCTCACTGGATAAAGGTGTGGTGCCAGAGGATTGGAGAATTGCTAACGTTGTACCTCTGTTTAAAAAGGGAGCAAAGGATAAACCAAATAATTACAGGCCAGTCAGTCTAACCTCAGTAGTGGACAAATTATTGGAATCTATTCTGAGAGACAGGATAAATTGTCACTTAAAAAGGCACAAGTTAATCAAGGATAGTCAGCATAGATTTTTTAAGGGAAGATCTTATTTGACCAACTTGATCAAATTTTTTGAAGAAGTAACAAGGAAGACAGCTGAGACTAGTGCAGTTGATGCAGTCTGTTTGGATTTTAGCAAGGCTTTTGACAAGGTCCCACATGGCAGACTGGTTAAAAAAAATAAAATCCCATGGGATCCAGGGAAATGCAGCAAGATGGATACAAATAAAAGCAAAATACTGCGGATGCTGGAAATCTGAAACAAAAACAAGAAATGCTGGAATCACTCAGCAGGTCTGGCAGCATCTGTGGAAAGAGAAGCAGAGTTAACGTTTCAGGTCAGTGACCCTTCTTCGGAACAGTTCCGAAGAAAGATGGATACAAATTGGCTCGGTGGCAGGAAACGAAGGGTAATTGTTGACGGCTGTTTTTGCAACTGCAGGGCTGTTTCCAGTGGCATTCCGCAGGGCTCAGTACTGGGTCCCCTGCTTTTTGTGGTGTATATTAACAATTTTGACATAAGTGTAGGGGGCATGATCAAGAAGTTTGCAGACGGTACAAAGATTGGCCATGTGGTAGATAGCGAGGAGGATAGCTGTAGGCTGCAGGAAGATATTGATGGTCTGGTCAGATGGGCCGAAAAGAGGTAACTGGAATTCAACTTGAAGAAGTGTGAGGTGATGCATTTGGGGAAGTCAAACAAGGCAAAGGAATACACGATTAATGGGAAAATACTGAGAAGTGTAGAGGAAGTGAGGGACCTTGGAGTCCACAGATCCCTGAAGGTAGCAGGACAGATCGATAAGGTGGTTAAAAAGGCATGTGGAATTCTTTCCTTTATTAGCCGAGGTATAGAATACAAGAGCAGGGAGGTTATGCTGGATCTGTATAACTCATTGGTAGGCCAGTGTGAGTACTGTGTGCAGTTCTGGTCACCTCATTACAGAAAGGATGTAATTGCATTAGAGAGGGTACAGAGGAGATTTACGAGTATGCTGCCAGGACTGGAAAAATGCAGCTATGAGGAAAGATTGGATAGGCTGGGGTTGTTCTGCTTGGAACAGAGAAGGCTGAGGGGAGATCGGATTGAAATGTGCAAAATTTTGAAGGGCCTGGATAGAGTGAAGGTGAAGGGTCTATTTACCTTAGCAGAGAAATCAGTGACGAGGGGGCATAGATTTAAAGTGATTAGTAGAACAATTAGAGGGGAGATGAAGAAAAACTTTTTCACCCAGAGGGTGGTGATGGTCTGGAACTCACTGCCTAAAAGGGTAGTTGAGGCAGAGACCCTCAACTCATTCAGAAGAAGTCTGGATATGCACCTCAAGTACTGTAATGTGCAGGGCTACGGACAAAATGCTGGAAGGTGGGATTTGAATAGGTGGATCGTTTTTCGGCCGGCACAGGCACGATGGCTACATGGCCTCTTTCTGTGTCTTAAACTTTCTATGATTCGATGACTTTCTATGTGAGTTCAAATCTCATCATGGCAGCTGGGGGATTTTAAATTCAATTAATTAATAAATCTGGAATAGAAAGTTAGTCTCACTAATGATGATCATGAAACTACCGGATTGTTGTAAAAACCCATCTTGTTTACTAATGTTTTTAGGGAAGGAAATCTGCCATCCTTATCTGTTCTGGCCTATATCTGACACCAGATCCACAGCAATGTGGTTGACTCTTAACTGCCCTCTGAAATGGCTTAGCAAGCCACTCAGTTGTATGAAACCACTACAGAAAAAGTCAAATAAGAATAAAACCGGATGGGCCACCTGGCAGAATAGACCCACCAGCGGTGACAGCCCAGTGTTATACAGTTAGGATGGAGTTGCTCTGGGAGTCCTCAACATTAACTCCGGACCCCATGAAGTCTCATTGCACCAGAGCAAACATAGGCAAGGAAACCCCCTGCTCATTACCACCTACTACCCCCCCTCAGCTGATGAATCAATGCTCCTCCATGTTCAACACCACTTGGAAGAATCACTGAGGGTAGCAAGGGCACAGAATGTACTCTTGATGGGGGACTTCAATGTCCATCAACAAGAGTGGCTCGTTAGCACCACTACTGACCGAGCTGGCCAAGTTCTGAAGGCCTTATCTAGCAGACTGGGCCTGCGGCAGGTGGTGAGAGAATGAACACGAGGGATAAACCTACTTGACCTCATCCTTCCCAATCTACCCATTGCAAATGAATCTGTCCATGGCAGTATTGGTAGGAGTGACCACTGCACAGTCCTTGTGGAGACAAAGTCCCATCTTCACATTGTGGACACCCTCCATTGTGGTATCTGGTACTACCACCAGGCTAATTGGGACAGATTCAGAACAGATCTAGCAGCTCAAAACTGGGCATCCATGAGGTGCTGTGGGCCATCAGCAGAAGCAGAATTGTATTCAACTGCAATCTGTTGCCTCATGGCCCGGCATATCCCTCACTCTACCACTACCATCAAGCCAGAGGACCAACCCTGGTTCAATGAGGAGTGCAGGAGAGAATGCCAGAAGCAGCACCAGGTATACCTAAAAATGAGATGTCAACCTGATGAAGCTACAACACAGGACTACATACATGCTAGACAGCAGCAGCAGCATGCTATAGATAGAGCTAATCAATCCCACAACCAATGGATTAGATCAAAACTCTGCAGTCTTGCCATATCCAGTCATGAATAATGCTGGGCAATTAAACAACTAATCAGAGGAGGAAACATCCCCATACTCAATGATGGCGGATCCCAGCATGTCAGTGCAAAAGACAAGGCTGAAGCATTTGCAACCATAATCAGCCAGAAGTGCCGAGTGGATGACCCATCTTGGCTGCCTCATGAGGCCCCCAACATCACAGATGCCAGTCTTCAGCAAATTCAAATCACTCCACATGATATCAAGAAACGGTTGAAGGCACAGGATACAGCAAAGGCTATGGGCCCTGACAGCATCCCAGTAGTGCTGAAGACTTGTGCTCCATAACTAGCCACCCCACAAGCCAAACTTTTCAAGTACAGCTACAATACTGGCATCTACCCGACAATGTGAAAAATTGCCCAGGCATGTCCTCTCCACAAAAAGCAGGACAAATCCAATCTGGCTAATTACTACCCATCAGTCTACTCTCGCTACTCAGCAAAGTGATGGAAGGTATTATCAACAGTGCTATCAAGCAGCTTTTGCTCACCAGTAAGCTGCTCATCGATGCTCAGTTTGGGTTCTGCCAGGGTCAGTCGGCTCCAGAACTGATTACAGCCTTGGTCCAAGCATGTATAAAAGAGTTGGATTTCAGAGGTGAGGTGAAAGTGACTGCTCTTGACATCATAGAACATAGAAGATTACAGCGCAGTACAGGCCCTTCGGCCCTCAATATTGCGCCGACCTGTGAAACCATCTGACCTACACTATTCCATTTTCATCCATATGTCTATCCAATGACCACTTAAATGCCCTTAAAGTTGGCGAGTCTACTACTGTTGCAGGCAAGGCGTTCCACGCCCCTACTACTCTCTGAGTAAAGAAACTACCTCTAACATCTGTCCTATATCTATCACCCCTCAACTTAAAGCTATGTCCCCTCGTGTTTGTCATCACCATCCGGGGAAAAAGACTCTCACTATCCACCCTATCTAACCCTCTGATTATATTATATGTCTCTATTAAGTCACCTCCCCTCCTCCTTCTCTCTAATGAAAACAACCTCAAGTCCCTCAGCCTTTCCTCGTAAGACCTTCCCTCCATACCAGGCAACATCCTAGTAAATCTCCTCTGCACCCTTTCCAAAGCTTCCACATCCTTCCTATAATGCGGTGACCAGAACTGCACGCAATACTCCAGGTGCGGCCGCACCAGAGTTTTGTACAGCTGCAGCATGACCTCGTGGCTCCTAAACTCGATCCCCCTACTAATAAAAGCTAACACACCATATGCCTTCTTAACAGCCCTATTAACCTGGGTGGCAACTTTCAGGGATTTATGTACCTGGACACCAAGATCTCTCTGCTCATCTACACTACCAAGAATCTTCCCATTAGCCCAGTACTCTGCATTCCTGTTACTCCTTCCAAAGTGAATCACCTCACACTTTTCCGCATTAAACTCCATTTGCCATCTCTCAGCCCAGCTCTGCAGCCTATCTATGTCCCTCTGTAACCTACAACATCCTTCGGCACTATCCACAACTCCACCGACCTTCGTGTCATCCGCAAATTTACTAACCCACCCTTCTACACCCTCATCCAGGTCATTTATAAAAATGACAAACAGCAGTGGCCCCAAAACAGATCCTTGCGGTACACCACTAGTAACTAAACTCCAGGATGAACATTTGCCATCAACCACCGCCCTCTGTCTTCTTTCAGCTAGCCAATTTCTGATCCAAAGCTCTAAATCACCTTCAATCCCATACTTCCGTATTTTCTGCAATAGCCTACCGTGGGGAACCTTATCAAACGCCTTACTGAAATCCATATACACCACATCCACGGCTTTACCCTCATCCACCTGTTTGGTCACCTTCTCGAAAAACTCAATAAGGTTTGTGAGGCACGACCTACCCTTCACAAAACCGTGCTGACTATCGCTAATGAACTTATTCTTTTCAAGATGATTATAAATCCTATCTCTCATAACCTTTTCCAACATTTTACCCACAACTGAAGTAAGGCTCACAGGTCTATAATTACCAGGGCTGTCTCTACTCCCCTTCTTGAACAAGGGGACAACATTTGCTATCCTCCAGTCTTCCAGCACTATTCCTGTCGACAATGACGACATAAAGATCAAGGACAAAGGCTCTGCAATCTCCTCCCTGGCTTCCCAGAGAATCCTAGGATAAATCCCATCTGGCCCAGGGGACTTATCTATTTTCACACTTTCCAAAATTGCTAACACCTCCTCCTTGTGAATCAAGGCAGCATTTGACTGAATGTAGCATCAAGGAGCCTAGCAAAATGGAAGTCAATGAGGATCAGGCTCTCCACTGGCTGGTATCATACCTAGTGCAAAGGAAAATGGTAGTGGTGTTGCACGCCAATCATCTCAGTCCCAGGACATCGCTGCAGAAGTTCCTGGTGGCGTGTGGGGTGATATAATTAGGCAGGAGGTGTTTTTTTGGATTCCTGACAGCGGGATATTTTAGAGGAATTAAGTTGGTGGCGGGTTTGTGGCGTTCCAGGTTTCCCCCAGCGCAGTGGCGGATTGCAGCTTTGCATTCATATCAATAACATGAATACTCATTATCCTCTGCGTAGTTACAATTTATTCCTACGTGCCAGATTAAGTGAATGGCGAGTGATATTCCTGTGCCACCCAGTTCACGAATGTTTCAACGTGGCGTGCAGCAGTTGGGTTTGTGCAGTTGAGTCTCAGGACTGTTCTCTTCTCTCTTTAACTCAGTTGCTAAACTAAAGCTAGCATTGCATTGGAAGTTTGCCTCCAGGCACCAGCAAGGGTGAATCATCTCTGAGAATGGCGGCGATGGCATGGGCAGGGGCTACGTGGAGGAGCAGGGGAGGGAAGGGTAGGATTCATTGGGTGCATGGAGGAGCAGGGGAGGATAGTTAGGAGGGAAGGGTGGGATTGATTGGGTGCATCAAGGAACAGGGGAGGGTGGAGTGGAGCATCCAGGTTGTTGAATGGTTGATGTTGATGGTGAAGATGTATTTTGTCAGCTGCCGGGTGGTGAGTGGATTAGATCAGTACAGTGAAGATATTTGGCAACGGCCTAAAGGGAGGGATGAGTGCTGTCGATGTCGGGGAGCTGTGGGGCAAATTGAGAGTCCTGGCTAACAGAAGGAACGGTTACAGTCAATGGGGAAAATTAATTCTGTAGGAGGGAAGGTCAAGACTAATGGGCGGGTGTTCAACAGCTTCATTTGGAGGGGAACGGGACTCGCAACAATGGTCAGTTCAATATGAGGACGGTCAAGGATAAGAATCAGCATCTCAATAGTAATGGGAGTAGGAACAGAGGGGAGGGATGGCATGAATACATTGATGATTACACTATGCACGGTAGCGGGGAGAGGCTTAATGGTTACGGAGGGAAAGGTAACAGTAACATTGGGTGAGTCAAGGGTGATGGGTTCAAGCTGGGAGGTTGCAGGAGGAGGTTGTAAGGTGAGGAGACTTGCCCTGAATTCCACGCACACCATTTTCTCCAATGTTAATGGAAACCATGTGGACACTCAAGGATTGCAAGGAGAGTGGGAGGAGGCAAACAACAGTAGGTGTGTCTTCTGCCTTGCTGCAATTTGAAGGCAGATATAAGGGAACTGTTCATTGCCTCGATGCTTCAGCTCACTAGCCACAGAAGGCTGAATCACCACGCTCTGCTTATTTATTGTTCAGAAAAGCCACAGCAACATGGGAATCATACACCCAATTTGTCTAGTACCATGGGAAGAAGAACAAAGAGAGAGACTAAGGAGGGTTCTTTTCCCTCAACTCATGATGCCTAAGTGCAGAACAGAAAGGTGAAGATCCTCCAAATGATAATATTGAGGAATGGCCTTATCGAAGATAGGCAATGGCTTGTCATCGTATCCTCAGGACAAGGACAAATTGTGTCTCTGACATTTGAAGGCAATGTCAGAGATGCCTAAGGATGTCACATGAAAGGGTCACAGAAATTTGTAGGATCCTGCAGCCGCTTGGGGTCAGTAGGAATCCCATGCTGGTTTCTCAAGGTGGCTGCTGCACTCAAGTTGTTCTCGAACAGCTCTTTCCAGGGATCCACAGGTGACATATGTGGCATCTCGATGGGTTCCCTAGAGTGCAGGGGGTGATCAACTATTCTCAAGTGGCCATTAGAGCTCCCTGGGACCAGTCTGCTGTCTTTGTCAATTGCAATGGCTTCCACTTTTTAAACATGCAGTTGGTTTGGAGAAGAATCATGCATGTTTGCGCACGTTTCCCAAGGAGCTATCATGATTCCTACACTTTGAGGAACTCCCAGCTTCCAGCAGTTTTCGAGGAACCGGCCGAAGTGGACGGATGGATCCTCGGTGATTAGGGTTACCCACTTTCTACATGGACGATGACACCAATACGTCATCCCCAAAGTGCTGCTGAGGAGAGGTACAATGTTGTTCATGCATCCACCGGAACCGCCATTGAACACATCATTGGCATGCTGAAAATGAGATTTAATTGCCTTCCCCGGTCTGGAGGGGCTCTTCAGTACACACCAGAGAGGGTGTCACGAATAATCGTTATCTGCTTTGCCTTGCACAACCTGGCAATTAAACGCATGTTTTGACCAGGTGCGAAAGGGGTCCCTCTCAGTCTTCACCTGGTTTTACCGTAACAGGGTTTAATCTTAAACACACCGTGTTTTTAGCTCCCCCTTGGTGAATCCTCGTTCACCGTTTTCCAATTATAAAGCAAAGAAACCAGCACAAACAGGTTTTCTTAGGTTTACAGAAGAAAAATTTAAATTTATTAAACTTGAACTTACGCTCTAATTCGGCTGACGTGTACGGATACGCGACGCGCCCACACTAGCATGCATATGCAATACACACATGTAAATAGAGACAGAAAAGAGTAGAAGAAAAATAAAGTGGAAAGGTTTGAGGCAATATCTGAAGAGTTTTTGTTATGGTTCTTCGAGCTCACTGGAGAGTCCTTGGATTGTAGGTAGATCTTGCTTTTCGTTCGGGCCCAGTATTCTTCTTAAACCTTATTCACCACAGGAGACTTTCCTCTCTTGGGGTTTTTGTGTCTTCTGTGGATTCAGAGGCTTGTGAGAAAGAGATGGGAGCAGACAGGAGAGAGATCTTCTCAGTCCAGGAGCAAACAGTCTTTCAGAGTTCAAACTCTCTGTGGCCAGTTCAAAAGAAAACCCTGGAACAGCCTTTTAATCATGTGACTAGCTGGACTAACCAGTCCTGGCCCTTGTGGATTGTATCCTCCTTAACAGGCCCTGGAATGTGCTTCCTCACCTTCGATATCTGTTAGTATGTAAATGTTTTTTTTCCAGCCACAGCTGATCTGTTTAACAAGTCACTTCCTCGCTCCTGCAACAGCTAAAAATCAATGTTCATGTGACAAAACCAATGTTCCTCATTCTTGGCCGGTGGGGGCCTGCATGAAACCTCCACACCCAGCGGAATGAAATGCGATGTGAGAAAAGCACATTTCGTTGGGGCCCAGTATTCTTCTTAAACCTTGTTTGCTGTAGGAGACTTTTCTCTCTTGGAGTTCATGTGGCTTCAGTGGATTCAGAGGCTTGTGAGAAAGAGATGGGAGCAGACAGGAGAGATCTTCTCAGTCCAGGAGCAAACAGTCTGAGTTCAAACTCTCTGTGGCCAGTTCAAAAGAAAACCCTGGAACAGCCAGTTAGTCATGTGACCAGCTGGACTAACCAGTCCTGGCCCTTGTGGATTGTATCCTCCTTAGCAGGCCCTGGAATGTGCTTCCTCACCTTTGATGTCTGTTAGTATGTAAATGTTTTTTTCCAGCCGATCTGTTTAACAAGTCATTTGCTTGTTCCAGCAACAGCTAAATCATTGTTCATGTGACAAAACCAGTATGCCTCATTCTTGGCAGGTGGGGGCCTGCATGACATGCAGCAACGTTCTGCAGGTGGAGGAACAGGAGGAACATCAGTCCTCCTCAGATGAGGATGACTATGAAGAGGGGTGGAGGAGGACAACAATGATAACAATGCCGTCATCAATATGAAGGCCATCAAGAGACCTGCAAGAGACATCAGGGAGATCCTCATTTATGCACGTTGCAGCCAACAATAAGCCACATCATCAAGGAACGTTGGGAGGAGAAACGTAACACTTCCCCACAGAAATTCACTTTTGCCTGAGGTCTCATTCATCTCTGTGATCTTAACAAAGCATTGCTGCACTTTCATATGATTGGCATTTGAAATCAGCTATGGGCTTCGATGAATGTGACTACTTGCCACTGCAAGCAGCGTTGTTATAACGGTAGAAAACAAAAGTAAAGGCATGATAGTATTGGAAGAAGTTATTAATCATCAATAGGAAAATAGAGATCATTGAAGAGTGAAGGCTCAAATTCCATTGAGATATGGATGCTGGACATTCCTGAGATTCTGTGCAAGCATTATTGAGGTCCTGCCAAAGACCTCCAAAAACCTTCTTTGTATCCATCTGTAACCAAGCAAAACATTACTGAGAGTGGATCAAATTTTGCATGAAATAAAAATGTTCTAATACATCTTTGCAATCATGACAATTTGTACAGCACCTGTGCCAGCTTCATGATCAAAACTGTTTCAATTTCTTTTTTCTCCCACTACGCCTAGGTACTAGCCCTACATTAGCAGCTGAGGTGGAGGCAGTCTGTTCAGTGCGCTGCCCGTTGCTGTGGATGACCCTGGCGGGCGTCCTCTGGAGGAACGAAGCCTTGATGGCTTCATCCTACTGGGGGTCTGCAGCACTGGTGCTTGAGTATCCCCCCGTGCTCGCCTGCTGGAGGTAAGGGGGTCAATGTCGGGAGGGAGGATGAGACGCTGCTTACCCTGGGGGTGTCCTGAAAAGAAGGTTCCAGGGCAGCTGGCACGCGCTCCTCCTCCATCTGTGTGCATGATGGCACCTGTCTCCCTGAGGGGAAGGAGCACCTGGAGGGAAGTCTAGGTTCCTCGTCCGCCTCTCGCTTAGACTCTGCTGCATGGAGTCCACGGCAACAGCGATGAAGGGCAGGTCAGATCGCATATGGCTTGAGTGCTCAACCAGACTCGCCACAGAGCTTGCCAGACTCTTGACTGAGGAAGCCATATGCTCAAATGCCTGGAACATGGCAGACAACACGACTTGCATGGACTCCTGCATGGCACATGCAAAGCCACGCATGACCTCAGGCATCTCTGACATATTTTCCACATGGCTTTGCTGCACATACAGCAGACTTCTCGTGGCAACAAACAGAGGATCATCATGAGTGTAGGGTTGAGCAGGGGCCTGGTCCCCAGTAGTCCTCTGATTGTCAGGGGACCCAACTGGCACATGCTCCCTCAGCTGCTGGGACGTATCTGTGTTGTGACCACCAGTTTGTGACTCAGATTCTAATATTAAACGCCCCGCACTACCGGAGATGGAAGAAGAGGCAGGTGACAGTGCACCCTCTGGGGCATTGGCTTCTTCTTCCTTTCCAGTGGAGGATTCTTGGACCATATGGCGTTCTGTGACTCGAGTGCAGGCACCTACAGTGGAGACACACAGAGGCACTTTAAGCATGTGTTTCACATGAGTTCACACAATTTCCGTAGTTTCAACTTACGGCTGCAAGCAGAGATGAAACTTCATTCTTACGCCTTGTGGCTCCTGCCTCGCCATCTCTGCTCGCCCTGCCTCTCTCCTCTCTCGCGATCTCCGAAGCTGCCTCCTCAGCTGCGGTCAGCGGCCTGATGTCAGGGACCCCTCCTCCCGCCTTAGCACGCTCACACTGGTTGTGGCTTCATTTCTCCTGCAACAAAGAGTGCAGATTTACTGATATGGCAAACGTTGCATCACAACCATTGCATACATGCATCAATATCACTCATTCTGCATTGGCTTTCGCAGAACACATCCAATCACATAAACAATGCCAATCTTCATCATTTAGTAGATGACACCAAGGCTGCTCATGCATTAGACTGCAATCCTTGCGTACTCTCCACCTTAAAGACACCTCGACGTGGACCATTTACCTTCGCTGATCTGAGCAAGTCATTACCATGCTTGCGGCATTTGTACCCATGTTCTAAGAGTTACCCCACGGTTCGAGACCTCCTCAGCTACCTCCATCCAGGCTGCCTTGGTGAGGTGGGAGGGTCTTCTGACTCCATCTGCAGGGAAGAGGACCACCTGCCTTTCCCTGAGGCCTGGAGAAGAACCTGCAAGGAGGCGTCACTGACCCGTGGGGTGGGACGCTACCGGCTGGCTGCCATGTCATTCACTTTGGTTGTAGGGAAAATAAATGATATGAAATTGGTGGTGAGTTCACAAAATAAGGGAGGCAAAAACATTTTGATTTAAATGAAAGCTGCAACTGTTATTCTGAAGATACTTACATGAAAGGAAAGCTGCTGCAAGGACAGAATGTTTTACATCTGTGGCGATCATGGTGCGTGGGGTAGTGATGGCGGGTTCCACCAATGAAAGGCCGCCCTCGCTGCATGATTCCACCTGTTCCTCGTGCATGTCGCCGTATGGCTAATTTGAATGCAAAATCACGTGGGAAACAGGATTTGCAGCAGGAGCAGAAGTTACGGCAATGATGAGATTCCACCCATGATCTCTACCACCTAGAAGAACAAGGGCAGCAGATGCATGGAAACACCACCCCCTCTAAGTTCTCCTCCAAGTCACACACCCTGCTGACTTGGAACTATATTGCCATTCTTTCATTGTCACTAGATTAAAATCCTGGAACTCCTTCCCGAACAGCACTGTGGGCGTACTTATACCACGTGAACTTCAGCGGTTCAAGAAGGCAGCCCACCACCACTTTCACAAGGTCAATTAGCAATGGGCAATAAATGCTGGCCTTGCCAGTGATGATCACATCCCAAGAATAAAAAAAGTTTTTTTATTTTATTTTTGATTTAAAAAAAAAGACTACCTCCACCTCTGTCACATCACTCATCTGCTGCTGAAACCCTCATCCATGTCTTTGTTACCTGTATGCTTGACAATTCTAATGGTCCCCTGGTTGGTCTCTCATCTTCCATCCTCCATAATCTTGAACTCATCCAATCTCTGCAGCCCATTAACCTAAATCGTACCAAATCCTGATCACCCATCACCCCTGGCTCCCAGTCTTGCAACGCCTCAATTCTCATTCTTGTTTTGAAATCCCTCCATGACCTTGCCCCGCCATATCTCTGTAACCTTTTTCAGCATGACAACCCTCCGAGGTCTCTATGCTCTTCCAATTCTGACCTCTTACATATCTCCGATTTTAATCACTCCATCATTGACAACCATGCCTTCAGCTGCCTAAGCCCT
Organism: Heterodontus francisci; assembly: GCF_036365525.1. Taxonomy (NCBI): domain Eukaryota; kingdom Metazoa; phylum Chordata; class Chondrichthyes; order Heterodontiformes; family Heterodontidae; genus Heterodontus; species Heterodontus francisci. The sequence continues at coordinate 53,396,515 of NC_090393.1, forward strand.
AAGGTCTGAAATTCCCGTCCTAAACCTCACTGACTTTACCTCTTCTCCTATAAGATGCTCCTTAAAATCTACCTCTTTGACCAAGCTTTTTGTCACCCATCTTAACATCTTATAATATGATTTGGTGCCAAATATTGTTTGATAATGCACCTGTGAAGCACCTTGGAACATTATACAAATGCTAGTTGTTGTTCAATGGAAGTCTGAGGATGAGCTCCGTTAAAGTGCCGTCCACGAACTGTGTAATTGCAAAGAACTCATTGCGGAAAATGGAATGATATTCTGGCTGTCTTCTTCAAAGTCGAAGGATAAATGAATAAAAATTACTTTTTAATGTTTACTTTTTAACATTTAGAAGTTTTCTTCATTCCCTGTTTTCTTGAGTTTTATTCCAACGAAAACTTTTCTTTCTGATTTTCTCCAAAGTTTCCCACGTGTTTTGGGGCCCAGTTTTTTGCCCACTGATTTTCTCTCTTTTTTAACACTTAAAATAAAACCTGATAAAGAAAAACTGGTTTTCATTTGGCAATATAAATCATTTTAAAAGGCATTAATGATGAGAGGTTTTAAAATCCCCTGGTAAGGGAAGTTATATTTACGTCTGTTCCAAAAGTAGTTGAGGAAGATAAAAAAAGTTTTGGCATAATTAAGGAAATCAAGCTCACAGATCTATAGAAAATATTTGGAGGTCAAAATAGATGGAGTAGGAATTGCAGAAACAGCAAACTGATGATGCCACTTCCTCATGCTACTTCATTCTCTTCGCTCTGCACCAAGTAGAAAGACGTGATGTCAGCTGTGCTAGGGGAAGGTAATGATATGAGGGTGGTTGTTTCCCCAGGGGGACAATTGGTAAACACCTTGTCCCAACAAGCACCCGCACCCCCCACCCCCGCCGCACACCCGTGCAGTAAATTCAAGTGTACTGATGACACCAAGTTAGGTGTAGATTGGCGAAGAAAGTTCCAATGGCCATTGATAGATTAAGTGAGTGGGCAAAACTGAGGTTCTATGTGGGGAAGTGAGAGGTCATTCAGTTTGGACCTAAGAAACATAGATCAGAGCATTTTCTAAATGGCGAGTGGAAGAATATTGATATGTTTTTATGTTACTTTTGTTTTTAACAAAGGTGAAACAGTAACGTTGACAGAATTGGTTTAAATTGTGTTCGTAGGATCATAGGAAATAGGAGCAGGAGTAAGCCACTTGGCCCATCAAGCCTGCTCCACCATTCAAACAGACCATGGCTGATCATCTACCTCTATACCATTTTTCCCCATTCTCCCTATATCCCTTGATGTCATTAGTATCCACAAATTTATCAATTTCTGTCTTGAACATGTTCAATGATTGAGCTTCCACAGCCCACTGGGGTAGAGAATTCCACAGATTCACAACCTTCTGATTAAAGAAATTCCTCCTCATATCAGTCTTAAATGGCCTTTCCCTTATTCTGAGACTGTGTCCCCTGGTTCTGGACTCACCAGCCATCTACCCTGTCACTCTCTGTAAGAATTTTGTAAGTTTCAATGAGATCACCTCTCATTCTTCGAAACTCTAGAGAATACAGGCCCAGTTTCTGCAATCACTCCTCATAAGACAATCCTGCCATCACAAGAATTAGTCTGGTGAACCTCTGTTGCACTCCCTCTATGGCAAATATATCCTTCCTTAGATAAGGAGACCAAAACTGTACACAATACACCAGCTGCAGTCTAATCAAGGCTTTATAAGATTACAGCAAGACATCTTTACTCCTGTACTCAAATTCCCTTGCAATGAAGGCCAACATACCATTTGCCTTCCTTATTGATTGTTGCACCTGCATGCTAGCTTTTCGTGACCCATGAACAAGGGCACCCATTTAAGAAATACTATGCCTTTCTGTTTTTTTCTACCAAAGTGGATCACTTCACACTTATTTACATTAAGTTCCATCTGCCATGCTTTTGCCCATTCACTTAGCCTGTCCAATTTCCCTTGAAGTCTCCTTGCATCTTCCTCACAACTTACATTCCCACCTAGTTTTGTGTCATCAGCAAATTTGGAAATATTACAATTGGTTGCCACATCCAAATTATTTATATAGATTGTGAACAGCTGTGGCCCAAGCACTGATCCTTGCGGTATGCCACTAGTAACAGCCTGCCATCCTGAAAATGATCCATTTATTCCCATTCTCTGCTTTCTGTCTTTTAACCAGTTCTCAATCCATAGCAGTACATTACCCCCAGTCCCATGTGTTCTAATTTTGTTTATTAACCTCCTGTATGGGACCTTTTCAAAAGCCTTCTGAAAATCCAAATACACCACATCTACTGGTTCTCCTTTATGCTACAAGTAACATCCTCAAAATAACAGGTTTGTCAAACATGATTTCCCTTTCATAAATCCATGTTGACTCTGCCCAATCATATCATTTTTTTCCAAGTGTCCAGTTATCTCATTTTTTATAATAGATTCTAACATTTTCCCTACTACTGACATCAAACTAACAGGTCTGTAGTTCTCTGTTTTCTGTCTCGTCCCTTCTTATATAGTGGGGTTACATTTGCTACTTTCCATTCTGCAGGAACCTTTCCAGAATCTATGGAATTTTGAAAGATAACCACCAATGCATCCACTATCTCTATAGCCACCTCCTTCAATACTCTGGGATGTAACTCATGTAGTCCAAGGGATTTATCAACTTTCAATCCAATTAATTTTTCAAGTACTATCTCTTTATTGATACTAATTTCTTTCAGTTCCTCATATTTACAAGTCCCTTGATTCCCTAGTATATCTGGGAGATTTTCTGTGTCTTCCTCCGTGAAGACAGACACAAAGTAATTGTTTAGTCTCTCTACCATTTCCTTATTCTCCACCACAAACTCTCCTGTCTCCACCTTCAATGGACCCACTGTCCTTGCTAATCTTTTTCTTTTCCCATAACTAAAGAAGTTTTTACAGTCTGCCTTTAAGTTTCTCGCTAGCTTGCATTCATAATCCCTTTTCCCTTTCTTTATCAGTTTCTTGGTCCTCCTTTGTTGGATTCTAAATTGCTCCCAATCCTTGGGCTTACCACTTTTTCTGGCGACCTTGTAAGCCACTTCCTTTGATCTAATGCAATCTTTAACTTCTTTTGTTAGCCACAGTTGATTCACCTTTCCTGTTGGGTTTTTGTGTCTTAGAGGAATATACATTTGTTGTAAACCGTGTAATACTTCTTTAACTACTAGCCATTGCCTGTCTACCGTCAAATCTTTTAATGTATTTTCCCAATCCACCATAGCCAACTTGCCCCTCATACCTTCATAGTTTCCTTTGTTCAGATTTAAGACCCTAGTCTCAGAATGAACTATATCTCTTTCAAACTTAATGTAAAATTCCATCATATTGTGGTCACTATTTCCTAATGACTCCTTACTGCAAGGTTATGAATTAGCCATTTCCCATTACATAATACTAAACCTGAAATAGCCCGAGTCCCTACCTAGTTCTTCAACATACTGCTCCAGAAACCCATTTTGTGCACCATCCAGGAATTCATCCTCCACAGCATTAGTGCTAATTAGTTTTACCCAATCTATATGTAAATTAAAGAGGCCCATTATTACTGTATTGCCCATGCTACATGCAGCTCTAATTTCCTGATTTATACCGTGCCCAACATTACCACTACAGTTTGGTGGCCTATAAACATCTCCCACCAATGTGTTCTTGAAAAGATTGTCTTCCCAGCAGCACCCCTTCCACTCCCCCCCACCCCTCCCCCACCCTCACAGTGATCCGTGATGCTAATAACATTAAGAAAGGATTAATTTCAGGTCCAAGGATATTGTACAGTAAAGATAGGCACATATAAATAAATAAGGTGCGTGGAGAAATATTGAGCTGAAAGAAGTTTGAAGATTGAAACATATAAGCTTTTCACCACAGCAGGGGGTCATGTAAGTGCAGGCTATATAAAAGGCAATATGCTGCTACGAGAAGAGCTTCAAAGGTTGTTTTTCAACAAAGCTATGACTCAATAAAAACAATGATAGGAAGTAACAGTATGGTGTAAAAAAAACATGGGGCCTGTCTTCTCTGTTTGGCAATCGGTTTGAATAACTGAGGTTGTCATAAAACATTACAATGTTGCAACCAGCAGGAAGAGAACCATAAAGGAGAATGGTATAATGAGATGCAATGTCTTTTACTTGGTAAAAAATGATGTCTTTCTGACTTCGTAACTCTGAGGCATGAACAGGCTTGGAGAAGCTAACTTCACAGGTCCTCATTAATATCCATGCACCTCAGTTTTAGATGTGAGGCTAACGTGCATTACTATGTATGGTTGGTTGGATGTTTTAAGATTATTGTTTAGTCAATAATGAATGAAGTAAATTATCAAATATTACTGTTTCTAGTTGTACAAATCTGTCTAATGGGAAAAAGACTTAACAACAGTGAGAAGCTAGGAGCAGAGGGATTTAGGGATCCAAGTTCAAAACTCACTAAAAGGTCGTGGTCAGGTACAGCTAATTTTAAAAAAGTCTAATCATAAAAAAATATTGATGCAGCACAGAGGAGGCTGTTCAGAATGAAGGGGATTGGCAAAAAATCCAGAGGCAAAATGACGAAACAGTCAGCATTCCAAAGGGATCGTTCCCTCTGTGACACCCTCGTCCACTCCTCCATTACCCCCACCACCTCGTCCCCATCCCATGGCACCTTCCCCTGCAATCGCAGGAGGTGTAATACCTGCCCATTTATCTCCTCTCTCCTCACTATCCAAGGCCCCAAACACTCCTTTCAGGGGAAGCAGCAATTTACTTGTACTTCTTTCAATTTAGTATACTGTATTTGCTGCTCACAATGCGGCCTCCTCTTCACTGGGGAGACCAAACGCAGATTGGGTGACCGCTTTGCGGAACACCTCCACTCAGTCCGTAAGCATGACCCCGAGCTTCCGGTTGCTGGCCATTTCAACACCACCACCACCCCCCCCCCCCCCCCCCCCCCCGCCCAACCCACTTTGCTCTCATGCTCACATCTCTGTCCTGGGATTGCTGCAGTGTTCCAGCGAACGTCAACGCAAGCTCGAGGAACAGCATCTCATTTGCCAATTAGGCACGCTACAGCCTGCTGGACTGAACATTGAGTTCAATAATTTCAGAGATGATGGCCCCCCCCCCTTTTTATGTTTAGTTATTTTTTCTTTTTTATTTGGTTATTTTATTTTAGGATTTTTTTAGTGTTTTTAGTTTGTTTCTACTGTGCCTACCGACTGTTTCTGTTTTAAATTTTTTTTTAATGTTTGTGCTTGGAGTGCTTTGTGCTTTACAGTCTATTCACACCCTCTCTGTACTAACGCTTTGTCTTTCAGCACACCATTAACATACCATTTGCCTTTGTTGCATGACCTTCTGGTCAGTTATTCTCTGTGACCTTGTCCTATCAACACCTCTTTTGTTATCTCTTGCTCCACCCACCCCCCCCCCCCCCCCCCGCTTTACTTGCTTAAAATCTTTTATATTTCTAATATTTGTCAGTTCTGAAGAAGGGTCACTGACCTGAAATGTTAACTCTGCTTCTCGCTCCACGGATGCTGCCAGACCTGCTGAGTATTTCCAGCATTTCTTGTTTTTATTTCAGATTTCCAGCATCTGCAGTATTTTGCTTTTATTTTAGGCTATTCAGCCTATTGTGCCTCTTTGGTGGAGCTATCCAATTAATCCCAGACCCATACTTTTTACCCAGAGCCCTGATTTGTTTTTTCTCTTTCAAGTATTTATCCAATTCTTTTTTGAATGTTACAATTAACTGTTTCTTCATGTTGCCTCTGGATTTTTTGCCAATCCAGTTCATTCTGTGTCCTCTGGTTACTGACCCTTCTACATTAGAAACAGTTCCTCCTTATTTACTCTATCAAAATCTCTATCATATCACCTCTTAACCTTCTCTGCTTCATGGAGAACAACCCCAGCTTCTCCAGTTTCTCCACATAACTTGAGTCCCTCATCCCTGGTACCATTCCAGTAAATCTCATCTGCACCTTCTCCAGGGCCCTGACAACTTTCATAAAATGTTTTGCCCAGAATTAAACATAGTATTCCAGCTGAGCCTTAATCTGTGTTCTATAAAGATTCAGCAAAATTTATTTGCGTTTGTACTCTATTTCTAAACCATATACTTTTTTAACAACCAAGTCCAAAGATTTGTGTTTATATACCCCTCCAAGTCTCTCTGTTCTTGCACCCTCTTTAAAATTGTACCATTTAGTTTATATTGCCTCTCCTCATTCTTCTGACCAAGATGTATCACTTCTCACTTCTCTGTATTAAATTTCATCTGCCAATATCTGCCCATTTCACTAGTCTTGTCTATGGCCTCCTGAAATCTGTTGCTGTGTTCATTGTTTACTACATTTCTGAGTTTTGTATCATCTCTGCCCTGTATACCCAAGTCCAGGCCATTAATATATCTCCTTTATATATATATCAACAAAAAAACAGTGGTCCTAAAACCCATCTCTGGGGATGACCACTGTATACCTCTGTCCAGTCTGAAAAACAACTGTTCACCACTACTCTCTGCTTTCTGTCCCGTAGCCAATTTTCTTTCCCCATTGTCACTGTCCGTTTAATCCTATGGGCTTTAATTTTAACTCTACTATGTGGTGCTTTGTCAAATGCCTTTTGAAAGTCCATATGCATAAAATCAACCACACTACCCTCATCACCCCTCTTAGTTCATCAAATAACTTGATCAAGTTAGTCAAACACAAGTTACCTTTAACAAATCAATACTGACTTTCATTTATTAACCCATACTTTTCCAAATGCCCATTAAATTTGTCCTGGATTATTGGCTGTAAAAGTTTCCCTATCACTGACATTAGGCTGGCTGACCTGCAGTTGCTGGGTTTATCCCTCGCTGCTTTTTTAACCAAGAGTGTAACATTAAAAAGGCTAATGGAATACTGGCTTTTATCTCAAGGAGACTGGGATACAAAGGAGTGGAAGTTATTTTAAAGTTATCTAATGCTTTGGTTAGATTCCATTTCAAGTACTGCATTCTGGGCACAACATCTTAAGAATGATACCTTGGAGGGAGTGTAGCGCAGAATTATCAGAACATTACTGGGGCTAAAAGGGCCAGGTTGCACAGACCAGAGTTGTGTTCCCCAGAGTATGAAATATTAAGGTGTTTAAGATTGAGATGTTTATGATGCTTAAAGGATTTGATAATTTAGATAGGAATAGGATCGAGGGGCTGAATGGCCTACTCCTGTTCCTGTGTACTGTTGGAGTAGATCTGGGAGATGATCACCTGTCTACATTCTCAGGCAGCAGAATGGTAGCACAGTGGTCTGAATGTGGCACTGGGATGGGAATGGTAATAGAGCCTTAAAGAGGAATAGCAAAATTGGGGTTGTGGCAGGTCTAGGGGGAATCTCTAGAATTTTAACACATAAGTTTGATATGCTTCTTTATGAACGGAGCCATTGCACTGGAGGTAAGTTCACGTACTGGCCTTACTCTCATAGAGGTGGTACAGTGAGTAACAGCAGAAGATAGAGAGAGCCTTTGCCAACATTCTAGCTGGTAACGGATGTAATGAGAAGAGTTAGCTTCTATTGAATCCATCATTTACCCTGCTTCACTGGCTGAGCCCTGTAGCTGAACTTGAAATTTATAGTAATTGCTGACATTGTTCCCAATACAGCAGACTCATTCGTTAGGTATGAAATTGGGTTGGGTGGTAGCTATTGTGGGGACCAGAATGGCGACTGATGCGCATGTGCACGCTTCTGCCATGAATTGCACCAGACGGCATATTAGTGAAGAAAATAGCATGCGTGGAGCTAACATGTCTCGGGAGTATGCAGAGTAGGCAGATCAAGACATCATTCAGCATACAGTTTGATGCCAACGCTGCCATTTTAGAACTCAGTGCTGCTGTCCACATCCTCTCGCAACCTTGCACAGCTGAACACACGTTAAGCACAGGAAGGACCTCTCACCTGTGCTATTTAAAAAGGTTAGTTTCCAGGTTAGTTGCTGATTGATTTTTTTCTGGTTGTTGATGATTCTATAAGTGGTGCTTTCCGTAGTTGTTTCACGTTGCAAAATTCTGCAGGGAGTGGTGCAGCAAGTGTCAAAAGACTTTTTTCCTGGCTTCAAGGCTACTGCACAAACCAGTTGCTGCCAGACATTGGTGCACGAGTAGGCCTTCCCCTTGGAATACAGCATGACTGGGAGAATGAGCAGAGGCCAAGCAGAGCAGGACAAACTGCTAGAAGAGGGAGGAAGAGGAGGAGCAAGAGGAAGAGAGTTGGTAATCTAGACAGCCCCTTTCTGCCTGGGCTGTACCTGAAGAGCTACTTCAGGTAAGGTGCCAATAATTGCAACCTCAATTTTCCCCATTCACCAACAGACCCATGCTCCTTCCTTTCCTTCTGACCATCACATTGTTGTCTTGACCGCATTGCAAAAATAAAAGGCACTACAAAATAACCATTCTAAATGAAATTTATAAATGACATCATGCCATATTGCATTTAAATTTAAACGAATCACCCTTTTGCATTCCCTTAGTACCTGTCTTTCATGTACTTTTGCCTGTCCCAGTGCTCCTATCTAGTACTACTCAAGTGGCTACAGCATGGCTGCTGAATTTCAGTGGAGAAGACTGCAGACGGCCTGCGAGGACAGCCTCAAGCATCTCTGGGCCTAGAAGGCCCGGCTTCAGTCTATATCATCTCGGCACGAGTGGCAGCGACCTGGGCTGGCTGGCTGGCAGCAGCAAGGACACTAGCACAGTGACAGGGGTGCAAGCATGAAATGCTATCATCCTGAGAGAGGGCAGCATATTCATACTCCCTTGAGCCACTCGCCCAGGGCAGCACCTGAGCAATCTGTTGGAGGAAGCCTGTGAGACTCTGCAAGTCTCTTTGAAACATGGTATCTGCAGCCATGATTGCAGCAGACTGAACTTGGATGTTAGCAAGCTGGCCATGCATGACTTCACTCTGAACTTCCACTGCAACACTCAGACTTCTGGTGGATGCTTCTTGTGCTGCAGTGTACTGAGACAATAGCCATCAGACCCTGCATTGTGGTTGGGTCCACAAGTATGCTAATGGAGTTGGCCACCACTTCCATGCTGTTGAGAGCTCTGTGCTAAGTTGGTGTAGCACTCCTCCATGCTCCTTGACATTGAACGCAGGCTTTCTAACAGATTTCTCAATGCATCAAGCATTTCATTATGCATCCCATCAGCCTTCTTCTGTAGCTAACCCCATCAAGGTCCTCATCTGGGTCTTCTGTAGCAGCAGTCATGCGCAACCTGGCCCTGCAGTGAGCTGTCTCCTTCACTATCCCCCATTCCTGCCCTGACTGAAGGCCATTCATGCATGGTGTTTATTTATTTATTTAGAGATACAGCACTGAAACAGACCCACCGAGTCTGTGCCGACCAACAACCACCCATTTATACTAACCGTGCAGTAACCCCATATTCCCTACCACCTACCTACACTAGGGGCAATTTACAATGGCCAATTTACCTATCACCTGCAAGTCTTTGGCGGTGGGAGGAAACCGGAGCACCCGGCGAAAACCCATGCGGTCATAGGGAGAACTTGCAAACTCCGCACAGGCAGTACCCAGAACTGAACCCGGGTCCCTGGAGCTGTGAGGCTGCAGTGCTAACCACTGCGTCACTATGCCGCCCCTGTGTCTCACCACAAAGCAGATCCAAGGGCAAGGTTGTGTTGCGAGGAGATGTGGAGGGTGGTGGGATGGTGGGGAGGGAATAGAAATAAGAAATGCATGCTTACATCATCTGAAGCTTTAAAGTCAGAAGAGCTTGTGGGATTAGGAGGAACTGGGACGTGAGGAGGAGGATTAACTATGACGGCACTGTCATTTTCTGTTGATTCAGCCCTGCTGCTGACCAAAGGCTCAGCCCCAATATGGCCAGCACCATCTCTTCCCAGGGGATTAAGACATGTAGGTGTGCCTGTCCACTCCAGTTAGCTCCTGCTGCCTCCAATCATGCGCCATCTTGTCCTGCAACAGAGAGGGAAATGTGTCTGTAAGTGTGGTGCAATCTGTTTGGATGATATGTCTGTCATGATTGAATAGCTGTCAGTATGTGCAAGCTGTGAGATGTGGGTGAGGCTTGCAGCAGTGCTATGTCTGTAAGGGTGCAGTGGAGCATGTGAATGCCAGGTACGAGAACCAATTGCTAGTGATTAATGGTGGTTGAGTGATAGGAGTGTGGTGAATCGAGGAACATCTGAGGCGAGTAGCGCAGTTGGTAAAATATGGCATTTGAAGATACATTCACTGACCTTGCCCACTCGTGAGATTATTGAACTTTCTGTGACACTGCATGCAGGTCCTTGGGGCTAGACTCCTATTATTGACCTCCACAGCTATCTGCTCCCACAGCTATTTGAATGTGTATCTGGAGGGCCTCCTGTCCCCAAGCAGAATATCTCTCTTACTTTTCACCTCTTCCATCATGGCCTCCAGTGCAGCATCTGGAAACCTTGGAGTCGCTTTCATCCATGTTGTACCATTGTTTCCTAGATCCGATTCACTTCTTCGCATGACTGTCAGCACCTGCTCCAGTAGCAATGCATCTCCCCTTTAAGAGATACAGCCTAGCTTTTAGAAGTGTTTGGAAGTTCCGATTTTGGGACCCCGCTGATGTGTGCAGCCAATAAACAGCACTGACTGTGCACAGCAATCATTCTGGTGAGCAGGCAGCATGAAGTTGGCATGCTTCCTGATTTCAATCAACGGGCATGAGTTAGTCGCACTTTGCAATCCCATTCCCGTTTTCAGGGGCTATTCAATTTAGCCCTCAGTGTCTTATTTTTCCATTACAGGCACCAATCCCAAAAGTAATTTGGAACATCTGTTACGACCTCAGTGAAACTGTTCATGTTAAAACATGAGGTATGAACTCCCCAGACCAATTTAAAGAATTACATGACAAGATTTCACATTTTAAGGCTTTTGTTATGACAACTTAAACTAAAAATCACCATTAACTAAATAGTACTTTGTAAGTAGCTAATACTCCAAATTATAGGAAAAGGTATTTTCTTCACTTAATAAAACAATTGAAAACCTCACACCACATTTATACTTTACACAGTCCTCCTTGAAGTAGGATCTTTGGAGCTAAAAGTTCCAGACTCCTCCCAGTTGCAGTGGGTTGGATCTCCCAGACATTGTCAAAGTCAATGTCCTCTTTGCTCACTTCTTCCAAGCACTTTCAACCTGGACTTGAATAAGGTGATCTCTGGTGACCCTTTTAGTCTTTTCCTTCTCCACAAATCAACTTCTCAACTTTCAAATCAGGTTCAAGTCTTCACAGCCTTTTGCTGTATCAGTGTTCCGAGAGCAGGTGTTCCCTCTCTCTCTCTTCTGAGGCTGCCACCGCTGGTTGTTGTCTTCTGGTCTTCCTTACAGCCTGCAGATTTATTAAAGTCTGTAGAATTTATCTGGAATCAGAAGGTCAAAAGCCATTTGTTTTTTCCTATATGCAGAGCCCACAAGTCTGGCCAAAGCCGAACCACCCGGGCCTTCCTTTGTTTCCAAATGTTAGCAATTGCAACTCACATTTGCATTTTCAGAGTCACTTGCTCCTTGTTTACAATCTGAGAATCTGGGAAAGCGAAACCCGCTGTCCGTCAGGTGTTACAACGTTGCATTCTCTGCTTTTCAAAAGGATCTTTGATCTGGGCTCCTTGTCGTCCTGGTAACCAAGATTCCTACTTTGTCTTTAAGCAGAGTTGATGTGATTTCTGTGACATTATATTAAAGATCACAGTTTTTAAAACATAATCATACTACAAAGTCTAGCGTTCATAACACAATGTTCTGGCAAATGCTAAAGAAGCAGTGTTTCTTCGTTGATGGTGCTGGTGGAAGTGCTGATATTTTATCATCATTTCTGCAGTTTAAAATGTGCAGTTAATGGAACTAAATAAAGTAAACATTTGGCTGAGGCAGCACTATTGCTATTCCAATTCAATCCCCATTTCCAGTTTTCCTGAGGCCAAGCAAGCCATGACTGTGTGTTTCTTCCCAGCTGCAGCATTCCCCCCCCTTCCCGTTCATCCCTTTCCAGAATTAGGCTGCTCCGTGTGATGGAGGAAACTGCATATGGCTCATTGTGGGCATCTGTGACTACAAGTGACCTGAAGGGAGGCACGAACAGTTGAGTTAGGGGTGTGCAAGAGGGAGGTGAGGGAACAGCTGGGGTTTGAGATGCACTGGAAGGAAGCAAGTTTGGCTGTTTTAGAGTCTCACTTGAGAAATGCAAGGGTTGACTGTGTTACTGGCATCCTTGGACAGCTGAGAGTAACTAAGTTACTGGTATTCTTGGAGAGATGAGGGTGACTGAGTTCTGGCATCCTTGAGCATCATCTGTTTACTTAAAATGTTACTGTTTTGTTTTCTACAAGTTCAGTATTAGTAACATGGATGAACATACTGAGATGCTCTTGCATAACCTGCCCTCCACCCCACCCCGAACTTGTAGTGGGCTCTACAGTTGTAGTGGACTTGTGAAAATATTGAGTTATTTGAGTAGCCGATTGGCAGTGTGTCATTGTTCTAGTGCATTGGGCATGGTTCAGTAAATCATGGGTTTGTGTCTATGGGGACTTGACAGAGAGGAAACACTGATGTGATGGAGTTGGCAGATGCATAAGGGGTTAAGTCACATGATTGTCTATCTTGGAATTGTACATAGTCCAATAGGAACCAATTGAATAAAAATAGGGTGGATTGGAGAGAATATTACACAGTGTGCTGGCGGAACAAGTGTTCAATTTCTCTATTCTACCAAGCTGCTGATTTCAGCCATCTTCGATGTGATGAATTCCCATTAGACTGCTGGAAAGAATGTTGTCCGCTCTTAAACCTCCTAATGGCCGGTTTGAGAGAAACCATGGTAAGAACTGGAATTGGCCTGCCCCACTGGCAGAGGGAGCTACATGGCACAGAAAGACCTGAACAGGGGCTATTCAGTTAATGTGGTGCAGAAGCACAGAAAAGAGTTTGGCATACAGAGAAATGGAATGTTAGTAGGAGCAGACCAAACTCCAGCACGGCCAACTTCAGAGGACACTGGCGGGAGCATTCCTAGCACACCTGACAGTGTCACATCTTGCAAGTTATCAGCGCCACAGTGTCATGTCCTAGAGCAGCTCAGCTGTAACAAGTTACCACCTCTGGGTGACAGTTCTGATTTATTTTTAACGAAACAGATACAAACAGTAGTGTTTGTCCTCATAAATGTCATTCATTTTGCTCTTTAATTTCTTTATATTTGGGAACTTACATTTGAATATGAATTTTATGGTGCAAATGTTAGAACCAACTTCACAATTCCTGCCCCTTATCAGAATTTGCCACTGCGTTGCTTGAATCCTGGTATGTCGATAGATTGTGTCAAAAATATAAAAACCTTACATGTTAACACTGCGTCCCAGTATAATTTACTGATTGATAAGGTGCAAAAATAAAAAGGGTGCACAATAATATGTAGGAGCAAGGGATTACATGGAAATTATCTAACCAAGTACTTCAACCAATGAATTAAACTAGGACAGTGAAAGCCAAGCAGTCTGCTGTCTGAACTTCAAGATGGGATTATTACCCTGTTCTCTGGTTTTGCTGTTTTTCTCTGATAGCTGGCAGCAGGTGACAATTGACCAGGTGCTGCAGAGCAGCTTATGCTTACTCCAGGAGATTTTTCTGTTATATCTGAATTGGCAATTGAATACAGTGGGAGTTACAAAAAAGGACTTTGGTCCACTGGGATTCTGTGTTTTGTATCAGCTGAGTTTATTTTGAAATCCCCTTCATCATCCAACGTGTAGCATCCCAATGGAAAACACTCTTCCTCAACCATGTTTCTATTTTTAATTTTTTTTACTTTCAGTCTTCTTTTTATGTCTCTTCTCTGTCAGCCATTCTTTCCTGGCTAAGTCCTGCTGAGCATCTCTTGCACACAAGAATTTTACCTACTTTGTGGGATATCCTTCCAATGTCTACAGATTTTATAGACGTATTCCATTGTCTCTCAAGGTCCAGCAAGGCAACTGCCTTCTTTAACTTTGTCCCTTATCTCCATAAAATCCTCAGTTAACCTTCTAAGCAATTAGGTTAACAATTCTGAATTGTATGCTTGATGTTAATATTTTGAATCAACTTTTGCTTTTTGAACAATCAAGGATTTCTTTTTAGTTTTCTTAAAACATACTAAAAAGTCCATAATCCTTCAACACCAACCAGCAAGTTAAATTGTGAGGAGAAATTACATACAATAGCCTTGTATTTCTTAGAATATGGAAGGTTAAGGGGTGACTTGATTAAGGTGTTTAGGATTTTTAAAGAAATTGGTAGGGTAGATGGAGAGAAACTTTTTCTGCTGGTGTGGGAATCTCGGGGCAAGTTAGGAAACATTTCTTTCCACAAAGGATGATAGAAGTGGAACTCTCCCACAAAAAGCTGTAGATACTAGATCCATTAATCATTTTTAATCTGGCATTGATAGATTTTTACTATCCAAGGACATTCAGGGATCTGGAGCCAAGGTGGGTAAATGGAGTTAAACTTCAGCCAAGATTTCATTGAATGGTAGAATGGGCTTGAGGGGCTGAATGGTCTAACCCCGTTCCTATGGTAAATATACCAAAGCAGCTTATTCATGTCTGTCAACTCGCTTTTGAATGCTGAACTGTGATTGGGAGCTTCCCATTAGGGAGGAGGCAAATTTTGCGACTGTAAACACTGAAACTGTCACTTTGCTGTAGGCTGCATTATTAATGCCAGCATGCGGCAGTATATTAATTTAGAATGCAAAGTAGCAAGGCCACATGCATTTTTAGTGAGGCTAGTCTCCTGTTTAATAAGAAACCTCAATAAGCAGCCACTCTTAGTAATGCATAAGGAATGGACTTGAAGCTCATGAGTGATTGCAGCATTCAGATATGTTGCACTCTAAACTCTCAAACTCACCCTCCTGGGATGTTCTGGCATGTGATAGGTGCCAATTCACTGCCACTTCGTTATATTGTCAGCAACAGTGGACCGTTCTATTTTCTTTAATGAGCTATGAGACTGTTTCAGGACAGGAGGTTTTTTTTAAGAATGGAAATTACAAGAAAAGTGAGGTAGCAAGTACTTTCAATAAATGAGATGGATGTAAATATCACATTGAGCTGTTAAAATTGTTAAATAAGAATATCAGTAGGTCAGCTGGTTGAGGCTGTGAGAGCTACATGGACTGAGCAGATCCCAGTTTCAATGTCCAGTCAGTGCTGAGTTAGCTGATCCCAGCTGGGGTGGAGGTGGAGGTGAGGGTGAAATGGGAGGGAAGGAGGAGGAGTGAAGGGAAGTGAGTGGGGAGGACAGTATGAGTACTGCTACAGTTGGCCTCAACACTCCTGCATCAGGAAGGGAAAAATTCCCTTCTCCCATTCGCACTCAAGCACCCCCTGCTAGAAGCATGCATGTGTGAACATCACCTGAGGACAAGACTTTGGTACTTTCTGCAATTTAATTATCTAGCAGCATTTTATTTTGTAAAATCATGTACCCAGCTTAATCTCTAGTTCTGTTCCTTCATTAGGGTTGTCAAACCTCCAGGACTGCCCTGGAGTCTCCAGGAATTAAAGATTAATCTCCAGGGCACTGTTGTGAACAACCCTGGAGAAAAGTCATTAAAAATGGTGTTATAAAAAACATTTTCTTTGAACACTTTTGTTATAAAATATCAAGACATGGGAAGAAAGGCTGTTTGACCGTCAAGAATCATTCAGTTGGGAAATGAAGAGTGTTTGCTTTCCAGTTGGTTGTGGGAAGGCGGCTGCCGCAAGTATGGGCTTGTTGGGCAACCAGTGGCAGGAGGCCATGTCATAAAGCCTTCAAGAATATGTCCAACCAGAGCAACCATTATGGTGGAGACTGAACAGAGTGTTGGGAAGGATTTATTCATGCACTGTATTGGGTATCATTATTGAAACTCACTTCCTGGCATGTTGCACAGGGGTGGGGGACTGTCCATTAGATATTTACTGCTCTTTTAAAACTGATTTGGGTAAAGTCTTTATTGAACTGTAGTGGTTTTGTCAGAAGACCAGGCAGATGGAAGATTTATTGATTTCTATGCCCATGTTAGCAGCAGAGTGCATTGCTGAATACAGTGACTGATGTGCAGAGGACAACCCTGTGTGTGGGTAACTTTTTTTTATGGCTAAAGGCAATGGCATTTTAGCCCTGATTGTAGGTGACTGTAATCCTGGATAGCAGCAATGCAGAATGCAGTCCTATTTTCAGGAATTTGCATTTATGTAGTGCCTTTCATGACCTGAGGATGTCCCAGAACACTTTACATCCAATGAAGTGTAGTCATCATTGGAATGTAGGAAATGTAGCAGTCAATTTGCACACAGTAGGATCCACAAACAGCAAATAATCTGTTTTAGTGTTGTTGTTTGAAAGATAAATATTGGTCAAAACACTGGGGAGATCTCCCCTGCTCTTCTTCTAAATCGTGCCTTCCAATCTTTTACGTCCACTTGAAAGGAACAGATGGACTTTGGTTTGGTTCATAATCCGAAAGATGGCACCTCTGACAGTGTAGAGCTCCCTCAGTACTACAGTACTACAGGAATGTTAGTCTAGATTTTGTGCTTATGTCTGTGGAGTGATATCTGAATCTACAACCTTCTGACTCAGAGGTGAAAGCGCTAACACTGAATCACAGCTCACACCACAATACTGGCTAATAGCAATGGAGATTGCAACCCTGAATGTAGGTGAATAATCCTGGAGGAATAATGTTGAAAACTATCTTTAGCAACATTACTTGTGCCCAGAAATGTGAACTTGATTGCTTGTCCCAGTTAGACTGTGTGCGTGTCCTAGATAGAACTGAAATGTGGTGAAATGCTGAGAGACATAGCGCAATAATACAACAGACTGTCTTGTGCTTCCCTAAAGCTAATACTAATCTGATAGCCACATGTGGAAGGAAGCTGGATTATCTAACTTGAGCACATTGCCCTCCCTGGATAGATGGAGAGGTGACAATTTACATCACAGATCTAGTGTTTTACTGAGTAACCAGGTAATCAACCAACACTGGGGAGCCGGAATGGGGAATGGAGGGACATCAGGACAAAGAATATAATAGTATCCATTTTGCACTATGTGGCTGCTGGAGGGCCCACGCCCAGCTTGCCCCGTTTTAAAAATTGGTTCCAATACATTGATTGGTGCATGCTGGGGAGATCGGTTGACCAGTGATAGGCTCAGATCTGACAGGGTGCAGGGACTCAGGGCTGAATTTTTGGGTCCTGCTGTGGGTGGGAATGGAGACGGACAGGGCCTGAAAATACCACTGCTAGCCGGCGTGCTGGTTTCCAAGCACAGGCCTTGTTGGCCAGGGTAGGGGGAGAGCAAGATCACGATCCCACCGGATCCTTGATTGAGCCAATTAAGGTGGTTGAGGAGTTCGTTAATGGGGGGGTGTTGAGATTTTTGTGAGGGCACACGGACAGTCATACTCTGTCTGGGGCAGACCAGGTGAGGGGAGGCGGGTACATAGTGGGGAGCCAGTCATGGTCGCCCCACAGAATTACCTGGACTCCGTAAAAGGGTGATCAGCACAGAAGGGGACTCGGTCATTGGCAAGCAGGTTCCCTTGTGGTGAGGAGAGTGGGAAGTAAGTTCTCGGTCAGTGTAAGGGGGCATCACCTGCCTGGCATCGCGGGACATAAAAGCAGGAGACATGGCTGCCAAGCACAATTGGGCAGCCACCTGACCACAAGGTAGGCACTGGCAATGGGGGCACGACTCTCAGACTTTGGGCCCAGTGATGATGAGGAGTAATACACTCCATAGGAAGGGCGGAGCGATGGGCATCAGGAGCACAGGGGAGGGGGGGTGAGAGGCAGGAATGACACAGAGGCCATACTCTCAGCATTGATTCTACCACCGAAAACAGAGCTATCTGGAGATGACCAAGACCCAGTGCCACAGGAGACTACGATTCTCCAAGCAGGTGGTCACAGACATCTGTGCCCTTGTGACCGAAGACCTCACACCTCGCAGCACTGGTCACCATGCCCTGCCAGTAGCTGTCAAAGTCACTGTAACCTGGAAATTCTTTGTTTCAGACTCCTTCCAAGGATCAGCTGCGGACCTCGCGAACAGCTGCACACCACTGCATCTCGCGGGTCACTGATGCCCTAATTGCCAGGGCTGGACAGTACATTCAGTTCTCGACAGACACAGCCTTGTAGGCACAGAGGGCAGTGGGTTTTACTCCCTTCACTGGATTCCCACAGGTGCAGGGCATCATGGGTTGTACCCATGTGGCCATCAAGGCACCCAGTGACTGCCAATTCATACATCAACAGGAAAGGCTTCCACTCCATCAATGTTCAGCTGGTCCTCCATGTGTGCTTCCTTTCCTGGCAGCTGCCATGTCTCCTTAAATGTCTGCCGATCCAGGATGCTGTAGTTCTTTACTCCAACCCCCAAAGTACCTGGATGCATCATAGAACATAGAACAGTACAGCACAGTACAGGCCCTTCGGCCCACGATGTTGTGCCGAACCTTTAACCTACTTTAAGATCAAACTAACTACCTACCCTTCATTCTACTATCATCCATGTACCTATCCAAGAGTCGCTTAAATGTCCCTAATGTATCTGCTTCTACTACCACCGCTGGCAGTGCATTCCACGCGCCCACCACTCTCTGTGTAAAGAACCTACCTCTGACATCTCCCCGAAACCTTCCTCCATTCACCTTAAAATTATGCCCCCTGGTGATAGCCCTTTCCACCCTGGGAAAATGTCTCTGGCTATCCACTCTATCTATGCCTCTCATCATCTTGTACCCCTCTATCAAGTCACCTCTCATCCTTCTTCGCTCCAATGAGAAAAGCCCTAGCTCCCTCAACCTTTCTTCGTAAGACATGCCCTCCAGTCCAGGCAGCATCCTGGTAAATCTCCTCTGCACCCTCTCTAAAGCTTCCACATCCTTCCTATAATGAGGCGACCAGAACTGAACACAATATTCCAAGTGTGGTCGAACCAGCGCCTTCTAGAGCTGCAGCATAACCTCGCAGCTCTTAAACTCAATCCCCCTGTTAATGAAAGCCAACACACCATACGTCTTCTTAACAACCCTATCAACTTGGGTGGCAACTTTGAGCGATCTATGCACATGGACCCCAAGATCCCTCTGTTCCTCCACACTACCAAGAATCCTGTCTTTAAGCCTGTATTCCGCATTCAAATTTGACCTTCCAAGATGAATCACTTCACACTTTTCCAGGTTGAACTCCATCTGCCACTTCTCAGCCCAGCTCTGCATCCTGTCAATGTCCCGGTGCAACCTACAACAGCCTTCCACACTATCCACAACTCCAGCAACCTTCATGTCATCGGCAAACTTGCTAACCCAGCCTTCCACTTCCTCATCCAAGTCATTTATAAAAATCACAAAGAGCAGAGGTCCCAGAACGGATCCCTGCGGAACACCGCTGGTCACCGAGCTCCATGCTGAATACTTCCCATCTACTACTACCCTCTGTCTTCTATGGGCCAGCCAATTTTGTATCCAGACAGCCAACTTTCCCTGTATCCCATGCCTCCTCACTTTCTGAATGAGCCTACCATGGGGAACCTTATCAAACGCCTTGCTAAAATCCATATACACCACATCCACTGCTCTTCCTTCATCAATGTGTTTTGTCACATCTTCAAAGAATTCAATAAGGCTTGTGAGGCATGACCTGCCCCTCACAAAGCCATACTGACTGTCTCTAATCAAACCATGCTTTTCCAAATAATCATAAATCCTGTCTCTCAGAATCCTCTCCAGTAATTTGCCCACTACCGACGTAAGACTGACTGGTCTATAATTCCCAGGGTTATCCCTATTCCCTTTCTTGAACAAGGGAACAACATTTGCCACCCTCCAATCATTCGGTACTACTCCAGTGGACAGTGAGGACGCAAAGATCATCACCAAAGGCGCAGCAATCTCTTCCCTCGCTTCCCGTAATATCCTTGGGTATATCCCGTCTGGCCCCGGGGACTTATCTGTCCTCATATCATTCAAAATTTCCAGCACATCCTCCCTCTTAACCTCAACCTGTTCGAGCATATCAGCCTGTTCCACGCTGTCCTCACAAACGACCAGGTCCCTCTCACTAGTGAATACTGAAGCAAAGTATTCATTAAGGACCTCCCCTACCTCCTCCGACTCCAGGCACAAGTTCCCTCCACTATCCCTGATCGGCCCTACCCTCTGGCCATCCTCTTGTTCCTCACATAAGTGTAGAACACCTTGGGATTTTCCTTAATCCTACCCGCCAAGACCTTTTCATGCTCCCTTCTAGCTCTCCTAAGTCCATTCTTCAGTTCCTTCCTGGCTACCTTGTAACCCTCTAGAGCCCTGTCTGATCCTTGCTTCCTCAACCTTAAGTAAGCTTCCTTCTTCCTCTTGACTAGCTGTTCCACATCTCTTGTCATCCAAGGTTCCTTCACCCTACCATCCCTTCCTTGCCTCATCGGGACAAACCTATCCAGCAGTCGCAGCAAGTGCTCCCTAAACAACCTCCACATTTTTGTCGTGCATTTCCCTGAGAACATCTGTTCCCCGTTTATGCTCCCCAGTTCCTCCCTAATAGCATTGTAATTCCCCCTCCCCCAATTAAATATTTTCCCATCCCGTCTGCTCCTGTCCCTCTCCATGACTATAGTAAAGGTCAGGGAGTTGTGATCACTATCACTGAAATGCTCTCCCACTGAGAGATCTGCCACCTGGCCTGGTTTGTTGCCAAGCACCAAGTCCAACATAGCCTCCCTTCTTGTCGGCCTATCTACATATTGAGTCAGGAAACCTTCCTGGACACACCTGACAAAAACTGCTCCATCCAAACTATTTGCACTAAGGAGGTTCCAATCAATATTAGGGAAGCTGAAGTCACCCATGACAACAACCCTGTTACTTCTGCACCTTTCCAAAATCTGCCTCCCAATCTGTTCCTCTGTGTCTCTGTTGCTGTTAGGGGGGGTCTATAGAAAACTCCCAACAAAATGACTGCTCCTTTCCTGTTTCTGGCTTCCACCCATAATGACTCAGTAGACAAACCCTCCTCGACGACCTCCCTTTCTGCAGCTGTGATACTATCCCTGATTAGCAATGCCACTCCCCCACCTCTTACCTCCCTCCCTATTCCTTTTGAAACCTCTAAACCCCGGAACATCCAACATCCATTCCTGCCCCTGTGATATCCAAGTCTCCGTAATGGCCACAACATCGTAGCTCCAAGTACTGATCCATGCTCTAAGTTCATCACCCTTATTCCTGACACTTATTGCGTTAAAATAGACTCACTTCAACCCATCATACTGGCTGCAACTTTGTCGTGTCAATTATCTAACCTTCCTCACAGACTCTCTGCACTCGGTATCTGCCTGTTCAACAGCTACCCCATCCACTGATCCATAGTTCCGGTTCCCATCCCCCTGCCAAACTAGTTTAAACCCTCCCGAAGAGCTCTAGCAAACCTCCCGCCCAGGATATTGGTGCCCCTCCAGTTCAGATGCAACCCGTCCTTCTTGTACAGGTCCCACCTTCCCCAGAAGGTATCCCAATGATCCACATATCTGAATCCCTCCCTCCTACGCCAGTTCTGAAGCCACGTGTTCAGCTGCACTCGCTCCCTGTTTCTAGCCTCACTAGCACGTGGCACCGGTAACAATCCTGAGATTACTACTCTGCTCGTCCTGCCTTTCAGCTTCCAACCTAACTCCCTATATTCACTTTTCAGGTCCTCATCCCTTTGCCTAGCTATGTCATTGGTACCGATATGTACCACGACCTCTGGCTGCTCCCCCTCCCCCTTAAGACCCCTTGGGGACAAGGGATAATCCCTTGTAGAGACAGCTATTCACCCCTCTACGAGACACCCAGACAGAGGCACAGAGGTGCTGCAATGAATACCACTTGCTCACTAGGGCAACCATTGAGAAAGCCATCAGACTTCTCAAGATGTGTTTTCAGTGCCTACACTGGTTGGGTGGCATCCTCCAACACCCTCCTGCAAGGGTCTCTCTCATTGTGATCTTCTGCGCTCTCCATAACATGGCCTGCCAGGAAACTGTGGATCTTGAGGATGGTAAGTCCCTGGAAGGAGACAGCTCATTGGAGGAAGAGGAGGTGGGAGAGGAGGAGGAAGAGAATTTTGAGGATGCAGAACACCAAGGTGCTCCGGCTGCACAGGGAGGTGACCGGTCTTGGCAGGGGTGGTGGGGGGGGGGGGGGGGTAAAGGTCTTGTCAGGATGCCATGAATGTCAGGGATCATTTGATTCAGGAATGTTTCAACTGAGCCCCTCTGTCGCAGGATGAAGGGCATGGTATGGAACTCAGTCTGAGGTGCCTGTGCTAATACATCCATTGAAGATGCAGCCTGGAGCAACTAAACTCTTACTGCCAATGAAGGAAGCACATCTGTCCAGATGCTTTGCCATAGCGTTGAGGAACCCTTTGATCTCCTTCATCACCTCATACCTCTTTTCTTGTCCTGCCATCAATAAAAGGAGTCTCACATGTGAGGCTTCAAGTATCATTATTTACATGGTGCTCAGAAAGGAAAACAGTACAGTCACAGCAAGAGGACAGCCTTAGTGCTCTGCGCGACATGGTAGCCTACTCACTTGGCCACGTCTATGTGGTGCCTCCCCTGTGGCCTTGGAAGAGGTGGAGGCAGCCATCTCACTTGTTATGGCTTGCGGTTAGATACATGTGGCAGTTGTTCTTGTCATGGAGGTGCCCCATGGGCGCATCTCCAGAGGCTGCTGCACCTGCATCATTGCTGGGGCAACCTCTGTCTCTAGGCACTGCTGCACAGAGGTTC
Organism: Heterodontus francisci; assembly: GCF_036365525.1. Taxonomy (NCBI): domain Eukaryota; kingdom Metazoa; phylum Chordata; class Chondrichthyes; order Heterodontiformes; family Heterodontidae; genus Heterodontus; species Heterodontus francisci. The sequence goes on from NC_090393.1 coordinate 53,419,461, forward strand.
CCACTGTTACACAGTGTGGCATGAGTGCAGTTTCTGCATTCACTCCAAGTGCTGTCTCATATGGCTCTCCATGAGGTTGGCCACTCTCTCAATGAAGGAGCTCATGCCCTCAGCCATGGTGGCGCACATGAGCGTTGTGGACTCCTCCATTCTCTGTCCAAGACCTCGCACTGCCTCAGGGAACTCTGACATATGGGAGCACATCTCCTGCTGCTGTTCTAGGTAGAGCCTCATTTCCAGGGACTCCTGAAACCCTACATCTTTGCCCTGCTGATCAGCACTGTGACTATCCTCCCTCCTCTAAGGGGAACAGCTGCCTCTGCCTCTGGCACCTCTTCCTGCACACTAGTGCTGTGCTCCTCTCCCAGTACCACCCTATCTAAGTATGCACAAGGACCCACCAAGGTGAGTGTATCTTCAGTTCCTTGCTGGTCATCTTGGGCCACTGATAGAGGGGAGAAGGTCTCGTGGGGTGGATGTTGGCACCTGTGAGAGACACAAGAAGAGATCATGGGAGCTAGTCTTGGAGAGTAGAAGCCTCTGCAGTGCTGAGACATCCCAAAGCAACTTGGTGTTTGGCATGCTGTCGGAAGAGGTGGAGTGCAATGCACTGCCTTAATGAGCCTGTTTGGGTCCTCTCCTGTGCATTATGTGCCCATTTTTCCTGCAAGTACAAAAGAGAGCGAGATGGGGCACTGCTGTCCTCTGGCCAATGCCAGCTGCTCCTAATCATTAAAAGTTGCATGTTCAGGAGCAGCATGCACCCTGAGGCTCCTCAACTGGTGTGTCTGCTGGAGGGTGAATACCCAGAGACCTGTTCTCAAAATTGGGGGTAGCACTCACCCAGCCAGAGCATATGAGGTCATTCAACCTTTACCTGCTCTGGATCCAGGTTCTTCTTACGACACTTCTGCCACTGACAGTGGCAGTGATTTCTACCCAGGCCTGTTTGGTCTGTGTGGGTGGCCTCCTCCTGCCACCCTCTGGGAAGAGGCTGTCCCTCCTTCCTCTCCCTCAGGCCCTCCAGCACGACCTTCAGGTCAATGTCTGAAAAGCGAGAGGCTGCCCGGGTTCCAGGCCTTCGGCTCTCCTGAGACACCATTGATATGAAAAATGCAATCCAAAGTTCTCTGTGATTTTTCACTGTCCACTTTCAGCACTGAAATGGCAGCCACAGTAATGGTTTCTGTGCTGAGTTTAAGTCGAACCCTCTCTTGAGTTGGCCTGCCTCTGTTCCTGCCCCTGCAGCCGCCAAACCCGTTTCCACATTAATTAAGAGGTCGCCCCCTTGAAACTCGGGACGGATTTCTGATTGCCCCGGGGGCAGGTTAAAGAAGTCGCGACTCCCATTTCCTGGCCCTGACGCGAAAATCCAACCCTCTGTTTCTGCAAAACTAGCCCCACTGCCTTCAATCTATGACTGCATTTTAACACCTCAATATACCTGTGAATTGGCTGTGTCTGAGAGGAATTTGACAGGAACCCTGGATGGTTAATTCCTTTTTCTGACTATTAGAGGCACTACATGTCACCATTACTAAAGCGATAGTAAAGGTAATGCAGACTGTAGACAGTTTCAAACTGAAGACACGGACCACATGTAGTGAACATTGTGAAAATTATTTTGGAACAAAACAGTATCAAATGTGTGGGGGTGGGGGGTTGTAGCCAGTCTATTTCCATTACCGGTAATTTTTGTTTGTTTAAATCTGAAAAAAACAGTTGCTAGTGTTCCGTTACTGCAGTATTTCTACCGCTATCAAGCTGCTTGATCCATTAATGGCCTATTCATTATTTAGGCAATAATAAATGAGGAGGGTTTTACCTTGTCAGTGCTTGAAGTGACAATTCACGGAACATTCATTGATTTTCTGTTCATGTAACGTTGAAACCATGAGATTTGCAATTGTTAGATCCTGTAGTTTAAACACATGCTGCCAATCTGATTGGAAGTGCAATGTTCAGTAAATGGTGTACGTTTGCAACAAGCCTTAACCAGTCAAGGCTTCGCATTGCAGTGGTCAGTCCACTCCTGGACACTTGGCTCTGTATTGGTCACCAACCCACAACAAATATGTACTTGCAGTAGAAAGGGTAGAGAAGAACAAAGATTTTTTTCTCAGCAATGAGGAATGATTAGTGAAGCTTACATTTTAGAATCTATTAAAGGGGCTCTCATCAAGGTTTATCAAATGTTAAATGGCAAATGCAGAATATTAGTTTATGGTAGGATCAGAGGCCAAACATTGAAATTAACAAAAAGCAAATTTTGAACAGGAATTTTTAAATTTTAGAATTCTCTCCCCCAAAAGGCTGTATATGTTGTGACAATTAGAGCTTATTGTACTGAGATCGATGTCTTTGTTAGGTAAGAGTATCAAGAAATAAGGATCTAAGGCAGCTAAATAAAGTTGCGGTGCAGATCAGCCACTTGAAGAGTTGAATGGCCTGCTCCTGTTTCTATGTAACAGGTAGTCAAAGAGTGATAAACATTTGAAATAATCTACCAAGGCAGGTAATAGAAGCAAACACATTGTGATTATTCAGACTATTATCAGTTGCCATGATGGTGCCATAAGTTAATGAACTAGAGGGGCTCAATTATCATGACATTTAAACTGTTTTAGTTTTCCTTTTAATTCAAAGTTCAGATGGTAGCTTCCAGTCAAGGGATCAACAGGATTTTTGAACTTAGATCAGTTTGGTTAACTGATTTAAAATGTGGTTAGTTACATTGGCATTAATTACTGGAGTTTCTTTTGAGTTCAACAAAATTGATGGTTTATCCTTTGTGAATGCTTGGAATCTTAGGTGACAAATAAAGCCAGGGGACAAAATGTTTCTTTCCTACCAATTGAATTCAGGGAAAGCTAAAAATGTAACATTTCTCTAAGTATTATTTGGATGTGTTGTTTGAATCATGTGAATTATATTTCTGGATAGAATTTGTGTTTATGAGAATTTCAACATTTTGATCCTTGCTTTCAAATTTCTCCATGATGTTGTCCCTCCCTATCACTGTAACTTCCTCGAGCCTTACAACCCTCCAAGATCTTTGCGCTCCTCCAACTCTGGCCTCTTGAGCATCCTCAGTTTTAATCACTGCATCATTGGTAGCCATGCCTTCAGCTGCTTAGAACCTAAACTCTGGAATTCCCTCCCTAAACCTCTCTGCCTTCCTACCTCACTTTCCCCCTTTAGCTTCTTCTTAAAATCTAACTCTTTGACCAAGCTTTTGGTCACCTGTCCTAGTATCTCCTTATGTGGCTCGATGTCAAGTGTTATGAATGCTGGACCTTGTAACATGATTATGTCTTAAAAATTGTGATTTTTGAAGGTTAAGGATGGAGATCAGAAGGTTAGGTGACCGCATCTTCACTCTGCGAAAGGTTACCAGGACAACAGAGAACACTGTCTTCTAAAAAACAGAGACTACAGCACTAACACCTGAAGAATAACGGGTTTTGCCCTCTCAGACTTTTGGGCACTAAACAAGGAGTCAGTAATTGGGAAAATGCAAATGAACCAGGCAGGTGTTAACACCCTGGGGACAATTGGAACAAAACAATGAGCTATTGACTTCTGAGTCCAGATAAATTTAACAGACTTTCTGAAGGCAAACAGGCTGTAAGAAGGGAACCCATCGGGTTGTGACCTCAAGGCAAGCTGTAAGGAAAGACATCCAGCGGTGCAGCTGGAGAGAGAGAGAGAATGCCTACCCTCTGAAGATATACAGCGAAAGGCTGTGAAGCCTTGAGCCTCTTTTGAGAGTGAAGCTTGCAGAGTAAAGGGCCCACAGGATCACCGGAAATCACATTATTCACGGCTGTCCAGGTCGGAAGTGCTCGGAGAAGTGAGCGGCAAGGTGAGCAAAGAGAATATTGATTTTGAAAGTCTGGGAGATCCAACCCACTGCAACTGGGAGGAGTTTGGGACTTCTAACCATAAAGGATTTCATCATCAAAAAGGACTGTGTAATATATAAGTGGGGTGTGAGGTTTTCAAGTGTTTGAATAAGAATAGAAAATAACTTTATTCATTATTTGGGGTATCAGCTAATTACAAAGTACTATTTAGTTAATTGGGGATTTCTTTTAGTTTAGTTGTTATCATTAAGTCTTAAAACGTGAAATCTTGTGTAATTTATTAAATTGGTTTCGGGGTTCATATCTCGTATTTTTTACGTTAACAATCTTACTAAGTTCGTAACAGAAGTTTTATTTGCTAACCCTCCCATGAAATGGCTTGAGATGTTTTACCTCGTTAAAGGTGCTATATAAATACAAGTTGTTGTTGTCTCAAAATCTTGACATCAAAGGAAATGAAAAGAATCAACAGAGGTATTGACTAGTTCGCAGTTCATTTTGAGTTCTGGGATTCGGTTAGATGAAGGACTCTTATAATACAAGGCTTGCAGTGTAATGTATTTGTGTATTCTGCTAATGATGTGATGACAGAATGACGTGATAACATAATTCCTTAAACGAGCACTTCCTTGAACTGGTCCGTTTTCTCTGCTAGTGCCACCTGAATATATTACAGAAAATACCAACATGGATAAGATTAAAATCTGTAAATATAGGCAGCAAACAGCAGCAGGGACTGCAGTGAACAAGATCAACCAGCTCTCAGTAACCTACCTGCTTGGATGGCGGAGATTTTGGATGTATTGTGCAAAGCCTGAGTCTCAAACTGTCTCCTTAGTTGAACGGGATGCTGCAGGGTCCTAATTTGCATCGGATTCCAACTGCTCATTTAAGTAAGAGCATATTTTCAACCACCAACTGGAATGGTTTTATGTATCACAGTTATGGACAGCTGCAGTAAAGTGTTTACTGGGTTACTGTGAATTTGGAATCGGGACAATATGGCTGTGCCCATGGGATAATTCAGAAGGCTATGAACATATAAGAGGGCTCGAGAACCATTCAGTTCATATAGTGAAAGAATGGACATGTTTTTCAGAGCTAATAACATTTTGGAACTTGAATGTGAAAGTGAAGAAGTCAAGACTCAGAATAGGCAATTCTTGAGACAGTGAAAGCAATCTTTCTAACTGAAATTGGCATGGAAATGTATGGCATGCTAACAAACCTTCTTGCTCCCAGCAAGGCAAAAGATGTGCTATTCAAAACAATCATCACCAAGTTGGAGGAACATTTCAACCCTAAGCCACTAGAGATAGCAGAAAGCTACAAATTTGGAACCAGAAATCAGAAAAGTAGTGAAACAGCTGGTGAGTACATTGTGGTACTGAAGAATTTATTACTACTTTGCAACTTTGGCACATTCTTAGACCTTGCATTACGAGGCAGATTCATGTGTGGATTAGTGGACGAAGGAACCTATTTGAAGTTACTGAACATACAAAATCTTACATTTGAGCTAGTGTGTAAGATGCTCTTTCTATGGAGATGGCATCAAAGAAGGCTCGGGAATTTTTTCCTATGCAAGTGACTAGTACAGCTTCTGTCCGCTGTCAGAAGGCTTCTGTTAAGCCTAAAGTGGAGAGACCTAGTCAGAAGAATGTTGGTGATAGCAATTTAGTCACTGTAAGGGCAACCACACGGCACAAGCATGTCAGTACAGAAATGCCAAGTTCTTTAATTGCCAAAAGAAAGGCACTATTGCAACTGCTTGCCGAACGAAGGCCAAAGCAGGAAAGGGAACTCATTCCAGTAGTAATGAAAAACAGCGAAGTCACAAGAGTGAAGTTCACAATCTTGAAGTGAATCCAGAGTGCCTAAGCAAAGAGGAGCTAGGGCTGTACAGCATTTATGTCACTGGCAATCACTCAGCCAACAGAGACTTTTGTATAAAGGTGTTGGGAAATTAACAGTACATAACCATGCACTTCGATACGACAGCAGATAACTCCATTATAAGTAGGAATACATATGAAAGCAAATTCAGTGACTGAGAGCACAGTTCAATTGAAAACCTCGTGAGGTGTTAGAAATGTGAAGACAAATGGAGTGCAGTGTCCAATATAAAGGCAGGTCCTTTAAGTTACCCATTGTTGTAGCAAGCTATGCCAACAAACCAACGGTAATGGGCCAAGACTGGCTTCACAAGCTGAAATTAGACTAGAAGCATGTTTTCAGTGTTGAGATGACCAAGATGCTTCATCGACTATTGAATGGTTACAGCAGGGTTGTCCAACCTTTTTGCATGGGGGGCCACATTACAATTTTTGTCTTACATGGGTGAGACAATTTTGGAAAGATAAAGGCATTCAAAAGTTATTTTACAATTAATCAAAACAACAACAAATTCATTTTTCTGAATAAGCTTTAAATGAGAAGATTAATTTATTGACTTACTTTCTCATCACTATGTTGGACATGTGATACCTGGCATCTTTTTGCTTGCTCAAGTAGTCAATGTCTGCCTGCACAATTGTAGCGCTGTGGAGTATTCCGGATAGATATCCATCTGTCAGGAGTGATCTTGATCTCTGTCTCTGTCTCTGTCTCTCCCTGTGTTCCCGCCTCCCTGTGTTATTCACCCCTATCTGTGTCGCCCTCGCTCTCTGTGTTCCTCCCTATCCCCCCTTTCTTTCTCTGTCCCCCCCTCTATTTGTCTCTCTCTGTCCCCCCCTCTCTCTTTGTTCCCCCCCCCCCCCCCCCGTCAGCACAGACACGGTGGGCCAAAGGGCCTGTTTCTGTGCTGTATAACTCTATGACTCAATGTCCCTGACCCTCTGTCCCCTCTCTATCTCTGTCTCCCTCTCTATCTCTGTCTCCCTCTCTCTCTCTGTCCCCTCTCTCTCTGTGCTTCCCCCTCTCTCTCTGTTTTCCCCCTCTCTCTGTCCCCCCCCTCTCTCTTTGTCCCACTCTCTCTCTCTGTCCTGCTCTTTCTCTCTCTCTCTCTCTGTTGCCCTCTCTCTCCCTCTCTCTCTGACAGTTGCAGGAAGCGGGAGCGCACAGCACAGCAGCTTTGTGGTTGGTCAGTTTATTTAAAAATATCGCGTTGTCAGTTTCACAGTTGACAGCTGCTGAAACAGGAACGTGCTTCCCAACTTTGGACAGATTCGGGGTTTTTAAGAAAAGTCGGTTTTTAAAAAGGCCAGTCTGCAAGAAGACAAAGGGAAATTTCCCGTCTCCAGTCACGGACCCCTGGTGAGGATGAGGAACGGCCCGGATACAGTTTACACCCCCGGGCCAGATGGAAACCTTTAGCAGGTTGGATCTGGGCTCGCAGGCCATGTGTTGGACACCCTGGGTTATAACAACCTTGTCGGGGATAGCTATGAAGGCATAATCAGTGCTAAAGCGCACATCCAAATCAGGCCTGATGCAAAACCAGTATATTGCAAGTAAAAACAAGAAATGCTGGAAATACTCAGCAGCTCTGGCAGCATCTGTGGAGAGAGAAGCAGAATTAACGTTTCAGGTCAGTAACCCTTCATCAGAACTCTGGCAGTTATATTGCAAGGCTAGGTTGATTCCTTATGCTCTCATAACCCAGGTTGAAGAGGAGCTAAAGAAGCTGGAGAGGAATTGTGTGCTAATGTAACCTGATTACACAGTGATTGGTCAACCCCAATTTTAGGAGTGCCCAAGTAAGACAAAACTGTAAGTCTATGCGGGGACTACAAAGCCACAATCAACCAGACAGTATCCACTATTGACTTCTCAAAATCCAAGCTATTCACAAAGTTGGATTTGTCCCACACTTATGCACTGCTCATTGTGAATCAGGAGAGTTAGCAGTATCTCAAACATACACATAGCGTTACACTCTTACACAAAGCTGCCCTATGGTGTAAAATCTTCTCCAAAAATCTTCCAAGCTATAATGGATAAGATTTTGCAAGGAGTGCCACATTGCTTGTGCAGTCAGAATGATGTGTTGATTGCAACTGCTGCAGAGCAAGGGAGTCTTCAAGTGTAGGACAAAGTGCTAAAAAGGCTCAGTGATGACAATATGAATTTGAAAAAAAGCAAGTGTGCTTTCATGCAATCCGAGGTAGTCTACTTTAGCCTGAAAAATCAATGAAATGGACTACAGCCAGTGAAAGAGAAGATAGAGGCTGTAGCCAATGCCCCAAAGCCAAAAGATGTGTCTAAACTTAGATCTTTCCAGGCATGGTCCAATACTACTCATGATTTCAGCTTGAGCTTGCAATGGTGTTAGCTCCATTTCATGAGTTTTTGAAGGAATATGTGAAATGGGAATGGACTAAAGTACAACACGATGCTTATGATGCATGTATGAGAAGCTTGGCCAGTAATGCGTCGCTCGTTCATCACAACACTGTTACAGCCAGGTGAGGAGGGGGGTCTTGCCCCTCTTGCCCTTCCTCTTATTTAACCACAACAGGGATTTATTCCTTTTTAAACAGTGGTTGTACATACCACCTCAGTGAGTATTTTACCTTTTATCCTTAATGTGATCATGAAAGAACTAATCAGACAGGCTTTTTTAAGTTTAAATGAGAAAGAGGTGAGTTTGTTATACTTAACAATTTAAACCCAATTTAAAAATAATTTAAAAAAACACTGCACATTCACGCACACATTCACACGAGGATCACACACACACACAAATAGACTACAAAGAGGAAAGTAGTTTTTTTTTGGTTGGATTAAAGTCCAGAATAAATAAAAGTTAAATACGCAGTCTTGAGGTTGGATGATTCGGTGGTCTTCCAGCTGGAGTTGTATTCTTGAAGTCTTTGATCAAAGTGCACTTTGAGGCTGGCCCACTTGGCTTAGGGTTTTCTTAGAGGCAGACTTGTAGGTGGCTCTCTTCCCCAGTCTCTGGCTGTAGCTGGCTGTAGGCTTGGAGGGTCCACAAGTCGCAGATAGTTTTCAAACTTGATGCTTTCTGGAGGGAGAGAGAGAAAGGGAGACATACAGCCTTCTCTGCTGCTGCACACTCAGTTACTGCTTATCTCTTTTGTGTCTAACAGAATTCCCAGTTTTACACAGCCTGGGGAGACAGTCACATGGTTCTCTCAATCCCCTTTGTTTTTAATGAGGTCCAAAGGCCAAAACCCAAAATCTCTCTCAGGTGGTATTGTCAGTGTTTATGTCCTGGAGGGATGTCTCCACTCACAAATGCCTCGAGATGGCTTTGAATGTCCCGCTAACAAGGGTGACCTGGATAATCTACTCAGTGACCAAAGCATTGTCCTGCCTGGGCTTCTTGTTAGACTTGTGTCTCCAATTCGATCTCCTGGTATTTCAGATGCAAATTGCGGTGGCCATCTTGGTTATCAGTTTTTTTTAAGTTAACCGTAGGATTTATTTCCATTAAAAGTTTAATGTAAGTTTCCAACCGATGAATTAATATTTCTCATTTGGCATATCGTGTTTTCTTGACAACACCAATTGTAACCTGAAGCTAGCATGTGATGGTTCAAATTATGGAATTGGAGCAATGATCAGTCATGACATGGATGGTAGTCAAAAGAAGCCGATAGCATTTGAGTCATGTACCCTGACCAAGAGTGAACACAACTACATGCAGATAGAAAAGGAAACGCTTGGAATCATCTCTGGAATCAAAACGTTTCACCAATTTTTGTTGGTTGGAAACTTCACACGAGTAATAGATCATAAACCCCTAATACTCTGGGACTAAAGTCTGCAATACCGATGATTGCAGCGTCAAGGATGCAGCAGTGGGCTGTACTTCCCTCGTAGTATAACTACAACATCGAATACTGCAGTTTGAAAGAGAATGCTATCGCAGTTGCACTGTTGTGTTTGCCACATGAGGACTCAGAAGTAGGTTGTGAGGTGCAATCTTCACAATAGAAGTAGTAGATGATGACTTTCTAATCACTGCAACTGAAACTGCAGCTGAAACAAAGATTCAGTGTTGAAAAGAGTCTGCGGACAGACATTGAATGGATGGACAGAATTTGACCAGTGTATGGACGAGGAACTTGTTATGCAGGCCCCCACCTGACAAGAATGAGGCACATATATTTTGCCACATGGACATTAAATTTTAAAATTGTTACTGGGAAGGAAAGAAGGCCTATTACAAGGGTTTGCCAAGCCCCTGGCTGGAAAGACATTTTTTTCATACTAGCCGACAGTATTGGAACAAAGCAATACTGCCCCAATACACAGAACAGACCTGGTCAAACCAGTTGGTCACGTGACTACATGCTGGCCAATTAGGGGAGTCTTAAATTGGAGAAACAGTGTTTGAAGACAGAAAGCTCTTTCCTCCTGGATTGAGAACATCTCTCTCCTGTCTGTTCCCATCTCTTTCTCATGGAACTGTAGACCCATTGAAGACATATGAACCCCAAGAGAGAAATGTCTCCTACAGTGAATAAGATTTAAGAGGAATACTGGGCCCCAACAAAAAGCAAGATCTACCTACAAGCAAGGACTACAGCGAGCTCAAAGCATAGTAACAAAAACCCCTCTTCAGAGATTTTCTCAAACCTCTCTGTTTTTTTCTTCTGCCCTTTTCTGTCTCTAGTTGCGTATCGCTTATGCATGCTAGCATGGGACACGGCATGTATCTGTAGGTGTTAACCGAATCAGAGTTTAAGTTTTAATAAATTTCACTTTTCTTCTTTAAACCTAAGAAAGCCTGTTTGTGCTCATTTCTTTGCCTTATAGTTGGAAAACGGTGAACAAGGATTCACCAAGGGGAGCTCAAAACACAGTGTGTTTAAAATTAAACCCTGTTACAACAAGACCAGGTGAAGGCTAAAAGGGACCCCGAGACATCTTTCTCACCTGGTCATAACAAACTGAAACCGTTTCACAGTCATCGCAATGAGTTATCATGAGAACAGGGCTGCATTAACTGGGGTCACAGAGTGGTGGTACCTAGTTCTTTAAGAGATAGGTTTCTGGCAGAACTCCATACTGAGCACACAGGAATAGTCAGTATGAAATCCAGAGCAAAGGATTTGTTTATGGCTGCGTTTGCTGACAACGCAACCACTAGGTGGCACTGCAGTGGCACATGTGCAATGCAGCCTGTGCCACTAAAACGTCACAGTCTGCGACACCAGGCAGCTGCCAGAGCTAAAGACGGCGCTGTTCAAATAATCACATGAAGGCAACCTAAACACATGGCAGCACACAATGGCCAGAGGAAGAGAGCAGGCGGGCCCGGGAGGGAGGGACCGAGTGGTGGGGGAGAGCAGGTGGGGGGGAGCAAGCAGGCGGGGTTGGGGGGGGGGAGGAGAGCACACCCGCCGCCACCAAGGTCTTCGGCCGCGCTCTCCCTGCTTCCCCCATCCCCGCTTCCCCCACCCTCACTCTCTGCCCGTGTTACGCGATGATGTCATCTGCACATGTGCCAACCAGTCCTGGCAATGCGAAACACAGCACATGTGCAGAGAGTAGGAGCCAATCTGCATGTGCGCAGATTGGCGCAGTCTGATGATGTCAGCTGCCGGCTGCATTGTCAATAATCACTTTGTTTGTTTATTGGCCTGGTTTAGACAATGACCTGGAATCATTGGTTAGCAAATGTACTATCTGCCAAGGCTGTACAAATAAGCCGCCTAAAATTCCTTTGCAATCGTGACCATGGTGGAGTCGACCATTTCAAAGAGTTCAGATAGACTTTTGTGAGAAGGAAAATACAATTTCTTAGTACTCATGGATAGCCACTCGAAGTAGATTGAAGTCAAGCATATGGATCAAAACACCAATGCTGAATGACCAATAGTCTATTGTTGCTGTCATGGTTTACCAGAGGAGCTCATCTCAGATAGTGGTCCTCAATTTCGTTCTGCTGCATTCCAAACTTTCATGAAGCAAAACAGTATCAACATACTCTCACTCCTCCTTATCATCCGGCATCAAATGGAGCAGCTGAAAGACCCATTAGGATAGCTAAAGAAGCACTCAAGAAACAAGTGCTGCATGGATGTTCAAATTTCAGTATGAAACAGATGTTGGCTAATTTCCTGTTGACATATAGAACAACCCAACACTCCCTACATGGTATACACCTGCTGAGCTTTTGATGAAAAGAGGATTACGGACATGTTTGAGTCTGGTCTTAATCAAACTTTACTGCTAAAGTTGAATGCAAGCAGTTCAGTCAAAACTGTCAATATCACACAAACAAGAGAGAATGCAGTTACAGGCAAAGTGAGCATGTTTGTGCTTGAGGCCCCCTCACAAGTCACACAAGTGGGAAATGGAGTAGAAGCTTGTGGAACCAAAAGAAACCAGGTTTAAACCGACGGAAAGGTGAGAAATGTTCATGTAGATCATATGATCCCAGCAAGGAATGCTCTTGATCACGAGCTCATGCCAGAGTTTGAACCAGTTCGGTCTCCACTGTCTGAAGTACCAATTTCTGAGAAAGAAGCCAGATCTGCTTTAAGTGCTGAACTAAAACCAAGCAGTCCAAAACCTGTCTGTACACCAAAACCTGTAAGGGGATCAGAATGACTTTGTAAACCAGTTATTAAATTTGATTTGTAGATATAGTTCATTGACGAAAACAAAAGGAAAGATACTTTTCTTTTGAAAGGGAAAGTGCTGTAATGTATTTGCATATTATGCTAATGACGTAAGACGTGAGGACATAATGATGTGATGACATAATGGCGTAAATAAACACTTCCTTGAATTAGTCATGTTTGGTGTCCGTTTTCTCTGCTAGTGCCACACGAATATATTAAATACATAAAGCAGATTAGATTTCAGTTCAATTGATACATGCATACCAAAGAAGAAAGAGGCCAAATTCACTTTACCAGCAATAAGAACTTAGTTTTTCAAATGGGAATAAACCATTATCTTCTTTCAGAAGGTATTGAGAAAGGTAGTTTAACCTATTTTGCCAATTATATTAGATGCTGTCACCCTCTCATAGTTTTATGTGCTGTAGCTGTATGATGTGGGAGTTGGCTGTCCCCATTGTGAGCGGCAGGGACCACATCTGCAGCAAGTGTTGGTTGCTGGAAGAGCTCCGGCTCAGAGTTGATGATATGGAATCTGAGCGTCAAACACTGTGGCACATCCGGGAGGGGGAGAGTTACCTGGACGTTTTGTTTCAGGAGGCAGTCACACCTGGTAGATTAAGTAATTCAAATTCAGTTAGTGATCAGGTACAACAGGGTGTGATTGCAAGTGAGGCAGGTAGGGGGATCCTGAGTTCTGGAGTGGAGGAGCCTCAGCCTTTGACCTTATCCAACAGGTATGAGATACTTGCTCCCTGTGTGGATGAGGAAAAGGGCTGTGGGGAGGATGAGCCAACTAGCCATGGCACCATGGTGCAGAAGGCCATTCAAGAGGGGGGAGCAAAAGGACAAGTGGTAGTTATAGGGGATTCTATAATTAGGGGGATAGATAGTATCCTTTGCAAGCCGGATCGGGAGTCCCGCATGGTGTGTTGCCTGCCCGGTGCCAGGGTGCAGGACATCTCTGACCGGCTTGAAAAGATATTGGAGCGGGAGGGGGAGGATCCAGTTGTTGTGGTCCACGTTGGGACTAACAACATAGGCAAGGCTAGGATGGAGGACCTGTTTGGGGATTATAAAGCACTAGGATCGAAATTAAGGAACAGGTCCTCGAGGGTCATAATCTTCAGATTACTGCCCGAGCCACGTGCCAATTGGCTTAGGGATAAGAATATTAGGGAAGTAAACAAGTGGCTCAGGGAGTGGCGTGGGAAAGAGGGGTTCCATTTCATGGGGCATTGGCATCAGTTTTGGAACTGGGGGGATCTGTACCGATGGGACGGTCTCCACCTGAACCGATCTGGAACCAGTGTTTTAGCGAAACGGATAAGTAGGGTGGTCTCTAGGACTTTAAACTAGTGACTCGGGGGGGGGAAGGGAAAGGGAAAACTACAGGGAGTATGATGATAAATAAAAAGGTAAGCAGCAGGTTAACGTGTGCAGGAGGGTTTAGGTTCAAGGCAGACGATGAAAGAAGCAGAAAGGAAGGATAACTCAGGAGTTATTATTAGAGATGTTGGGAATCATGAGGGTAAGAAAGCTAGCATAAAGGCACTTTACCTGAATGCTCGTAGCATTCGTAACAAGGTTGATGAGTTAACGGCACAAATCATCGCGAATAAATATGATTTGGTAGCCATTACGGAGACATGGTTACAGGTTGGTCACGACTGGGAGTTAAATATCCAGGGGTACCAGACTATTCGGAAGGACAGACAGGAAGATAAGGGAGGTGGTGTAGCTCTGATACTCAAGGATGACATCAGGGCGCTGCTGAGAGATGATCTAGGTTCTATGGAGAATGAGGTTGAATCCATTTGGGTGGAAATTAGAAACTCTAAGAAGAAAAAGTCATTGAAAGGCGTAGTCTATAGGCCACCAAATAATAACATCACATTGGGGCGGGCAATAAACAAAGAAATAACTAATGCCTGTAAAAATGGTACGGCAATTATCATGGGGGATTTTAATCTACATGTAGATTGGTCGAACCAGCTCAGTCAGGGTAGCCTTGAGGAGGAATTCGTTGAGTGTATCCGTGATAGTTTTCTTGAATAGTTTGAAATGGAACCGACGAGGGAGCAAGCTATCCTAGATCTAGTACTGTGTAATAAGACAGGAATAATTAATGACCTCATGGTTAGGGATCCTCTTGGAAGGAGTGATCACAGTATGGTTGAATTTAGAATACAGATGGAGAGTGTTAAGATAACATCCAATACCAGGGTCCTGTGCTTGAACAAGGGGGACTACAATAGAATGAGGGAGGACTTGGCTAAAGTGGACTGGAAACAAAGATTTTACGGTGGGACAGTTGACGAGCAGTGGAGGACTTTCAAAGCAATTTTTCAAAGTGCTCAGCAAAAGTATATTCCAGTGAAAAGGAAGGACTGGAAGAAAAGGGGTAATCTGCCATGGGTGTCTAAGGAAATAAGGGAGGCTATCAAATTGAAAAAGAAGGCATACAAAGTGGCCAAAAGCAGCATGAAACTAGAAGATTGGGAAAACTTTAAAGGTCAGCCGAAAGCTACAAAAAGAGCTATAAAGAAAAGTAAGATGGAACATGAGGAAAAGCTAGCACAGAATATAAAGACAGATAGCAAAAGTTTCTATAAATATATAAAACGAAAAAGAGTGGCTAAAGTAAACGTTGGTCCTTTAGAGGATGAGAAGGGGAGTTTAGTTATGGGATATGATGAAATGGCCGAGGCATTGAACAGGTATTTTGTATCTGTCTTCTCAGTGGAGGACATTAATAACATGCCAGTAATTGACAAAGAGACGAACGTAGGTGAGGACCTGGGAACAATCATTATTACGGAAGAGGTAGTGTTGGGCAAGCTAATGGAGCTAAGAATTGATAAGTCTCCTGGCCCTGATGGAATGCATCCCAGGGTTCTAAAAGAGGTGGCGGGAGAAATAGCAGGTGCACTGATGGTAATTTTCCAAAATTCGCTGGACTCTGGGGTAGTCCCAGCAGATTGGAAAACAGCAGATGTGACGCCACTGTTTAAAAAGGGAGGTAGACAAAAGATGGGGAATTATAGACCGATTAGCTTAACCTCTGTAGTGGGGAAGATGCTTGAGTCTATCATCAAGGAAGAAATAGCAGGGCATCTCGATAGAAATTGTCCCGTTGGGCAGACGCAGCATGGGTTCATGAAGGGCAGGTCATACTTGACAAATCTTTTGGAATTCTATGATGACATTACGAGCAAGGTGGACAATGGGGACCCAGTGGATGTGGTGTACCTAGATTTCCAAAAGGCCTTCGACAAGGTGCCGCACAAGAGGCTGCTGCATAAGATAAGGATGCATGGCGTCAGGGGTAAAGTATTAGCATGGAAAGAGGATTGGTTGACGAACAGGAAGCAGAGAGTGGGGATAAATGAGTGCTATTCTGGTTGGCAATCAGTCACTAGTGGTGTGCCTCAGGGATCGGTGTTGGGACCGCAATTATTTACAATTTATATAGATGATTTGGAGTTGGGGACCACGTGTAGGGTGTCAAAGTTTGCAGATGACACTAAGATGAGTGGCAGAGCAAAGTGTGCAGATGACTGTGAAACTTTGCAGAGGAACATAGATACATTGAGTGAGTGGGCAAAGGTCTGGCAGATGGAATACAATGTTAGTAAATGTGAAGTCATTCATTTCAGTAGGAGTAACAGTAAAAAGGATTATTACTTGAATGATAAAAAGTTGCAGCATGCTGCTATGCAGAGGGACCTGGGCGTCCTTGTGCATGAATCACAGAAGGTTGGTCTGCAGGTACAGCAAGTAATTAGGAAGGCAAATGGAATTTTGTCCTTCATTGCTAAAGGGATTGAGTTTAAAAGCAGAGAGGTTATGTTGCAGCTGTATAAGGTACTGGTGAGGCTGCACCTGGAGTACTGTGTGCAGTTTTGGTCTCCTCACTTGAGAAAGGATATACTGGCACTGGAGAGGGTACAGAGGAGGTTCACTAGGTTGATTCCGGAGTTGAGGGGGTTGTCTTATGAGGAGAGACTGAGTAGATTGGGATTATATTCATTGGAGTTCAGAAGAATGAGGGGGGATCTTACAGAAACATATAAAATCATGAAGGGAATAGATAAGATACAAGTAGAGAGGATGTTTCCACTGGCAGGTGAAGCTAGGACAAGAGGGCATAGCCTCAAGATTAGAGGGAGCAGATTTAGGACTGAATTAAGAAGGAACTTCTTCACCCAGAGGGTTGTTAATCTATGGAATTCCTTGCCCAGTGAAGTAGTTGATGCTTCTTCAGTAAACATCTTTAAAGCTAAGGTAGATATCTTTTTGAACAATAAAAGAATTAAGGGATACGATGGGAGCGCGGGTAAGTGGATCTGAGTCCACGGAAAGATCAGCCATGATCTTATTGAATGGCAGAGCAGGCTCGAGGGGCCGGACGGCCTACTCCTGCTCCTAGTTCTTATGATCTTATGATCTTAAACGTGGGGAGTCAAAGCCTCCAGATGAAGCAAGGTTAAAGGCTAGGTGATGATATTTGGCATGCAGACACAATTCTGAACCCATTTTGAAGTCATATATTCGCTTCCTAATTTTATCTTTCTATTACAAATTCCATTGTCCATGTTTATAATGCAAACTACCGATGTAAATTTTTTACACTGTAATTAAATCCTCCCCCCTCTCTCCCTGCTTTTCCTCCTCCCTTTGGTAGAATGTTGGTTCTGGGGATGTGAGAAAGGGAAGACCCAGCAAGCACAAGAAGACAGAGAGGCATCCTAGACGACTTCAGTCCAATGATTAATTCAAACAGGCTGAATTATTACTAAAAACCTGTAAATAATACATAAAAGCATTTAATATAATTCATTGGAACATGTTGCTTAAGGTACAGGTTAAAAAATGAAGTAGTTTTAGGCAATTCAGACAACTCTGAAAGCTGCACTACAGTCAATCAGCATGGCCAGTTTGCCCAGGTGAAATTCAAGTTAAGTGTGAACATAGGGATTTATGATGAGCTGCGAAAGTTAATATAAACTGTGTAACAATAACATGACAACAGGAAGTCAAATGGTGCAGATAGGAAGTACGTGTATACTTATCTCTTTAGTATTATAGTTAGATTGTACTGTTTTGTGCTTCATACTTTCATTTAACTATAATTAAGTTTGACTAGCTGAAAAACTCTGTCCCATGTATAATATTCTATAATATTCACCTATTTGAAGAGAATGTATTGCATAGTGCATTTAATCCAATGAAACTGGATTACGTCCAATTGAGAAGATTATTAATCCTCCAGTCACACAATTCTGTGAAAGACAGATTATTGCTGAAAATAAAGCTTGTGGATCGTAGGAGAGAAGGTCACTTCATTGAGTGAGAAAATTATAAAGCCTTCTCTCCTCCGTCACTTTTCCTTTGCTGGGAGCATTGAACTGTTTCACTGTACCTATGAAAATCTGGGGTTGTATTTTAGTCTTAACAGATGCAGCCTTACTGTCTCTGGCTTCCACTCCATCTTACACATAGTTTATGACCCTTGTTTTTCCTTCTCATGAATCTCTGAGCCTGCCTGACAATCAGCTTTCTTAAAAAAAAATCTTCACGCCCTGTCTCTGAGATGTGCACACCAGGATGGCCCCAGGTTTGATTCCTGATTTGTGGTGTCTCAGCTAGAACAGCGGATGCAGGTGAACATGATTGTTCTTGGCTGTAATGCTTGATATTTTGGAATGGCTTGCCTATGCCCACTGTTAAACGTCACTTGGGAAACCCGACCCCAGCATGGAAATGGAATGTTAAGGAGTGAAGGGAAAGGGAGAAAATTGGAGAAGAAAAAAGTTCTCGTAGGTTTCCTCTGTCCAATCCTAGACAATCTCCATTTTTGCCTGCTAGTGACAGCAAGGAATGACTCTGGGTTGCAGTACAGACATGTTCTTTCAGTATATTTAGTGGATTTGAAATGCCAATCACATGTTTTCCAGCGAAATAGACATTTCCACCATCCACCCAAGAGCCCAAATGTCACCAATCCAGCATTGTCAAATGGAAATTTTCTATTTGATTAATCACCTAGTGAGAGACCTGTGGCAAAAACCTTACGTGTTGCAAATTTGATGGGATACCTTTCAAATCATGCTTAAAATTGTGTTGTGCTCAAAATTATGCTAGTTTTAAGAAGTTTCTTTTGCTCAAATTTCTGCACAAGCTCATTTACATATCACCAAATGTAAAATCTCCCATGAAGCAGCATTTTGGAATGTAGTCCATGTTGAAATGCAGCTATATCCAGGCTTGGGCTGCTAAGAGGCAAGTAACATTTGCGCCACGCAAATATCAGGCAATGACCATCTCCAACAAGAGAGAATCTAACCATCTCCCCTTGACATTCAATAGCATTAGGATTGCTGAATCCCCCACTATCAACATTCTGGGGGTTACCATTGACCAGAAACTGAACTGGAGTAGCCATATAAATACCATGGCGACAGGAGCAGGAGAGAGGCTAGGAATCCTGCAGTGAGTAACTCACCTCCTGACTCCCCTAAGCCTGTCCATCATCTACAAGGCACAAATCAGGAGTGTGATGGAATATTCTCCACTTGCCTGAATGGGTGCAGCTCCAACAACACTCAAGAAGCTCAACACCATCCAGGACAAAGCAGCCTGCTTGATTGGCACCCCATCCATAAACCTTCATGCCCTCCACCACCGAAGCACAGTGACAGCAGTGTGTACCATCTACAAGATGCACTGCAGCAATGCGCCAAAGCTCCTTCGACAACACCTTCCAAACCGCGACCTCTACCACCTAGAAGGACAAGGACAGCAGATGCATGGGAATACGACCACCTGCAATTTCCCCTCCAAGGCACACACCATCCTGACTTGGAACTATATCACCGTTCTTTCACTGTAGCTGAGTCAAGGTCCTGGAACTTCCTTCCTAACAGCACTGTAGGTGTACCTACCCTACATGGACTGCAGCGGTTCAAGAAGGCATCTCACCACTATCTTCTCATGGGCAATAGATGCTGGCCTGGCCAGTGATGCCACAGCCCCATAAAACGAAAAAAAAAGTTTTTTTTAAATTTTGCATTAAAAAGTATTCCTTGCTATATTTGAGTGCAGTTTTATTAACAGCTGAAAAGGAATTTTTCACAAAAAGAAGCATTTTTAATCAGAGTTCACCACCTGTAAGTAACCTGATTTTAACTAACATGAAAATAACTTTAAAGAGCTGTACAAAAGCATTTACTGGTTTCATTAGTGTATAGTTATCAGTTTCTTAGTAAATTTAAAAAAGACAAATTTTTAAAACATCCCTATTAGTGTCCTTGGGCCTAAAAAAAATGTTTAATTTTAAGAGCCTCCTCAAAGGCCGACAAAAAGGCACAATTAGCAGAAACTTGCAATGGTGATTAATTCGATCAGGGACATGCCAGGGTTGTAGGTCGGGCCAGCTTCTAATTCGATGTTTTTTAAACTAATGCACATGATCGCAGAAACTCAGTTTGCGCTGAGTGCAATTTGCACTTGAAATTGCTCAAAGGTTTGAGTAGGTTTGGTCAATTTTGGACAAAGTGCACAGAAAGAAGAATGTGCAAATTAGAGAAGCTCCTGCCCAATGTGTAACTCATCCATGCAAACCAGAAGGTCCCCTATGTATTTCCTAGTCTGTGCTGAGTTGGCTGATCTCTGTTGAGGTAATAGTTGATGTTCTGTCTTATGACCTCAGGGCTAAAGAGGGAAAATTCAACCAGAGCTTTTGATTGCTTTCCAGAAAGTTCTTCAGGTCAATGCATGTGTGTGAACTTTGAGTTAAACTGTGATGTCCTGTGTCTGCCAAGACTCTCTGAAGGTGCCATGTGACAACTCTGTAATTGATTCATTGGGGTGAAACTGGACATGCGCAGGGAATGGGGTCGGCAACGTGTCTGTATACAGACACCAGTGTCCATGTTAAAAAACTTTGAGGTCCATGGTTGCCATCCGGCCCGCCAATCCTCTGACTGACAGCGGGCTGCCCATGGCTCAGCTTTGATTGACGGCTTTCCTATTAAAGTGTGCGTCAGGTGCAGGCGGGACCTGCATCTGATGGACGGCAGGTGCCTGTCTGTAATTGCTCACTGTCTGTGACTGATAGTGGACTACCTGGGCGGGACGAGCACCGATTGGCGGTTTGTGGCGCAGGCGTGCTGGGACGTGCCGTCCCTGCTGTTTTTGTTGGTTCAAGGAGTGAGCAGGAATGTCTGCTGCGGGGGGAGAGAGAGGCTGAGAGGAGAGCAGGAGGTGGGCCAGCAAACAGCCAGAGGTGTGGCACGGAGTGAGCACACTGAGAGTCGGGAAGCCCTTTAAGCACCGGCCCAGGGAGCAGAGGGGGTCATGGACATGGAGGTGGGGGGATAGAGGGATGGACACAGAGAGGGGAAGAGGGGGATGGACACAGAGAGGGGGAGAGAGAGAGAGAGATCATGATCACTCTTAACAGATGGACATCTATCTGAATTCTCCGCATCGCTATATCAAGTGTGCGGGCAGACATTGTCTACTTATGCAAGCACAAACAGTGCCAGGTATCTTACTAAATAGGGAGAAATGATTTTTAAATCAAACTGTGTTTTGATGGCATTAGGTTGGCTATACACTTTATATAGATTAATTGCCCCATATCTTTGGCTCAGTCAATAATTTTGTCAAATGTCCGTGGTGCAACCTGTTGTTGCCTATCCCTGGCAGGGACGCAAAAAAAAAGAATCACCTGATATTCCATCTTTTTTCATTTGTTCACAGGATGTGGGCATCACTAATTGCCTTTCCCTAATGGCCCTTAGTAATGTGGTGGTGAGCTGCTGCCTTGAATCGTTGCAGGCCGTATGGTGGATATGGTGTTAGGTAGGGAGATCCAGGATTTTGACTCAGCGATACTGAAGGAGCTGCGATTATATTTCCAAGTCAAGATGGTGTGTGACATGGAAGGGAACTTGCAGGTGGTGCTGTTCCCTTGCACCTCCTCCCATTGTCCATCTAGGCGGCAGAGGTCATGAGTTTGGAGAATGTTGAAGAAGCCTTGGTGAATTCCTGCAGTGCATCTTGTAGATGGTACACACTGCAGCCATGGTGCATCGGTGGTGGAGAGAGTGAATGTTTAACGTGGTGGATGGGGTGACAATCAACCAAACTGGAGTACAACTCTCTCTAGTTGGAGATGGTCCTTGTCCTTGAGTGGTGCAAATGTTATTTGCCACTTAAAGCCCAAAGCCTGAATGCCATCCAGGTCTTGCTGCATTTGGGCACAGACTGCTTCATTATCTGAGGAACTGCAAATGGATTGAACACCGTGCAATCATTAGCAGACCGCCCACTTCTGATCATATGACGGAGGGAAGGTCATTGATGAAGCAGATGAAAATGATTGGATATAGAACACTATCCTGAGGAACCCCTGCAACAATGTCCTGGGGCTGAGTTGATTGACCTTCAACAACCACAACCACCTTAGTTTCTGCTAGGTATGACTCCAACCAATGATGAGTTTTCCGCCTGATTCCCATTGGCTTCAGTTTTACTCGGGCTCCTTGGTGCCACATTCAATCAAATGCTGCCTTGATGTCAAGGGCAGTCACTTTCTCCTCACCACTGGAATTCAGGTTTTTTGTCCATGTTTGAACCAAGGCTGTAATGAAGTCTGGAGCTGAGTGGCTCCGGCGGAAATCAAACTATTAGTGAGCAGGTTATTGGTGAGCAAGTGCCATTTGATAGCACTGTCGAAGACACCTTCCATCACTTTCCTGATGATTGAGAGAGAGAGTAGTGGTGGTAATTGGCCGGATTGGATTTTTTCTGCTTTCTGTGGACAGGATATACCAGGGCAATTTTCCACCTTATCGAATAGATGTCAGTGTTGTAACTGTCCTGGAGCAGCCTGGCTAGAGACACAGCTAGGTCTGGAGTACAAGTTTCCAGTACTACTGCCAGAATGTTCATAGCCTTTGCTGTATCCAGTGCACTCAGCCATTTCTTGATGTGAATTGGATTGGCTAAAGACTGGCTTCTGCAATGTAATACACTACCCCAGTTTTTCTGCAATGGAGGGGGGGGGGGGGTGGGGGTACCTCAGGAGGAGGCTAAGGTTGATCATCCACTCGGCATTTATGACTGAAGATGGTTGCAAGCACCTCTGCCTTGTCTTTTGCACTCACATGCTGGGATCCACCATCTTTAAGATTGGGGTTGTTCTTGGATCCTCTTTCTTCTGTTGAAGTCAAGGTAACTGAATATTTGGCGGTGTGTATAAGCAGGGGTCCAATGCGACACTGCCTGTTTTACATCTTCATTTTCAATTTCAACTCCATTGTTTTTAATGATTTAACTGGTGGGTGTCCAACTGAAGCAGTTCTTAGGATTTTTCCATCTTACAACCACATCTCAGTCTTGTGCCGCAATCAAACTCAACAATACACTACCCCAATTTTTCATGCATTTTGCAAAATATATGATGTATAATATTTGCATCTGACATCCCTGTTACCAGGGCTTTGGTCTCAGACAGACTCCACAGTTAAAAGGTTTAACCTTGCTGAATAATTTACAGCTTCATATTCTACATTATTCAAATCCATTACTTGTAAGTGTCTGAAAGCTCTGCTGTGTACAAGGAAAGTAATTTATTTATTACAACAAAATTAAGTAGTGGGGCATCTGCACTTGTGTTTAATGCATCTGGATTACTGTGCAATTGATGCATATATTGCATTCCACCTACTGTATACAATACTATAACCTTGTACTTATGGACATGGATATACAAAGTATGCAATAATGTACACAAAGCACTATCTCTGAACTTAAAATTAACTTCTTCATGTTTCTTGTTCTGTATTTATACATTTGTCAATGACATAAATACTCTTTGCTGTTTGTATAAGAGATTGTCTTTACTGTCTATACAATTTTGCATTGAGCCGCCTGCTTTGTGACTGTTTATTGGTTATCTAACAGAACGCTTCTATGACTCCTTAATCACTAAGTACTGGGGTTGATTTAATATAATGATAGGTAAGATATATGCGGTAGTCCTATTATTATGAAAGTGCTTCCATTTTTAAAATATTTTTTGAGGTCTCGTGTTTTAGAATTGTGGAGATGAATTCATTGGAGGACTTAAGTGATTCCATAAATGCTGGACTTTTTTAAAGGATCACTGGAAGGACTCTGTTTAAAAACAGCATTTACTGGATGTCACATGTTTTCAGCTAAGTAAACAACAGATGCCTTCTGTCTATGGGAGTTGTTTATAAGAGAAGTGACATCAAGATTGATGGTGCTCAAGAGTGGGTTTCATTTTTGAATACTGTTTTGAGTCAGTTGGAGGTCAGTCTGCTAAGAGAGAAGTATCCAACTCATCTTTTCTCCACATCTCTGAGAAACTCTGAGACTCAAGTGTAAGAAATAGAGAAACTGAAGCAGCATTTCTCCTGAAAAGCTTCTGGAAGACTTCCTCCTGACATCCCCTGAACGAACTGCTTCTGAAAAGATCCCAGTGACCCATCTACATGTACTCAGATGCCAGACTGCATGCCATCTGGAACATAATGTATCTCATCCTTTTTCTTTAAGAATTAACAAGTACTTTGGCCAAAGCATCTTTATTTTTCCTTTAATCTGTGTGTGTGTTGGGTATTTAGAAGGGAATATATATATATTTACTGTCAAATTTCAAACTGTGTGTTTGAATCTTTATTAACTAAGTCTTGTTTTATAATAAATTAATATTTTTGTTGTTTATTAAAGAAACTTGGTTGGTGGATTTTATTCTGAAACTAAAATCAATAGAGTATATAATTGGCCGCATTGGTAACTGGGTACACATTTAAATATATGTTGTGACCTGTGGAAAAGTGGAACTAGATAAAGACAGTGCACTCCTCCCACCTTGGTCATAACATATAATTGGACGCTCTGTGCAGAATAACCCAAAACCAACGACGTGCAATTCTAAGTGGGGTAATAATAACTGAAAAGGGGAAAAGGAAAACACCAGGTTTCTTGTGCATTAGTGTAATGGAATGGCTTTGTCAGTTGCTACGACCTTTCTGTGGAGGGAGGACTTATCCCTGAGTGATTTGCAAAACTTAACCAAGGAATTGGCAGCAAAGTTGGAGTTAGAGTTAAAACCAGGAGATAAGCAAGCAGACATAATAGAGGTAATCGCACAACATTTGAAATTGCAAGAAGGAAAAATCTATTCAGATGATAATTCAGTTGAATTAGCTAGGGTTCAGTTATAGATGAAGCAGCTTGAACAGGAAAGAGAATTGGAAACAAAAACCCTTGAGCTTGAACAGGAAAAAGAAATGACAAAACTTGAGAAGAGAGGCAGGATGGAGAAACAGAAAGAACGAGAGAAAGAGAAAAAAGAAGGAAGGGAGGAAGAAAGGGTATTCGAATTAAAAAAGCTAGAACTAAAAACACAGGGTGTCCTTGACCTCGATGAAAATTCTGGTGAGGAAAGAACTGATCCAGTCCAGAGCTGTTTAAATGTGTACAAGCTCTCCCGAAGTTTGAGGAAAGGGACATAGAGGCATTTTTCATTTCGTTTGAACAGATAGCTAGATAGAAAAAGTGGCCGGAGGAAAGCTGGACACTGCTTATGCAAAGCAGGTTGATTGGCAGAGCTCATGAAGTTTATGCTATGCTTTCTGAGGAGGCTTCGGCAGATTATGAGATGGCAAAAAAGGCTATTCTCGCTGCTTATGAGTTAGTCCCTGAACGGTACAGGCAGAAATTTCAGAACCTCCAGAAACAGCCTGGGCAAACCTATAGACTTTGAGAGGGTAAAGCAAATTAATTTTGATCGTTGGATGCAGGCACTAAAGACAGAGGCCACGTATGAGATGCTTAGGGAAATAATTCTCCTAGAAGAATTTTAAAAATCACTCCCTCTTAGTAAGAACCCATGTAGAGAACCAGAAGGCTTCAACAGCCAGAAAGGCAGCTGAGATCGCTGATGATTACGAGCTTGTTTACAAGCCCAAACCCTTTGTCTGTCACCCCCACAAATCCGAGAAGGATAGAAGGTGGGAGGGTGAAAGGAAGGCAAGTAGCCGGGGACAAGAAGGGACAGCTGGGAACGCCCTAGGATCTCCTCCTCAGGCCAGAAAGGAAGATGCTGAAGGTGGAAGTGAGGTCCGAAAGCCTAAATGCTTCCATTGCCATAAGGTGGGATACCTTCGTGTAGAATGCTGGAAGTTGCGGGGTACACAAGGCCAAAACAGAGAAAGAGGCCCTGACCGAGAGTACGACAGAGCAAGCTGTAGCTCTGACTGCAGCTGTAAGGCCAAGTACAAAAACTAATGTGAGTGAGGAGGAGATGAACAAGATACCTGAGAGTTATAGGGAATTCTTGTCAAAAGGAAAATTAACTCCTTATTCCTCAAGTGAGGCAGGTAAACCTATAGTTATACTTAGGGATACAGGAGCCATCCAAACACTTTTGCTGTCGAAAGACATAACTTTTCCACCAGAGAGCGCACTGAATGCCAAGGTTTTAGTGAGGTATCAGCGGGGAGTATATACCCGTACTTTCGTATCAGGTGCACCTGGAGTCTGGAACGATACCTGTAGGAGTTGTCCATAGTTTACCTGTAGACGGAGTTGACCTACTCCTGGGGAACCATTTGGCTGGAGCAAAGGTAGTTGCTTCTGCAGTAGTCATGGAGAGACCACGTGAAGTCAAAGATAGAGCAGTTGCAGGAAAAGGTTCCAGGGATTTTTCCTTCATGTGTAGTGAGCCAAGCAATGGCTAAACAAATTCCAGTGTCAGAGGTCAAATTGGCATCACTGACAGATAGCTGAACGTCTGAAACTTTCTTTAGGGATTTGGATAATCCGAAGGAAATGTTCAATAAGTCTTCTCTGATCAAGGCTCAGCAAGCCAATCCAGAGTTAAGTAAAGTGGCACAATCGGCTCTAACTGAAGCTGAGGCAAAGGGTGTTCCGGAAGGCTACTATATTAAAAATGGGATTCTGATGAGGAAGTGGAGACCTCCTCACAGACTTGTGGATGAAGAATGGACAGGTGTTCACAAGATAGTGGTACCACCTAAGTATCGCCAGGAAATATTAAGGAGAGTGCATGAAATTCCTGTAGCTGGGCATGTGGGGATATGGAAGACCCAATCACGTATAGGTCAACATTTTTACTGGCCACGTCGTTTCAAGGATGTGGTGCAGTTTTGTAAAACGTGCCGTCTCTCCTGGTGTGATATTTGTGCTACTGGCCGGCACTCCTGCGCCTTTGGATCCCCATCTGGGGATCTGAGGCGGAACACTGGTGGGGAGGGATGAGCAGGTAAGTTTCTCTGTGTGGGAGAGGGGGGGAGCGGGGTCACAGTCATCTCATTGGTGTAGGAGATGGTGGGAAGGGGTAAAGTATAAAGTTGATGCACTTTGGGGTGGGGGGGGAGATCAGGTGTACAAGGTAAGTGTTTTGAACGGGGGAGAGGGCAGGTAATTAAATCTATAGTTATTGCAGGGGGGGGGGCGGTGTGGTGGGAGAGGGACAAGATCAATTTATTTAATTTTTTTTAATGAATCTCTCTTTAAAAATGTAAATTGAAATGTAGGGCTCTCAGCCCTTTAAAAATAGCCCTTGTGCAAAGGCAGCTGACTCCATTGCCGGGGATGGACAACCCACCCACTCCACATCATCGGAATGGGCGGTTTGCCCTGGCTATTCAAATGAGCTGCTGAAGTTAATATCGCCGCTGCTCCACAATGTGCGGCCCACGTGGGAGGGCCACCATTGTTTTCACCCGCTGCTGATCTCGAGATCGGCAACGGGACTACAAATTTCAGCCCTTAGCTTCAGGACAGAAAACAGCGAGTTGTGGTAAATGATTATTTTTCAGACTGGAGGATGGTAGACAGTGGTGTTCCCCATTATCAGTGCTAGGACTACTGCTTTTTTGATATATATAAATTACTTGGAGATTGGAACAGAGAGTAAAATTTCAAAATTTGCCAATGATACCAAACTTGGAGGAGGGGCAATCAGTGAGGAAGATACCAATCGACTGCAGCAGCCGACATAGATAGGTTAGCAGAATGAGCAGACATGTGGCAAATGGAATTTGATACAGAGAAGTGTGAGGTGATGCATTTTGGCAGAAGGGCTAGAGAGAAGCAATATAGACTTAATGGTACATTTCTAAAGAGTGCGCAGGGACAGAGGGACCTGGGGGTGCACGTATATGGATCTTTGAAGGTGGCAGGACATATTGAGAGAGTGGTTAGCAAAGCATATGAGACCTTGGGTTTCATAAATAGAGATATTGAGCAGGGAAATTATGCTGAACCACTATTAAGGTCTGGTTAGGCCACAACTAGAGTTTTGCATCCAGTTCTGGTCATCACACTTTTGGAAGGATGTGAGGGTCCTTGAGAGGGTGCAGATTTAGATTTTTTTTTAGATTTAGAGATACAGCACTGAAACAGGCCCTTCGGCCCACCGAGTCTGTGCCGACCATTAACCACCCATTTATACTAATCCTACACTAATCTCATATTCCTACCACATCCTCACCTGTCCCTATATTCCCCTACCACCTACCTATACTAGTGACAATTTATAATGGCCAATTCACCTATCAACCTGCAAGTCTTTTGGCTGTGGGAGGAAACCGGAGCACCCGGAGAAAACCCACGCAGACACAGGGAGAACTTGTAAACTCCACACAGGCAGTACCCAGAATTGAACCCGGTCGCTGGAGCTGTGAGGCTGCGGTGCTAACCACTGCGCCACTGTGCCGCCCTAACCACTGCCTCCACTGTGCAGAGGAGATTTACCAGAATTGTTCCAGGGATGAGGAATTTTAGCTACAAGGTTAGGCTGAAGAAGCTGGGTTTGTTCTCCTTGGAGTAAAGGAGATAGAGGGGAGATTTGATAGAGATGTGCAAAGATATGACAGGTTTTGATAAGGTAGACAAAGAAAAACTGATCCCATTAGCTGATGGTACAAGGACTAGGGGACACAGATTTAAGGTTTTGGGCGAGAGATGCAGGGGGATATGAGGAAGAACTTTTTTACACAGTGAGTGGTAATGACCTGGAACCCACTGCCTATGAGGGTGGTGGTAGCAGAGATGACCAATGATTTCAAAAGGAAATTGTAGGAAATAAACTTGCAGGCCAATGGGGATAGAACGGGAGAATGGGACTGACTGGATTGCTCTAGGGAAAGCTAGCACAGACTCAATGGACTGAATGGCCTCCTTCTGTGACGCAAATGACTCTATGTATATGATGATCTGATCACCACAGGTTCGGTGAACATCAAAATCCTATTGAACAACACTGCTCTAGGACACTGGTCCCAGCCCAGTTTAAATGGAGCTTGTCTTGATGGAACAGCTCCTTCTTTCCCCAGAATAATAAAAACAAAATACTGCAGATACTGGAAATCTGAAATAAAAACAGAAAGTGCTGGAAATACTCAGCAGGTCTGGTCAGCATCTGTGGAGAGTGAAGCAGAGTTAACGTTTCAGGTCTGTGACCTCGCATCAGAACTGGCAAAAGTTAGCAATGTAATGGGCTTTGAGCAAATGAAAGGCGGTGGGGAGGAGGGGGGGGAAGAAGGGCAAAAGGGAAGGTGTGTGATAGGGCAGAGGGCAGGAGAGATTAATGACATGAATGTCACAGAACAAAAGGCAAAAGGAGTGCTAATAGTTGCAGTAAAAGACAAAACATTAGAGTCATAGAGTTATACAACACAGAACGTGCCAGCCATCAAGCACCTAACTATTCTAATCCCATTTTCCAGCACCTGGCCGGTAGCCTTGTATGCTATGGGGTTTCAAGTGCTCATCTAAATACTTCTTAAATGTTGTGAGGGTTCCCACCTCCACCACCCCACCCCCCCCGCCCCCACTCCAGGCAGCACGCCTCAGACCCCAACCACCCTCTGGGTGAAAAATGTTTCCTCAAATCCCCTCTAAACCTCCTGCCCCTTACCTTAAATCTATGCCCCCTGGTTATTGACATCTCTGCTAAGGGAAAAAGTTTCTTCCTATCTAACCTAACAATGCCCCTCATAATTTTGTATACCTCAATCAGGTCCCCCTCAGCCTTCTCTGCTCTAAGGAAAACAACCCTCGTCTTTCCAGTCTCTCTTCATAGCTGAAATGCTCCAACCCAGGCAACATCCTGGTGAATCTCCTCTGCACCCTCTCCAGTGCAATCACATCCTTCCTATAGTGTGGTGAACAGAACTGTGCACAGTACTCCAGCTGTGGCCTAACTAGCATTTTATACAGCTGCATCATAACCTCCCTACTCTTATATTCTATGCCTCGGCTGATAAAGGCAAGTATCCCAAATGCCTTCCTAACCACCTTATCATTAGTCCAGAGAGAGTGTTAATGGCAGATTAATGAACAACTCTGTCCAAAAGCAAAAACATGAAAAACAAGTTTAAGGCAGGTACATGGTTAAAAAATAAATAAAATAAATTTTTCCCCAGTACTGGTGCCAGTAGCCCATAAGTCGAAACTCCTGTCTTCCACACCACTCTTTGAACCATGCATTCAACTCTTTGACCTATTTGATGCTATGCCAATTTGTACGTGGCTCAGAACCTTTGAAGCTTTGCTTAATATGTTTGACCCTAGCTCCTCAACCTCCCTCAGTAGAACCTCATTTCTCGTTCTACCTATGTCACTGGTTCCTATGTGGGCGATGACAGCTGGATCCTCCCCCTCATGTTGCCAGTTCTTTTTCAGCCTCAAGGAGATATCCTTGACCCTGGCAATGGACAGGCAACACGGACTTTGGGACTCCCAGTCGTGTCTGCAGAGAAATGTATTTAACCCTTGGATTATACTATCCCCTAACAATGCCACATTTTTAAAAATTCTCCCCACTTGAATGGCCTTCTGTACCATGGTGCCATGGTCAAATTGACCATCTACCCTGAAGTCTTTGTTCTCATCCATACAGGCAGCAAGTACCTTGTACTTGTTGGACAAGGTCAAAGGCTGAAAATCCTCCATTACTGCATCCTGGATCCCCAATACTTGCCTTCCTTGGGTCACATCCTCCTGTTACTGACCATTGGCCAAATCTAAACTACAAATCTAAGGGATGTGCTGCCTCCTGGATCAAAGTGTCCAGATAATGCTCTTGCTCCTTGATGCATTGAATAAAACAGGTTGACCTGGAATGAAAAGGACAACTGCAGAGGTTTTGTGCTCAGCTCAGTGTGATGGCTGGTCACAGAGGTTCAATTACCAGTCAGAAGACTTGACGAGGGGATGGAGATGGCATTAGCCTGGAATGTTAAGCAAAGCTGCAACACAACAACAATAAACCGGTGTAGATACAATGACCAACATTCTGCCCTTCAGTCCTTGGATTGGTCGACCTCCATTTGTAATGATACTTGTCCCAGACCTGATTATCTGCACCCTTGGAAAATGGTGTAATTAATTATCATAGTCCATATGAATATACTGCATATGTACTGTTGTATATATAGGATGCAGGATGTTATATAGTGAATATCAGATATTGTATATTTCCTAGCATCTGCAACCAAAATCTCTAATTGTTATTCCCACATGTATAACATGCACTTCCATCTATTCGTTAATTGGTGTCTTTATTGCACCTTAACTCCCTTTTTGTGAAGTTGTATCCGCTATGCTCAATGCAAAGCTGTACAAAATGAGAAAACTAAAGCAGCACCAACTGTTATGACAGGGTGAGGAAGGGGTCTCAGGCTCCCCTCTTGGCTCTTTCCTGGTTTGGCTGTAACAGGGTTTACGTGTGGTTTCTGCCACACAACATTATAAATTTACGATTGATGAAAGTGATCATATAAAGAATAAGAAACACCTGGGAGTAAGTTTAAGGCATTGATTCAAAATCAAAAGTTAAGCTGACTTGTGCTTCATGATGCCATCAAAATTAGTGTAATCAGTCAGTTCCCAATAAGTCACAACCAGCTTCCATTAGTGTCTTAGCCTGTTTAGAGCCCTCTTTGATGACTTACTTATTCCTGTACTCAGTACTGACTCAAGGTTTTCCAGGAAGCTGAGTCAAGTGAGATAGATTTCGATTGTCCAATTCAGATCCTTTTGTTAATCTATAATCACCAATGGACAATCAGACATCGTCCTTACAATTAACCCCACCTCTGACACCCATACAAGGTAAAAGCTGGCTCGAGTCTGCAAATGAAATCCGACCCGAGCCCGACAGAACCACATCCGACCCGAGCCCAACCCAGCCCAAGTCCTTTCATTGTTCCCTTGTGGTGGCTCCCCCCACCGACTCGACCCGACCCGACCATCAGTTAACTTTATTCGTTCACTTACATTAATTTACATCTTTAAATTGGGCTCCTGTCACCAAGCGGCGGGGCAGAGCCACCACAAGGCCTCGCCGCCAGCAATATTGGGCCAGGCTGGGCCTTCCCGGCGTTGAGATTCGTGCCGGGCCTCACCCGGAGGCATTTTCTGCCCACAACCCTACCCCCACGCCAGCACCACGACCCTCACATGGCGGGGGGGGGGGGGGGGGAGGGGTCTGTAAAATTCAGCCCTAAGTTTATATCCAAGCTGACACTGATCCTTCTCTTCCATGAGCCTCAATTTTGTTAACCAGCATTTTATGTAGTACTTTGTCAAACGCTTTCTTGAAATCCATAAAGATAACATCCAATGCTTTCCCTTCATCAACCCCCTGTTACTTCATCAAAAAGTTCAGTTAGATAAGTTAAGCACGATCTGCCATTTACAAATCCGTGCTAGCTCTCCTGAATTAACTCAAACCTCTCCAAGTGCCTGTTGATTTTTTCCCCTGGTTATTGTTTCTAAAACCTTACTCACTGTATTAAACTAACTGACCTGTAATTACTAGAACTGTCCTTACACTCTTTCTTGAATAAGCGTGTCACATTTGCCATTCTCAACTCCTCTGGTACCTCCCCCGTAACTAGGGAAGATTGGAAGATTATGGCAATCCCATCCTCTACCTCCATCCCCACTTCCTTTAGCAAACTGGGATGCAAGCCTTCCAGACCAGGCGATTTATCCACTCTAAGCATAACCAGCCTTTCCAATACATCCTGCATATCAATTTTCACCCCATCCATTACTTGTACCATCTCCACTTCTACTGATATTTAGTAGCATCCTCTACTTTTGTAAATACCGATACAAAGTACTTATTTAGTATTCTAGCCACATGATAGAAATTATATGCAATATTAATAAAACAAATGCACAATCTTTTGAAAATAAGTTTGAGGTTTTAAACCATCAGCAGTCAAGACCAATTCACTCACTGCCAGAGCCAGGAGAACAGCTTCAAAAGGGTTTTACAAACAAACGTTCTGCCAAACAAGCCTGCTGTACACACTCTCAAAGGGTGGTGACAATCTGGTAACTGAAGTATGCTGTTTCTGACAGTGTACTCCAGTTTATTTAAAAAAAAACAAATTTCTTCAAAAGTAAACTGTTTCTATTTTATCTGAATTAATATATTAGGAGACGGGGAAGAAAAAGAATCGATAAATCTCCACGTATTGGCTTCTGCGCTCTGACTCTTGCCTTGCTTACACTTTGTCGTCAGCCATTTCCGAACACAGTATCCGGACATTTAATAGACCTTTGGCTCATGGCCAGCCTGCTGTAATCTCTCCTTTTACACCAATAGCACCATATTCCTTTCAATCGCTCATTTCAATAGATCTATTAAGATGAAGGCTGCACACATTTGGATGTTGCTGCACTGCTCCAGTTTGCCAAAACTGCACATTTCAGCTCTCATTGGCAGCCATGCAGCACTGTCCATCGCTTACATACCTCAACTGTTTTGCAAAAACTGCCAACCAGCAACTATACAAAACCAAGTTTTAGTTAGCATCCCCCATGTCACTAGATTCCCCAGGAAAATTTCGAGCGCAATTGGATCACTGCCCTTCCAAAGGCCAGCCCTGTTATCACAGCACTTCAAAGAACGGGCCTGCAGATCTAAATGTATTGCCATTTTGAGGCACCCAGAGAGTGAAAGAGCAGAGGAGGTAACAAACGGCAGACTATTTTTCTTGTTTCATTGAGCAAGTGGCCCTATAGCTTCCAGATCACTAGAAACCCGAACCATATTCTGATAAACATAGTCGCAGTCTGACCGATATGTGACTCCTGTCTAACAGCAAATATGGTTGATCCTTCCTTGCTCAATTAGGAACAGACAACAAATAGCGGTATAGCAAGTGACACCCATACTCATACCCACCGCTCCAACTTAAATAGACCTCAGTATTGTGTGGCTCTAAAAATTATGTGCATCAATTCACCACATGTCTGGCCGATGCGCCACATGTGGCGAGTGGCAAACATATTGGACAACACTGTCCTAGAGAATCTAACAACTAGGGCTATAGATCAGGCTTTAAACTCAAAAAGGGGTGTGAGCGGGTTCAAGTTTTCAAGAGAGAAGTGAAGGACATAAGACGGTATTGCGATTTGGGTAAAGATAAACAGAGTGTGATAGGAAGGGACAGAGAATTTAACGGTAATACTCTCAGGATGAATGGTCACCCACTTAGGACTGATATGAAGATAAATTCGTTCACTCAGAGGGTTGTAAACCTTTGAAATTCTCTATCCCAGAAGGTTGTGGATGCTCAGTCATTGAGTATATTCAAGTCTGAGATTGATAATTTTAGGACTCTAAGGAAATCAAGGGATATGGGCATTGGGCGAAAAAGTGAAGTTGAAGTCAAAGGTCAGCCATGAATGACAGAGCAGGCTTGAGGGGACATAAGACCTACTCCTACTCCTATTTCTTATGGTCTTATTCAACATTCAAATTCACCTATTTTAGTAGCCTTTTGATCTTGCACCTCCTCCAGTCCAGCTCCATCCATCTCTGATAGCTTCTTTGAAGATTTTACTGTCACCTTGCCCTCACCATAATCCACTCCAACTAGTCTTTGATGGACTACAACTTCCACCCACTTTTAGCTGACATTTTAGTTCTTTACAATATTTAAAGCCTTCTCCTTCACCCCCTGAGCTACCTCTATGTGGATTCATATAACCCCTTCCTGAGTGTAATTATTATTATGCCTGTCTGATGGTTGCCAGCCTGTCTGATCGGCACCATGCATGCTAACAGAACCTGCTTTAAATAACTAATTCTTTTGCTGGAAGCTTCTGTCTAAATGTCATAACACTTCATGCCAAGAGGTTTTGCTAAAATATCACCAAATGATTTGTTATTGAGAACTAAATGTGAAATAATGCATTCACCAGCTTGTAATATAAGTTATATAGCACACACTGCATAATATGTTAATATATTGTTACGGACAGGTGGAAACGTGTGTGGGAGGTTCCTACTGCTCACCTCCCGACTGACCGCAATCGTGTTTTGTTAGAATATTGTGTTTGTTCCTGAGTGTTTTTCAAATATACAGACAAATGACAGGTTTGTTGATTTCCAGTACAGGAGGAGTCACGTGACTGCTACTCCATTTTGAATGTGCTTCAAGTGTCCATGTTCTTGTGGCTTTGTTTGGCAATTGACTTTTTAATTCTTCTATTTCATTGATTACTTCATCATGACTCCTTTGTGCATGACACCTCCTCACAAAAGGGAAAAAAATGAAATTCCTTGGTATTTCATTTTTTGTCCTAATTTTGTTCTCTCTCAGAAAGAGGAAAAGTAAGATATAAGATAGCACACATGTACACATTCATCCCATGCATTCCTCAGACTTCCAGTCATGACTTCTGTACAGGCTTTTTGGTTATACAGTGTTTTAACATTCTGGACAAGGCTATAATGTTGTTCTTTCCAGCTATATGCACAATTTCTGGATTGAATGGCTGGAGGAGCAAGCTCCATCGAAATGTTCTGGAATTTTTAACTTTGAATTTTTCCAGGAATGTTAGGAGGTTGTGGTAAGCGTAAATGTGAATTTATGATGTCCGTTATTGGCATAGACTTCAAAATGTTGAAGGGTGAGTAGGAGCCCTAGTGCCTCCTTTTCTATGGTGAAATTTCTTTTTGATGTTTGTTTAAGTTATTGGGAAAATAGACAATTGGCCTTTCTCAGCCTGAATTATCTTGGAGTAGGACAGCCTCCACAGTGACATCACTAGCATCATTAGACAGGGGTCTTCTTGAAATTTAGGCCTGCCAATACATTTGTTAAGATTGCCTTTCGAAAGCTAGCTGGCTCTGACCGCACCACTTTTGCACTTTTCTTCAACAAGTCAGTTAATGGTGCTGAAATTTGGAACAAATTTTCGGTTAAATGCACACGTTCCCAGGAAACACATTATTTCCCTCTTTGTTTTGGGAATGGGGAAATCTACCAGGGCTAGCACTTTTGCTGCCCTTGGCAACACTCGACCTTGGCCTCTGATGTGACCTAAATGGGTTACTTCAGCCTTAGTGAACTCACTCTTCGCTAGATTGGTTCTCTGTAAACCCTTGATGAGTTCCCTTAGATGGTTGAAGTGGTCTTCCCAGGTTTCACTGTAAACTAACAGGCCATCCAGATAGACAACACAGTTGTTTAAACCACCTACTACCTGGTCATGAGTCTTTGGAAAGTTGCTGGGGCGTTCTTTAAACCAAACAGCATATTGGTATAAGTCATCGGGGGTGACAAATGCTGAAATTTCTTTTGCTTGGGTGGTCATGGGACTTGCCAATATCCTTTCAATAAGTCAATTTTCCTAATATATGTGGAGCTTCGTACTCGGTCAGTGCAGTCCTCAATACTGGGGATTGGATATGAATCTGCTCGGGTTACTGCATTAATTTTGCAGTAATCAATGCAAAGTCTGGTTGATCCATCAGATTTGGGTACCAGTACAATAGGAGAGCTCCAACTGCTTTAGCTGGGTTCAATTAAATCATTGTCCAGCATATATTTGATTTCTGCATGGACCTGAGCCAATTTGTCAGGGCTCAGTCTGTATAAGTGTTGTTTTATTGGTGGGGGTCTCTCCTATATCTACATTGTGTATTGTTAAGGATGTGCGACCCTGTTCGTTCCTGCAAACTGCCTCGAACACCCTTAGCAGTGTTGCTGGGTCCTGTCTCTGCTGATCAAAGAGATTGTTGAATATGGTATCTAGTCTCCTTAATATTTCTCCATTTTCCAATTTTATGGTGGGGGATTCAATTTGAGAGTTTTCTGGGTTCTCTTCCTCACTAGTTCGTCTTCAGTAGGGCTGTCTTCCTCCACTGCACTTTCTGTTTGGCATATACTTACTGATCTATCAGGCTGTGGTATTGTTTTAACATATTGATGTCTCACAGTCTTTGCTTTTTTCTCCGGTCTGGGGTATTAATCAAGTAATTCACGTCATTTACCTTTTTCCCTATATTGTAT
This sequence comes from Heterodontus francisci, assembly GCF_036365525.1. Taxonomy (NCBI): domain Eukaryota; kingdom Metazoa; phylum Chordata; class Chondrichthyes; order Heterodontiformes; family Heterodontidae; genus Heterodontus; species Heterodontus francisci. Next base: position 53,456,262 of record NC_090393.1, read on the forward strand.
GGGCCACTGAATCTGGCTTTTAGAGATTTGGTTTGCAGTGGGAACAGGACTAGAATCTGGTCCCCTGGTTTGAATTCTTTGTGTCTGCCTTTTCATGTTGAACTGCTTTTAGGTGTTCTTTTAGAGTCATAGAGTCGTCCAACATAGAAACAGGCCCTTCAGCCCACCACGTCCATACCGACCATAATGCCTATCTATACTAATCCCACCTGCCTGCATTAATTCAATATCCATCTATGCCTTGCTCATTCAAGTACCTGCCCAGATGCCTCTTAAATGTTGCTACTGTTCCTGCCTCCACCACCTCCTCAGGCAGCTCATTCCAGATACCCACTATTCTTTGTGTGAAAAATTTACCCCTTTAATCCCCTTTAAACCTCCTCCCTCTTACCTTAAATCTATGCCTTCTAGTTTTAGTCACCCCTACCATGGGAAACAGACTCTGGCTATCTACCCTATCTATGCCTCTCATAATTTTATATACCTCTATCATGTCCCCTCTCAGCCTCCTTCGCAGCGCAGGCTTTAAAAAATCTCTCAAGTAAGGTGGACACGTAATTTAGTAGTGAGGTTTCCTCCTTTTGATCCAGGAATTGTTCTTTAATCAGTTTCAGGGGACCTCTCACCTCATTCTAAAAACTAATTCAAATGGACTGAAACCTTTAGATTCGTTTGGTGAATCTTTAGTAGCAAACAGTAAGAAAGCTATTCCTTTATCCCAGTCATGGGGGTAATTACAGCAATATGCCCTGATCATGGTTTTCAGGGTTTGATGGTATCATTCCAGAGCCCCTTGACACTCTGGGTGTTGTGCTGAAGATTTCAGTTGGTCAATACCAAGGCTGTGTACTACTTCTTGGAATGTTCGGGACATTAAATTAGTTCCTTGATCGGACTGAATTGCTTTGGTATTGTGTGCAAAATTGGGTTAGCCCCTCGACTACGACTTTGGCAGTAATTTTTCTTAAGGGTATGGCTTCTGGGAATTGGGTGGCTATATCCATGATGGTTAAAAGATATTGATAACCTGTCCAGGTTTTGGGTAGGGGTCCCACGCAATCAATTAGAACTCTACTGAAAGGTTCCTCGAAAGCAGGAATGGGGATCAGTGAAGAAGCTTTGATTTGAGTTGTGGTTTCCCAACAACATGGCAGGTATGGCAGGTCTTGCAAAGGTTAAGCACATCTTTGTGGATTTGTGGCCAGTAAAAGTGTTGGCTTATCCGGGCCTGGGTCTTTTTGATACACATATGCCCGGCATAGGGATTTCATGGGCTATTCGCAGAATTTCCCTATGATATTTAGGGGGAACTATAATTTGGTGAACTACTGTCCACTCCTCCTCTGCAGGTAACATCAGGATTTCATTTTTAAAATAGTAGCTCTCAGTTTCTCTGCCTCTGCCTCGGAATAGTCTGTCAGCGCTATCTTTTTAAAATCTAGGACTGTCTGCTGGGATTCAGTTGAAGAGGGTCCATTGTATACCTCCCCTAGAACGCCAAAAAAAGTTCCAGCCAGCCAGATCTCTGGGTTATCTGGATGAATTACTGGCTCAGCCTGCTCTTTTGGAGCTTGCCTAGCCATGGACCGGGTTACTACACAGGCAGGAAAGATCCCAGGGACTAGCTCTTGTATTTGTTCTGTCTCCCTGGCCTCATTTAGCTGGTCTAAAACCACTGGAGTGGCCAACACTTTGCCTCTAGCCAAACCATTGCCAAGCAGCAAATCTATTCCGGCCTCAGGCAGAATGAACAATCCCTACTGTAACTGGTCCAGATATGAGGTCACACTGTAGGTGGACCTGATACATGCGCACTGACATGTATCCTTCTTCAATGTTTCTTACCAGAATCTTTGCTTTAAGCGAGCTCTCTGGTGGAAAGCTCATACCTTTGCTTAGCATTAAGGATTGAGAATGGATGAATGAGAATGGACAGAGACTGCTGGAGTTGTGGACCTAACACAACTTCTGCATCACCAACTCGTTCTTTCATACTAAACCCTGTCACCAGGTTTCATGGAGGTATCCAAGATCACGTCGTTGGCACCAGCTGGACCTCAACGTCACAAAGTGAGCCCCTATAAAACTGTGTCTAAATCACATGCAGCTTCCACAGTGTGGACTGCGACACTGACCAGCAAAGTTGTGCAGCAAAGCTAGACTCAAACCAAAGAAGCTACATCACTCCAAGCAGAAGGGCCGTCCGTGCATCAACACTAACAGAATTTCTTATCCACAGCTGTTACATAAGTTTCTAAATTCACTTGAAAAGCCTTTCAAAACACTCCTGCAGGGGATGCAGACCAAGTGGACCCACATCAGAGATGCCATCTATGACTCAGCGATGACCACCTATGGCAAACGTGAGAAGCAGAATGCAGACTGGTTTCAATCTCACTTTGAAGAGCTGGAACCTGGCATAGCTGCTAAGCGCATTGCACTCTTGAACTACAGGAAAGCCCCCAGCGAGTTAACATCCGTAGCACGTAAAGTAGCCAGAAGTGCTGCACAAAGAACAGCCAGGCGCTGTGCAAATGACTACTGGCAACACCTATGCAGTCGTATTCAGCTGGCCTCTGACACCGGAAACATCAGAGGAATGTATAATGGAATTAAGAGAGCTTTTGGGCGGCACAGTGGTGCAGTGGTTAGCACCGCAGCCTCACAGCTCCAGGGACCCTGGTTCGATTCCGGGTACTGCCTGTGTGGAGTTTGCAAGTTCTCCCTGTGTCTGCGTGGGTTTTCTCCGGGTGCTCCGGTTTCCTCCCACAAGCCAAAAGACTTGCAGGTTGATAGGTAAATTGGCCATTATAAATTGTCACTAGTATAGGTAGGTGGTAGGGAATGTAGGGACAGGTGGGGATGTTTGGTAGGAATATAGGATTAGTGTAGGATTAGTATAAATGGGTGGTTGATGTTCGGCACAGACTCGGTGGGCCGAAGGGCCTGTTTCAGTGCTGTATCTCTAATCTAATCTAAAGATCGCCCCCCTCAAGTCTAAATCAGGGGGCACGATCACTGACCAACGCAAGCAAATGGACCGCTGGGTGGAACACTACCTAGAACTGTACTCCAGGGAAAATGCTGTCTCTGAGACTGCCCTCAAAGCAGCCCAGACTCTGCCAGTCATGGATGAGCTGGGCGAACAGCCAGCAAAATCGGAACTTAGTGATGCCATTGATTCTCCAGCCAGTGGAAAAGCCCCTGGAAAGGGCAGCATTACCCCTGAAATAATCAAGAGTGCCAAGCCTGCTATACTCTCAGCACTCCATGAATTGCTTTGCCTGTGCTGGGATAAGGGAACAGTATCACAGGACATGCACAATGCCAATATCATCACCCTCTATAAGAACAAGGGTGACCGCGGTGACTGCAACAACTACCGTGGAATCTCCCTGCTCAGCATAGTGGGGGAAGTCTTCGCTCGAGTCGTTTTAAACAGGCTCCAGAAGCTGGCTGAGCGTATCTATCCTGAGGCACAGTGTGGCTTTCAAGCAGAGAGATCCACCATTGACATGCTGTTCTCCCTTCGCCAGCTGCAGGAGACATGCCGCGAACAACAGATGCCTCTCTACGTTGCTTTCATTGATCTCACCAAAGCCTTTGACCTCATCAGCAGATGTGGTCTCTTCAGACTACTAGTATCATCACCTCATTCCATGACAATATGAAAGGCACAATTCAGCATAGCAGTGCCTCATCAGACCCCTTTCCTATCCTGAGTGGCGTGAAACAGGGCTGTGTTCTCACACCTACACTGTTTGGGATCTTCTTCTCCCTGCTGCTCCCACATGCCTTCAAGTCTTCAGAAGAAGGAATTTTCCTCCACGCAAGATCAGGGGGCAGGTTGTTCAACCTTGCCCGTCTAAGAGCGAAAACCAAAGTACGGAAGGTCCTCATCAGGGAACTCCTCTTTGCTGACGATGCTGCTTTAACATCCCACACAGAAAAGTATCTGCAGAGACTCATTGACAGGACTGCGGCTGCCTGCAACGAATTTGGCCTAACCATCAGCCTCAAGAAAACGAACATCATGGCACAGGACGTCAGAAATGCTCCATTCATCAATATCAGCGACCACGTTCTGGAAGTGGTTCAAGAGTTCACCTACCTAGGCTCAACTATCACCAGTAACCTGTCTCTCGATGCAGAAATCAACAAGCGCATGGGAAAAGCATCCGCTGCTATGTCCAGACTGGCCAAGAGAGTGTGGGAAAATGGCACACTGACACGGAACACAAAAGTCCAAGTGTATCAAGCCTGTGTCCTCAGTACCTTGCTCTATGGCAGCGAGACCTAGACAACGTATGTCAGCCAAGAGCGACGCCTCTATTCATTCCATCTTCGCTGCCTCCGGAGAATCCTTGGCATCAGGTGGCAGGACCGTATCTCCAACGCAGAAGTCCTCAAGGCGGCCAACATCCCCAGCATATACACCCTAATGAGCCAGCTGCATTTGAGATGGCTTGGCCATGTGAGCCACATGGAAGATGGCAGGATCCCCAAGGACACATTATACAGCGAGCTCGTCACTGGTATCAGACCCACCGACCGTCCATGTCTTCGCTTTAAAGACGTCTGCAAACGCGACATTGATCACAAGTCGTGGACAGCCATAAAGGCGGGGTTAAAGAGTGGCAAGTCGAAGAGACTTAGCTGTTGGTAGGAAAAAAGACAGAAGTGCAAGGGGAGAGCCAACTGTGTAACAGCCCGACAACCAATTTTATCTGCAGCGCCTATGGAAGAGTCTGTCACTCTAGAATTGGCCTTTATAGCCACTCCAGGCGTTGCTTCACAAACCACTGACCACCTCTAGGCGCTTATCCATTGTCTCTCGAGACAAGGAGGCCAAAGAAGAACAGATGAAGGATTGAGTGCCCCTCTATCTCGGAGCAGGACAATGGATTTGCCTGTCTCAGTAGAGGGGTATGGGAACATCTTTCCCTTTGAAACAAAACCCTGATAACCTTTAGGGATCTTTTCAATTTCTGCCACATAAGGGCAGTATTCTTTGATGGGTCCATTACTGTGGGTAGGGTCACAGGTTTGTCTGCCTTGTTGCCTGCTTGGGCATCCTTTTCTAGGCTAGCTTTGTGAACACCTACAAAATTTATGGGTTTCCCTTTTAACTTCCAGCAGTCGGCTTTTACATGCCCTGTTTTGCTGCAATGGGAAAACACATGTCTGTGGAAAGCATTCCTGCCCTCTGCACTTTCTTTCTTGCGTTCTCACTTTTGGCTCCCTTTTCACTAGCACACCATCTTTTATCATTATCCTACTTTCTATCCTTACCGGACCTCTGGGGATTATTACGGAATGGTTTTCCCTGAAAAAAGGATTTATGAGTAAAATCATTATCATCTGCCATCACAGCTGCTTCTCTTATCTTGCAATTCTTTGTTCTTCAACATGAATCTTTATGTTAAGGGGAATGCTATTTTTAAATTCTATTCGTAAAATTGCTTCTCTCAAATTTTCATATGAGAGGTGTAATTTAAGAGATTGGATCCAGCGATTGAAAGCCTTATGTTTAATTCTTTCAAATTCAATAAAGATTGGGGCAGGACTTTTCCTCGCATTTCGAAACTGTTGCTGATCGGCTTCAGGAACTAACTCGTATGCATTTAATGCAGTTTTTGTCAGTTCATAATCGAGGGAGCTTTCCTCTGGTAACATGGACTGAGCTTCACGAGCTATACCACCAATTTGCTTAGTAAGAGGAGGGTCCAGTATTCTTTCGGCCAGTTTAGCCTGTTAGCCATTTTCTCAAAGGAGATAAAATAGGACTCGACCTCTTCCTCATTAAATTTTAGCACTAACCGTGAGTGTCTTAATACATCAAAGTTTTGCTCTGAAATGCAGAACAGGTTTGAGTGGCTGGTGGCATTCTCACTTTGTGCTTGCAGCAGTTGTAACTCAACCTTCTTCACCTTTTCCTCTCTTCTCTGCAACTATATTTCTTCTCTTTTCAATTGAAACTCTCCTCTCTTTCCTTTTGAAGCTGAAACTCTCTTTTTCCTTTTGAAACTGCAATTCCTCTCTTTTCAGCTGAATTCTAGCTAGGATTATTTTCTCACACTCAGACTCCATGCTTGTTTCTTCTGGTTCAGGGGCAAGATTAAAATGGCTAGCTACATTCTTCACTATTTCAGGTTTCTTTGTTTTTTGTTTGTGACTCCCACCTGGACAGCTAGGGTTTTTAAATCTTCAATATTTAATTTATTTAACTTATCATGAGATATGCCTCCCTGCTCTACAGACACTTCAGCATTAACTATGGTCATGTCTTTTGTTTCTAGCGTCGTAAGGAGGAAAAGAATGATACAAGAAAATCTGTTCAGTTTTCCACAGTTTTAGAGGTCAATTTTCCTCCTGTTTCCAAATCTCTCGTTTAATCTGATTGTTCAGAAATCTTGGCTTCCAGCCCCCAATTTGTTACGGACAGGTGGAAAAGGGTGTGGGTGGTTCCCACTGTTCACCTCCCAATTGACTGCAATCGTGTTTTGTTAAAATGTTCTGTTCGCCCCCGAGTGTCTTTCGGGTCAGATAAACAGACAAGTGACAGGTTTGTTGATTTCCAATACAGAAGGGGTCACGTGACTGCTACTCCATTTTGACTATGGTACAAGTTTCCATATTCTTGTCGTTTTGTTTGACATTTGACTTTTTAATTCATAATTCTTCCATTTCATTGTTCACTTCATCACGGCTTCTTCCGTGCATGACATTATGCTTGTCCAATATGCTAATGTACTGTGCCCGACATAGTATACAATATGCTTTCTATATAATACACTATGGAATAAGCAATGTAACACTGTGCATTATATTTGCTGAGCCTATTCATAGTCAGTGGACAAAGTATTTTGTTTTATATAGTGTACCGATCAATGTTGGCTAGAAATTACTATTGATATGTTTTAATATGAACATCAAATATGCCGGTATTAAATCCCTTTATCTGCAATTTATTCCACAGTTAACTCCTCTACTAAAACAGCAAATAAAGGGATGAAACTTTGATAAGATGTCACTGCTGACCATAATTTCCAGGCTTCTATGGTTTACACCATGCAAAATGCCACATAACAGGTTGCATGTTGTTGATGCAGTCATGGGCTCTCCCAGGTTTAATTCCCTGGGGGAATTGAATACTCATTAAAACTGTGAAACCTCTCCCTGACCCCTGTAGTTAATCAATCAAACTAAAATTCCAAGGTGTCAATGTAACATTACTTGAACTGGGCTTGTTGCATCCCAGAGGTGACATTTCCATGCTGCCCACGGGACTGGAGATATGGTATTCCACAAGGCATTTAATTGCCTATAGCTGTACTTATATTCTTTAATATTGTTCTTAACCAAACAATCATCAGGTTACTTTTATAATGGTTTAGCCAGTGCAACTTTACCTGCTTTCAATAAGTCTATTCTTGTATAACTTCTTGTCTTCCTTGAGAATCATCAGATTTGTACTTGTATCTCTATTCATAAGTTGTTAAATAACCTGTTTCTATCAACATTATCCATTCTTCTAAAAACCTTTCAATGTTCTGTTCACAAAGCTATTCTGAGAGTCTTCACAATTTTGAGTGTAACATTCTAAATTCACCATTTTGCTCTTCTCTGACTTCTCTCTCGCACACCAGTATCCTTTTTGAAGCTAGGGTGTCCAATATTCCATAATATTCTAAATATGGTCTCACCAATCAGTTATACAAAATAATCTGTTTTCAACTTGTCATCAAATGCTCCAAAGATGCACCCCAATACTTGGTTAACCTTAAGTCGCTCACATTGACTGGATGCTTTGAGTGATCCTTTCACATTCAAATTATTTTGCTTGACCCATTCTTTAGCCTGTCCACTTAGTTGATACAGATCCCTTTGAATGCTACCAGTATGTCTTTCACTAGTTATCTCAACACATAGCTTAATTGGCATCGGCAATATCATAATCATTACAATATTAGAATCTAGAGAAGATGTTTCCACTTGTGCAGGAGTCCAAAACTGGGGGTCATAAGTATAGTACAGTCACCAATAAATCCAACCAGGAGAAACTTCTTTACCCAGAGAGCCAGAGAGTAGTTAGAATGTGGAACTTACTACCACATAGCGTAGTTGAGGTGAATATCATGGATACATTTAGGGAAAAGCTAGACATGTACATGAGGGAAAGAGGATTAACAGAATATGCTGTTGTATTTAGGTGAAATAGGGTGTGAGGAGGCTCATGTGGAACATAAACACCAGCACAGACCAGTCTGTTTCTATGCTGTAAATTCTATGTAGTAATATGACTAGAAGTACCCTTCTGCCTATCTTTGGTAAATAGTACGGCAATTTAAATACCTAGTGTTGTTCCTCAGACAGATCTTTCTTTTATCATTAACTTCTGCTTTGTATTGCTAAACCAATTTTCAACCCAGCTAGTTAACTTGCCATCAATTCCATGGGCCACAATCTTTTTAAAAGCATTGCATGTGGAAATATGCTGAATGTTGTCTGAAAATCCAAGATGAATTACACCCACAGGATGCCCTTTATTCACCAATTTAGTTAGCACCTCAAAGAATTACAGTAGAATTATGAAGGGCAACCTATTTATAGAATCATGCTGATTCATGCTTGCTGAGGCCTCTGTACTGTTTATATGAGCATTGATAGCATTCTATTAAGTGCTCTTGAGGAATCAACCTTGTTAGACTAACTGGTTAAACTTCTCAACTTCTTTTTGAATTTGAGGAATATATTTGCTGTCCTGCAGTTCTTGCGTTGCAACCTGAATCATTATTGAGCTTCAGTGTTTACTGTTAGTTATTATAATATAGCAACCTGGTTGAACAGCCAGGATCCATAGTGCAGGAGAAAACCAACTATTGGAAAGAGTTCGAGTGAAGATGTGGTAAATCAAGAAGTAATAATTAGAAAAAAAAAACTTGGATTTCAAAAGCCTATAGGTTGTAAGAAGAAATAAATAATTAGATTGGGAAGTCATTTTACAGCTACCAGTTTGGGACTGATTCTGAACTCACTCTGAAACCGGTGAGGATATAGGCTGGAGAAGAAGTGTGGGGGCGCAAGCGAGGAATCTTCAGGGAAACAATTGCACAGTAGTATTGACAAACTAAAGCATTAATACTAATTTCCTTGAAAGTGCAAGACAGTATTGTATCAGGTCCAGGGCATATCCTGTGGGCATTTAATGCTTTGTGTTTTCTCAATATATAATATACACTTTTGAGCCAATTTGACCAGCTCTGGCATTTGAAAATTATGTTTATTCACAAAGATTGTTGTGAGGAATGAATTGAACACATTCAGAGGGTGGTGAATCTTTGGAATTCTCTGCTCCAGAGGACTGTGGAGGCTCAGTCATTCAGTATGTTCAAGACTGAGATCGATAGATTTCTACATATTAAAAACATCAAGGGATAGTGCAGGAAAATGGTGTTGAAGTAGAAGTTCAGCCATAATCTCATTGAATGGCGGTGCGGGCTCAAAGGGCTGAATGGCCTACTCCTGCTCCTATTTCTTATGTTCTTACTTCTGATATATTTATGTTAAAAGAATTCCTTCTGAAACATTTCTTATTCAATAACACTTTGGGTGCTTCAAATGTAGCTTTAAAATGTCTTACTATTGGCGTCAACATCCATTCACCTTTCTGTTTCACTTGTGCATCTTCTGACATGAGGTTGAGGGGTTCTTACTGGCTCACATGAGCCCCAAACCTCTGCTGTCTGATTTCATATATATGTATAACTCCTCATATGTTATATATATAGATATAGATATATATAATCATTCAACAATTCAACTGAAGCACAAGGTACTTCAGAGAATGCAAGAAACTTAGGCCACCTTCCTTCTGTTATGTCAGAGCAAAGTTACCTACACAGCTTCTCCTTGTCCCTAAGTGCTTAACCTGTATAGTGATATACTGTATGGCCTGGGAACATTTGATCTGCCTCTCTCCAAAACCTGCTATTGCCTGTGTCCCAAGGCCGTGATTCATAGGATTTGAATTAGATTAGATATACAGCACTGAAACAGGCCCTTCGGCCCACCGAGTCTGTGCTGACCATCAACCACCCATTTATACTAATCCTACATTAATCCCATATTCCTACCAAACATCCCCACCTGTCCCTGTATTTCCCTACCACCTACCTATACTAGTGACAATTTATAATGGCCAATTTACCTACCGAACCTGCAAGTCTTTTGGCTTGTGGGAGGAAATCGGAGTACCCGGAGAAAACCCACGCAGACACAGGGAGAACTTGCAAACTCCACACAGGCAGTACCCAGAATCGAACCCGGGTCCCTGGAGCTGTGAGGCTGCTGTGCTAACCACTGCGCCACTGTGCCGCCCTAAACTTAGATTCTACATCATTCTCTCTCAGGAGGCAAATAAGTGTTCTTTGGAGTTGATGCTAGCACAAGGTCCAAAGCAAAAGTGATTAAAATTATAGAACTATGTCAGTCCTATAGTTGTTCCCCCTTTTTTATATAGTCTTTATGTGGTAACTCTGCAATTTGGCATGGTTGAGATCAGGAGATCATCATGCGGTAAATCATAGGCATTGTTTTGGATCCCATCATTGCATAGTGGAACATTCTTACCCTTGAGACCCATAAAAAAGGATTCAATTCTAGAGGAGTAGGATTCAAAAGCTAACCTTGGTTAGACTGCACTTGGAGTACTGGGTACAGTTCTAACCTCCATGTTAGAAAAAGGATAGAAGCACTGATGAAAGTGGAAAAAAGATTTACAAGGATGATACCAGACTTAGAGGGTACAACTATTAAGAAAGACTGAATAGGCTGGGGCTCTTTTCTCTGGAAAAAAGATTGAGAGGTGACCTGATAGTGGTCTTTAATGTTATGATGGGGCTCGAATGGGTAATCTTAGAGAAGACGTTTTCACTTGTGAGGAGTCCAAAACTAGTGGCCATATATATATATGATAGTCACTAATAAATCCAATAAGGGATTCAGGATAAACTTCTTTTCTTGGAGAGTGGTTAGAATGTGGAACTTGCTGCCACATGGAGTGGTTGAGGCGAATAGCATAGATGTGTTTAAGGGTAAGATAGATAAGTACAAGAGGGAGAAAGGAATAGGAGAATGTGCCAATATGGGAAGGCTCACAAGAACACAAGAAATAGGAGGAGGAGTAGACCATATGGCCCATCGAGCCTGCTCCACCATTCAGTATAATCATGGTTGATCTGAGGCTTAAACTTCACTTAAATGTATTCAACGAGGGAGCATCCACAACCTGCTGGGGTAGAGAATTCCACAGATTCACAACGCTTTGACTTTAGTAATTTCTCCTCATCTAAGTCCTAAATGATTGGCCCCTTATCCTGAGATTTAGTCCCTGCGTTTTAGATTCCCCGACCAGCGGAAACAATCTCTCAGCATCTACCCTATCCAGCCCCTTAAGAATTTTGTGTGGCCGGAATTTTACTCTCGTCGGATGGGAGCTGTCCACCAACCGAAAAGTCAGTGGCAATCCCGCCTCCACCTAGCCTGGGAATACAGTCTGGATTTTATGGTCCCCAGACCTTTAATTGGGTTCTGAGGCAGAACTTCCACCTCATTGAGCTAGAAAGTCCCGCCTAATCAAGCTGCCAGCCCATCAGCAGGCCGGCAGCTTTGAGTCCAGCAGCGCCACCGGGAGCAGTGGCCACTGCTGGGACTGCAGCCTGACTGAAGAGGAAGGAAGGCCCTGGGAAAATAAGTTTTTGGGACCTCACCGGGGGTGATCGGTCAGGCACCGCCGAGGCAAAGGTGGTCGACTGGGGGGACTGGGGGGTGGGGGGGGGGGGGGGGAGCGTGTTGGGCGTTGGGAGTGGTTGGGGCAACGGGGACGGCCCTCCTTCGGGCACAGGGTGCCTAATCATGAGGGCCCCCCTCCCCCAGGCTAACGGAAAGCCACCTACTTTTAACAAGCAGCTTTTCTTGGGCCTGGGCCGCCCGCTCGCCACCGATAAAATCCCCGTGGTGGCGGACAGAGGCCCTTAAGTGGCCATTAACTGGCCATTTAAGGGCCTTGATTGGCCTGGGGTGGGCGAGCTGGTTTTCGCCGCTGCCCTGCGTAAAATGGTAGCAGAGGCAGGAGCAGGTCGGGAAGGGCCCGCCAAGTCTCCCACTCCATTTTACGCCACCCCCCGCCACTGTCCCGCTCTTTGCGGGCATACAATTCCGGCCTATGTTTCAATAAGATGACCTCTCATTCTTCTAAACTCCAGAGAATATAGACCCAATTTACTCAGCCTCTCATCATAGGACAACCCCCTCATCCGAGGTACCAATTTAGTGAACCTTCGCTGCATCGTCTCCAATGCAAGAATATCAATTCTTAAATGTGGAGACCAAAACTGCACACAGTATTCCAAATGTGGTCTCACCAAAACCCAGCCCCTCAATTCTCTGATGCCAATATTGAGGTCCTTCTGGAGGCAGTGAGAGAGAGTAGGGAGGTCCTCTTTCCAGAGGGTGGAAGGAGAAGGCCACCCTTCCAAACAAAGCTGGCGTGGCTGCAGGTGGGTGAGACCGTCAGCAACAGAAGCGTGGTCTGTAGGAACTGGATCCAATGCTGGAAAAGATTCGATGACCTTCTTCACTCTGGCAAAGTGACTGCCATGCCAGACCCTGATGATAGGCCCCTGGGTATACAACCTCCACCAGACACTCTAGCTGAGGAGCCTGAGGGTTCATGCAGCTCCTTAAAATGGGAGTAATGCATGCCCAGGGTACTTACTGATCCCTCAGCAATGCAAAACCGAGCATCCATGAGGATGCTGTGAGCCATCAGCAGCAGCACAATTGTACTCAACCACAATCTGTAACCAAAGGCTATGGTCCCTGACAACATTCTGGCAATAGTACTGAAGAATTGTGTTCCAGAACTTGCCGCCCCTCCTAGCCAAGCTATTCCAGTACAGCTACAACACTGGCATCTACCTGCAATGTGGAAAATTACCCAGGTATGTCCTGTACAGAAAAAGCTGGACAAATCCAACCCGGCCCGTTACCACCCAATCAGTCTACTCTCGATATTCAGCAAAGTGATGGAAGGGTTCGTCAACAATGCTGTCAAGCGGCACTTGATCAGCAATAATCTGCTCAGAGACGCTCAGTTTGGATTCCACCAGAGCCACTCAACTCCTGACCTCATTACAGCCTTTGTCCAAACATGGACAAAAGAGCTGAACTCCAGAGGTGAGGTGAGAGTGAATGCCCTTGACATCAAGGCAGCATTTGACCGAGTATGACATCAAGGAGCCCTAGCAAAACTGCAGTCAATGGGAATCAGGGGAAAACTCTCTGCTGGTTGGAGTCATACCTAACACAAAGGTGGATCGTTGTGGTTGTTGGAGGTCAATCATCTCAGTCCCAGGACATTACTGCAGGAATTCCTCAGGGTAGTGTCCTAGGCTCAACCATCTACAGTTGAGTCATCAATGACCTTTCTACCATCATAAGGCCAGAAGTGGGGATGTTCGTTGATGATTGCACAATGTTCAGCACCATTCACGACTTCTCAGATAATGAAGCAGCCCGTGTCCAGACGCAGCAAGACCTGGACAACATCCAGGCTTGGGCTGATATAAGGCAAGTAACATTTGCACCACACAAGTGTCAGGTAATGGCCATCTCAAACAAGAGAGAATCTAACCATCTCCTCTTGATGTTCGCTGGCATTACCATCGCTGAATCCCCCTCGATCAACATCCTGGGGGTTACCATTGATCAGAAACTGAACTGGAGTAGCCACATAAATACTGTGACTACAAGAGCAGGTCAGAGGCTGGGGATTCTGCCGCAAGTAACTCACCTACTGACTCTCCAGTGCCTGTCCACCATGTACAAGGCACAAGTTAAGAGTGTAATGGAATACTCTCCACTTGCCTGGATGGGTGCAGTTCGAACAACACTCAAGAAACTTGACACCATCCAGGACAAAGCAGCCTGTTTGACTGGTACCCCATCCACCATGTTCAGGATTCACTCCCTTCACCACTGACACACACTGATGCACAAGACGCACTGCAGCAACTCACCAAGCCTCCTTCAACAGCACCTTCCAAACCTGCAACCTCTACCACCTAGAAGGGCAAGGGAAGCAGATGCATGGGAACACCACCCTCCAAGCCGCACACCATCCTGACCTGGAACTATATCACCTTTCTTTCACTGTTGCTGGGTAAAAATCCTGGAATGCCCTTCCTAACAGAACTGTGGGTGTACCTACACCTCAAAGACTGCAGTGGTTTAAGAAGGCAGCTCACCACCACATTCTCAAGGGCAATTAGGGATGGGCAATAAATGCTGGCCTAGTCAATGAGGCCCACATCCCATGAACAAATTTTTAAAAACTCCATCCACAGCGTTTGGGGGGTGGAATGAAGAGCTGCACCACCCTGGACTGGTGGAGGATGAAGGAGTCGTGGCAGCTGCCTGGGAAGTGCGCGCATGCATGCGGGAAGCTCTTGTGGTTGCAGACCATTTGAACATTGAGGGAGTGGAAGCCCTTCTGACTGATGAATCTCACTGGCTGGTCTCTCAGTGCCTCTATGGCCACATAGGTGCAATCGATAATGCCCTGGACCTGGGGGAATCCAGCAATGGAAGCAGAATCCACTGCCCTTTGTGCCTGCGAGGCCCCATCTGTCTGAAATTGGGCATCAGTGACCTGCGAGATGCAGTGGTGTGCAGCCGTTTGTGAGACGCCACCAGGGCCTGCAGCTGATCCTTGGAAGGAGCCAGATTTGAAAAAAATTCAAGGCCACAGTGACTTTGACAGCTAGTGACCTAATTCCCTGGCTATGGTGAGCAGTGCTGCGAGGTGTGAGGTCTTCCGCCATGACGGCACAAACCTGTGTGACCAGCTGCCTGGATAGGCCCTGTGGCACTGATTATCCAACATGTCCAGGTTGCGCCGTCTTCAGCAATAGACCCTATGCTGAAGCTATTGTCTCCGTTGCCTTCCTGCCCTTGTCAGTCCCTAATGCCCTCATGTTCAGGACTCTATCTCTGTTGCTGGGGATGTTGATTGTCATCGCCTCTAGACCCAAGATCTGAGAATCATACTGCCAGTTACCAGCTGATGCCTTCCTTGTACTCAGCTGGACTCCCAATAATGTATGGAACCCTGTTCCCCCGCGATACCAGGAGGGTGATGCCCACCCCCTGCACTGCCCGATTGCATACAGACCACTCTCTGTGCCAATGGCTGAGTGGCCCTGTCGTCCATGCTTCCTTTATGAGCTCACCTAATTACCTGGTGAGGCCATGACAGGCTCCCAGCTTTGTTGCCACCTCCATGCACTTGGTCTGCCCCTGATGCAGCTTGCAACCTATGCGCCGCTGCCAAAATCCCAAACTGGCCCTCAACGGGCTGACAATGAGCTCTTTGACAACATTAATTGACCTCATCTCTAAATCAGGTGGGTTGCCAGGTCCCACCTTCCCCTGTCCTGAGGAAAATCCACTGCCGGCAGGATCAACGATGGGAAACCAGCATGGCGCCCGACACCACTATTTTTAGTGCCTGCCCACCTCTATTCCTTTCCCCATCGGGACCTAAACCACCTGCCCAATATCTTTTAACTTTGCAACTTAACACATTAGTCCCTTTATCAGATCTGCTAGAATGACCTGTGTGGCTGGTTGAAACTGGAAGGAGAGGTGGGAAAGGGTTTATTTTCTCTGCTTGGAATAGACTTTGTAGTCGCAAGGTGTAAGAGAATGTGTCCTCTCTGTTGATTGTGTAGTGGTGATTTTGGTAAATTGGGTTAATTGTTTTGCTGGGAAGTCAGAAGAATTAGTAGGAAGAGTTATTTTTTTCTGCCAGGATCATTCTGTGTTGCAGCAAAGTAGATGAAAGAAGGTTTGTGCTTATTAGCTGTGGATAGACAGCCGGATGAAAGAGTTAATCCCTACTGCTGGGAACAGACTTTCTGGTGACTCCCTGATACTGGGAAGAGGCGAGGGGAATGCCTTAAACCCTGCAGCTTGGAACAGCCTGTGCAGTAGTTGGTTCTAGCTCACTAAAGGGAGGGTTAATATCCTGAGTCATCTGGCTACTGCTGCTGCCACTGGAATGCATCTCCCTATTGATGAGGTTTTCTAGCTGAAGGATAAGCAGAACGATGTTGTGACTATGTACTGCTGCTGATGTGCAATCCGATAGCGAGGCCTCGAGACAGCTAAAAGAAGCAGTCTGTGTGTAATGTAATTACAGTGCTGACGAGGGCTATGATGCAGGATTAGGTGCTATATACAGTACAGAAACTGCTCGACACTCCAGTAGCACTCCTGAGGCATTGGTGGGTGAAGATACTGCTTATCTTTATACGGTCAAAAGGATGCTTAACTTATTTTAAAATGTCTTTGACTAAGGATTGCAGTGAAGAGATTGCTTATCAGCAGGAGCAGTTTTGCTGATTCCTGCCACCTTCAAAACATGCAGTGACTTGTAGAACTGTTCTATTTTAATAAGTCGCTACAGAGGATTATTTTTAAAAAGCTTTCTTTTTTTCTCCCCCCTCTCCTTGTTGCAGGGCAGTGCCACGCTGCATCTCTATCCACATTTCCGACCTGTCCTGGAGTTTCAAGGTAAGAGCTGTCTTTAGTGAGTTGGGTGTGAGCTTTTAAAGCATAACCCTTTCCAGAAAGGAGAATTTTTCCGAGTACCCGAATAATGAAAGCGTGTGGTATGTTCAAGGCAGCATTGCCCATTGAAACTGCATTTGTGCTTTAGAGAGTCAAGTTTGTTCATGTGCATTATTCTGAAGGGAGAGGTTGGAGTGGGCCAAGTGTTAAAAGGATGCCACAATTTAAATAGTAGGGTAAAGCTGAGCCATGTAAGGCCAAGGGAGTTGACAATGATTTGACAATGTTTAGATTGCCATCTTTAGTTGCAGTGTCGGATGTCCCATCATGGTTCCTTATCTTCCTGGCTGGTTGCTTTGCGTCTTATGGGTGGATGCGTGATGCCTTGCGACAGCTCAGGCTTGCTTCCAGTTGTGGTGCCGTCTGCAGTATATGTCTGCACCACAGGAAAATCGACAGAGGGTTTCTCTCTCCACCAGAGCCCATTTTACAGTGAGGCTACTCGCCATCATTTAATGTGGGAAACTCAATAATGAATCGCATCAAGAGGATCCTCTCCAGCTTTTTCAGCTGGTTTCATGTCCTCTTGCTTTAGTTCTCACTGTTCAGCCTGAGAAGGTTGTTATATCCCAAATGTGATGTTATATTATTTACACTGGCTTCTTTCACTGTGAAAGGAAGTTGGCTCAATCAATGTAGAAAACACAAAGGGCGAGCAAGTGTTTACCTCCAAAATGTAGGTGACACCCACAATATTCAGGCAACTTGGAAATGATGACGATGCATATGAAATGAAAGAGCATCAGCAGATGCTATTGTTAACCAGGTGTTTCAACCTGCAGCTTATGAGCAGCCATTTTGTATAGACTGTGGCATTACAAATGGGAGATTAACATCACTCCCCTGCTATTCATGAAGCCACTGGGGTGAAACTTCAGGATGTCATGTGAGGGGGTGTTTTATACACTATATTTGTGTACAATCTGTCTCTGACTGTCAGTTTTTAAGCAAAAACCGCAATAACCAGTGATAGCTGGGAGAGTGTGCAATTACCTCCCTTTATAATGTTCTGTATTATGTGACATTCAGTAAAATACAGTTTCCCTTTCAGCAGCTACAATTAGAAGCATCGCCATGTATTGGTTCTTTTATTCCATCATGTGTATCTCAAACCTGTATGTGTGTATCAGTGTCTGTGCCTCTTCATAATTTCTCCCAAATCATACATTAGAAGCAAAACCAGGTCACTGTCAGAAAGCTTAAACTGTGCAGAATGCAGCTGCCCTTCATCATTTTATCAGCCATAGTTTCGGAGAGATGTGCGCCGTACAGCGTATTAGTACTGGAGGCAGTAAATAGTCATAATCCACACCCTGTCCTCTGCCTCATGTGGGTGACATTGGAGGGTCAGATGGAATAGCCTTTGCTCTCAGCATTTTAGTTAAAAAGTCTATTGGAGCAAAACACCTCCTTATCTAACCACTTAGAAGTGTTTCAGAAATCATCAGAACAATGTAGAATATTTCCCACTGTCGATAATTGTTAAGTAGGAAGAGATGAGTTGAAAGGGTTAATCCATCTGTTAGGAAAAGGCTAGCCAATCTCTCCCTGTAACTGAGAAGAGCTGGATTTAAAGGTGTGAATTTTATACAAAATATATTTTCCCAGGCTGCTTCTAACCCTTAGGTTTAAAACAGATAAACCCAGGATTATGGAAGATTGGGAGCTGCTGGTAAGTGTGAAGGTCTTTCCTTTTATATTGTTTATTGTTGTAAAATAACCCAGCTGAATATGATAGTATCAGACCTACAGCAACCTTATCTTTGAGTATTTCTCTGTCAAATACATGTCTGCCCAGGCACTCCAGTGCAGTACTTGGAGAGTGCTGCATCATCCACTGTGCTGCTCTGTGAATGAAGCATTAAACCAAAACCTGTTCTGGCAGTTCCCACGGTGCTATTGGAAGAGCAAGAAATTTACTAGAGTCCTGGCCTACATTGGTTAGCAAGACCTTGAATTTAAATTCTCATCCTGGTTTTCAAATCCCTCCATCGCCTCACCCCTTCCTATCGCTGTAGCCACCTCCAGATCTGGAACCCTTGAGATCTCTGCGTTCTCCAATTCTGACCTCTTGTGCATCATCGATTTCCATCACCCCATCATTGGTAGCTACACCTTCAACTCTAGAAATCCCTCCCTAAACCTCTCCATCTCTCTACTTCCCTTTAAGATGCTCCTTAAACTCTACCTGTTTTGGCCACCTGCCCTAATATCTCTTTATGTGGCTTAGTGTCAGATTTTGTCTGATAATTCTGCGGTGAAACGCCTTGAGATGCTTTCCTACTTAAAAGGCACTATGTTCTTGAAGGGATGGTGCCACTATGGTACAGTGTCTTGCAAGGCACTTTGTTTATACGCAGAGGAGGATCAGTGACATGATCTGCTGTACAATAATGCCATTATGTGTTTTGCTTTATTATTTTTAGTTTTCAATATCAGTTACATTTTAAAATGTTGAAAACTGCTGTTAAAATTTTCATGCTGTGGCAGGTGAAAGGAAAGAACTTGATTTCTGTAGTGTCATTCTCATCCTCAGGATGCCCTGAAGCAACAAATTCCTTTTGAAATGTAGTTACTGTGGTTTTGTAGGCAAAGGCTGCAGCTGATCAGTGCAGTTGAGATTCTGCAGGTTGGCGTGCTGTCCAAAATGATGATGCAGGATATCCAGGAACACAATATCAGCCTGAAAACCTCCAGTATAACGGCACCATTCCCGTTATGTGCCCTGCATCCGCCACCTGTTGATGTGCAGCACACAGAAGCTGTCAACTGTCATATTCTTAAAAGCAAAATACTGCGGATGCTGGAAATCTGAAATAAAAACAAGAAATGCTGGAAATACTCAGCAGGTCTGGCAGCATCTGTGGAGAGAGAAGCAGAGTTAACATTTCAGGTCAGTGACCCTTCATCAGAACTGTCATATTCTGTTTACCAGCCAGGGTCATGATCAGTAGCAAGGGTTGATTAACATAGCTGGCTGAGAATGCCATGCCATCAATGAGCCTCCTTCAGAGCTAAGGAGGTGTGGCAGCCTATGGCCTAATTTATTATTGGGTCCCTGTCTTGTACTTCAATCCAAATAGATTCCAGCTTAATGGGAAATGAAACAGTTGCAAGTATCCTCGTGTCCATTTTCAGTGATGTTCATTTAAAGGTTAATTAGTATTCCTTTTTTTTTAATTTGCAAAAAGTTGAGAAAGACAAATTTCTATGAATCTTAGGAAAAAATATTGAAATGCCCATACTATTTTAATTTAGCATTTATTTTACCTAACTGTTACCTTGTAGTCTGTTGCTTGACTATAAGCCTAAAGCAGGAGGCTTGTAATCCAACTGCGGCCTAGTGTGCATTCATAACCCGCAAGCCATTTTAATAGAGCAGGAATAAGATTATCCAATAACTTTATGTTCCTATAGCAACGGTCAGCTGCTGTCAGACCAGAACCTTAATGTCAGGCACGACAAAGAATGCTATAATTATATATTTTTTTAACTTTGAAAATTCTTAAAACTAGGGCGTTTCTGAGATAATGTGACTAATATCGCAAAGGAGTTTTGATGCAATGACATGCTTTATTCAATGAGATGGATATCAATAAGATTTTGTGACACGTGTATTGGCTCGATTATTAATGTGCCTCCTCTAAGCAGCTTCTTTGAAAATGGAGATTGAAGGCACAGAACAATAATAATAAATAATAATAAACTAGTATAATTTTTTTAAGATATCAGATAAATAGGATAGCAATGAAAATGGTATGAAAACCACAATTCAGTTAGAAGCTGGAGGGAAAGCGAAGATATAATTCTGAATAATAAACAAGGAAGGATTAGTGAGAAACTGAAAGGTCAAAGCTAGTCATATATTAATCATCTTAATAGTCATCTCCCATGCTACAGGTCATAAATGAGTCAGACATTAGGGTGTTTTACACTATGGATTTGCTAAGCCCCCAAGTTAATATTCACTCCTACCGGTTCAAGAGATGTCCTCCCCCCTATTTATAGGGCATCTCTCTCTACCCACATTTCCCCCACCCCACCCTAGTCTTTGTCCATTTCCCACAACCGATTTTCTTTCTCTCCACTGTTCAGTAAGGTCGATCTCTCTTTTTCCTCCTCCAAACATGGTGCATTCTCTGCCCTTCTGTCTCTCCTGTCACCCCAATGGAGTGTTACTCTTGCTCTCTGTGTCCCCCTTCAATCAGGTTCCCAAAAGTACCTTTGTCCCTCTGTGCTCCCCTCCTAACAGGATTTTTTATCCCATTCTACCTCAAGGGAATCTACCCTCTCTACCAAGAGGGTTTCTCTGTTGCTGCCTCCAACAGTTTCTGCATCTCTCCCTGCTTCCTGTTCTGCAGCACTGCTAAAATAAATGAAACTATGAGTTCACTCACTGGAGGTGAACCTCCTGGTCAATACATACCGGAGCTGTAGTGGGCTATATCAGTGTTTTGTAAATGTCTTTTGGTTGTTCCCCACCAAAATATTCTCATAATTTCTCTCAGTCTTCTAACTATGGATACTATTATTGATAAGTCTGAAAAAAGTTGTTCACTATCTTCACTTTTGTTTTTCTCTCTCTTTCTACTCCTGTTCTCTTTTCTGTCCTCC
The DNA here is from genome assembly GCF_036365525.1 of Heterodontus francisci. Lineage (NCBI taxonomy): Eukaryota > Metazoa > Chordata > Chondrichthyes > Heterodontiformes > Heterodontidae > Heterodontus > Heterodontus francisci. Next base: position 53,477,571 of record NC_090393.1, read on the forward strand.
TCCATTCAGCTTCTCCCATTTTCTTTACCTTCAGTTCTGTTTTTCTCTCAACTCCTCCACATCTATTTTTCAGTTTTTTTTCTTATTACACATTCCCCTTTTCTTACTCTTTCATTTTTACCTCCCTTGTTTGTCTCTAATTTTTTGTACTCTGTTTCATAAGGCATTCTGCTTTGCAATTAGGATCAGGACGGATGACTGAAGGAGCTCAGCAAGTGAGCGGCACTAGGCTAGGGCCACTGATGATCCACAGGGAGTGGGAGGGAAGGCATATCTGAAAATATCTGCATCAAAACAGGTAAAGGATCAGCCCAACATAGAAACATTGTACTCACTTTAATACAATCTATTGATTATAAATTAAACAATGTTACAAAAAAGATCTAATTACTCTTCAGAGGACATCCCATAGCTAGAATGCAACCTGTAAGTATATTTGTCCTAATGCTGCTGTTATCCAGATGGCAACATCAGAAGCAGTTAAAAAATCATGAAATTTTCACTGCACCTCCCTACCACACCCACCCAATGCAACCTTGTAGCACGTCGGGAGCAAGTTTCTTTAGCACATATCTTTGTGATGTGGCAGTCACCCTAAATCTGTGTAGAAACGATTGGAAAAGGCAACCTGTGTGGGGTTTTATAGTTTGTGCTCTAAGCCGGGTAAGAGGATAGGGTTCATAAATCAGCAGTACTATGCAGACCGCCAATAATGTTAATTCCTCACACAGTGTATTTCTGCTTTAGCGTAGGCAATTGGAGGACTGCACCTGTTTCAAGGTCATATGCTGTTTACTTTGGAAAGCCTTCAACACTGGAACCATTCAGTGTCTGAGGAACATCATTCCTCACACTTCTATTTTAGCTCTGTCCTGATATACTGTGATTATTCACCAGTTTTCATCTGGCAGCATAGCCTACCCCTGCTGGACAGGAGCAGTGCACCAGGACTGTGCTGTACCTGAGTTTTCCTCCCAAAGATGGCCTCAGTGTAGGTCCACTCTGTCCTGGACCTAGGGTCAGAAAACTGGGTTGGACAAAGGAGCACAACTGCAGGACTTTGCACCAGCCTCATGACCCAAAAAAGGCTGTAAATTTGAAAACAGAAAGGGCAGCTATATTTCAGGCATGTCTTCAGTTTGTTACTGGGCCCTCCTCAAACTTTCTGATGTGAGGAGAATCCTGATGCAAGACTGCACTGTTAGCTTCATGGAACACCTCTCATGACTGGGTGAACCATGCCTGCAGGAACAGGAGACTGTGGTGGAAGATTGGCAACACAGTCCTGCTCCCTCTTTTGAATCAATTGCGATGTGTCTGCACCTGTAGCAGATGCTCACGCCTGACTCCACGGGAAGGGTTTTTAGCCCCCAATGAGGGTGAGCATGGAGGTGGCTGGGTGCGAAAACTCACACCACTGGCTGGCATGTTGGTTTCCCAGAACCATTTTCCCACAGATAGGATGGGGGCTACCTGCCCGTAAGAGGTGGTAGCCAATTAGCCTTGTCAAAAACCTATTACGGCCTATTGTCAGAGGTCGACTGGAATTTTCCAGTCAGCCTCCGCGTCCCCAGAAGTGTCCGAGAACAGAGTAGCTGCCTGGAGGCGGCCTCCCAGTGGCACACTGTGGGGCCAGCGCTGCAGGCAGGCTTTGAGGCTATCACTGCCTGCCTGGCTTCAGCTGAGCCGCAGGCCAACCTTCCGATTCCCCCTCCACTATGGTGCCCCAGCTGCTAAGTGCATTTTTTATTTTAAAGTTTAAAAAAAAGTTGGAGAGAGAGTGCCTCTATCATGGGGCACCTTTTCTCTCTTTTAGCAGAAAAGGCAGCCTGCTACCTCTTCAGTGTTGGAGGGCCTCCTATTGACCCTCCACCTTCGAGAGTCCACCAACTCTCCTTAATTGGACAACAAACCCGCCCTCTGGCCATTGATTGGACAATTTGGGGAAAATCACAGCCGATTGACTGTTCTCCACATAGTGGGCTGAATTTTATGGGCTCCCCAGAACCTTTTTTTATTATTTGTTCCTGGGATGTGGGTGTCGCTGGCTAGGGCAGCAGTTATTGCCCTCCCTAATTGCCCTGGAGAAGGTGGTGGTGAGCTGCCTTCTAGAACCAATGCAGTCCATGCAGGATAGGTACACCTACCGTGCTGTTAGGAAGGGAGTTCCAGGATTTTGACCCAGTGACAGTGAAGGAACGGCGATATAGTTCCAAGTCAGGATGGTGTGTGACTTGGAGGGGAACTTGCAGGTGGTGATGTTCCCATGCATCTGCTGCCCTTGTCCTACTAGGTGACAGAGGTCGCAGGTTTGGAAGATGCTGTCTAAGGAGCTTTGGTGCGTTGTTACAGTGCATCTTGTAGATGGTACACACTGTTGCCACTGTGCGTTGGTGGTGGATGGAGTGAATGTTGTGGGTGAGGTGCTAATCAAGCGGGCTGCTTTGGCCTGGATGATGTCGAGCTTCTTGAGTGTTGTTGGAGCTGCACCCATCCAGACAAGTGGAGAGTATTCCATCACACTCCTGACTTGTGCCTTGTCGATGGTGGACAGGCTTTGGGGAATCAGGCGGTGAGTTACTCACCGCAGGATTCTTAGCCTCTGACCTGCTCTTGTAGCCACGGTATTTATATGGCTACTCCAGTTCTGTTTCTGGTCAATGGTCACCCCCAGGATGTTGATAGTGGAGGATTCATAATGGGTCTCTTCTGTTTTTCTTGACCATTGCATCTGGGTAATTGGCATTTGGTGCCCAACTATCTTGAGATGGAACCACATTGAAATATATGGGGGGACATTGTAGGAATTGCAAAGGGGGGACATAACCCATGGCAAAATAATTTGGGAGGTCTGCCACAAGCATCTTATCCCTCCCGCACACCTCTGTGTTTATCTGTTGAATAAACCCATTTTATGAATGCTGATGCTTCAAAAAATATATCTGGCAACATAAGTTTTGAATATTTTATATGGGAAACTCTACCCAAGATTGATGCTGGATGTTGGTGCTGCGAGTGGTGAGGTGCATGGTAGCATTCTCCGTATAGTTCCCCAATGTTGGAGATGAATTGATGAGCTCCCAAGTTTTGACACTGTTGGAATAACCCTTAGTGACACCCAGCCGGGAATGATGAATGGATAAAAAAACAGTTGTTAGTTTTCTGCTCTGTTTGGCAAGGTATGCTGTGTGCCATGAGAAAAATTGGAGTATTGAGCCAAAATCTGACTGATGTCTTGGGGTTCAGGATGGAGCCACATGTATAGAACTTACTTAGGCACTGGCACTGCGTTACAGACAGTCAAAGAGAGGCATTCTGGTTGACGTAGCATACCCCTTTCTTGCCTTTGCAGGACATGTGTACACATATAGATTTGTCATAAAATTGCAGCTGTAACAATAATGGTTTGAATAGCATGGTTAAGTCATACGTGAGGGTGCAACACCTTATAAAATTTTCAGGCCACCTTTCTTATTTATTTTACATCTTCTGGGATGTATCTTTAATACTATGGTGATAAACTCTGAACTAGTTCTTTTTTATTTGTTTATGGGAAGTGAACGCTTTTGGCAAGGCCAGTATTTATTGCCCATCTCTAATTGTCTTTGAGAAAGAGTACTGTTAGGTAGGAATTTTGACCCAATGAGGATGAAGGAACAGCGATATATTACCAAGTTAGATGATGTGTGACTTAGGATCATTGGAAATAGGAGCAGGAGTAGGCCATTCGGCCCATTAAGCCTACTCCGCAATTCAAACAGATCATGGCTGATCATCTACCTCTACGCCATTTTTCCCACTATCCCCATATCCCTTGATGTCATCAGTATCCATAAATCTATCGATTTCTGTCTTGAACATTCCCAATGATTGAACTTCCACAGCCTCTGGGGTAGAGAATTCCGCAGATTCACAATCATCTGAGTAAAGAAATTCCTCCTCATCTCAGTCTTAAATGGCCTGCCCGTTATTCTGAGACTGTGTTTCCTTGTTCTAGGCTCACCAGCCAGACAAAACCTCTTATTCACATCTACCCTGTCACGCCCTGTAAGACTTGGAGGGGAACTTACAGGTGGTGGTGTTCCCATGCACCTGCTATCCTTGTTCTTCTAGGCGATAGAGGTCGTGGGCTTGGGAGGTGCTGTTGAAGAAGCTGTAACAAGTTTGTACAGTGCATCTTGTAGATGATACATACTGCAGCTGTGGCGCAGAAGTGGTGGAGGGAGTGACTGTTCAAGGTGTTGGATGGGGTGCCAGTCAAGCCGGCTGCTTTGTCCTGGATGGTGTCGAGCTTCCTGAGTGTTGTTAGAGCTGCACTCATCCAGTCAAGTGTAGTGTATTCCATCACACTCCTGAATTGGGTCTTGTAGATGTGGAAAGGCTTTGGGGAGTCAGGAGGTGAGTCACTCGCCACATAATAACCAGCCTTTGGCCTGCTCTTGTCACCGCAGTATTTATATGGCTGGTCCAGTTAAGTTTCTGGTCAATGGTGACCCCCAGGATGTTGACGGTGGGGTATTTGGCAATGGTAATGTTGTTGAATGTCAAGGGGAGGTGTTTAGACTCTCTTTGTTGGACGTGGTCATTGCACATTTGTGTAGTGTGGATAAAAGCAAAATACTGCAGATACTAGAAATCTGAAATAAAAACAAGAAATGCTGGAAATATCCAGCAGGTCTGGCAGCATCTGTGGAGAGAAAAGCAGAGTTAACATTTCAGGTCAGTAACCCTTTATGTGTAGTGTGAATGTTACTTGCCATTTATTAACCCACGCCTGAATGTTGTCCAGGTCTTCCTGCAGGCAGTAATACTGCTTCATTATATGAGGAGTTGCGAATGGAACTGCATACAATCATTAGCAAACGTTTCCACTTCTGAACCTATGATGGAGGGAAGGTCATTGATGAAGCGGCTAAAGATGGTTGCGTCAATGACACTACCCTGAGGAACTCCTACAGCAATGGGGCTGCGATGATTGGCCTCCAGCCCCATAACAATCTTCCTTTGTGCTTGGTATGAAACCAACCATTGAGGAGTTTCCCCCTGATTTCCGCTGACTTTAATTTTACTAGGACTCCCTGATACCACACTCAGTCAAAGTCTGACTTAATGTCAAGGGCAATCACTGTCACCTCAGCTGCTGAATTCATCTCTTTTGTCCAAGTTTGGACCAAGGCTGTAATGGAGTTTGGAGCTGAGTGGTTCTGGTGGAACCCAAACTGAGCATCAGTGAGCTGATTATTGGTGAGTAAGTGTCACTTGATAGCACTGTTTATGACACCTTCCATCATATTTCTGATGATTGAGAATAGAATGATGGAGCAGTAATTGGCCGAATTGGATTGGTCCTGCTTTTTGAGGACAGGTCGTACCAGCATTGTGACTGTTCTATAAGAGCTTGACCAGAGACGTGGCTAGTTCTGGAGCATAAGTCTTCAGCACTACTACTGGGAAATTGTCAGGGACCATAGCCTTTTCCGTATCCAGTGTGCTTAGCTGTTCCTTGATATCACGTAGCATGAATCAAATTGGCTGAAGACTGGCTTCTGAGATGGTGGGGACCTCAGGAGGAGGCCAAGATGGATCATCCACTTGGCACTTCTGGCTGAAGGAGGATGCAAATGCTTCTGCTTTATCTTTTGCGCCAACATGCTAGGTTCCATCATCATTGAGGATGGGGATGTTCAGGAAGGCTCCTCCTTCTTTTAGTTGTTCAATTGCCCACCACCTTTCATGACTGGATGTGGCAGGACTGCAGAGCTTTGATCTGATCTGTTGGTTGTGGTATTATTTGGCTCTGTCTATAGAATACTGCTTTCATTTTTAGCATGCATGTAATCCTATGTTGTAACTTCACCAGATTGGCACCTCATTTTTAGGTATGCTTCTGGACTGCTCTTCTACACTCCTCATTGAACCAATATTGATCCCCTGACTTGATGGTAATGGTAGAGTGAGGGATATGCTGGGCCATAAGGTTACAGATTGTGTGGAATACAGTTTCGCTGCTTCTGATGCCCCACAGTACCTCATGGATGCTCAGCTTTGAGCTGCCAGATATGTTCTGAATTTATTTTATTTAGCGCAGTGGTAGTGACACACAGTACTATGGAGAGTGTCCTCAATGGGGCAACGGAACTTTGTCACTTCTACCACTATTGCCATGGACAGATACATCTGCGACAGGTAGATTGGTGAGGTGAAATAGGTTTTTCCGTCATGTTAGTTCATTCACCACCTGCTGCAGGCTCAGTCTGGCAGTTATTCCTTCAGGACTCATTCAGTAGTGATGCAACCAAGCCACCCTTGGTAATGGACATTGTAATCCCCACCCAGAGTACATTCTATGCCTATGCTACCCTCAGTGCTTCTTCCAAGTGGTGTTCATCAGCTGAGGGAGGGTAGTAGGTGGTAAAAAGCAGGAGATTTCTTTGTCCAGTTCCGATGAAGGGTCACTGACCCGAAACGTTAACTCTGCTTCTCTTTTCACAGATGCTGCCAGACCTGCTGAGTATTTCCAGCATTTCTTGTTTTTATTTCAGATTTCCAGCATCTGCAGTATTTTGCTTTTATTGCTTTGATTTCTTTGACAATGTTTGACCTGATGTCATCAGTCAATGTTTGGGGAGTTGCAGGGTCACTACCTTTTGACTGTATACCACTGTGCTGCCACCTGTGGTTGATGGTTAGCCAGCTATTGCTTGACTAGTCTGTGGCACAGCTCTCCCAATTTTGGCATAAGTTTCCAGATGCTAGTGAGGTCAACTGGGCCGGGCGTGCCTTTGTTGCGCCTGGTACCTTTGTTGATGCTAGGCAGTCTGCCCTTTTTTTAGTTATAGTTTTGCATAGCAGATTGATACAACTGAATGGCTTGCTCGGCCATTTCAGAAGGCAGTTACAAGCCAACCGCATTGCTGTGGGTCTGGGGCCCCATATAGGCCAGAGCAGCCAACGATGGCAGATTTCCTTCCCTAAAAGATGTTTGTGAACTAGATGGGTTTTTACGACAATCCAGTAGTTTCATGGTCACCATCGCTAATAATAGCTTTTTATTCCAGATTTATTTAAATAATTGAATTCAAATTCACAAACTGCCGGGATATGAATTCTTTTGTCTGAGGATTAATAGTCCAGGGCTCTGGATTACTTGTCCAGTAACATAACCACTGTGCTGCCATACCCATATGATTGACCCATTTGGTCAATGTCAAGGCTACCATCAATATTACGCAATATTATACACCCATTCCACAGAGACACCAAAGAACGTTGATTCTATTCAATGTTTTATTTTAGTTAACATATTCAATTTGCTACAATTTTTTAGCAATGCATGCAACAGTTTAGCCTGAATGCAACTCTCTTAATTCTGTAGTGACTAACGTAGAAGAGGGAATTCCGCCACAAAGAAGGAATCTTAGTCTCAGAATTATTTTCATGAGGGATCTTGACCGCCCAGACTCTTGGGATGAGGGAATCTCTTCAGCATGCCTCCTTTTAATGGTCGTATCTCTGTCTCACTCTGGCAAATATGCAATTTAAATTGTTTTAAGCTACCGACTCGCCCAAGCAGGGGAGTTGATAAGCTAACATCAGAGACAAGCTGTGTTTAATGTTTCAATTCTCTTTCATGACGTTTCGATGCCTCACTTTAATCTGGGGAGTGTTTTAAATCATTCAGAACAAATTGAATTTGTGTACTGACCTTGCGAGGAGGTTCTGTGGGAGTGCTGAGTCATACAGTTGTGAGGCCGGCAGATGGTTGGTTTTGCCTAATTGTCAGTAGAAATTGTGTTATGTTCATTTTGACTGCCTAAGGGGATTGACGGGTGAAAGAAGCAGGTAATGATTTTTCGGGGGGGGGGGGGGGCAGTTAAGGCAGGATCTGCTTAGAATACAGCTGAGGTTGAAGGATTTTTGTTCTTTCCTTTTCCTTGTAGATCTACCTTGTATAAGTTGTGATTTGAAACGGAATGGCCAAGAGATTCTTTGCTGATTATTTAATTTCATAAATCAGGATTATTATGTGGTCGCATTGGTATACAATTGTTTTATGGTATATTGCCAGAATTTAGTCCATACCAATCTCTCTCTCTCTCACACACACACACTTTCTGTCTCAGACATATTGAGTGAGGATTTACTGTCGCTGGTGAATAAACGAACCTGCTGTTCGTTGGATTTGCTCTTGCCCATTTAATTTCTGTGACATTTTGTTCTGGAAGTTGCTGTCAGTTAGAGATCCAAATGGCACAGCACCCTCCATGGGGCATCTGGGACCTGTGAAAGCGGGGGAAGCAACTGTGTATCTCATTAACCAATCAGGTTGAAATATTGTGAATGAACAGCAAAGAGCCTGAACCAGGAAGCATACATTAGAACAGTGATTTCAGAATCAAATCAGGCCATGAAAGTGAAATAAAGAGAGGGAAAGAAAGATTTTCTTAAGAGAGATAGAAAAAAAGATAAGGAAAGAGAAAAGAAAAAAACATTTAATTTTTTAAAATTTTCAACAATTTAAATTTGCAGGAATGAAACTGCACACTTGTAAAAGTTAATTTTCAAGTTGTTTGGCAGCAATTAAGACTTATCACTCGGTTAAAAAACAGAACTTAGCCTGAAATGGACAAGCCCTAACTTTCCGTGGCCAGTTTAGTCCGCATCTACGACACCAGTACAGGAACTTCACGTCTTTGAACGGCAGACGGCAGGATGTCGTTTTCCGCAGCTGACGGAGGAGCAGCGTATCTCAGAAAGCAACATTTGAATTTTCACCTTTAATTGTGCATCTGCCCTTGCCTGAAGTCGCTGTGTGATTTGTACATTGTTATGTTTACGCTAAATTCTGGCCCATGATCTTGTCACTAACAGAGAACTTTGCACAGCAATGCATCCCCCATAGAATTGTGTTGATTATTTATGATAGTAGTGACAGAAACAGTGCAAGTAAAATTTTGCTCTGAATTTCTTTATTAGAAGGGAGGAACTGGTTATTGATGATGACTGTTCATTTTTGCAATATGTGCATGTACTTGCAGAACAGCATCGCACAAGAATGCAACACCTTTGCATTAGACACTCTTTGTAGCACTCTCAATCTGGGTTGAAAATATTGTAATTTCTGATATCTAATATGATCTGATTGTTCATTTTAAATGAACTCGTTTTCATTGGAATCAGTAACGCTGAATTCAGTAGGCTGTGGGGGTGTTAAATTTCTCTTGGTGAACCGTGAATGCACTGAAAGGTTTTATTTTTACTCCCTTTTTAGCACATTCACAGGAACATGCAAGTTTACTTTGTGTTTTGTTGGAAGCCAGATGCATCACAGTTAAGCAGCCAATCAAAACTCATCTGTGCTAATGCTGCTGAAGCACTTGTTAACTGTCATAATTAACATGTAAACTTAGTAAATAACACACCTTATAACAATCCAGTATGGAGTGCATGAGTGTTGATGAAGGCAATAAAGAGACTGTGAAATACCCACTTCATAGGAGAGAATCTTCAGGTTATTGGGGATGGCAGAAGGGAATGGTCGCATGGCTTCTATGGATCAAAGGGACAATTTAGTAATGAACAGAAGGCCCAGCGGGCATTGGATCCCATTGAGTTTTGAGTGAACACGGTATCCGTCTGTGCTTCGAAAGATTTACGAAGAAAGGGGCTGCTTTAAGAAAGGTGACAAAGTAGCAATGGATTTGACTATCACTTATGTTGCATTGCTGTTTTTGGAGTATGCCTGTTAATTATCTTGATTTGCTGTGATTAGCAATGCAGAGAGGTTACAGCTTGTAGTTTCACAAAAGTGTTTTTATCCAGAAATATACTGTAAGTGGAGCACAAAAGAGAGGTAATGGTATTTCATAAATACTAGAGAAAGCTAGACAGGGGGGGCGTACAAAGTTGCACCTAAGAAAAGATTGTTGAGGAACTACTAATATAAATATATACACACTGAGCTTCAGTTGGCAAGGTGTTTAACACTTTATTCTGCTGTTGGTAGCAATGTATGCATTGTTGCGCAGACTTCCATTCTCCCTGGAAAGTTTTGTTTCATACAATACATACTGTTCTTTGTTAACGGAAACTACCATCATCGGAAGCCCTTGGAGACAGCAAATAAAACCATTTTCTCACTGTGATAGAAATATGCTTGACAAAAGAAACATTTCAAGATTACATTTTTTTCAAATGACCCGAGACTAGTATGAACTGAAGATTGACTTTGGATTAGCTATGTTTTTAAAAGCTTTTTCACTGGGTCAGAAGAACAGCCATGTACACTAAACACTGTTAATTCAGATACACTTTATTAAGAGTCATTTGTCCTAGATGGTTTTCCTTATTTCTGTTGTTGCCTATATTCAGAAATTAATTTTGTTAGAAGATTACTTTTCCTCTGGGTAAGTCCCTTTTGAGTTGTTAAATTTATGTGAGCTTGCAAACTGGGGGAAAGTAGAAAAATTCATTATCTCTAATTTGGCATACCAAGGGACGTCTTGAAAGGAAGACAGTAAAGACTGGATGATCCTCTAAATTACTGACTGTTTTCTGACAGTTCTGGGGAGGGAAATGTAGTAAAATGGTATGGGAATGCTCTCTGCCTTATAACCGCTGATCTAACATTGCACCAGAATTATCCTCCCCTCCCAAGTCATTGTCACTATATAAATGGCAGTATGAACTGGTATCACTGATGTGGATAGTGATTTGAGGAGAATTTTTTGTTGCTGTAATTGAGGGTTGTTCGTATTTTGTTTATCCGTGAATCTGTTTAGTATTTTGGAAGTTCTATCCACACATATTTTGCTATTTTTAGTCAGCTCTACAAATAGCTTTGGGCTAAGAACGTGAAGTTCCCAATGGGAATCATTTTATTACTATGTTATGAAGAGGAGGACATGGAAGAGGCCAAATTGGTGGCACTTGAAGTGAGACATCGAAGAAGACATTTGTTCCCTACATGTAGATACGTGTTCACCAGGGATTATTAGCTAAAAAAAGTCTTACTTTTCTGAATATCGGTGCTTCAGAAGGTGCACTTCCTGCTGCAGATTATAGGGGAGATACATCAACTGCTAGCTGAAGACCTGCAACTACTTCCACCAGGCAAACAGCAGGACCAGTCAAAGTTACCATTAACTAGAATTTCTTTGTCACTGGGTCCTTACAAAGGAGCATTTGGTGAACTTTGCTACATTAATTCTAGTTAGTGGTAACTTTGACTGGTCCTGCTGTTTGCCTGGTGGAAGTAGTTGCAGGTCTTCAACTACATTAATTAGGCAGCGGGTCACCACTGCATCAAGAAGGTTACTGGTGCTCTATTCAGGAGGGCCACACAATTCATTTCCTTCCCAATGGAGCCACAGAAACAAAGCAAGAGAGTTATCCAATTCTATGGACTAGCAGCATTCTAAATGGTGCAACTGATGGAATGCAGAGAAAACTGAAAGCACCAAATGACAACCCCCTCAATTTTATAGATGAAAAAGAAAGAACTCGCATTTACCTTTCACAACCTCAGGATGCCCAAAGCACTTTACAGCCAATGAAGTACTTTTTCTTGTTTTACATGTAGGGAAATACAGCAGCCTACATGACACCCCAAAAACAGCAATAAGATAAGTGACCAATTAAACTTATTATTTGCCAGTTCTGAAGAAGGGTCAGTGACCTGAAAGGTTAACTCTGCTTCTCTCTCCACAGATGCTGCCAGACCTGCTGAGTTTTTCCAGCATTTTCTGTTTTTATTTCAGATTTCCAGCATCCACAGTATTTTGCTTTTATTAAACTTATTATTTATTCTTTCATGGGATGTGGGTGTCACTGGCAGGCCAGCATTTGTTGTCCCATCCCCAATTGCCCTTGAACTGAGTGACCATTTCAGCAGGCAGTTAAGAGTCAACCACATCGCTGTGGGTCAGGAGTCACATGTAGGCCAGACCAGGTAAGGACAGCAGATTTCCTTTCCTAAAGGACGTTAATGAATCAGATGGGTTTTTACGACAATCAATGATAGTTGTATGCCACCATTACTGAGTCTAGCTTTCAATTCCAGATTTTTATTAATTAATTGAATTTAAATTCCACCAGCTGCTGTTATAGGATTTGAACCGCTGTCCCAGGGCAGTAGCCAGGGCCTCTGGATTACTAACCTAGTGACATTACCACTATGCCATCTCCCCCTGTTGTAGTGATGTTGGTTGAGAGATAAGTATTCATCAGGACATCAAAAGAACACCCCTGCTCTTCTTTGAAATAGTGCCCTGGAATCTTTTACCTCTACCTGAGAAGGCAAACGGTTTAACGTGTCATCCGAAAGACGCCACTCCCAGCGAGCAGTACTCCCACAGTACTGCTGAAAGGGTTAGCTTAGATTAAGTGCTCAAGACCTGCAGTGAAGCTTGAACCTACAACCTTCTGACTAAACGGGGTGAGAGTGCTACCATAGAGCCAGGCTTGACTCAGTCTTTATGAGCAGGACAGGGTTTAATTTCACTAATTTGCAGCTAATGTACAATGCTAATCACCTTACCCTGCAAGTGCATGTCATGAGCTGTCATGACTCTTCCATCATGCAACACTCTACCATATCAGCTCACGTGGCTCCTCAGATACTGAAGCAGTTCGTGTAGAAATGTAGCAAGACCTGAACAAAATCCAGGCTTGGGCTGATGAGTGGCAAGTAACATTCGCGCCACACAAGTGCCAGGCAATGACCATCTCCAACAAGAGAGAATCTAACCATCTCCCCTTGACATTCAACAGCATTACCATCGCTGAATCCCCCACTATCAACATCCTAGGGATTACCATTGACCAGAAACTGAACTGGAGTAGCCATATAAATACCGTGGCTCCAAGAGCAGGTCAGAAGCTAGGAATCCTGAGATGAGTCACCTCCTGACTCCCCAAAGCTTGTCCACCATCTACAAGGCACAAGTCAGGAGTGTGATGGAATACTCTCCACTTGCCTGGATGGTTGCAGCTCCAACAACACTCAAGAAGCTCAACACCATCCAGGACAAAGCAGCCTGCTTGACTGGCACCCCATCTACAAACATTCACTCCCTCCACCACCGACGCACAGTGGCAGCAGTGTGTACCATCTACAAGATGCACTGCAGCAATGCACCAAGGCTCCTTAGACAGCACCTTCCAAACCCGCAACCTCTGCCAACTAGAAGGTCAAGGGCAGCAAATACATGGGAACACCACCATCTGCAAGTTCCCCTCCATGTCACACACCATCCTGACTTGGAACGATATCGCCGTTCCTTCACTGTCGCTGGGTCAAAATCCTGGAACTCCCTTCCTAACAGTACTGTGGGTGTACCTACCCCAAATGGACTGCAGCAGTTCATGATGGCAGCTCACCACCACCTTCTCAAGGGCAATTAGGGATGGGCAATAAATGCTGGCCTGGCCAGCGTCGCCCACATCCCATGAATGAATAAAAAAAAACATAGCTTTGAGTTATATATCTAGATGATTGATTTGTGATCATGGCTTATAACATTAATAAGGCTACTGCAGATGCAGAAAGACAGTGGATATATTGAGATCCATACAGATGTTCGAAAGTCTCATTTCAGATATCTGAGCAAATCTGGTGAGGCTCTGCCATACAAATCAATGAGAGTCTTCACGATCTTTGCAGCTTGCTGTGTACTACATAACATCAAAGGCTGGTTGCTACTGGAAGCTGAAGGAGATGACAATGAAGATCAGTGCTGGTGTGGGAGGAAGGAGAGTTTCCATCTCCACAGCATGAGGAGTGTTAAGAAGAATGGGCGAACATGAATCCACTATATCCAATTCCCTTTTGAAAGTTACAATTGAATTTGCTTCCACCACCTTTATAGTACTGCAGCAGTAAATATAATTACTGTGGCACTGTAAATCTTGCATTGGTTTATAACATCTCATCTTTGGCCTCCTTGTCTCGAGAGACAATGTGTAAGCGCCTGGAGGTGGTCAGTGGTTTGTGAAGCAGCGCCTGGAGTGGCTATAAAGGCCAATTCTAGAGTGGCAGACTCTTCCACAGGTGCTGCAGATAAAATTGGTTGACAGGGCTGTTACACAGTTGGCTCTCCCTTTGCACTTCTGACTTTTTTCCTGCCAACTGCGAAGTCACTTTGACTCGCCACGCTTTAGCCCCGCCTTTATGGTTGCCTGCCAACTCTGGCGATCGCTGGCAACTGACTCCCACGACTTGTGATCAATGTCACAGGACTTCATGTTGCATTTGCAGACGTCTTTAAAGCGGAGCCAAGGACGGCCGGTGGGTCTGATAGCAGTGATGAGCTCACTGTACAATGTGTCCTTGGGGATCCTGCCATCTTCCATGTGGCTCACATGGCCAAGCCATCTCAGGCGCCGCTGGCTTAGTAGGGTGTATAAGCTGGGGATGTTGGCTGCCTCGAGGACTTCAGTGTTGGAGATACGGTCCTGCCACCTGATGCCAAGGATTCTCCGGAGGCAGCGAAGATGGAATGAATAGAGACGTCGCTCTTGGCTGACGTACGTTGTCCAGGCCCCCCTGCCGTAGAGCAAGGTACTGAGGACAAAGGCTTGATACACTTGGACTTTTGTGTTCTGTGTCAGTGCGCCATTTTCTCACACACTCTTGGCCAGTCTGGACATAGCAGTGGAAGCATTTCCCATGCGCTTGTTGATTTCTGCATCGGGGGACAGGTTACTGGTGATAGTTGAGCCTAGGTAGGTGAACTCTTGAACCACTTCCAGAGTGTGGTCGCCGATATTTATGAATGGGGCATTTGTGATGTCCTGTCCCATGATGTTCGTTTCCGTACTTTGGTCTTCGCTCTTAGATGGGCAAGGTTGAACAACCTGCCACCTGATCTTGTGTGGAGGAAAATTCCTTCTTCTGAAGACTTGGACGCATGAGAGAGCAGCAGGGAGAAGATCCCAAACAGTGTAGGTGCGAGAACACAGCCCTGTTTCACACCACTCAGGATAGGAAAGGTGTCTGATGAGGCGCCGCGATGCTGAATTGAAAAGTAGTATTACTATTATCCACTATGCACTCCATCTCCTGCGGTGCCCTTTCATATTGTCATGGAATGAGGTGATGATACTTAGTAGCTTTAGTGGGCATCCGATCTTTGCTAGTAGTCTGAAGAGACCACGTCTGCTGACAAGGTCAAAGGCTTTGGTGAGATCAATGAAAGCAACGTAGAGGGGCATCTGTTGTTCACTGCATTTCTCCTGTAGCTGTTGAAGGGAGAACAGCATGTCAATGGTGGATCTCTCTGCTTGAAAGCCACACTGTGCCTCAGGGTAGACACGCTTAGCCAGCTTCTGGAGTCTGTTTAAAGTGACTCGAGCGAAGACTTTCCCCACTATGCTGAGCAGGGAGATTCCACGGTAGTTGTTGCAGTCACCGCGGTCATCCTTGTTCTTATAGAGGGTGATGATATTGGCATCACGCATGTCCTGTGGTACTGCTCCCTCATCCCAGCACGGGCAAAGCAGTTCGTACAGTGCTGAAAGTATAGCAGGCTTGGCACTCTTGATTATTTCAGGGGTAATGCCGTCCTTCCCAGGGGCTTTTCCGCTGGGTAGAGAATCAATGGCGTCACTGAGTTCCGATTTTGTTGGCTGTACATCCAGCTCATCCATTACTGGCAGAGACTGGGCTACATTGAGGGCGGTCTCAGTGACAACATTTTCCCTGGAGTACAGTTCTAGGTAGTGTTCCACCCAGTGGTCCATTTGCTTGCGTTGGTCAATGATTGTGTCCCCTGATTTAGATTTGAGGGGGGCAATCTTCATGATGGTTGGCCCAAAAGCCCTCTTAATGCCATCATACATTCCTCTGATATTTCCGGTGTCGGAGGCCAGCTGAATATGACTGCATAGGTGTTGCCAGTAGTCATTTGCGCAGTGCCTGGCTGTTCTTTGTGCAGTGCTTCTGGCTGCTTTAAGTGCTACGGATGCTAACTCGCTGGGGGCTTTCTTGTAGTTCAGCAGTGCAATGCACTTAGCGGCTATGACAGGTTCCAGCTCTTCAAAGTGAGATTGAAACCAGTCTGCATTCCGCTTCACACGTTTGCCATAGGTGGTCATTGCTGAGTCATAGATGGCGTCTCTGATGTGGGCCCACTTGGTCTCTGCATCCCCTGTGGGAGTGTTTTGAAGGGTTTTTTCGAGTGAATTTAGAAACTTACATAACAGCTGTGGATGAGAAATTCTGCTAGTGTTGATGCGCGGGCAGCCCTTCTGCTGGGAGTGATGCAGCTTCTTTGGTTTGAGGCTAACCTTGCTGCACACCAGGTGTCGCAGTCCACACTGTGGAAGCTGCGTGCGATTTGAACGCTGTTTAGAGAGGCTCGCCTTGTGACGATGAGGTCCAGCTGGTGCCAATGGCGTGATCTTGGGTGCCTCCAAGAAACCTGGTGACAGGGTTTAGTGTGAAAGAACGAGTTGGTGATGCAAAGGTTATGATAGGTACATAACTCAAGCAGTCTCTGTCCATTCTCATTCATCCTACCAGTGCCATAGCGCCCAAGGCAGGAGGGCCATGAGTCATGGTCGGCCCCAACCCTGGCATTAAAGTCCCCCAGCAGGAACAGGTGTTCGGTGTTGGGGATGCTACTAATGATATTATGGAGTTCCTCGTAGAACTGGTCTTTAGCTTCAGGTGGGGAGCAGAGTGTTGGAGCATAGATGCTGAGTAGGTGTACTAGACCAGAGGCGGTGAACAGATGGATGGACAGTTTGCGTTCCGAGCCATTTGAGGGTGACTCTATCATGCTGAGCAAAGTGTTTCTGATGGCGAAGCCCACTCCATGCTGTCTTGGTTCTTCAGGATCCCTACCCTGCCAGAAGAAGATTTAGTCTTGCTCTCTTCGAGATCCGCTCGCAGGGAGGCGTGTCTCCTGAAGTGATGCAATGTCTACTGAGCTCGTTGTTAATGATGGCAGTCTTCCGAGAATCGTTGATTTGTGTAAGGTCTTCCGACAGGCCAGGACACATAGTTCTGACGTTCCAGCTTGAAAAACAAAGGGCTGGTACCTTCTTTCCTTTTTTGGTCGTGCTGTTTGGTGCGGTGTTGCAGTCCACTTGTCGGGCAATGACCCTGAGCTCCAAGCACCCATTGAATCAGGTGGACTGTGGCGGGACAGAACCTTACTGACCGGGAGCTGCCCGGTTTGAGGCGGGCGGTAGCTGTCCAGTGAGATGCGATGACCTCTCCCACCGACAAAGGCAACCCGTGGCGCCCAATCTCTACGCCAATTGAGCTGGACTTATAACCCGTAACTGCTGCCGTCCGTGTTGATTTGGTCGCTGTGAGGCAACTATGGAGTGACCTCTCCATGGCGCTAGCCTGGGCAGATGTATGGAGGTTGTGAGTTGCCCAAGCGTCAAAACCCCCCTCTCGCCTTCCTGGTGGGCTCCAAAGGAGTGCAGAGCACGACGTTTGGCACCGGTATGTCTGCAGGAACTGCTGGAAACATGCCAAAGGTGACACATGACCGCCTTCGGGGTTGCGCTCCGGACTTCTGTTAGGATTTACTCCCTTAGACTTGGCCTCTCCCGAGATGCCCACAAGGCAGTGGGGTTGTTAGGGCCCCTACACAGGGGTAGGTGGATGCCGGTGGGAGGAGGTGGGGAGAAAGGGGTGCGGGGAGAAGGGGGTGCGACGAGGAGCTGGGAAGGGGGCTGCAGGGGGTAGGGGAGAGGGGTGCAGGGGAAGGGGGTGCGAGGGGAAGATGGTACAAGGGGGGAGCTGGGTAGGGGGTGCAGGCAACAAAACAGCTCACCAGCTCCCACCATCATCCCCCCCATAATGATGCACCGCCACTGGGATCGGGACCCGGGAGCCGAGCCAGAGCCGCAGCGGCGATCGGGGGGAGGAGCGGCCGTGTGGTCCCGGTGCAGTTTATAACACTGTAGATGTATTATCTAGTCCTTTCCAATTGCCGCTTCATCACATATTTGCATAGATTTGTTTTACAATACAAGTTATTTTATTCACCTGTATATTTGTCTAATTGCAATAGGTTTAATTTGATCAGTTTGTTTCCCCCTCCACGTCTTTCAAATTCAGTTTATATACAGATTGAAATCCTTCAGTGAATAAAAGCTGACACTCAGAATGAAATCACTTAAGGTCAGTCTGTTCTCCTCTCCCCCTCCCCTTCACCCCACAACCATACAAAATCCTTCCAGCAACCTTTCTCCTGTAGTGGAAACGGACCCAGGTTTGAGGATCCCTTATACAAGCTTTGGAAGAGGTCTTAAGAATGGAGGCTCGATGACACTTTCTGTAGAGACAGTGACATCTGTGACCACTTCTTGCAAGGCATCAGCTTGAAGGTGCTGGTACTCAGCAGTATCACTGAGCGAATAGTTTAAAATTAGCTTTGGAAGCTCTGTCAAACTGTCCTGTTCGAAGTATGTATTGTACCATTGCAGCTCCACTCCAGGAGCCATCATTGACCTTAGTACCTTTGCCTGGTGTCTTGATGCTGCAATGAATTCCCGGACTGTCACTCTTCTCAGGGTGTTCTGCATGTCATGGGAAACATCTTGCAACATGGTGGAGATGTGGGTAGTGGACATGTACCACTTCTCTATCATCTCAGTGGTATTCATGGAAGCCATTTCTACCTTCTCCATATAACTTTGATGCCCCATAATCATAGCTCTTTTGAGGGCTGCCTCCCACATCCTAAGATTTGGGTCCCTAGGCTCCTCAGCTGTTCTTTGTAGTTTCTTCACCCTCATTGGAGGAATGGCAGTAATCTTCTCTTCCACTCGCAGGTCCTCGTTTTCAATAGTGTTAAGTACTTCAACTAGTGTAAGCCCTTCTGACGTACTGACTGTTTCTTGCTGAGTGGGTGTCTTTGCAATGGTGCTTGCAAGTATAAGATATGAAAGAGTTGGTGAAGAAGTGACAGGAATAGCAGATGTGGAGGTTGCAGTGGCTGTGTTTCTGGATGTAGCTGGCTTCTTCCTCCACAGCAGCCCCTATGATGTGAAATACAAGAACTTGTTTAGCTGTGTACACAGTGATATTTGCTGCTAGAGAAATAGCAGATGTAATACTGAGATTGATAGATATTTGTTAGGCAAATGCATTAAAGGATATTGAACCAAGGCAAAAAATGGAGTTAAGATACAGATCAGCCACCATCTAATTGAATGGCTCAAGAAGCTGAATAGCCTACTCATATTCCAAAGGGAAAGTAGATACTATTTATCAGGAGCCCTGTCCTGCTTGTCGCAACCTTCTGCTGCAACCTTGGTATCTCCTGCTGCAGCTTCTCCTGTTCGTTTGCCTATTACTTTTAAAGCTTATTATTCATGTAGACTCAGGGGGTGTTTAGTCATGTGTTCCGCCCCCAGTTAGAGTTCTTTCTCACTGGCTGCATCCCATCTTTTACTTTGTGGGAGTGAAGACATCGTTGAAGGAATATAAGTGACACAGGGGTCCATTTTTCCTTCCAACAACATAATGAAGGGTGCAGGTACAATGTTTCTTTAAATGAAAATTATCAAAAGCCCATGACTATATGACCTGATGGAGTTTAAATGTTACTTGAGTGATGCAGAGGTTGCCTTTTGCATAAAAGTGAGTTTCCCCGACACCCAGAATCTTACAGAGAGTATGAACAATAAGAAGGTGAGTGAACACTAACTGGTAGAGGATGTGGGTTGGCAACTATGTCTTGGCAAACCTTGGCTGCACTAAGAGATTATTGGACCTCTTTCTGTACTGTTTGACATCTCTTGTGGTGGTGGAGGTAACACTAATAGCTCTGCAATTTCCCTCCATACAAACTGAATCATCCTTTTATGGGTCTTCCTGCCCTTCATGCCCACCAGGCATCTCTTCTTGCCTTCACTTCAGGAAGCCATGGATGCAACAGAGAGCCTTTCTTGCAGTAGTTCCTTCAGTTGTCTTTTATTCTGTGCTGTTCGAATAGAGATATCCTCCCTTTAACTGGCTACACCTTTTAAAGACTGTGCCTGCACTAAGTTTCTGTCCCATCTTCTTAGTGGCATAATCGTATTAGGAACAGTGTTGCCAGGCCAAATCTGGGCCCAGAGAAGAAAGTTCAGCGGACCGTGGTGGAGTCATATGGGCAGGTGGTTGTCCTGCTTCTACTAACCCAATAACAGGATAATCCAGCCATTATTGACTCATGTTTAATACTTATAACATGAAAAGCTTCTTTTGGTCTAAAGGCTGTAGTGTTATCACCATTTTATGGTGGGCCTTACCACATGGAAATATCTCATCAGGAAGTTCTCCAACAAATTGTGTCCTCCAAAATTCTTGCAGATTATCAGATAATGTAATACATTCTTGTGAACCGATTCAATTTTTATTGTTTTCTAGGTATTTTAATGTTAATATCTGATGTTTTTTTTTTGCTTCTGTGTAATTTTTTTACTGGTCAATAAATTTACCTGTTAGTTTTAGCCTCATCATAACAATTTGATAGCATGAATTTTAATGTTTTGGAATGAACAAGTAAAAATAGTGAGCATCTAATGTGGTCTCCAGTGCATGATACCACAAATTAAAGAGTATTTGCTATCCCATTCACGAGATAATTAATTTTTGTTAGTTAAGGTTATTAAGGGATATGGAGCAAAGGTGAATAAATGGAGTTGAGATAGAGATCACCCATGATCTAATTGAATGGTGGGGCAGGCTTAAGAGGCTGAATGGCCTCCTCCTGTTCCTATGTTCCTAGACATGTCAGTTCATAGGAGGTTGAGGCTGCTTATGAAAAGCATTTAGATACCTTTCTCGGAGGTCATATAGGGTCTGCGAGATATTCAAGTTTGTAGAAACAACAAACAATGCTTCTAGTTTGTGCAATGATAACCTCATGGATTCTCTTCGGCATTGATTTTGACCATCATCTTAAAAGCAGTATTTGTGGTTCATTGTGAACCATAATGTATACCAATAGTGCAATAACATTATGTATAATATTCCCATATGCTCACCATATACTTACATGTTTTTAACAGCAAGACAACATGCCTGGGAGGATGAAGCCGTCTCCATGAGACCTCATTGCCCACTTCATCATTGTATATCAGTTGAAGCAGGCACCAATAGAAGGGTATTTTTGAGGAGGGAGCAAGTGACAACTCACTCAACATGGGTGAGGAAGAGGCAGTGAAGCTGGCAGTAGGAAGTCTAGCATGACCAAGTGCCCTGCTGAGTCTCTTTGTGATTCTAACTTCATTGGGCCACCAGTAAAACAGACCATCTGTTATGAGTATTAACTGGTCATGTCACCTAGCTTACTGCATAACACAACATAATTTATTCTGGATGATATGCACAGCAGCAAGTTCTCTGTGAATTGCCATTGAGCAGCAAGTAACATTAGCTGCATCTGCATTGGAGAACCCAGGTATACAGATGGCAAACGCAGTTGGAGTATCTCTCAGGAATACTGATGATGCTTAGACATTGAGGTCCATACTGCAAGGTGCAAAAGGGGCTAATTTCAAAGATCACATGAGAGACCTGATGTCAGTGAAACCGTCTTTGCTTATAGTAATTAGTGGCTGCCATCAAGACGTGGCCTCAAGCAACAAGCGAATGGCTTGCAAGTTGTTTTGGAGATATCTGCCTCTAGCAAGTGACAGGACAAGCTTAACAAAGCATGCAACAAAAACAAGAAGTGCTGGATTCACTCAGCAGGTCTGGCAGCATCTGTGGAAAGAGAAGCAGAGTTAACGTTTCAGGTCAGTGACCCTTCTTCCGAAGAAGGGTCACTGACCCGAAACGTTAACTCTGCTTCTCTTTCCACAGATGCTGCCAGACCTGCTGAGTGAATCCAGCACTTCTTGTTTTTGTTTCAGATTTCCAGCATCCGCAGTATTTTGCTTTTATTAACAAAGCATGCAGTCGTCCACAGTCAGAATAGAGCAGCTTCTTCTGACACACAGCCAGGATCATCTGTGTTTGGCACACGTAGAGGTAGGCAGCCAGTGGAATCGAAAGCAGGTCCTCAGCAGACCTCTCAGCAATGCTCTATATCTACTCATTCCTGTAGGATACCACTGCAACTTGTAGAAAGGGATAAGCTATGAGGAACAATCAGAGAAGCTTATGTCCTACAATGTAGGGAAATTGTTATTGTTTTGGAATCTTCACATACTTCCCTTGGAGAGGACTGTGAATCAGTGGAGTGATTTGCAGACTGATTAACATTCTGACAGGCTGTGACATGAACACTTCTTCCATGGCACTAACTATCTTTATACCAGGAGCATTATACCCAGTTATACAGACTATATTAAGAGGGCATACCCCAGTAACAGCCAGCCATTTATTTTTGCCACTGAAGTGAAATGCCTTTGAAAGATATGGCACCACAGTCACATACCGTGCAAAATACTGAATTACATCAATAAATACTAGGGAGCATATTGCAACATCTCAGTGATAGCCACCTCTTGTTGAGTTCAGTATTCATCTCTAGCCTATGCATGCCATTGCTCATTTTGTTGTGTATCATATGTTTAAAGAAAAATAAGATAAAAATTGTGTGTTTACTTAAAGGAACATTTATGAGTGACATTGGGGACATACATAAAGAGAGGAGGAGACAGAAAACAGAAACACTAAGAAAAAGAATCAGTCACAAGCAAAGAGATGCAGTATCATAGTAAGAAGAGTACTTAACAACCTGTTACAAATTTCAGTTCCATTCCTTCGTGTTTAGTGTCACTTGGTCTCTCCTGTGACTGGAGCACATGTCCTTTGTGATCAGAGTTTTCCTTTAATGCCCAATAGCTAGTCATATGCTAGCATGACCTGCAGTGATAACAATGAAATGCTTGTTATATGAATTGAATATGGTAATCTGGCACGTGGAACCATGTATTCTTCTCACTTTTTCTGAAAGACTGATTAACATTTTAGTTGGTCGAGGCGGAATGTAAATCAACAAACTAGTTTATTTTATAATTGTTAAATAAGCAAAAAGATTAATATTTATAGACAATATAGATGTCAGCCAAAGTATCAGCAGGGGCTCAATGATAACAGTCTTGCCTCTGAATCAGAAGGTTTTGAGTTTCTTTCTCCAGGGACTTCAGCACATAATCTAAGCTAATCCAGTGCAATACTTTCTTTCAGATGAGAGATTAAACCAGAGCCTAGTCTGTCCTCTCAAGTGGATGTAAGAGATCCCATAGCACTATTTCAAAGAAGAACAGGGGAGATCTCTCCGGTGTCCTGGCCAATGTTTATCCCTCGACCAACACCTAAAGCAGATTGGCTGGTTATTATCCCATTGCTGTTTGTGGGATCTTGTGTGCATAAATTGGCTGCCACGTTTCCTACATTACAACAATGACTACATTTAAAAAAATACTTAATTGGCTGTAAAGCTCTTTGGGACATCCTGAGGTTGTGAAAGCTGCTATATAAATGAAAGCTGTTTCTTTCTAAAACTCACCCTATTTGAACTTAATTTCCGTATTGCTTCTCATAACAAAGAAAGTAGTAAAATACAACCACACTATCCCTGTTGCAAGCTAAGTTGCTTTACTGACTGAGATTTTCTGTGTACCCACTGAACTCTATGTTAAACCTTGGCTTCTGTTCAACTCTTTCTAGAACTGACTGTATGGAATGTGAGCTTCTGTATTTTGTTTTCCTATCTGGAAAGGAATCCAGCAGCTGACCAGTGACTCGGTCCCTGTCTGGGAGGTTGGCCAGTAGGGTTGCCTTTTAACCAGCCACCACCCCTCTGGGTGTGGACCCACCAGAAGCTATGCACTGCTATGTACAAATGCAAGGGACAATAATTGGTAGGGATGATCACTGAATGTTCAAATGAATATTCATTGTCTTGAGCAATGTGGAAAGACGCTTTGTCCGAAATCGAATACTCATCCCTCAGTGCTGTTGTTCAGTGAATTTAACACCTAGGGAGTGAAATTTGACTTAATAACATAATTTTAATATAAATTGCACCAAATCCTCATACTCAAACAGCCAAATATCTGAAACGTGACACAGCCAATCAAAGAGAGAGAGAGAGAGACTTGAATCATAGAAGGTATAAAACTCGAAACAGGGACACGAGAAGAATTACAGAACAGGAAACATTCATAGAATCATACAGGACAGAAGGAGCCATTTGGCCCATAATGCCTGTGGGTACATTGGGAAAGCTTTTCAATTAATCCCATTCTCTTGCTCTTTTCCCATACTCATCAAGTATTTATCCAGTTCTCTTTGGAATGTTACACTTAAATCTGCTTCCATAATCCATTCAGGCACTGCATTCCAGATCACAATAACTCACTGTGTTAAAAAAAGTTTCCTCATGTCACATCTGGTTCTTTTGCCAATTATCTTAAGTATGTGTCCTCCGCTTTCTGACCCTTCTGCCACTGGAAACAGTTTCTTCTTGTTTACTCTATCAAAACAATTCATGATTTTGAACACCGCTATCAAAACTCCTCTTAATCTTCTCTGTTCTAAGGGGAACAACCCCAGCCTCTCCAGTCTTTCCAAATAATTGAAGTCTCTCATCCTCGGTACCATTCTAGTAAATCTCTTCTGCACCCTTCCTAAAGTGTAATGGGAAGGACAGCATTACCCCTGAAATAATCAAGAGTGCCAAGCCTGCTATACTCTCAGCACTACATGAACTGCTATGCCTGTGCTGGGACGAGGGAGCAGTACCCCAGGACATGCGCGATGCCAACATCATCACCCTCTATAAAAACAAAGGTGACCGCGGTGACTGCAACAACTACCGTGGAATCTCCCTGCTCAGCATAGTGGGGAAAGTCTTTGCTCGAGTCGCTCTGAACAGGCTCCAGAAGCTGGCCGAGCGCGTCTACCCTGAGGCACAGTGTGGCTTTCGTGCAGAGAGATCGACTATTGACATGCTGTTCTCCCTTCGTCAGATACAGGAGAAATGCCGTGAACAACAGATGCCCCTCTACATTGCTTTCATTGATCTCACCAAAGCCTTTGACCTCGTCAGCAGACGTGGTCTCTTCAGACTACTAGAAAAGATCGGATGTCCACCAAAGCTACTAAGTATCATCACCTCATTCCATGACAATATGAAAGGCACAATTCAACATGGTGGCTCCTCATCAGAGCCCTTTCCTATCCTGAGTGGTGTGAAACAGGGCTGTGTTCTCGCACCCACACTTTTTGGGATTTTCTTCTCCTTGCTGCTTTCACATGCGTTCAAATCCTCTGAAGAAGGAATTTTCCTCCACACAAGATCAGGGGGCAGGTTGTTCAACCTTGCCCGTCTAAGAGCGAAGTCCAAAGTACGGAAAGTCCTCATCAGAGAACTCCTCTTTGCTGACGATGCTGCTTTAACATCTCACACTGAAGAATGCCTGCAGAGTCTCATCGACAGGTTTGCGTCTGCCTGCAATGAATTTGGCCTAACCATCAGCCTCAAGAAAACGAACATCATGGGGCAGGATGTCAGAAATGCTCCATCCATCAATATTGGCGACCACGCTCTGGAAGTGGTTCAAGAGTTCACCTACCTAGGCTCAACTATCACCAGTAACCTGTCTCTAGATGCAGAAATCAACAAGCGCATGGGTAAGGCTTCCACTGCTATGTCCAGACTGGCCAAGAGAGTGTGGGAAAATGGCGCACTGACACGGAACACAAAAGTCCGAGTGTATCAGGCCTGTGTCCTCAGTACCTTGCTCTACGGCAGCGAGGCCTGGACAACGTATGCCAGCCAAGAGCGACGTCTCAATTCATTCCATCTTCGCTGCCTTCGGAGAATACTTGGCATCAGGTGGCAGGACTATATCTCCAACACAGAAGTCCTTGAAGCGGCCAACACCCCCAGCTTATACACACTACTGAGTCAGCGGCGCTTGAGATGGCTTGGCCATGTGAGCCGCATGGAAGATGGCAGGATCCCCAAAGACACATTGTACAGCGAGCTCGCCACTGGTATCAGACCCACCGGCCGTCCATGTCTCCGTTATAAAGACGTCTGCAAACGTGACATGAAATCGTGTGACATTGATCACAAGTCGTGGGAGTCAGTTGCCAGCATTCGCCAGAGCTGGCGGGCAGCCATAAAGACAGGGCTAAATTGTGGCGAGTCGAAGAGACTTAGTAGTTGGCAGGAAAAAAGACAGAGGCGCAAGGGGAGAGCCAACTGTGCAACAGCCCCAACAAACAAATTTCTCTGCAGCACCTGTGGAAGAGCCTGTCACTCCAGAATTGGCCTTTATAGCCACTCCAGGCGCTGCTTCACAAACCACTGACCACCTCCAGGCGCGTATCCATTGTCTCTCGAGATAAGGAGGCCCAAAAGAAAAAAGAAAAGAAATGCCCAGAATTGGACACAATACTCTAACCGAGGCCCAGACAGTGTTTTATAAAGGTTTTGTATAACTTCCTTGTACTTTTGTATTCTATTCTTCTCTTGATAAAGCTTAGGGTCTCATATGCTGTTTTAATGGCCTTCTCAACTTGTCCTGTCATCTTCAAAGATTTGTGTACATGCAGCCCCAGTTCTTTCTGCTCTTGCACCCCCCTTTAAAATTGTGCCATTCAGTTCATATTGCTTCTCCTCATTCTTCCTACCAAATGTATCACTCCACACTTCTCTGTGTTAAATTTAATCTGCCATGTTACCAGTCTGTCTATGTCTTCCTGAAGTATGCTACTATATACCTCATTGGTTACTACATTTCTGAGTTTCATACTATCTTTAAAAACTTTGAAATTATGCCCTGTATGCTGAAATCCAGGTCATTAATATATATCAAAAAGAGCAGTGGTCCTAGTACTGACCCTTGAGGAGCAGCACTGTATATTCCCCTTCAGTGTGAAAAACAATGTTCATCACTACTCTCTGCTTTTGTTCCTTAGCCAATTTGGTATCCATGCTGCCACTGTCCCTTTTCCAAATGTTGATTAATTTTCTCCTGGCTTGTTTTCTGTAAAGGTTTCTCCACCTTCATTGTTAGGCTGGCTGGCCTATAGTTGCCGGCTTTATCCCTCTCACCTTTTTGAACAAAAAACCCTCCAGTCCTCTGACATCATCCCATATCCAAGGAGGATTAGTCGATAGTGGCCAGAACCTCTGCAATAACCTAGAATGCATCCCATCCAGACCAGATAACCTTTCTACTTTGAGTACTGCCAACTTTTAAATACATCCTCTTTTATCAATTTTAACTCTATCCAGTATTGTTATTGCCTCCTCCTTTATTGCTACATTAGCAGAATCCGCTAGTGAAGACATGTGCAAAGAACTCATTTAGTATGTTAGCCATGCCCTCTGCTTCCACAAGAATATATTTTTTTAGTCCTGAATCAACCCCACCCTTCTTTTAACTACCTTTTTACTGTTTGTGTGTTTATAAAATAATTTTAGATTCCTTTTATGTTAGCTGCTAATCTGTTCTCTTACTCTCGCTTTGTCCCTCTTAATCCTTTTTTAGATCTTCTCTGTCCTTTTTATATTCAGTTTGGTTTAGAGTTTAGAGGTTAGTTTAGAGATACAGCACTGAAGCAGGCCCTTCGGCCCACCGAGTCTGTGCCGACCATCAACCACCCATTTATACTAATCCTACACTAATCCCATATTCCGACCACATCCCCACCTGTCCCTATATTTCCCTACCACCTACCTATACTAGGGGCAATTTATAATGGCCAATTTACCTACCAACCTGCAAGTCTTTTGGCTTGTGGGAGGAAACCGGAGCACCCGGAGGAAACCGACGCAGACACAGGGAGAACTTGCAAACTCCACACAGGCAGTGCCCAGAATTGAACCCGGGTCGCTGGAGCTGTGAGGCGGCGGTGCTAACCACTGCGCCACTGTGCCGCCTCAGTTCACCAACCTTATTTACCATGCTCCGTGCACTTACACACACGCACTCCAAACCTATCTTAGACTGCTTTACATTTGTCCTCTGTCTGATCCCTCCTATTTCTGAATTATTCTTTATTCCAGTGCTATTTGTCTCTCCCAATCCTCTGTGCACCTTATTTGTCCTCTCCTATGTTTCACCCTGGTGCTCACCCCCTGCCAAATTAGTTTAAACCCTCCCCACAAAACTAGTCAACCTTTCACCAAGGACCTTGGTCCCAGCTCTGTTGTGGTCAACCTGTTCAATTTGAGCAGGTTTCCCATGCCCCAGAACTGATCCAAAAGCACCAAAAGTCTGAAGCCCTCCCTCCTGCACCATTTC
This sequence comes from Heterodontus francisci, assembly GCF_036365525.1. Taxonomy (NCBI): domain Eukaryota; kingdom Metazoa; phylum Chordata; class Chondrichthyes; order Heterodontiformes; family Heterodontidae; genus Heterodontus; species Heterodontus francisci. The sequence continues at coordinate 53,505,798 of NC_090393.1, forward strand.
TCCAGTCACATGTTAACCTGTTGTATCCTACTATTTATATACTCACTAGCACACGGCACTAGAAGTAATCCAGAAATTACTATCTTTGTGGTCCTGCTTTTTAACTTTCTCCCGAGCTCCTGGGACTATGACTGCAGGACCTCAACCCTTTTCCTTCCTGTGTCATTGGTTTCCACATGGACCATGACTTCTGGCTGTTTTCCCTTCTCCTTCCTCCCTCAAAATATTATACACCCTCTCAGTGATGACCTTTGTCCTGGCAACAGGGAGGCAATGCTGCATGTGGGATGCATGTCGGCGGTTGCAGAAACACCTATTTATCCCCATCGAATCCCCTGTGACTGCAGCATTTCTACACTTTGCTGTGCCCCTCTGTGCAATCATATGCCCTACAGTTCTTTGGATGTGCTCTAGAGCACTCCCCAAGCTGTTAGCACCCTCACTGGTATTTAGCATTGAAAGCTAGATTGAGAGTGCCACAGTCCAAAAAGAAAAGAGACAATTTCAGGAAAGAGTTGCATTTGGTTTTCTAATACCACGAATGACAACTAAATATGATTATTATTGTAATAGATTGTTTGCTACATGACATAATGTCCCTCCTATAAAATTGCATATCATAGTAGTTCTGCGATATTCAGTAATACATAATCTATCTAAATAAATAACAAATGGTGTCTACTATCTACGTTCTGAAATTTGATCATTAAAATCACATGACTGCTACTATATTATTGAATTAAGAGTTCGAAGCATGCTTCCAATATGGCTTAAAGCCAGATTTTATTTGAAGTATTAATACTGTGACAGCTATTTCCTGAAAAATGTTTCAGAAGAAATTAATTTAAATTTCTGTTTGTGAAATGGTTTCCTTCACTTTATCGATTTTATAAGCTATTAGTTATTATTTAGTTACATCCCCAGCTCAGTATGAATGCATACAACAACTGACATTGGAAAAGTAGGGAATTATGTTGAATCCAAAACCAGTTGGATTGGCTCATATTTCAAAATATGGAGTTTTGTGCAATTTAGGATCTTTTGATTCAAAAGACCCAATTTCTTTAGAAATGAATATACATCAGTATGTACATGTGAGAGAGATTGGAGAGGGACAGACATGTAAATGGGGAACAGTTCTGTCAGGATTCTGGACCAAACCAATGACTTCAGGCATACTGGAATATAGTAATATTGGTGAAGGATTTTCTATTGAACCAACGTGTATAAGTGCCTGCATGTAAATTTATCTCAATATCTACTGCCATTTATTATGCTTTAATATCAAGATTTTTTTCCTGGTGGGTTTAAGCCATTCTCATAAAGCATTAGATTGAAGCCAGCTTGTTGGAGTTTTGGAGGAGATACAGAACCAGTTACTCCTCCCCAGTGTACATCTGATCTGATGGTATTAATACAACTCTCAGTGACTTCCTTGCTTTCTGCTCTTCTTAGTGCACAGTGTGGGCCATCAGTTCTGTAGAATGAATACTTTCAACTTTTGATAGCCAGTGTCAACTTTGAGTATCTCCAGTTCAGGTATGCTATGTGCTAAATACAAATCTCCATTTGTTCTACCCTTCAAGTGCTAGCAGTTGAGTACAGCACAAATCAGATGCAGAATTAAGATCGCTCTGAACTATTGCATCAAGTGCTTTAAGATATAGCACAAGTTAGATAAAGAGCATTTCTCAACAGCTTTGCCCTAATCTTCTGAGCAGTACCTTCTGCTGCTCTACAGTTCTTGTTGGCATCTCTCATGAGTCATCAATTTGCTTCCTCTTGGGTAAAATTGCAAATCTAATGTCACATATGACAACCTTCAAACCGTACATTCTATGGACTCAAAACTCACTAGGAACTTTATTGAGACAGCCCAACCTTCACATTGGACCTTTGCAGCCAGCTGAGATAGGAGACTTTCAGCCAAACGTCAGGGTAGGATTTCAACCCTCTTCCAACTAACCTTAATTCTTCATTTCAGCTCAGAAGATTAATTGTGAATGTAGCAATAGTACTTTTAGTGTGAACATCTCTTTTCTTAAATACTGATGGAATGGAGAGAAATCCTGTCACATTCTCAAAGCTTGATGATCCAGAAGGAAGCCTATGCAGATTCTCTATTGTAAACTTGGTCTATCTGAGAATATTCCAACCATTTGTCTGTATCTTATATATGGAGTAAACATTGGCCAGGAGCATACCACTTTGCTGCCTCATGTGGAGCCCAGAAGACATGTTAATGGGGGTTAGAATGAAAATGAAAGATGTAAAGCAATGGGAAAAAAATTCCAACAGAAAAGCTGCATAAGGATAAAGTGAACTGTAATTTTTAAAAAAAATTATAAGCTTGTGAGGATGTTCACAGTCATGCTTCACTCCGTATGCTCAAGATTTGTTTCATATGATATGTGGGGGTCAAAGCTCGAAAGGATTTTAGTCATCTAAACCCTCATAGTGTTTTTAAAAAGAAAACAGGTAAATATCTCATTCTTATCTTATCTCACTGATCGTTTGTTATCTCAGCCCTTCATTTTATCCCTCCGTCCACCCTCAGGCCACCTCTACTCTTGAGTAGTTCCCTGATATCTCAGACAAAATTCCCCAGGTTCCTTGTTATCTCAAGAAAGCTTCCACCTGAGTCCCTCGAATGGTTCCCCAGTCTCTCATACCTTCTTCCTTGTTATCTCAGGTAGTCCCCCAGGCAGTCCCACTGGTCTCTTAGACCTGTTCCCCTGCTTCAGGCCATTCTAGAATGTCATGTTACCTCCTCCGAACCCCTCCCATCCTTTCCATTTTTTCTGCATTTCCCATTCTGCCATTCACTCTTGCAGCCTCCTTGGTTTTTCTGCTTCCCTTGTGTAATACTCCTGATCTCTGATATTTTCTCAGGAACTATCCTACACAGCCTCCCTGCAACGCCCACAGTTTCTCTCCCATTCTGAGGAGTTCCATAGGTCTCTCTAATTCCCTCAAGCAGTTTTTCTAGTGATACTCATTCTCTTAGACACTCCCCTTGGCCCCTGTTATCTTGCCATGCAGTTCCATAGCCTCTCAAGCCCTATCGTGCAGCACCACAGTTTCCCTGAATCTCTTGGGCAAACCTTCCCTATATTTCACTAGACTATTGCCTTCATGTATTAAAAAATATTGAACACATTTTGGAATAACATTTTGTTTTAAGAGGCTACCTAAGCCTACTGCACGTAAGCTTTGAAGGTGGAATTGAAGATGGCAGCTGTGCAATTGCCCTGAAGAATATCTTCAAGCCAATGTTGCGGGAGTGCAGGTATTGTAGCCAGGTTCGCAGACTGGGCGGTGCCACGCTCGTTCTTCACTGGCTAGCTTTACTGCTGTACTTGGGTAAAGCTGCCAGTTGAAGAGCTGTTGTGGGCAGCCATTTTATCACGGAAAGGATGAAGTATACCTTGTCAAGTGGAGAGAAGTTCCAGTACACCATGTTTACTGTGGACAAACAGTTTGAAGATGGAGTTTGATCATCGGACCTTGTTTAAAGAGAAACCTTGCCATATGAAGAGGCTGCTTTGCCATTAGAACCCTTTCTAAACATCAACCATGCCAATAGATTTTTGAAGCTATAGGTTAGAAGTCTGTCAATACATGTGACATTCTGTGATTAACTAAAGGTACCATATTTGTAGAGTGCTCATTTTGTATTGCAAAATAAATTGGAAAACCGAGGCCCATTGTGTAGGACGGGGAGTTTGCAAAAGGATCTTGGAGCTCCCCAAAGTTGTCATATTTCTGTCCATCCGATTCATATTTCAATATTTTTCTGTACTTGTTTATTTATTAAAATGTTATTTCTGATCCTGTGTACTAATAATAAACGTTTTCTGCACTGTTGGTTGGCTGATGCTGTGTATTGAATTATTTCAAAATTTGCAGTTTGTTTTCCACACAGAACACTTTGAAAAGTACTGGTTTAAAAGAGAGAAGGGAAAGTAAATTAGAAAATCTAGATTAGGCAAGGCCAAGCTTGGCTATTAAAGCCTAAAGATTGTTAGAGAAACTAAATAATGAGGGGAGCTTGGAGATGCACTGTTGGAAATATTGGGAAAGGTTATTAAAGGTACTAGTAAATTATCAAAGTTAGAATGTTCACAGAGTACCATGAGTTTTGAAGGCCGTGCTCTTGTTCAGTATACATGAGTGGTAGAAGGGGTTTTACTCTGACAGATCAAAAGAGAGACAGCAATAAAGAGAGAATGCAATGGATGTGGTTTTGGACAGTTAAAATCATAGAATAGTAGAGCATAGAAGGAGGCCTTTTGGCCCATTAAGTTTGCGCCTGTTCTTTTGAAGAGCAATCCAGTTTGTCCTACTCCCCTGCTCATTCTCCATATCTCTGCAATTTTTTCTCCTTCAAGTCTCCAATTCCCTTTTGAAATTAAGGGAAATAGAGAGAGAGAATTTCTGATATAGAGACAGTAACAGAAACCCCTCCTGTGTACTACTCACCTTGAGTTTTCATTTTATAATCTTTGCAAAATCATAATTTTGTTTTTTTTTAAAAAGTGGACTTTCTTCTGGAGTAAAGTTGCAAATTATGCATCTCACACGTCAAATTTCAGGTGGTATGTTCTGGGGATTCAATTTCAATAGGAACAATTTCCATTGAACGTTTACATCCATTGAGAGAGGAGGAGAATATCCTGTTTAGTGATTTGCCAATGAAGTAGGCTGGTTAATGTACCGTGAGGATCCTGCTGTTTCATGGGCCAATGTTACACGATGGTTTTGTCCCATCTGTCGTCAAGATTCAAAAGAAGGGAACAGAGGTGATGAAAGGATCATGTGTCACCTAGTTCATCAATAAATATATTAAACACTTCCCTTTCTGAGATTGACCATAACTGACTTGTAGCTTTGTAACTTGGCATTTATCCAGCTGGCCTTATCAATATCCATAATCACAAAAGTATAGTGCAGTTAGGGGGAAATTATTTCCACTGTAGGAGAATCAGTAACCAGAGGATACGTTTTCAAGATAATTGGCAGAAGAACTAGGGAGGTGGGGAGGGGGTGCAGGTTGGAGATGCATTTTTTTTTAGTGAGTTGTTTAGTTTACTTAAACTTTACTTAAAGTTTTCAGGATTGTGTGGTAAGAGCAGGGAAGTGGATAGCTGACATGGGCACAATGGGCTAAATGGCCTCCTTCTGTGCTGTGTGATTCTAACATACACTGGGACAGTATTGATCTAAAAAGCTCAGATCATTCTGTTTGGGTTCATATTCATAAATCCAATAACATATTGATACAAATTTCATGCAGCATTAATCTATGTCAAATGATCACAAAAACTAACAATCAACACGCTGAAATAACTGCGCACAAGGCAAGCCAGTTTGTCTGCAGATTATTTAAGTTAAGTGGTGTATGATAAAGAGCATCTAACTATATTCCATTTATATCATGTTTTAGTATTTTTAATCAAAGTATTTTAGGGATATATTGAGGGATATGACGATCCAAGTACAGAAATTACTAAAAGCTTGTAGACAGGTACAAAAAAAATTGAAAAGACTAATGGAATGTTTGCCTTTATCTTACAAGAGCTGGATTATTAAAGGAGATGATGAGGATGGTTAAAGTCGTTGATAGGGTTAATAGAGAGAAACTATTTCCTTTAGCGGGCAAGTACAGAACAGGGGGTATTAGCTTAAAAGTAGAGCAAGGCCGTTCAAAAGTGACGTCAGGAAGCACTTCTTCACACAAAAGGTAGTGGAAATCTGGAAGACTGCTTCAAAAAATTGTTGAGGCTGGGGGTCAACTGAAAATTTCAAAATTTGATAGATTTATACTCGGAAATGGTATTAAGGATTACAAAACCAAGGCGGTGAATAGAGTTAAGATACTGATCAGCCATGATCAAATTGAATGGCTTAACAGGTTTGAGGGTCTACTTCTGCTCCTATGTTCTTATCTTCAAGGAGTTACAGGTGGAATCTTAAGCTGTAGTTCAATACAGCCTGTTCTCTGCTACTCCCTGTGTACAGCACAGAATGACTATGATGTTAATGGCTGTCCTCAAGTACACTGATTTAACCTAGTCTGAATTTGTCAAAGGAAGCATCATGTGTAACGGCCTTTGTTTGACTATTGATTTAAAAATAAAGCTGAGCAATGCAGTGGGAGTTTATTTTTCTGTTGTCTTCCGGATCAGATTGTTTTATAGGTTGAGGTTTTCTTTAATAGCATCCTAAGGCTGAGCGCCAGCTGTAGGTGGTCAAACTGGCCCCAGGATTCTGCCAGTGCTTTTCCAAACTGGCTACGAGGAGCTTGTCAGAGCTGCTGCTGATGACTGTCTCAGGTTTGCCTGTTCTGTGATCCGACACCAAGACATTACTGAGTGCCTTAAGTGATATAATTGCAGATTAAGTTGGATGATATGTATATTACATGAACCATCCAAACCCCAAATAGATTTCAGTCTTTTGCATACTCCCATTACTCTATTCATGGCCTATCTGAATGCCCCAGTATTAATCTATATATAAGCCACCTGCAACCTTTAGTCCTGCCAGTTGTCCATTGTATTCTAGGAATTAATGTCTGAACTCCTTGATTATTCTGATCTGTAACTCATGTCAGGGCATCTATTATTCTATCATATATGAGTATATATATTTTTATAATTAGGTTTCTCCAAACTTTCATGGCACTAAAAACTAAAATTTTAAAACAGAGGTCAAGTTCCCTCAACAACATTCCCTTTGAGAGTTTTAGAAGTGTTTTTCTGCAAGCAAAAACCTTTCTCTGGGTCAGTTTGCCCTTTTTTATAATAAATTACTCACATTACTGCAACAAGCCCATCCTGTCCCCGATCCTGGTCTCCTGTGTGTCTTCCCTCTATTTCACCACTGGTGGCAGAGCTTTCAGCCATTTTTTCCTACTCCTTCCCTGAATGCTCTACTTTGCTACACAGGTCACCTGTCCTAACTCCTCTTCTACTGCTCGATGCCCATTTCTTCTCTACAAAGCACCTTGGGATGCATTAACATTATATAAATTGTTGTTGCATTTCTCTTCCTCTTTCTTCACCCCCTGTCCTGATTGCTGTAGCCGAAAGGCCAGATTTGTGGTCTACTCTTTGGCTGCCACCAGTTCTCCAGTAGCTGGTTGCCGAAAATTACCACAGCATGCTCACTTTTCACTCTCTCCCAGTCTTCCTTCCCTCATTGGGAATCTTCTGTGCAACATTTGTAATTCCCCACTTGATGTGGCTCAGACCAGGAGCTGAACTGAACCATCCTGGTCTTGGCTCCATGGCATTGAATATATTACTGGAGCTCTTTATGCATTTTCCAAGTTAAGAAACAATCCGACCTGAGCGAATCACAATGTTACAATCAGGTGAGGAGGGGTCGAAGGGCTCCCCTGTTGTCCCTCTCCATGTTTGACCACAACAGGTTAATTTCTTTTTAAAAGTGGCTATGCTTGCCAGTTCAGTGAGTGTTTAACTATTTATGTGCTATGATCATAAAAAGAACCAATCAGACAGGTTTAACATGAAAGAGGTTAGCTTTATTGTACTTAAACCGACCTAAGTAAAATGATAACTGCGCTCCAGTTTTCTCTCTCACACACACACACACACTCGAGGTTCACACACGCATACAAATAGGTTACTGAGTTGGGAAGGATAGATTGGTCGGATTACAGTCTGGAGCAATAAAAAAGGGTATACAGTCTGTGGAGTTTTGTGGCTCGGCTAGTTTCGGGCTGAACTTAGTGGTGCTGAGGCTTCTGGCTTGCAGATGTGACCGGCTAGTTTGGTGATTCTTCTGGAGAATAGCAAGGCTGATGATTTCCTTCATGGGTTCTCTGTACACAGTAGTGATAGGCCTAGGTGGTAACGGCCAGCAGGTAGGGTTCAAAGCTTGCAAGGTGGACTGGAGAGAGAGAGAGAGGGGGAGAGGAGGGTCTCCCACATGGATCTTCTCTTAGAAAACCATAGAAAAATTACAGCACAGAAGGAGGCCATTCAGCCCGTCATGTCCGTGCTGGACAAAAAAAACTAGCTGCCCAGTTTAATTCCACCTTCCAGCACCAGGTCCATAGCCTTGCAGATTACAGCACTTCAGGTGCATGTCCAGATACGTTTTAAAAGAATTGAGGGTTTCTGCCTCCACCACCATTCCTGGCAGTGAATTCCAGACACACACCACCCTCTGGGTGAAAAAGTTTTTCCTCATGTCCCCTCTGATCTGTCTACCAATCACCTTAATCGTTATCTAGTTGCTTGTCTCTGTTGCTGCAGAAAAAACAGCAGCTTAAACACACGGATGGTGGGCCTGTCACATGACCATCACCCAGTGATTCAACATGATGGCTCAGTGTGTATTTCCTCTTGCAACTTAATTAGTTCATGCCTAGGAATTCCCTTCTCTCAACCAGGGCCCCATTGTTCAAGTGATTTGGCTTGAGTTGTTCGACTCCACCAGTTTAATGTCCCAAGTGATGGCTTAATGTCTTGTAAATGGAAACAGGACAGGTAATTCACTCAAAATTCCCCAAGTCATTGTTCTGGAGAGGATTGGCCAGACAATTCGTCTCTACCTCGATGCTTTGGAATGTAGGGTATATGGATGCAAATTACAGAGGCTATCTTAACTGCTAGCAGTCACCTTTTATTTGTTCCTTTTTTCCTTTTATTTTAAAATTTAATTCAGGTTTCCAGCCGGTGGCTTAAAAAAATCATCATTCGGCATAACACATGTTCATGACAACAATGACCAATGTAGCAGGACCCAGAGATCTGTGGAACTAAAAATACTCCAATGCAACTTATGCATTATCCAGGATTCAGTCTTTTAATGCTAAACTTTAATGCACCTAAGTAGAATTACATAGAATCTACAGCACAGTAATAGGCTATTTGGCCCTACTAGTCTATGCAGTGTTTATGCTTCACACAAGCCTCCTCCCATCCTACTTCATCTAACCCTATAAACATATCCTTCTATTCCTTTCACCCTCATATACTGATCTAGATTCCCCTTAAATACATCTATACTGTTCACCTCCATTACCATATGTTGTTGGAAGCTGCACATTCTTGCCAATTCTTTAGTGGATTTATTAATGACTTTCTTATATTTATAGCCCCTAGTTTCCAACTCCTCACAAGTGGAGACATATTTTCTAACCCTATCATACCCCTTCATAATTTTGAAGAACTTATTAGGTCATGCCTGACCTTAATTATGTTCCATAAACATAACCTCTCTGCTTTTCAATTCTGTTCCTCTACAAGGCAACTTAATCAGTTCTAATTTTACTCTGGCACCATTAGCAAGATCTCGGTACAAGATGAAAGCTGGCAACTTTTCTGATGAGGTACAAAGATGAGATTGTCAGTGCCAGTGTCACAAAATAAATACATCTCACTATAGAAGTGTCTCTAATAGTTCTGTTTCAGAATAAATTTTTCCAGTTTAAGCTGGAAACTTTTTTGGAGAGGGAGGTTATTTTGAGGGAGAGACTGTACGACTGGATTTTTGCAGGGTGAATCATACAGTGCTGTGAGATATGTTACATGCATGCGATAAACAACATGAGTATTCTGTGTAAATAGAATAGAATCATTGAATGGTTACAGCACAGAAGGAGGCCATTTGGCCCGTCATGTCCACACCGGCTTCCTGCAAGAGCAACTCAGCCAGTCGCACTTTTCCGCCTTTTCCCCGTAGCTGCAAAATTTTTTCCATTCACATAATTATCTAATTCATCACTGGTGTTGTATTGCTTTCTCTGTAATGATATTGCAACCTTTACCAACAGCAGAATTGCATGTACCTACAAGCAGTGTCTCTTTTGGAGCTGTAGTCGCTTGAGAGCATCTGGGCAGCCTCTGCAGTGCGTCTCCAATTTGTTGCAAACCTCGGGCTAGTACTGCTGCTCCTTACATGTACAGCAAGTTGGTACTCCCAAAAATACTGTCAATGACAGTTATGCGAATAACAGCAGGAAACAACGATATAGATGTTTTCCAGATTAAGTGCGTGTATCCGCCTACCCAGTAAATCTGATGTATTTTGTTTTTAATTGGTTCTTGGGATGTTTGTGTTCCTGGCAAGGCTGGCATTCATTGGCCATCGCTAGTTGCCACTTCAGAGAACCATAGAACCATAGAAAAATTACGGCTCAGAAGGAGGCCATTCAGCCCATCGTGTTTGCGCCAGTCAAAACAACTAGCCGCCCAATCTATTCCCACCTCCCAGCACCTGATCCATAACCTTGCAGGTTTCTGCCTCCACCACATTCCTGGCAGTGAATTCCAGACACCTACCACCCTCTGGGTGAAAAGTTTTTCCTCATGTCCCCTCTAATCCTTCTACCAATCACCATAAATCTGTGCCCCCTGATAATTGACCTCTCCGCTAGGGGAAACAGGTCCTTCCTGTCTACTCTATCTAAACCCCTTATAGTTTTGTATACCTCACTTAAATCACCCTGCAGCCTCCTCTGTTCTAAGGAAAATAACCTTAGCCGATCCAATCTTTCCTCATAGCTGCAACTTTCAAGCCCTGGCAACATTCTTGTAAATCTCCTCAGTACTCTCTTCAGAGCAATTACGTCCTTCCTGTAATGTGGTGACCAGAACCGTACGCAATACTCCAGCTGTGGCCTAACCAGCATTTTATACAGTTCCAGCATTACATCCCTGCTTTTGTATTCTATACCTCGGCCAGTAAAGGAAAGCATTCCATATGCCTTCCTTACCACTCTATCTACCTGTCCTGCCACCTTCAGGGACCTGTGAACATGCACTCCAAGGTCTCTCACTTCTTCTACCCCTCTCAATATCCTCCCATTTTTTGTAAATTCCCTTGCTTTGTTTGCCCTCCCCAAATGCAATACCTCACACTTCTCCGGATTGAATTCCATTTGCCACTTTTCCGCCCACTCAACCAAACCATTGATATCATTCTGGAGTATACATCTATCCTCTTCACTATCAACTAGACGGCCAATTTTTGTGTCATCAGCAAATTTCCCAATCATGCCTCCCACATTTAAGTCCAAATCATTAATATATACACAAACAGCAAGAGACCCAACACTGAACCCTGTGGAACTCCACTGAAAACCGCTTTCCATTCGCAAAAACATCTGTCGACTACTACCCTTTGTTTGCTGTCTCTGAGCCAATTTTGGATCCAACCTGCCACTTTCCCCTGTATCCTATGGGCTTTCATTTTACTGACCAGTCTGCCATTTGGGACATTGTCAAATGCCTTACTAAACTCCATGTAGACCACATATTGTATTACCCTCATCAATCCTCCTTGTTACTTCTTCAAAAAACACTCAATTAAGTTAATAAGACATGACCTTCCCTTAACAAATCCATGCTGACTATCCCTGATTAATCAGTGCATTTCTAAGTGGTAGTTTATCCTGTGTCTCAGAAGTGATTCTAATAATTTGCCCACCACTGAGGTCAGACTGACCGGCCTATAATTATTTGGTCTATCCCTCGCACTAAACAATGGTACAACATTCACAGACCTCTGGCACCTCGCCCATATCTAGTGAGGATTTGAAGATGATCCTCAGAGCATCTGCTATTTCCTCCCCGGCTTCCTTTAACAACTTGGGATGCAATCCATCCAGCCCTGGCGATTTAGCCACCTTCAAGGATGTCAGACCCTCTAGTACTTCCTCTCTCATTATGCTTATTGTATCTAATATTTCACACTGCTCCTCTTTTACTACAATGTCTGCATCATCCCTCGCCTTTGTGAAGACAGAGGCAAAAACTCATTAAGAACTCTGCCCGCATCTTCTACATCCATGCATAAGTTCCCTTGCATGTTTCTAATAGGCCCTACCCTTTCCTTAGTTATCCTCTGCTCTTAATGTACTGATAAAACATCTTTGGGTTTTCTTTGATTTTACCTGCCAATAATTTTTCATGTCCACTCTTTGCTTTTCTAATTTCCTTTTTCACTTCACCCCTGCACTTTCTATACTTCTCTAGACTTTCTCAAGTATTACGTTTTTTGTGATCATCTCAAAAGTCAAGAAGCTCGGCACCATCCAAGACAAAGCAGCCGGCTTGATTGGCACCCCGTCCACAAACATTCACTCCCTCCACCACTGACACACAGCGGCAGCAGTGTGTACCATCTATAAGATGCACTGCAGCAACGCATCCAAGCTCCTGAGACAGCACCTTCCAAACCCACGACCTCTACCACCAAGAAGGACAAGGCAGCAGATGCATGGCAACACCGCCACTTGCAAGTTCCCCTCCAAGCCACATATCATTCTGACTTGGAACTATATCGCCATTCCTTCACTGTCACCGGGTCAAAATCCTGGAACTCCCTTCCTAACAGCACAGTTGGTATACCTATCCCACATGGACTGCAGGAGTTCAAGAAGGCAGCTCACCACCACCTTCTCAAGGGCAATTAGGTATGGGCAATAAATGCTGGCCAAGCCAGCAACACCCACATCCCATGAATGAATAATAAAAAGCTTTATTTTTCTGCCTTAACTTACGCTTTATGCTTCTAGATAACCAGGGGGCTCTAGATTTGGCTATACCACCCTTTATCTTTGTGGGGACATGCCTACACTGTGCCTGTAGAATCTCGCTTTTGAATGCCTCCCACTGATTTGCCACTGATTTTCCTTCAAGTAGCTGTATCCAACCACTTTCGCCAGATCACCTCTCAGTTTCGTAAAATTTGCCTTCCCCAATTTAAAACTTTTAGTCCTGTTTTACCTTTATCCTTTTCCATGATTATGCTAAAACTAACTGTATTATGGTCACTATCTCCAAAATGGTCACCCACTGCTACTTCATCCACTTGCCCAGCTTCATGACTGAAGACTAAATCTAGAATTGTGCTGCCTCTCGTTCGGCTTGTTACGTGCTGGATAAAAAAAGTTCTCTTGTACGCAGTTCAAGAATTATGTGCCCTCTGTGCCCTTTACACTGTTTGTATGCCAGTTGATATTAGGGTAGTTGAAATCCCCAACTATTATTGCCCTATATTTTTTGCACTCAGAAATTTGCCTACATATTTGTTCTTCTATCTCCCTCTCATTATTTGGGGGTCTAGAGTACACTCCAAGTAGTGTGGCTGCTCCTTTTTTATTTCTGAGCTCAACACATATGGCCTCATTTGATGATTCATTTAGCATATCATCCCTCCTCACAGCTGTTATTGATTCCTTAACCAATAATGGTACACCCCCTTCCTTTTTATCCCCCTCGCTATCCTGTCTGAAAACTCTACATCTAGGGATGTTGAGCTGCCATTCTTGCCCCTCTTTAAGCCAAGTTTCCGTTATAGCAATGATATGTTGCCACTAAAATAAAAGCAAAATACTGCAGATGCTGGAAATCTGAAATAAAAACAAGAAATGCTGGAAATACTCAGCAGGTCTGGCAGCATCTGTGGAGAGAGAAGCAGAGTTACCGTTTCAGGTCAGTGACCCTTCTTCAGAATTAGCAGATATTAGAAATGTGAAAGGTTTTAAGCAAGTAAAGCGGGGGTGGGGCAAGAGATAACAAAGGAGAAGGTGTAGATAGGACAAGGTCACAGAGAATAACCGACCTGAAGGTCATGGAGCAAAGGCAAACAATATGTTAATGGTGTGTTGAAAGACAAAGCATTAGTACAGATAAGGTGTTAATGGACTGAAAACTGAACAGCCACAAGCACAAACATGAAAAAAACAGTGGGTAGGAAAACTACCACTATTTCTCTCTTGTCCTTTCTCCTCCCTCCCTGCACAGCTGAGCCACCCATGGCACTCTGGTCATGACTCTCACTGCACTCTCCAGAGGAACCCTCTCTGAATACTTGTTAGAAAATAGGATGCCTTCAGGAAAATAGGATGCACTATCTGCCTTGACCTTCTTGTCTGTCTGGCAGCCACTCAGTCCCTCTATGCCTGTGCTCTCTTAAGCTCCGAGGTGACTACCTCCTGAAGCATGCTATCCAAGTAGTTCTCTGCCTCACGGATGCTCCACAGTGACTCAAGCCGCCGCTTGAGTTCTGAAACCCAACCCGGAACAGAAGCTCAAGCTTCTGCGGCTGATGACACTTCCTGCAGATGTGTTTGTCAAGGACACATGGTGCATCCACAACTTCCCACATACCACAGGAGGCACATTCCACTTGGCCGAGCTGCCCTGTCATTACTTAGCTTTACAAACTAATTATTGCTAATGTGATAAGTAGAATAACTTACCAGTTACTTGCCAATCAGCTTCTTCCCTTGTACCGTGGAGGCTGAAAAGGCAGAAAAGAAAAGAAAGACAGCAAAGAGCACCTCCTCCCCCTAGTCAGTGAAATCCCTCACATACAACTCACAGCCTTACTCTCCGTCCAAACAGCACTATTCTAATTAGTAATTATTAATAAATTACTCCAACTAAAACCTTGGTAGTACCAACCTTACCGCTTGCTAGATTTTGAGGGTTTTAAAAAAAAGAACTTTATTTCTCTGATTTTTTAAAGCTATTTACAGGTAATAAGAGCTGTTATTACAAGCCAATCAGCTTACGGATTTCCCGTCATGTCACTGTTCATTTTTTCCACTTTTCAACCCAGCGCGTGGGGACACAGGCACAGCCAGTGACTGCCACTCCTGTCCTCCAGATAAGTGTAGGCCTCAAGCCCCACTCCTTATTTATATCTCCCCCTCCGGTCCCGGTTCCTCCTAGGTCCGTCAACTACCGCTCCAGTCCTCCAGGTAAGTCAACTTAATTCAGAGGGCAGTTAAGAGTCAGCCGTCTTGGTATGGGACTGGAGTCATGCATAAGCCGGACTGAATAAGAACAGATTTCCTTCCCTAAGGCAGCTTTACTTCCCTAAAGGACATAAGTGAACCAGATTTATTTTTTACAACAATCTGGCCACTTCATGGTCACTTTTACTGATACCAGCTTTTTATTTCCAGATCTTTAAAATCTGAATTCAAGTTCTCAAACTGCCATGATGGGATTTAAACTCACTGGATTCTCTGGATTATTAGTCCTGGCCAATTATATACAGTTGGTGTATAAAAAGAGAAAGCAGTGTCACCCAGTTGCAGTTTGCTTGTTGCCACCTTGCTTATGGTAAACTGTAATTTAGTGAATTCTCCATTCAAATTGACAGGAGTGTCCAAGTATCTCACTACCAAAATCTCTAGCTCCAAACAGAAGAAGTTTAGCCTAGTGTTGTTCATAGACACTCTGCGACTCATGGATAGAGACATGAAGTACCCTTTGATGGAAATAAAGTGTTTGTCTGGCTGGGTAAGACTCTAGCCTCACTGACCCGAAACGTTAACTCTGCTTCTCTTTCCACAGATGCTGCCAGACCTGCTGAGTGATTCCAGCATTTCTTGTTTTTGTTTCAGATTTCCAGCATCCGCAGTATTTTGCTTTTATTCTAGCCTGGTTTAGTCTGACAAAGTCAGCTAATAATAACAAGACAGTAATTCAGTTTTGGAGGATGATTCATTGGATTATCCTGGGTCTGGTAGCAGCTGGTTACTCTGGGTCAGGTGATAGCCAGACACCTAAATGCTGGTCAGCAGACAGGCAGTCCACTTATGCTAGGCCTGATGGACCATGTTGATAGTCTATGGTCAGGCATGCAATCCAAATGACCCTGCGACCTTTTTCTTGTTGCCTGAAGTGCTCACTGATGAGTGTTTGCCTTGAACTTCTGAGGTCAGATAATATTCTTGATTAATCTCAGTTGTATTTTTCCAAGGCCAGAGTTTTGGTTTGAAGTTTTCCAACAAGTAACAACCTTGTTTTTTTCAGTAGGGGATGTGGGACAGGTCTTGTGAGTAGTGTAAGGAGGGTGGTCATGTGATAAAACCTCCAGGAATATACCCAACCAGAGTTGGCAACCCTAGTATACATATAGAGTATTGAAATAGGAAGATATGCTTTGTTTTTGTTTAAAACAAAAGCAGAGATGATGCTGAAACCAATACACATCCCTGGTTAAGCTGCAGGTAAAATATTGTATCCTGTTTTTAGGGAAAGATGTCAAGGTCATGGAGAGGGCAGAGAAGAGTTACTAAGATGATATCAGAGGTGAGAGGAATCAATTATGAGGAGAGACTAGAAAAAATTGGGCTTTTTTCATTAGAACAAGGAAGGTTAAGAGGAGATCTGATCGAGGTGTTCAAAGTTATGAGAGATTTTGACAAGGTTAATTAGTAAAAACTATTTCCACTGCTTGGTGACTCGGCAACCAGAGAGCATACATTTAAATCGTCACCAAAAGAACGAAGGAGAGGTTAGGAGAAATATTTTACACAGAGATGTGTAAGGATATGGAGTACCCAGCTAAAAATAATGGTGGAAACAGAATCCAAAATAACTTTAAAAAGGGAAATAAATATTTGAAAAGAATGTTATTTTAAAATAAGAGGATGAGACAAAGTGAATAGTTTTTTTCAGAGAACCAGCATGCGTGCTGGGCTGAACTGCCTCCTTTTGTGCTGTAAAGCTGTATGATTCTTCAGAGTTGAAGTTGAAAACACAGTGTCAGTCTTCCTTTTAATCTTGACCCGTCATTCCATTCGATCAACTGTAGTTAGATTTTCAGTGTCCTGTGATGTCATGTTACAAGTGGCTGAGCATTGCTGAAGCCCCTGACAACAGTCCATACAGATTCATCCCAAGCCACTCTTGTTGTTTGCACAGGAGAACAAACTGACCTCCTTTGTTTTATTTTCCCCCATGGGTCAGGCCTTGTGTGAGCAGACATTGAACATCGGAGAGAGGCTGATTATGACGGTTGGAAAGAAGATGCACTTCTACCTGAGCAAGGCTGATGAAGCTGGAAGGCCTACTGACAGGCAGATTGGTTGCCTATTAAATATGGCCGTGGTGATTTTCGTAGTCTCCCATCATATCATTCTTGGTAAGTGGCATAACTGGCCATTTTTAGCAATTCACAGGTCTTCCCTGGGAGGTTCACCGATCTCCTGATAAAGCTACAGTCAGAGACCCCTGTGGAGTTTCATGGCACTTATTTGAGTTGTTTTGATTAAAATGTATTATTTATTTGAGGGTAACTTTTGCTCCTCCAGGAGGCAGTGGATATTGGGACAATTGAAATTTTCAAGACAGTGATTGATAGGTTTTTATTAGGTAAAAATATTAGGGGTTATGGAACAAAAGTGGATAAATGAAATTAAGGTATGAAGTTGAATAGTAGACCAGGCTAGAGGGGCTGAATGGCTTACTCCAGTGCTATGTAATCGCACAATCTGGGTTGTGAGTTCCACTGGCAGGAGAAGTGACATGTGAAGGGTTACTGCTGGTATTCAATATTGATACAGACTGAAGAGGTGCAATTTCATATTATATAGAACATAACGAGCGACTTAAAGGAAGAGAGGGCAATAGAAAGGTAGAGAGGTTTAGAGAGGGAATTCCAGAGTTTAGGGCCTAGGCAGCTGAAGGTGTGACTGCCAATGGTGGAACAAAGAAAATTGGGAATGCCCAAGAGGCCAGAATTGGAGGAGAGCAGATATCTCGAAGGATTGTAGGGCTGACAGAGGTTACAGAGATAGGGAGGGGTGACTCCATGGAGGGACTTGAAAACAAAGATGAGAATTTTGAAATTGAGGCATTGCTTATACAGGAGCCAGTGTAGGTCAGTGAGCACAGGGGTGCAGGAAGATCACGACTTCCACACCATGATGAGTTAGCTGGGCTCGGGCAGCCTGGAGAAGAGCAGTAAAATTATGCCTCAGCACCCTTGGGCTTGGCAGAGGAAACTTGGCTAACGTTCCCAGTCTTGATTGCCATCCAGTGACAGCAGCTGGAAATGAGCGATGAGGACAAGAGGAAACTGTGGTGCCTTCCATAGTCGAGTAGCATGTCAGTGGTCATTATTTGGGTTTGCCAATGAAGAATGGCTAATTGGATAAACTAACAGAGCATCACCTGTGAAACTACCCTGCACCTTCAGGAGAGAAGGAGGGAAAAAGAAAATTGAAAAAAAAGAATGTCGATGAAGCCAACGTTTTAACTGATTTAGGATTCTATTTTAATAAAGGAGAGTATTCTGATCAGAGTGTAAGAACACCCACCTTCTTAATTAGCGCAGTGAGCATGAGGTTTCACTGTTATGTGAGGCATGCTGAGCACTGTAATCAATTCATGGACTGAGTGCAGTGTTGTTCAGATGAACTGGTTAATTTTGCTCAGTTTCCCAGTGAGCGGAAAGGAAAATAAAATTTATTTCTCTTTATGCAGTGAGACGAGTGCCAGTTTAGGATCCATTGCTGCAGAATCAGCGCTGCACGTCTGGCTGTCTGAGGATTTAGAGAAGGTGGGGTGGCAAATGTTGTGTCTGCTATGCAAAGATAGTGGGAAAGAGAAAGCGATATCTGCAAACTGGAATACTGAAATGGTGGGGCAGGGATCAGTCTCCATTGTAATGATGCAGTGAAGATGGGAGGGGAGTGTTGGCAGTTAGGATGGCAAGGAACATTATGTTCAATTTAAATAAATCACAAAGATCCTGCTGTCCTGTTTAAATTCCTTGAATAAATAGAGTGTGAGACTAATGGCAGCCATTTCCAGATGTTGTTTCACAGCTGGTGCTGTGACAGTGAAATCAGAATGTCTCACTCCTGTTAGGTGACTGATACATCTATATATACATAACTGTTTTTAGCACAGGTACCAATCATGCGACCAAACATCATCAAGTTCCCATGTTCTGTCAAGTTTATTACCATTTCTTTTGATCTTAATTTGCCTGTTGGATAATAATAATAAAAAGAAAACAACATATTCTATTTCAAAATATTATCCTGATTATGTTAATTGATACAAAGTGGGAACCAGATGTATTTGCCTGTTAAGATTAAATTTATGTTTTCATTGGCTGATAGTTTTATTTGATTGATTATAGAAAGTGTTGATGCAGATAGTTCAAGAGTTATGTTGGCGTCCTGGTCTCAAAAAGTGTGGCTTTGAACTGCAGGCTACATCCCCACCTCAAACATAGTAAGCACACTCGACATCTCAACCATCTACATTCCTAATTCAAAGACGTTGACCGCTCTCGAGATTCCAGACAACTACGATCCCAACCCAAGAAGCACTCAGTCAATACACCAACCATTAATCGCGGAAGGTAAACTCTTGGTCGAAACCCCCACCACCCACATACACAAACACACAAGAGGTAAGCTCTTCAACAATGTGACCATCTGTATCCTCGGCCCAATTCGGTGTGCAGACCAGTAAAATCTCTCACTGGGACACAGTTGGAATTTTACATGCATATAAGTCTTGGGATATCATGGTGGTGAAATAAACAGAACTGTTCCTGTAATGATGAGAAAGTTACCAAATACAGGAAACTGGTAATCAGACTGGAGATTGTTTGCTGTTTAGTTCCCATAGGATTTCACGAGACAAGATTTGCACATGTAGATAGTGGATTCAGACAATGTTAAATCCTTGCTGGACTTTGATGAGTCACACAGTCTTCTATCATTTCACATGCTGACAAAGTCCATTTTGTAGTCTTGGGGAGGAAGGAAAAACATTTTTAATATTTCCTGAGATACTTGTACCTCCTCCCAAACCCTGAAGCGATACTGAATCTGCCTTTAACTTCACTTGGCAACTATTTCTCACCACTTCTTTTCAGTCCTGCTGTGGTGCCAAAGAGACCCTGACCACACAGGCTGACAGTTTGCTATTCCCAGGCTGATGCCAAAATTGCCCTTGCTGCTCCTGAGCTGGCTGCAGGCAGCTGCACGAGACTAACTCTAAATAAAAGGACAAGAGTAGCCCTACAGTGCCAGCACTTTTGGGGAGTTCTGTCCCTCTTTACTCTCTACCACACAACCTCTTCTCCCCAGACTGATTTAAGACTTCAGCTCACACTGTGATGCCCACAGTAACACAACTGATATGGCAGAGGTGACTTTGTTTCTGTAATACAAAAATGTACATTTGAAAAATCTTATGAAAGGATTATTTCTACATGCCTGTCAGCTGTTCCTATCCTCTATATTCTCTATTTTAATTTTATTTTATATTACGTACCACTACACTGTATTTACTCTGTATTTTGTATTATTCCTCACATAATTGGGTTCTAATTGGTAAACATGCCTATTGTACTGTGCATCTCGCTGTCTACTATACTTTGACCAGCATTATTAAAATCTGGACTCCGATTGGATAAAGACAAAATTCCAAAGACCATTTTTTCAACCAATCAGGAGCAAGGCCATTGAGATTTCACCTGAGCATACCATTGTTGTATTGTTCTGTTGTCGTATTTAGCCTGATATAGAAAATGTGAAATGAATAGCCTTGTGGTAGCCCTGGGAAGCAGACCCACCAGAATGAGTTATTGCTCTGGGTGGGGGATTGCTGTCTGAGAGGTTAACCTTTTCTGTCTTTCCTTTCTCTTTGGAAGTGTCTGCCCATATCTCCCAGATCGACGGGCTGACATCAAGTGTGGGATGAGACTACAGTGCAAAAGGGAATTAAATATTAACCTACCTTTCCTGATGGATTACTGCCACAGGATCTTTGACATTTACTTCAACAAATGGAACAGACAGGTAGGACCTCATTTTAATGTCCTATCAGAAGCAGGTTCTGGCAATGCCACATCCCTCAATGCTGTGCAGGATTGTCAGCCCAGATTATTCTCCTGGAGTGGAGCTTAGACTGTGACGGAAGAGTGTTACTGACTGAGCCAAGCTTACATTCCTGTGTGTTTGAGATGTAGAAGAGTAACACCAATGTGCTTGTTGAAAAGAATTGGGGGTGTCACTGTCAAGATCTCTTTTTTAAAAAAACTCAGTTGGAAAGAATAATAATTAATAGCACCTTTTTTTAGGTTCCTGTCAGTTTTTAATTCTTTTTTAAGAGAGTCTGCAGACTTTTGAATTGAATGTAGTTTCTGCCTATCCTTGTTTACTTTGGCCATGCACCAGCAGAGGGTGGATGAATGACCTTCTCCCAGTCCTCTGCCAATCCCATTCTTGAGCCAGTCACTAAGAAATGCTTCAGAATTGTGTGATGACAACACGCCCTCCAATTTTCATTCCTCTTTGATTCATTGTTCTGAGATTGATAGATTTTTGTCAGGAAAGGGTATCAAGGGACATTGAGCAAAGGAGAGTAAATGGAATTGTGGTACAGATCAACCATGATCTAATAAAATGGCAGAATAGGCTTGTGGGGCTGAATGGCCTACTTCTGTTCCTATGTATTACTCCAGGCAGCGAGGATAAGATCCCGACAATGCCAAAGTAGAATGGGATATTGGCCTGAAGGAGTTATTGAACCTGATATAATTGAGCTAATGTTACTGGAGATGCAGTCATTAACTCAGATGATTCAGCATCAGCTGCATATACTAATTCAGCTGTCTGCCAATTTCAAGGTCAATAACCCTTTCCAGACTGCAACACCCCCTGATAATGTCCTCAGTGCCCACTACTTAAGCTAAAGTATTCAAATATTGATTGAAGTGGATAGGAGCAAATGGCAGATCATTAATACTGATCAGGTTCTTGGTAACTGATTTTTAAAATAGTTCTGATAATAAAATTCCCTCCTTAAACATGGTGTTCTAATGCCAAGATAAAGATTCTTACTTTAAAATGGGATCCTGGTGGTAAGATTGCCATTTAAAACTAGGGACCCTGATATTGAGCTCCTTGTTTAACAGAGGATTCTAATAATGGGATTCCTATAGTAAAAGGGGTCCCTAAAGATTACATTCAGTTTGTAAGAGAGGTTCCTAATGATACAAGTCCCTCTGTAGAATTGGGTTCTGGGAGTGAGATTCCCTTTTTTTGAAAGTTCATACAATATCTTGCCTTGACACAGTGTGACTACCAGCTCTAATCTGCAGAATGAGATAGAGACTCTGGGCAGCCCACATAAATCTCTTCAGTAACTGGCTTCAATTCAGTCTGCTCTTCCACCAATTTATCTTTTTGTAGTGACATCTCGCAGTCTGGATTTAATATCTGCTTCGATCTCTCGGACACTTCTGTTGCATGGACAATAACTCTCAGTAGCTGAATAATATCTCCTACCTCTTATAGTGGTGGCAGCACGAGGTTGGCAGGCTGTTAATCATGTTACCTCACAAGTTGCTGATGAAAGTAACTGCAACGTAAGGCAAGGCTGAGATTTCACGCCGCAATGTGCATTTTCAAAATTTTCACTTGAAATTTTTCTTGTTACCAGATGCTGCGGAGTAAAACATTTTTCAACCAGAGTTTACAGGTCACTTATTGCATGGGTTAGAGTCAGAGTAAAGTTTGCTCTGTACTGCCCCATCAAGATCTCTAATGTCATAGAATCATAGAATAGTTTTTTTTTATTCGTTTATGGGATGTGGGTGTCACTGGCAAGGCCAGCATTTATTGCCCATCACTAATTTTCCTTGAGAAGGTGGTGGTGAACCACTGGAGTCCATGTGCTGTTGGTACACCTAAAGTGCTGTTAGGGAGTTCTAGGATTTTGACCCAGTGACAGTGAAGGAACAGCGATATAGCTCCAAGTCAGGAAGGTGTGTGACTTGGAGGAGAACTTGCAGCTGGTGGTGTTCCTATGTGCCTGTAGCACAGAAGGAGGCCATTTGGCTCACCAAGTCTGTACCTGTTCTTTTGAAGAGCAATTTAATTAGCCCTCCCCACTCTTTCTCCATATCCTTGCAATATTTTCTCCTTCAAATATTTATTCAATTCTCTTGTGAAGGCTGCTATTGAATCTGTATCCACCACTCTATCAGGTAATGCATTCAAAATCCTAACCACTCAGTGCATTTAAAAAATAATTCCTCTTGTCACCTCTTTTTTTTGCCAATCACCTTAAATCTGTGTCCGCCATTGGGAACAGTTTCTCTTTAGTTACTCTATCTAAACCCTTCATAATTTTAAACACCTCTATCAAATTTACTCTTAGCCTTCTCTGTTCAAAGGAGAACAACCTCAACTTCTCCAGTCTATCCACGTAACTGTAAGCCCTTATCCCCGGAACCCTGCTAGTAAATATCTTCTGTACCCTCCCCAAAGCTATCACATCCTTCCTAAAGTGTGATGCTCAAAATTGGACACAATACTCCCTCTGGAGCTGAAGCAGTTTTTATATAGGTTTAGCATAACTTCCTGGTTTTTGTCAAGGATTGCGCAATTACATTGAAGATAAAGCTTTGAAGTACTTTTTAAATAGCTGAACTAAGTCAGACTCAGATGCATTGAAAGCAGCAAGTGATACTAAAATAGGTTAAAACTGTCTTATTTTAACTGTCTCTGCTCTGATTAGTTGTCAATTTATGGCGAAACAGCTATTCCCCTTTCGGATCCCGACACATCAGAATGAATGCATTGACACAAATGAGCCAGGTAGAAAGAGTTTTACATCTAAGCTGTGCTACTTCTAGTCTGTGAGTCTGCTTGATGAGGCAGTGTAGGATTAACTCTGTTGCTAACCCATGACATGCCTGACCTTGATGTTGATGTTCCACAGCAGTCAACACCCTTAAATTTAGGACGCAAGAAAAAATATCGGCCCCAAAGCTTTGGCAGGAGATTGACAAAAATCCCATGGATATGGTTGCAAACAGCCACCAATGAAGTTTTTCTTGATTGGGACTGTGGTTTCTGGTGTTATTCCACCAAAGTTACAGCAGATGATTGGATAATCCCCACAGAATTTCCAGGCCATCCCATATTTTTTGTATGTTAAAAGTAAAATTAGAGAAGCTTGCGATCATTAGGTTCACAAGTAGCTTTGTCCAAAGTTCTATTTTCGACCCTTCAGATTGGATCTAATTTCAAATCCTACTCAGCTCATTTGTGTCAGTGGATTCTTTCTAAAGTGCAGGGTTCTTAAAGGGGAATAGCTGTGTTTGCCTTAAATTAGGAACTAATTAGTACAGAGCTAGTAAAAGAAATAAAACGGTTTCCACCTATTTTAGTATGACTTGCTGCTTTCAACATATCTTGGACTTACTAACTTCAGCTACTTATAAAGTATTGGTAGCCAAAGTATCTGTATGGAGAAATGGTCAAACTTAATAACGCCGAAGTGAGTAAAAGGAATGTTACTCAACTGACAAAAAGGGAGAGAAACGTTTCAGAACTACTGATAAACATACCCTTCATTCAAGTGATTTAAACCAGGACTGTTTGTAAAAATATTTTAAAAATAAAGTTTGCAAGCCAAAATCCTAACAGAGCATATGCGGTTCAGTCACATAGCATAAGATGGCTACAGCAGTATTATCCTACCGAGATTGCACTGCAGAAGAGGAGCAACGGTGATGTGAAAGTAATATTAAACGCTGAGTTTCTGTCACACAGATTATTCAGGCTCAGAAGCTGTTTTACATATGTGAGTAAATTATAGTGCATCTTAAAATTAGTATATACATGAGGCATATCTCATGTCTGTCTGGGTGACTGCCCCTCCCAGATGTAAGATGTGGTATCAGATATTTACTGGTGTTATGTTAAAGGCTTCGATGCTATTTAAATACATCTTGTGTTGTAAGTAATTTGTTTGAAAATGTACAATGGGAGTAATTTAAAGGAAAGTTGTCTTATGTTTCTTCATCTCTCTACATGTGAAAGTTTTGACTGATCATTTTCAGAATGCTTGTATTTACTCCCTCTGCATCATCATCCAAAGCTACAATTAGTCTTATTTAAATAGCTTCTTTAAGTCTCTCGGGAGTAGCTACCATTCTCTCACTGTCTCTATTTCCTCTCTGGGTGAGGTTATCCAAGTAATGAGCTGAATCATGGCACTTTTAGTGCTGTGGATTTGTAACTGGGCCAAGGTTACCCCATACTCATTTTACTCAGGACTCTTGTAGCTGTCTGAGAAAGGAGACTTTAATCCCATCTGTCTGGGCTAGATTCCAGCCCAGTGTGTTTAGACTCACTTTTCAAAGACTTAGTGGCATTCTAAGAGATGATCTTTAACTTCAGTGGATGGGTTTTAAAAACAGCTAGCTTGTTATATACTGTCTGTATTTACATACATACATACGAATTAGGAGCAGGGGTAGGCCACTCAGCCCTTCAAGCCTGCTCCGCCATTCAATAAGTTCATGGCTGAACTGATTACTCCACATTTCCACCTACCCCCTATAACCTTCCAACACCTTGCTTATCAAGAATCTATCTACCTCTGCCTTCAAAATATTCAAAGTCTCTGCTTCCACCGCCTTTTGAGGAAGAGAATTCCAAAGCCTCACAACCCTCTGAGAGAAATAATTTCTCCTCATCTCTGTCCTAAATGGGCAACCCCTTATTTTTAAACAGTGACCCTTAATTCTAGATTCTCCCACAAGGGGAAACAACCTTTCCACATTCACCCTGTCAAGATCCCTCAGGATCTTATATGTTTCAATCAAGTTACCTCTTGCTTTTCTAAATTCCAGCAGATACAAGCCTAGCCTGTCCGATCTTTCCTCATAAGACAACCCGCCCATTCCAGGTATTAGTCTAGTAAACCTTCTCTGAACTGCTTCCAACGCATTTACATCCTTCCTTAAATAGGGAGACCAGTACTGTACACAGTACTCCAGATGTGGTCTCACCAATGTCCTGTATAGCTGAAGCATAACCTCCCCACTTTTGTATTCAATTCCTCTTGCGATAACAATAACATTCGGTTAACTTTCCTAATTATGTGCTGTATCTGCATACTGACTGTTTGCAATTCATGCACTAGGACATCCAGATCCCTCTGTATCTCAGAGCTCTGCAATCTCTCACCATTTAGATAATGTGTTTCTTTTTTATTCTTCCTGCCAAAGTGGACAATTTCACACTTTCCCACATTATACTCCATTTGCCAGGTCTTTGCCCACTCACTTAACCTATCTATATCCCTTTGTAGCCCCCTTATGTCCTCTTCACAAGTTGCTTTCCTACCTATCTTTGTGTCAGCAGCAAATTTAGCAACCATACCTTCGGTCCCTTCATCTAAGTCATTTATATAAATTGTAAAATGTTGAGGCCCCAGCACAGATCCCTGTGGCATGCCACTCGTTACATCTTGCCAACCAGAAAATGACCCATTTATGCCTACTGCCTGTTCCTGTTAGCTAGCCAATCTTCCATCCATGCCAATCTATTACCCTCTACACCTCGAGCTTTTATTTTCTGCAATATTCTTTTGATGTGGCACCTTATCAAATGCCTTCTAGAATTCTAAATGCAATACATTCACCGGTTCCCCTTTATCCACAGCACATGTAACTCCCTCAAAGAACTCCAATAAATTGGTTAAACTTGATTTCCCTTTCACAAATCCATGTTGACTCTGCCTGCTTACCTTGAATTTTTCTAAATGCCCTGCTATAATGTCTTTAATAATAGGTTCTAACATTTTCTCTAAGACAGATGTTAAGCTAACTGGCCTGTAGTTTCCTGCTTTCTGTCTCCCTCCCTTTTTGAATAAAGGAGTTACATTCGCTATTTTCCAGTCTAAGTAACATTCCAATGCAAGTAACGTTTGCGCCGCACAAGTGCTAGGCAATGACCATCTCCAATAAGAGAGAATCTAACCAACTCCCCTTGACATTCAATGGCATTACCATCGCTGAGTCCCCCACTATCAACATCCTAGGGGCTACCATTGATAAAAGCTCGAGGTGTAGGGGGTAATAGATTGGCATGGATGGAAGATTGGCTAGCTAACAGGAACAGTGGTGCAGTGGTTAGCACCGCAGCCTCACAGCTCCAGCGACCCGGGTTCAATTCCGGGTACTGCCTGTGTGGAGTTTGCAAGTTCTCCCTGTGTCTGCGTGGGTTTCCTCCGGGTGCTCCGGTTTCCTCCCACGTGCCAAAGACTTGCAGGTTGATAGATAAATTGGCCATTATAAATTACCCCTAGGATAGGTAGGTGGTAGGGAAATATAGGGACTGGTGGGGATGTGGTAGGAATATGGAATTAGTATAGGATTAGTATAAATGGGTGGTTGATGGTCGGCACAGACTCGGTGGGCCGAAGAGCCTGTTTCAGTGCTGTATCTCTTAAAAAAAAAGAAACTGAACTGGAGTAGCCATATAAATACCGTGGCTACAAGAGCAGGTCAGAGGCTAGGACTCCTGTGGTCAGTAACTCACCTCCTGACTCCCCAAAGCCTGTCCACCATCTACAAGGCACAAGTCAGGAGTGTGATGGAATACTCTCCACTTGCCTGGATGGGTGCAGCTCCAACAACACTCAAGAAGCTTGACACCATCCAGGACAAAGCAGCCCACTTGATTGGCACCCCATCCACGAACATTCACTCCCTTCACAACCAACGCAAAGTGGCAGCAGTGTGTACCATCTACAAGCTGCACTGCAGCAACGCACCAAGGCTCCTTCGACAGCACCTTCCAAACCTATGACCTCTACCACCTAGAAGGACAAGGGCAGGCGTTGTAGCCCTCTTCAGCATCATTGCTGGGGTTCCTCACTAGCGTCAGAAGCCATGTCATCAAGGGGTAGCCCTTATCCCCGAGAATCAACCTCTGAAGGTGAATGGGTGGAGTGAACAGAGCGGCACCTGGGACTGGCGTAGTATGTATGAGTCATGGCAGCTGCCTGGGAAGCAGCTCCAACAACACTCAGGACAAAGCAGCCTGCTTGATTGGCACACCATCCACAAACATTCACTCTCTCCACCTCCAACGCACAGTGGCAGCAGTGTGTACCATCTACAAGATGCACTGCAGCAATGCACCAAGGCTCCTTAGACAGCACCTTCCAAACCCGCGACCTCTACCACCTCGAAGGACAAAAGCAACAGATGCATGGGAACATCACCACCTGCAAATTCCCGTCCAAGTCACACACCATCCTGACTTGGAACTATATCGCCGTTCCTTCACTGTAGCTGGGTCAAAAATCCTGGAACTCCCTTCCTAACAGCACTGTGGGTGTACGTACTGGACTGCAGCGGTTCAAGAAGGCAGCTCACCACCACCTTCTCAAGGGCAATTGGGGATGGGCAATAAATGCTGGCCTAGCCAGCGATGCCCACATCCCATGAATGAATAAAAAAGAAATCTAACAGAACCTTCCCCGAATCTAAGGAATTTTGGAAAATTAAAACCAACACATGAACTATCTCACTAACCACTTATTTTAACACCCGAGGATGAAGTCCATCAGGTCCTGGGGACTTGTCAGCCTACAGCTCCAACAATTTGTTCAGTACCGCTTCCCTGGTGATTGTAATTTTCCAGAGTTCTTCCCTCTTTTCCATTTCCTGACTTACAGCTAATACTGGGATGTTACTTGTATCCTCAATAGTGAAGACCGATGCAAAATATCTGTTCAATTCACCTGCCATTTCCTTATTATCCATTATTAGTTCCCCAGACTCACTTTCTATAGGATCAATGCTCACTTTGTTAACTCTTTTCTTTTTAAAATATCTATAGAAACTCTTACTATCTGTCTTTATATTTCTAGCTAGCTTTCTCTCGTACTCTAATTTTACCTTCCTTATCAGTCTTTTAGTCTTCTTTGCTGTTTTTTTATATTCTGTCCAATCTTCTGACCTGCCTCCCATCTTTGCGCAAATATAGGCCTTTTCTTTAAGTTTGATACTATCTTTAACTGTTTTAGTTAATCTCGGATGGCGGGTCCCACCCTTGGAATTTTTCTTGTTGAAATGTATCTATCCTGTGTATTCTCAAATATCCCCTTAAATGTCTGCCACTGCATCTCTATTGACCTATTCCTTAACCTAATTTGCCAGTTGATTTTAGCTAGCTCTGCTTTCATGCCCTCATAATTGCCCTTATTTAAGATTAATATACTAGTCTTGGACCCATTCTTCTCTCCCTCAAACTGAATGTAAAATTCAATAATATTATGATCGCTGCTACCTAGGGGTGCCTTAAATATGAGGTCATTAATTAATCCTATCTCGTTGCACAATAGTAGGTCTAGTACAGCTTGCTCTCTGGTTGGCTCCAGAACATATTACTCCAAGAAATTATCCCAAAAACATTCTATATACTCCATATCTAGGTTACCTCTGCCCATTTGATTTTTCCAGTCTATATGTAGGTTAAAATCCCCCATGATTATCGCTGTACCGTTCTGACATGCTGCCATTATTTCTTCCTTTATACCCCGTCCGACAGTGTGGTTAATGTTAGGTGGCCTTTACACCACTCCCACAAGTGATTTCTTGCCTTTATGATTTCTCATCTCTACCCAAACTGCTTCTACATCCTGGTCTCCTGAACTTAGGTCATCCCTCTCTGTTGAGCTAATACCATCATCAGAGCTACCCTTCCATCTTCTCCTAGCTTCCTGTCCTTCCTAAATGCCACGCATCCTTCAGTATTAAGGTCCCAATCTATGTCACCCTGCAGCCATGTCTCTGTAATGGCTATCAGATCGTACTTATTTATTTCTATTTGCGCTCTCAGTTCATCTGTTTTGTTTCGAATGCTACATGCATTCAGATACAGAACCTTTAGTTTTGTCCTTTTATTATTTTTGTAACCTCTAGCCTTATCTGTTGATTTACTCTTAGATTTGTATGCTCTGTCCCTTCCTGTCACAGTCGGTTTAGCATTTATCGTTCGGTACTTAGTACTTTGGTACTGTGAATCAGGCCAGGACTTGTGAATTATTTCATCTCTGAAACTTGAGTACCCTGCATGTAGGTGTTAGCTTTTATCTGAAATTCTATTTTTCCAAAAATCAGAAGTAAAAAGCTGCTGAACAGAAGCTGTTTTACACTACATAGTTAATTTAATGGAATCCCTTCCAGGGTCAAAGTTTAAATGCTTACAGTTGTACTGTATTGATAACTAACCCACTTTCATCTAAAATGGGAAAAGCAGCTCTGAGCAGAAGAGTAATTACTGGAGCATCTGCACAGGGTAAAGTTGTCCAGTGATGGTGAAGACTACTTTGTGAAGGTGTTTCAGATTTAATGGGCCATTAATATAAGATAGTCACTAATAAGTTCAATAGGAAATTTAGGAAAAACGTCTTTACCTGGAGAATAGTTAGAATGTGGAACGAACGACTGCAAAGAGTAGTAGAGGTGAATAGCACCGATTAATTTAAGGGGGAGCTAGATAAACACATGATGAAGAAAGGAACAGAAGATAATGCTGATAGGGCTGGAAGGAGGCTGTTGTGGAGCAAAAACACTGACATAGATGTACAGTGGCCTGTTACTGCGCTGTATATTCTATGTAATGCTGAGTCTTCATTTACCTTTTTTTTGTTCCTCCACAGTCTGGTTACGTCATGAATCAGATTGGTGAAATGTGCAAGACCATTGAGAAAACAATTAACGAGACTGTTCAGAACACCCTTAAACAGTTGGAGAAGGACTGCAGCCTGATCACAGAGACTGTTGCTAACAAACTCACACAAGACAGGTAACTTTCTTCCACTTGATGTTCCACAGCACCTTGATATCACTTGGTGTCTTCTGTATGTTCAGTTGTTTAGATTCTGTCAAACTTTGTTATCTGTCATTTCTTAAGGAACTGGAAGAAAGTTACAAGGTTAGACTCTGTGCTCTATGCATTCACTTAATTATTGCAGCAAGGGAAAGTGAATGAAATATCACAACTTGGTGTTTATTATGACTGGATTAGGGCGGAGAAAGTGAAGTGTGCCACAATTGCAACATTTAGGTGCAAAGTCCAAGGGGGTTTAATTGGATAACTCCTGAAAACAGATGTGGGGATCATGGTACATGAATTATCTGCACCCCTTCATTGCATTACGTTAAATTCTGCTACCTGGTGTTTAAAATTAATGTTGCATGCAGCCAGTGCTACTCACGCTGTTCATTGGCTACACACATCAACAAGGGACCCAATGTCATGAGTGGCTAGCGCTACATAAAGGCAGCCTGTTCCTCTTAAAGGGTATAAATTGTGACTGGAAGTGGTGGGAACATTTTTCCCTCTAAGCTGCGCAGCCATGTAGCAACCCAAAAGTCCCTGTGCAGGTCGCGCACAAGTAGGCCCCCTTAAGTTACAGTGGAAAAATATTTAAAGGGGCTGCACACTTAAACAAATCGTCTGGACACTCTAAAAAAAGAAATTAGAGGGTACATTGGGTGGGAGTGCTTTGAAAATGAATCTGTGCTGTGATACTATTGAGAAATGGTTGAATATGCGAGAGAATGCACCAAGGTTCTCAAACACTGCACTGGAGATCTTGGTGGAAGAGGTGAAGAAATGTCCTGTATCTGCAGGGGGGCAGGAGGTTCACCAGACATATGCTCAGGAAGCAATTGAAAGAAGTAGTGGAGGAGGTCAATGCCAGGAGTGTAACTCCAAGAACATGGATGCAGTGTAGGGAGAAGTTTAACAATCTGACTAAAGTTGTCAAAGTGACTAAGGTAAATTTTCCATATCCTACCAACTACACCACTAGACTCATCCACTGCTCAATTCACTACACCCCAGTACTCAACCTTTCAATTCACATGCTTTACCTCACCCTTAGCAAGCCTCGTATCCACAACTCACAGCTCGCACACACTGACAGCTTTTCAAACATGACAGGCACATCGCCCAAACTTATTGCAGGATATTCATTATCATACTTCCCTCTTCCTTCCAGGAGAAGAAGGTGCATAACAGGAGGCACAGGAAAGAACTGCAGGAGGAAAAGTGCACCTGTATGTTCTAACCCCCATGGAGATGACAGTGCTGGCTATCATGTCTAGGAACATCACTGAGGTCCTGGCCACTGTCAGGGCTGAAGTGATCGATGATGTGGGTATCTGCATACCTAATCCTCCTCCTCTCTTCCCATTTTCCCTCATCACACAATCTCTTCTGAGTTACAAGTTGCAGATGGTGTAAGTACGCACTTCTTATTTTCTCCTCTCCCCTCACCACAACCCAAATCTTGTCCCTTTTTCATTTCAGATACCCAAGAACTGGTGTCTTCCCAGTCAGTGGAGGAAGACAATGAATATGAAGAGACACCAATAGCCACCAACTGAGAGACTGACAGTGCGTACTATAGAATCTGCACTTGGTGAGACACCAGACACCAGGAAAATGGGTCAGGGAAAAAGGATAGCACAAATGCCAGCTCGCTGGAGGATGTGGTTGCACATGAGTTCTGCTGCAGAGGAGTCACATGAGAACTTTGATGGGCCAGGCTACAGAAAAAGGATGATGGGTGTACATAACAAAATGCTTGCTAATCTGGAAAACCTGCCAGAAAATCAGCACTCAATGTCAAGGAGATGGAGGAGTCCAGCACCAACATGGCATATGGCTTTGCACATAGTTTGGAGCCCATCCTTTCCAGTATGGAATGGGTGGTCACCTCCATCAGCACACTTGTGGAACCCACCATGATGCAGCATCTGACAGCCGATGTCACGGCTTCCATAAAAGGTCTGTGTGCTGCAGTAGAAGCTCATACTGCTGCCTTGTGAGCTCAGACTGTTCTGGAAACAGGGCAAAGGTGCTTTCAGGATGAGACAACAATCCATCAATCTCCAACAGATCCAGGAGAGAGGCAACAGCTCCATGGAACAGGAACCTGCTGTCCTCTCAGAATGACAGCATTCCTGCTCCCACTCCAGCAATGTGCCAGTGCCCTTGCTGTTGCCTGTAAGCCAGCCAAGCCAAACTGCTGCAACCCCAGCCATGATAATGAAGTCTGAAGCCTGGCCTTTTAGGCCCTGAGCTGTTTGAGGTCATCCTTCAAGGCCATCTGCAGTCTCCTCAATTGAAGGTCAGCTGCCATCCACCATCCATGTTGCAGCCACTGGGGAACCTCATAGGAGCACTGGGATAGACAAAGGCACGTGGAATGCAAACACTAAGGGAATGCACAAGGGTGATTCATTTCATTTTGTATGCATTATGTAAGGATTACATTTCTAAAATTGGATTGGAGTATGCATTTTCTGGTAGGTTTTATTATTTTTATTGTTGGCAAGAGGATGATTTGATGGTTAATAATAGAGGAACGGGAAGGAGTGTGGGAATGTTGGTGAATGGAGGTATGTAATTGTAGCTACTGGTATTGTTCATGAATAATTTGATCTTTTAGAGCCAGGCAGAAAGGGGCTGACTATGTTGTAGCCTCTCCTTCTCTTGTTGTTCCTCCACTTCCTGTTACACTCCCTGCTCCTCCAAATTGTTGTCCTTCTCATCCTCCTCTTCTTCCTCATGATGCTGCTACTCTGAAAGGTGGTAGCAGGGCTGTTCCCTTAAAATGGCATGAATGTGCAGCATGCATCATACTATTACAAATCTTGATACCCATTCAGCTGAATACGGCAAGTCTCCTCAGAGTGGTCCAGGCAGTGGTAGCATTGCTTGAGGATGCTGATAGTGTGCGCTATAATGTTCCTCTTGGCAGCATGGCTCTTATTGTAGGCATACTGTGCACATGTATATGGCTTCCAGACCACAGTCACAAACCATGTCATGAGGGGCTAACCCTTCCGCCCAGTATCCAGCCTTTAACTTACAATGGACATTCACCTGCGTGATGCGCTGCCTGTGGTCACAGACCAGCTGCACATTGAGCGAGTGAAATCCCTTTCGGTTCAGGAGAATGGCCAGGTTAACATGGGGCGAACACAAGACAATGTGCATGCAGTCAGTGGCACCCTGCACCATCAATATAGGGAAGCCTGGAAACGTGCAAAACATTGTGCTCACTCTACTTGCTTGTTGCTGGCAAGAGGGAATGAGATAAAAGTGTTTTTCTGCCTATAGAGATCCTCAGTGACCTCTCTTATGCAGCAGTGCACTGTGAGTTGTTGCTTATATCTCCAACAGCAGTCTGGAAGGAATTAGATACATAAAAGTTAAGAGCCAGTGTTGTCTTGAATCCCACAGGAAATGCTGTCCTTGCCCTACTTTGAGGTTGCAGTTGTGACTCCAGCAGTTGGCAGATTTCAATCACAGCCTCTTTTGTGAAGGAAAGACATCTCATGCATTGGTCCTCCCTGAAGTTGAGGTAAGAGAATTGCTCTCTGATGACCCTCAGCCGATATGGCCTCCTGCTGAGTGCCCTTTTCCCCACTCCTCCTCCTCCTGTCTCTTCAAGTGTGCTCTGCATCTCCTCTTTGTATGCTCGCAGTCATGCTCAATTCCCAGAGGAAGCCCTGCCAGACCACCAATTTCTCAAAGCAACTTGTTTCAGCACAAGATTTTAAATGACCAAAAAGTTCCCGAAAGGCCAGCCAGACTATTTTCAAACTTCAGCCAAGAATAGAAAAGGTCCAAAAACACATACAATTGCACCAGCAGCCAGAATAAGTAATCCAGCAACTAATCTGTAAAGTAGTTCATGATCCCTTTAGATAACACTGGTGGGAGTTCCTTCATTCCATTTAATGTCATGCTCAGCTGTGGGAGGTTAAAACAGGGTGTTTACTGGAGTGCGAAATTCAAAAAGGCAGCACTGGTGTCAAATCAACATTGCACACTGATTTGCATCATGATTTGCCGACTCTGCATGTTGCCTGCGGTCATCAGGTACGAGCACACAGACCCCTTTAGCAGAATGGTGCCCTGTGCACTTCCCATCAAAAGCTTGTACACATCTTGGACCCCATTTTTGATCCTTATGTGGCTGCACAGCACCCAAAATACAAGCTCAATGACTATAGTTCTCCAAGAATGTCTTGAAGTCCAACATATACCATCATCTTTTACAAGGAGTTTTGGTGATTCTTCTTAAGGTGTGGGGCTTTTGCAGTGGTTTAGCTAATTAAGACAATGAATAGCTGAGCTATATTGACCAGAGAGATTCCTGGATCCACGTCTGTGCTGAACTCTCTAGAATCTGTTGAAATGGTGCTCGGAGTGCTGCGCTTGATCTCAGTCCTTCTGAGTGAAGGTGTCGAAAATCATCCAGAATTCTTGCCTCTGATCACTATGCAGTGACTTCTGCTGAAAAGAAATGTGTGTGGGCATAAAGTGAGGGTGGATCAGGCTCTGCGGTGATACCCCTCCCCCACTGTAGTAGAATAGTCTGCTGCATTAATGAAAGCTGGTCACTTAAGTTAAACTGTATATCAACAAAATGATGGGAAAAGAAGAAGGAAAGAAAAGGATGTAAGTACAAGATTGAAGAAGACTTCTTCAGCTAAGGAGTTTCCAAAATTAACATTGAACAATCTTGGATGTTAAAACGTGATGTTTTTCAGTGCTGAAACAGTGGGCTGGATTTTGTTGTCCCGCTGCCAGTGGTGTCACCTGATGCAGAAGCAGGTGCTGGCGCCATCTTTAAAAGGCAGCCAGCACAGCATTCAGGCTCTGTCTGCATTGCACTGAAGCTTGCTGGAGCAACAGGTCAGGATTGTGGCAGGAATCAACCAGGCAGCAAACGGCACCACAGGGCACCTCTGGTCATGGCAGAGGTCCAAGCAAGGGTGGCCACACGGGTTCAGTGATGCCCCCCTACTTGTTCTCCTCCAAGCTGCAAGGGAAAGGCAGGAGGTCCTTTCCTCCAGAGATACCAATTAAAGGTCCTCCCACCTGACCAAGCAATCCTGGACGGAGATTGCAGAGGAAGTTAGCAGCCGTGGGGTCACCCTATAATTTTTGCACCTCTCTGTAATTTCCTTGCAACTTTGTTCCTCCACATCCTTCCCACTCGTTGGTGGCCTATAGACAACACTGAGCAATGTAACTGCACCTTTTGTGTTCCTTATCTCTAGCCAAATTGATTCTGTCCTCGAGCCCTCAGGGACATCCTTTTTCTCCAGCACTGCAATTCTCTCCTTAATCAATACTGCCATTCCTCCCTCTTTTTTCCCTTTCCTATCTTTCCTGAACACCCTGTATCCAGGAATATTTAATGCCCAGTCCTGCCCTTCTTTGAGCCAGGTTTCACATGGCAATGTGCGCCTGTACCTCACCAGTCTTATTAACCACACTCCATGCATTCACATACATGCACATTAACCCTGATTCAGACTTTATTACTTTCTCCCTTACTCTGACCACACCTAATAACTTACTATTGCCTTGTCTCCTGCTATTTATCTCCCCCAGTATTCTGTGCTCCTTGGTATTCCTCTCTGATACTTGCTCCTGGTTCGCACACCCCTGACAAGTTACCAGTTTTGCTTCCCTCCAATCTGAGCTCCCTCTCAGGTTCCCACCCCCCTGACAATTTAGTTTAAACCCTCCCCAACAACACTAGCAAATCTCCCTGCGAGGATATTCGTCCCAGTCCTGGTAAGATGCAACCCATCCATCGTGAGACAGATATTTCATCTGTAATTTAATTCAATGTGCTCTCCTGCCAATCGTCAGCCTATCCTGTGTGAATAATGCATGCCATCATGTATTGATTATGTGTCTTCCCATTAAAACATAAGCCTGACTGTACTGCCAATGTAAGCAATAACATCATTGCCATACCAATATGGTTGTGGTTGTTGGAGGTCAATCATCTGAGCTCCAGGACATCACTGCAGGAGTTCCTCAGGGTAGTGTCCTAGGCCCAACCATGTTTAGCTCCTTCAGTCATAAGTTCAGAAGTGGGGATGTTCGCTGATGATTGCACAATGTTCAGCACCATTCACGACTCCTCAGATACTGAAGCAGTCCGTGTAGAAATGCAGCAAGACCTGGACAATATCCAGGCTTGGGCTGATAAGTGGCTAGTAACATTCGTGCCACACATGTGCCAGGCAATGACCATCTCCAGCAAGAGAGAATCTAACCATCTCCCCTTGACATTCAGTGGCATTATGATTGCTGAATCCCCCACTATCAACATCCTAGGGGTTACCATTGTCCAGAAACTGAACTGGAGTAGCCATATAAATACCGTGGCTACAAGAGCAGGTCAGAGGCTAGGAATCCTGTGGTCAGTAGCTCACCTCCTGACTCCCCAAAGCCTGTCCACCATCTACAAGGCACAAGTCAGGAGTGTGATGGAATACTCTCCACTTGCCTGGATGGGTGCAGCTCCAACAACACTCAAGAAGCTTGACACCATCCAGGACAAAGCAGCCCGCTTGATTGGCACCCCATCCACGAACATTCACTCCCTTCACCACCAACGCAAAGTGGCAGCAGTGTGTACCATCTACAAGCTGCACTGCAGCAACGCACCAAGGCTCCTTCGACAGCACCTTCCAAACCTATGACCTCTACCACCTAGAAGGACAAGGGCAGGCGTTGTAGCCCTCTTCAGCATCATTGCTGGGGTTCCTCACTAGCGTCAGAAGCCATGTCATCAAGGGGTAGCCCTTATCCCCGAGAATCTACCTCTGAAGGTGAATGGGTGGAGTGAACAGAGCGGCACCTGGGACTGGCGTAGTATGTATGAGTCATGGCAGCTGCCTGGGAAGCAGGCACATGCTTGCAGCAGGCGCTTTCTGTGGTCACACACTAGCTGCACATTGATCGAATGAAAGCCCTTTCTATTTATGTATGCAGCTGGTTGTTCTATGGGAGACTTGATGGCCACATGCATGAAGTTGATGACTGTTTGCACCCGTGGTAATCCCTCAATGGCCCCAAATCCAATGTTTCTCTCGGACTGACTCTCAAGGTCTGTCCTGAAGTGCAAATAGTCAGCAGCCGTCCTGTACAAGGCGCCAGTGACCTCCCTGAAACAGCGGTGTACTGCTGATTGCGAAACCCCACACAAGTCGCTGGTGGATCTCTGGAATGATCCAGAGGCGTAGAAGTTTAGGGCCACTGTAACTTTGCGGGCCACAAGCACAGAGTGACCACAAAAGTCCATTGGTTGCAGATCATTATTCAGCATTCTGTGGAGGTCTGTGACGCCTCTCTGATCATCTGCAGTCATTTCTGGCACTGGTGCTCTGACATCTGGAGGAATGTCACATCCGAGTCCTATAGACGCGCTGGCATATCTGGGCTACTCTGTGCCTTGGTGGCTGCTGCTCATGTCTGGGACCTTCCTCATGGGCTGCATTTGTCTCTTGTCCCACCTCCAGTGGAGATGCCTCATCACGGCAAGAGGATCCAGGAAGACAGGGTGGATCATACCTATCTCTATGCTCCTGGTAAATTCGGGTTCCTTCACAAGGTCAATGACACCTTTCTGGGTAGAGAGTTGTGTTCATTCCTGCTTCAGCAGTGTCCCAGCATGAGCTGTATGGTACGGCATGGCATTGCCCACACAACCTTTAAGTGCAAGCCATCCTAAACACTTATATCATTCGAGTTGCCTGCACTGGACCACCGACAACAAGATGCTACACAGTTTCCTAGTTGTGTGCCCCCCCTGAAAAACAATTTATCCACCTCCAGTGTTGCCTCCCAACATCAGTGTCCTAATGCAGGGTGACCCCCTTCATGAAACAACAATGCAGGGTCCCTCCCACCCCGCCCTTCACGGAGCATGGACGCAACTTTGTTGGGTTCCATGAGAAACGTGTCTTTGAGGGAATGACACCTAACCTCCTACCTCTTGCATATTTCCAATATGTAGATGATACGTTTGCTATATTTGAATCCGCAGCTGTATGCAATAATTTTCTTACACGTCTTAATGGGCTGCACCCTGCGCTCAAAATCACCTTTGAAATGGAGCGGTCAAATCAGCTCCCTTTCCTTGATGTACTAGTTGGGAAATCTGCTAAGGGTCTACCATGGTCTACCGCAAACCTATCTTCACTGGTCATTACACGTGTTGGGATTCTTATAGTTCCACTCGCGATAAGATTGACCTTGTCGGCAACCTCAAATAGGGCCCGAGCCATTTGCTCACCATGCAAGCTTGATGCTGAAATAGGGCGAATCAAAGACATCCTGCGTGACAATGGTTACCCCGATCAGATCATTTCTCACTGTATATCACGCAAATTTATGAACAGGCCAAAGGCCATCATTTTTGGCTCTGAAAAGTGCCCAGTGTTACCTCAAATTACCCTGGAAGGGTAATGTTTCCCAAAAATTTGAGCAATAGGTGAATCT
Source organism: Heterodontus francisci (assembly GCF_036365525.1). Taxonomy (NCBI): domain Eukaryota; kingdom Metazoa; phylum Chordata; class Chondrichthyes; order Heterodontiformes; family Heterodontidae; genus Heterodontus; species Heterodontus francisci. Next base: position 53,544,751 of record NC_090393.1, read on the forward strand.
AGCTGTTTCATGCTGCTACTATGCAGTAGCAACACTAACAGGATGCTGCCTTTAAGACAAAAAGACATCCTGCCTATCACACAATTGAGGAATGTGATACATGAATTTCACTGCCAGTGTGATGCTAGATACATAGGCTGTACGTTCCAAAGACTGGCAGATCATATCAAACAACATGTCCCTTCCACTGTTAGCAACGGACAAGGTACAGGCCGTATCCAACCAGCCCGTGCTTGCAAAACTCAAAATACAGTGTTCAACATTAGATGTGATTCCGTGATTGGACAACATTTGCTAAATAATCCTCAATGTGCTAAGAATTAAGCTGACAACCAATTTAAGATTGTCAGTAGGGCTTGCAATGTGGCACAATTGCGCGTACTGGAAGCAAAATATATTAATACACAAGGCCCTGTTCTATGCAGACAGAAAGAATATGTACAAACATTGCGCTTGTTTCAGCTAAACAAAATAAGTAACAGCCATTCGCTGGTTCATTCCTAAGGGCAATGCCTTGACTAATCACAGTCAAGCTGCCTGGTTTAAATTTCAGACAAAGCTTGGTAGTTAACTGTCAGTCACCGTAAACTGGTGCATTCTCCATGGCAATGCCTCTACCAGAGTTCACTTGCAAACCAATCAGCACTCTGTTCTCATGCAAAATAAAGTTGTTGTTTTCCCTTACATTGGTATTCTTGTGGATTGTCTGATGAGTGCCAGACGAAAAGCTTCAACCACATGTCTCTATTTTCAGCAGTAAACATTTGACTGTGGTCAATGAATCAGAATGTTGCTTGAAATAGACTTAGTCAGCTTTAAAAAAAAACTTCAAGAAAATCACCTACCCCCACATGATGGATGCACAGTGACAGTATTAATAGTGTCATGTTTCAGCCCAATGCTACATGGTTGGCTGGGATGGTTTGTGGAAGGAATATGTGAGTTACACCTAAAATTATTTAATGCAACAAATCAGTGTTTCATATTGAAGAAAATAACCAACTCCCCACAGTCCCTATTTAATTTGGAACCTGCCATTGTGCAGCATTACCCCTTTCCCTAGTATCTGCTTAGGATGGCAACCAGCACTTCCAAATAAAATGAGAGAGGCAACATTCATATTCCATTCAAATCTAGGCTGTTGGTATTCACAGTCTAACTAAGGTTTGAGGAGGTTTGTTTAGGGTACCGATCTGCGGCATGTATAATACAAAAAGGAAACATTCCAGTGCCTGATAGTGCCAAGTATTCAGTGAGTAGCTGTTCTCATAATTGCTTTCAGTATTTGCCTACCTGATGTTTAAAATCTCATTCCATGTGAGCAGATATCTTCTCTGTTAGTCTGATATAATCACCAGAAATTGCCCATTCCTCACTTTCTAAAGAACACTGTTCTGCAATTATTGATCAAATTAATTCATGTAGGTATTACGGTATTTCTTCAGTTGATACAGTCTAGCCAAACAAAATATGTGTGTCCTACCCACCGTGGGGAATCAAGTTTGCTGTGCTGAATGGTAGTCACAAATACATTTAGACAATAAAGAATTTAGATAAAATTCTCCCTCCCTTTAAGTCTTCCGATTCTAGACACCAATCTGAGGTTGAATGCACAGTCAGTCTGCTATTAGGCTTCTGTCAGGGCTACTCTTGGACCATCATTCGGTTGGGGTCAATGTTGACTCCATTGTCTTGCCCTCCTTGTGAAATGGTGGCTGGTCTTTTTGTTTCTTCCACCACCCTGACCCGCAGTGTCACTATGATAAGAAACTGAATGTCAGGGAAATTAAGGGTGCAAACCCACATCCTACCATTGCACAGCATGGCAGAGCCCCAATATTGCAGCAACCTCATTAATTTTATTGTAAACCATTCATCTGGGATGAGCGGGAACATTTTCTCTGATTCATACGCTTAAAGTATCACTAATATGTAGTGACCTGAGGACATCTCTCCCTCTTCAACCCAGCCCACGTCACTGAAGTTAATTGTTTGACTTGCTCCTTGATAGTTCAGTGGGTACATAACAGCATGATGTACAACTGAGCCGTACAGAACCAGGAAGATTGCAGGTACAACCACCCATCTGTGCTCAGTTAGCGGATCTCAGTGGAAATGCTACCACTGATCTCAATGCCAGAGAGGGGAAAAAATCAGTCAGAGCTGTCACTCCTAATCATTATCTAATGACCCCTGTGAAAACATGGATATTGAATGTGGGCAGTATTGGTTGTGATGCCCCATGCAATTGAACAGTCTACCTACATTCCCTGCCTCAGGGTATGAATGAAGAATGATCACTTGCATGAGGTAGCGCATGGCTGCCACTGTCCCTCGAACCATGTCCCAATTTGAATCTTAGCTTTCAAAAGGCAACAGGTAGAATGGCAAACCTGTCTGGGTTGTCCTGGAGTCTCCTGGAATAAAAGATTAATCTCCTAGACATTGCTATGAGTGGCCCAGGAGAGAAATTATAGGGACTTTATCTTCTTCTGTTTCACTCTGTGTGCATTTTCCGTTAGTTCTATCCTGTGTTCGATAACATGCAGACAGCAATGACCCTCTTCATTGGGCAAGTCAGATGAGCACAACTCTCTGGTAATAACTGATAACAATCACCATTTAGTTACAGCTAAAGTTTGTACCTCAGACACTGATTGGTCCACTGACAGGCAACAGGCTAAATCCTGGTTGGTTGTATTCACTGTCCATCTTGTGAACTCCACCTTCTCTACTGCTAATGGATAACAGAACTGTAAATCAGAGCAGGCAACCTATAGTGATAGAGCAAATAAAAACAAGAAATGCTGGAACCACTCAGCAGGTCTGGCAGCATCTGTGGAAAGAGAAGCAGAGTTAACGTTTCGGGTCAGTGACCCTTCTTCGGACCCTTCTTTTATTTTACTGTGATAGAGCAAATGCTGGGCTGTTGGAGGCAAGAAGTCTTGTGATGAAACCTCCTGGAATATGTCCAACCAGAGTTGGCAACCCTAAGAACAGGGCAAAAGGGGAGAAAATTGGGGTGGGTGGGAGGAGACAAAATTTTCACACTAACAGTTTCCATCCTTTTGCAGTGAGATAATGGTGATTAACAGGCTCGTGTCAAAAGCATCATTTTAAAAGCATCAAGCATCTTGCTGCCTACATTTTTTGCTCTGAGCTTTATACTCACTATCTATCTGAACACTTGCTCCAGAAGCTATTGAACAAGAGAATTCTGAAGCCCTCCTGACTTGTGCAGTACGTATGTGACACACTAAGACATTGCACAACTTCCTATCATTTCAGTCAAATCTGTAGCAAGCAGTAGCTAACAGTGTTACCAGTTAACCACAGACATGAGTTAGATACCAGTGAGGGAGACCACCTCTGATCACCCAGTATCAGCAATCAGCGACATTGTAAATATAATGGGAAAGTTTTCCCTTGATCATTATTTCTAGCAGAATCGTGAACTAGAATAATTTATGCTTAGTCTGATACAAGAGGAAATCATCTCCTTCACCCCAATTGAATGTTAGGGTTTTATTATTCAACAATACAGCACTCACAGCTGAGGGTGAAAGGCCAGTGACAATATGCACCCTGCTATAAAGTCATTTTGAACAAACCACAGAATATTATCTTACTGGTTTGTGCTGATTTCCTGCAGAGGTGAGTTCCGTATCTCATAGGAATATAGGAACTGCTGGACGAGAAAAGACTCCAGTCCATCTAGTTTGCCTTCCACCATCCTGGTAGTCACATAGAGTCATTTACGGCACAGAAGGAGGCCATTCAGCCCATCAAGTTCATGCCAGCTCTCCACATGATACAACCATAATGAAGTTGGAGACTAATCATAGCCATCAATCTCTATTATTTAGTGCACAACAGACCCAGACATAGCACGAGGTGAACTTCAGCAGTGGAGAGCTTTGGGAATCATAGATCCAGAGTCATCTGTCTCTCCCAAGCATGCTACACTTAACATGAGAGGTCTCAAATTACTCAAATACTGTATCCCAAAATGTTAGTTTCTGAAAGAAATCTATCTAATTTGAATTTGAATGAATCCATACTAACTGCTTCCACTGTTACTCTAGGGAGTCTGTTTCATAGATTGACCACTTGCTCACTGAAATATTATTTCTTCAGATTAGTTTTGAATTTACTCTCCTTCAAATGCAGGCCATGACCTCTAGTTCTACTGTTCTGGAGAAGGTGAAATAGTTTGTGATGGTCTACATATCTGGTCCCTTTAGAATCCTAAAAGTGGCAATCATATCACCTTTCAGCCTTCTCCAGGCTGACAGAGGGAATGGGCTTTCCCACAGAGGGCAGTCTCTAAGGCCATTCTTGCAAACCTCTGCTGGGAAAGGCCTTTGGCTGAGGCCTGAGCACAGGACACCAAACTGAAATCTGGGCCAGGGTCGTGATCTGTGTTGGGAAGACATTTAAAAATGGGGTTTTAGTGGGGTAGGGAAGGACTATATGCATGGAAAATCATCAGCATAAATGGGAACCCAAAAATCTTCTACCTGCATGTAAATAGTATACTGGTAGTAAGAGGTGGAGTGGGACCTATTAGGGACAAAGAAGGTGACATATGCTTAGAGGTACAGGGCAAGGCTAATATATTTAATGAGTATTTTGTATCGGTGTTGACTAAGGAAGTGCAAACTGACAAAATATCAGTAGAAGGGGAGAGAGTAGAGGCAATGGATAGGGTAAAAATTGAGAGGGGGGTGGTACTAAAAAGGCTGGTTGTGCTTAGGGTAGATAAGTCACCTGGTCCGGATGCCTTGCATCCCAGGTTGCTAAAGGGATGGAGATAATGGAAGGGCTTGCCATAATCCTCCAGTCTTCCCTGGATACTGGGAATTGGATTGGAGAGTGGCAAATGTGACATTCTTATTCAAGAAAGGGTGTAAGGAGAGTCTTAGCAACTACAGCTCAGTTTGTTTAACATCAATGATGGGGCAGGTTTTAGAAGCTATAATCAGGGGAAAAAAATCAACAGACACATGGAGAGGTTCAACTTAATTAAGGATAGCTGGCATAGATTTGTAAAAGGCAGACTAATCTAATTTAATTTTTTGATGAAGTAACAGAGAATGTTGATGAAAAGAATGCAGGAGATGTTGTTTACATGGACTTTGAGAAAGCCTTTGATATGGTGCCACATAAAAGGCTGGTTAACAAAATCGAAGCTCATGGAATAGGAGAGTCAGTGTCCAATTGGATTGAAAAAAATTGGCTTAAGGACAGAAAACAGTGAGTTGTAGTAAATAAAAACAGAAAGTGCTGGAAATACTCAGCAGGCCTGGCAGCATCTGTGGAAAGGGAAGCAGAGTTAACGTTTCAGGTCAGTGACTGATGAAAGGTCACCAACCTGAAACGTTAACTCTGCTTCTCTCTCCACTGAGTATTTCCAGCACTTTCTGTTTTTATTTCAGACTTCCAGCATCTACAGTATTTTGCTATTATTTCAGAGTTGTAATAAATGGCTGTTTTTCAGCCTGGAGGATGGTAGACAGTCGTGTTCCCCAAGGTTCAGTGCTGGCACCACTGCTTTTTTTGCTCTATATAAATGACTTGGATCTTAGAACACAGAGTAGAATCTCAAAATATGCCATTGACACCAAACTTGGAGGTGTGGCAAACAGTAAGGTTGATATGAATTGCCTGCAACAGGATATAGGCTAGCAGAATGGGCAGAGAGGTGGCAGATGGAAGTTAATACTGACAAGTGTGTGGTGATGAATTTTGGCAGAAGGAATAGGGAGAGGCAATAAATACTTAATGGCACAGTTCTAAAGAGTGTGCAGGGACAGAGGAACTTGGGGTGCATCAATCTTTGAAGGTGGCAGAACATATTGAGAGAGTAGTTAGTAAAGCATAGGGATCTTGGGCTTCATAAATAGAAGCATTGAGTACAAAAGCAGGGAAGTTATGCTGGACCCATATGAAGCTCTGATTAGGCCCCAACTGGAGTACTGCATCCAGTTCTGGTCACCACACTTTCGAAAGGATGTGAGGGTCCTTGAGAGGGTGCAGAGGAGATTTACCAGAATAGTTCCAGGTATGGAGGATTTTAGTTACAAGGTTAGGTTGGAAAAGCTGGGGATGTTCTCCTTAGAACAAAGGAGATTGAGGGGAGATTTAATAAAAGTATACATGATTATGACAGATTAGATAAGATAGACAAGGAAAAACTAATGGTAAAAGGACTAGGAGGCACAGATTGAAGGTTTTGGGCAAGAGATGGAGGGGGAATATGAGGAAGAACGTTTTTACGCAGTGGGTGGTAATGACCTGGAATGTGCTACCCACAAGGGTGGTGGAAGTGGAGAGAATCAATGACTTCAAAAGGAAATGGGATGGCCACTTGAAGGAAATAAACTTGCACACCTATGGGGATCGAGCGGGGAAGTGGGACTGACTGGATAGCTCCGTGGAGAGCTGGCATGGACTCAATGGTCTGAATGGCCTCTTTCTGTGCCATAAATGACTTTATGACCATGTCTGCAGTATGGTTTATTTTATCATTGGCCTTGTCAGCTGGATAGGGGATTGACTATTGACCAGTTTCCAACCTAACCTTCAACTTACATGACACAAAGACCACAATGTTAACTCTCCACCACTGCACACCACCCTCCCCACCCCCCCCGCCCTCCCCCCACCATGATGGGCACGAGAGGGTCAAGGCACAATAACAATGTGCTTCTTGTATAAAGTCATTTTGAACAAGCTACAGAATATTAGGTTACTGAGTCCTTGCTCGATTCCCTGCAGAGGTGAGTTCCTTATCTCATAGGAACATTGGAATTGCTGGATGTGAAAAGACCATGGTCTGTCTAGTTCACCTTCTGCCATCCTGGTAGTCACATGATACAGAAATATTAGAGCTGTTACTAATCATAGTAATCATTCTCCAAACCCGCAATGTATGCAAATGTTGTCATTTTCATGCCAGCGGGTTTTAAGCATCTGAATGTCCTGCCCTTGAGAGACACAACGTTTACCCAGCTCCCAACTCCACTCTGTATGCACTTATACTTCGTACTTGCTGTGGGTCGAAGGGTTTCTCTCAAAACTGTTTGCTTATTGGTGGATAAATCCTGCATCAGAATACCAAGGTCTGTTAAGTATCAGCAACTCGAGATATCAGCAGGAGTACACTATTCAACCACTCAATCCCGTTGCACCATTCAGTTAGGTGAAGTTTGATCTGTACCTCAACTCCATTTACTCACCTTTGCTTTATATTGCGAATAATAATCTATCTATCTCAGTTTTGAATTTTTCAATTGACCTAGCCTCCATACCTTTTTGAGGGAGAGAGTTACAGATTTCTGCAGCACTTCCTGACAACACCTTGAAATGGCCAAGCTCTAATTTTAAGGTTATGCCCTGTTATCCTGGACTCCCCCACCAGAGGAAATAGTTTCTCTTTATCTACCCTATCAATTCCTAATCATCTTAACACCCCAATTAGATTACCATTTATCTTGTATACTCAAGGGAACACAAGCCAAGTCTATTCGATCTGTCCCCATAATTTAACTCTTTTAACCCTGGTATCATTCACATGAATCTGTACTGCAAGGCCAATATATCCTTCCTGAATTGCAGTGCTGAAAACTGAATGCAGTACTCCAGATGTGGGCTACCAGTGCTTCAACGATGGCATTGGTGCAATAGTTAGAGATGACCTTGGTTCAGGAGATCAGGATGTAGAATCGGTTTGGGTGGAGATGAGAAATAGTAGGGGAAAGTAGTCAATAGTGGGAGCGGTCTACAGGCCCCCTAACAGTAAGCACAATGTAGGACGAAGTATAAAGAAGAAATATTGGGTGCTTTTAATAAAGGGATGGCAATAATCATGGGTGATTTTAATCTACATATAAACTGGAAAAATCAGATTGGCAATAGCAGCCTGGATGAGGAGTCATAGAATGCTTTCAAGATAGATTCTTAAAGCAGCACAGTCTGGAACCAACCAGAGAGCAGGTTATATTAGACTTACTCTCATGCCCACATCTCTGTCTTGGGATGGCTGCAGTGTTCCAGTGAACATCAACACAAGCTCAAGGAACAGCATCTCATTTACCGATTAGTCACGCAACAGCCTGCCGGACTGAACATTGAGTTCAATAATTTTGGAGCATGACGGGCCCCTATTTTTATTTTTAGTTATTTTTTATTTGCTTATTTTAGTTTGTTTCGTTTGTTTCTACTGTGTCTACCCACATTTTTTTTCATGTTTGTGCTTGGGGCCAGACTGTTCATTTTTCTGTCAATTAACACCCTCTCTGCACTAATGCTTTGTCTTTCACCACACCATTAACATACTGTTTGCCTTGCTCCATGACCTTCTGGTCAGTTATTCTCTGTGACCTTGTCCTATCCACGCCTTCTCCTTTGTTATCTCTTGCCCCATCCCTGCTTTATTTGTTTAAAATCTATTGCATTTCTAATATTTGTCAGTTCTGATGAAGGGTCACTGACCTGAAATGTTAACTCTGCTTCTCTCTCCACAGATGCTGCCAGGCCTGCTGAGTATTTCCAGCATTTCTTGTTTTTATTTCAGATTTCCAGCATCTGCAGTATTTTGCTTTTATATTAGACTTGATATTGTGTAATGTGACAGCATTAATTAATGACCTCAGAGCAAAGGCACCTCTAGGTAGCAGTGACAACATGATTGAATTTTACATCCAGTTTGAAAGAAGTGTGAGTCTAAGACTAGTATTTTAAACTTAAATAAGGGCAACTGTGTGGGCATGAATGCTGAGCTAGCTGAAGTGAACTGCATTACTAGGCTAGGAGATAGATCAATAGAGAAACAGTGGCAGACATTCAAAGGGATATTTCAGAATACTCAGGATAAGTATATTCCTACGATATAGAAAAATTCTAAGGGGTGGACCCACCATCCGTGGTTAGCTAAAGAAGTTAAGGAAATCATCAAACTTAAGGAAAAAGCATATAATTACGCAAAGATGAGTGGTAGGTCAGATGATTAGTCAAAATATAAAGAACAGCAGAATGACTAAAAGGTTAATCAGGAGTAAGAAATTAGAGTATGAAAGGAAGCTAGCTAGAAATGTAAAAATGGGTAACAAGAGTTTCTACAGGTATTTAAAAAGGAAAAGTAAGTGTTGGTCCTCTAGTGAGTGAGAATGGGGAGTTAATAGCAGCTAATAAGGAAATGGCGATTAAATGAACAAATATTTTGCTTCTGTCTTCACTATAGAGGATACAAAAAACATTCCAGTAATAGCTATAACTCAGGAGGTGGAAGGAAGAGAGGAACTTGGTGAAATTACAATCAGCAGCAAAACGGTACTGAGCAAACTGATGGAGCTGCAGGCTGACAAGTCCCCGGGTCCTGATGGGCTTCATCCTTGGGTCTTAGAAGAAGTGCTAATGAGGTATTACATGCAATAGTGTTAATTTTTCAAAATTCAGTAGATTCTGGAAGGGTTCCATCAGACTGGAAAGTAGCAAATATAACCCCTCGATTCAAGAAATGGGGGGAGCCAGTTAGTTTGATGTCTGTCGTGGGGAAGCTGTTAGAATCAATCATTAAGGAGGCTCTCGCTGGGCACTTTGAAAAACTCAAGGTAATAGGTAATAGTCAGCATGGTTTTGTGAAAGGGAAATCATGTTTAAGCAATTTATTGGAGTTCTTTGAAGGAGTAACGTGCGCCCTGGATAAAGGGGAGCCCGTTGACGTATTATACTTGAATTTCCAGAAGGCATTTGACAAGGTGCCACATAAAAGGTTATTGCACAAAGTAGGAGCTCAGGGTACAGGGGTAACATATTAGCAGGGATAAAAGATTGGCTGGCTGGCAGAAAACAGAGTATGCATAAATGGTCCTTTTCTGATTGGCAGGATGTGACGAGTGGAGTCCCCACAATCCTCATTGTGGATCCCCCTCCACAATGTCGACCTAGCAGCTGTGGCCATTTTTAATTTCAAATTTATTAAAGTTGCTGAAAGGGCACCTCAAGATAGAAGCTCCCCTCTCTCCCTTACCTGCAATGGTAGACTGCAACTCCTTTCATGCTGGAGGGCCTCATATTGGCCCACCAGCTTCGAGAGTCCACCACTGCTCTTAATTGGATAGTGAGTAGGCCCTCTGGCCACTGTTTTGCCAATTCAGGCAAAATCACACTCAGGTGACTGCTCCTGACACAGTGCAGGGTCAGGACCCCCATTTGACCTTGCCATTGGGGTCCCAACTCAAAATGCAAGACCCTGCCCCAGATCTTTATTCTCGATTTTTTAAAATCTGAATTCAAATTCTCAAACTGCCATGATGGGATTTTAGTCTAGAGTCCTGGATTACTGGACGACTACACTACTGTATCAAAATACCCAAATGTTAGTTAAGGTTTGTTTAGTTTTATGTGGGTAAGTTACAATTTCGTTATCAGGAAGGACTAGATGGTTCAGTGGTTGGCACATTGAACTTCTATCTCAAGAATCATGGTTGCCGTCAAGCCAAGTCTATGGGATTGATATTGCCTCCTTGTTGATTATTAGGCTCTTATCTAAATTAATTTAGAGTGGTTTCAATCCCGTTGTTCATTGATACAGGTGTTCAGGACAAGGTTTTAATTTGGCATAAATCGCAGTCTCTTAGTGCTGTTTCCACAAATGGAGAACCTGTTGCCCCTATATCTTTCCTGTATGTTTGTGCACATTTTCTTGGACACATTCATAAGTTATGCACATCACAGGGCTATGGGTCAAGAGCAAGGAGTGAGACTAATTGGATAGCTCTTTCAAAGAGCCAGCACTGGCACACTGGGCCAAATTGAATAGGTGGAGTCAGAGTAAGGGAGAAAAAAGTAAAGTCTAAATCAGGGTTAATGTGCATTTATGTGACTGTGCGAGTGTGGTAAATAAGATTGGTGAGTTACAGGTGCAGATTGTGGAAATATGATGTTTTGACTATAACAGAGACCTGGCTCAAAGAAGGATAGGGCTGGGTGTTAAAAATAGGAAAGGGAAAAAAGGAGGGATGGTGGTATTGATTAAGAAAGCATTACGGTGCTGGAGAAAGGGGATGTCCCAGAGATGTTGAGGACAGAATCTATTTGGTTAGAGCTAAGGAACAAAAAAGGTGCAGTTACATTGTTTGGTGTTGTCTATAAGCCACAAATAGAGGAACAAATTTGCAAGGAAATTACAGAGAGGTGCAAAGGTTATAGGGTAGTTATAACGGTGGACTTTAATTATCCAAATATAGACTGTGATAGTAGTAGCGTAAAGGACAGTGAGGGGCAAAAGATTCTAGAGTGTGTTCAGGAAAATTTTCTACAGCAGTATGTTTTGAGTCCAATGAGAAAGGAGGCGCTGCTAGACCTGGTTCTTGGGAATGCAGTGAGCCAAGTGGATCAAGTGTCAGTAGGAGAATGTTTAGGGGAAAGTGATCATTGTATCATAAGATTTAGGTTGACTGTGGAAAAGGACAAAGGACAATCCAGAGTAAGAATAATTAACTGGGGGAAAGCCAACTTCAATGGGGTAAGAACAGATCTGGGATGAATAAATTGGAGCTAAAGGTTGGCAGGAAAAAAGGTAGCTGAACAATGGGCTACCTTCAAAGAAGAGATAGTTCAGGCACAGTCAAGGTATATTCCCTCAAAAGGGAAAGGTAGGATAAACAAAGCTAGAGCTCCCTGGATGACAACAGAGATAGAAATTAGGACAAAGAAGAAAAAGTATGTTTACGACAGATGTCAGGTAAAAATTACTATTGAGAACCAGGCTGAATATAGAAGGTTCAGAGGGAAAGTGAAAAAGCAAATAAAAGAAGCAAAGAGAGAGTATGAAAAAAGACTGGCAGCTAATGTTAAAGGAAATCCCAAAGTCATCTATAGATATATAAATAGTAAAAGGGTGGTAAAAGGAGGAGTGGGACCGATTAAAGATCAAAAAGGGGATTTACACATGGAAGCAGAGGGCATAGCTGAGGTATTAAATGAATACTCAGCATCTGTCTTTATCAAGAAAGAAGATGCAACCCAGGAAATGGTAAAAAAAGGAGGTAATTCAGACACTAGAAGGACTTAAAATTGATAAGAAGGAGGTATTGGATAGGCTGTCTGTACTTAAAGTGGATAAGGCACCAGGACCGATGAGATGCATCCAAGGATACTGAGGGAAGTGAGTGTGGAAATTGCAGAGGCAATGGCCATAATTTTTCAGTCTTCCTTGGACTCAGGGGTGGTGCCAGTGGGGCAAATGTTACACCCTAGAAAGAATAATTCGGGACAAAATTAATAGTCACATAGACAAATGCGGGTTAATTAAAGAAAGCCAGCATGGATTTCCTAAGGGAAAATCATGTTTAACTAACTTGTTGGAGTTTTTTGAAGAGGTAACAGAGAGGGTTGATGAGGGCAATGCAGTTGATGTGGTGTATATGGACTTTCATTTGGCATTTCATACAGTGTCAGACAACAGATTTGTGAGCAAAGTTATAGCTCATGGAATAAAAGGGATAGTAGCAACATGGATATGGAATTGACTGAGTGACAGGAAACAAAGAGTAGTGGTTAATGGATGTTTTTCAGGCTGGAGGAAGGTTTGTAGTGGAGTTCCCCAGGGATCAGTGTTGTGACCCTTGCTTTTCCTGATCTATATTAATGACCTAGACCTTGGTGTACAGGGCACAAGTTCAAAGTTTGCAGATGATACGAAACTTGGAAGCATTGTGAACTGTGAAGTGGATAGTGTATAACTTCAAAGAGACATAGACAAATTGGTGGAATGGGGGGAGAGGTGGCAGATGAAGTTCAATGTGAAGAAATGTGAAGTGATTCATTTTGGTTGGAAGAACATGGAGAAACAATATAGAATAAAGTCAAAAGTGTGTGCAGGAGCAGAGGGACCTGGGTATATATGTGCATATTTCATTGAAGGTGGCAGGACAGGTCGAGAGAGCAGTTAATACAGGCATACAGTATCCTGGGCTTTATTAATAGGGGCGTGGAGTACAGGACAAGGTGGTTATGTTGACCTTGTATAAGACACTAGCTCGGCTTCAGCTGGAGTATTGCATCCAGTTCTGGGCATCGCAGTTTAGGAAGGATGTGACGGCATTGGAGAGAGTCCAGAAAAGATTATATGAAAAGGAAGAATGTGCAGGGTTACGGGGAGAAGGCAGGGGAATGAAACTGTGTGAATTGCTCTTTCAGAGAGCTGGTGCAGACACAATGGGCTGAATGGCCTCCTTCTGCACTGTAACAATTCTGTGAACAGGTCTCCCAATCAGAACCTCGCTCCCGAATTGAACTTCACCCCTCTGAGCTGCTGGGGAGCCTATGATGGGACTTCTTTGTTGTGAGGTGTGCTTAGTGTCATTTTATTCTGCCCCTTAGACAAACTATTCCGTTTCTCCACTAACAGAACCAGTTGTTTGAAGAATATCTGCAGCGCGGCAGGGTCTCAGCTGAGGGACAACATGACTGGTCGGCAAGAATTTAACAGGATTCCATTCCTGCGCCCTGAGCAATTACTTCTGTCAGGCAGTTGGATAGTTCAAAGCAGAGATACCAGCAAACACACTTTAGGAAGGATGTGAGGGTCCTTGAGAGGATGCAGAGGAGATTTACCAGAGTGGTTCCAGGGATGAGGGATTTTAGCTACAAGGTTAGGTTGAAGAAGCTGCAGTTGTTCTCCTTGGAGCAAAGGAGATTGAGGGGAGGTTTGATAGAGGTGTAAAAGATTATGACAGGCTTAGATAAGCTTCACAAAGAAAAGCTGTTCCCATTAGCGAATGGTACAAGGACTTGGGGACACAGAGTTAAGGTTTTGGGCAAGAGATGCAGGAAGAATGTGACGAAGAACTTTTTTATGCAGCAAGTGGTGATGACTTGGAAATCGTTGCCTATGAGGGTGGTGGAAGTTTTTTTAAAATTCATTCATGGGATGTGGGCGTCACTGGCCAGGCCAGCATTTATTGCCCAACTCTAATTGCCCTTGAGAAGGTGGTAGTGAGCTGCCTTCTTGAACCGTTGCAGTCCATTTGAGGTAGGTACACCCACAGTGCTGTTAGGAAGGAAGTTCCAGGATTTTGACCCAGCGACAGTGAAGGAACGGCGATATAGTTCCAAGTCAGGATGGTGTGTGACTTGGAGGGGAACTTGCAGGTGGTGGTGTTCCCAACCATTTGCTGCCCTTGTCCTTCTAGTTGGTAGAGGTTGCAGGTTTGGAAGGTGCTGTCTAAAGAGCCTTGGTGCATTGCTGCAGTGCATCTTGTGGATGGTACACACTGCTGCCACTGTGCACCGGTGGTGGAGGGAGTGAATGTTTGTGGATGGCATGTCAATCAAGTGGGCTGCTTTGTCCTGGATGGTGTCGAGCCTCTTGAGTGTTGTTGGAGCTGCACCCATCCAGGCAAGTGGAGAGTATTCCATCACACTTCTGACTTGTGCCTTGTAGATGGTGGACAGGCTGTGGGGAGTCAGGAGGTGAGTTACTCGCCGCAGGATTCCTAGCCTCTGACCTGCTCTTGTAGCCATGGTATTTATATGGCTACTCCAGATGGAGATGATTAATGATTTCAAAAGGAAATTGAATGGGCACTTGAGGAAAATAACATTGCAGGGCTACGGGAAAAGAGGGGGGGAAACGAGACTGATTGGATTGCTCTACAGAGAGCCGGCTTGGACCCGATGGGCCGAAAAGCCCCCTTCTGTGCCGTAATGACTCTAGTGAGCCGAACTGAGGCAAAGAATCCCACAGAGAACAAAGAGCTCCATTCACAAAATTGACTGGTGCGCACATCCATTTAAGACAGCAATGTACACACATCTACTGCCGCAAAGAACGGGCTCATCATAAAAATAATGCACCAAATGACGTCGGACTGCAGTGTCACTGAGCAAGAGCCAGCTACAACTTCAAAACCTATACAAAGTGGAACATTGAGAGGACAGAGAACCATGTAAATAGGGGACAGTCTTCTGAATTCCCACTGCTGTAGGGAATATCACCCGCTTGAAGCACATATTGGAAATTAAAACAAATTGTTTGCTGTGAGCATGTAACAGAGGCTTTCAAATCAAACAGAAAGCTCTGGCAATATCATTTGAGGTTTCAAAAGTCCTTCAGGCCAAAGTTTTGTTTGTATATAGTCCGATGAAAGGTCACAGACCTGAAATGCTAACTCTGTTTCTCCCTCCACAGATGCTGCCAGTCCTGCTGAGAATTTCTTGCATTTTCTGTTTTTATTTCAGATTTCCAGCATCTGCAGTATTTTGCTTATGAATCAGAAGAAATCTGCTTCATTATAGAAATTCAAGAGCAGTCTCATTAAAGGTGGTGCCTGCCTGTCAAATGTTATACTCTTGTGTCTGCATGATTACACCCTCTTGAAGTGGTGGGGATTGTATATTCACCCTGCTCTGATGGAGGTTATCACAGTATTTGTGTCCATTACTACATATTAGTGAAGTCTGAATGTGTAATGGTATGAAGGGAATTATTCTTACATTTTCATCCATTCAGTATAATATTCAGGAACCAGTGGAAAGTCTCAGGGAGTTTCTGTCGCACTGGCCCTTGGGGAACACCACTGTCTACTATCCTCCAGTCTGAAAAACAACTTATTACTTCACTCGCTGTTTTCTGCCCTTAAGCCAATTTTTATCTAAGCTG
The DNA here is from genome assembly GCF_036365525.1 of Heterodontus francisci. Classification (NCBI taxonomy): domain Eukaryota; kingdom Metazoa; phylum Chordata; class Chondrichthyes; order Heterodontiformes; family Heterodontidae; genus Heterodontus; species Heterodontus francisci. The sequence continues at coordinate 53,560,421 of NC_090393.1, forward strand.
ACACTGACCCTCCTATTCCATGGCCTCATTTTGTTAACCAGCCTTTTATATGGTACTTTGCCAAACACTCTCTTAAAATCCATACAGACAACATCCATTGCTTCACCATCTTTCCCCTGTTACTTCATTAAAAAATTCAATTAGATTAGTCAAGCACGATCTGCCTTTTACAAATTTATGCTGGCTCTCCCTAATTAACTCAAACTCCAAGTGCCTGTTGGTCTTTTCCCTGATTATAGTTTCTAAAACGTTACCCACCACTGATGTTAAAGTGACAGGCCTGTAGTTACTAGGAATGTCCTGATACCCTTTCTTGAACAAGGGTGTAACATTTGCCACTGTCCAATCCCCTGGCATCTGCCCTGAATCTAGGGAAGATTGAAAGATAATGGAAAGCCCTTCTGCTATCTCCAATCCCACATCCTTTAGCAACTTGAGATGCAAGCCATCTGGATCAGGTGACTTATGCACTATAACCATAGCTAGCCTTTCCAGTACATCTATCCAATCAATATTCACCCCATCCATTACCTCTACTATCTCTGCTTCTACTGATATTTTGTCAGCATCCTCTTCCTTAGTAAACATCAATACAAAATATTCATTAAGCATTCTAGCCTGGCCCTGCGCCTCTAAGCATATATCACCCGCTTTGTCCGTAATAGGCCCGACAGCACCTCTTACTATCTGCTTGCTATTTAAACACTAGAAGAAGGTTTTTGGGTTCCCTTTTATGTTAACTGCCATTCTATTCTTATAATTTCTCTTTGCCTATCTTACTTTCCTCTTAACTTGCCTTCTCAACTTATTGAATTTGGCCTGGTTCTCACTTGAAGAGTTCACCTGACATGCATCATACACCCTTTTTATTTGTTTTATCACATTCTCTATCTCCCTTATCATCCAAGGAGCCCTGGCTTTGGTTCCCTTACCTTTTGCCCTTGTTGGATTGTACCTAGCCTGTACCTTAAAGATCACCCATTGTTCCATTACAGTTTTTCCTGTGAATCTTTGGTTCCATTTTACCCTCATTAGATCCCCTCTCATCCCATTGAAGTTAGCCCTCTTGCAATTTAGAAGTTCTACTTCAGGTTGTTTCTTGCTGTTGTCCATTACTAATCAAAACCTTATGATACAATGATCACTCTTACCCAAGTGTTCCCCTCACAGACACTTGGTTTACTTGGTGCACCTCATTCCCCAGCACCAGATTCAGCAATGCCTCCTTCCGAGTTGGACCGAGAACATAATGGTCAAGGAAGTTCTCCTGAACCTATTTCAGAAATTCCTTCCCCTCCTTATCCTTTATTCTAGCATTATCCCAATCAATATTTTGGTAATTAAAGTTCCCCAATATCACATTCTATCATTCTTCCACATCTCTGTGATTTCCCTGCAGATTTGCTCCTCTATGCCACTCACTCACTATTTGGAGACCTATAGAATACCCCCATTAGCATGATCAAACCCTTTTTGCTTCTCAACTCCAACCAAATGAATTCTGTCTTTGCCCCCTCAAGGACATCCTCCCTTTCCAACACTACAATGTCTTCCCTAATCAGTGCTGCCACCCCAACTCCCTTTTTTCCTTCCCAATCTTTTCTGAACACTTGGTATCCTTGTATATTTGGTGCCCAGTCCTCACCATATTTAAGCCTCATTTCCATTATTGTCACTACATTGTATTCCCACATGGCTACTTGTGCTTGTGGCTCACCAAACTTATTCGCCACACTTCATGAGTTTACATATGTGCATTGTAAACCTGTCTTTGTATTCCTCGTAGTCCTTCTTAGCCTGCTCCTATCTAATATGATACTACTTCCCTCTCTAGTACTACCCAGCACTCTAACTCCTTTATGCACCTTATTCCTTCGTATGCGGGTGCCCATCCCCCTGCCAATTTAGTTTAGATCCTCCCCAACCACACTAGTGAATCTCTCCGTGACCACATTGGTCCCAGTCCTGTTGAGGTGCAACGCGTCCCTTTTGAATATTTACTTCCTGCCCCAGAACTGGTCCCAATGTCCCAAGCATCTGAAGCCCTCCCTCCTGCATCATGCCTCAAGCCACGCATTGACTCTCCCTATCTTCCTATTTCTACTCACCAGCGCATGGCACGAGGAGAAATGCAGAGATTACTTCCTTTGAGGTCCTACTTTTTAACTTCCTCCTTAGCTCCTGGGCGGCACAATGGCACAGTGGTTAGCACCACAGCCTCACAGCTCCAGCGACCCGGGTTCAATTCTGGGTACTGCCTGTGTGGAGTTTGCAAGTTCTCCCTGTGTCTGCGTGGGTTTCCTCCGGGTGCTCTGGTTTCCTCCCACAGCCAAAAGACTTGCAGGTTGATAGGTGAATTGGCCATTATAAATTGTCACTAGTATAGGTAGGTGTTAGGGGAATATAGGGACAGGTGAGGATGTGGTAGGAATATGGGATTAGTGTAGGATTAGCACATTCCCAATTACTGCATGGTTATGCACCCACACAGCTTAGAGGGAATATTGATTCTCAGTCTTAATGTTTTTTTATTACTTTTATATAAGTGTATTCTTGCTGTGCCCAGAGACCAATGCTTCAAGCTGAGTCATTACTGATGTATACAAAGCAGAATTTATATTGGGAGATGTTTACTTGCTGTCACTATGTGTTGGCTCAAGTGCCCGTTTAAAAAAAAAGATTTGTAGTAATAACTTGTGTTTATATAGCGCTTTTAACATAGACAGATTTCCCCTGGTGCTTCAGAGAGGTGTAAGGGGGAATAAAGATAATCTGCATTCTCTGCAGTTGCTTTATTAAGTACTTGGTGCAACTTTTAGATCTCTAGATCAGGATCAGAACTGTTCGTCAGTCACCAGACCTGAGCTCTGAATCTACAGTGAAACTCAGTGTCCTTTGATGGAAGTTTTGCTGAGATGGATGGTTTTTTGTTGTACAAGACTATTAAGTGTTACAGAACCAAAGTGGTAAATGGAGTTAAGCTACATATCAGCCAGGATCCAATTGATTGGCAGAACAAGATTGAGGGGCTGAATGACCTACTCCTATCCTATGTTCCTATGACTGGACTATTGAATAGTCACTAAACACCATCGCTTGGTGATCACCATACCTCCCTTCATCCCCTCCCCTGAAAGTAAACAATCTGCAAACAGATATAGTTGGTAAATGAGAAGAACCTCACAGTTTATTTTTTGACCATTTTCATTTTTTAAAAATGTGTTGCACATTAAATGATGCATCTTTTTGCATATTTGTGATCTTCATACAGGTGGGTGACTTGTACACCCAATCCTACCAAAATTAAATTACACAAATTTTGTTTACCATAATTGAAGAATCTGCTCAGATCCCATTCTCATGAACCACAATAAGCTATCACTAGTTATTTTCATCATCTGGATCGGGCAACAGTGGTCTTTATATTATGTTTCTAGGCCATATGTGTCCCTTGACTGCTCTCCGCGATCATCCATCAGATCAATGTGCTTCTTCTGAAATCTCTCTCTCTCTTCTGAGGTTCGCATGGCGACACAGTGCATCAATGCTACAATGTGACACACACCACTGCAGAACAGGAGAGGGTTTCATGCAGTGGTGCCTATACGATGGCAGGGTCGATAATCAGGAGTGATGTCAAAAGAAGGCACAGAGTAGAGGTCAGGCATTTTCCCAGAGGTCAGAGGAAAACGTGGAAAGTGAATGATTCTCGTCTATTCCTGTGCATTTCTTCAGAAGCTATCTCAAAGGTAGCACTGGAGGAGGAACTGGAAGGGGGTTCAGGGATAGATCATACCTTAGTCTATAGCCCAGTGAGTCGTGTGCAGAGCAGGCAGAGTCGAAAAGGTGATAAAAATAAAGACTAAGTTGAAGGATGCTGATTACCCTGATGCCTCAGTTAATGAGTAGCACTACTTGGTAGAATTACAGAATCATACAGCACAGGAGATCATTCGGCCCATCATATCTGTGCTGTTTGAAAGAGCATTTCAATTAGTCCCACTCTCCTGCTCTTTCCCCATAGCCCTGCAGTTTTTTCCTTTACTCATTGAATTCTCTTTTGGAAGTTATTATTGAATCTGCTGCCACTGCCCTTTCAGGCAATGCATTCCAGATCATAACTAGCTGCATAAAAATACATTCTGCTCCCCTCCCTCTCTGGTTCGTTTGACAATTATCTTCATGATGAGCCACAGGTTCAATATTTGTTCTGAGTTAGCCCATCTCAGTTGATTTGTAATGAGCTGCTGCAGTCAGTCGCAGTTCTCATGGCCTACGTTCAGTCAAGGTTCATGACTCCCATCCATTGAGTTCAATTGGAAACTGCAGGTGTGAAGAAAGGATGGGGTTTGACTGTGATCTGCCTTCCTACACTCACTGTCTAGAGTCACACTTAAAAGAATGACCACTTGTGTGAGATACTGAAAGAGTTAGTGCATCCCAGCAAAAGTCAGCACTGCAGAGAAAAGAAATAATGAAAAACTTCATGATTTAAGCTTCAAACTCTCAGCAACCCTAAAAACATTTTTTATAGGAATTTTTAAAAAATCAATAGTTGATATTTATGGACAGCCGCATGCCTTCACATTCAATGTTTACAACCTTTAAACAGTACAGTGTGAATAGGGGACACGCGAATGGGAAAAACATGAGTTTAACCTGAGCATTTCAGGCTGACCTTCTGCTTTAAATTAATTCTGGAATGTCCCATCCAACTGAGAACTGCCAGTGCTGCAGGCAGGGACATTACCACTGAGCATCCGATTCCACAAACACACCCACCGCCACCACCCCCCCAGAAAGAGGCTGTTCCCCTCCCTTATCAATGGATGATTGACTAGTGTAAACACTGAATTTCTTACCTTTAGTTCGTGTGTTGATTTTTTTTGCTACTCGATTGAACTTGTAACACAGATTTAATAATAAATGTTTTTCAACAAATACTGTGTCTTTGTCACTCGTATTGTAACCGACTGGATGAACAATCTGTCAAAAACCCTGCAACTTATCACTAAGGCATCAGAAAGAATAATGATTATTGGGGAATGACAGCAATATGATTTTGGGTTTTGGATCATTTGTGGTTAGAGTAATGAACGGCAGGTTTACTAAGTGGTTAAGTTCAGTTTGCCATATCTTTATAGAGTCATAGAGTCGTACAGCATAGAAACAGGCCCTTCGGCCCACCGCGTCCATGCCGACCATAATGCCTATCTATACTAATCCCATCTGCCTGCATTAATTCCATATCCCTCTATGCCTTGCTCATTCAAGTACCTGTCCAGATGCCTCTTAAATGTCACTACTGTTCCTGCCTCCACCACCTCCTCTGGCAGCTCATTCCAGATACCCACTATTCTTTGTGTGAAAAATTTATCCCTTTGATCTCCTTTAAACCTCCTCCCTCTCACCTTAAATCTATGCCCTCTAGTTTTAGTCACCCCTACCATGAGAAACAGACTCTGGCTATCTACCCTATCTATGCCTCTCATAATTTTATATACCTCTATCATGTCCCCTCTCAGCCTCCTTCGCTCCAGGGAAAACAGACCCAGCCTATCCAATCTCTCTTTATAACTCAAGCCCTCCAAACCAGGCAACATCCTTGTGAATCTTTTCTGCACTGTCTCTAGCTTAATCACATCTTTTCTGTAGTGCGGTGACCAGAACTGCACACAGTACTCCAAATGCGGCCTAACCAACATTATGTACAACTGTAACATGACATCCCTACTCTTGTACTCAATGCCTCGGCCGATGAAGGCAAGCATGCCATACGCTTTCTTCACCACCCTGTCTACCTGTGTTGCTACTTTCAGGGAACTATATACTTGCACCCCAAGGTCTCTCTGCTCAAGAACACTCCCCAGGGCCCTGCCATTCGCTGTATATGTCCTGCCCTGGTTTAACTTCCCAAAATGCATCACTTCACACTTGTCTGCATTAAATTCCATTTGCCACTCCCTTGCCCACTTTCCCAGTTGATCTATATCCTGTTGTAACCTTAGACAACCTTCTTCACTGTCCACTATACCACCAATTTTGGTGTCATCTGCAAACTTACTAATCATGCCCCTTACATTCACATCCAAGTCATTAATATATATGATAAACAACAGAGGGCCCAGCAGCGATCCCTGTGGCACACCACTGGTCACCGGCTTCCAATCTGAAAAACAACCCTCCATTACCACCCTCTGCCTCCTATCACCAAGCCAATTTTGTATCCAATTGGCTAGCTCACCCTGGATCCCATGTGTTTGAACCTTCTGGACCAGCCTACCCTGCGAGACCTTGTCAAAGGCCTTGCTAAAGTCCATGTAGACAACGTCCATCGCCCTGCCCTCGTCAATCCTCTTGGTCACCTCCTTGAAAAGCTCAATCAAATTCGTGAGACATGATTTCCCACGCACAAAGCCATGCTGACTATCCCTAATCAGACCATGCCTTTCCAAATGCATATAAATCCTATCTCTCAGATTCCTTCCAATAACTTTTCCATCACTGATGTAAGGCTCACCGGCCTGTAGTTCCCTGGCTTATCCCTGCTGCCCTTCTTAAATAAAGGCACAGCATTAGCTATCCTCCAGTCTTCTGGTACCTCACCTGTGGCTAACGATGATACAAAAATCTCTGCCAGGGCCCCAGCAATCTCCTCCCTTGCTTCCCATAGCATCCTAGGATACACCTGGTCAGGCCCTGGGGATTTATCGACCTTAATGCGCTTCAAAACCTCCAACACATCCTCCTTTGTTATGTTGATATGCTCCAGGATATCAGTGTTCCCTCCCTTGAACTCACTAGCTTCCATGACCTTCTCCACGGTAAATACAGACGAGAAATATTCATTTAAGACCACATCCATTTCCCGTGGCTCCACACATAGATTGCCACACTGATCCTTAAGGAGACCTACCTCTCTCCCTAGCTACCCTTTTACTCTTAATATACTTCTAGAATCTTTTAGGATTCTCCTTTATCTTATCTGCCAGGGAAATCTCATGGCCCTTTTTCGCCCTCCTAATTTCCTTCTTAAGTGTAGTCCTACATCCCCTATACTCCTCGAGGGACTCGCTCGATCCCAGCTGCCTATACCTGACATATGCCTCCTTCTTTGTCCTGACCAGACCCTCAACATCCCTTGTCAACCAAGGCTCCCTAAACTTGCTAGCCTTGCCCTTCTATCTAACAGGAACATGCCGGCCCTGAACTCTTCCTATCTCACTTTTAAAAGCCTCCCACTTGCCAGACGTCCCTTTACCTGTAAACAGCCTCTCCCATTCAACTTTTGAGAGTTTCTGTCTGATGCCATCGAAATTAGCCTTCCCCCAATTTAGGACTTCAACCTGAGGACCAGTCCTATCCTTTTCCATAACTATCTTGAAGCTAATAGAGTTATGGTCACTGGTCCCAAAGTGCTCCCCCACTGACACATTAACCACCTGCCCATCCTCATTTCCTAAGAGGAGGTCGAGTATAGCCCCTTCCCTCATAGGGCTATCCAGATACTGCTTCAGAAAACTATCCTGGACACACTTAACAAATTCTTCCCCATCTGATCCCTTGGCACTAAGGCAGTCCCAGTCAATATTAGGGAAGTTAAAATCACCTACTGTTACAACCCTATAATTCTTACACCTATCTGTGATTTCCCTACATATATGCTCCTCCACTTCCCTCTGACTATTGGGGGGCCTATAGTATAATCTCATCAAAGTGATCACCCCTTTCTTATTTCTAAGTTCTGCCCATATGGCCTCGCTGGACATTCCCCCCGGAATATCTTCTCTAAGTACTACCGCGATGTCCTCCCTTATCAATAGTACAACTCCCACTCCTCTCTTACCTCCACCTCTGTCACGCCGGAAGGATCGGTACCCCAGAACATTGAGCTGCCAGTCCTGCCCATCCCTCAACCACATTTCTGTAATAGCTATAATATCACAATCCCATGTACTGATCCATGCTCTGAGTTCATCTGCCTTACCTGTAAGACTTCTTACATTAAAGTAAATGCAGCTTAGCCTACCAGACCTTCCACGCTCCCTGTCCTGCCCCTGCCCGGCCTGCCTACCGGACTTGCTTTGATCTCATGGCCTAGACCTTGATTTAAATGATTATATAATCAGGCTGATTTCCATCTAATTCAGAGGCTGGTGGATGCCCGATGCCCACCACCCTGCCCCCACCCCCACACTTTTTGCTGGAATTGCGTGTGTGTGAAAGTTGGGTGAACATAACACTGGGTACCTGTGTGTTGACCACTTAGCCAAATAATGACCACATGGGAGAGGCAGTGAAGAGGTTAACTGGTACCCTCAGAATCCCCCTGTGGCAAGGTCTCCATACCTCCGAGAGGGGAGGGGAGGTGAGAGGAAAAAGTGACTCATGGACGTCAAGGAGTTGGTTATGGATTCAAGATTTTGGATGATTTCATGTAAGATAATGGATGACAGCGAGTAAGTTCTGGGTTAAAATCTGGGGGCTTGGATGGTTTAGCTACAGCATAATGGATACTTGGATGATTTACAGGCTAGAATCTAATCAAGGAGTTCATAGGATTTATATCTAAAATAACAGAACCCAGAACCCTGATGGTGAATTGTAAGCAAAGGCATCAATGATTGCCTAAAACTGAGAGAATCTCCAACAATTAGCTAAATTACGAGTTCTACTTTGCAGTATCTTTTTTTAAATATTTGCTGTGAATTATCGGGGATCAGCAGGGTCATCAAAATCTGAAACATTAAAGATGGGTTAGCATTTTGGGTTCTGTTTTTCCCAGCATTTCCTATGTCTCTTTATATCTCATGGGAGTACGTCTATTGAATTTTTAGATTAATTTTGTAATTATTTTTGTTGTCAACAACTTTCTGTCCTTGGGCTGTCAGCCAGTGCGCTCTGTGCTGCTGATCCCTCTCCCCCACCAGAGTTGGCTTGTCTAGATATTTGCAGTTAGACAGCCATCCTTTAGTGTTATTTTCTCACTGCTGATCTCGGCTTCAACCTGTCCAAGGTTTTCAGAGTGCATCCTAATCCTTCGCCATTGGATTTTGTGTCTGGTGTAATGTTCCTCCTTGATCCCTTGTTTGGATTACACTGGCCAAATATTTCCACTGACTCCACTGAGTACTGGTGTTAAGGTAACACTGTACCTTCTGAGTCCGAAGGTTGTGAGTTCAAACCCCACTTTGTTAATCTGAGCACAGAATTCAGACTGACATTTCAGTACAGTACTGAGGGAGTGCTGTGCTGTTGGAGGTGCTGTCTTTTAAATGAGATGTTAAACTGAGGCCCCATCTGCCCTCTCTGTTAGACAGCAAAGATCCCATGATGCTATTTTAACAAAAATCAGGGGAGTTATCCTTGGTGTTCTGCCCAACAGTAATCTCTCAACCTATACCTAGAACAAAACTGGCCATCTAAGTCATTGCTGTTTGTGGGATCTTGCTGTGTGCAAGTTGGTGTCTTTCCTACATTACAGCAGTGACTATATTTAAAATGTTCTTCAGTGGCTGTAAAGCACTTTGGGATGCCCTGAGGTCTTGAAAGGTTCTGTATAAATGCAAACCCTTTTTTTGATGTTCACTTGTAGTTTTAGACTTGCTTAGTGAATTCAGCATGACATGGAGGAACAACCTTAGCTTTAGGTTCTGTTTAAAATCCTTACTTTGTTGCAGAATGTATAGCATAGACCTTGATTTAAATGATCATGTCAGTGGTGTGCACTGCAGCGTGTGATGAAGTCTTCCTGTGTAGACTCTACAGCATGTGTTTGATTTTCTTGAGACAGTCTCTGATATGAAATTGAAGCTAAAAGCTTCCAGGTTCTAGGAAGTCAAACCCTGGTTAGACAAACAAACAGTCCTGTGACTGAGAAAAAAACAGTTTATTTTTACCAAGGACATGTGACTGGATGTTAAGTTTCAGTTTGACCAGAAGGCTTTTGAGAGTTAAGAGCACTGCAGTGGATAGAAATATCAGCCAGTTATTGTTTCAAGAGACAGGCTGAGAACTACAGATTCTTGTGCTTCCAGAGAGGCTTCTTGGACTAAACAGACTACAAAGCAGCTGGTTGAAGCAGTTGTTTTGACTGCAGGCAGAGGAGCCTGGACTGAGGGCTGGCCATTGGTGAATGACTTACAGCAGCTGTCTTCGGTGACTGAAAGTGTTCCATGGTACCACATCACTGATGGGTAAGGCTAAGGTTGTTTGAGAGGTGCAAAACCAACCGTTAAAGAGAAAATTGCATAGCTTGCTATCAACGGGACCTCATTACTTCCGTATCTGCATCCTGGAGGACAGGACTTTAAGAAATACCTAAAGAAGATCCTGATTTTGTTGTACTGTGGGACTGTTCGATGCTGTCTTGCTGATAAGACTGTTCAGTGGATCCATAAGGATTATTTTTGATGCATCTGCTAATTAACGTGTAATCCTTAAGATATACATATCAACCGTGATTGAACTGTTAGTTCATGTTTCATTTATGTTGGTTTTGGTTTTGAGTGTTTATGTTATATATTTGTTATATATAAGTAAAGTTTATGTTATATATTTCGTTCTTTATGCTGCGACCATATAGAGTCTAGCCAGAGAGGTTCTTAGACTGTATTGTTTAAACATTAATCTTTATTGTATAGTAATAATATACATTCCACACTAGCCTGCGTATCTCCTTCAAAAGCCACTATTCTCAAGTCCCTCCCGCACGATCTCTTACTTCATCATGGTGGGTGGTAATCTTTACTTCTCTCAAGATTAATTCTTTACTACCCTCAAACTACAATTTATAAAAGTGAAATCTTGTCTGCTTGGATTTTGGTTTCCTAAATTGGGGCAGTCTGTGGATTTGATTCATTTGGTTTGTTGGTGGTCTTCACGGGGATCATAACAATAACTGATCCATCCTTGCAGTAAGTTACTCATTTTAAACAACAAAGTTTTAAAATATCTTTCATAACTAATGACACCAACACAATGATTCTATGAACCAGCATTCACACCAAGCAGCTTCTATTCATCCCACTGTTTTAAAAAAAGATTCCCCTCCACCCCCCACTCCTTTTGGTCTCCAACAGTATCTGCAGCTGAGAGCAGGCAGGTAATCACTTCCCAAGTCCATCGTTACCATGATGCAACCAGCCAGCAGGAGGATTAAGACAGCTACCCAGTGTGCCTCTCTTTTGACTTTTCATCCGCTCCTACTGACCATTGTCCATGGTGGCACAGTTGAGGTCTGTAACAGTGTGTGGAAGATTGCATGTGTGAACTCATGCCCCATCACTCCATGGAAAAAGTTGTTGGTCATGTGTAATCCCTAGTAGAAACAGGTTTAGCATTTCATGAGTAATGCAAACCCTCTAGGTAAACTGAAGGGATCCAAATCCTAAGCAAAATCTAAAGCTCTCCACTGAAACATTATGAGATTAGATTTTTGTTTAGGTGCCACTGAGCTTAAAATCTTTCCCCTTCTATAATCATTTTGTTCTTTTCAGACTGATTATGAAAGGAATGTCAGAGTTGTTCAATTGAGACAGTGGGCTGAATTTTGTGAGACCGTTTGCAGCAGGAATGGAGGCATTGGGGGTGGGGTGGGGGGGGAGGGCGTGGTGTGGGTGTGTGCTGAGAATAGCGTTGAATGTGCCTGCTGGGAAATCCAACGCTGTGTTAGTTCTGGATTTAGTCAGCGGCTGGAAAGCTCCAAGGTGGCGTCACAGCCCCAATGCGACGGTACTGCCATTTGAATTGCTGAACAGATAGGTATAATACATTAACATGCAATTGATCACTATTCAATGGGGGACTTGGAATTAATTGAATAGCGGGTGGGGCCTCATATGCCTTCGGATCCCCGGCTGTTGAAAGGCAGCAGCACCAAGGCAAGGTCTCAGTGCTGCTATGGAAAGGCAGCCATGATGAGCACTGGGTAGAGGAAGAGAGAGGGAGTGGAGGCCATTGTTGTCTGCGGTGCTGTGCACTCTTCATGGGTGGGCTGGGTCTCGGGTGGCAGTAATGGGTGGGCTTAGTCTCGGGCAGCAGTAATGGGTGGGCTTGGTCTTGGGTGTAAGGATTGGGTGGGCTTGGTCTTGGGTGTGAGGATTGGGTGGGCTTGGCCTCAGATGTGAGGGTTGGACGACCATACTACTGGGTGTGAGGGACGCTGGGCATACTACTGGGTGCTGAGATGGCTCTCAGCAAGGATGTGTACTGATGGTCTTTAGCGCATAAACCGAGAGGAGTAGCAAAGGAAAGATGCCATGGTCACTTCGTCTCTGTGAAGACAGTGCTCTGGAGGCCTACTAATCAGCTGACATAGGTCTTGTGAACCCCCGTGGCGTGATGAAGCGCCTCTGACAGAGGGAGGGCCAGGAGGCAGCTGTGCCTGCCTGTGAAGCTCCACAACGAGAGTCATAGCACCCAGCTATGCCATGAAGGGCCCAACTGCGCTACAGAGCGTAATGGACTTGACTCAACTACCTGCAAATGTCCAAGCACCAATGTCAGTGAAGGCCACGGTTCTCCAGGGAGTTTGTCACCGACTTATGCACCAGGCTGCAGGAGAAGTTGTAACCTATGGGATTCACTGTCCACCCTATGCCAGGGCCCTGAGGATCACCATGACACTCAACTTTTATGCGTCTGGATCTTTCTAGGGATCCATCGGGAAATGTGTCGGCTCTCCCAGGCAGCAGCCCACTGCTGTATCAAGAGGGCTGGCGACGATGTGCGCTACCAGACTGACCCTGACAGGCCGATAGGGCCATCGGCTTTGGGGCCATTGCTGGATTCCCCCAGGTGCAAGGTGTTATCAACTGCACACGTGTGGCCATCAAGGCTCCAACGGACCAGTCAACAGCCTTCATCAACAGGAAAGGTTTCCATTCCATCAATGTCTAACTGGTTTGTGATGACTGAAAGCATTTCCTGCAAGTGTGTGCTCACTTCCTGGGAAGCAGCAACAATGCCTACATACTTCGACTGTCCCAGGTGCCCCAGTTTTTCAGGCTTCCCCCCACCCCACCACTCGCCTTCAGGGATGGATTCTCAGGGTCAAGGGCTACCCATTGAAGACATGACTACTGATGCCTGTGAGGAATCCTCACAATGCAGAAGAGGGGAGGTCCAACATTTGCCGTGGGTCCACCCGAGTGACCATTGAGCAGACCATTGGTCTACTGAAGTTGAGATTCCAATGCTGCAATCGATCCAATGGAGCATTACAGTATGCCCCAACAAGGGTCTCATGTATCATGGTAGTCTGCTTTGCTCGGCAGAGTGGGGAGGCCTTGCATAATGAGGACATGACTGATCGCCAGTCCTCACCGACCAGGAGGGATGTGGAAATGAGCATGCAACATCGGATCTTGCACTGGAGGCCAGGCACATTGAGCAAGGGGCCAGGGAGGCAAGAGACAATCCCATACTTACCCGCTTCCAGCCACCATGCTGGTCTCTCAGAGTTAAGACATTTAAGATTCACCTCAATGGATTTAGTCTGTCACCTCCTTTCTATCTGGATTCCATGCCTAGCGCCCAGCTTGACCACATGTTCTGGCACATCTGAGATGCTTACCAAAGGAGGGCTGTGCCTACACTGGCAGCCTAATGAAGGATGAAACAAGGCATGAAAAAATAAACGTTTTTCAGCAATGAATGTGAACTGTAATAACAATATAAATTTATTACACTAAACAAATGTCAAACACTGTGAAACCCCAAGTGTGTCTAGGTGCTTTTCTTAATACGTTTATGAGTGCTTCAACGAGGTATGAGCCCTGCACTAACAGCTGTGCTGGAGGCAAGCTGCCCTTGGCCTGTGATAACTTCGGTGGCCGTTCTCTGGAGGGCCCCAGCTGCCTTAGGGTTTCCTGCACAGGTGTAGGACCCACCTCAGGCATCATCGCTCCTGGAGCTGGGCTCACTGGCGGAGGGGCTGAGGAGCCGCTGTTCACACTCAGAGCACTCTGAGGGGTGCCCCAGCTGTGGTGATCAGCCACTCCTCCTCCCTTTCAAGGCTCACCTGAATCTCCCTGCTTACCAGAGAAGGACGAGGACCTTGAGAAGACTCCAGGCGTCACGTCCTTTTATCTCCTTGCCATTGTTGCGTTGAGCTCATGGCCAAGCAGATGGTATGCAGGTCTGTGCTCATTTGTGGGATCTTGCTCTCTATGAGGGTCACCAACCTCTTGATGGAGGAAGCCATGTGCTCACATGCCTGAGACATGACAGCATTCATGGCATGGATGCACTTCTCCATCGTCCGTTCATGGCTGCACATGGCCTCTGGCATCTCTGCCAGATGTTGCCTTACCTCTCTCTACAACTCCAGCATGTCACAGTGCTGTCAACAGCAGAGGCTTGTCATCAGCCTGGGTCTCAGCATGTACCTGGCCACCCACAGTCCTCCAACTATCAGTGGCCTTGGCTGTCTCAGGCTCAGCCAGCTACTCACTTGTCAGTGTGGTTCTCTCACCAGCTTGTGACCCTGATTCTCAGTCTAAGTGGAAGCCCACTAAGGTGAACGTATGTGCACTGGTGGAAGATTCATGAGAGTCATGTCCTTTGTCATTTAGGGAAGGAAATCTGCTGTCCTTACCTGGTCTGGCATACATGTGACTCCAGACGCACAGCAATGTGGTTGACTCTTAAATGCCCTCTGAAATGGCCTAGCAAGCCACTCAGTTGTATCAAACTGCTACAAACTCAAAGAAAAGGATTGAAACCAGACAGACCACCCGGAATCCACCGAGACACTGGAAAAAATAACGGCACAGCCAGCCGTGCCGACCCTGCAAAGTCTTCCTTCCTAACATTTGGGGGCTTGCGCCAAAATTGGGAGAGCGGTCCCACAGACTAGTCAAGCAACAGCCTAACATAGTCATAGTCAAGGAATCATACTTTACAGACAATGTCCCAGACACCCCCACCAGCAGGACAGATTCACCAGAGGTGGTGGCACAGTGGTATACAGTCTGGAGTGAGTTGCCCTGGGAGTCCTCAACATCGACTCCGGACCCCATGAAGTCTCATGGCATCAGGTCATACATGGGAAAACAAGGAAACCTCCTGCTGTTTACCACCTACCGCCCCCCTCAGCTGATGAATCAGTGCTTCTCCATGTTGAACACCAATTGGATGAGGCACTGAAGGTGGCAAGGGCGCAGAATGGACTCTGGGTGGGAGATTTCAGTGTTCATCACCAAGAGTGGCTCGGTAGCACCACTACTGACCGAGCTGGCTGAGTCCTAAAGGACATAGCAACTAGACTGGGTATGCGGCAGGTGATGAGGGAACCAACAAGAGGGAAAAACATACTTGACCTCGTCGTCACCAATCTGCCTGTTGCAGATGCATCTGACCATGACAGTATTGGTAGGAGTGACCATCGAGGATACCCTCCATCATGTTGTGTGGCACTTCCACCATAATAAATGGGATAGATTTCGAACAGATCTAGCAATGCAGAACTAAGAGGCGCTGTGGGCCATCAGCAGTAGCAGAATTGTGTTCAACCACTATCTGGAACCTCATGGCCCAGCATATCCCCTAATCTATCATTACCATCAAGCCAGGGGACCACCCCTGGTTCAATGAAGAGTGCAGGAGGGTATGCCAGGAGCAGCAACAGGCATAACTAAATGAAGTGTCATTCTGGTGAAGCTACAACATAGGACTTCTTGCATGATAAACAGCTGAAGCTGTTGCGATAGACAGGTCTAAGCTCTGCAGTCCTGTCGCATCAAGTCGTGAATGATGGTGTACAATTAAACAAAGAACAGGAGGAGGAGGCTCCACAAATATCCCCATCCTCAATGATTGGGGAGCCCAGCACATCAGTGCAAAAGACAAGGCTGAAGCATTTGGAACTATCTTCAGCCAGAAGTGCTGAATTGATGATCCATCTCGATGTCTTCAGCCAATCCAATTCACTCCACATGTTGTCATGAAATGACTGAAGGCACTGAATACTGAAAAGGCTCTGACAACCTTCCGGGAATAGTATTGACGACTTGTACTCCAGAACTAGCCATGGCCCTAGCCAAGCTGTTCCAGTAAAGCTACAACACTGGTATCTACCCGTCAATGTGGAAAATTGTCCAGGTATGTCCAGTTCACAAAAAGCAGGACAAATCCAAGCCAGCCAATTACCGTCCGATCAGTCTACTCTCGATCATCAGCAAAGTGATAGAAGGTGTCGTCGACAGTGCTATCAAGCGGCACTACATCAGCAACAACCTGCTCAGTGATGCTCAATTTGGGTTACTCCAGGGTCATTCAGCTCCTGACCTCATTACAGCCTTGGTCCAAACATGGATAAAAGAGCTGAACTCCAGAGGTGAGGTGAGAGTGACTGCCCTTGACATCAAGGCAGCATTTGACCAAGTATGGCATCAAGGAGCACTATCAAAACTGAAGTCAATGGGAATCAGGGGGAAAACTCTTTGCTGGTTGGAGTCATACCTCGCGCAAAGGAAGATGGTTGTGGTCGTTGGAGGTCAATCATCTCAGTCCTAAGAGATCACTGCAGGAGTTCCTCATGGTAGTGTCCTAGGCCCAATAGTCTTCAGCTGCTTCATCAATGACTTTCCCTCCATCATAAAGTCAGAAGTGGGGATGTTCGCTGATGATTGCACAATGTTCAGCACCATTCACGACTCCTCAGATACTGAAGCAGTCCGTGTAGAAATGCAGCAAGACCTGGACAACATCCAGGCTTGGGCTGATAAGTGGCAAGTAACATTCGTGCCACAAAGTTCCAGGCAATGACCATCTCAAGCAAGAGAGAATCCAACCATCTCCCTTTGATGTTCAATGGCATTACCATTGTTGAATCCCCCACTATCAGCATCCTGAGGGTTACCATTGAACTGGACCAGCCACATAAATACTGTGGCTACAAGAGCAGGTCAGAGGGTGGGAATTCTGCAGTGAGTAACTCACCTCCTGACTCCCCAGTGCCTGTCCACCATCTACAAAGCACAAGCCAGGAGTGTGATGGAATACTCTCCACTTGCCTGGATGGGTGCAGCTCCAACAACACTCATGGAGCTCGACACCATACAAGACAAAGTAGCCCACTTGATTGGCACCCCGTCCACCACCTTCAACTTTCAATCCATCCAGCACCGGCGCACAGTGGCAGCAGTGTGTACCATCTACAAGAAACACTGCAGCAACTAACCAAGGCTCCTTCGACAGCACCTTCAAAACCCACGACCTCTACCACCGAGAAGGACAAGGGCAGCAGATGCATGGGAACACCACCACCTGCAAGTTCCCCTCCAAGCCACACAACATCCTGACTTGGAGCTATATCGCCGTTCCTTCACTGTTGCTGGGTCAAAATTCTGGAACTCCCTTCCTAACAACACTGTGGGTGTACCTACCCCACATGGACTGCAGTGGTTCAAGAAGGCAGTTCACCACCACCTTCTCAAGGGCAATTAGGGATGGGCAATAAATGTTGGCCTAGCCAGTGACACCCACATTCCACTAAGGAATATGACAATGCATCCTCTGACTGCTTCTCTTCAGCTGTTGACGGCTGTCCCCCTTCAGTTGGAGTCTTCTGCGGATGTATGAGAGAAAACAAACATGTGCATGTTAGGCAGTGCAGATCTTATCATGCCAACCATGCATGATGTGGATCTCCAGAAGTGTGGCGGATGTCAAATGAAGACAATCCTCACCCTCTTGCGCAGAGACTCCAGTCTCACCATCCGCTATTGAGCAGCTGCATTTGACCTCCTCTTAACCTGTCGACAGAGGCCGTATATCTGGAATTCCTCCACCAGTCCTTGTTATGGGCCTGCTTGTCCTGCAAGTGGATAGAGGGAGATAGGAAGAGCTCACAGGTAGAGCGCGAGAACAGTTCTGCTAGTGATAGCCCCTCGTCCCCTGCTGGGTTGTCCCACATGGCTTTTCCCCACGTCTGCTCTGAGAGGACATAATGGGGCTGAGATGTGAAAGAAGGTGTCATGTGGCCGAGAGGTAACTATGCATCTGTCAGGATGTTGTTATGATTCTGATTTTTGTTAAAAATATTTTTTGAGGAATTTATAGTCAAACTGAAGAAATTTTGGACCAGTTTTTTTAAGAGGGTCATCAAGAGTGTGTTTGGAACAATATTTACTGGTTGTCACATGACTCAAGTTAAAAATAGAACAGAAACCCTGGTAACTATGGAAGATGTGGGCAGAGAAGTGACAGTCGCACGCCCCTCGAAAGGACAATCCCGGCAGCACCTGAGAGAGCATCAAACCTGCAAGCTTTTGATGGTAGTGTCAGTGTTTACCTTCTGGAAAAAGATAAAGTTAGCGCAAGCCTGCTGAAGAAGTGTCATGGAGGAAGAGACCAGATTCTTGCTGAATGTTTAAAGAGTCAAGCCTGCAGAAGGAGAAAAGAATTCCCAAGGAAGGAGAGAAAACCACAACCCAGCTCAGCTTTCCAGCACCTCTCTAAAAGACCCTTCGAAGTCTACTGTGTCAACTCATCTGGTCTCCTGTCCTTGAAGAAAAGCCTGCTAAATTAATTCTCAACGCCGCCCAAAAAGAACTGTTCTAAAAGATCCCAGTGACCCATTTACATGTACTTGGAGGGAAGACTGTATGCCGTATGACTGTATCTTCAAGAATGAGCAAGTATTCAGCCCAAGTGTTTTTTTGTCTGTAACAAAACTCTCTCAAAAATTCCATTTTTAATTTTCTGGTTAACCGGTGTATGTGTCTGTGTGTGAGTGTGAGTGTGAGTGCGAGGGGCTAAGTTAAAAAGGAACTTTAAAATTTCAATCTGTGTGTTTATGCTTTACTTCATTGCTAGTTATAGAATTTGTTTTATAATAAACTTATAATTTTTTTGTTCATCAAAGAAACCTGGTTAGTGTGTTTTATTCGGGGAAATATAGAGTATATGATTGACTGTATTTGTAAGTGGGAAAATTTAAATATATGTTGTGATCTGTGCAGAAGTGGAACTAGAATAACTAGTGCACTCCTCCCACCTCAGTCATAACAATGTGGTGATGCCCAACCTGCTTTGTCAGCACCTTTGTGGTGACTCCCTCACCATGTCGTGCTGCCTCCTATGTAGCCAGATGCAAGCCCCAAAAATGAGATGGGTATGGAGCACTCACCTTAGCAGAATGAAGGAGGTCATTGATTCTCTTTCTGCACTGCACCCAGTTCCAGTGGGTGGCCCCACAGCTGCTGACCTCCTCTGCGATCTCCATCCAGGCTTGCTTGGTCAGGTGGGAGGACCTCTTCTTGCCATCGCTGAGGAAGAGGACCTCCCGCCTTTTCCTTGCAGCCTGGAGGAGATTCTCCAGGCAGGCTTTGCTAAACCGTCTTGCATCTGCCATAGTGTGGCTTCCATCTTCTTTGAGGGGGGGGGATGTTCAGGAGCTATAACACTGGGTCCAACAGCAATCCACAATCAATAAATCTCTCAAAGGCTGCAATGCAAGCCGGGCTGGCAGTGCTTTAAATATGACGCTGCAATCAGCGCCTTGGAGCCCACCCATCGCGTAATTGGACCGGCCCCGTGCCTCCATTATGGTAAGTGGCCGCCCACCACAAAATCGCAGTCAGCCAATCACACACGTCATGGGTGGTGACAGCACCAACTTCTGAGTCTGCCGCTGGAACCTGCGACGGGAACACTAAATTAAGCCCAGTCATTCTGATCAGAACTAGTGAATGTGGGCCATCATGGCTTCTGTGATCAGTTAGATGTTATCATGATCTCTCACCATCAGGTAACTCAACAAAGAATGAAAGACAGACTGTCCACAAGTAACTTTCTGTATCTCGAGCACTCCAGCAGAACTGATTGTCACTTAGTCCGAAGAGTTCCCACAATATCCCTCTTGGAACATGGGTAGCTTTGAAATGGAGATGTGGCTGTTTGCATGTGTTGTGCCAATATGCAAGATGCCTGTTTGTTTCCACTTGGACCTTAGTTGTGAGTTATTTGGTGCAGCAGCAGTGATCAATTTAGAGGCCATCCACATAACAGGGATTGAGATAAACTTCCCCCTTTCCTTTTGCACTTATTTTGAGTTTCACTGCTGTCATGTTGTCCATCTGCAGTTGAACATGTTGCTTTACAACATTCAAAAACAACGGTAAGACTAGCCAGCTAGCTTGGTGTTGCAATCTCTACAGGTACCATTTAGATTCAGATAGATACCTCAGACTTTGTCTGCTTTGTAAATGTGTGTCCAATATCAGGTGTTACCTGAGATCAAGACAGAGAGAGACGTTGAAACTTTTACTCCGACAACACTTGTGCTCAATGAAGTGCTGAGTGCTTTGATTACACTTATATGAGAGGGGCAAAGGTCTGGAAATATGGTTGATTGTAGCGGCCTCAAGATCTGAAACCAACATGGCTGCTGCCATCAACTTTAATACTGACATTCTACAGACTGCCTGCATAGAGACAGTGAGTTCCTGCACTGGGTTAGGGAAGGGCTAGAGTTGGGGCATTTTGGCCTGAACTTCTGCGGGGCAGGGGGCGAGGGCTGTACCTGCAATCCCATGCTGTATCTTCAACCATTGGTAAACCAATGATTTACTTAGGGATTCCCCCATCTCCCACTGAAGCTCTGGCAATCAGCAACCCTCCCTGTTGATGGATGAGCAAAAAAGTAGATACAGTGATCAACAGCAACTAGAATCAGGCTATTCACACCCAACTTATCCACAGCCTTCCAATTAACTTAGGTTTCATCTGTAGCTTCAAGATCATTCTCCACAGACTTGAACATATATTTCAGGCTGATGTTCCACTACAGAACTGAGGGAGTGCTGCACTGATAGAGATGTTAAACAGAGCCCTGATTTGTCCTCAGTCACTGCCTAAACCAGATTATCTGGTCATTATATCGCATTACTGTTTGTGGGATCTTGCTGTGTACAAATTGGCTACTGTGTTTCCTACATGATAATACTAAGTACACTTCATTGGCTGTAAAGTGTTTTGCGATGTCATAAAAGGTGCAAGCTCTTTAATTTTAACAGAAATCCAAATATTCAGGGGAATTGCATAGATTTTAAATGATTACAAAATCACAGATTATCCCTGCCTTGGCCAATCCTCTTTATTGTATCAGATGCTGAAACATGCATTAAGGACCACCACAGGTACAGCCAAAGTGACAAAACAGTCATCTGAAAGAACCACAGGCAGGATTTTCTTTTTGAAAAAGTACATGTTCTCATTATTGCTTAACAGGTTGAACAGAAGCCACACCAGCCTTTTTAGCTGATCGATGTAAGAGTTTTGTCTGGCTCATTCTGTGACCACCCCTCCCTCAAAACTATGAGCCACAGTTTCAATAATAAGTCTCATTGACGATAATGTGAGACACAGGGTGATGCCCGGAGTCAATCGTTAATGTCGGTACGCTGGCAGGGTGAAACGTGCAGCAGGTGTGGCATCCAGGATTGGGTGGTGTGCGTTGGTAAGAGCACTGGTTAGAAGGCCTGTTTTCCTTCACTTTGGTTGGCACATTTGCGTAATGAGCTGCTTCACTTTCCTCCAACTGAAAGGTACATATTTTTTGGGGCCTCGCGTGCAGTGAAACTACAAGGAGCTGCGAGGCGGAGTCTCCGCTCACTGAGGGCATTCCTGCCATTTAAAATGGGAGCCAAGCGCCTTCAGTCGCATGGCAGCAGCTGCCGAGGGGATTGCCACGTTGTACTAAATTGCACGGCACCAACCCCTCCCCCCCCCATCCTGCCCCACCATCCCCCTCAGCAGGACCTACTGCCGGTGACCTTGTGCCTCGGAAAGGACTGCCCGACTGAGCCGCTGAGATCTGCTCTGAACCGCGGCTATGCCCATGGCCCAGCGCCCACCGGCAGCCTCCACTATGTACCTTTGCCAAAGAGCCAGGACATGTCGCCCGTCCTGAAAGACAGAAAAAAAAACACAGGTCATTGTAAGCCTTGCCCAGTGTAGCCATCCAGTCACTGTCTTAAATCCAATCAAAGCTAATACATAGGATACTCTGCAGTGCAACAGGGCTCAGGAACGAATAATGACTTGGCTGAGATTCTATGAATGGCTGGTGTCAGCTGTGGCTCAGGTTGTAGCACTCTCACCTCTGTGTCAGGAACTTGTGGGTTTAAGCCCCATTCCAAAGACATGAGCACATAATCTAGGCTGATACTCCACTGCATGACTCAAGGAGTGCTGCACTGTCAGAGGTGCTGTCTTTCAGCTGAGATGGAAAAGACATGGCCTGTCTCACTTCTCAAGTGGACGTAAAAGACTCCATGGCACTATCTGAAGAAGTGCGTGGGAGTTCTCCTTGGTGTCTTAGCCAATATTTATCCTTCAACCAACATCACTAAAACAGATTAGTCTGGTCAGTTTCACATTGCTGTTTGTGGAAGCTTGCTGTGCATAAATTGGCTGCTGAGTTTTCTATGTTAGAACAGTGATAACAATTCAAAGTACTTCATTAGCTGTAAACCCCATTGGGAGGACAGGAGGTCATGAAAAGTGCTATATAAATGCAGGTCTTTCATTTTTCTTTTATAAATTGACAGACTACCCTCCCTACCTACTAATTTTCTTTTGATTCCCATGTGCTGCACTTCAACTGTGGCTGAGGGAAGGTGGTTTAGATTGTAATCTGTTCTCTACCCCCCGACTTCTTCTGTTCTAAACCTGTCACCAGGAGGCATGTGGCCCTGGTTCATGGGGAGGTGCCTGGCTCTTGCTCAGAACCCGCCTGCTGCACAGTAAATGACATGAAAACTGAGGGTGTGAGGAATAATCAGGGGTCAGAGAGAACCTGTCCCCCTTGACTCACCTGTTTTGAAACAATAAACTAGCTATAGTGACCAGGTCTTAGGCCAGAGTGACTGACCCAATGGGTTATCATTCTCCATTTATTGGGCAGAGAGCCTGGGACCAGGCCCTGGTTTAGGAAAATAATTTTTTTAAACAATCGTAATAAGGAAAATTTTTTCTTTTAAGTGCTGCATAGCCTTGTTATTCATCTGGTTTGGGGTTGGGAACATTCACTAGAGTGCTGGCCTTTCTCCTGGCAGAAGACCCTGAACCTTACTTTCAGGTCCTGGTGGGTTTTGTTGCTGCAGCAACAGTTCAAACTGGTCCAGTTCTGATATTTCAGTGTGAA
This sequence comes from Heterodontus francisci, assembly GCF_036365525.1. Taxonomy (NCBI): domain Eukaryota; kingdom Metazoa; phylum Chordata; class Chondrichthyes; order Heterodontiformes; family Heterodontidae; genus Heterodontus; species Heterodontus francisci. The sequence goes on from NC_090393.1 coordinate 53,583,576, forward strand.
CCCTTCAATCCTAAAGCAACAATGTCTGCTAGAAATCAGACAACAAACAACAAAAAAAGAGAAAACCAGATACAATAAAACTCTTCAAAATGAACAATCAGTTGAAAAGATGAACTGTCCAGCCAAAAGAAACCCAACACTGACACCCTAAGCAAATGTACTTGAAAGGGAAAATATTGTCAAAGATTATGTGCACATAAAATATATACAAATATACGAAAATCAGAGGCAGGGAAACACCTATGGGTCCATCAAACCTGCCCCACACTCATGATGGCTGCAGCATCATGACTAGGCACTTCCTAACCCCCCCTCCCCTGCAGCAGCCATGTAATCTTCTATAATGTTTCTATCCTTCCCGAGCTCTGAACTTGCATCTTTCTCTAGTTTCTCTCCTATCTCCCCACATGTCCTTCTCCAAGCTCATTTTGTCGACCCTGTTCCCACTAAACTGCTGATCACCCAGCTTCCCTTCCTTGTCCCCATGTTCGCTGATATTGTTAATGGTTCTCTCTCTTCGAATACTATTCCTCTTCTTTAAAACTGTCGTCATCATCCCTCTCCTCAAAAAACAAACCCTTGACCCCACTGACCTTCCGAAATACCACTCCATCTCCAACCTCCTTTTTCTCTCCAAAGTCCTTGAACATACTGTTACCTCCTAAATCTGTGCCATCTTTCCCAGAACGCCATGTTTGATTCCCTGCACTCAGGTTTCTGCCCCTGCCACAGTACCGAAACAGTGCTTATCAAAGTCACAAATGGCATCCCATGTGACTGTGACAAAGCTGAACTGTTCCTCCTTGTCCTTCTCAATCTGTCTGCAACCTTTGACACAGTAGACCACACCACCCTCCTCCATCAACTCTCCATTGTTATCCAGCAGCATAGGACTATGCTCATCTCATTCCATTCTTAACAATCCACCTGCAGTGACTTCTCTTCTCACTCCACACCATTATGTCTGGTTTCCTCCAAGGACTATCCTGGGCTCCTTCCTATTTCTCATGTATGTGTTGTCCCTCAGCGACATCATCCAAAACCCCAGCCTCAGTTTCCAAAAGTACATTGACGATACCCAGCTCTACCTCATCACCACCTCTCTCAACATTACACTGTCTCTAAATTGTCAGACTGCTTGTTTGACACCCAGTTCTGGATGAGAAGAAATTTCCTCTAAGTAAACATTTGGAAGATCAAAGATATTGTCTTTGGTCCTGGCTACAACCTCTGTTCCCGAGTCACTGACTCCAACCCTCTCCCTGGCAACTGTCTGAGACTAAACTAGACTGTTCATAACCTTGGTGTCATTTCTGACCCTGAGCTAAGCTTCTGACCCCATATTTGCACAATCACTAAGACAGTCAATTTCCAACTCCATAACATTGCCCATCTCTACCCCTGCCACAGCTCATCTCCTGCTGAAACCCTCATCCATGCCTTTGTTACCTCGAACATTGACTTTTTTTTTATTCGTTCGGGGAATGTGGACGTTGCTGGCCAGGCCAGCATTTATTGCCCATCCCTAATTGCCCTCGCGAAGGTGGTGGTGAGCTGCCTTCTTGAACCGCTGCAGTCCTTGGGGTGTAGGTACACCCACAGTGCTGTTAGGAAGGGAGTTCCAGGATTTTGACCCGGCAACAGTAAAGGAACGGCAAAAAAGTTCCAAGTCAGGATGGTGTGTGGCTTGGAGGGGAACTTGCAGGTGGTGATGTTCCCATGCATCTGTTGCCCTTGTCCTTCTAGGTGGTAGAGGTCGCGGGTTTGGAAGGTGCTGTCGAAGGAGCCTCGGTTAGTTGCTGCACTGCATCTTGTAGATGGTGAACACTGCTGCCACTGTGCGTCGGTGGTGGAGGGAGTGAATGTTGAAAGTGGTGGACGGGGCGCCAGTCAAGCAGTCTGCTTAGTCCTGGTTGGTGTCGAGCTTCTTGAGTGTTGTTGGAGCTGCACCCATCCAGGCAAATGGAGAATATCCCATCACAGTCCTGACTTGTGCTTTGTAGATGGAGACAGGAGGTGAGTCACTCACTGCAGAATTCCCACCCTCTGACCTGCTCTTGTAGCCACAGCATTTATGCGGCTGCTCCAGTTCAGTTTCTGGTCAATGGTGACCCTCAGGATGTTGATAATGGGGGATTCAGCGATGGTAATGCCATTGAACATCAAGGGGAGATGGTTAGATTTTCTGTTTTTGAGATAGTCATTCCCTGGCACTTGTGTGGCGTGAAAGTTACTTGCGACTTATCAGCCCAAACCTGGATATTGTCCAGATCTTGCTGCATTTCTACATGGACTGCTTCAGTATCTGAGGAGTCACGAATGGAGATGAACATTGTGCAATCATCAGCAAACATCCCCACTTCTGACCTTATGATGGAGGGAAGGTCATTGATGAAGCAGCTGAAGATGGTTGGGCCTAGGACACTCCCCTGAGGAACTCCTGCAGTGATCTCCTGGGACTGAGATAATCGACCTCCAACAACCACAACCATCTTCCTTTGTGCTACATATGACTCCAACCAGCGGAGAATTTTCCTACTGATTCCCATTGACTCCAGTTTTGCTAGGACCCTTGATGCCATACTTGGTCAAATGCTGCCTTGATGTTGAGGGCAGTCACTCTCACCTCATCTCTTGAGTTTAGCTCTTTTGTCCATGTTTGGACCAAGGCTGTAATGAGGTCAGAAGCTGAGTGGCCCTGGTGGAACCCAAACTGAGCTTCAGTGAGCAGGTTATTGCTGAGCAAGTGCCGCTTGCTAGCACTATCGCCAACCCATTCCCTCACTTTGCTGATGATCGAGAGTTGACTGATCAGGCGGTAATTGGTTGGTTTCATTTGTTCTGCTTTTTGAGCACAGGACATACCAGGTCAAGATTCCACAGTGTCAGGTATATGCCAGTGTTGTAGCTGTACTGGAACAGTTTGGCTAGGTGCACAGCTAGTTCTGGAGCACAAGGTAACAGTACTATTGCCGGAATGTTGTCAGGGCCCATAGCCTTTGTAGTATCCAGTGCCTTCAGCCGTTTCTTGATATCTCTTTTTTTATTCATTCAGGAGATGTGGGCATCACTGGCTATGCCAGCATTTATTGCCCATCCCTAATTGCCCTTTGAGAAGGTGGTGGTGAACTGCCTTCTTGAACTGCTGAAGTCCTTGTGGTATAGGTCCACCCACAGTGCTGTTAGGAAGGGAGTTCCAGGATTTTGACCCAGTGACAGTGAAGGAACGGCAATATAGTTCCAAGTCAGGATGGTGTGTGGCTTGGAGGGGAACTTGCAGCTGGTCGTGTTCCCATACATCTGCTGCCTTTGTCCTTCTGGTTGGTAGAGGTCGCGAGTTTGGAAGGTGCTTTCAAAGGAGCCTTGGTGAGTTGCAGCAGTGTGTTTTGTAGATGGTACACACTGCTGCCACTGTGTCGGTGCTGGAGGGAGTGAATGTTCGTGAATGGGGTGCCAATCAAGTGAGCTGTTTTGTCCTGGATGGTGTCGAGCTTCTTGAGTGTTGTTGGAGCTGCACCCATCCAGGCAAGTGGAGAGTATTCCATCACACTCCTGACTTGTGCCTTGTAGATGGTGGACTGGCATTAGGGAGTCTGGAGGTGAGTTACTCGCTGCAGAATTCCCACCCTCTGACCTGCTCTTGTAGCCACAGCGTTCTAGCGCACTTTCGACTAGCATCCTGCATTCTATCCTCCATAAACTTGAGGCCATCCAAAACTCTACTGCCCATGTCCTAACTCACGCCAAGTCCCATTCACCTAATACCTCTGTGCTCGCTGACTTACATTGGCTCCCGGTTAAGAAATGCCTCAACTTTAAAAAGCTCATCCTTGTTATCAAATCTATCCTTCGCCTCACCCCTTCCTATTTCAGTAATCTCCTCCAGCCCTCAAACTCTTTGAGATCTCTGTGCTTCTCCCATTCTGGCCTCTTGAGCATCCCCTATTCTAATTGCTCCACCATTGGTAACAGTGCCTCAGCTGCCTAGGCCTAAGCTCTGAATTCCGTTCCTATTTCTCTTTGCCTCTCTACCTCTCTTTCCTCCTTTAAGATGCTCCTTAAAACCTACCTCTTTGACCAAATCTGCCCTAACATCTCCTTATGTGGCTTGGTGTCAAATTTTGTTCCTGTGTCATGCTTTGGGATTTTTTTACTATGATAATGATGCTATATAAACACAATTTGCTGTTGGTTGTTGTTGGGAGAGAAAAAACACTAGAAAAAAAGGCCCAGGGTCAATAAGAGGGCAAAATGATCTGGAACATTCCTCTCCGACCCCCTCAGGTGATTGAAATCAAACAAGGAGACAACATTGACGATATTTATTTTAACGGTAAATGGCTTACATTGAAGAACAAAACGGCCAACTACCTACCGGCCATGATGTACAAACATCCTTGAGATCGACAGCAAAAAGAGGAAAAGAGAGAGACACCCTGAGGTGAGCTTTGTGAGACTGCTTAATTACAACTGCTAAGCCACTTAAGTTGTCCCATGTGTACTGTTTGTAAGATCACTAGATATGGCCAATGGAACAATATTTATTCATTCTGCATTGTTGCAGTAAACCATCGTCTGCTGCCTTCCTGGGACAGGTGTTGCAGTGGGAGTGACTGGACAATGCCTGCAGTAGTTAATGGGTTTAGTGCAGAGATTGTTCAAAACTAAACCACCTTAACAATACTCTGGATGATGGTTGTTCTTAAAGTGTGGTCTGCAGATCACTGGTGCTGCATGAGTGTCCTCCAGGTGGTCCATGGGCTGGTCAAATATGCAAGTCACCGATGAGCAAGGCCACAGCCCAGGTCATATGCACGAACAGGCCACAGAACACTCATCCCCACCACTTGCATGATGCCACACAACCAGATTGGCTCCCACACGTGTGTCATGAATCATCATAGCCGCAAGCAACAACAATGTGGTTTTATAAGCAAGTTTTATGTTACCATTACAGCATAAAACTGCGAGATCAGATTTTCAACACTCTTGGGGCTGAAAACAAAGAGAACTGGCTGAGTGTGGAGCCCAACTTGAGACTGAAGCTCTCCAGTTTGGAACCAGACATCACTTAATTGGAGTCTCATCAAAAGTAGTGCCATTCTTCCCACTAATTCTAATGATTTCTTTTGCAGTGGCAAGCAAAAGTGGGTGGGGTAGGACCAGTAGGTGATCCTTTTGCCCTCCAGGGTCTTTTGCCCTACGTTAATGGTCCATGGATGAAAAGTTTTAAGAAGCACTGCTGTGTAAGACAACTCAGAAGAATCTTAATGCTTAGGGACCATCTCCAAATTGAGATAATTGCCATGAGAGTTCAGCAAGCATGGGGAGGGCAGGTAATATGCTACATGGATACTACTATATAAAAACCAGGACTATGTTCTCATTTGGGAATGGGTAAGGTGGGCAGTTTGATGTGCCTAATTTCACTTCTTGTGGTGAGTTAGTTATTTCACCCTTCCCATTATAGATTGGCAAAGATATGGACGTACAAATTTGTTGGATTAGAAAAGACTAACTAGTTCATCCAGCCTGCCCTATACAGTCATGGTGCCTCATGGATCACAATTCAGACACTCCCTAATCACCAGGAATCATGTAACCCGCTTGGAGGAGATGGGAAAAAACAGATTAAAAACCCCAGGGCTAATTCAGGGGAAAGAAATCAGGAGATTTCCTCCACAACACTCTTAGTCAATCTAAGCGGAGATGATATACATCCCACAATAAGGAAGAGTGACACTGGAAAACCCCTCAGACCAGGTTACCTGCTTTCTCTCTCTTGGCCAGGGATGCATCATTAGAGGTGGAAGTGGGAAAAAAATTAATTCCTTGAAGCATTAATTAAAATTGGTGTACGTTTGATTTGTGTGTCACAATTGAGATTATAAAGTATTGCCAAGTTCAAGTTCAGACAGGAGACGATCTGGGAACAGGGCTTAGAAATGGAGGTGGAGGATTCTTCCTTAAACGGAGTCTACCCTTAATGTGATTTCTCACAGGCAGTCATACTAATGTGCTAATCTATCCCAGTATTGTGGCGGGTGCTCAGAATGAAGAATGATTGAAATGTTTTGGTTTTTTTCCTTTGTTTTTTAACAAGCCAACAAAAAAACTGATGATTGATCTCTTGCTGACCTGTGTTAAACTGTAGGGCAGCCTGGCTCATTTTTAGCTGGTTCAAATGGGAAGGGTGGTCACCCTAATTAAACTAGTTGTGTTCACGTGTGCTTCCTGATATTACTGAAGTTCCCTGAACATATCACAATCTGCGGTGAAGGCAACATCTCCCTTTATGTACTCCCACCCCACACACCCAGCAACCCAATAATAGCACTTACTCAACGTCCCTCTTCTTGATTGTCCTTCCAGTTGCCATGACCTCTGCTACTTTGGACACAATGGGGTCATAGTTCATGCTCGACACAGCAATTACCTCATCACTCCTGGAGAACATGAACACGAAATTAAGATATTGTTCTTTTGATAATAAACATTTTATTTTTCAGAATCTTGGGGTGCATTAGTTAGAGGAAAGATCAAAGATACGGCTAAAGAGGAAACACCAAGAGCCACCAGCAGTTATCTATGCAAGGAGTTCCATCTACATCGATCTACTTTAAAGGAGAGAAAAGATCAAAGCAGCAGAGATTTTTTTGCGGCAGAGTTGGTGAGCCCTCAATTTGAATTTCGTCTAGCTGAAAGTGAACTCATAAAGTTCGGCCTTTGTCCCTGAGGGAAATGGTTAAATTTAGGATTCTGAAACTGTAAATCTGATGAGACACCAGTGTCTGATTTCCAGAAGTTTGCTATTCAAACAATCAGGAAGGTTGTGTCCTTAGATGTGCTCAGTAACATATATCTGACATTTATTAATCATACTAGAGACACCTAGAGGCAGATATCACTATTACACTGATGTTTATTTTTATTGTGACCTTTTTGTAGTCAGTTGGATGCACAGCCAGATCCAAGAGTGCTGAGGGCTAATTGTTGGCAAAGAATAGGAGACAGTGCTTAAACATCTGGAGTCATTGCCACTGGGAATCAGCCTCAAGCTCCCAGTTTCTATAAGTTTGCAGTTATAGAATTTCCGCTCCCACAGACCAGCACCCAAGGCATCGCTGCAGAATCATTTTTGCCGTAAACTGAAGCAGTGTTACTCTCACAGTCTCGTATGTGTGGTGGGTACTCACTGATTAGAGGCAATCAGAATAATAATAGTTGCTACTGAGTGTGCATCACTTGTTGGTACAGCAGTGTTGCTGCTCAGCCCATCAAAGGATAAATCAGGTAAACCCAATTAACCAAATTTAAGCTTTAATAAACTGAGGTCAATTGATTTTTATTAGGTAAGGGTATCAAGGGATATGAAGCAAAGGTGGAGCTGAGGTACAGATCAGCCTTGATCTAATTGAATGGTAGAGCAATCTTGAGGGACTGAATGGCCTGTAAAGTTCCTAATGTTCCGATATTCCTATAACAGGTGCAGATCTGCATCGCCAGTTTTACAACTGACAGGAGACTTCTCTGGATAGTCAAATGGGTTTGAGCTGTAAAGCGGGACGTCATTCTGATCCCATCAGTTTCCCGCTGGGCAGGGTAGGTTAAATTGACCCTCTATGTTTCTATATTCAGACGCGGAGCCTCCAAATGGGCTTGGGAGGCCTAATGGTCTTTTCTCACTCTAGAGTTTATGTTCTAAAGAGTGTGCTACAGAACAATACATATGCTGGAGAGTGTTATGTACAGAATATAGCAGACTGCCAGACCCCGAAGGAACATTGAGCTGTGCAGCCATTGACTCCAGAGTACCAACTATTGTGAAGCAGTGAGTCTTTTCTACTGGGCAGCAGCGATCAGGGAAATCAAGGATTTGGAGATCAGTTCAATTTTCATTGCTGGTTTTATAATTCCAAGACAAAGCTGTTTAACCGCTTCACTGCCAGTGTACTTGGCCACACACAGGCAGCTGGGTGAGGGAGTTAATAATTCACTAAGCTCAGTTACAATGGAGTAATGTGTTTGTAAGCCAGGAGATCATGGCATGCATATAGCAAATCAAGTAAAGTAATCTCCAAAAAGCTACCAATACATGAATATCTACACATATACACTGGTGCCCCATACCTCCATACATCAATACCCATTCCCCTTTACCTCCATACATCAATACTCATGTCCCTATACACTTTTACATTAATACCTATGCCCCTACACCTCTCTATATCAATACCTGTGCACCATACCTTCATACATCAATACCTGTATCCCTATACCCCTAAACATTAATACCCATGTCCCTATACATCAATACCTCTGTCCCTATACCCCTAAACATTAATACCTGTGTTCCTATACCTTTATACCCTAGCCCCTATACCTCCATACCTGTGCACCATACCTCTATGTATCAGTACCCGAGCTCCTATACCTCTAAGCATCTATATTCATGCTGCTATAACTCTCTCTCTCTCGCTCACTAACTATATATATACAATATACACCTTCTCCTATGACTCTATATATGTATCCCCATGCTTCTTTAGCTCTATGCATCTACACACATGGTCCTATATCTTTATACATACATAGGCTCCCACCCTCTCTCTCCTCCCCCCATATAACAGTACCACGAAATCTATATTTGTGCTGCTATAACTCTATTTATATTTATACTTGCTGTCACTCCATAGCCCTGCAATTTTTTTCCCATTCAAGTATTTATCCAATTCCCTTTTGAAAGTTACTATTGAATCTGCTTCCACCACCCTTTCAGGCAGTGCATTCTAAATCATGACAACTCTTTGCATTAAAAAATTCTCTTCTCCCATCTGGTTCTTATGTCAATTATCTTGAAATGATCTTATTTATCCAGACCGTTCTCCTGAACAGTATACATCTATATCCAGACCCCTATAGCTCTACATGGATTTTAGTAAGGCACTTGACAAGGTCCCACATGGCAGACTGAAAGCCCATGGGATACACGGGAAAGTGGCAAGTTGGATCCAAAATTGGCTCAGTGACAGGAAACAAAGGGTAGTGGTCGACAGATGTTTTTGTGAATGGAAAGCTGTTTCCAGTGGTGTTCCACAGGGATCAGCGTTGGGTCCCTTGCTGTTTGTGGTATTTATTAATGATTTGGGTCTGGGAGGCATGTTTGGGAAATTTGCAGATGACACAAAAATTGGACGTGTAGTTGATAGTGGAGAGGAGGGCTGCAGACTCCAGAATGATATCAATGGTTTGGTTGAGTGGGCGGAAAAGTGGCAAGTGGTATTCAATCCAGAGAAGTTTGAGGGCAATGCATTCGGGGAGAGCAAACAAAGCTAAGGAACACACAATAAATGAGAGGACATTGAGAGGGGTAGAAGAAGTGAGAGACCTTGGAGTACATGTCCACAGGTCCCTGAAGGTGGCAGGACAGGCAGATAAAGTGGTGAAGAAGGCATATGGAATGCTTCCCTTTATTGGCCGAGGTATAGAATACAAAATCAGGGATGTAATGCTGGAACTGTATAAAGCACTGGTTAGGCTGCAGCTGGAGTATTGCGTACAGTCTGGTCACCACATTACAGGAAGGACATAATTGTTCTGGAGAGAGTAGAAAGGAGATTTACAAGAACATTGCCAGGGCTTGAAAGTTGCAGCTGTGAGGAAAGATTGGATAGACTAGGGTTGTTTTCCTTGGAACAGAGGAGGCTGAGGGGTGACTTAATTGAGGTGTACAAAATTATTAGGGGCCTAGATAGAGTAGACAGGAAGATCCTGTTTCCCCTAGCGGAGAGATTCATTACCAGGGGGCACAGGTTTAAGGTGATTGGTAGAAGGATTAGAGGGGACATGAGGAAAACCTTTTTCACCCAGTGGTTGGTGGGTATCTGGAATTCACTGCCCGGATCGGTGGTGGAGGCAGAAACCCTCAACTCATTTAAAATGTACCTGGACCTGCACCTGAAGTGTTGTAACCTGCAAGGCTACGGACTACGTGCTGGAAGGTGGGATTAGATTGGGTGGCTACTTTTTTCAGCCGCTGCAGACACGATGGGCTGAATGGCCTCCTTCTGTGCCATAACTTTTCTATGGTTCTATGGTCCAAGGGGTTAATTTCTGCTGGGCATCTTCTGCTTGTCTGGCCAGGCGCCACTTTCCCAGGGTTTTTGCATCTTTTCCACAGATATTACAGCGGACAAGCAGGCCATCCCCTTTGTAAATTCACCTCCCGTGACCCTGTGCTTCTATAATTTTGTGCACAGAATTACATAGAATTTACAGCACAGAAACAGGTCAATCGGCCCAACTGGTCTGTGCTAGCATTTATACTCCAAATTAGCCTCCTCCCACCCTACTTCATCTGACCCTATCAGTATATCCTTCTATTCCTTTCTCCCTAATGTGTTTATCTAGTTTACCCTTAAAGGCATCTATGCTGTTCACCTCAACTGCTCCTTGTGATGGCAAGTTCCACAATCTAACCACTCTCTGTATAAAAAAATTTCTCCTGAATTCCATATTGGATTTATCGGTGACTATCTCATACTTGTGGCCCCTATTTTTGGACTCCCCCAAAGATGGAACCGGCTTCTCTACATCTACTGTATCAAACCCCTTCAACATTTTAAAGACCTCTATCAGGTCACATCTCAGCCTTCTCTTTTCCAGAGGAAAGAACTCCTGTCTGTTCCTGATATTCCTGATAGTTATAGCCTCTCGCTTCTGATATCATCTTGTAAATCTTTTCTCTAGTGTTTCTATATCCTTTACGTAATATGGAGACCAGAACTGTGCACAGTACACCAAGTGTGGTGCACTTAGACCTGCATTCTTCTAGTGATATAAGTCTGCTTCCATCCTCCTATAACTCAACTGCAGCGATTTTCCAGATTTTTCCTCCCATAAACACCCATTCCCCAGATGGACAGTTCAACAAAAGGGGAGCAGAGATGTTCCCTTTAGGCCTCCTGCTCCCTCTATGCTGCCCTGGGATTTCTCGAGCTTCACTGAAGGCTCAATATAAAAGAAGTGGGAGAGCCATTCCCATCTTTGTCACCTCAACTTCTGGAGAATATGGGACCAGGCTTGCCAGGAAACTGGCAGTATCTGGGGCCACCCTTCAAACTGGGGGGAGGGAGTCTGGGAAACATTCCCACACCCTGCCTTCCCATAAATCTTTAGTTCCATCCCAAAAATCAATGAGAAAAATCTTCTGCTTTCTGTGCCTGAAGCTATTGTATCTCCTGCGTACAGAAGGTATAGAAAACTGGGGCACAGAGGAGTGCACAATCTCTGAATTAAATTGGAGGGAACTCAGCTGGGCTCTTGTTTGCTGAGTGCTCGTTCCTGCCTCAGTTTCATGCATTTGTCAGTGGGAACACTCTCATTTCTGAATCAGAAGTTTCTGGGTTCAAGTCCCACTCCACAGCCATAAGTAGATAATCTAGGCTAGAACTCCAATGCAGAACTGAGGGAGTGCTGCACTGTCAGAGGTGCTGTCTTTCAGGTAAGACTTTATTAACCCCTGTTTGCCCTCTCAGGTGAATGTAAAAGATTCCAGGGCACTTTTCAAAGAACAACAAGGAAGTTCAGTTCTCATGGTGTCCTGGCCAACATTCATCCCTGAACTAACATCACTATAAACAGATTACCTGACCATTATCACATTGCTTTTTGTGAGACCTTGCTGTGTGCAAATTGGCTGCTGCATTTCCCTCCTTTACAACAGTGACTATACTTCAAAAGTACTTCATTGGCTGTGAAGTGCTTTGGGACATCCTGAGGTTATGTAAATGCAAAATCTTCCTTTCTAACTGGTCTAACAAGTAATAATATTGTGATCAGAGTAACATGAATGGTGTCATCAGCTTTCCCCCGATAATTGACACTCAGCTGACCTTGAACTCAGCTGAAGAGGAAATTGCTTATCTACTGGTATTGGAAGGCACTTGGGCTGAACTGAGTGGGTGGCCAACAGTAGGTAGAGAAGAGGTTAAACTGGGCAGTGCATGTGTCAGTAGGGGTGGCTGTCAGCACTGTGATTGGGAGAAAGACAGAGAGAAACTGTTGTGGAGGTGGTTTGCACCACATACTCTGGTATTACCTCCAGGTCTGTATGCAGTTGTTCATTCCAGTGGCTTTCCTAAATTGTAAAATAATTTAAGTTTTAACACTGGACACACATAAACACTATTTCATAGAAAAAGAAACATTTATTTTAAACAGAATCAAACATGTCAGTACAAAGCTTTAGAGGGGTTCTTCATGCTTGGGCCTGTGGATGATAAAGGACCTCTCACTATAATTTATCAAGCAGAATTATCAAAGTCCAACCACTGCCCTGCTTTTCTCTTCAGGAGGCAGTGTCAAAGAAGTTTCTGTGCATTATTTCCCAGGAATTTCCTGTTCAAATGTGTGCCGAAAACAGAAGGGATCTCCATATTTGGCATATGCCCAAAACAGGAATTGCACAAAGTAACTTCCTGCGCACTGTCCCCTTATGGCCAACAATCAGCCTGCATGCTGAGTGAGGCAGCAGAGCCTGTTAATACACACAGTGCTAACTGAACTTTCCTTTTGGCTACAACATCTCTTTATAATGAATGTGAGGTGATTGATCACATTAATGGTGCTACACAAATGCAGGTTGTCGTTGTTGTTGTCGTACTCCTGACGCTAAGGTATTGGTACTAGGGAGCTTCCGTTGAACCCAGAGTTAAAGGACTAGTTTGGTGGGTGGTTGGGTGTTGGGGATAGCAGGACCAGCAGATTGTTGATGAGAAGGCAGATCAGTAGCCAGGTGGGGAGGGAGGGGTTAATGTAGGAAGTCTGATAGTCTGTGGGAGAGTAGGTGAACAATTAACAATTTCAGGCATATGGTAAAACAGGAAGTGTAGAGGCATGGGTAGAAAGTTGGTTGTTGGGCAGAAAACAAAGGGTTAGGGTAAATGGGAGATGCTTAGATTGGAGACAGGCCAGAAATGATGTACTTCAGTGTTGGGTCCATTTTTGCTCTGAGTACAAATTTGGCATTGGTGAAAGCTAGACGTTTTTTGATGACACAAGTGGTTTAGCAAACAGTGAGGAGGACCATAAAGAAATCAGGAAGACAGATAGGTTAGTGGAATCTGCAGACAAGTAGGTGCGAGCTGAAATTTAATGTGGAGGAAGTCTGAGGTAATACACCATGGGAGGGAAACAAGGAATGGGAGTGATGTATAATGGGCAGCTGATCTGGTATCACCAGTTTTACATCATCACCCAAAGTCAAAATGATCTTCATTAGGAAAATGCTAAAGCATGTGACTGAGCTACCAGTTGCTGGAAGTCCTGAGCCGCCTTCTGGCAAGGCTTTATTTATTGGTGTTGCCAACGGTGCAGAAAACAAAATTATTAAAAATATAACAGATTGTGGGGACTTGAAACCATACTGTGTTTGAATGTTCTGTGCCCACGTTTCCTACATCGCTGAGGTCAAAGGTCCATGGGGTAGCATAGATCAGAGACTGAATGGATCATCAGAGATTTCTCACCCGCCATCACCAACCCCCACTAATCTCACCTCTGTTCCACAGTGGAATCATCAAAATATAATTCTTTTGAAATGGAATAATTACTGAAGGGCAGAATTATCATCTGCTGCTCATCAGTTATAGAGGATAAAAATGGTCATTCATTGTAGAAAGTCTCATATTCAAATGAGTGCATTAAGTTGTCCAAGTGAAAATGCAATGTTTGCTCAGTGAAAATTTTTCCAGCTCTGCAACCATACATTGGAAAATCACCCTAGCTAATGTTGGTTAAAACTCACTGGTAAGTGACCTTTCAACTTATCCACAGTTAGCAGCTTAAAGATACCTTTACTTTATGTGACAAAGCGATGAATTGAAACCATTCTCAAAGATAATCCTCAGCCCTCAACTATCGGCCACAGAATGGGAGGTCACAACATTGCCCACTAGAGAAAGGCCATTGTCACTGTGAACTGTTGTGCAATCTGGGTCGAGTGACAGCATTGGTCAGCTGGACATAGAACTGACGACATCATTCCCATTCATTTAAAATAAACCAGTTTTAGGTCTATTTATCAGTTATTTGTGACAATAGAATCCAAACATATTAAGGAGAGAGAGAGATATAAAAGGGAAAAAGTAGAGCTACCCCCGCAACCCCAGTGGTGAAAATGTACAGTGGTCCAGTCTGGGAAGGGGCACCTTAAGAGTGAATATCACAAGTTTCAAAAGGTTGGGTTTGTCATCAAAAAATAAAAAATGATCATTCCTAAAGTATGTATTTTTGGTTAACTTTTGTGCTCACCAATTTAAAAGATGTAAATGCTTGGGACTGGAATGCTTTAATACTTACACCTGTTATTAGTGCCTCGACAGAATATGACCAACCTACTCTGTATTTCCAGAATTTCTGTTCTTATTTCAGATACAGCGAGGGCACAATACAGTGTAAATCTCCTTCTCTGCTGTCCCGTCAAGTGCTCCTCGACAAGTGCAAAAATGCGCTAAAACTTAGCTTGTTCATCACAGAAACTATTTAGTAGGTCCTGTCAAGGGCCGTGGGCCAGGGTTTCAGGTGTTCTAGTTGAATGAGTTGGACTTGATTTATAGGATTGTGCCCACACGACCAGGACGTGGCAAGAGACACTGAACTCCAGGTATCAAATGGATGGCAAATTGTTCAGAATGAGTCAAGTCTACAAGCTCTGGACAACAATCTGATATTTCCCAATCTGTACTGTAGAGTGTCAGAGTGATTTGAGACACAAGTTTTAATGTTTACTACTCATAGAATCGCTTGCCATTCTCAAGCGATTTCCTGCACCCTCTGCTAACAGCTACCGAGAGCTATGCAAAAGCCATTGATTTCTTTGTTTTTTCCTCTTGGGCGAGGAGGGGAGGGTGGGGAGAATGGGTGTGGATACAGAGACTTTGTACTGCCTCTCCCAGCTAATGCCCTGCCTGCAATCAGGAATTCACCATATGTGGAATTGCAAGCATGAGGCTGTGTCTTCCCACTTCCTGGTATATTGCTGGTGGGCCAATATGGCTATCCCATTCTGCCACCCAGGTCTTGTGACATTTCTCCTATCACCATATGGTCAGAATAGTTCAGTGCTGTAACCTCACTCTACATTTACACTAGGATTGAGAATTCTTGGTCAGTACAACCCAATGGGAAATGGCTGCCAAATATGAGAAGCACCTACTTGGTGTAGAAAGCCACAAACTTCCGCTCGTCCAGGTCCCCCTGGATGATGACATCATCGAACCCTTCCCCATGACCTGCAAGAACCAATAAATTGAAAGTTTTTTATATATCAGAGAAATTAAGAGATATGTTGATAAAGGACACTGTTATTCGCCATGTTCATCAATCACTGAGGAAACTGACTGATTTGGTAATAGTTTAATGAGCTCTTGCTTTTCCTCTCAAAATGCATTACCTCATTCTGCGCCACATTGAATTGTATCTGCCAAATGTCTACCCATTCCGTTAACCTATCTGTCTCCTCCTGACATCCTTTATGATCTTTCTTGTTGAACCCTCCGCTTTCTTATCCCCAAATTAAAAATGGACGCAGCACTGACATCGGATATGTACCCCTTCCTCGCCTTCTCCAATCCAAACAGTACTCACTAGCCGTAAAACTTATTTCCATACCTTTTTTTAAATATTCATTCATGGGATATGGATGTCGCTGGCAAGGTCAGCATTTATTGCCCTTCCGTAATTGCCCTCGAGAAGGTGACGGTGAACTGCTGCTGTGCATAAGGTGAAAGTACTCCCTAAAGGTACTGTTAGGGAGGGTGTTATAGGATTTTCACAGAGCGATGATGAGGGAATGACAATATATTTCCAAGTCAGAATGGTGTGTGACTTGAAGGGGAACCTGGAGTTGGTAGTGTTCCCATGCACCTGCTGCCCTTGTCCTTCTGGTGGTAGAGGTCATGGGTTTGGAAGGTGCTGTCGAAGAAACCTTGATGGGTTGATACAGTGCATCTTGTAGATGGTACACACTGTTGCCACTGTATGCCGGTGGTGAAGGGAGTGAATGTTGAAGGTGGTAAATGGGGTTCCAATCAAACGGGCTGCTTTGTCCTGGATGGTGTCGAGCTTCTTGAGTGTTATTCGAGCTGCACTCGTCCAGGCAAGTGGAGAGTATTCCATCACACTCCTGACTTGTGCCTTGTAGATGGTGGACAGGCTTTGGGGAATCAGGAGGTGAGTTGCTCACCACAGAATTCCCACCCTCTGACCTGTTCTTGTAGCTACAGTACTTATGTTGTTAATCTCATCAATGGTGACCCCCAGGATGTTGATGATAGAGGAATTCAGAGATGTTAAGGTGGGTGCTGAGACTCTTGTTAGAGATGGCCATTGCCTGGAATTTGTGTGGTGTGAATGTAACTTGCCACCTATCAGTCCAAACCTGAATGTTGTCCAGGTCTTGCTGCATGCGGGCACGGACTGCTTCAGTATTTAAAAAGTTGTGAATGGAACTGAACAATGTGCAATCACCAGCGAACATCCCACTTTTGACCTTATGTTGGAGGGAAGGCATTGATGAAGCAGCTGCACTCATGCAGGCAAGTGGAGAGTATTCCATCACACTCCTGAGTTGTGCCTTGTAGATGGTAGACAGGCTTTGGGGAGTCAGAAGGTGGGTTAATCGCTGCAGAATTCCTAACCTCTGACCTGCTCTTGGAGTCATTGTATTTATGTGGCTGGTCCAGTTCAGTTTCTGGTCAATGGTAACCCCCAGGATGTTGATAGGGTATTCAGCAATGGTAATGCCATTGAATGTCAAGGGGAGATGGTTAGATTCTGTCTTGTTTGAGATAGTCATAGTCTGGCATTTGTGTGGCGTGAATGTTACCTGCTGCTTATCAGCCCAATCCTGAATGTTGTCCAGGTCTTGCTGCATATGGACACGGATGGCTTCAGTATTTGAGAAATTGCGAATGGTGCTGAACATCGTACAATCATCAGTGAATATCCCCACTTCTGGCTTTATGATGGAGGGAAGGTCATTGATGAAGCAGCTGAAGATGGCTGGGCCGAGGACAGTACTCTGAGGAACTCCTGCAGCAAATTCCTGGGGCTGAGATGATTGGCCTCCAACAGCCACAACCATCTTCTTTTGTGCTAGGTATGACTCCAACCAGTGGAGAGATCCTCCCCCTCCCCACTCAACCGATTCCCATTGACTTGAATTTGGCAAGGGCTCCTCGATGCCACACTCGATCAAATGCTGCCTTTGATGTCAAGGGCAATCACTCTCACCTCACCTCTTGAATTCAGCTCTTTTGTCCTTGTTTGGACCAAGGCTGTAATGAGGTCTGGAGCCAAGTGGCCCTGGCGGAACCCAAACTGAGCATCAATGAGCCTCTTATTGCTGAGTAAGTGCCACTTGATAGCACTGATGACGACACCTTCCATCACTTTGTTGATGATTGAGAGTAGACTGATGGGTCAGTAATTGGCTGGATTGGATTTGTCCTGCTTTTTGTGGACAGGGCATAGTTAGGCAATTTCCCACATTGTCAGGTAGATGCCAGTGTTGTACCTGTACTGGAACAGCTTGGCTAGAGGCGCAGCAAGTTCTGCAGCACAAGTCTTCAGTACTACAGCAGGATGTTGTCAGGGCCCGTAGCCTTTGCAATATCCAGTGCCTTCAGCTGTTTCTTGATATCAAGTGGAGTGAATCGAATTAGCTAAAGACAGGTATCTGATGCTGAGGACCTCAGGAGGAGGCCGAGATGGATCATCCATTCAGTAGTTCTGGCTGAAGATGGTCATGAATGCATCAGCCTTTTCTTTTGCACAGATGTGCTGGGCTCCTGCTTCATTGAGGATGGGGATATTTGTGGAGCCTCCTCCTTTGGTTAGTTGTTTAATTGTCCACCACCATTCATAACTGGATGTGGCAGGAAATCTGGAAGTTGCAGCCCAAGTTAGCCTGCTCAGCCACATAACAGTACCTTGCCTTAAAGCCTGGCTACCCAGTCGGAACCCGACTAGACCTGACTACGTGTCGGGTTTGGGTCGTGTCTATATTCTGAATCCAGCATTCGGGCTCGGGTCGGGTTGGGCTGGACAGCGCTGCTTCCATGAAGTCATGGGATCAGGCTAACCCATGATTCCCCACAACTCCACCTGCAGGAATAGCCTGCTGCCAGAACAGATGAAGGATACTTGTGTCAGGTTGGGTTGGGTTGGGCACAAAAATTAATTAAAGGACTCGGGCTCGGGTTGGGTTCGGGTTGGCTGTGGTCGGGTTGGGCACGGGTTGGGTTTTAATTTTATACTCGAGCCAGGCTTTACCTTGCCTGTAGACTTGGCATTGAAACTAACGTAAGGGTGTGAAGTTACTGTAGTTACCCACTAAACAAATTAGTATAAATTAGGGCTGGTGTATTCAGATGTCAGTGAATTTTTATTGGCATGATTAGTCATAATTACAGCCAAACAACCTCTCTGGCCCTGAAAATGTAATTTTACAGGTGTGGAGTATCATTCCCTCAGAATTTAATTAGGGTTGGAAACTTACTTTTTCTTTCTGTCTCACTCATTTCTCTCTCAATCCCATTTTCCCCTGTCTTCAGTCCACTTTCTGAGCCTGATTTAAATCAAATTTATACTTGCTGGTTTAGACTCTGTGTCTCACAGTGGGATTCTTCAATCTGATTGGTTGAAGAGCCATGTTATTGCTTGCCCTGCTCACACACACAGCAGATCTGCTGTACAGGGTGCTGCGCTGCCACAGGCACTTGGTGACTGCAGGTTGCTGCTCAAAAGCCCATGAAAGGTCTATGGGTAGCTCTCAGCGTAGCGAACGGCAAGCATTATTCTATCACCGCTAACTGCAAAATCCGAGCCATTTGCTTCTCTGTTCTCTCCAGAGTTGCTGAATGACCTGCTGTGTGTTTCCAGCATGTTCTGCTTTACTTCCTAATTATTATTGTATTTCTGATTGGAACTGCATTCTGGTTCTGGTGCAGTGGAATTCTGAATTCCTTGGGGACCAGTTGCATACTTTTCCTTTAGGTAGCAGCAGGACACTGGGTTTGACACCCACCCGCTCTGCATTCAGTCAGACAAGCTACTTGTCTTTCCTTGGAGGAGGGAATGGCTACAGACCAATTGGGAATCATTTTTATTTTTCCCACAATTTCTTGTCAATTATTTGCTAAAATAGATAAATGTGGAGTTATTATTAACAGAATCATTAAATCGATCATGAAAACAAAAGTGAACTCTGAATTGCTTGGGATTCACGAGAGCACATGACCATTCACAGGATCAAACTCCTGAAAGAGCAGAGAGTTAGCTCCTGTTCTAGGGCAGCTTTACCTGCATAGCGAATGCTTTTCCCAAACATGGCTGTCCAGAAGTATGGCACTGTGTTAATCTCTATTCCTTTCCCCAGGATGTTGAGGGCGGCTACTCGACCTGGGGAAAGGAATAACATAGGAATGACCAGTTAGTATATTGGATTGATACCGGGTGTCGCACCTACTGCAAGTGGATTCCTATCCAATCTTACTGCACACAATCAAAGAACCAGACAGCAAAGTAGGAGGCCTTTCAGTACAAATGGCCCATGCTTCACACAAGCCTCCTCCCACCCCTCTTCATACCATATCAAACTTCTATTCCTTTCTCTTTCACGTGTTTATCTAGATTCCACTGAAAGGCATCTAAGCTATTCATCCCAGCTATTCCTTGTGGTAGTGAGTTCTACATTTTAACCACTCTGGGTAAAGAAGTTCCTTCTGAATTTCCCCATAGGGGATCATGGACTCATAAGCCATTTGGACCATCAGGCCCCTGCGGACACTTTGAAAAGGTTATCCAAACAGTCACACTGCCCTGCTCTTGCCCCATTGTCCTGCAAATTTCTTCTTTTCAACTAATCTTTCAATTCCCTTTTGAAAGTTACTATTGAATCTGCTTCCACCGCCCTTTCAGGCAGCGCATTCATGAGCTAGAGGCATTTTTCTACAGCTGAGACTGTAGGAATTCCAGAGAGTGCAGAGAACCGGCTACTCACTCTTATTATGTGATCAGCCCACTGAGTCAGAAGGTTGTGGGTTCAAGTCCCAATCCAGAATCTTGAATACAGAATCTAGGCTAACAGTCCAAGCAGTACTGAGGGAGAATTGCACAGTTGGAGATGTAGTTTTCAGATGACATTAAACCTAGGCCATGTCTGCCCCCTCAGATGGACAAAAAAATTCCCAATACACTACTCAAAGAGCACGGGAGTTCTCCTCAATCTTCTGGCCAACATTTATTCCTCAATCAATGTCACTAAAACAGATTAACAGATTATATAGTTATTATTGCACTGCTGTTGTGGGATTTCGCTGTGTGCAAATTGGCTGCTGTGCTCCCAACATTCTTTTTCTTTTGGGCCTCCTTATCTCGAGAGACAATGGATACGCGCCTGGAGGTGGTCAGTGGTTTGTGAAGCAGCGCCTGGAGTGGCGATAAAGGCCAATTCTAGAGTGACAGGCTCTTTCACAGGTGCTGCAGAGAAATTTGTTTGTCGGGGCTGTTGCACAGTTGGCTCTCCCCTTGTGCCTCTGTCTTTCTTCCTGCCAACTACTAAGTCTCTTCGACTCGCCACATTTTAGCCCTGTCTTTATGGCTGCCCGCTAGCTCTGGCGAATGCTGGCAACTGACTCCCACGACTTGTGATCAATGTCACAGGATTTCATGTCGCGTTTGCAGACGTCTTTAAAGCGGAGACATGGACGGCCGGTGGGTCTGATACCAGTGGCGAGCTCGCTGTACAATGTGTCTTTGGGGATCCTGCCATCTTCCATGCGGCTCACATAGCCAAGCCATCTCAAGCGTCGCTGACTCAGTAGTGTGTACAAGCTGGGGATGTTGGCCGCCTCGAGGACTTCTGTGTTGGAGATACGGTCCTGCCACCTGATGCCAAGGATTCTCCGGAGGCAACGAAGATGGAATGAATTGAGACGTCGCTCTTGGCTGACATATGTTGTCCAGGCCTCGCTGCCATAGAGCAAGGTACTGAGGACACAGGCCTGATACACTCGGACTTTTGTGTTCCGTGTCAGTGCGCCATTTTCCCACACTCTCTTGGCCAGTCTGGACATAGCAGTGGAAGCCTTTCCCATGCGCATGTTGATTTCTGCATCTAGAGACAGGTTACTGGTGATAGTTGAGCCTAGGTAGGTGAACTCTTGAACCACTTCCAGAGCGTGCTCCCGACATTACAACAGTGATTACACATCAGAAGTACTTTCATTGCCTATGACATGCTTTGGGATGGGCTAAGGACATCAAAAGTGCTATATAAACGCAAATCTTGCTTTACTGTTTTTTTCTGATACTGGGGCACAGGTATGCCTCAGTTATGGTTACTTGGTAACCATCATCCCGACTGGAGCAGATGAATTTGAGACACAGGCAGACCAACTGCAAGCCTGAAGCCAATGGTTCAGGAGCCTGTACTCCAACCTCTAGCGCACTGGGTCATAATTAACTGACAGCTTTAATCTCTATGTAACAGGACAGAGATGAAGACATGCTATATAGAAACCAATCTAGAAATAAAAAAATACCTGTATTGGGTCCTGTGTAGTATTATACTGCGAACTTGTGTCTCACTGTCAGCTCTGTAATGTACCATATACAATGGGTAAAAGGGAAAAATGCATTCCTTGCCACTTGGCACATGGATGTGCCAGCACTCGTGCTGTACAGGCAACAGATGACATTGGGGCCCAGGTTTCTGACAAAAATGTTTTCTGTTTTAGCTCTTTTCCTGTGATTAGTGGCAATAAGGAAATAGTGGAGCAGGAATAAAAACAAGAAATACTGGAAATACTCGGCAGGTCTGGCGGCATCTGCGGAGAGAGAAGCAGAGTTAACGTTTCAGGTCAGTGACCCTTCTTCAGAACCAGCAAATATTAGAAATGTAAAAGGTTATAAGCAAGTAAAGCGGGGGTCGGACAAGAGATAACAAAGGAGAAGGTGTAAATAGGATAAGGTCACAGAATAGCTGACCAGAAGGTCGTGGAGCAAAGGCAAACAATATGTTAATGGTGTGTTGAAAGACAAAACATTAGTACAAATAGAGTGTTAACGGACTGAAAATTGAACAGCCGCAAACACAAACATGAAAAAACAGTGGGTAAGCAAACTGAACAAACTAAGATGAAATAAAATAAAATAAACAAAAAAAAATATTAAAAAAAAGAAAAAGAAAAAATAACTAAAAATAAAAGTAAAATGGGGGGCTGTCATGCTCTGAAATTATTGAACTCAATGTTCAGTCCGGCAGGCTGTAGTGTGCCTAATCGGTAAATGAGATGCTGTTCCTCGAGCTTGCGTTGATGTTCACTGGAACACTGCAGCAATCCCAGGACAGAGATGTGAGCATGAGAGCAGGGGGGAGTGTTGAAATGGCAAGTAACCGGAAGCTCAGGGTCCTGCCTGCTGACTGAGCGGAGGTGTTCCGCAAAGCGGTCACCCAGTCTGCATTTGGTCTCCCCAATGTAGAGAAGACCACATTGTGAGCAGCGAATACAGTATACTACATTGAAAGAAGTACAAGTAAATCACTGCTTCACCTGAAAGGAGTGTTTGGGGCCTGGGATACTGAGGAGAGAGGAGGTAAATGGGCAGGTATTACACCTCCTGCGATTGCAGGGGAAGGTGCCATGGGAAGGGGACTAGGTGGTGGGGGTAATGGAGGAGTGGACCAGGGTGTCACGGACAGAATGATCCCTTCGGAATACTGACAGGGGAAGGGAGGGGAAGATGCGTTTGGCAGTGGCATCACGCTGGAGGTGGCGGAAATGGCGGAGGATGATCCTTTGGATATGGAGGCTGACGGGGTGGAAAGTGAGGACAAGGGGAACCCTGTTGCAGTTCTGGGAGGGAGGGGTAGAGGTGCGGGAAATGGGCCGGACACGGTTGAAGGCCCTGTCAACCACAGTGGGGGGGAATCCTCAGTTGAGGAAAAAGGAAGACATATCAGAAGCACTGTCATGGAAGGTAGCATCATCAGAGCAGATGCATCGGAGATGGAGAAACTGGGAGAATGGAATGGAGTCCTTACAGGAGGCAGGGTGTGAAGAAGTGTAGTCGAGGTAGCTGTGGGAGTCAGTGAACTTATAATGGATATTAGTAGACAACCTATCCCCAGAGATGGAGATAGAGAAGTCGAGGAAGGGAAGGGAAATGTCGGAGATGGACCATGTAAAGGTGAGAGAAGGGTGGAAATTAGGAGCAAAGTTGATAAGGCTTTCCAGTTCGGGGCGGGAGCAGGAAACGGCATTAATGTACCGGAAAAAGAGTTGGGAGAGGGGGCCTGAGTAGGACTGGAACAAGGAATATTCGACATATCCCACAAAAAGATAGGCATAACTAGGACCCATGCAGGTACCCATAGCAACACCTTTTACTTGAAGGAAGTGCATGGAGTTGGAGGAGAAGGTGTTCAATGTGAAAACGAGTTCAGCCAGGCGGAGGAGGGTGGTGGTGGATGGGGACTGGTTGGGCCTCTGTTCAAGGAAGACGCAGAGAGCCCTCAAACCATCCTGGTAGGGGATGGAGGTGTAGAGAGATTGGACGTCCATAGTGAAGAGGAGGCGGTTGGGGCCAGGAAACTGGATATTGTCAAAATGACGTAGGGCGTCAGAAGAGTCACGGATGTAGGTGGGAAGAGACTAGACCAGCGGAGAAAAGATAGAGTCAGGATAGGAAGAAATAAGTTCAATGGGGTAGGAGCAGGCTGACACAATGGGTCTGCTGGGACAGTCCTGTTTGTGGATTTTGGGAAGGAGGTAGAAGCAGGCTGTCCGGGGTTGCAGGACTATGAGGTTGGAAGCTGTCGAGGGAAGATCTCTGAGGTTAGTGACAGTCCTGTGAACAGTAGCTTGATGTTTGGTGGTGGGGTCATGGTCCAGAGGGAGGTAGGAAGAAGTGCCTGAGTGGAGCAGTAAATGGTTAAACTGGAACAAAAAACTTGGAAGAAGGAAAGTGAAGGATGTTTAGTTGTTGGAACTCACTCAGTCCATTGATTTCAATGGAAGATCACTCCTTCTACATTCTGCACTGTCTAAAACCTATTCTGTGTTGTAAGAAAACAGTTAAAAGCTTTATATTAACTTGAGCTTTTAATTGAGTTTCTATCAGAAGGCTGTAAATATCAGTTTCAATGCCAGTGAAATGTTCAGTGGAAAGTAAAGTTACCACAGTCTTTAGCTGCTAAGCATTCAGTTACATCGAATCTTTCGCATAGAAATAGGACATTCAGCCCAACTGCTGGATGTTCCACACAAGCCTCCTCCCACCCCTCTTCTCTAACATTATTAGCATATCCTTCTGTTCCTTTCTCTGGCATGGACTTGATGGGCTGAATGGTCTCCTCTGTACTGTAATGACTGTATGACTCTATGTGCTTGTCTAGCTTCGCCTTAAATGCAACTGTGCTATTTGCCTCAACTACTTTCTGTGGTAGCACATTCTTACCACTCTCTCGATAAAGAAATTTCTCTTGAATTCCCTATTAGATTTATTAATGACTAGCTAATATTTGTGGCCTTTAGTTTTTGCTCTCCCTTCTCTCAATCTACCTTATCAAATCCTTTCATTATCTTACAGATCTCTGTTAGGTCACCTGCTCAGCCTTCTCTTTTCCACAGAAAAGAGCCCCAGCTTGTTCAATCCTTCACGATACTTACAACTTCTCAGTTCTGGCATCATCATTATGAATCTTTTTGCACCTTCACTAATGCTTCTTAATCCTTTTTATAATATGGAGACCAGAAATGTTCACAATACTTGGTGTCACTGTCATCTGACCAAGGTTCTATACCAGTTTAATATGACACTCATGTGTTTCAATTCCATCCCTCTAGAAATGTACCTGGTTTGCTTTTTTTATGGATTTATTAGCCTGCGTTGCTAATTTTAGTTGTTTCTATTTCTGTGTCACTAAACCCCTTGTTCCTGTACTCCATATGGACTCTTATTATCCAACAATATGTCATCTATTTATTCATCCTACCAAAATGCACCACCTCACAGCTACATATACTAAAATTCATTTGTCAATTAAATACCAATTCTGCAAGTATATTAATGTCTTTTTCTATGTTGTTGCATTCTTCCTTTGTCATAACTATATCGCCCAAGTTGGTGTCATATCCACAAATTTAGAAATTGTACTACAGATTCCCAAGTCCAAATCAGTAATGCAGATTGTGAACATCAGTCGTGTCAGCCCTGATCTCTGTTAAACACTACTTTCCACCATTTGTCAGTCTGAGTAGCTTCCCTTAATTCCTACTCTCTGATTTCTGTTTCGTAACCAGTTTGCTATCCATTCTGCTACTTGTCCCTGACTCCACACACTCTGACCTTAGTCATGACTCAACTATACGGTACCTTATCGAAGATCTTTTAAAAATCCAAATATATTACGTCTACTACATTACTCTTGCCTACTCTTTCTGTTACTTCTCCAAATAATTCAATAAGGTTGGTCAAGCATGACCATCCTTTTTGAAATCTGTGCTGGCCACGCTTCATTATATTTTCGGTTTCTAGTTTTTTTTTATTACATCATCCTAGCACTGACATGAAACTAATTGGTCTATGGTTTCCTGGACTTGTTCTGCCACCATTTCAAATAAAGGAATAATATTAGCTGTCTGCCAGTCCTCTGGCACTATTCCTTTTTCTAATCTTTGTGTAATAGTGCCTCTGCTATCACTTACCTAACTTATTTTAATATGCATGGATGCAATCCATCCAGACCAGGGGTTTTATCCTCTCTACATTTGGTTGAATGTATCAATTACCTTCCCCCTTTCTATCTTAAATATCTTTATATCTTTTTTGATCTTTCCTAATATTATGCCCACTTTGTCAGTCTCCCTGATAAATGCTGAGGCAAAGTAACTCTTTAAAATTTCTGCCATTTCATTGTCATTATTTGTGAGTTTAGCTTGTGTTTTCCTTATGTTATTTATGTGTCTGTGGAATACTGTAAGGAAGTTGGCCATTACTGGAAGACATTTTTACACCAGGCCCTGCCTGTTGTTACGACCAGGTGAGAAAGAGGCCTAGGGTTTCCTCTCAGCCTTCACCTGGTCTTACTGTAACAGGGTTTAATTTTAAACACACCATGTTTTTAGCTCCCCCTTGGTGAATCCTTGTTCACCGCTTTCCAATTATAAGGCAAAGAAACCAGTACAGACAGGCTTTCTTAGGTTTAAAGAAGAAAAGTTGAAATTTATTAAACTTAAACTCTAATTCGGTTGACGCCTACGGAATACACGACACGCCCACGCAAGCATGCACACACAATACACACATGCAAAGAGTGACAGAAAAGAGCAGAAGAAAAATAAAGTGGAAATGTTTGAGGCAATATCTGAAGAGTTGTTGTTATGGTTCTTCAAGCTCACTGTAGAGTCCTTAATTGTAGGTAGATCTTGCTTTTCGTTGGGGCCCTGTATTCTTCTTAAACCTTGTTCGCTGTAGGAAACGTTTCTCTCTTGGCGTTCATGTGTCTTTAGTGGATTCAGACGCTTGTGAGAAAGAGATGGGAGCAGACAGGAGAGAGATCTCGTCCAGGAGTAAACAGACTTTCTGCCCAAATTGTTTGTACAATTTCAAAAAACTCAGGTTGCCCAGCAGGTTAGTCATATGACTAGCTGGTTTCACCATGTCTGGTTGTGTATTAGGCCATCTTAGCAGTCAACCTGGAATGCGAGCTCCTCCACTGTCAATGTCTGGTGATCAGAAGTCCATTGTGGGTTGAATATGTCAGGGAATGGCTGCTTTGTCCTTCCAAACACTGTCTGTTAATATGTAAATGTATTTTCCAGCCACGGCTGATCTTTTTAACAAGTCTTCTTCACTCCAGTAACAGTTTAAAATCAATGTTCATGACAAAAGTAATGTGCCTCATTCTTGGCAGGTGGGGGCCTAGCATCACACTGTTTATGGCAAGTGAAAATGTCCTTGTGACACACAGCTGAGCTTGCAGCTTATTGTTTGGGAACAAGCTGAGCTTGTAGCTGCAAAAACCAGACACTTACAGATTACAGATAGTTAGCAACAGAATACTGTTCAGGGACAAGGCCACTGTGTACGTAATTGGACTCCGGCATATTGGGTTTGTTTATCGGGCTAATGGTCTGTGGTTTTTAGAATTCTCAGGCTGTTTGAATCACCCACCTTACCACTGGAACTCGGGGTCTGATCAGCTCGCAATTCCAGAGTAGCCAGGTTGTATCACTGCTTACTGTTATCATCCTAATACTGTTATTGTTAGCTTTAATAAATGTAATCTTTGTATGGAACCTCGATGTCTGAACTCTAGCTTTTGCACAGTAGTTACAAGCTTACAAATACTATACTACTTCTTTTTATATTTCTTGATAATCACATTTTCTGGTTCTGCTTTACTTTCCCAATTGTTGTTTGACTTCTTTCCTAACTTCTTTGTATTCCTGTTCATCATCCTCTCCTTTATTGTCTGTTTACTTAGTGTACGCCTTTTTCTTTAGTTTCAATTTTACCCTTATCTTTTAATTCATCCATCGTGTTTCTATAGCAAGTTTGTTCTTGTTTTTTTAAGCAGAATATATTCTCCTTATCTCAACTGATCATTGTTTTAAATATTTGCCATTGATGTTGTATCTCCTAGTCTGGCAACATTAAAAAAAATTATCTTCCCTAGTTCCTTTCTCATCCCTTCAAAATTAGCTTTATTTCCAATCTGTTACTTTGGTCTTTGTCTTAATTACGTCTTTCTCAATCCTTACTTTAAACCTTATTATGTTTTAAATGCTACTGCCATGATGTTCCCCTATGTTTCCTTCCCTTATCTGCAGTGATTTGTTTCCCATTATTAGATCCAGTAGTGATTCCTTCCATATCAGTGCTTCCAATACATCTTTCTTTTCCCTCAACTGAGAATTCTCCCCCACCATCGTTGACAGGTCCCTCAACCATGTCCATTCTATTTCACGTACTTCTACTCTCACCCCTTCCCCTCCTCCCAAAACCAAAATAGTGTTCCCCTTGTCCTCATCTTCCACTCCACCAGCCTCCACATTCAACGGATCATCCTCTGGCATTTCTGCCACCTCCAGAATCATGCATTCACCAAACACATCTTCCCCTCCCCTCCCCATCAGCATTCTGAAGGGACCGTTCCCTCTGTGACACCCTGCTCCAATCTTTCATCACCCGATACATCCCACCTCCCCCCTTCGCATGGCACCTTCCCATGCAAGCACAGGAGATGCAACACCTTCCCTTTTCCTCCTCCCTTCCCATTCCCTGTCTCTGTACTTGCTTAAACCCCATTACATTTCTAACTTACTTCCAGGCCTGATGAAAGGTCATCAACCTGAATTGTTAACTCTGTTAACTCAGATACTACCAGACCTGCTGGGTATCTCTAACATTTTCTGTTTTTGTGAATCCTTCCTTGTTGGGCTTCTTCCATACTGGGTTAGAAAAGAGCATACTGTAAAACCCCCATTCTCTTTTTCTCTTTCCCTACATCTTCATGACAGATTATTTGGGGGTAGTTGAAATTTATGATATTATTTCTTTTTACACATTTCATAGATTTATCTACATTTTTCTTCCTCCATTTCCTTTCCACTATTAGATGGTCTGTAGAATATCCCTATTGATCTCTTCTTATCCTTCATTTCAATTCATATGGATTCTGTTTCTATATTGTAGTTTGTTAAGTGTTTTTTCTCTATTGTCAATATGTTGTCTCTAATTAGTACAACTACCTCACCAGACATCACCCCCTGTCACCTCCCTGTTTTCCTTCCCTATCCTTCCTAAACATGTTCTGTCCTGCAATATTTAACTGCCTGTCCTGTTCTTTTCTTACAAGCTTTCTTTGCTCCAGTTTTCTGGAACCTCAGCTCTCCTCCTAGGAATTAACTCTTTCAAGGACACATCTACACAAGCAAGTGATAATTCATCTTTAATGAGTCTTCTTGGGCTTACATAACGGCCTCCAGTTGCATGATCTGATTGATAGCTCAGTCAGGGTAAAACTATGATCTAGGGTTAGAAATGATTTCAGTTAAAATGGGAGTTATGACAGCTAATTGGATGAAGTA
Source organism: Heterodontus francisci (assembly GCF_036365525.1). NCBI lineage: Eukaryota > Metazoa > Chordata > Chondrichthyes > Heterodontiformes > Heterodontidae > Heterodontus > Heterodontus francisci. The sequence goes on from NC_090393.1 coordinate 53,612,738, forward strand.
ATGCAGAAACATGTGGATTCACCTGTAATCAGAGTGAAAGAAAGGTTCAAAGGTGAGTGATTAGAGGCCAATCTTCAGAATTCAAAAAGACTTGGCCAGCCGATTCCCTTATGCTCAAAACAGATATTCAGCACGGAAGTTCCATCTGCAGTTTACGAGGGGTGTTAAGGACAGTATTAGATTAAAAGAAGAGGTTTATAATGTTGCGAAGAATAGTAGTTAGCCTGAGGATTGGGAGAGTTTTAGAAACCAGCAAAGGGCGACGTAATAGTTGATAACGAAGGAAAAAATACATCCTAGTGTTCTAAAAGATGTAGCTGCAGAGATAATGGATGCACTGGTTATGTTTTTCCAAAATTCCCTAGATTCTAGAACGCTCCCAGCAGATTGAAAGTTAGCAAATGTAACACCGCTATTCAAGAAAGTGGGGGGGGGGGGGGGGGTGGGAAGAGAGAAAACAGGGAACTACAGGCCAGTTAGCCTGACATCAATCGTCAGGAAAATGCTGGAATCTATTATTAAGGAAGTCTTAACAATGCACTTCGAAAATCATAGTATGATCAGACAGAGTCAAAATGGTTTTCTGAAAGGGAAATCAGTTTGACAAATTTATTCGAGTTTTAGATTTTCAAAAGGCATTTGATAAGGTGCCACACAAAAGATTAATATACCAGGTAAAGGCTCATGGAGTTGGGGGTTATATATTAGCATGGATGGAGGATTAGGAAGCAGAGAGTAGGGATAAACAGGGCATTTTCAAGTTGGCAGGCTGTAACTAGTGGATGCTGCAAGGATCAATGCTGGGGCCTCAGCTATTAACAATCGATATCAATGACGTAGACAAAGAGTTTGAGAGTAATGCATCTAAGTTTGCTGATGATACAAAGCTAGGTGGGAAAGTAAGCTGTGAGGAGGACACAAAAAGGCTGCAAAGAGATAAAGACAGATGGAGTGTAATGTGGGGAAGTATGAGGTGTTCACTTTGGTAGTAAGAGTAGAAAAGCAGAATATTTTTTAAAAGGCATGAAGCTTGTAAATGTTGATGTTCAGAGAGACTTGGGTGTACTCATACAAGGAACACAGAAAGTTAGTATGCAGGGACAGCAAGCAATTAGGAAGGCAAAGGGCATGTTGGCCTTTATTGCAAGGGGATTGAAGTACAAGAATAAGGAAATAAAAGCAAAATACTGCAGATGCTGGAAATCTGAAATAAAAACACAAAATGCTGGAAATGCTCAGCAGGTCTGGCAGCATCTGTGGAGAGAGAAGCAGAGTTAACGTTTCAGGTCTATGACTTTGCATCAGAACTGGGAAAGGGAAGAAAAGAATTAGGTTTTAAGTAAGTGAAGGGGTGGGGGTGGTTGTTGGTTGGTGGGGAAGAGAAAAAAAGCAAGGGTGTGTGATAGAGCAGAGGGCAGGAGAGATTAAATAACAAAGCTGTCCTGGGACAAAGGCAAAGAGTGTGTTTATGCTTATGGTGAAACACAAAGCATTAGTCTAGAGAGAGTGTTAATACCAGAATAATGAGCAGCTCCGTCCACATGAAAAACAGGCACATGGTTAAAAAATAACATTAAATTAAATTTAAAAATATGAAAAAAGGGCCAGTCATACTCTGAAGTTATTGAACTGTTCAGTCTGCAAGGCTGTAGAATGCCTAATCGACGATCAGGTGCTGTTCCTCGAGCTTGTGTTGATTTTCACTGGAATACTGGAGCAGGCCAAGGACAAAAAATGGGGGTGAGAGCAGGGGTGTGTGTTGAAATGGCAAGCGATTGGAAGCTTGGGATCATGCTTTCGGACTGAGCGGAGGTGTTCCGCAACGCGGTCACCAATCTGCATTTTGTCTCCCCAATGTAGAGGAGACTGCACTGTGAGCAGTGAGTACAGTATACTAAATTGAAAGAAGTACAAGTAAATTGCTGCTTCACCTGGAAGGAGTGTTTGGGGCCTTGGATGGTGAGAAGAGAGGAGATAAAAGGGCAGGTATTACACCTCTTGTGATTGCATGGGAAGGTGCCATGGGAAGGGAATGAGGTGTTGGGGGTGATGGAGGAGTGGACCAGGTGTCACAGAGGGAAAGGTCCCTTTGGAATGCTAATAGGGGAGAGGAAGGGAAGATGCGTTTGGTGGTGGCATCATGCTGGAAGTGGCGGAAATGGCAGAAGATGATCCTTTGGATGTAGAGGCTGGTGGGGGTGGAAAGCAAGGACAAGGGGAACCCTGCTCTCATGGCCACATTTCTGTCTTTGGCCTGCTCCAGTGTTCCAGTGAACATCAATGCAAGCTCGAGGAGCAGCACCTGATCTTTCGATTAGGCACTCTACAGTCTTCCGGACTGAACATTGAGTTCAATAACTTCAGAGCATGACTGGCCCTTTTTTATATTTTTAAATTTAATTTCACTTTATTTTTTAACCCATGTGCTTGTTTTTCATGTGAACAGAGCTGCTCATTATTCTGCTATTAACACTCTCTCTGGACCAATGCTTTGTCTTTCACCACAGTCTTTGCCTTTGTCCCAGGACAGCTTTGCTATTTAATCTCTCCTGTCCTCTGCCGTATCCCACACTTTCCCTTTTGTTCTCTTCCCCGTCAACCGCAGACCCCCCCCCCCCCAGCCCCCAGCCCCCTGCCCCCTTCACTTGCTTAAAACCTAATTCTTTTCTAACCTTTCCCAGTTCTGATGAAAGGTCACAGACCTGAAACGTTAACTCTGCTTCTATCTCCACAGATGCTACCTGATCTGCTGAGCATTTCCAGCACTTTCTGTTTTTATTACAAGAATAAGGAAGCCTTGCTACAATTGTAAGGGTTTTGGTGAGACCATACATGGAATGCAGTGTGCAGTTTTGGTCTCCATATTTAAGGAAGGATATACTTGCATTGGAGGTACAATGAATGTTCACTAGATTGTCCCTGGGATGAGAGGGTTGTCCATTTGTGACTCAGTAAATTGGGCCTATACTCTCTGGAGTTTAGAAGAATGTGAGGTGATCTGATTGAACCATACAAGATCCTGAAGGGGCTTGACAGGATAGACACTGAGAGGTTGTTTCCCCTGGCTGGGTTATCTCAAATATAGGAGGACAATCTCAGGATAAAGGGTTGATCATTTAGGACTGAGATGAGAAGAATTTCCTTTACTTAGATAGTTGTGAATGTTTGGAATTCTCTAGCTCAGAAGGTTGTGGTTGCTCCATTGTTGAGTATATTTAAGGGTGAGATAGACAGATTTCTGGTCTCTCAGGGAATCAAGGGACATGGGGAGCGAAAAGTGGAGTTGAGGAAGAAGATCAGCCATGATCATATTGAATGATGGAGCAGGCTTGAGGGGCCGAATGGTCTACTCCTGCTACTATTTCTTATGTTCTTATGAAACCTGTGATGTGTTCAATTCTCCCGTACATTGTACCGTAAATGTGACCCTGTGTATATGTGTAATTACTATTAGTAATGGTTATCATTGTCTATGTGTAATTGTTGGTAATAATCATTATCATTGTATACATATTTCCTTTTGAAACCAAAAACTGCTATTATCTTGTGGAATAATAGAAAACTTAGAAGTAAGAACATCCATTTCCTAACATTGTATCATTTATTTGATCTTTTTCTGATCTCCCTGTTTTCCTTGACTGAGGAGACAGGCAGGGCCCAGCTTCACTAGGAGAGATATGGGATTAGACATGGTGATCTTCCCCTGTTCACAGTGTAGGTTGTGTGGTCCTGGTGTAATCTTGCACCCCACTGTAATCTGTCACTTGTACAGCAATGATAATGACACATACAGGAACGAAATACAACCAGAAGGGAATGAATAGCAGAAAAATTGGATGGACTCTATAATGGACAATCCTTCTGCCAGATTAGTGGCAGGTGGTGAAGACAAAATTTTAGCCCCCTTCCCCCACCACTGCCACCTCAATTCATTCCGTTCAGAGTGCATCTCGAGCTCCAGATTCCCCAGACCCTGAAATTCTGAGGAGGTTCTCCCCCATCTGCTGCTTTAACCTTGGCTGGACATCAGCAGGATTTAGCATTGACAGTCACCTTCAGCCATTTCTCCAGCGCTCTGCTGATTTCTCACCAAGCTTAAGATAGGAAATGGGAGAACCCCTGCGGAATTTCCGTGCCATCCTCTTCAGTCTGTTAACAAATAAAATTTCCCAAGGACATACAAATAAGAATGCTTTCTAGAACCTTAATTCTCTCAGTTCTGAACCGTTATTAACCCTTTCTTTACCTGCTCTGGTTGAGGTGCATTGAATTTGAGCCTCACTGATGAAAAATTTACCCACAGCTGCTGCCCCCAGTGTTACCAGGCAGAAGGGTTTCCCTGCCCCCTTCCCTAATAGCGCCATCTGGAAGTCTCACTTACCGTGCATATGTGCCATCTGCCAGTGGCCCACATTCACCTTCTTATTGTTGCGGAAGGCCAGAGGGAAAGTGACAACCTCGCCAGCAGCAAAGACCCCAGGCACATTAGTCTGCATGAGCTGGAGGGACAAGAGAAAGGGGAAACTTGTCACCTTCTTTTCCAGTTTCCCACAGTGTGGCGCTAATGTGTCGAGGAGTAATATATTCATTCTCAGGATATGAGTGTCATTGGCAAGGCTGCCATTTACTTCCCAAGCGAAGGTGGTGGGCCTTCTTTTTGAACTGAATCTGTTTGCTCCAGCTTGAGTACTCACTAGGACACTTCAGAGGGCAGCTAAGAGTCAAAACCAAGTTTCCCAGCATGGTTATTATTGGATAGTCAGAGTGGAAATGTTACCAGTTGCTCTATTGGAATAATTCTGGAGTTAGGAACATAGCAACAGGAGTAGGCCATTGAGCATGTCCCACCATTTAATCATGGCTGATCTGTATCTACTCCATCTACTGCTTTGGTCCTGTAACCTTAATACCCTTGCTGAACAAAAAAATCTATCACTTTTAGTTTTGAAATTTTCAATTGAATCCCAGCCTTGACAGCTTTTTGGGGAAGAGAGTTTGAGATTTCCAGTACCCTTGCATCCTGACATCACCCCTGAAAAGCCCAGCTCTAATTTCAAGGCTATGCCCTCTTGTTCTGGGCTCCCCTACCAGAGGAAATGGTTTTTCTCTATCTACACTATCAAGGGGGAGTTGGATTGCATGAAACAATCGCCTAAATGGTTGTCGTAGCACACGTCAGGATATTGATGTGTCATGTGGCTATTTTCCACTGGCTGGAAGAACGAGTGTGTTGAGATTATGTAAAGTATGAACTTCAGGATGAGTACATCAGGAGGGTGTAACTCATTGCCTCATTGCAGGAGTATCAGGAAGGACCCCATTCAAGTGATAAGTCATGTACGTGCACAGTAAACACAGAAGGGCTGACATGACATTTTTTATATTTGTTCTTGGAATGTGGGTGATGTTGGATGGGCTGCATTTATAGGTCATCCTTGGTCTCCCTAACAGGGTGATGATTGGCCGTCTCCTTGAACTGGTGATCTTGATAGCAATTGAGTGGCTTGCTGGGAAACATTAATAGTTAACCACATAGTGTAGAATAGAGTTCACTTCCCTGAGTACATTAGTGAACCAGTTGGTTTTTGATGACGGCTCTGACAGTGAATTTATTTATGGTGCTATTCTGCAATTCACCTGCTTTCTATCTCACACCTTGCGATGGTGAAATTGGTGCTCATGACCTCTAGGTTGCTGTCTAGGACCATAACAACTACACTACCACAAGCAAAGGTCGACCCACTGGAATCCATCCAGTGGATGGATTCCATCCACTACATGGATAACTTGCATTACATACTTTGCATCCAACAATAACTCAAGACCCGCTTTGCAGCCTGGGCCTCCTTTGCATATTACCTTATTGACAGGAAGAAAGCCTTTAGAATCCATGTTGATCCCACTCTGCTTCAAGAACGATGTAGCTGGCACAACCCCTACAGGAGATGATTAAGAAGCATAACCAATGAGGAACCATTGGATGAAATGGTTCAGCAATGTTCATTGCAAGTGCCCACAACCCAATGTAGAGAATTTAATTAACTTTACTTCAAATGTCCAGCCATTTCATACCTTTAACTGGTTTTACAGCATCCAAAGAGAAAGACTGGACACATTGGTGTCACTGTGTTCATCGGGAAATGTTTTACACCAGCATCTGCCAGTCAATACAAACTGTTCACTGTCTCTTAATCATTGCAAGACTCTTCCCTCATTGCCTCCTGCAGTCAGCACAAGACCTCCCCATTACCATTTCACAGGGGTAATTTCGCCATAACCTACCCTGTGTGAAAGTGATGGGATCAGATTGGCCGCCCATTTTACTTTCATTGAAGGGAATGGAAAGTAAAATCAATCAGATGTAATCTGAAACTGTCAGTTTCCCACTGAGTGGGTTAAGTTAAAGATACCCTAACAGTTCTAGTTGGAGCATTCCCTCTCCCTATGTCTCAGTGCATTCTCACCACGAAGGAGGTGAACCTGGGGAGAGTCCTGAACGCAACACACTCAGCACAACCATGGAGGAAGAGGCCTAATTGAAGAAAGTCATTGTTCTCGCCCTCAGCCAAGACTAAGAGGGAAATCTAAACTGTTTAGTTAGAACCCCTGTCAATTCTGGAGATCACACTTACCGATTCCAACCACACAAACATCTGCTCGTAGGATTTTTCCACTTTTCAGAACAACTTCTTTCACCTTCATTAAAATAAAACAGAAAGTGTCAGTTTTTTAAATTTATTCTTGGGATGTGAGCCTTGCTGGCAAGGCCAGCATTTATTGCCCATCCCTAATTGCCCTTTAGAAGATGGTGGGGAGTTGCCTTCTAGAATTGCTGTAAGTACACCCACAATGCTGTTCGGAAGGGAGTTCCAGGACTTTGACCCAGCGACAGTGAAGGAACAGTGATATTGCTCCAAGTCAGGATGGTGTATGGCCTGGAGGGGAACTTGCAGGTGGTGGTGTTCCCATGCATCTGCTTCCCTTGTCTTTCTAGGTAGTAGAGGTTGCGGGTTTGGAAGGTGCTGTTGAAGGAGCCTTGGTGTGTTGCTGCAGTGCATCTTGTAGATGGTTCACACTGCTGCCACTGTGTGTGTGTAGTGAAGAAAGTGAAAGTTTAAGGTGCTGAATGGGCTGCCTTGTCCCCGATGGTGTTGAGCTTCTTGTGTTCTGTTGGAGCTGCACTCATCCAGCCAAGTGAAGAGTATTCTATCACACTCCTGACTTGTACCTTGTGGATGGTAGACAGGCTTTGGGCAGTCAGGAGAGGAGTTACTTGCTGCAGAATTCCCAGCCTCTGACCTGCTGTTTAACTGGACCAGCCATAAAAGTTTCTGGTCAAAGGTGACCCCCAGGATGTTGATAGTGGGGGATTCAGCAATGTCAAGGGAAATGGTTAGATTCTCTCTTGTTTGAGATGGTCATTGCCTGGCACTTGTGTGGCATGATTGTTACTTGCCACTTATCAGCCCAAGCCTAAATGTTGTCCAGGTCTTGCTGCATGTAGGTACTGACTGCTTCAGTAACTGAGGAATTGCCAATAGTGCTGAACACAATGCAAACATCAGCAAACATCCCCACAGCTGAAGATGGTTGGGCCTAGGACACTACCCTGAGGAACTCCTGCAGCAATGTCCTGATGATAGGATGATTGGCCTCCAACAACCACAACCATATTTGTTACATTGCTCAGCAAGTACAAACTCCTCCAGGGTAAAGTTTGTTTCTTGGCTCTCATTTTCTCATCTTTAGTCAGTTTCCTGAGTCTTCTCACACAAACCCCTCCCCCCCCACCCCGCCCTCCCCCCAGCCAGAACAGTGAGGAATGAAAGGATGACCTGTTCGCCAAAACTGCTGTATAACCAGATTTGTATCTCCTTAGTTATGGCTCTACATTTGGTGCCTCCCTTTACCGACATGGCTATACTGGGCACACATCACACATATTGGTTTCCACCTTGTGCCTTCCCAGAGAAGCCAATCGCACCTGGTGCATCCCATAGTCCTCAGTCGAAGTCTGATATCTCACCACAAGCATCTGACTTACAACTGCTGCCTCCATATGATGCCAGACCTTCCTCACTGCTTCTCCACAGCATTGAGCTTACATGATCATTGCCCAGCCGAGATGGGGAATGCAGACCCATGTTCTCCCTGTCTCAGAGTAGGGTTCTGATTCTCCATGATATACCTCAATCCCACCCAACAGCCTGGCCCATGATTGTAGCACAAGGTACTTCAAACATGGCAGTACTAATTATAACTGAATAGGTATGAGAAAAGAGGACAATGCTCCCAAAACATCCTAATGTGATGTTTCAGTACCTTTCCATCCTGTCCCCGCAGCTCTGAGACCTCGTTCTGCAGGTAGAACTTCACCCGGTTGGTCTCAAACATCTGTGACATAGAAAAGAAAACAACCAGTGAATGGATCAATCCCCTCCTAGGACCACTGCTTATAACCTGAATGTGCAATCCAGTCACACTCACAGTAGGAACACCATCTGTCTAAAGCTGAGTGTTTATTGGACTCATTTACCGGTAAAGTCCAGAACATTCTGTTCGGAAAACGACATCTATTTTAGGGTTTGTTCTCTACCAAAGCAGCTGGATTGTTTTCTCTTATGGAGTGGTTTCTACATGTGTTAGTTTTCCTAACAGAATTCATGACATAACTTCGACTATGTGCATTGTTAAATGTTAATCTCTTTACATTTCTGGAAAAGCTTTCTTTTACAAGATTAAAAGAAAGAAAAGAAAAACTTGCATTTATATAGCACTTCTCCTGATCTCGGGATATTCCAAGGTGCTTTACAGCCAATAAAGTATTTTTTAGGTGTAGTCTCTGTTGAAATGTAGGAAACACAGCAGCCAATTTGTGCACAGCAAGCTCCCACAAACAATGTGATGAAGACCAGATCATTTGTTTTAGTGGTGTTGGTTGAAGGATAAATATTGGCTTAGGACACCAGGGAGAAAGAGTGTTGTGAAATCTTTCATGTCCCCCTCAGAGGACCAACAGGGACTCAGTTTAACATCTCATCCAAACAGCACGTCTGACACCGCAGCAGTACCTCAGCATTGTACTGAAGTGCTTGAATTTCAGGAATGGGGCTTGAACTCACAACCTTCAGCCTCAGAGGTAAGAGTGCTACCATTGAGTCACACCTACGCCAATGACAATGCTATTTTAATTCAGTTAAGGCATAAAGATTCTAAAAACAAAGCAACAGAGAATCAATTGATTAGCAAGACCATTTAAGGTCTGTCCCTCAAGATACCTTTCAGCACTGAAGACTTTCCCACTGAAGCCTGTTCCTGTCCCATTTGTAACTGGATCAGGCCCAGTCTATATAAACTCCTCTCTCCAACAAACAAGCTCAACCAGAGCATTTGACATGCATTAGTCAGCCAGTTACTTCTCTTTCGCCTTCTCTCACTTACTTTCATGATTGATCGTCCAACCTTCTCTCCCAGCACCTTCCTGAAAGGAATGTTTTCAATCCCGATGACAGACACTGAGTGGGCTTTATCAGTGAGGTAGGCGGCTACTTCCATCCCTGAGGAAAAGGAATCATTACATAATCCAGTCACTGCCCTCATCCACTGCTACAATCTTTAACCTCTCTTGTATTCTACTGAAGACCACTTCTGAATTCTAAAGCTGAATTTTTGTTGAGCATTTTTTTTAAATTAACCAGCTTTGAGCTGTTCCCATTCCCACAATGAATGGGGATTCACACTGTGTACTCCAGCCCTGGGATTCAATCATGTCATCACTGCCATGATGGAGAATTTGACAATGCTATCTCCTGTGAGCAACAGGTTTGGGTGGATGCAAGATCACAAAACTGAACATAATTCAGCGTAAATTGGCAATGTCACTCTGCGAGGTGGAAATCACAGTTTGAACAGGTTACAGAAGTATCATACTAGCACAATATGGCTGGATTTTTCCCAAGGACTTCTGAACTCCATCATTAGGGGTCAGAAGCCCCCACTGTACGGTAAACAGTCACTCAATATGATTTTCCCTGGAGCAGCCAAGTAATGGTTAGAGGGCGGGCTCGCCATCCTATTAAGGATAGCTGGCAGGCTGTGGAAGCTTGGAGGCAGCAGCAGGATGCCATGGCTGGTAAGTGAGGGAGGGGGTGCTTCAAATGGAGGCACCCACTCTCTAACTTTTTCAAACATTAAATAAAAAGTGGCCTTTGCAGCCAGGTACCACAGTGGGGAGGGGAACCCCTCTACTGGATGGCCTGTGGCTACTGCTGTACCCAGGCAGGCAGGGAGGGCCTCTAAGCCTGCTTGGAGCACTGGCCCCCTGCTCTGATGCTGAGAGGCTGCCTCCAGGCAGCTAACCCGTCCCCCGCCAATTCTGGGAAGCTGGAGGCCAACTGAAAATCGTAGTCATCCTCCTTCAAGAGGCCTTAACAGGCCCATAACTATCCCAATTGGCTACCTACCACTGTGGACAGGTCGTCCGCCGCCCCTCCCCACCCCACCCCCATTCCCGCCTCCAGGAAAATGGCCCAGGTGTGGGATGGAGCCGGGCAATCAGCATGCAGGCCAGTGCGCGTGAAATTCCATGTCTGCCCACCTCTGTTCCTGGCCCCGGCTGGGGCTAAATGTCCAGCCCATAAGAGTCATAATGGCACAGAAGGAGGCCATTTGACCCATCAAGTCCACGTAGCTCTCTGGAGAACTATCTAGTTAGCCCCACTTCCCTACTCCATCCCCATAACCCTGCAAATTTATTTCCGTCAAGTGCCCATCCAATTACCTTTTGAAATCATTGATCGTCTCCGCCTCCACCACCCTTGTGGGCAGCGAGTTGCAGGTCATTGTCACTCACTGTGTAAAACAGTTCTTCCTCACATTCCCCCTTTATCTCTTGCCCAAAACCTTAAATCTGTGTCCCCCAGTCCTTGTACCATTAGCTTATGGGAACAGCTATTTTTTGTCAACAGTCAGCTAATTGTTAAGCTAACAGACCGAGATCCATCCTGCATTGGATCAATGGCATACCTGACTTGGGACAGAGTGGATGGAGCTTCACTGTGTTGTAGTTGAGCTGGGAGTGGTTGATGGGCCAGTGCATATGGAGGTTTGATCTGTAGGTTAAACCCTGTTCTTCCCGAGCTGAAGCATTGAATATTGCTCTGTTTCAATCACTGGTGCCATTGAGCTTGATGAGCAGAAAACTGACCAAGTATATTTTTTAGCACTGTGTGTCTGTCATATTTCAGTAACTCTAAAATTTAGTGCCAGAAGTGAAAGGCTCATGTTTTAACTTTGCAAGTACTGCACTTGAAAAGGTTAGTCCAACATCAGAAAGTTAAACCCTGGACTTAAAATATTTTCTCGGAATTCTATTAAGTTTGGTACTGGCTGGTCGGATGGTAAGATAATTCCGAAAGTCGTACCTATGAAAGAAGCTCCCACTATAACAGCGTTCCTATTGTTGGCCAGTTTTGCAATGCAATTTGCATCCTCAGGCGTCCTGAGCTGGTACACATTCTCCAGGTCTGCCCCTTGGCACTGAAGCAGTTTAGGCCTGAAATGCAAAGAGTGAAGCTGTGACTCTGATCAGGAAGCCCCTCCGAGGTGAGACTAGTGACATTTCTGTCTGGCCCCTCAATCCACCCCCTCAGTTCCAGGTCTCAAAGTCACCCAGAAATCAAGCAGGATAGACGATCCTCCCCTTAGTACATGCGCCCTTGAGAAAGATTTAAAAACATCAGCCACATACATCTGTCCTCCAACAGCTGACAGCCAGATTGCAGGTTTTATAAATCATTGGTTAGGCTCCAACTGCAGGATTGTGTCCAATTCTGCCCACCACAATTTCTGAAGGATGTCATGGTCTTTGGATGGGTGCAGAGGAGATTTACTCGAATGGTACCAAGGATGAGTGACTTCAACTACATGGGGTGACTGAAGAAGATGGGATTGTTTTGTTTAGAGCAGAGAAGAATAATAGGATTTACAATAGAGGTGTTCAAACTCATGAGGGGTTTGATAGAGTGAATAAGGATAAATTCTTTTCCATTGGCAGGAGGATTGGTAACCAGAGAACATAGATTTAATTTAATTGGTAAAAGAACCAGAGAGGAGATGAGGTGAACTTTTTTCTGCAGCGAGTCGGTATGATGAAAGGGTGATGGAAGCAGATTCAACACGAATATTCAAAGTGGAATTGGATAAATACTTGATAAGCAAAAATTTGCAGGGCTACAGAGAAAAAGCAAGGGAGTGAGACTAATTGGCTAGCTCCAAGAGTTGGCACGGACACGATGGGCTGAATGGCTTCCTTCTGTGCTGTAAGATTCTACGGGGGATATTTTTAACACCCCAAAATAGTGGGTTTAGATCAAGTGGGAATTAATAATGTTAATGTTCCTGACTTGGAACTATATCGCCATTCCTTCACTGTCGTGGGGTCAAAATCCTGGAACTCCCTTCCTAACAGCACTGTGGGTGTACCTGGTTCGACAAGGCAGTGCACCACCACCATCTCAAAGGCAATTATGGGTGGGCAATAAATGCTGTCCTAGCCAGCGATGCCCACATCCCATTAACGAATAAAATAAACATTTCAAATACAAACCCATGCTACCTGGAACCTGGCCACACAAGGGGCAGATAACCAATCTGCTCGCAAAGGCACGTCAGTCCTTGAAACTTTTTCATGAGGCTTGCCTGCCTTCAGTTTAACAAAGTTTCTATTTTTAAACTCACATTTCCAGGTTTCCCAGCCTCGGCAAACCCAGCAGATATAAGGGAGCAAGAAGGTCCGGATCAACGTTCCGTGTAAGCTGCGCAGGTGCACAGCCACGCAGCAGTCTAAAACTTACCATGCAGGGAACAAACAGGCCATCACAAGAAGCGGTCCTTTATAGGTGTGCACGTGTGTGGCCATACGACAATCTTAAAGGGATCACACTGGAAAGGGAAATTAGAGGGAACATTGGCCCTGATCCATAAGGTCATGGCTTTACAGCACTGCTGGTGGGCCAGGAGGAGCTGGAGTGTTTCCTCCAAGTTCTACAAGCAACCATGTAACCATCCCCCCTCAATCCTCCATCTCCCCCAACCCCCTCAATCTCCCTTGTGCGATCACTGTCACCCGATTTTCTCTGATTCCCATCTCTCCTCCTTATGATCTCCCCCTCGTGATCCATCAGCAACCCCTCCGACAATCACAAACCCCTCTAATCACACTATACCCACACCCTCCTCATAACCTCCCCCACTGCCACCTGCGCTCTTGTACCACAGCCTTCCCTGTCCAGCAGGCAGCTAAGTCTGCCAATCAGGCTGGGAACCTGGGAAAAAGAAATTACACACTCCCTGGAGCTAAAACTCCACAGCAGTCAGGAAATCCCATGTTTCCAGGATTCCTGACTACAACTCCTCCCCTCCCCCCCCCCCACCCACTCCAAAACACCACACCAATAAATATCGGAGTGATTCTATAATGTTTGTGCAAATTGCTTTCAAGTTGTGAAAGTGGACAGTCATGTATAAATGATACATTAGTGACTTGAGCCTGCTACTTGTGTAAGTTTTTGTTATGGGTGCACAGTGTCTATGATATCACATCTTCCCCACCTCTCAGCATCCTGCTGACTCCACGCTGATTGGAAACAGGATCTTATTCTCTTTCCATCTTGTCTCATGTTTAACTGCTGTAAAGACCAGGTTATACAGACAGAGGGAGATAAGTTTAACTAAGGGAGAGGTGTATATTTGGGTGGCCAATTGAGATTGACCATTTACCCCCTTTCCCATTGTTAGTTACCTGTGTACAGATACAGGACACAATTAATGGAGGAAGGAATTACCTTGCTTACCTCTGCCCCTTCTCCTCACCACCCCCCTCCCCACCCGCCCTTATCAATTGGCTTTGAAGTATATTTACTGAAGGGGATAGAAAGTAGAACCTGTAAATACTTACTTTTCTTTATTCTTTCTTGGGATGTGGGTGTTGCTGGCTAGGCCAGCATTTATTGCCCATCCCTAATTGCCCTTGAGAAGGTGGTGATGAGCTGCCTTCTTGGACTGTTGCAGTCCATGTGGGGAAGGTACATCCAACAGTGCTGTTAGGAAGGGAGTTCCAGGATTTGACCCAGTGACAGCGAAGGAACGGCGATATAGTTCCAAGTCAGGATGGTGTGTGGCTTGGAGGGGAACTTACAGCCGGTGATGTTCCCATGTGTCTGCTGCTCTTGCCCTTCTAGGTGGTAGAGATCACGGGTTTGGAAGGTGCTGTCAAAGGAGTTTTGGTGAGTTGCTGCACTGCATCTTGTATATGGTACACACTGCTGCTACTGTGAATTGGTGGTGGAGGGAGTGAATGTTTAAGGTGATGGATGGGGTGCCGATCAAGCGGATTGCTTTGTCCTGGATGGTGTCATGCATTACCACATTAAAAATGTCCTAAAGTACTTCAAACAGAATTGTGGTTTTTTTGCAGCCATCCTGCACCACCAACATCCCATAAACAACAGAGACAAATGTCAAGTTCACCTATATTTAGTGATGTTGGTAGATGGAGGAGAACTTACTGCTCCTCTTTAAATACCGCCACAGGATCTTTAACATCCACCTGAACAGGCGGATGGGAGCTTGGTTTAACATCTCATCTAATCAACGTGGCTCCGATGATGCAGCACTTTGCTTTAGGTCAATGGGTCAAGTCCCAGTGCAGGGTTTGAACCCACACTGTCTGAAGTAACAGTGCTATCAGAAGAGTCAAGTTGACATTGGTGAGTCAAGGAAGCCCAGTTTTGTGATAGTTCTCGGCACTCATTTACATCCCCATCCTCCCCTCCTCGGGAGGTAACAAGAAAAACAAAATGTCACAAACCCATCAGCTAGTCACCTGCTCCCAGTTGCGATCAGTAATTTGTTGTACTCCATCTTGAGTCCATCCTTAAAGTGAACCACCTTACTCTTTACATCCACTGACAGCACCTGCAACAAAGGAGAGCCGAAGGCACACAGCATCACAGAGAGAATTACACTCTTGTTTGTAGCAAGGAAGGGTTCCACAGTTTCTCACCTGCTCCTCATGTAGGTGCTCAACCAAGGCTGGAGTGCAGCTTCACACATCCAACACTTCCCCTGTACAAAAGTGTGAGTCAGGACCAGGCTTGGTTGTGATGCCACTGCAGCCAAACAGCCTGTCGACGCTCACTGTCTAAGCTCAGATGGGAAGAATGCTATTTGGGTGAAGTATAGAGGGCACCAGTGCCTGTAGAGCTGCACTCCAGCAGCTTCAGGAGAGGTGTGGAGAAAGCCAGAAGAAAAAAATGAAATAAAAACAGAAAGTGCTGGAAAAACTCAGCAGGCCTGGCAGCATCTGTGGAGAGAGAAGCAGAGTTAACGTTTCAGGTCAGTGACCCTTCTTCAGAACTAGAGAAGGTTCACTGACCTGAAACGTTAACTCTGCTTCTCTCTCCACAGATGCTGCCAGACTTGCTGAGTTTTTCCAGCATTTTCTGTTTTTATTTCAGATTTCCAGCACCTGCAGTATTTTCCTTTTATTTTAGAAAAAGGTGAAAACTTTTTTCCAGCAAAAGGGGTATCTCCACAAGGAAGATCAGGATAGTTCCTCAAAGGAGACAATAACTGAGTGAATTTTACAACTAAGCTGATAGTGAGAGTGGGTATTACTAGGGTGTGGGTATTCAAAATTGTAATAATGATGTGGTTATTTGGGAGTTATAATGCAGGCAAGAGCATTTTTGGGGACATAATGAGCGTTTATTATTGACACATAAAGTGGATGGGTGTTTTACTAGAGGGGCATAATAAGATTGGGAGTATTTTGAGAATAGCAGATATTTGATTCTATTCAGGTGGGTTGTGAATGAAGATTAAATTCAGACTGGGAGCATATTATGAGCAAAGTTATTATAATGAGGGTGCATGTTTCTTGGAGATTAAAATCAAAATGGTGATGGCTGGGGTTGTGACTAGGCATTATTAAAAGGGTGGGGTATTACTGGAGGTATTATGAGAGTGGGAACATATTTTGAGAGCAAGGAGAAATATTGGGAGTTGTAATGAGAGTGGAGGATATTACTGGGAGTTGAAATGAAGGTGGAGGATATTATTGGGAGTTGTAATGAAGGTGGAGAATATTACTGTGAGTTGTAATGAAGGTGGAGAATATTACTGTGAGTTGTAATGAGGGTGGAGGATATTACTGGGAGTTGTAATGGGGGTGGAGGATATTACTGGGAGTTGTAATGAAGGTGGAGAATATTACTGTGAGTTGTAATGAGGGTGGAGGATATTACTGGGAGTTGTAATGGGGGTGGAGGATATTATTGGGAGTTGTAATGAAGGGGGAGGATATTATTGGGAGTTGAAATGAAGGTAGAAGATATTACTGGGAGTTGTAATGGGGGTGGAGGATATTATTGGGAGTTGTAATGAAGGTAGAGAATATTACTGGGAGTTGTAATGAAGGTGGAAGATATTACTGGGAGTTGTAATGGGGGTGGAGAATATTACTGTGAGTTGTAATGAGGGTGGAGGATATTACTGGGAGTTGTAATGAAGGTGGAGAATATTACTGTTAGTTGTAATGGGGGTGGAGAATATTACTGTGAGTTGTAATGAGGGTGGAGAATATTACTGGGAGTTGTAATGGGGGTGGAGGATATTACTGGGAGTTGAAATGAAGGTGGAGGATATTACTGGGAGTTGTAATGGGGGTGGAGGATATTATTGGGAGTTGTAATGAAGGTGGAGAATATTACTGTGAGTTGTAATGAGGGTGGAGGATATTACTGGGAGTTGTAATGGGGGTGGAGGATATTATTGGGAGTTGTAATGAAGGTGGAGGACATTATTGGGAGTTGAAATGAAGGTAGAAGATATTACTGGGAGTTGTAATGGGGGAGGAGGATATTATTGGGAGTTGTAATGAAGGTAGAGAATATTACTGGGAGTTGTAATGAAGGTGGAAGATATTACTGGGAGTTGTAATGGGGGTGGAGGATATTACTGGGAGTTGTAATGGGGGTGGAGGATATTACTAGGAGTTGTAATGAAGGTGGAGGATATTACTGGGAGTTGTAATGGGGGTGGAGAAGATTACTGGGAGTTGTGATGAAGGTGGAGGATATTACTGGGAGTTGTAATGAGGGTGGAGGATTTTACTGTGAGTTGTAATGAAGGTGGAGGATATTACTGGGAGTTGTAATGAAGGTGGACGATATTACTGGGAGCTATATTGATGGTGGAGGATATTATTGGGAGTTGTAATGAGGGTGGAGGATTTTACTGTGAGTTGTAAGGAGGGTGGAGGATATTACTGGGAGTTGTAATGAGGGTGGAGGATATTACTGGGAGTTGTAATGAGGGTGGAGGATTTTACTGTGAGTTGTAATGAGGGTGGAGGATATTACCAGGAGTTGAAATGAAGATGGGGACTATGATACAGCTGTTTGAACAGCTCTGTTGTTCTCTCACCTCCCTCTCCGTTTGAACTTCAATGTCGTACTGGGATAAGAATTCCTTGGAGCGCAGGGTTATCTGCTCGGCCTGGCACTCGAGTGACTGAAAACACAAGGAACGGCTATGAACACCGTGATGGAAACATGCATTGGATCCCAAACATGCACAGCTCACCCCTCCTCTCGCGAACATCTACCAACCTAGCTTTCCAGAATGCACAGAATTCTGCATCTACAAAGTTTATGTATTTGGTTAAGAGAAGATTTGTAAAGGGTCACGGGGAAGTGCACATACAAAGTAAAATTGTGCGCTTGTATTCATTTCGACAGCGGCTCACAAACCCACGACCTCCAGCACCTCGAAGGACAAGGGTAGAAGGCGCAAGGGAACACCATTACCTGTAATTCTCCTCCAAGTCACACACCATCCTGACTTGGACATACATCACCGACTCTTCAGTGTCGCTGGGTGAGAGTCTTGGAATTCCCTACCTTCCCGCACTGTGGGAGCACCTTTGACACACAGACTGCAATGTTTCAAGAAGACCCATCACTATTTTCTCAAGGGCGACAAGAGATGGACAATAAATTCTGGGTTTGCCAATGACGCCCATACCCCGAGCATCGATTTTTTAAAAAGCCTCAGGGAATCAGTAGGCTTGAGGTTACTTCTTGGGTACTGGTTGGGCGGAGGGGAGGTCAGGCTGGGGAATGTGAAGTAGGTTGTAAATTCTGGTAGTGGTGGAAAATGGGAGGTAGTATCTTGGCCACCCGTTATATGCCCTGAGTGATTCACCTCCATTCCACTGAAGCCAAAAATCAGGCGTGCACCAACAGTCAAAATTAGCGTCACTGAGTGCAGGCGGCAAATAGTCTCCCATTAGTTTCAGCGTCAGCTCTGCCTCCAAATCTCAGGCACGTTTTATTTTGGAACCTGAGCTGGGAAAACCACTCAGCATTAGCCCCACAGGAAGTACCCACTAACCTCCCCTCCTGAGCCTGGACGATAAACTAACCTCAGCCAGCGTGGTGTAGGAGGGATGTGGCCTTGGCCTCAGCAACTCAGGATCAGCATGGGAATAAAATCAGCCAGAGTTCCCACTTCCCCTTGCCAGATATTTGGAAAGTCCATGGGGATTAGTTTAAGTGTGGGTAATGTCATGTTCCTGTGTTTTTTTTTCTCTCCTCGTAAATATTGCAGTGCGCCTTTAAGACGGTAAAAAGAACAGTGCACCTTTAAGAACTCTCCAGAGGCACAGTGAGCCAGGGTGCATTTTGGTTGCCAAGTAACAGCCACAGAGAGAGAGAGAGGACATGAGATTCAATGTTGCAGTTTGACTTTTGAAAACTGGTTGGCTGAGACTGGTTTGCAGAGAGAGAGACTGTTCCAGCAATTGAAGGAAGAAGCAGAGCTCTGAGACATTTAAACTGAAGGAAGAAAAAGCTGTGTTTATTCTATATCAAAATTCTGCAAAGCTTTAAGCTGAATTAATCTAATAAAAAAAAGAAAAAATTATTGATATCTGCTGTGTTCATCGCTGGGGAAAAAGAGTTTAATACTACAACAGCCGAACTGTTGAACCCCTATCTTTGGAAGGACCTTCTGTTTTCATCGGCCTTGGAAGAATGCAAGTGAACTTTGACTGTGTTGTATTGTAAGACCTTTCGTCAGGAACGTAATTTGCAAAGACTTTATTTTTTCTATTTTTTCAGTCAGGTAATTTAAAACCGAGTACATGTATGTGAATGCGAGAGTTAGATTTTTAAATAAGAAGTTATAAGGTCTTTAGATATTGGTTTATCTTAGTAGTGTTTAAGATTCTTAGTTTTTTTTTAAAAATAGTTAATTTGTTGATATCTAAAGATACCTGGTTTGGTTCACTTCATTTGGGGGCTAATAGATTATTCAATTTGGCTGCTTTTTTTCTTCAATTTGGAAAGCTTAAAGAAATATGATGTGACCTGTGGAGCGACAGGACTGAATTGACAGTGCATTGCTCCCACTACGATCTGAATTACATATATTGATTGGGGCTTTGTCCTGAACGAATTATGTAAGACAGCTGCTAGTAAATTGCTAGCCTAATTTCCACCCTACCACGTGCCATTTTCTTTTACATTGATTTCAATTAAAAGGAAACTCGGACATGGTGTATAACAGGCAACTAATTCAGTGTCATCCATTTTACATCATGACCCACAGTTAAAATTACCTCTCCCCCGCACCCCCCCCCCCAACCCCCACGGCGCATGTGAATGTCAGGTGAGGACAGCATTACAATGCACCCTGTGGTATAAATAGTCCAGGGAGCTTGAAAGGGTAGATGCTGAGAGGATATTTCTCCTCATGGGGGAGTCTAGAACAAGGGGATATAGAATAAGGATTTGCCCATTTAAAATAGAGATGAGGTGAAATTTCTTCTCTCAGTGTCTTGAGTCTTTGGAATTCTCCACCACAAAGAGCTGTGGAGGCTGAGACATTGAATATATTCAAGGCTGAGATAGACAGATTTTTGAACTATAGGAGAGTCAAAGGTTCTGGGGAACAGGCAGAAAAGTGGAGTTGAGGCCAGATCAGACCGGCCATGTTCTTATTGAATGGCGCAGCAGGCTCAAGGGACCCTATGGCCTACTCATGCTCCTATTTCTTATGTTTTTAGCCTGCTAGCATTCACTGTGTGGGTTCATGCATGAAGAACTGCTGTTTGACATTGTAAGTGGTCTGCGACTGTAAAATTCTACCCACCAAAGGTCTTCCACTTCAGGAGAGGAGGAAATAACAATAAGCATTGTGCTTATGAAAAAGAATAAAGGCCACTAAGTGGATGAAGAACAAAAGCAATTACAACCTCTGTAAATACCTCAAATTAGGACTGGGCACAATCAGTTGTCGTATGTGGGTCACTGCCAACACACTAATTGGAAGACAGGAGTAGGCCATTTGACCCCTCGGACCTGCTACACCATTCAATGAGATCATGGCTGATTTGTATCTCAACCCCATTGATCTGCCTTTGCTTCATATCCCTTGACATGCTTCTCCAACACACAACTATCAATCTCAGTCTTGAAAGCTCCAGTTGTCCCAGAATCCACAGTCTTTTGGTAGAAGAGAATTTAGATTTCCACTAAAAAACTGTGTAAAAAGTGCTTGCTGATTTCATTCCTAAATGGCCTCTCTCTAATTTTAAGATGATGTCCTCTTGTTCTGCACTCCCCTACCAGACAAAATATTTTCTTCCCATCTACCCTACCAAATCAGTTCAGAATTTTAAATACCTCAACTAGACCAGCCCTCAATCTCCGATGTTCAAGGGAATGCAAGCCACATTTATTCACTCTGTCCACATAATTTAACCCTTTTAGCTCCAGTATCATTCTTGTGAATCTTCACTGCACCCACTCCAAGGCCAATGCATCCTTTTCTGTGACTGTCACAGGCTATTGTTTAGGAACACTGACTGCTCAGCATTGATTAGTGTTTCAAAACCTGTGTCTGTTGCTGCTCTTGTGCTCATATTGGGTGGGAGGTGGGGGAGGGTGTGTTGGTTTTAGATACAGATACAAACCTTACTTAGTTTAGGTCTGTCATAAGGCAGGTGCATCTCCATGGTGCACATTACAATGCGTTCAGTGAAGCCTTCCTGTCTTAGTGTTTCTGCACAGACCAGTCCTGCAGGGCCTGTGGAGGGGAAGCAAACAATCAGCTTCACTGCTGTGAATGGGTTACTACTGACAACAACAACTTGTATTTACATAGCACCTTTAACATCGCAAAACATGTCAAGGCACTTCACGAAGTGCAGACAAAATTGACACTAAGCCAATGAAGGAGATTTTAGAACAGGTCACCAAAAACTTGGTCAAAGAGGTATGTTTTAAGGAGATTCGTAAAAGAGGATAGAGAGGTAGAGAGGCGGAGAGGTTTAGGGAGGAAATTCCAGAGTTTGAAGCCCGGACGCCTGAAGGCACGACAGCCAATGGTGGGGCAGTCGAAATGAAGGAGGGCAAAATTGGAGGGAACGCAGATGTTTGGAGAGTTAAAGGGCTTGAGAAGGTTACAGTGGTAAGGAGCGGTGAGATCATGAAGGGATTTGAACATGAGGATGAGAATTTTAAAACCGAGGTATTGCTGGACGGGGAGCCAATGTAGGTCAGTGAACACAGGGCTGATGAGTGAATGGCACTTAGTATGAATTAGGACATAGGCAGCAGTTTTGGATGAGCTGACATTTATGGAGGAAAAAAGATTACCTTGTTAAACTGGACAAGAAAATTAGAAGATATCAGTAAGAAATTGCCAATCAGCCAGTCGCTACACTGGGTGCAGTCATAGGAACAGAGGAATGTAGGAACAGGAGTATGCTATTCAACCAGTCGAGCCTGTTCTGCCATTCAATAAGATCATGGCTGATCTTTATCTTAACTCTTCCATCCTTTTATACCCCTGTCTCGTAAAAATCTATCAATCTCACATTTAAAATTACGAATTGGGCTGGCACTTATTGCTTTTTGTGGGAGAGAGTTCCACATTTCTAACACTGAAGAAGTGTCTGTTCACTTTTCTCCTGAATGGCCTGGCTCTGATTTTAAAGTTATGGCCCCTTGTCCTAGGCTTTCCCACCAATGGAAAAAGTTTCTCCGTATCTACCCCGTCAATTCCTTTCAAAATCCTGACAATCTCAATCAAATCACCCATTAAGCTTTTTTATTCTGGGGACTTCAAGCCCAGACTATGTAACCGCTAATAATAATCATTGGAGCCCGAGAAACATTCTGGTGAGTTTACATTGCATTCCTTCCAGGCCCAATATATCCTTTCTAAGGTGCAGAGCCTTAAGTGGTACATAATACTCCAGTTCTAGTCCAGCCAGGGGTTTGTACAGCTGGAACAAAAAATCCTCCTCTTTATATTCTAGTGCTCTAATTATAAAGGCCATTAGTCTCTTTGATTATTTTTTGTACCTAACTGCTACAAGTTAGTGATCTGTGTACATGGACCCCTAAATCTCTTTGGACCTCCACTCTTTTCATCATTTAAGTAATACTTGGATTCATCTTTTATGGTCCAAAATGAATGACCTCATGTTTACCTGAGTTGAAATCCATCTGCCACAGATTTTCCTACTCACTTAATCTATCAATTCTCTTTGTACATTGAGATATCCAAGTCATTAGTCAAGATAGTGAATAGTGGAGGCCTCAAAGATCCTTGTAGGACACTACTAGTCGTTTCCTTCCAATTCAAGTACATAGCCATTATCCCTACTCTCTGTCTTCTACCATCTAACCAATCTCCTAACCAGGTCAATAGTTTTCCTATGAGCTTTAATGTTAACTAGCAGTCTCTTATGTGGAACCTTATTGAAGGCCTTCTGGAAGTCCAGCCTCCACTGCTCTCTGGGGTAGAGCATTCCAAAGATTAACAACTCTCTCAGAGAAGAAAATCCTTCTCATTTTCATCTTAAATGGGCAACCCTTATTCTGAAACTGTGCCAATTCAAGATTCTCCCATGAAGTGAAACATCCTCTCTACCCAGAATCTACCCTGTCAAGCCCCCTCAGAATCTTATATGTTTCAATAAGATCACATGTCATTCTTCCAAACTCCAATGAGCATAGGCCTAACCTGCTCATCCTTTTCTCATAAGACAACCCCTCACCCAGGAATCAACCTAGTGAACCTAGTGGGAGCTGCCTCCCATGCAATTATCTCCCTCCTTAAATAAGGAGAGCAAAACTATACACAATACTCTAGGTGTGGGCTTCAAACTCTGGAATTTCCTCCCTAAACCTCTCTGCCTCTCTACCTCTCTCTCCTCCTTTAAGAATCTCCTTAAAACATACCTCTTTGACAAAGATTTTGGTCACCTGTTCTAAAATCTCCTTCATTGGCTTAGTGTCAATTTTGTCTGCATCCTTTGAATGAAGAAGTTTCTCCTCATCTCAGTCCCAAATGGTTGGCCCCTTATCCTGAGACTGTGCCCTTGTGTTCTAGATTCCCTAACCAGGGGAAACAACCTCTCAATGTCTACTCTGTGAAGCCCCTTCAAAATGTTGTATGTTTTGATGAGATCATCTGTCATTCTTCTAAACTCCAGAGAGTATAGACCCAATTTACTCAACTTCTCATCATAAGATGACCCTTTCATCCCAGAAATAGTTCTAGTGCACCTTCGCTGTACTGCCTTCAATGCAAGTATATCCTTCCTTAGATATGGAGACCAAAACTGCACATAGAACTCCAGTGTAGTCTCACCGAAGACCTGTACAATTGCAGCAAGACTTCCTTATTCTTGTACCCCAATCCCCCTGCAATAAAGGTCAACATGCCATTTGCCTTCCAAATTGCTTGCTGTACCTGCATGCTAACATTCTGTGTTCCTTGTATGAGTACACCCAAATCTCTCTGAACAGCAACATTTACAAGTTTCACACCTTTTAAAAAAAATCTGCTTCTCCACTCTTACTACCAAAGTGAATAACCTCACACTTCCCTACATTATACTCCATCTGCCACCTTGTTGCCCATTCACTCTATATCTCTTTGCAGCCTCTTTGTGTCCTCCTCACAGCTTGCATTACCGCCTAGCTTTGTATCATCAGCAAACTAAGATATAATATTCCCTGTCTCTTCGTCTAAGCCATTAATATAGATTGTAGATAGCTGAGGTCCCAGCACTAATCCTTGCAGCACTCCACTAGTTACAGCCTGCCAACTTGAAAATGCCCGGTTTATCCCTACTCTTTGCTTCCCTGTCCATTGACCAATTTTCTTTCCACACTAATATATTAACCCTAACTCCATGCACCCTTATCTTGTGTATTAACCCTTCATACGGCACCTTATCAAATAACTTTTGGGAATCTAAATATACTACATCTACTGGTTCCCCTTTATCTACCTACCATTTACATCCTCAAAACAACTCTAATAATTTTTTTCAAACATGATTTCCCTTTCATAAAACCTTGTTGACTTTGATCATACTATGATTTCTAAGTGCATTGTTAAGACTTCCTTAATAATAGATCCCAGCATTTTCCAAACAACTGATGTCAGACTAACTGGCCTGTAGTTCCCTGTTTCTCTCTCCTTCCTTTCTTGAATAGCAGTGTTATATTTACTAACTTCCAATCTGCTGTAACTGTTCTAGAATCTCGAGAATTTTGGAAAATGATATCCAGTGCGTCCACTACCTCTGCAGCTACTTCTTTTAGAACTCTCGGATGTAGGTCATCAGGTCCTGGGGAATTGATGGCCTTTAGTCCCTTAAGTTTCTCCAGTACTTTTTCCTGGCTGATATTAATTACTTCAAGTTTCTCACTCTTATTAGCCCCCTGGTTACCTTCTATTTCTGGTATGTAATTTGAATATTCTACTGTAAAGACAGACAAACAATATTTGTTCAACATCTCTGCCATTTCCTCATTTCCCATGATAATTTCTCCTGTCTCTGCCTCTAAGGAACTAATGTTTATTTTAGTTACACTCCTCCTTTGTATATGCTTGTAAAAGTTCTTACAATCTGTTTTTATATTCCCGGCTAGTTTACTCTCATATTCTATATTTCCCTTTTTATTAACTTTTTGGTCGCCCTTTACTGGTTTCTAAAACACCCCCAGTCCTCAGGCTTACTACTATTTTTCACAACATTATAAGCCTCTTTCTTTTAATCTAACATTATCCTTAACTTCCCTAGTAAGCCACAGATAGATCCTTCTTACTGAGTTTTGTTTTTTAATGGAATGTATTTTTGTTGAACATTTTGAATTGTTTCTTTAAATATGTTCCACTGTTTACTGCCATACCTTTTAGTCTATTTACCCGATCAATTTTTAAGGGTTCCACAATACCCAGACTACGCTTTTTCTTCTAATATGATTGTAAATTTCTAATCATCTTGAGACCCCACACAAGTTTATTTTTGTATTCTCAATTTGCATCTCTTACCATCTTTACTGTCTTCTTCTGCTGTTCTTTATATCTCTACCAGTGCCCTAGATTTACACCATTCTTTGCACTTATAGTCTTTCCTTTAGTTTTATGTTATTTCTCAGTCTGTTCTAATAGAGTCTTCATTCACTGCACTGCATACAATGTATTTCACAAGCCAACCAGTCTGAATGTGACAATGTTACTCCTTAAATTACATTTACCTGATGGTTTCCCTTGTCGTCCCTTATACCCTGATTCTCTTGTCTTGAATCAGTACAGGAAACATCTCCAAATCTATCTCACTCATTCCCTACACATCTCAAATCAGGTAGGTGCATCCCCCTGCTTCCTTATTCTCATTGGTGAAGACACTTTAACTCATTGATCTGAAGCCTGTGCCACACTGTAGCTCGTCTTTGATTCCAGTATCAGCTGTGGCTTTGATGGTAGCAGTCTTGCCTCAGAATGGTGTGGGTTTAAGTCCCACTCTCGAGACTTAAGCACAAAATCTCGGCTGACAGTTCAGTGCAGTAGTGAGGGACTGCTGCACTGTGAGAAGTCCTATCTTTCAGATGAGATGTTAAACTGAAGCCCTGTCTCACATCTCAGGTGGATGTAAAAGATCCCATGGCACTATCTTGAAGAAAAGGAGGCCAATATTTACCCATTGACCAACACCTAAAAAACAGATTATCTGGTCAATATTACATTGCTGTTTGTAGGTCTTGCTGTGCACAAATTGGCTGCCACATTTCCTACAGTACAGCACCTCAAAAAGCTCTTTGAAACACTTGAAGGTCATGAAAGGTGCTATATAAATGCAAATTATTTCTTTCTGTGAAGCTGAGTCCTTTCTTTTTCCCAATGGGTGGCTCACCCCTAGGTGTCTGTTACCCACTTTGTGGGGGGGGGGGGGGGGGGGGGGGGGAGAGGGGGGTGGGGGAGGGGGGGTTACACTCTTACCTGCCCCAATGATGAGCACATTGGTGTTGCTGAAGCTGCTGTCACTCAGAGTTGCGCATCTTGCCATCCGTTTCACCCTCTTCTGTGACTGGAGAGCCTGAGGGCAAAAGGGTAGATGGTGAACTTACAATGGCAACAATTCTGGACTGGGATTGGGGTAGGGGGAAGGAAAGGACTCCATCAGGATTTGTGCAGCATCGGAGCTGCAGGGAGGTGGGGCAGTGTTGTATACATCCAGGAAAAGAACAATCCCACAGGATGTGACAGGTGTCAATGTTCTGGTTAATGCTTCTTCCTTTTTCCACACCCATCAACTCGCAAAGAACAAGAACACCCAACCAATCGCAAACCCAGCTGGTGTCGGTGCAATTTAGGAAGATTGTTGAACCTCGGTTTGCCCCACTGAAGGGGAAAATAAAATTCAAAATCAATATTTCTGACGGTTCTGGATTTTGGTTGAGATCCCAGCCTCCCAAATCAATACTCTGAATACAACAAAGCTATCAGAATGAGTGCACTGTTTAAAAATACCATTTAGAGCATGTCCTAAAAACAGAAAATGCTGCACTCAGTGGAGAGAGAAACAGACCTTTCAAGTCAATGACCTTTCATTACAACTTCTTTTCCCACTATTTTCTGTTCTGAAATTCAGATTTCCAGCCCCTTCCATATTTTGCTTTTGATTTTGTGCATGTTGTTAGTGAGAGGCAGTGATATAGTGCAGCCACTGGTGGGAGTCACTAAGTCTCACTGTACAAACAGGGGCCGGGGCAGATGTTCTCAGCCCTACTGAAGCTAGCACCATTTTAAGACTGGGTGAGGGGTAGAGCTTCACTCAGGTGCAGCATGGATAAGGGGACAAGTACTGCACAAAATAGAACATCAAATTCCACCAAGGACAAATCACTGCTTTTTTGATATGCTTGTTTTCACCATTATCAAAGTGAAGGAGATCCATCCTGGAAGAAAAAAAATGTGACACATTTTGATCCAGTGTCAAACACTCTCAGGTCAGGTTAGTTACAGGTGAAAGTTACTTTCTGCATTGTCCCAACAATCTGGTTTAACTCAAAAGAGCAGTGTCTACTGCACCAGGTCCCACATCGGCTGGCAGAAAAACCTGAGGAGGAGATGAAGAGATTTTTTTACGTAGCAAATTGTTGTGATCTGGAATGCACTGCCTGAAAGGGTGGTGGAAGCAGGTTCAGTGGTAAGTCTCAAAAGGGGACGAGGTAAACACTTAAAAAGGAAGAATTTACAGGGCTATAGGGACAGAGTGAGATGGGGAGAGTGAAACTAATTGGATAGCTCTTTCAAATAGCCAGCACAGGTACAATGGGCCGAATGGCCTCTTTCTGTGCTGTATAATTCAATGATCAGACCTTCCGTGTGTGATGCTGCCAATTAAATGCAAATTGATCCTTAATTGGGGACAGGTTTGTTTCTGAGGACTTGTGGACACTCACTGTGATTTGAGCCTGCCCACACCCAGTTTATATATTATTGTTAGAACCTGTGGAGAGATGAGACTTTCAACCCGTCAGTCTAAAGCTGGACTGACTTCCAGAACATACAGATTAAAGGACAGATTGCACAAGGACACTTTGTTACCTGTTTACTCGCTCGTACCATCACTTTCTCCTTTTCTATTCTGACCTGTGGAGATGAATGTCATTATTAGAGAGTATCCTTACATGGCACAGATATAATATATCGAGGTGCTGAGATACCCAGGCACCAGGAGTACAATGATATTGCAGCTACATTTGGTGTATTTAAGAGGAAGCTCGATAAGTAAATGAGGGCGAAAGGAACAGACTGGCATGTTGATGGGGGAGGCTCGTGTGGAGCATAACTGTCTGTTTCTGTGCAGTAAATTCAAATAGCGGAAAATGGTTGGGATTGTTGGGGGGAGGGGGTTAAAAATTGAAAATCACATAAAGACAATCCTAACCCACTGCTTTTATGGTGGCTGCTTGTGAGGCACAACTGTGTCTTGCTCTCAAGAGACAGAACGATGGTTATAATATTTAAACCAGGCTCCCACAGTGCAGCTGGGATCCTGATTAAAATTTAACCCAGCAGCTAAATGGAGACGGGAATAGCCGGATCAAGCATGTTTGTCATAGCACTGTCTGTGAGTCAGGAGGTGTGTGAGCGCACTCCCATCCCCCCACCCTCAACCCCAGCTTTTCAGGCAAATGTTTTGCCAGAATTGGCTGCCCACCACCCCCCCCCCCCCACCCCCCACCCCAAATGCATGATCCTAAGCCCGATGCCCTGGCAATCTGTCCCGAACCTGCCTTAAGCCCCCTGACCTTTGCTGATTGCCAGGAATCGTCCCTAATCTTCTGCCACTGGTTTTCCTGAAAGGTGGGCAGGAAACAGAATTTAAAAAGTAGAGGTGCTGTCACTAACTTGGGCAGGAAGCCCACATTCCCGGGATTTTCATATTCCCTCCACCCCCTGCAAGCACACACTGTCCCGGCCTTCCAATAAATATCAGAGCCCTCGTAATTCCATGCAATACTTTCTGACCCTGTGTCACACCAGGCTGCTTTTTTGTGATCACTGGAGCTTCTATCCTTCAGTGGTGGCTGTTTCTTTGCTTAAACATTTTAAGCTTTATGCTTTTGTTAAACTAGTGGTTAGCAGTTTACAATTAGCTGAAACTGCATTGTTGAATAGGGGTAATTTTGACTCTGTGCAACAGTGTAGAACAGGTGACAGCAAATCGGCTGCCTGTTTTACATCTCTCCTGATTATTATTACCATTGAATATCAATGAATCCTACTCATGTGGAGCACTATCACCAACAAGAATTGAATGGGCCAAATGGTCACTTTCTGAAGTTCTACATAAATGTCCCGGGGAAGATTTAGCACCTTCAGGAGAGACTGGAGTAAAAGAGAAGCTCTCAGAATAGATGGCATGGCACATGTGTGAACCAGAGTGTTGGTCTCCATGGTGACAGAATATGGCTGTGAGCTGCGATTCCCCACGCAACAGATTCCTGACTAACAGCACAGAGACGGAGGCAGAATCATCTGAGGGTGATTTACCCAAACTGGTAACGAGGGGTGAGCCTCAGAGCAACATTGCAGACGTCTAATAATTTGGGACCTGCTCTGGGAAAGAAAGAAAAGAAAGATTTGCATTTATGTAGCACCTTTCACAACCTCAGGATGTCCGAAAGTCCTTTACAGCCACTGAAGTACTTTTGAAGTGTAGTTATTGTTCTACTGTAGGAAATGTGACAACCAATTTGCGCACGGCAAGATCCCACAAACAGTAATGCGATATTGACCAGATTATCTGCATTTTAGTGATGTTGATTGAGAGATAAATATTGGCCAGGACACTGGGGAGAACTCCTCGGCTCTTCTTTGGAATAATGCCATCGGATTTATTATTACAGTCCAAAAGAGTAGACTAGTTTAATATCTCATTTGAAAGACAGCACCTCTGACAGTGCAGCACTCCTCCAGTACTATACTGGACTGTCAGCCTTGATTTTTGTGCTCAAGATTTTGGAATGGGAATTGAACCCAGAACCTTCTGACTCAGAGGCAAGAGTGCTACCAACTGTGTCATGGCTAACACCACAGGGAACCAAGGAACAATGTATGGTGCAAGGGGGAGGGGAGGTGTTGCAACATGAGGGACAGTGCAAGCATTACCTGGAACTTGGGTAAACTGTCCAATCCGGGAAAATCTTCGATATCACCCGTTGCAATATTAAAACAGGCTCCGTGCCACGGGCACCGAACTCGCCCATTGGTCAAAACACCTGAGAATATAATACACTCCATTTATACCAAATCAAATCACTGGTACAGCCACTAATCAGAGGCTTCGTTCTCTTTATAATTTATAATTGTCAACAATATGAAAGCGCTATATACCAGGAAAACAAAAAGAATGAATCGCTCCTGCCTGCTACAGTACAGCTGGTGGGCGTTCTTGAGTCAGCTTTTGTATGTGTACATTACACACTGGGATAATATGAACAATTCACTCCCATCTGATACTGTGCAGCTTGTGTGTGCCTCACCTTTTCTAATTATTCATACTCTGGATGTAGCCAGCATTTATTGCCCATCCCTAATTGCCCTTGAGAAGGTGGTGGTGAGCTGCCTTCTTGAACTGTGCGGTGAAGGTACATCCAACGTGCTGTTAGTGAGTGAATTTCAGGGCTTTGACCCAGTGATGATGAAGGAACGGCGATATATTTCCAAGTTAGGATGATGTGTGACTTGGAGGGGAACCTGCAGGTGGTGGTGTTCCCATGCACTTGTCCTTCATGGTGATAGAGGTCATGTGTTTGGCAGGTGTGTACTATTGATAGTACACACTGCAGCCTGCTGTACCCGCATAGGCCAATCTTTCAAGATTGCCATGTGAAAAGGGAGACATGGTGAGTTCAATCTTCAAATTTAATGAGCAGAAAACTGAGGGCTGCACAGCAACTATTTTCTCCTGTCTTGTGTATGACTCAGCACTGCCTCGTTTGTTAAAGCATTTTCATCAATGCAGCCTCACTGGACTGGGATTAGCCATTTTTGGAAAGGACAGGCCACAATGTGAATGGCCAACTAATATATGTTACATTGCATTGTCCCTCACATCCTTTGAATGAACAATTCTGTAGCTTCCCTTCACACTCTCAGTCCCTGCTTTTTAACTATTGTCCTCTGGTACTTGAACCTCCTCCAGTCAACAATTTGCTGGATCAGTTTTTCAATATTCCTCATAACCTTGAACCTCATCCATGTGACTGCACACTGACCTTTTACCAGGGGTGCTCCATAATGGGGGCATTTATGTCCTATTGCACAGTATTCTCCTCTCTCTTTAATCAATAGGGCCTTGCCACAGGCCACATCCACCTCTCGCATCCTGCAGGTGCAAAGCACATGAGTCATTCACAGTCCATTTTTTAAAGCTTTTCTCCCCACCTCTCTTGCCCACGTTTGGGAACTCTTGCCTGCCTGACCCCACATACTATTGCTTAGTGCCATAGTGCAGTGGAGGACTGCTGCACAGGCCCCTGTGGTCCTTGCAATGTGCAAACGTCTCATTTTAAAATTCTTATCCTTTTGTTCAAATCCCTCAGTGAGTTCGGCCCTTCCCAGCTCTGTAACCTCCTCCAGATTTACAACCCTCCGAAATCGCCAGGCTCCTCCAGTTCTGGCCTCTTGAGCATACCCGATTATGTACAAACAACCTCCCCACCCCACCCCCCTCCACCCCCTCCCCTTCCCTCCCCTCCCCTCCCCATGCAGCCTTTCCACTCTGCTGTTGTGCTGGGATTCTACTTCTTGGTTGCAATACTGCTGCATTCCTGCTAGTGGCACTGCTGGCTTGCTTATGCCATTTTGCTGATCGCCACCTCATCAGTGAGTCAGTCGAACTGCAACCTCATTCCACGCAATCTACATCCCATTTTATTCCAGTGACATGATGAACTGGGTGGGTCTGTGTGAGGAGAAAAAGTTGTTGCTCTCAAGGTTTCACCCCGTTTCTTTCTATTTAGCTTACGCAGATGTCATCAACTTAGCCCAAACAGGACGTTCAAGGGCATTCAATATTGTGGGTTTCAATGAGTGTCAAGACAAGCAGCTCAGTAAGAATCCAACTAAATAAACAAATTGATTCTGTAATTCTGACTTTGGTCATCTCTCTAAGATGCTGTCACATGTATGACATGTTACATCATTGTATCAGTGGCAATAGAATTCTCACTGCTACTCTCTGATTTTCAGCAGGCATTCATGAAGTGGAAAATTAATAAAGAAACAAGGTAGGGCCCCAATTATAGTTAATAACTGTGAGCAAACAGTAACAATGGACTCTGGCTCTACTGTATCAGGGTCTTGATAAGAATTAAAAGCAAAATACTGCGGATGCTGGAAATCTGAAACAAAAACAAGAAGGGTCCGAAGAAGGGTCACTGACCCGAAACGTTAACTCTGCTTCTCTTTCCACAGATGCTGCCAGACCTGCTGAGTGATTCCAGCATTTCTTGTCTTGATAAGAATTGTCTGATTCTAACTGCAATCTCACCTTTTCGATCGACTCACTGGTTCCCCAGTTAAATTACAGGTGCTGTCCCATTATTATCTCAGTGCTTGCTCCTGCACTGACACTTACTGTCCATCCTGGAGCTCATTCACATGGCACACTGCCACCTCCACCATGTCCTTTGGATTCTGATAGAGGTCGACGGTGGTGGGCCGCTCCTCTATGTGCTTTGTGCTCCCGTTGGCCTTACATGTGGGCATGGGGCTGACTTTGCCATTGGGTGAAAGGCTTTCCTTCTCTTTCTCCTTCGCCTTGTCAGGGGCCATCACTTCAACTTTGACTTCAACTGAAAGATAGATAGTGACCACAAAGAAAGGTTTCAACCAGTGCCTTACTAAACGTTAAAACAGTCATAGCATGTTTTTATTAGCCATAAGAATAACAATTCTTGCTAATACAGCAATATATACCACTGGTACTCCAACATATTCCAGCAATATTGCAACAAATAACTAAGCATGTTCAAGAAATAGGATATTTGAAAGAATATGTGAAAAAAGCTTACATATTCTTCAAAATGTTCAATGATCAACTGTGTTTGCTGTGTGTGTAAGTTTATTATCTTTTTCACTTTGACTTCACTTTCTCTTGCTGTGGATTTGATGGGCTGAATGGCCTCCATCTGTGCTGCAACAATTCTGTGATTCTGATTCATTATGTCGTGGAGAGGACCCATTCAGCCAATTGACTCAATGCTGTCTCTGTGTAGAGCAGTCCAGTCCCACCCATTCCCCTGCTCTATCCCTGTAGCCCTGCAAGTTTATTTCTCTCATGCGCCTATCCAGTTTGTTTTTGAAATCATTGATCGCCTCTGCTTCCATCACTACTGTAGGCAGCAAGTTCCAGGTCATTACCACTCGCTGTGTGAAAGAAGTTCTTCCTCACATCCCCCCTTTAACTTTTGCCCAAAACGGCAAGCACCTTTGTCCCTATACACTCTTTAGAACTGTGCCATTAAGTATATATTGCCTCTCCCTATCCCTTCTGCCAAATGCATCACCTCACACTTCTCTGTGTTAAATTTCATCTGCCACCTGTCTGCCTGTTCAGCTAGCATATCTACGTCCTGTTGCAGGTGGTTCATATCATCCTCACTGTTTGCCACACCTCCAAATTTGGTATCATTGCCAAATATTGAAATTTTACTCTGTATTCCAATATCCAAGTCAATTATATATATCAAAAAAGCAGTGGTCCTAGCACTGACCCTTGGGGAAACACAACTGTCTACCATCCTCCAGTCTGAAAAATAACCATTACCCACGACTCACTGTTTTCTGTCCTTCAGCCAATTTTTTTATCCAAGCTGACACTGACCCTCCTGTTCTATGAGCCTCAATTTTGTTAACCAGCCTTTTGCTGGTACTTTGTCAAATGCTTTCTTAAAATCCTTACAGACAACATCCACTGCATTCATCAACCTTCTCTGTTACTTCATCAAAAAATTCAATTAAATTAGTCAAACATGATCTGCCTGCTACAAATCCATGCTGGCTATCCTTAATTAACTTAAACCACTCCAAATGCCTGTTAATATTTTCCCTGATCATTGTTTCTAAAACCTCACCCACCACTGATGTTAAACTGACCGGCCTGTAGTTACTAGGAATGTCCTTACACCCTTTCTTGAACAAGGGTGTCAAATTTGACACTTTCCAATCCTCTGGCACCTCCCCTGTATCTAGGGAAGTTTGAAAGGTTATGGCAAGCCCTTCTGCTATCTCCGCCCCACTTCCTTGAGTAAACTGGGAAGCAAGCCATCCGGACCAGGGGACTTATTCACTGTAAGCATAGCCAGCCTTTCCAGTATATCCTGCCTATAAATTTTCAACCATCCATAAATCCACCATCTCCACTTTTACTGATATTTTGTCTGCATCCTCTTCCTTAGTAAACACCAATACAAAATACTCATTAAGTATTCTAGCCTGGCCCTGCGCAGCTAAGTATGTATCACCCTCTTTGTCCCTAATAGACCCCACCTTGCCTCTTACTACCATTTACTATTTACATACTAGTAGAAGTATGAGGGCGGCACAGTGGCGCAGTGGTTAGCACTGCAGCCTCACAGCTCCAGGGACCCGGGTTCGATTCCGGGTACTGCCTGTGTGGAGTTTGCAAGTTCTCCCTGTGTCTGCGTGGGTTTTCTCCGGGTGCTCCGGTTTCCTCCCACAAGCCAAAAGACTTGCAGGTTGACAGGTAAATTGGCCATTATAAATTGTCACTAGTATAGGTAGGTGGTAGGGAAATATAGGGACAGGTGGGGATGTTTGGTAGGAATATAGGATTAGTATAAATGGGTGGTTGATGTTCGGCACAGACTCGGTGGGCCGAAGGGCCTGTTTCAGTGCTGTATCTCTAATCTAATCTAATCTAGAAGATTTTCGGGTTACCTTTTATGTTAACTGCCATTCTATGCTCATATTCTCCTTTTGCCAGCCATATTTTCCTCTTCACTTCCTCTGTCAACTTATTGTATTTGGCCTGGTTCTCGCTTGAAGAATTTACCTGACATGCATCATACACCCTCTTTTTGTTTCATCATATACTCTATCTCCTTCATCATCCAATGAGCCCCTCGCTTTGGTTTCCCTACTTTTCCCTGTTGTTGGAATGCATCTAGCCTGTACCTGTAAAGCATTGGTTCCTTAAAGATCACCCATTGCTCTGTTACAGATTTTCCTGTGAAATCTTGGTTCCATTTTATCTTGGCTAGATCCCTTCCCATCCCATTGAATTTAGCCCTATTCCAATTTGGAAGTTCTGCTTGAGATTGTTCCTTGCTCTTCTCTAGTACTAATATAAACCTCATGATATGATGATCACTCTCCCACAGACACTTGGTTCACTTGGCCCACCTCATTCAGATCCAGCACCAGATCCAACAATGCCTACTTCCTGGTTGGACCAAGAACATACTGGTCAAGGAAGTTTTCCTGAACACATTTCAGAAATTCCTCCCTAGCTCCTGAAAATCTGACTGTCTGACCTCAGTATCTGCTGTCGCTATGCATGATCCAGGAAACTCTTAGCCTTCCTGATGCTCCGCAGTGACTCCAGCTGCCCCTGAAGTTCGGAAACCCTGAACTTGAGCTCAAGCAGCTGGAGACACTTCCTACACGCGTGGTCCGTCAAGACACATGATCCTGTTCCAACATGGCGCAGGAATTGCAAGCAACAGGTCTCAGCTGCCCATTCATGATTTAAAGCTGCTCTATGCTAAATACTCTTATTATTATTCACTTACTGTTTTACTTATCCTGATTGAAATGTTTACTTTCCTGCTTCTTGGTTTAAACCAATGCCCCAGTTTAGAGAGATAAAAAAACAAAATACTAACCTCCCAATCATTTACCTGCTTTCCTGTGATATCACACTTTGAATTTTTTCGAACTCTTGATTCGAACGTGCTCCATTTGATCTTTATATCGCCACCTCTGCTCCTGCTCTCGTTGCTGCTGCTGCTCTGGAGTCTCAGGTCACTGCTCTCAGCTCCAATTGTGGCATCCACTCATCTCAAATGATTCCAGGGTTTTCACTGTCATTATTCCATGTGGAAGTTTATTCCACATGTTGATCACAATTTCTATGAAGAAGAATTTCCTGGTATTTGTCCTGAAAGTTACCTTTTACCAGTTTGAACCTGTGTTACCTGGTTCTGCTCCTACAGGTTAATTTAAGGTAAAGCACTTGATTGACACCCCATTCACCACCTTAAACATTCACTCCCTTCACCACCAGCGCACAGTGGCAACAGTGTGTACCATCTACAAGATGCACTGCAGCAACTCGACAAGACTCCTTCGACAGCAGCTTCCAAACCAGCAACCTCTAAAACCTAGAAGGACGAGGGCAGCAGACACATGGGAACACCACCACCTGCGAGTTCCCCTCCAGGACAAATATCATCCTGACTTGGAACTATATCATCGTTCCTTCACTGTTGATGGGTCAAAAACCTGGAACTCCCTCCCTAACAGCACTGTGGGGATACCTACACCAGATGGACTGCAGCAGTTCAAGAAGGAGGCTCACCACCACCTTCTCAAGGGCAATTAGGGATGGGAAAGAAATGCTGGCTTACACTCACATCCCATGTGAATTTAAAAAAAATTCTATATGCTTAACAATATTAGATACTTCCATTAGATCACCTCTTGAACACCTCCCTTCAAGGCTGAAAATCCCAAGTTTCTTAAGCCTTTCTAGTTATTTTAATGAGAGGCCAATTAACTGTGAAAACCCAAGTGGTTTAGAATCAGTTGGTAGATGTAATGCATGATAGCTTCTTGACCCAGTACATGAATGAAGCCCAGAAGTAATGTTCATCTGTTTGTTAATGATCCAGAAAATGTACGAAAGTTGTAACACTTCTGGGAGCAGTAAGCATGGAATGATAAAAATTGAACAGGATCTTGGAGTGAAAAAACCCAAGACCAGGGGCTGCATTTTCAGACCCCACCGAGGTCAGGAATGGAGGCAGATGAGGTCCGAAAATACTGGCGCTGGCAAGTGTGCCTGTTTCTCAACCCTGTTCCCGATGGCAGCCATTTTTGCCGAGGTGCGGGGGAGGGGTTTGGGGCTGGCAGGGTTACCCACCCCAAAGAGGCAGGTAGCCAATTATGCTCATTAAGAGCCTTGTTAACCAGAGTTAAAGGAGGCTGACAGGGATTTTCTAGTCAGCCTCCAGTTTCCTGACGCGACAGGACAGTTTAATTGCCTGGAGGAGTGCACCTTGCGGCTGGCCAGGGGCCTAGCACTCCAGGTGGGCCTACACGTCCTCCTTGCCTGCTTGGGTGCAGGTGCAACTTAAGGCCGCCCTGTAGAGGGTCTTCCCCCCTCCCCCACCCCACCCCCCCCCCCCTCCCCCACCCCTAACAGTGGTGGCCTGGCTGCTTTTTCTGCTTTTTACTTAAAATGTTAAAACCGTTGGTGAGTGGGCGTCTCTATGTTGAAGCTACTTACCCTGCTGCTCATCTCAAGCTAGAAGGCCTGTGATTGGCCCTGCAGCTTCAAGAGCCGTCCGCCACCCTTAATTATACAGGGAACCTGTCTCAATGCCAATTAAGGGAGCGGCTTGGTGAAAATCCCAAAGAGTGACTGTTTCCACCAGTGGGCAGGTTCGGGACCCAGAAACAGTCCTGACTCCTCTTTCCCGCCCCAGAGGGAAAATTCAGCTCCAGGAGTAATGGTAAAGAAATTTTAAAAATTGAAACTTAATTAAATGATAAAACAGATGAAGGGGGTTTATGAGAATACTTTATTTGAAGACATTTAGAATGCCTTTAAATACACTGGGCTGGAAATTTATTTGAGCCAAGTTTTGGGCGCAGGGGCTGCGATTCGTAACCTGCCCATGCCTGTTGGAAATGAGGTGGGCAACATGTCAAACTTATGTACCCACTTCATTTCACTGTTTGTAACGTAGCCACCACATGTCCTGGCCTCCATTACACTGCCGGTGTCCTCTGCACACCACAGGGGACCGAGTAGCATTGCAAAAAAACCACGTGCTCCAGGCAGTCTTCCCTTTTTAAAGGTGCAGTCCCTACAAAGAGGAAGCTGCAGCAAAGCACTGCAGGCCGCTGGATAATCACATTTCAGCACTGAGGGACAAGAAGGATGGCACACAAAGTGAAGGATAGGACTTCCTGCTTTAGTGACGTTACCTTGGACGCATTAGTCAGAGTCTTGGAGGCCAGGAAGGAGGCCATGTTTCCATCGGTGGGGGGGGGGGGGGGGGGGGGGCGGGAAGCCATCAAGATTGAGTCAGGGGATGGCAGCATGTGGCAAGGGTGGTTAAATGCCCAGAGTGTGGCTAACAGGGCATGGCAGCAGTGCCAAAAACAAGTTTAATGATCTCACTCTGGTGGTCAATGTGAGTGAATACATCTGCCCATTACATCCCACCCACCACACCACGCACCTGTCTCAGTGCTCAATGCATTACACCTCTATAACTCCCCCATGAACATACCTAGACATTCAGGAGTCACCTTTAACATCCTTATACTACACCTCACCCATGCACATTCCTCTACTTCCCTCCTCAAATCTACAGTCATTCAGCTGTGGAAAGTGGGATTAGGATGGATGGCTAAATGTCGGCCAGCGAGGACATGATGGGCTGAATGTCCTTCCGTGCTGTAAATTTCTATGATTCTATGAGTCCAACATCATCTCAAGGGGGGCTAGATTAAAAAGGGAAGGAAGTTATGTATCAGTTGTACAGGTCCTTGGTCAGACTTCATTTAGAACACTGCATTCAGACTTCGGCCTGGCAGCTCAGGAAGGTGTATTGATCTGGGAGTGAGTGCAATGCAGTTTCACCAGAATGATACCGAGGCTTAGAGGGTTAAGTTATGAGGACAATTTACACAAACTTGGCTTGTATTACTTTGCGTATAAAAGATTAAAAGGGTGATCTGATCGAGGTATTTAAAATGTTAAAAGGATTTAATAGCGTCGATCCAGAGAATCTATTTCCTCTGGTGGGGGAATCAAGAACGAGGAGACAGAATCTTAAAATTGGAGTTAGCCCATTCATGGGAAATAAGGAAGGACTTTTTCACACAAAGGATAGTAGAAATCTGGAATTTTCTCTTCCAAAAGGCTGTGGATGCTGGGATAATTGGAGCTTTCAAGACTGAGATCGAAAGATTCCTGTTAGCTAACGGTATCAAAGGATATGGAGATAAGGGGCTCAATCTCGTGGTCCCACTGCCGGGAACAGCGGCGGGTTTAAAAATGGCGGCCGACATGCACGGGCCATGTGCTGTCACGCCGTCACGGTCTTGAGCCCAGCGGCTCAATATCATAGGCAGGGTGTTTGCTCACCCCCACCCCCCAATACCCTGGTGGGGGCGGCCTTGGCGACGACAAAAATGATGTAAACTGTTTCTGCGCAGGCTTAGGCGCTGTTTTTAAAGGGCTGCCAGTCCTGCGAAGAAACTGCGGAGTTGCCTCTGTCCCTCCCTCAATGACGGTAAAATGCATATTTGCCCCATCTTCCCGCTCCCGCCCCCCAGCCACATTACCAATGCAGAGTTGACCCCTTCACCCCCCTACCCCCCAACACACGACACTACAAATGCAGAGTTCCCCCCTTCTCCATCTCAGTGGCGCCAGCTTTCCCTGGATGGGAAAGTGAAGGCGTGTGACTGCCGCACATCGCACTGAAGATCCGGAACTGCTCCGGTTCTCATTTTAATTCATGCAAACAGGTCATTTAAATATGTAAAGTCGGGTCCCATCCCAGAGTAACGGAGGGTCTGACACGGAGCATCCCCGCTGCCGGGGAGATCGGGCCTGGCAATCCCGGCGCCGGTTCCGTGGCAGGCCACTGCCGCTCTGATCTTTCGGTGCCCCCCACCCCCGCCACGGAGCCTAACATCACGAGGAGAACAAAATCGAGCCCAAGATGAGTAAATGGAGTTAAGGTAACGTTCAGCCATAATCTAATTCAATGGCAGAGCAGCTCGAGGGGCTGAATGGCCAATTCCTGGTCCTGTGTTCCTATCTTCACACATGCAGTCTGCAGCATCAAGTAACTTTGCGAACCCAACCCAGCAATGAATTGAAGCCTTTGCTGTGTTGATATTTGCCACTTGCACTGTGCAGCCCACATTTGCACCATATCAGTGACCTCTTTAGGGCGATTGGGCAAGCTTGACTGACAGATCTTGTCATTATTGTTTGTGTCCCATCCAAAACAGTAATGTATCTTTCTCTTCTGTACACTGACTGCCTTGCCATGCATTTCCAACATTTCACCATGAAAAACAGCCCAACGTCAAGAATGATCGAGTCGTCTTTTATGACTCTGGGCTTTGATGACAACCCACACCCAATGCAAGAATGACATTTAAAACATTGCAGCAATAAACTGGAAATATCTTGAAGGAAATCCAATTGACCAGGCTTAATAAATTATAATAAAAGCAAAATACTGCAGATGCTGGAAATCTGAAATAAAAACAAGAAATGCTGGAAATGCTCAGCAGGTCTGGCAGCATCTGTGGAGAGAGAAGCAGAGTTAATGTTTCAGGTCAGTGACCATCAGAACTGGCAAATATTAGAAAGGCAACAAGTTTTAAACAAATAAAGCGGGGGGCAAGAGAAGACCAAAGAGAAGGTGTTGATAGGACAAGGTCACAGAGAATAACTGACCAGAAGGTCATGGAGCAAAGGCAAAAGGTATGTTAATGGTGTGCTGAAAGATAAAGCGTTAGAGCAGAGAGGGTGTTAATTGACAGAAAAATGAACAGCCTGGCCCCAAGCACAAACATGAAAAAAACAGTAGGTAGGCACAGTAGAAAAAAACTAAACAAACTCAAATAAAATAAACTAAAAAAAAGAAAAAAAAACTAAAAAGAAAAATAAAAAGGGAGGCCCGTCATGCTCTGAAATTATTGAACTCGATGTTCAGTCCAACAGGCTGCCTAATCGGTAAATGAGATGCTGTTCCTCGAGCTTGCGTTGATGTTCACTGGAACACTGCAGCAATTCCAGGACAGAGATGTGAGCATGAGAGCAGGGGGGTTGTTGAAATGGACAGCAACCGGAAGCTCGGGGTCATGCTTTCGAACTGAGCGGAGGTGTTCCGCAAAGCGGTCACCCAATCTGCCAAACGGGACATATTAATGAGGATGATCTGAAAAGAACAGTAAGACGATGCGGATGACAGTGAAATAGGAGGCAAAGTAATTAATTCTGAGGATAAAAAGGAGCTACAAGAGTTTATTAATAAGATGGTGGGATGAGCAAAAAGAGGCAGATGGAATTCAAAGGCAGTGGGTGAAAGCAAACAAGAGTTTAAATGGGAGAACAGTGGGTGATGTTGAAAAAAGAGGGGTTTGAGGGTTCAGGTTAAAAGAAGCACCTGAAGTGGGTGAGGCCATCAAACAAGTAATAGACTTCTGAGTTGATGGCAAGAGGCATAGAATATTAAAGTTTAGATATTATGATAAGTCTACATAAGATCAGAATTGGAGCACGGTACAGTTTTAGTTCTGATGAAGACACAGTTCTGATGAAGAGTCACAGACTTGCGATGTCTGTTTTTCTCTCCACAGATGCTAGCCTGACCTGCTGCGTATTTCCAGCATTTTCTGTTTTTCTTACATAGTTTTAGGTTCAAAGTTATAGGAAGGATGTCGAGGCAATAGAGAGGTTACAGCATAGATTCACCAGGATGTTGCCAGTTTTGAAGAAATACAAATATAAACAGAAACTTGGAAAAATTGAGCATGTTTTTGTTAGAACAAAGATTCTGAAGTGACTTGATAGAGATGTTTAAAATTATGAAATGATGGGACAGGGTAGATAGAAATAAACCATTTGTGATGATCGGGGGCTCATGTACAAGGGGACATAGATATGAAAAAATAAAGGAGAGTTGGGGCAGGGAGAGTCTTGTGAGACTGTGGGAATACACTGTAGAGTTAGTAATTGAAGCCGAGATCATGTCAACATTTAGGAATTGCTTAGAGAGGTGGTTGAATGATAGGGGGATAAAGTGACAAGGGAAAAGAGCAGACAGATCAGATTAAGACGACATCAATCGAAAATAAAAACAGAAAATTCTGGAAGCACTCAGCAGGTCAAGCAGCATCTGTGGAGAGAGAAACAGAATTAACGGGCTGAATTTTGCCACCGAGGAACAAGTCCTGCTGCCGGGGTTGAAAATGGGAGCCAGCCCTTCTCTGGCGGGGGTTGGGTGTGCAGGGGGAACCTGGGGTGGCATTTTACTGGCGGCGGCCAA
This sequence comes from Heterodontus francisci, assembly GCF_036365525.1. Taxonomy (NCBI): domain Eukaryota; kingdom Metazoa; phylum Chordata; class Chondrichthyes; order Heterodontiformes; family Heterodontidae; genus Heterodontus; species Heterodontus francisci. The sequence continues at coordinate 53,654,959 of NC_090393.1, forward strand.
TTAACAGGCTGCTGCCAAGGCCACCGTCCAATTGAGGATGGCGGCCCCCCCCACCATCCACCCCCTGCCCAGAGCCCAATCAGAAGGCCAGCAGCTCAGCTGCCTCAGCAGTGCCACTGCTAGTGGTGCCAATGCCAAGGCACCCTCGAAGACATGTAAGTTTTTTTGAGGAAGCTGAGGCCCTAAAAGCAAACCCCAGCGATTGGGTGGTGCAGGGTTATTACAGCAGTGGTGACCTAGGTGTGGGGGCGGTCATTGCCACCCGGGTACCCCTCTGTGGGCAGGGGAGTTCCCATCAAGGAGGGCACTACTTCCTCTCACCCCCACCACCCCCACCCTGCAACAGGAGTCTGCTGGGAGGCTGCCAGGGTTTGCCTGGTGGTCTCCCCACTTGATGGCGAGCCCTCCCTACACGGGAAAAATTCCTGCAGGGGCCGGAGGTGGCCTTTACTTGGGCCCTTAAGTGGCTCAATTGGTCACACTGGGTGTCCCCACTGCTGAGGTGCCCGTTGCTGGTAATACGTCATGCAGGCGGGAAGACGTTGGGCTCCCCTCCCGACACCTACTCCTGCCATATTGCAAACCTCTCCCGCCTCCCAGCCAGTCTCCAAAGGGCTGGAAAATTCAGCCCAACATTTCAGGTCAATGATCCCTCATCAGAACACCGTTCACTGAAAGGTCAGCTACCTGAAACATACGGCTGGATTTTCCCTGCAGGCTTCTGAACCCTGTCTAGAGGCTCCAATGTGGGTCAGTCGCCCGCACTGTGTGGGAAACAGTCACTCATTGTGATTTTCCCTGGGGCGGCCAATTAATGGCCAGAGGACAGGCTCACCGTCTTTAGTTAGATGGTGGGCAGGCTCTCATAGCTGGAGGGCCTATCAGAGGCATTCCAGCTTGAAAGCAGCAGCAGGCTGCAATGGAAGGTAAATAAGGGAGAGGGTGTTTCAAAATGGAGGTGTCCTTTCTTCAACCTTTTAAATTTAAACTAAAAAGTGGCTTTTGCAGCCTGGCCACCAGTGTGGAGTGGTAGGAAGCAGGTGGGGAAGCCCCTCTACAGGGCAGCCTGCAACTACTGCTGCATCCAGGCTGGCACGGAGGACCTATAAGTCTGCAGACCGTCTCCTGGCAGTTAAACAGGTCCCTGGTGCCTGTGGAGGCCAACTAGAAAATCCCAGCCAGCCTCCTTCAATTGGCCTTAAGTGCCCCTAATGAGTTGGACTGGCTACCTGCCACGTCCAGGCAGGTAGCCCTGCTGCCCCCCCCACCCCAGCCTGTCTCTGGGAAAATGATCTGGGGCCAGATGGATATGGGGAACCAACACACAGGTTGGCGTCACTATTTTCAGTGCCCACCTGCTTGTATTCCCGACCCTGGCATGATCTAAAAGTCAGATCCCATTAACTATATTTGTTGCGTCAAGAATAAACACAGTCACAGACTGGTTGGATCGAACGATTTGTTTTAAACATTGTAATTTCTGTTGGCAGGAAAAAAGACAGAGGCGCAAGGGGAGAGCCAACTGTGCAACAGCCCCAACAAACAAATTTCTCTGCAGCACCTGTGGAAGAGCCTGTCACTCCAGAATTGGCCTTTATAGCCACTCCAGGCGCTGCTTCACAAACCACTGACCACCTCCAGGCGCGTATCCATTGTCTCTCGAGATAAGGAGGCCCAAAAGAATTTCTATATAATGTCTGAAAGGGACAGGGAGATGATGATAAAGTCCTCTGTTTAATTGTGAGTTGGCAGTGCTTTCCTGTGATGATCTCGATTTGAAGCTATGCTGTTCAGCTTTAAGGTTGATGCAGACGGGAGCCCGCTGTGTCTCACAGACCAGCAAATCTGCTGACCATCAGAAATGAGGCTGCTGCATTCTGCTGTTCAGGATTTTACCTACTGTGTGAAATTTTAATTAGGAAATTTAACGGGAGAGCAAAGTCACAGGGCTTGAAGGGCCTTCAATCATTTTGCATAGTTAGTCTGCAATTGCATTACACTAGTTAACCTGGCTTTTTGGCCATGCTGTTCAGAATACGAAAGAGCCATTGCACAGTGTATGGGATGGATAATAATATTTACATCTCGCAAGCTCGTGACTTGTTTTTGCTTCAGCTCATGATCTCTCCTTTACATGCTTTTATAATTTCACCCTAACGGGAGGTAACTGGCAATGTCATAGTTACAATCCAGAGTGACTGCAACAGTTTTTTCTTCCCTGTCCCCTTGAAGTAGAGTAAATGAGAAATTGAGTTGGATTCTCCTTCAGGAAAACGGTGCTGAATTGGGTGCCAAGGCCTAACACTGCTTCCATGCCCTGACCTCACATTCCCCACTGGAATGTTGGCCTTTATCTCAAGTGGGCTGGAGTACAAAGGTTGTGGGTGGGGGGCAGAAGTGATGCTACAGTTGTATGACGTTTTGGTCAATGCATCTCAGGAAGAATATATGGTCCTTGGAGAGTGTGCAGTGCAGATGGACCAGAATGATACCAAGGCTACAAGGGTTAAATTATGAGGGCAGGTTGCATAGACTATGCTTGCATTCCCTAGAGTATAGAATATTAAGGAGTGATCTAGTTGAGTTGTTTGAGATGGGTAAAGTAATTGATAGTGTAGATAGGGAGAAACTATTTCCTCTGGTGGGGCAGTCCAGAACCAAGGGGCATAACCTTAAAATTAGAGTTAGGCCTCTCAGAGGTGAATTCCAGAAGTACTTTTTCCTCATAGACTGTAGTGGAAATCTGGAACTCTGTCCCAGAAAGCTGTTGAGGCTGGGACGAGAAGGATGGGAGTCAGCAGATAATTTCAAAACTGAGACGGATTGATGTTTGTTGGGTAAGGGTATTAAGGGATATGGAACCAAGGCAGGTAAATGGATTTAAGCTTAAATCAGCTATGATCTACCTGAATTGTAGAACATGCTCAAATGGCTGAATGGCCTACTCCTCTTCCTATGCTCCACATTGGCTTTCACCTCTGAGGCATGAGGTTTGTCCAGTCCAGTGATGAACATGTTGTGGCCTTCCAAATTTGTGCCTATCTTTCCTGCAACTCCATGTCTGAGTTTCTCCAGGTCTCTGCCCTGCCACTGTACTGAAATGGCCCCCAACAAAGTCATAAATAACCTCCTCTGAGGCTTTGAGGCATTCCCTTCTTCAGCTTTCTGCAGTGTTGGACACATTGATTGACTAATCTCCTCCAATGCTTCTTCTCCATTGGTCAGATCCAGTGGGACACCCCTCACTTACCTATCCAATCACAGGCACCGCATTGTAACACCGTCCACCTCTACCTCCACCTCAACCCATCTGCTGCTGAATCTCTCATCTGTGCACTTTTCAGCTCTGGATCTGACAGTTCCAGTGCTATTCTGGCTGGTCTTCCACCCTCCACCCTCTGTCAAAGTCAGTTTATCCAAACCTCTGATACCTGTTGCCTATCCTGCCCCAAGTCCTGCTGACTAATCACCCTTGTTTTCACTGTTGCTCAAAACCTCCTATACAAAATTTTCATCCTCTTGTTTAAATCCCTTTTTTTTATTCGTTCATGGGATGTGGGCATCGCTGACTAGAACAGCATTTATTACCCATTCCTACTTGCCCTTGAGAAGGTGGTGGTGAGCCGCCTTCTTGAACTGCTGTGGTCCTTGGAGTGTAGGTACAGCAACAGTGCTGTTAGGAAGGGAGTTCCAAGATCTTGACCCAGTGACAGTAAAGGAATGGCGATATAGTTCCAAGTCAGCATGGTGTGTGACTTGGAGGGGAACTTGCAGGTGGTGGTGTTCCCATGCATGTGCTGCCCTTGTCCTTCCAGGTGGAACAGGTCATGGGTTTGGAAGGTGCTGTCTAAGGAGCTTTGGTGAGTTGCTGCAGTGCATCGTGTAGTTCGTACACACTGCTGCCACTGTGCGTTGGTGGTGAAGGGAGTGAATGTTGAAGGTGGTAGATGGGGTGCCAATCAAGTGAACTGTTTTGTCCTGGATAGTGTCGAGCTTCTTGAGTGTTGTTGGAGCTAGGCATCCAGGCAAGTGGAAAATATTCCATCACACTCCTGACTTGTACCTTGTAGATGATGGACAGGCACTGGGGAGACAGGAGATGAGTTAACCACAGTATTTATGCAGCTGGTCCAGTTCAATTTCTGGTCAATGGTAACCCCTAGGATGTTGTTAGTGGGGGATTCAGCAATGGTAATGCCATTGAACATCAAGGGGAGATGATTAGATTATCTCTTGTTTGAGATGATCATTACCTGGCACTTGTGTGGCACAAATGTTACTTGCCACTTATCAGCCCCAGCAAGTTTCTTGCTGCATCTGGACACAGGCTGCTTCAGTATCTGAGGAGTCATGAATGATGCTGAACATTGTGCAATCATCAGCGAATATCCCCAACTCTGATCTTATGATTGAAGGAAGGTCATTGATGAAGCAGCTGAAGATGGTTGGGCCTAGGACACTACCCTGAGGAACTCCTGTATTGTTGAGCAAGTTCCGCTTGATAGCACTGTTGACAACACCTTCCATCACTTTACTGATGATTGAGAATAGTCTGATGGGGTGGTAATTGGCCGCTGGTTGGAGTAGTCCTGCTTTTTGTGTATAGGACATACTTGGGCAATTTTCCACATTGCCGGGTAGATGCCAGTGTTGTAGCTGTACTGGAACAGCTTGGTTAGGGGCGTAGCAAGTTCTGGAGCACATGTCTTCAGTATTATTGCCGGAATGTTGTCAGGGCCCATAACCTTTGCTGTATCCAGTGCCTTTAGCCATTTCTTGATATCACGTGGGGTGAATTGGATTGGTTGAAGACTGGCATCTCTGATGCCAGGGACCTAAAGAACAGGCCAAGATGGATCATCTTTTCAACCTGTCTGGCTGAAGATTGTTGCAAGTGCTTCCTCCTTAACTTTTGCACCAATGTGCTGGGCTCCCCCATAGTTGAGGATGGGGATATTTGTGGAACCTCCTCCTCCAGTTAGTTGTTTAATTGTCCACCACCATTCATGACTGGATGTGGCAAGACTGCAGAGCTTAGATCTTATCCATTGGTTGTGAGATCGCTTAGCTCTGCCTATCGTATGCTGCTTTCGCTGTTTGGCTCGCAAGTAGTCCTGTGTTGTAGCTTCACCAGGCTGACACTTCATTTTGAGGTATGCCTGGTGCTCCTGTCATACCCTCCTGCACTCTTCATTGAACCAGGTGGTTCCCCCACCTTGATGGTAATGGTAGAGTGGGGGATATGCCAGACCATGAGGTTACAGAATGCGGTTGAGTATAATCCTACTGCTGCTGATGGCCCACAGAGCCTCATGGATGCTCTGTTTTGAGTTGCTGGATCTGTTTGAAATCTATCCCATTTAGTACATTGGTAGTGCCACACAACACAATGAAGGGCATCCTCAATGTGAAGATGGGGCTTTGCCTCCGCAAGGACTGTGCGATGGTCACTCCTATGAATACTGTCATGGACAGATCCATCTACAACAGGCAGATTGGAGAGGACGAGGCCAAGTAGGTTTTTTCCTCTTGTTGGTTCCCTCACTACCTGCCGCAGACCCAGTCTAGCAGCTATGTCCTTTAGGACTAGGCCAGCTCAGTCAGTCATGGTGCTACCGAGCCACTCTTGACGATGGACATTGAAGTCCCCCACCCAGAGTACATTCTGTGCCCTTGCCACCCTCAGTGCTTCCTCCAAGTGCTGTTCGACATGGAGGAGTACTGACTCATCAGTCGAGGTGGGGATGGTAGGTGGCAATCAGCAGGAGGTTTCCTTGCCCACTTTTAGCCTGATGCCATGAGACTGCATGGGATCTGGAGTCAATGTTGAGGACTCCCAGGGCAACTCCCTCCTGACTATATACCACTGTGCCGCCACCTCTAGTGGGTCTGTCCTGCTGGTGGCACAGGACATACCCAAGGATGGTGATGGTGGTGTCTGGGACATTATCTGTAAGGTAAAATTCCGTGACTATGACTATGTCAGGCTTGACTAGTCTGTGGGACAGCTCTCCCAATTTTGGCACAAGCACCCAGATGTTAGTAAGGAGGACTATGCAGCGTTGACAGGGCTGGCTTTGCCGTTGTTGTTTCCAGTCCCTAGGTCGACGCCAGGTGGTCTGTCTGGTTTCATTCCTTTCCTTAGACTTCGTAGCGTTTTGATACAACTGAGTGGCTTGCTAGGCCATTTCAGAGGGCCTAGAGTCAATCACATTGCATGGCCTCATCTATGCCTTTCTTTGTAACCTCCTCCAGCCCAATAACCTCACCCCAGAACTCTCCATTCTTCTGACTCTGGCCTCCTGTGCACCTCTCCTTTCCTTTGGCCCACTGGGTCCTAAGCTCTGGAATTCCCTCTATAAACCTCTCCTCTTCCCACCTCTCTCTCTCCTCCTTTAAGACAGTTCTTAAAACTCATCTTTTTGACCATTATTTTGGTCACCTGTCCTAATATCGGCTTCTTTCACCCAGTGTTTATTTACATACGAACATACAAGCGTACGAATTAGGAGCAGAAGTAGACCATTCGGCCCCTCGAGCCTGCTCCACCATTCAATAAGATCATGGCTGATCTGTTTTTGTCTCCAATTCCACACTCCCATCTACCCCCGATAACCTTTGATTCCCTTGCCTAACAAGAATCTATCTATCTCCGCCTTAAAAATATTCAATGACCCCGCCTCCACCACCTTCTGAGGCAGAGAGTTCCAAAGTCGCACAACCCTCAGAGCGAAAATTTTTTAAAACATTGCCCCCTAGTTCTGGACTCACCCACAAGAGGAAACAAGTCCAGTCTGCCCAACCTTTTCTCATAAGACAACCCACTCATTCCAGGTATCAATCTAGTAAACCTCTTCTGAACCATCTCCAATGCATTTACATCCTTCCTTAAATAAGGAGACCAAAACTGCACACAGTATTCGAGATGTGGTCTCACCAATGCTCTGTGTAAATGAAGCATAACATCCTTACTTTTATTTTCAATTCCTCTCGTAATAAAGGAAAGCATTCCATTAGCTTTCTCTATCACTTGCAATACCTGCATACTAACATTTTGTGACTCATGCACTAGAACACCTAGATCCCTCTGCACCTCAGAATTCTGCAGTCATTCTCCGTTTGAGTAATACTCTGCTTTTTTATTCTTTCTGCCAAAGTGAACAACTTCACATTTTCCCATATTATACTCCAGATTTTTGCCCACTCACTCAACCTATCTATATTGGTCTGCAACCTCTTCACGACATACTTTCCTACCTATCTTTGTGTCATCTGCAAAATTAGCTACCATGCCATCATTCTCCTCATCTAAGTCATTGATATAATATTTCCATCCAATTATACTCCGGTGAAGTGCCTTGGGATGTTTTGCTACATTATTGTTAATGAGAAGAATGTCATCTCGCTCTGACAGATATAAGGTTCCTAATGTGAAATGAGTTCAAGGCATCTCTCACCATAGACTCTAGTCAAGTGAGCCGCAGTACAATATCTTCAACAACTAAATTGTGAGCCTCACCCGGGGCAACCTGCCTGTGCAATGAAAATATTATACCGCTGCAGGTGGGAGTGACCTTCGCAGCTCGGAGTAATAGAAGGAACTTTACTCAGCATCTATCCTATGCTATATGTGGCAGAGGTTTGCTTGATGCTGACACTGGAAAGTTATGCATTTTCCAGCACTAAGAAAGAAAGAACAACTTGCATTTATATAGCACCTTTCACAACCTCAGGATGTCCCAATGGACTTTACAGCCACTGAAGTGCTTTTGAAGTGTGGTTAGTGTTGTAATGTAGGAAATGCAGCAGCTTATTTGCACACAGCAAGATCCCACAAACAGCAATGAGATAATGATCAAATAATCTCTTTTTGGTGATGTTGGCTTTGAGGGATAAATATTGGCCTGGACACTGGGAAGAACTCCTCTGCGCTTCTTTCGAATAGTGTCTTAGAATCTTTTACATCCACCTGAGAGGACAAACAGGGCCTCAGTATAGCATCTCATCTCCGGCAGTGCAGCACTCCCTCAGAAGTTGCACTGGAGTGTCAGCATAGATTTTGTGCTCAAGTTTCTGGAGTGGGACTTGAACACGCAACCTCCTGACTCAAGCAAGAATGTTAAACCTTATGATTCCTGTTACCTTGATGAGCACAAAATTTAAACTCAAGAAAAAAGTCAAAGCAAGATGGAGAGGAGGCACTGAAGATCTTCTTAACTTGTTGATTTCTGGTGAAGAGTCTGTCCCTTTAATGGGCTGGGTAAGTGTGGAAAGTTATTCCTTGCCCTTAGTCCCCGAATAAACACAAAGAAGATTCTTACAGCCCATTCCCGGATGCCTCTGCAGCTAAGAAGGTTGAAATTAAAGCACACAGTGGTAACTTTGTTCTGACTTCCTGAGCCATGCTGCGTTTGATAATCCCTCTCTGTAATCCTTCAAGTGCCAAACTTTACAGCTGCTGATTAGTTCTCTGCGAGTTGCTGACTAGGAGCTATCCTCTGCTCCAACTATTCCCATAACACACTTCCCATCTACACTCCAAGTTGCCAGTTCCCATTTTGAGTTCCTCCCTTTCCTCTTATCTGTGGCTCCGTTGGTAGTGCTCTCACCTCTGAGTCAGAAGGCTGTGGATTTAAGTCCCACTCCGGAGGCTTGGGTGCAAAAATCTAGGCTGATACTCCAGTGCAGTACTGAGGGAGTGCTGCACTGTTGGACATGCTGCCTTTTGAATAAGGTATTAAACTGAGACCCTTGTCTGCCCTCTCAGGTAGACATAAAAAATCCCATGTCCCTATTTCACAGAAGAGCAGAGCAGATCTTCCCAAAGTGCTGGCCAATATTTATCCCTTGATCAACATTACTAACACAGATTATATGGTTATAAGATGCTATATATATACAAATCTTACTTTCTTGTTCATTTTTCTCTTCCTTGTGATCGGCAGCAGAAGTTTGATGGGGCAAAACGTTCATCCTCCCCCATCTGATCTGCCGCGAATGCAAGTGAAATTTCCATGCTCATCCTCATTTAAATATTTTGGTGAGTTCCTGCCAGTATTACTGTCTGCACTTAGGAGTTCCCCACTGTTAGAGGTTCAGGGGGAATGGGGATGGCGTCAATAAATGGCAGTTGCTGCAGGAGTCAAACACCTGCAGCAACTTAAAGGGCCAGGTAGCCTCAAAGAAAAGAATATATAGTGAAGCCTCCAATAAAGTTCACAAGAGCCAATTATGCAAACCTGGCAATCCGACAATTGGCAATCCCACCCATTAAGCATTCACGGATGATCCACTCCTCCTGCCCTTGTCTAATGTCTGTACTCTTATGGCCTTTTTAGCATTCAGCACAGTTGAGGTGATAGTGACAAGAAACATGACAGTATGGAGCTGGATTTTCTTCCATTTGGTCGATTAACAACTAACCCACTGGATTTTCTTCCTTGGTCCTTCATTTGCTCTGTGGGAGAGGTTCGGAGCGATAGTGCCACCACTGGGAGGGAAACAGGTTCAGTACTGGTGTGACTGGTGCGACCTTTAAAAGCTGCGGCCAGCTATAGGGCACTTTCCACTTTTCCAACACCAGCCAGTCCCAGACATTACAGGTGCATTAGGCAGAGGGGACTGGATGGATGGGGAATCAGCAGTAAGAAGGGCTGCCAAGTTTTCAGATGCATCTGTGGAAATTCTGGACAAAGTCAGGACCAGAATAGAGAAACATCAGAGGAGGTGGTAGAAACTATCAATGCAAACGCTTCCACCCGAAGAATTGCCACAGGAAGAGGTTCAATGGCCTCTCAAGGGTATCCAAGGTAAGCCAAGGCACTGTTGCCAATTCACATCCTCTATCAATGATAGAACCTTCACTCACATTCCTACCTATCAAACTCTTTCTCACTCAGCACCTGGGTGTCAGGGGAACTCATCTATGCAAAGAGTAACACAAAAACCATTCTGGGAACTCGCATTGCTTGACACACAAGTTTCTGCTCATTTCAAGAAGCAATGGGGACAAGAGATAACTTTTGTCTTTACTGCAATCTGAGAGATTGGATTGCCCACCTGTTTTAGAATCAACCTGATTTTTATTCCATTGATGGGGTGAAGATGAAATTTTTCCCAAAGCACATCCAGTTCTCATCATCAGGAGACATGTGTGGTCATAGGGGGATGTATCCATAGCACTCAACATGCCTTGAACATAGTCTTCTCTCCTTCCAAAGAAATAGGTGGCTCATAACCAGCACCAGACAATGCAGCCAGGGAAGGAGCAACATCACTGAAAACTCTCAGTTCAGCATGAACAGGAGCAATGCAAATCAGTTGGACAGAAGGAGAGACTGTGGGAGATAGGTAAAGGTTGGAGGTGAGGTGGCAACACAAAGTTGCTCATCGTTGATATCGGTAGCTTTATGTGCTTTCTCTAGGTTTTGCAATGCCTTAATGGCTAAGGGATTGTCATTGTGTGGCCAGCTGAATAAGCTTTTATATGCTTTGCATCAAAAAGGGTGACTTGCATGGAGAGGCCAGATGCTGCAATGACCACTCAAGCTCTTGCAGGACAGAATCTGCTGGCATGTTCAGATCCTCAACTGCTGCCACTTCATCATCAAATCTATCTTGGCATCTCACAGCACCAGCCCAGTTGCCCATTCATGATGTCGTACATAATGAATCATTGGGTTTTCACTGGATGAAGCACTGATCACTCGTGAGAATGAAGACCTGAGATTGGAAGAGATATAGAATACCGTTCCTCATGGAGGCAGCTGAGCAGTCTAGGGACCCAGATCATATAGAACTAGTTTTCAAAAGAACCATGATTAGTGAGTGTCAAAGGACAAAGTTCAAAGGGAGTGCCCTAGCAAAAAGGAAGATGGTTGTGGTTATTGGAAGTCAATCATCTCAGTCCCAGGACATCACTGCAGAAGTTCCTCAGGGTAATGTCCTTGGCCCAATGTTCAGCACAACTCACAACTCCTCAGATAGTGAAGCAGACTGTGTCCATATGCAGCAAGACCTGGACAACATCCAGGCTTGGGCTGATAAGTGGCAAGTAACATTCGCATCACATAAGTGCCAGGGAATGTCTATCCCAGACAAGAGAGAATCTAACCATCTCCCTTGACATTCAATGGCATTACCAACTCTCTTCCTAACAGCACTGTGGGTGTGCCCACACCCCAAGAACTGCAGCGATTCAAGAAGGCAGCTCACTACCAACTTCTCAAGGGTAATTAGGGATGGGCAATAAATTCTGGCATAGCCAGCGATGCCCACGTCCCCTGAACAAATAAAAAAAAATCTTGTGCAGGTTGTGGAATTTGCTTCCATGCGTATATTTGAGATGATGGAGAACTGGGAGGAGTCCACGAACCATGCCTACAGAAAGTTGCCCACAAATTGGTAGCACACACGGCTGCCACTGTCTGCTGGTGGTGATGCTGCTTTGTCCTGGATGGTGTCGAGCTTCTTGAGTGTTGTTGGAGCTGCACTCATCCAGGCAAGTGGAGAGTATTCCATCACACTGACTTGGAACTATATCGCCATTCCTTCACTGTCGCTGGGTCAAAATCCTGGAATTCCTCTTGAACAGCACTGTGGGTGTACCTATACACCAAGGACTGCAGCGGTTCAAGAAGGCAGCTCACCACCACCTTCTCAAGGACAATTAGGGATGGACAATAAATGCTAGGCTTGCCACAATGCCCACATCCCATGAACCTTGTAGATGGACAGACTGTGGGGAGTCAGGAGGTGAGTTACTCGCCACAGAATTCCCAGCCTCTGACCTGCTTTTGTAGCCACAGTATTTATGTGGCTGCTCCAGTTAAGTTTCTGGTCAATGGTAACCCCCAGGATGGTGATGCTGTTGAATGTCAAGGCGAGATGGTTAGCTTCTCTCTTGTTGGAGATGGTCATTGCCTGGAACTTGTGTGGTACGAATGTTACTTGGCCCAAGCAAGAATGTTGTCCAGGTCTTGCTGCATGCAGGCACTGACTGCTTCAGTATCTGAGGAGTTTCCCAGTCCCTTCATATGGTGTGATGGTATTTCCTCTGCCAACATCCAACTTCCAAAAGTTGCAAGCATAGACAGTAATGAACAAAGAATTCTGTGCTTGAGCCATGTTTACGTTGCCTAAACCTTTCACCCAAGGGTGCTTAAAATCCATTCAACCTATCCACAACTACTCTTAATATGGTGTCTACCCTTTGTGCCAGCTACCTTACTTAATTGAGAGCCTAGTCTACTATTAGTAGGTGCATTCTGAATGAGATGAGCTTCAGCGATGCATGACTAGGATGGTTCCCTTGGTGCCTTATTAGCCTGAGATAATTTTAGTTTCAACAAAACAACTGTCCCAGTGGAACCAGCTTCCAACAGCCTTCCTCTGACACTGGCAACCAGGGCAGGAGCATGTCCGAACCTCCCTCTGATGCAATCATTGCAGGAGGTTTAAAGGAAGCAGAATCAGTGTCACTTTCTGGAGAAAACGGTAACATTTACACTCATACCTGGCTGATTTCTGCTGCTGGACACAAGCTCAGAGATGCTATTGGTCGATGACATTGCAGACCAAATAGTCACAATTAGGTCTTGGTAGCCTTGTGAAAGTTTTCTATTGAAAGTATCCATGACAACACTGTCACTCCAGAAGGCAAGGAAATTACGGGTGCATATGTTGTTTGGCAGGATCCAGTTGCAAACAAGTTCAGGACAGTGGCAACCTTGACGGGTACGGCTAATGCTAGTCACCTAGTGAAAGTGGGTTGCAAAGCATCAACCAGCAGTTGACAAATTCCCTCTGGAGCTAAACTGAGACTTCTGAAGCACTAAGTAAGATCTTCTTGCACCGTAAACCATGGTGATTGAATATTATGTGCATGGCCTCACCCCTCCTATCTCTGTAGCCTCCTACAGACCTACAACATTTTGAGAGCTCTGTCATCCTCCAATTCTGGCCTCTTGTATGTCCCCCACTTCCTTCACTGCACCATTGGTGGCAGTGCCTTTTGTTGCCTATGTTCTGAAATTCCCTCCCTAAATCTCTTTGTCTCTCTACTTTTCCCTCCTCTTTTAAGACACTCCTTAAAACTTACCTCTTTGACCAAACTTTTGGTCAACTGTCCTAATATCTTCTAAAGTTTTTTTAAAATTCTTTCACAGGATGTGGGCATCGCAGGCTAGGCCAACATTTATTGCCCATCCCTAATTGCCCTTGAGGAGAAGGTGGCGGTGAGCTGTCTTCTTGAACCGCGGCAGTCCATGTGGGGTAGGTACACCCACAGTGCTGTTTGGAAGGGAGTTCCAGGATTTTGACCCAGTGACAGTGAAGGAATGGTGATATAGTTCCAAGTAAAAGATGGTGCGTGACTTGGAGAGGAACTTGCAGGTGGTGATGTTCCCTTGTCTGCTGCCATTGTCCTTCGAGGCGGTACAGGTCACAAGTTTCGAAGGTACTTTCGAAGGAACCTTGGCAAGTTTCTGCAGTGCATCTTGTAGTTGGTACACACTGTTGCCACAGTGCATTGGTGATGGAGAGTGTGAATGTTTAAGATGGTGGATGCGGTGCCAATCAAGCGGGCTGATTTGTCCTGGATGGTGTTGAGCATCTTGAGTGTTGTTGGAGCTGCACTCAACCAGGCAAGTGGAGAGCATTCCATCACACTCCTGACTTGTGCCTTGTAGATGGTGGACAGGTTTTGGGGAGACAGCAGGTGAGTTATTCGCTGCAGAATTCCCAGTCTCTGACCTGCTGTTGTGGCCACAGTATTTATGTGGCTGGTCCAGTTCAGTATCTGATCAATGGTAACCCCCAGGATGTTGATAGTGGGGGATTCAACAATGGTAATGTCATTGATGTCAAGGGGAGATGGTTGGATTCTTTCTTGTTAGAGATGGGCATTGCCTGGCACTTCTGTGTCACAAATGTTACTTGCCACTTATCAGCCTCAGCCAGAATGTTGTCCAGGTCTTGCTGCATATGGACACGGACTGCTTCAGTATCTGAGGAGTCAGAGTTGTGTTGAACATTGTGCAATCATCAGCAAACATCCCCACCTCTGACCTTATGATGGTGGGAAGGTCATTGATGAAGCAGCTGAAAATGGTTGGGCCTCGGACATTACCCAGAATCACAGAATTGTTGCAGCGCAGAAGGAGGCTATTCGGCCCATCGTGTCTACACCGGCTTTCCTAATGACCATTTCAACTAGTGCCACTCCCCCACCTTATCCCCACAACCCTGCACATTCTTCCTTTTCCTATAACTGTCGAATTCCCTTTTGAATGCTTCAATTGAACCTGCCTCTACCACAGTCTTAGGCAGCGCATTTCAGACCTTAACCACTCGCTGCATGAAAATAAAATTTCCTCATGTTGCTTTTGCTTCTTTTACCAATTACTTTAAATCTGTGCCCTCTCATTCTTGATCCTTTCACGAGTGGGAACAATTTCTCTATCTACCGTGTCCAGAACACTCATGATTTTGAATACTTCTATCAAATCTCCTCTCCATCTTCTCTTCTCCAAGGAAAACTTCTTCAATTTATCTTCATAACTGAAGTTCCTCATCCCTGGAATCATTCTCGTGAATCTTTTCTGCACCTTCTCTAACTCCGTCACATCCATCCTAAAGCACAGAGCCAAGAACTGGATGCAATACTCCAGCTGAGGCCGAACTAGTGTCTTATACAAGTTCAACATAACCACCTTGTCCTTGTACTCAATGCCCCTCTTAATAAAGCCCAGGATACTGTATGCTTTATTAACCGCTCTCTCAACCTGCCACCTTCAATGATTTATGCACATATACACCCAGGTCCCTCTGCTCCTGCACCCCTTTTAGAATTGTATCCTTTATTCTATATTGTCTCTCCATGTCCTTCCTACCAAAATGAATCACTTCACATTTCTCCACATTGAACTTCATCTGCCACCTGTCTGCCCATTCCACCAACTTGTCTGTGTCCTTTTGAAGTTCTACACTATCCTGCTCACAGTTCACAATGCTTCCAAGTTACATATCACCTGCAAACTTTGAAATTGTGCCCTGTACAGCAAGGTCTAGGTCATTAATATGTACCAGGAAAAGCAAGGGTCCCAACACTGATTTCTGGGGAATTTCACTACAAACCCTCCTCCAGCCCGAAAAACATCCATTAACCACTACTCCTTGTTTCCTGTCACTCTCAACCACTTCCATATCCATGTTTCTACTGTCCCATTTATTCCATGAGCTATAACTTTGCTCACAAGTAGAATCATAGAATCATAGAAAGTTTAAGGCACAGAAAGAGGCCACTTGACCCATGGTGTCTGTGCCGGCTGAAAAACGATCCACCTATTCTAATCCCACCTTCCAGCACTTGGTCCGTAGCCCTGCAGATTACGGCACTTGAGGTGCATATCCAGACTCCTTTTGAATGAGTTGAGGGTCTCTGTCTCAACTACCCGTTCAGGCAGTGAGTTCCAAACCATCACCACTCTTTGGGTAAAAATGTTTTTCCTCATCTCCCCTCTAATTATTCTACCAATCACTTTAAATCTATGCCCCCTCACCACTGACCTCTCTGCTAAGGTGAATAGACGCTTCACCTCCACTCTATCCAGGCCCCTCAAAATTTTGTACAGTTCAATCAGATCTCCCCTCAGCCTTCTCTGTTCCAAGGAGAACAACCCCAGCCTATCCAATCTTTCCTCATAGCTGCATTTTTCCAGTCCTGGCAACATCATCGTAAATCTCCTCTGTACCCTCTCTGGTGCAGTTACATCCTTTCTGTAATGTGGTGACCAGAACTGTACACAATTCTCAAGTTGTGGCCTAACCAATGAGTTATACAGTTCCAGCATAACCTCCCTACTCTTGTATTCTACAAAGGAAAGGATTCCATATGCCTTCTTAACCACCTTATCGACCTGTCCTGCTACCTTCAGGGATCTGTGGACATTCACTCCAAGGTCCCTTACTTCCTCTACACTTCTCAGTATTTTCCCATTAATCATGTATTCCTTTGCCTTGTTTGACCTCCCCAAACGCATCACTTCACATTTCTCCAAGTTGAATTCCATTTGCCACTTTTCTGCCCATCTGACCAGACCATCAATATCTTCCTGCAGCCTACAGCTATCCTCTTCGCTATCTATCACATGGCCAATCTTTGTGTCATCCGCAAACTTCTTGATCATGCCCCTACATTTACGTCCAAATCGTTAATATACACCACAAAAAGCAGGGGACCCAGTACTGAGCCCTGCGGAACACCATTGGAAACAGCCCTCTAGTCGCTAAAACAGCTGTCAACAATTACCCTTTGTTTCCTGCCACTGAGCCAATTTTGTATCCACCTTGCTGCATTTCCCTGGATCCCATGGAATTTTATTTTTTTAACCAGTCTGCCATGTGGGACCTTGTCAAAAGCCTTGCTAAAATCCATGTGGACCTCATCAACTGCACTACCAATATCTATCTTCCTTGTTACTTCTTCAAAAAATTCAATCAAGTTGGTCAAACAAGATCTTTCCTTAAAAACTCCATGCTGACTATCCTTGATTAACCTGTGCCTTTCTAAGTGACAGTTTATCATGTCTCTCAGAATGGATTCCAATAATTTTCCCACAACAGAGGTTAGACTGACTGGCTGGCCTGCAATTATTCGATCTATCCTTCGCTTCCTTTTTAAACAGAGGTACAATTTTAACAATTCTCCAATCCTCTGGCACCACACCTGTATCCAGTGAGGACTGGAAAATGATGGTCAGACCCTCTGCTATTTCCTCTCTTGCTTCTTTTAAACCCAGGATACATTTCATCTGGCCCTGGTGATTTATCAATTTTCAAGGATTCTAATCCCATTAATACTTCATCTCTCCCTATGTTTATCACATCCAATACTTCGCACTCTTCCTTCTTAACTACAATATCTGCATCATTCCCCCTCTTTTGTGAAGACAGACACAAAGTATTCATTAAGAACCATACCAATATCTTCCACTCCTACACATAGGTTACCTTTTGGTCTTTTATGGGCCCTACTCTCTCCTTAGTTATCCTCTTACTCTCAATGTATTGATAAAACATCTTTGGGTTCACCTTGATTTTGCTTGCCAATATTCTTTCATGCCCTCTCTTTGCTTTCCTAATTTCTTTTTTGATTTCATCCCTCCACTTACTGTATTCCTCTCAGCTTTCTGTAGTGTTGAGTTCTCAGTATCAGACATAAGCCTTATCTTACCCTATGGGCTCCTTGACATCCGTGGAGCTCTAGATTTGGCCGCCTCATCCTTTTTCTTTGTGGGAATATGTTTACCCTGAACCCCTTGAATTTCCCCTTTGAATGCCTCCCACTGTTCTGACACTGATTTACTTTCAAGTAGCTGTTTCCAGTCCACTTTTGCTAAATCACTCCTCAGTTTAGTAAAACTGGCCTTGCCCCAATTGAGAACTCTAACTCCCATTCTATCACTGTCCTTTTCCATAATTATGTTAAAACTGACTGAATTATGATCACTATCGCCAAAATGCTTTCCCATTGCAACTCCTTCCACCTGCCCATCTTCATTTCCTAAAACAAAGTCTAAAACTGCTCCCTCTCTTGTTGGACTTGCTACATACCGGGCAAAAAAGTTCTCCTGAATGCACCTCAAAAATTCTGCTCCTCAATTGCTTTCACACTAAAGCTATCCCAGTTAATATTGGGGTAATTTAAATCCCCCACTATTACTACCCTATTGTTCTTGCACTTCAGAGATTTGCCTTCACATCTGCACTTCTGACTCCCTCTAACTTTTGTGTGTCACCGTATCAAACGCCTTTTGGAAGTCCATGTACACCACATCAACTGCATTGCCCTCCTCAACCCTCTCTGTTATCCTGAGGAACTCCTGCAGTGATGTCCTGAAGCTGAGATGATTGACCTCCAACAACCTCAACCATCTTCTTTTGTGTGTGGTATGACTCCAACCAGTGCAGAGTTTTCCCCCTGACTCCCATTGACTCCAGTTTTGCTAGGGCTCCTTGATGCAACACTCGGTCAAATGCTGCCTTGATGTCAAGGGCAGTCACTCTCATCTCACATCTTGAGTTCAGATCTTTTGTCCATGTTTGGACCAAGGCTGTAATGAGGTCAGGAGATGAGTAGCCCTGGCAGAACCCAAACTGAGCATCAGTGAGCAGGTTATTGTTGAGTAAATGCTGCTTGATAGCACTTTCGACAACATCTTCCATCACTTTGCTGATGATTGAGTGTAGACTGATGGGGCGGTAATTTGCCGGATTAGATTTATCCTGCTTTTTGTGGACAGGACATACCTGGGCAATTTTCCACATTGTTGGGTAGATGCCAGTGTTCCAGCCATACTAGAACAGCTTGGCTAGGGGCATGGCCAGTTCTGGAGCACAAGTCTTCAGTACTATTGCCAGAATGTTGTCAGGGTCCATAGCCTTTGCAGTATTCAGTACATTCAGCCGTTTCCAGATAGCATGTGGAGTGAATCAAATTGGCAGAAGACTGGCATCTGTGATGCTGGGGACTTCAGGAGGAGGCCAAGACTTGGCACTTCTGGCTGAAGATGGTTTCAAATGCTTCAGCCTTGTCTTTTACACTGATGTGCTGGGCTCCCCCGTCCTGGAGAATGGAGATATTTGTGGAGCCGCCTCCTCCTGTCAGTTGTTCGATTGTCCATCACCATACACGACTGGATGTGACAGGACTGCAGAGCTTAGATCTGATCTGTTGGTTGTGGAATTGCTTACCTCTGTCCATCGCATGCTGCTTCCACTGTTTGACATGCATGTAGTCCTATGTTGTAGCTTCACCAGGCTGACACCTCATTTTGAGGTATGCCTGGTGCTGCTCCTGGTATGCCCTCCTGCACTCTTCATCTAACCAGGGTTGATCTCCTGGCTTGATGGTAATGGTAGAGGGGGGATATGCTGGGCCATGAGGTTACAGATAGTGGTTGAATACAATTCTGCTGCTGCTAATGGCCCACAATGCCTCATGGATGCTCAGTTTTGAGTTGCTAGATCTGTTCGAAATCTATCCCATTTACCACGGTGGTAGTGCCACATAATGCAATGGAGGGTATTCTCAATGTGAAGGCAGGACTTTGTCTCCACAAGGACTGTGCGGTGGTCACTCCTACCAATGCTGTCATAGACAGATGCATCTGCGACAGGTAGGTTGGTGAGGACGAGGTCAAGTAGGTTTTCCCCTCTTGTTGGCTCAGTCTAGCAGCTATGTCCTTTAGGACTCAGCCAGTTCAGTCAAATTATGTTTGATAACACTCCCATGAAGTGCCTCAGAATGTTTTACTACATTAAAGGTGCTATATAAATGCAAGTTGTTGATGTTTGCCTGTGTAATGCCACACTCGAAGAGACTCCTACCTCGGCCTCTTGCATCTTCCCTTCCATTCCTCATCATAACAAAGGAATAAGAGAGATTCCCATAGAAAATTCCATGCTGCCAGTCCAAAGTTGTACATTTTAGAGCATTGACTAAAAGTAGCAGTAAAAGTCCTGATACATTGATATTCAGCCAAAGGAAGAGCAACTTCAGTTGTAGCAAACAAAATGTCCTCCAGGCAGTATTGACCTCAGGATATATAATCTGGGGATAACTTATTTCTTGACAATATCTTGGAAAATGAGGTGAAGGAATGTCTATTCAAGAATTTTCAAGGAATAGTCTTTCTCCAGATTCTCCATCATGAACTCTGAAATGAACTTTAATGGTTCAAGTTGATGGAGATGGAAAATTCACTGGCGCTTCTTGGGTCTGCCTCATTGGTCATCTCTCCAGTTCTGAGAAACATACCACCAAGATACATTTCACTGTATATTTCTATATATAATTCTCATTAAAATTTACACCTGAAAGCAGTGACTTTAATGTTAGTCATTTACTTAATGCATGCACATGACTAGGAACCATGAGATATTCCGGAAAGATTTCGGAATCCTTGCCCATGGTGAGGAACCTTTGCTGATGTCAGCGCATATGAAAATGCCAGTGATCCTGTGTTGTGCACTGGTAATGGACAAGGACTTGGAAATGATGCTTTGTGATCTAAATACACTCATTGTCTGGCATTTAACAAGGAGGCAATGGCCCCACCTACTGACTGGAAAGTCGGGAGGCAAGCGTGGCTCCACTAGCTTTGGAGGCCACGGTTCTCAGACAGCTAATTGCCTGAGGTTGTGGCTTGTGCCCCTCAAAGGCAGAATGTTCCGCCTCCAGAGCTGCCGGCCAACCAGAGAGCCGGCAACTCTTCAGTCCCAGCACTTCCATTGGGAGTGGTGGCCCCTGCTGGAACTGCAGCAGTTCCTGAAGCAGCAGCCACTGATGAGGCCCGGAATGCAGGTAAGTGGGGTCAGGGGTTGCCACGGTAAATCAGGCAGGCCCTGACGAGGGGTTTGGGGGGGCTGATTGTGAGATCAGGGGTTGTCTTCCAGCGGGATGGCACTTGCCGCTGGGGAGGCCCTCTGTGGGGCACAGGGTGCCCGATCAGGAGGGACCCCCCCCCCCCGCCCCACCGTAGCCATAGGGAGGCCATCAGGTTTTACTGGGTGGCCTCCCCAGGTGATGAAGTGCCCATCTGCCGCTGGTAAAATACCAGCCGCGGTTGGAAGAGGCCCTTAAGTAGCCATTAATTAGCACCCCTGCCATCCCACCCAATTTTAACACCCGCCCCCCCCCCCCCACTCCCGCAAACCTCCCAGCCCCGGAGTGGGGGGCAGATGCATAAAATTCCGGCCCTTGAGTTAACAGTAACTTTTAATGGCTTATTAATTGAGAGTGATTAGGTCAGTTCATTGGTGGAATACACATACTGTCAAACTACTGAACTGCCCCGCTTCTGTTTGGATACCCTGACATCAAACAACATCACTGCGGAAAGCAGTGACAAACAAGAAACTGCAGCCACCGAAATCAGGTGACTTATCATCGTCTGCAGAAAGCTGCTCTCTCACTCCAAGAATTAACTGAATTCTTTGGCGCTTACCCATTGTCTCTTGAGACAAGGAGGCCAAAGAAGAAGATGATCATCGTCTGCAGAAAGCTGCTCTCTCACTCCAAGAATTGACTGAATTCTACTCTTTTAAACACATCCTAGATTGAGAAGTACAGGTAAAAAAAACATGGTTGACGATGATCTCTCCCTTAATAGCACTTTACCGAAGGCCTCAGACATCAGCTACTCGTTTGTACCATGTCACTGCTTTAATTATTAAGAATGCATTTGGCTCAAAGTAGCTGCAGCTAGATCACAAGTCACAAAGGAAAAGAATTTTTGATTTCTAAATCCAGCTAATAGCTGTGAGCAAGCAGAATGAAATCTCTTTGAGGGAATTTAAAGTTTGAGCCAGAGAGTTAATGGATTTGTCAAATCTTTCGAGGAAATGCAAATGGTTCCTCAGTGGGGAAGTCAGTGATGTGGATAAGACCGCATTATGGGATACTTTATTAAACAACATATATGCCTGAATTTTACAATCCAGCAGGATATTGGCGGATGGCGACTGGCACTATCTTCAGTTCTGCCAGGTTGCTTGCTTTGATTGGGGAGAGGAAAATCACCAGTGTAGTGTGACTGGGAAAAGAAAGTGGAATTTTGTAAAATTAAATTACATTTTCTCACATAAAAACAGAAAATGCTGGAAATACTCAGCAGGTCAGGCAGCATCTGTGGAGAGAGAAACACAGAGTTAAAGTTTCAGGTCGATGACCTATTATCAGAAACCTGCTGAGTTTTTCCAGCATTTTCTGCTTTTATCTCAGCTGGCCAGCATCTGCAGTATTTTGCTTTTTTGCTAAGATGTCTCACTTTAGTTGTTATCATTAGAGCTATGATTTAAATCTACTAAGTATTGCAAACTTTATTTTTTAATTCCCCATTCACATCAAGAACACAAGGGCCTTGCTCAGAAAAATGCATTTGATGATGTATTTAGTGTTTGATTTGAATACCCAAGTATAAACATTCCTCTGGTCAATTTGTGCAATGAGATTGTCAGTGTATTCTAAAGTTTTAATTTGTTTAATAGTTCCAACATAATCATGGACTTCTTCTAAAAGAACAAGTTTACAACTTCACTAGAAATACCGAGTAGATGAAATATTTACCAACGTGTTGCTGACTTCACGACACAAAACTGCAATCTTATTTCTGTCTTTTCAATAACAAGAAAAAAAAGGCAACCTCAGAAAGTCCCAAAGCGCTTTACAACCAATGAAGTATTTTTGAAGTGTAGTCACTGTTGTAATGTAGGAAACGCAGTGGCCAATTTGCACACAGCAAGTTCCCACAAGCAGCAATATGATAATGACCAGATAATCCGTTTTAGTCATGTTTGTTGAGGGATAACTATCAGTCAGGACACTGGGGGAAACTCCGCTGCTCTTCTTTGAGCTAGTGCCATGGGATCTTTTACATCCATCTTTGAGGTCAGACAGGGCCTCGGTTTAACGTTTCATTTGAAAGACGGCACCTCCAGGATTCCCTCAGTCCTATAGTGGAGCGTCAGCCTAGATTATGTACTAACGTTGAACTGAGGGGGTGGTATTAATGTGGTTTCAATGCTATAAAAGCTGTTCTTTGGCACTGCATTTGTATGTAGCACTATCAGGGAACCTCTGGTCAATAATGTAAGGTTGGCTCCTTGGCATCATACTGCAGCTCTTCCAGTATAGGAAGTGAGGAGGCATATTACTTGGGGTGCTAGCAGCTCTTGAAGGTCTGCCGGTCAACTTAAAGTGGGATTTAAGCTGATGATAGTAGCGGCTGCAGCAAGATAAATGCAACATACCCTTCCGGGGTGCAGTTGCGAGGTCCTGTTACAGGAGGTGCTGGAGAGAAGGGTGGCAAAACAGGCTAAATGATAGCTGTAGAAAGAGTGAATTCTAACTCACCTTTGCCCCGGTAACAATGTTTTACAATTTTACAATGTTGTCTTACAATGCATGCTGACAGCACTTCAGTCTAAGCTGAGTGGAGCATCACAGAGGAAGAATGGACAGTACTCTCCATTTATCTACTTTTCCATACCCATATATGCCCATATTTTATAATGGATTCATAATAATCTCATGCCATGTTGGGTTGGCAAATGATTAATGTGTATGGGATTCTTTAATCTACAGCATCCTGAGACTACTCTGTTTTTGCACAATAATGTGGCACAGAACACAGGAGAACAGTCTTTCATGAAAATTAGAAGCTTTACCTTCTCTTGTTTAGGCCAAGCTGATATCTTTGCACAAAATACAGAGGATGAGTGGGGTAAGGTGAGATCAAAGAACTCCCCTCAGCTCAGAACTTGTATCCTTCAGCTCTTATGTCTGTTCAGTTCCAGGCACAGAACCACAGAATCACAGAAACATCACACAGCGTTAGTACCTTGTGATTGGAAAATGCATTTTGGAACCAGATCCTAACGTTTGCCCCTTTCTTGTCAATGTAGGTTTGGAACAGGAGCCCGGGACAAGTCAGCACTTCAAATACCCTCCACTCCACTGACCTACATTTGCAAACGTCCAGAAAACACGAGACATCGCAGAGGTCAGCTGGGTGTCTGACACTCAAGGAAACCACCATTTTGTTTTAAGAGTCTCCAAATCAAGCAACTGGGAAATCTACACCCACCTAGAGGGTTCCTGTTTGCTGAATATAAATTGCACACACTTCCCATAGGGTCACATCCCACTTACCAAGTTCAAACAGCTTCTGTGCAAATTGGCAGAACTGCTGGGGTTTAACAATCCCCAAGTTTGCTCCAGGAGTGCTACTGGAGTTTAATCAACTAAAATCACACAGCTAACTTAGTACAGGCAAGCCTCCTGCTCTTTGTCTATGATCCACCCGACCCACTGCGGTGTTGGCTTGCAGGGCGACATGGAATTAGATGGAAGATCCAGCTTCCAGACTGGATGATCAATCATTAACAGGGCCCTGGAATATTGCAAAAATGTTTGGTTCTGGTGTCTGATTGCAACTGGGACAGATTCCTATTATCTTTTCCAATCTATCCCTTGGGATCTCCTCATGAGCAGTACAAGATCTTAATACACTTGGTGGTAACTCATAATCACATCAGACTGGTGACCCCACTGTTTAACATAGTGAGTAAAATACTGTGAGTCCCTAGGTGATGCCACCAGTAACAAAATACCATCTGTAGACAAGAGTGTTGCCATGTTTTTCAGAAATACCTGGAACAGGCACACCAAGTCCATCCAGTGTGATGATGTTCATCACATCACCAATGAAGTTACTGAATCAAGTGAGCAGCCATGAACAAGCTTGCCTCACTCGTCTTTATAGAGAAGCAGGTTCAGCAAATCTCCCATCCCCTTGTCCAGGTGCTGGTGTATATATCCTCAATAAAAGCCAAGATATGCCTTATACTCTTACAGCTTCCAGCTTCTTCACAAAAATTACATGAGGCATTAGGTTGAAAGACTTCTGAAAAGCAATGAAAGCAGTGTAACTGGAGTTCCCCTGCTTCTTATGACGTTTTGCAGTTTCTTATAAAACCAGACTCTGTCCTACAAATGTCTCACAACAGTAAAGTCCTGCCTGTTCTTCTCTGATTGCTCCACAGTCCTCCAGACCATCTTGCATTGACGCTAGCACAACCCAAAGAACTATCTTCAGAGTCGCTCATAACAATGAGATTCCTTGGTAGTTTTCAGGCCAACTAGAATCTTCATTCTCCTTCCCTTTGGACTTAGGTTAATAGAAAGTTACTCAATGACAAGCGACTGGCGGGTGCTAGCATCAGTTTGTTTATGACTTCATCTGTGGGAACAAGGAAATCAGTGACCAATTACATTCTGGATCACTGAGAATTCATCAGCATGTCTCCAAGACCCTACCCTTCACCCCATCAAGAGCAGTCTTTAGGAATTTGGTATGAATACTGCATACACTGTGAGCTTGGTGGAGCAGTGCAGAGTCAACCATCTTAATGAACTAGTTCACTAAGGACTTCAATTTGTGCAGCACACTTCATCACTCCATCAACTTATCCAACTTCAAATGGGTCCTTACAACCATCTGTTGGGTCAGATGCCTACTTAATATAATATTCTCTCCAGATGTGAGGGTCCAGACGGAGAGCACCAGACCCAGCAGTCATTGGCATTAGACCAGAGGATCTCTTTTGGCCACTACTGGCTATGGAATTTAGCCAAAGGTAAAATAATTCAGGATTTTTTTGCACAATTGTGCAGCACTGATTCTGCCTCAATTTCCTAATAGCCCAGATGACTTTGTACAATATATTTTGGCAGCACCTTTGATTATACTGAAGAGGCTTCAAAGCCTCAATACAGAGGCCCTGTGCTTTTTGTCTAACAGCTTACCTTCCCTTTGAAGAGGTGTGAAGTACCACTTTAGAGCTTTAGAGGCCCTCTGCTTTTGCCGAACATCTCTCCTTCCTTATGCACTTAGTTTAATAGGAACCTGTGTTCTGGCTTCAGTTTGCCCATGCCTTCAGCTGCTAAGGCAGCACAATCATCTGCTCACAAGTCCTCCCTACAGCATTCAAACAGGCCTGGTCCCAGACTCCGTGCCAGAAGGATTCAGTTAGTGAGCTTGCGGAGGTAACGCCACTCAGTTCAAAGTGCACAGGTAAGGAACAGCAAATAGTGCTGGCAGAGGAATAGGAGGAACCTGCTACCCAGGATGCTTAGGATGCATCATGGTATTAGGTTTGTTCCATCATGGCATATACGGGGTTAAAATGGGCCAACCTGTTTTGATACGCAACAGTCCTGAAGTGCCACAGGGAATTTTCCCAATCTCCTGCCTGAAGACCAAAAGAAACTCCGGAGAAACAGTGCCAGCTCCAGATGGTCCCTACGCCAACCTTTTGATACATTGTGCTACTGGCTTTTCTTCACATGTA
Organism: Heterodontus francisci; assembly: GCF_036365525.1. Lineage (NCBI taxonomy): Eukaryota > Metazoa > Chordata > Chondrichthyes > Heterodontiformes > Heterodontidae > Heterodontus > Heterodontus francisci. The sequence goes on from NC_090393.1 coordinate 53,680,873, forward strand.
AACCAGCATTTACAGATGAGCACCTTGTGGCAAAGGGTCACTTAGATCAGCCAGGAGCAGGATTCTGAGTTTGTGAATGTTGAGGCCAATTGAAGCACCTGCCTGCTACTCCAGTTGATATCAACTAACTGATGATAATGGACTTTTTTGATTTGGATTGCTCAATACTACATCATTTGATACATTTACCCACTAGGCATGAGGAAGCTAAGAACCATTGCATTCTACTGTTGTTAATCCAACTCCCCTGCAATGCTTGGCTCAGTAATTCAGCCTGGCTTGCACCTTGTATTAATATGTGCAGCCTAGAAATTGGACGAAGGCTATATCTGCTTGTAAGGCATTCCTCTATCCCCATTTTAACACACAGAACCTACTTATTGTAAATGGGTTAGCACCAAGAAATGTCATATGACCACATTAAGCATTCATTCTGTAATTTTTTTTTAGATTAGAGATACAGCACTGAAACAGGCCCTTCGGCCCACCAAGTCTGTGCCGAACATCAACCACCCATTTATACTAATCCTATATTCCTACCAAACATCCCCACCTGTCCCTATATTTCCCTACCACCTACCTATACTAGTGACAATTTATAATGGCCAATTTACCTATCAACCTGCAAGTTTTTTGGCTTGTGGGAGGAAACCGGAGCACCCGGAGAAAACCCACGCAGACACAGGGAGAACTTGCAAACTCCACACAGGCAGTACCCGGAATCGAACCCGGGTCCCTGGAGCTGTGAGGCTGCAGTGCTAACCACTGCGCCACTGTGCAGTTATTATTGGTAATAATAAGTTGTCAGCTTATATCTGCACCCTCTCCCTAGCTCCCTTACATTTTCGAGATTTGTAACTCCACCTAGTCAGTTCTCCCAATTATATCATTGGTGTTTACTGTTTAAACACAAAGAAGCAAGTTTTCCACATAAAGGGGAAATAAAGATGCCCACATCAATTTTAATCTTTACAAAAGGTATTATTATTAATATGGAGAATCAATCTTAATAAACAGTTAGAGTAAAATCAATGGCATACTGCACCTTTAAACCTACTGGGGGATTGAGAGCTCTCTCCACCAGTGAGAGAAATGTTTTTTTTAATAGGATTGCACAGCCTTTGTGTTGGAAGCTGTTGTGGAAATTTGGTACTCTCAGGGATAAACAAATTTTCAAAGGCTCCCTAAGCTGTAACGAGTGTGGATGAAAGAGATTTAAAATTCCTCAGAGCTCCCCTCTTACCCAGCATGTTGACCTACTTCAGTCAGAATTATTCAAAACATATTGAAACCTCTTTAATTATAAGAGCAATTAGTGGAGCAATTGAAAAAGTGGTCACCTGGTTTTGGCTTTGAGAAACATCCTCCCATGACTGGGCAAAGCTAAAAGGTTGACACGTTGCTATAGAAACTACAGAACCAAGGACCACGGTGTCTCGATGTGGCTGATGACCAGCTGTTTTAAACCACAAAGTCTCATCGACTTCAGAGAGAAGGCAGTTGCAGGAAGGCCATGCTTGTTGAGCAGATGCTTGTTAAATGTGACAGTGCAGAGAAATCCATGATAATGAGGATCAATCCATGCTGGGCGAAAGAACATCCAATCTTCAAAATCTAAACAATCAAGAACAAAGAGGAAATATTCATATCCTTTGTTCTTTTTAATCCTCAATGCACAATAGCTAAAATGAAACAGATGTTTTATCCCTCAAGCCTCATCCCAATACCATTTGTACTCAACTTACCACATTGATTTCTGGTACATTATTGCATAGATCAGTTATATTCATAATTGGTGAGAAGAGAAAGACAGCATCTCCAACAGTGCAGCACTCCCTCAGTAATACACTGAGTGCCAACCTGGACTTTGTGCTCAAGTCTCTGGAGTGGGGGTATGAACCCATAACCTTCTGATTCAGGGGTAAGAATGCTACCACTGAGCCACGGTTAATATCGTTCAAGGGTCATTTGCACCCAGTTCCTTCCCCTCCACCTTTGACTCACAGACAACTGATTGTTCCGCTGTGGGCCTCCATTCACAGTCTGCTTCATTGTGGGATACTGACTGAATTGGGAATCAATGCTAATCTTTATCTTTTGATCTGCAGCAAAAAGCAGTGAGGGAATACTGTTTGGAAGCAAAGGTTTCCTTGTTTCCATCCAGCAATTAAAGGTCCCTGCTAGATACAACTATTAAATAAAACTAAAAACAGATTTAGGGCGGCACAGTGGCGCAGTGGTTAGCACCACAGCCTCACAGCTCCAGGGACTAGGGTTCGATTCTGGGTACTGCCTGTGCGGAGTTTGCAAATCCTCCCTGTGACCACATGGGTTTTCACCGGGTGCTCCGGTTTCCTCCCACAGCCCAAAGACTTGCAGGTTGAAAGGTAAATTGGCCATTGTAAACTGCCCCCAGTGTAGGTAGGTGGTAGAGAATATGGGATTACTGTAGGGTTAGTATAAATGGCTGGTTTGTTAGTCGGCACAGACTTGGTGTGCGAAGGGCCTGTTTCAGTGCTGTATCTATAAATAAATAAATGAAATACTCAGGAGGTCAGGCAGCATCTGTGGAGAGAGAAACAGAGTTAATGTCTCGGATTGAGGACCTTTCATCAGAATTGAAGAGCCTGGTTTCCCCTAGGCCTAGGGGAGGCGGTGGCGTAGTTGTATTGTCACTGGACTAGGAACCCAGAGATCCAGGTATTGCTCTGGGGACATGGGTTCGAATCCCACCACAGCAGAAGGTGGAATTTGAACTCAATTAATAAATCTGGAATTTAAAAAAAGCTAGTCTAATGATGGCCATGAAACCATTGTCGATTGTTATAAAAGCCCATCTGGTTCACTAATGTCCTTTAGGGAAGGAAATCTTCTGTCCTTACCTGGTCTGGCCTACATGTGACTCCGGACCCACAGCAATGTGGTTGACTCTTACATGCCCTCTGAAATGGCCTAGCAAGCCACTCAGTTGTATCTAACTGCTACGAAGTCAATAAAAAGGAAAGAAACCGGATGGACCACCCGGCATCGACCTAGGCACCAGAAAAGACAATGGCAAACCCAGCCCTATCGACCCTGAAAAGTCCTCCTCACTAACATCTGGGGGCTTGTGCCAAAGTTATGAGAGCTGTCCCACAGACCAGTCAAGCAACAGCCTGACATTGTCATACTCACTGAATCATACCTGACAGACAATGTCCCAGACACCGTCATCACCATCCTCGGGTATGTCCTGTCCCACCGGCAGGACAGACCCAGCAGAGGTGGCGGCACAGTGGTAGACAGTAGGGAGGGAGTTGCCCTGGGAGTCCTCAACATCGACTCTGGACCCCATGAAGTCTCATGGCACCAGCATGTGGAGGAGGCACTGAGGGTGGCAAGGTCACAAAATGTACTCTGGGTGGGGGACTTCAATGTCCATCACCAAGACTGGCTCGGTAGCACCACTACTGACCGAGCTGGTCGAGTCCTAAAGGACATATCTGCTAGACTGGGTAAGTGGCAGGTGGTGAGGGAACCAACAAGAGGGAAAAACATACCTGAACTTGTCCTCACCAATCAGCCTGCCGCAGATGCATCTGCCCATGACTGTATTGGTAGGAGTGACCACCGCACAGTCATTGTGGAGACGAAATCCCGCCTTCACATTGAGGATACCCTCCTTCGTGTTGTGTGGCACTATCACCGTGATAAATGGGATAGATTTCGAACGGATCTAGCAATGCAAAACTGGGCATCCATGAGGCGCTGTGGGCCATCAGCAGCAGCAGAATTGTAATCAACCACAATCTGTAACCTCATGACTCGGCATATTCCCCCACTCTACCATTACCATCAAGCCAGGAGACCAACCCTGGTTCAATGAAGAGTGCAGGAGGGCATGCCAGGAGCACCACCTCAAAACGAGGTGTCAACCTGGTGAAGCTACAACACAGGACTATCTGCGTGCCAAACTCTGTAAGCAGCATGCGATAGACAGAGCTAAGCGATCCCATAACCAACGGATCAGATCTAAGCTTTGCAGTCCTGCCACATCCAGCCGTGAATGGTGGTGGACAATTAAACAACTAACTGGAGGTGGTGGCTCCATAAATATCCCAATACTCAATGATGGGGGAGCCCAGCACATCAGTACGAAAGATAAGGCTGAAGCATTTGCGACAATCTTCAGCCAGAAGTGCCGAGTGGATGATCCATTTCAGCCCCCTCCTGAAGTCCCCAGCATCACGGATGCCAGACCTCAGCCAATTCGATTCACTCCACGTGATATTAAGAAACGACTGAAGGCACTGGATACTGCAAAAGCTATGGGCCCTGACAATATTCCGGCAATAGTACTGAAGACCTGTGCTCCAGAACTGGCTGCGCCCCTAGCCAAGCTGTTCCAGTACAGCTACAACACTGGCACCTACCCTGCAATGTGGAAAATTGCTCAGATATGTCCTGTACACAAAAAGCAGGACAGATCTAACCCGGCCAATTACCGCCCCATCAGCCTACTCTCAATCATCAGTAAAGTGATGGAGGGTGTCATCAACAGTGCCATCAAGCGGCACTTGCTTAGCAATAATCTGCTCAGTAACGCTCAGTTTAGGTTCTGCCAGGGCCACTCAGATCCTGACCTCATTACAGCCTTGGTTCAAACATGGACAAAAGAGCTGAACTCCAGAGGTGAGGTGAGATTGACTGCCCTTGACATCAAGGCAGCATTTGACTGAGTATGGCATCAAGGAGCCCTAGCTAAACTGAGGTCAATGGGAATCAGTGGGAAAACCATCCGCTGGCTGGAGTCATACTTAGTTCAAAGGAAGATGGTTGTGGTTGTTGGAGGTCAATCATCTGAGCTCCAGGACATCACTGCAGGAGTTCCTCTGGGTAGTGTCCTAGGCCCAACCATCTTCAGCTGCTTCACCTGCCTTCAATCATAAGGTCCAAAGTGGGGATGTTCGCTGATGATTGCACAATGTTCAGCAGCATTCGTGACTCCTCAGATGCTGAAGCAGTCCGTGTAGAAATGCAGCAAGACCTGGACAATATCCAGGCTTGGGCTGATAAGTGGCAAGTAACATTCACGCCACACAAGTGCTAGGCAATTACCATCTCCAACAAAAGAGAATCTAACCATCTCCCCATGACATTCAATGGCATTACCATCGCTGAATCCCCCACTAGCAACATCCTAGGGGCTACCATTGACCAGAAACTGAACTGGAGTAGCCATATAAATACAATGGCTACAAGAGCAGGTCAGAGGCTAGGAATCCTGCGGCGAGTAACTCACCTCCTGACTCCCCAAAGCCTGTCCACCATCTACAAGGCACAAGTCAGGAGTGTGATGGAATACTCTCCACTTGTCAGGATGGGTGCAGCTCCAACAACACTCAAGACGCTCGGCACCTTCCAGGACAAAGCAGCCCACTTGTTTGGCACCCCATCCACAAACATTCACTCCCTCCACCACTGGCGCACAATGGCAGCAGTGTGTACCATCTACAAGATGCACTGCAGCAATGCACCAAGGCTCCTTAGACAGCACCTTCCAAACCCACGACCTCTACCACCTAGAAGGACAAGGGCAGCACATGCATGGGAACATCACCTCCTGCAAGTTCCCCTCCAAGTCACACACCATCCTGACTTGGAACTATATCACCATTCCTTCACTGTCGCTGGGTCAAACTCCTGGAACTCCCTTCCTAACAGCACTGTGGGTGTACCTACCCCACATTGACTGCAACGGTTCAAGAAGGCAGCTCACCACCACCTTCTCAAGGGCAATTAGGGATGGACAATAAATGCTGGCCTGGCCAGCGACACCCACATCCCATGAATGAATTTAAAAAAAAATTAACATCTGGAGATTACTGCATGCACAGACCCATCACCCTTTGTTGCAGTGAGTTGAACTTTGCCTCATCATCACCCTCAAACGGAAAATGGTTTGGATCACATATGACCGTCACAATGGTATTTGGGAGATAAGTTGGCACCGCTGCTTTCATTTTGAGGTTTGTACTATGCGGTCTATGTGCAAGGTTGGCATATGGTATGTGGGCAGTATGTGTGTGGGTCATGGTGGTTATCCCCATATATTATATGGATCAGAGTGTTGGAACATGAAAAAAGTTGATGAGCAAATGATGCTAACAACAGAGATGTGATGCTTGAGAAGAATACCGTGCGTATCCAGGATGCATAGAATCGAGAATGAGATCATTAGAACATGGTTTGGACGAGAAACAATACTGATATAGAAGATCCAAGAAAGACAACTGCAATGGTTTGGGCACATTTCAAGAATGGAAACAGCTGGAATGCATTGCATGGCCCTACATCCAGAGGTACATGGAACACGAAGCCGTGGAAGAGCTGGACAGACAATGTCTAAGAGTGACTTGTCACATAAAGAGACTGAAGTAGTCAGGCTAATTCAGAACCCACAACAGCAGAGTGAATTCATTCCGCACCGTTGTTGTTGCTGAGCTGACGGTTGGGAATTTAGTCGTAGTAGTAGTAGCTGTAGTGGCATCATTGCATGCTTGTGGAGTTGAAGCCATTGTATGTGCAATCGCTATGAAGGTGTGTGAGATGCTAACATTGTGACAGGTGGGAGCTGGCACTGCAGTGTATGAAAGTAATTATACGTTGTTGTTGCACCATGGTGTGTGAGAATACCACTGTGACATGTGTGAGGTTGGCACTGTTGTGTGAACGTGCCTGGAGATTGGTGCATGTTGTGCCTGGTGTTAGCACCATGGTGTCCAGGGATATACGATGGTGCATGTGAACGATTGGCACCACAGTGTGTGAGGTTGGCAGTGTGTGAATGTGGATCTCCATGATGCTTAATGGAGTTTGGAACCATGCTTTGTGTGGGAGCATGGGATTCATGTCTTGTTGTAGATAGGGTTGGTACCATGGTATAAGTGGAATGATTAGCACCTTATTGGGGTATGAGGATTGGCACCATGGTGTTATATAGTACTGGTAGCATGGAATGGGTGAGATTTTCATCATGGTGTGTGTTAAGTCTGCAGCATGATGTGTCACGAATCATCCAATTGTGCAATGAAGAGTTTGTTTTTATTTCCAATTGGCCTAGGAAGGCAATGAATCACGAGGATGGAGATGTTGGAGAGCCAATGGTGGGAGTGTGGGGGTGGGGCAGTTGGAGGTAGGAGGTCATGTAATGAAACCTCCAGGAATACTTTCAAACAGAGTTTTCAACCCAAGTAAAATGAGTTTGGATATTCTCAATCCAGTTCCAGGTGAGCATACATTGACTGAACACTTATTGAGGCTACAGGCTTGTTGCTGTGGGAAATGACACATTGGTGAAGGAAAGCAATGTGGTTACAGCTGTGTCTTTGTTCCATTTCATGTGCCCTGTAATGCACCAAACTAATGAAGGATTTCCAACCAAGGCCATAGCCTGTTCTTTTGCATTCAGATGCTGACAGATCTACTGTATATTTCCAGCACTTTTTTTTTATTCATTCATAGGAGCAGCCTTCTTGAACCGCTGCAGTCCATGTGAGGTAGGTACACCCACAGTGCTGTGAGGGAGGGAGTTCCAGGATTTTGATCCAGCGACAATGAAGGAACGGCGATATAGTTCCAAGTCAGGATGGTGTGTGACTTGGAGGGGAACTTGCAGGCGGTGATGTTCCCATGCATGTGCTGCCCTTGTCCTTCTAGGTGGTAGAGGTCGTGGGTTTGGAAGGTGCTGTCTAAGGAGCCTTGGTGCATTGCTGCAGTGCATCTTGTAGATGGTACACACTGCTGCCACTGTGCGTCGGTGGTGGAGGGAGTGAATGTTTGTGGATGGTGTGCCAATCAAGTGGGCTGCTTTGTCCTGGATGGTGTCGAGCTTCTTGAGTGTTGTTGGAGCTGCACCCATCCAGGCAAGTGGAGAGTATTCCATCACACTCCTGACTTGTGCCTTGTAGATGATGGACAGGCTTTGGGGAGTCAGGAGCCTCTGACGTGCTCTTGTAGCTATGGTATTTATATGACTACTCCAGTTCAGTTTCTGGTCAGTGGTAGCCCCTAGGATGTTGCTAGTGGGGGATTCAGCGATGGTAATGCCATTATATATCAAGTGGAGATGGTTAGATTCCCTCTTTTGGAGATGGTAATTGCCTGGCACTTGTGTGGCGCAAATGTTACTTGCCACTTATCAGCCCAAGCCTGGATATTGTCCAGGTCTTGCCGCATTTCTACACGGACTGCTTCAGTATTTGAGGAGTCACGAATGGTGCTGTACTTTGTGCAATCATCAGCGAACATCCCCACTTCTGACCCTGTGATTGAAGGAAGGTCATTGATGAAGCAGCTGAAGATGGTTGGGCCTAGGACACTACCCTGAGGAACTCCTGCAGTGATGTCCTGGAGCTCAGATGATTGACCTCCAACAACCACAACCATCTTCCTTTGCGTTAGGGATGACTCTAACCAGCAGAGAGTTTTCCCCCTGATTCCCAGTGACTCCAGTTTTGCTAGGGCTCCTTGATGCCATATTCGGTTAAATGCTGCCTTGATGTCAAGGGCAGTCACTCTCACCTCACCTCTTGAGTTCAGCTCTTTTGTCCATGTTTGAACCAAGGCTGTAATGAGGTCAGGTGCTGAGCGGCCCTTTCGGAACCCAAACTGGGTATCACCGTGCAGGTTATGGCTAAGCAAGTGCCGCTTGATGGCACTGTTGATGACATCCTCCATCACTTTACTGATGATTGAGAGTAGGCTGATGGGGCGGTAATTGGCCAGGTTGGACGTGTCCTGCTTTTTGTGTACAGGGCATACCTGGGCAATTTTCCGCATTGCCGGGTAGATGCTAGTGTTGTAGCTATACTGGAACAGCTTGGCTTGGGGTGCAGCATGTTCTGGAGCACAGGTCTTCAGTACTATTGCCGGAATATTGTCAGGACCCATCGCCTTTGCAGTATCCAGTGCCTTCAGTCGTTTATTGATATCACGCGGAGTGAATCAAATTGGCTGAAGACTGGCATCTGTGATGTTGGGGACTTCAGGAGGGGGCCGAGATGGATCATCAACTTGTCACTTCTGGCTGAAGATTGTTGCAAATGCTTCAGCCTTATCTTTCGTACTGATGGCTGGGCTCTCCCATCATTGAGGATGGGGATATTTGTGGGGCCACCTCCTCCAGTTAGTTGTTTAATTGTCCACCACCATTCACGGTCGGATGTGGCAGGACTGAAGAGCTTAGATCTGATCCGTTGGTTATGGGATCGCTTAGCTCTGTCTATTGCATGCTGCTTATGCAGTTTGGCATGCAAGTAGTCCTGTGTTGTAGCTTCACCAGGTTGACACCTCATTTTGAGGTATGCCTGGTGCTGCTCCTGGCATGCCCTCCTGCACTCTTCATTGAACCAGGATTGGTCTCCTGGCGTGATGGTAATGGTAGAGTGGGGGATATGCCGGCCCATGAGGTTACAGATTGTGGTTGAGTACAATTCTGCTGCTGCTGATGGTCCACAGCGACTCATGGATGCCCAGTTTTGCATTGCTACATCTGTTCGAAATCTATCCCATTTAGCCCGGTGATAGTGCCACACAACAAGATGGACGGTATCCTCAATGTAAAGGCGGGACTTCGTCTCCACAAGGACTGTGCGGTGGTCACTCCTACCAATACTGTCATGGACAGAAGCATCTGCGGCAGGCTGATTGGTGAGGACAAGGTCAATTATGTTTTTCCCTCGTGTTGGTTTCCCCACCACCTGCCACAGACCCAGTCTAGCAGTTATGTCCTTTAGTACTCGGCCAGCTCGGTCAGTAGTGGTGCTACCGAGCCACTCTTGGTGATGAACATTGAAGTCCACCACCCAGAGTCCATTCTGTGCCCTTGGCACCCTCAGTGCTTCCTCCAAGTGGTGTTCAACATGGAAGAGTTCTGACTCATCAGCTGAGGGAGGGCGGTAGGTGGTAATCAGTAGGAGGTTACCTTGCCCATGTTTGACCTGATGCCATGAGACTTCATGGAGTCCGGAGTCGATGTTGAGGACTCCCAGGGCAACTCCCTCCCGTAGACCACTGTCCCGCCACCTCTGCTGGGTCTGTCCTGCCGGTGGGATGGAACATACCCAGGGATAGTGATTGTAGTGTCTGGGACATTGTCTGTAAGGTATGATTCCGTGAGTATGACTATGTCAGGCTGTTTGCTTGACTGGTCTGTGGGACAGCTCTCCCAACTTTGGCACAAGCCCCCAGATGTTAGTAAGGAGGACTTTGCAAGGTCAACAGGGCTGGGTTTGCCGTTGTCGTTTCCGGTGCCTAGGTCGATGCCGGGTGGTCCGTCCGGTTTTATTCCTTTTTATTGACTTCGTAGCGGTTAGATACAACTGAGTGGCTTGCTGGGCCATTTCAGAGGGCATGTTAGAGTTAACCACACTGCTGTGGGTCTGGAGTCACATGTCGGCCAGACCAGGTAAGGACAGAAGATTTCCTTCCCTCAAGGGCATTAGTGAACCAGATGGGTTTTTACAACAATCAACAATGGTTTCATGGCGATCATCAGACTAGCTTTTAATTCCAGATTTATTAATTGAATTCAAATTCCACCTTCTGCTGTGGTGGGATTCGAACCCATGTCCCCAGATCAATACCCTGGGTCTCTGGGTTACTAGTCCAGTGATAATACCACTACGCCACTGCCTCACCACTTCCTCTGTTAATATTTCTGATTGTGTTTTTCTTTTGTTAATCTTGAAATGCATTACAACATGTAAATGAAATACCAGGTCACAACTTGTACTTCTCTCACAGGCAGATAAGTGCACATCCATATCTGGCCAGCTCTAGGAAAAATGCCACATTGAAAGCTCCGAAATTCAAACTCAAGGGATGGAAACACAGTTATGGTCAGAAAGATTCCAAGTTCACATTGCAATAAACTGCAGTGTGACACAACTCAAGGGTTAAATGGAAATGATAACAATGATTGAACTGTCGAGTAAATTGATCCACTTAATGTCGTTTTACATCTCTACAGTTGTTAGCGGGTACCTGGGACTCATGAGCAGAATCTCATTCGACTCCTGTCTAATTGCAGGTTTCTACTTCCTATCGATTTGGCCGTACACTGCAAAAATGCTTGCTGCCCCACTGGAGGAAAGTGCTGTGAATTTTTCTTTAACACTGCAACGTGTTGGCAGAGACATTTTATAGAGGTTCAGTAGCTTGTTCTCACTGCAACATTCACTTCAACGATTTACGTCCTCCAAACAGATTTGGTTGACTGGCCAGAATTTGGGCTTCCTTGGTTGGCTCAGGGAATGTGGGAAATTGACTGGCTTCTCCTTTGCTGCCTTAAGGACAATATTACTGTCGCCTCTCTGTAGTTAAACCCACATCAGCAGGGTCTTGATGTAATGCTTTTGGTCTTGCCCAAGCACAGAGTATTTAGGCACAGTTTGGCAAATGCACTGTGGAAACTATTGGGTATGAGAAGCCATTGGTCATTTGTTACACTTTCAATTAAATATTGGGAAGACTGAAGCCATTGTCTTCGGTTTCCCATCCAAACCCCGTTCCCTAGCTACCAACTTCATCCCTCTTCCCAGCAACAGTCTGAGGCTAAAACAGATTATTTACAATCTTGGTTTTATATTTGACCATGAGATGAGCTTCTGACCACATATCCACACCATGACTAAGACCGCCTATTTCCACCTCCATAACTTCGTCAAACTTTACCTCTGCCTCAGCTCATTTGCTACTGAAACTGAAATTCATACCTTTGTTATCGCCAGACTTGACTATTCTAATGTGCTCCTGGATGGTCTTCCACACTCTACCCTCAGTAAACCTGAGGTCATCCAAAATTCTGCTGTCTGTGCCCTTACTCGCACCAAGTACCATTCCCCTATCACCCCTGTGCTCGCTAACCTACACTCGCTCCTGATCAAGCAATGCCTCGGTTTTAAAATTCTCATCCTTGTTTTCAAATCCCTCCATGTCTCGCCCTTCCCTGTGTCTGCAATCTCCTCCAGCCCCCACAACCCCTGCAAGATATCAGCGCTCAACTAATTTTGGCCTCATGAGTATCCCTGATTTTAATTGCTCCACCATTGGTGGCTGCACCTTCAACTGCCTAGGACCTAAGCTCTGGAATTCCCTCCCTAAACCTCTCTGACTCTCTACCTTTCTTTCCTTTAAGATACTCTCTTAAAACCTTTTCGGCACCTGCCCTGATATCACCTTATGTGACTCAGGGTCTAATTCTGCTTTGTAATGCTCTTGTGAACCACCTTGGGACATTTTGTTAGCTATAGGCGCTATATAAATATAAGTTGTTGATATTCTCATGGGTGGAGAAGAGGAATTCAGGACCATGATCACCGTAACTCATCCCGACGCAACGACTTGGTAAACCTTAGACAAAATATCAGTTACTCTTTCCTGTGTGTTTTGCCATGTTGGATGAAGGAATGGATTCCTGCCTTTAACCAGGTAAAATGAGGACAGAGCAGAATGAAATATTTCCCCAATCCACTGATCACTAACTGTTGCCACCATTCCCACTCAGCTGCTCTGATCTCACCATCATTCAGTATCCATAGTGCTCTCATCGTTCTCATAAGCCAGCTAGTGCAGTCTCTGTCACCGTGACATGACACACACCAACAGAACGCTAAACATGAGCACAAAGAGAATTAAGACGCCTCTAAAAACGCTAGCTCAAATTTTTGTCCGTAACAACTAAGGTTGCAAATAGTAATATACTTAAAAGTTGAGTTGACATTGTCCAAAGTTTGTTGTTATAGTTTGTCTCACTCACACATACAAATGTATCACCTTGCTAGTTAAAAGTCCTCTTGAGTGGTGTAATGAGCTGTACAACTCACCATGAAATGAGTGAGTGTTTAGCTATCAGCTTGACTGCAGCGTGGACACACCACCACATTAACCAGGGAACAAGGGGCTTCACAAGCTGCAGGTTGAGAATTTCAGTAACAAGTAGTTCCCTATGCAGTCCAATCAAATCAGGTATCAAACAACAATATATGTTCACATATTTGCAAAGCTAGCCTCCTGGTAATGCCTCGCAGAAGCTGTTGTTCCAAGCCTCTGAATTTTCTGATCGGCTGGATTAAAAAGAAAGGAAAGAACTTGCATTTATGTAGCACATTCATGATGTCACTATGTCTCAAAGTGCTTCACAGCCAATGAAGTAACTGTTGTAATGTAGGAAATTTCAAAATATTGCTGTCAGTAGGCAGTCAAGCCATTGGACCACTTTTCAGTGTGCTGCAACAACCTAAATAGGACAGATTATAATGTGCCATCTACCCTGCTTTTCTAGACACCTTCACCCAAAACCTCAAACTGTTTTTTTCTCTTTTAGATGCTAACAGATTTGGTATACATTTCTAGTATTTTTTTGGTTTTAATTCTCATTTACAACAATTGCATTTTTATTTTTATCTTTAAAATCACTCCAGTCTGTTACTTATCATGTGCCTAATTCCAGTCTTCCTGTGAGGGACTTTGGCACAATGATGAGACTGATTGCTACCTAGGATTTTGAATGACACCTTCCCACAACCATATACTTCTTGTGTTATAAGTTCACCTCACAGCATGAGGCAGAACTGTTTGGATCGGCTATGGCACTCCACTGTTGAGTTGATGAACAATTTCTTCTGGGGGAACTCGTTTCCTTTACGTCCGCATGGTGAGCTGCAGATGGAGCAAATTCAGACGCTGAATGGGTGAAGCATTTCTCTCTAAAATCTAGCTTGGTGTTGGATTATTTAATTCTGTTATGATGCTTAAATAATTCAAAGGCAGTTTCAATCAATGGCCCTGAAATTCTGCAGGGATTCTCCAGAGAAAATGTCTGTTTCTCTGCGTGAGGGAGTGGGATCCTGATGATCTCCTGCTGAAGTTATGGCAAGCCACTCAGTTCAAGGCAATTAGGGATGGGCAATAAATGCTGGGCTAGCCAGCGATGCCCACATCCCATGGATGAATAAGAAAAAGGAGTTTGGGAGAAATTCCTGCAGAGTATCGTGACCCATGTCCTAGCAGAAGTCCATACAATACTATGACTGTTGTTCAATTGGTCGGCAGCAGTTTGAATGTGAGGACAGCCAAGTAACTCATTTCTGATAGAAATGTGCTGCATGATTTGTCTCCTTGACTGCTTTTTAAAAGTTTTAACTGGAAGTTATGTAACTAAATGCTTGGCATCATTGAGTTTAGAGGGAAATTATCCAATTGGAAACTCTGAAAGACCATCGGATAAGCCACACAACGTCTGTGGTTGGTGAGGGGAAAAGTGAATAAAAACACCAGTCATGCTATGAAACAGAGAGCACTCCTGCAAGCAGTGTGCAATCAAAATGTACCATGGTTTCATCAAATTTTAATGTGAGTTTGCACTCAATTGTAGGCCTGACATTATTCTTATTCTTTTATTTGTTCTTGGGCCGTGAGTAACAGTGGCAAGACAACACTTATTATCCATTCCTAGATCCCCAGGGACTCAATCACATGGTGTGGAGTGACAGGTTCTCTTCTCTAAAGGACATTCGTGAACCAGTTGGATTTTTACAACAACCCAGCAACTTACATTTTTTTTTTCTTTCTGGCACCAGCCTGCAAATTAGGAAAATTGTTGAATTCAATTTACAACTTGCCATTGTGGGATTTAATTCATAACTTCCAGGTAACTAATCCAGTACCATAACCACTCAACTCCCATAGCTTGGAAATTCCGATTGTCCTGATCTCTGACCATAATATGCAGAAGCCCTGGAGAAATGGTGCAAAAGGATGAAACTGGCCAGTTGCACACTATCTCTGAACGGTCTCCTGCTAAAGCTATGATGGGAGATCAAGAGATAGGAATTCAATTAAAAAAAACTCCATCACAAATGAGAAATATGGATTGTTTTCACCCGTTTTCTGGGCACTACGGGTGCCCTTAGATCTCCAAAATAGTGTCCATGGCCTTGCACACACTTGTGGGGTGAATTGCGCTGGAAGCCATAATGGTGAGGGCATTAGTTTGTGCCCAGTAAACATCCACCGGAAGAATACAGAGTAGACAGGTCATGACTTTGATCATCTTGCAATGATAATTTGATACCATCAGTGCCAATTTGGAGCTTAACGTTTCGGCTAATGCTTGTCCTTAATCTTGCACAGCTGAACACGTGCACCAACAGGAAGGAAACCCCACCCCCACAACCCCCACCTCCACTCCGCCAACTATCAGCGCTATTTAAAGGGACCATCAACTACTCAAAGTTTAGTTGCTGGTTGATTTCTTCTGGCTGCTGCTTTGATTCTACAAGTGTTTGGTGCTTTCTATAGTTGTTTCAAGTTGCAAAAGTCCACAAGGTGTGGTGTGGCAGGTGCTGAAGGATGTTTCATTGACTGAAAGGCTTCTGCACAGATCAATTGCTCCCAAATGTGGATGCACTAGTCGCCATTCCCCTTAGAATATAGCATGACTTGGGGATTGCTCAGAGGGCACACAGAGCAGTACAAGCTGCTGCAACGGGGAAGGAGGAGAAGGTGGCGAGGCGCTCTCAGCAGGAGGCCATTATCTGTCCAGGGTGTTCAGGGAGCAATTCTCTGACCTGAGCCTCAGCGAGGAACAATGTATGAGGCTTCTGTGCTTCAGTAAAGACATCCTCACTGAATTCTGCCACCTGCTGCAGCCACAACTGTAACCTCAGAGCAGGGTAAGGGCCACATTGCCAGTGACTGGGAAGGTGACTGTAGTGATGAACATTTTATGTATCTGGCTCCCACCAGACTGGAGCTGGAGATATTTGCAACATTCTGCAGTTTGGTGTTCACTGTTGTGTAAGGGAAATCACTGAGGCTCTCTACTCATTGACAGCTAAATAGATTTCACTCTTTTTTGCCAGAGAGAAGTAGGTGCAGTGAGCATGTGGCTTCACCAGGATTTCAGGCTTCACCATGCTGCAGGGTGCCATTAACCACACACACATGGCTTTGCGGACGCCACATGTTGACTCCGCCTTATACCAGCATCAGAAGGGATTCCACTTCCTTGCCGTTCAACTAGTGTGTGACCATCAGCAGTGCATAATCAGGTCAATGCTCCATATTCTAGCAGTGGTCATGATGCCTTCATTCAACTGCAGTCCACTATGCCAGCTTCATTTGAACCACCATGACAAACCAAAGGGTGGCTACTGGGTGACCAGGGCTATGAAATGGCTGGTGACACCGGTGCGCAACCCACTGACAAGCGTGCAGAATGCATACAATGAAAGTCATGCTGCACATGAAATGTGATAGAGCAGACCATTGGCATGCTGAATGCTTCCGCTGTCTGGACCTCTCTGGAGGAGCCCTACATTACTCGACAAAGCATGTGTCAAGAATTCGTAATGGTCTGCTGCATGCTGCATAACTGTGCCATCATGAGAGGACAGCTCTTGCCACCAGCTATATGGTGAGCAGCTGAGGAACAGGAGCACGAGGAAGAGCAGGAGTGTGAGGGGGAGGAGTAGGGGGAGGGTAATGGATCGGTACACATTGTGATTGTGTCCATGGACCAGTGAGGGAGCGTGCACGAGTTGTATGAACAGATGACACTGGTTTCAAAGTTTTTTTTTCTGAGATAGACCCTAACTGAAAGGGAAACTAGAACTGAAACATAAACTGAAACTTCAGGTTTCTGGGGAAACTGAAATTGGTTGGAACCGGCTAAAAGGACACAGAGTCATCCAAGCTCAGATCATGCAGGAGTGGAGTTCAGGCAGGCTGAAGAAGGTGAAGGATGGATCCAGAAGCTGTTTCTGTTAATTAAAGTAACCAATTAACTAGACCTGGCCATACAGTACATAGGGTTGTCACTGAAGGGCTTAGATTAAGGTAATACAGGTGGATGCACACCATCAAGACTGTCGTGAGTAGAGCTGAGGATATTCTGGAGTAGTACACCGTTTTCACCATTTTGGGTGAAGACTGAACTCGTGGAGTTCGGGTTGAAGGAGAACTGCTGTTCGATGAGAATCAATGGATGCATCTTGGAAGAAAGAAGCTGAAGATCTACCTGAGGAAGCTCAGAGCTTTGAAAAACTTTGTGGCTGTAATTTGTGCCAATATGCTGAGTGGACTGTCCAGTAAATCCATGCAATCTATCTTTGTTGTATCTGATAGTTAATGTGTAATTTATAATATGTATATTGACTGTGATTTGTCTGTTAATTCATGTTTGAGTTATGTTGATTTTGGTTTGATTGTTAGAGTAAAAGTTATAAAAGTGAAATCTTGTCTATTTGTTTTTTTTATTGGGGACATTCGATAAATTTGGTTCTTTTGGTTTGTTGATCTCCACGGGGATCATAACAACATACACTGAACAACTTTGCAGTGGTGGATACACAAAATAGTTTATATATTGCTGATCATGTAACCTCAAGCAAGTGAGAAACTGCCCTCATATGATGAGTTCATTATTTTGTGTCAAAGTTGCTACGTCTTTCTCTAACTCTTGTATAATTTTAGATTTTTTTCCTGCCTGCTGGTTCTTGCAGAGGTGACAGGCACAGTGTTTAACATAGCATCCTCTCTATGCATAGTCCACAGATGAACATATTTTGTTTTTTGCTTAATTTTGCCTCTTTCTACCTGGGCTGTCCGTGAAGAACTCATTCAAATAATACCAGAAACCTCAACCCCAATTCTCCATTCACCAATAGACCCACACCATACCTTCCCTCTGTCCCTGACCATCATGCATTTGACCACAATGTCAAAATAAAAGGCGACACAAAATAAACATTCTAAGCCAAGGTTATAAATGAAATCATGTCATGTTGCATGCAAAAGTCAACAAAACACCCCAATACATTCTATATGCCTTTGCCTACCCTCGTGCCACCCCAGTAGCTTCAGCATGGCTGGTAGAAGGCTGCTGGCTTTCAGTGGAGGAGACTGCAGATGGCCTTGGAGGATGAACTTGAGCAGCTCTTGGCCGAGAAGGCCCATCTGCAATTCCACCAACCCAACATGAGTGGCAGCAGTCTGGGCTTACTGGCTGACAGGAAATAGCAAGGGCATTGTTGGATTGACAGGAGCGAGAGGGCAAATACTGTCTTCCTGAGAAAGAAGAGCAGGTTTGTGCTCCCTGGAGCCACTGCCTCTCCCCCGGGGCAGTGCCTCAGCAATCAGTGATCTGCTGGAGGACTGATTGCTGGACTGCTGTGACACTCTGCAAGCCCCTTTGCATAATGTAATCCATGGCCATGATGGTAGCTGTCTGAGCTTCCACCACAGCAGTCAGGCTTCTGGTGGCTGCTGTTTGTGCTGCAATAGAAGCTGTGACATCAGCGATCAGACACTGCATCATGGTTGGGTCCACAAGTGTGCAAACGGAATTGGCCATCACATCCGTGCTGGGAAGTATGGGTTCCAAGCTTTACACAAAGCCCTGTGCCAAGATGATGCTGGATTGCTCCATTCCCCTTGACCATAGGGTTTCCCAGTGCACCGGGCATTTCATTATGCATACCTATCAGTCTTCTTCTGTCGGTTGCCTCAGCAAAATACTGATCTCTGTGCTTTGTGGTAGATCTCGAGCTGCACAATCCTCGCACTTCCCACACCCACCCTACCCCAACAACTCAGCTGCAGATCACTCGTGCCTGGCTTCTCCCCATGTGAAGATCCAGCCTCTGACCTATCCTCTAAATTACGTGCAGCATCAGTATCTGAGCTGGTGGCTGTGTGTGTGAAATCGAATGACGTTAATATCTTATTCATCACTGCCTGTCCAGGTTGCACTCCTTAGGTCTCTGAAAGGATAGAGTCAAAAGGGTAATGTTGTGGTTTGGGGATTTGGGGGGGGGGGGTGCGAGGTAAGAGGTGTTTGCTTACACCATCCGCAGCTTGTAAATCAGAAGAGAGTGTGGGTTAGGGTTAGGACATGCATGTGTGTCTGTCCCCCTCTGGTTAGCTCCTGCTGCCTCCAGTTGTGCACCACCTTTTCTTGCAAGAGAGCGTGAAGTGTGTCATACAATCTGTTTGAGTGATGTGGCTGTCATGGTTGAATAGCTGGCAGTGTATGCAAGGCGTTAGACTTACAGCAATGGTAAGTGTGTGAGGGTGAAATGGAGCATACAAGTGTCAGGTATGAAATAGATTGTTGATAGGTGAGTGATGGGGATGTGATGAATTGAGCAGCGTGTAGGCTGGTGGTGCAGTTCATAAGGTATCACATTTGAAGATGAATTCACTGACCTTGGCCGCTCGTAAGGTCACTGGACTTCATCTAGACCCTCAGGGCTTGACGCCCTGCAGATACAAGACATCTCTCCTCCTTTCCACCTCCACCACCAAAGCCTGCAGTTCAACATAGGAAAATATTGGAGTCTGCTCCATGCTGTGCAAATCTTCAATGTTTCCCAGGTCACAGTCACTTCCTACATAAATGCCAGCAGCTGCTCCAGCCACAATGCACTTCCCCTTTAAGAGGTCGGAATTTCATGTTGAGGTGGTGACCCTGCCCGCCGGCTGGAAAGTCAGGGGTGAGCCCGCCTCCTCCGGGCCTGGAAGCCACGCTGCTATTTTGTGTGGCCCAGGCCCTTAATTGGTCTTGGTCAGGACTTCCGCCCCCTCAACAGGAGCAGTGGCCACTGCTGGGACTGCACTCAGCAAGAAAAGGAACGATGGACGCCGCCCTTCAAAGAGGTAAGTGGGGGTCGGGCCTTGCTCGAGACAATCGGCTATGCCCTGGTGAGGGGAGGGGTGGGTCGGAGAACAGGGCAGGGGGGTAATTTTAATGGGGGTGGCCCATACTGCTGGAGGGGCCCTTCATGTGGCACAGGGTGCCCAATCAGTAGAGCACCCCCCCCCCCACCCCACCCCATCCTGCCCACAAGGAGACTGCCAGGTGTTACCATGCAGTCTCCTCAGGTGCTGAAGTGCCCGTCCACTGCTGGTAAGATACCAACGGAGACAGTAAGAGGCCCTTAAGTAACAATTAATTGTCCACTTAAGGGCCTCAATTGGCCTGGGATGGGCAGGCCGTTTGCCACCTCCCCTGCCGCTGGTAAAATAGTAGCGGACTCGGGTATATGATGGGCATGGCACCCCCAGCCTCCCACATGATTTTACACCCGCCTCCCAGCCCGCGCCCAGGGGGCGTGGCCGGTGGCTGGGTGTAGGGCGTTAAATTCCAGCCATGAAGGCTAGCTTTAAGGAGCAGTAGTCACTCATGATATTGCCCACACTGATGCATCCGGAAAATTAACAGCCGGGTCAGAAGTAGAGTTGTGGACTATATATTAATTTATAGAATCATAGAAGCTTACTGTACAGAAGCTGGCCAATCAGCCCCTCGTGCTTGTGCTACCTCTTTGAAAAAGCTGACCAATTAGTCCCATTCCTCTATTCTATCCCCAGATCTTTCCTTTTCAAATGTATGTTTAGCCTGAATGATATATACATATGATTTTATCAATATTATACACACATATATTGTTGTGGACTGTATATTAATTTATGTATGAGAAGCTAGAATAATGTTTCAACTACTGTGTTTCTGCTATTATTTGCTTGTTTTATTCCCTTGTTTAAGGCCCAAAACTAGGTCTGGTATTACCTTGCCACTTTTGAAGAGAAGGAGGATGGAACCAGTAGGTGAAGTAATCTCTTTTCTTTATTCAGGGTATACTGAATTCAGGGCACGGCACCCCCGCCTGCCGCACAATTTTACGCCCGCCTCCCAGCCCCCTCCTAGGGCTCTGAATTATATCCAGCTACTAGCACAAGTAAAAGCATTCTCAAGGGCTAGTGCTCACCTCAAATAATAGTCTGGATCATGAAAGGTAAAAGTATCTGGAGAAGGTAAAAGAACTCAAAAGCGTAACAACTTGTTCACTGAGCTATTAAAACCTACATTCTCCTGCTTATTCATCCACCTCCCTCACCTGACACTCAAATCCAGGCAAAGATACTAGGAAAATTCCAACCCACAGTGGAATGTCATTCCCCAGAGCAGTAGAAGCAGCATCAGATAGGAGCCAGGAAGGACACTGAAGGATGCAGGACAGAAGCACGATGTGGGGGGAGGGGTGAGTGTGGGTGGAAGAGGAGGAGAGCATCACCATGAACTGCAGAAGAAGAGATCAGTGGAAACTGGGAGGAAGAATGAATGAATTTGGGAGTAATTTTCACCCTCACTGCCTGAGCTGTAAACAGGTGAAGGAGATTGCCCAACCATTTGTAGGTCCCACCAGAAGCTCATGTTCAGTGAAGATCAGGTGGCTTCTGTAACAGGTGGCCGATCTGTAACACCAGCTTTACTCCGTGTCGACAAATTGAAAATCTACTCCCTAGCATGTAAATAACGTACTTCTTGTCTTCAGGACACCCCAAAGCACTGCACAGCTAATTCAATATTTGGAAAATGCGGTGGCTATTGCCTTTGTCGGCAAATGCAGCAACTAGTTTGCACACAACAAAGTTCCACAAACAGCAAGGGGAGTGACCAGTCAGCCTTGCTTTCTCTAATGATGTTCTTCCTCTCTCTAGTCAGTTCTTACTCTCTGCCTTCAACCTCAATTTGTCTTTTCTACGTAAATGAACAGAAAAGAAAGCACAACAGATACTAAAGGTCATAATTCTTCCTTCTATCAATTCTATCTAATGGAATTAATTTGAGCGGCATCAGTGGTTTTGTGCCAAACAGTTGTCATTAGCTGTAAATGACAACAAAACTCACTGCAGTGCCTCAGTAGATTTTCATTTCCACCTCATCTGCTGCAAAATGATTGTGATAGTGCAGGACTCCACTCCCCAATGATCTTTGACATTACATGTGTGGGAACAAGTGGATGTAGCCCTTCCCTGATTCAGCTGGGTTGCAAATACCCAGCAGAATGTGTTTAATATTAGTGACTATCTTATTCGAGCTCCCTTACCCGCTGCAGGAATTCAGACACACTATATTTAACATTCCAGGAAAACACAAAACACGAACTTTAAAGTCATAAAGGTTGTTTCCAAAGCCCTCATCAATCCTGCAAGAAATTCAGCCCTACACCTCACACATAGCAGGATTAACCACTCACATCCAGTTCTACAGTTCAGATACTAAGGGCAATTAAACTCTCCCTAACATCCAACTCTAGAAGTTACACATTCTAGGGACAATTAAACTCTGCCAAGTATATAAATGTAGAATTAACACATTCCAGGGACAATTAATCCCTCCCAAACACCCAGCTCTGCAGTTCATACTTACTAATGGCTATTTAGCAGTTCACACTCACCATGGTCTAGCATGGGAAAATGCAGTCATTTTGTGGCACATTCAGCGAGGACGAGGGGGCATTGTTTGAAAGTTAGAGCTAGGCCTTTCACGAGTGAAAATAGGAAATACTTCTACACAAAGAGTGGTGGAAGTTTGGAACTCTCCTCTGCAAATGGCATTTGATGCTCGATCAATTGTTAATTTTAAATCTGAGATTGATAGATTTTTATGATCCAAAGGTATTAAGGGATTATGGGGCAAAGTTGGATTGTTATGACCGAGGTGGGAGGAGTGCGCTGTCTCATCTTTCCACTTCTCCACAGGTCACAACAGATATTTAAATGTTTACCCAGTAGCGATGTGGCCAATCGTATGCTCTACTCTTTATCCCAGAATAAAATACACCAACCAGGTTTCTTTATTAAACAAAATTATCAGTTTATTATCAAACAAGGTTATCGGGGGTAGGTGGTAATGTGGAGAAATCAGTTCAGCCATGAACTTATAGAAGGCGGAACAGGCTCGAGGGGCCGAATGGCCAATTCCTGCTCCTAATTCGTATATTCGCATGTTTGTAAAACTTACCCAGTAACGAAGCAAAGCATTAACACACAGATTGAAATATGAAAGTTCCCTTTTTAAATTTCCCCCATACACACACTCATACACCACTGAAAACAAAATACAGAAATCCTCTCTGCAGAGGTCTGTTACAAAAAAAGACAAAAAATATACTTTGGCCAAATACTTGCTAATTCTTGAAGAAAAAGGGGAAATATGGAAGGAAGTCAGTTGTCCCTTTTGGTCTGGCATCCGGGTATATGGAGACGGGTCACTGGGATCTTTTCAGAAGCAATTCGTTCTGGAAATGTCAAAAAATCATCTGGTAAGCTTTCCAGGACATGTGGCATCAGGAGTTACAGCCAACAAACACTTGCATTGCAGGGTTTTCCCAAAGACAGGAGGAAAGAGGAGCTGACACCCTGGCCTTCTCAGGGTCTCTTAGAGAGGTGCAGGCAAATGAATGTCTTCAACCAACCAAAGAGAAATTGAATAAACCAAAAAGGTCCAGAATCAGAGTTGGTCAATATAAATGTATGACTCAGTGCGTAGTAATCTCAGCTCCCGGGAGATTATAGGCTTTCAAGTGGGATAGGGAGTGTCCTCAGTACCATGCTCTATGACAGTGAGGCCTGTACAACGTATGTCAGCCAAGAGCAATGTCTCAACTCATTCCATCTTCGCTGCCTCCTGAGAATCCTTGGCATCAGGTGGCAGGACCGTATCTCCAACACAGAAGTCCTCAAGGCGGCCAACATCCCCAGCATATACACCCTACTGAGTCAGCGGCACTTGAGATGACTTGGCCATGTGAACCTCATGGAAGATGGCAGTATCCCCAAGGACACATTGTACATCGAGCTCGTCACTGGTATCAGACCCACCGGCCGTCCATGTCTCCGCTTTAAAGACATCTGCAAACGCAACATGAAGTCCTGTGACATTGACCACAAGTCGTTGGAGTCAGTTGCCAGTGATCGCCAGAACTGGTGGACAACCATAAAGGCGGGGCTAAAGTGTGGCGAGTCGAACACTTCAGTGGAAGACTTAGCTGTTGGCAGGAAAACAGACAGAAGCTCAAGGAGAGAGCCAACTGTGTAACAGCCCTGACAACCAATTTTATCTGCAGCGCCTGTAGAAGAGTCTGTCATTCTAGAATTGTCCTTTATAGACACTCCAGGTGCTGCTTCACAAACCACTGACCACCTCCAGGCACTTACCCATTGTCTCTCGAGACAAGGAGGCCAAAGAAGAAGAAGGGAGTGTATGTATTGTGATGCATGAGGCATTGTGTGGGACAAACTGGATGGAGCAGAGGATCTTTTTCTGTCTATCATTGTTCCTATGCATGTCAGGAAAGACATGAGAAACAACTTGACCTGATGTTCATAAATAACCCGGACACCATAGAGGCAATGGAAATTGTAGAACCCCTGAAGTACAATGATGATGGAATGATCAAGTCGAAAGTGAACTGGGATTCAGTTATACAAAGGACAAGAAGCTTGGTTTATGAGGGAATAAGTGAAACCAATGGATTGGAAGAGGATTTTCATCAACACTTCAGTGGAAGACAAATGGATCACCTGAATAATGCTGAACAAGCAGGACAAATCCATACCTCATGTCAGCAAGCTCAAACTAAACAAATAAAAAATGAAATGGACAGGATAATTACCTAGGAAAAAGCATAGCTGCTGAAGCAAAATGCAACAGTAATAAAATACTTTCAGTGCTACAACAGTAAGGGGGTTATCTAACAAATGTGAGATGATTGAAAGTTGCAAACTGACTTGAGACTGAATATGAGCAGGAAATGATAAATATTCTGACTAATTACTGCCTTAAATTATTCACAAAGGAAAACACACACAGCATGTCTTCACCCACCCACCACCTCCCCCCCACCCCAAAAAATAGAACTTCAGTCTAAAACAGATGGAAGTCCTAGACAGGCTGAAAGGGCTTAAAACAAATAAGTCCCGAAGATTTGATAGTATTTATCCCAGAATGTTGAGAGAAGCTGGTGAGTGGATTTGTCAGGCATTAACAATCATTATGAGGGAATGAGACAATGGGGAGATGTCAATAGATTGAACACAGGCTAATGTAGTGTCCATACCCATAATCCAAAAACGATGATCAAATAGATAAAGGTACCGACTGAAACCAAATTTCAGGATTGCCTGTTGAACAAGCTGGTGAACAAGGGTCAACATTTATATGTATGCACACAAGCCTCAGAAGGTGGCAGGACAAGTTGAGAAGGCTGTTAAAAAAGCATCTGGGATCCTTGGCTTTATAAATAGAGGCATAGAATACAACAGCAAGGAATTTACGCTAAACCTTCATAGACATGTCAGGTCTGTGACCTTTCATCACAACTGGCAAAAGTTAGAAACGTAATAGACTTTGAGTAAGTCAAAGGTGGGGGTGAGGGGCAGGGGGGAAGAAGAACAAAAGAGGTGTGTGATAGGACGGGGGGCAGGAGAGATTAAATGACAGATGTCACGGAATAAAAGGCAACGGGAGTGCTAATAGTTGTAATAAAAGACAAAACATAAATCCAGAAACGTTCTGCTTCTCTCTCCACAGATGTTACCAGACCTGCTGAGTATTCCAGCACTTTCTGTTTTTATTTCAGATTTCCAGCATCCGCAGTACTTTGTATTTCAATGTTTTCCTATGTGAGAGAATTTAGTCTTGAGTTCTGGCAGGTTCCCAGGACCATCACTGTTAGTGTACAAGACTCGGGGTATTGAGGCACCATGGTGCAGAAAATTTTTTAATGTCACATTTCAAACTTTCTTACAAATGCAATAAGACCTTAGGAACAATGAGAAGGAAAATCAGTCATTGACCTGGAGCCTGAAATCTCCAAGCAATTATAATTGTCCTGTGAATGGCCTCAACAGTTCACAACCAACTTACAGTTACCTGACCTTCCCCATTGGTGCCATGATTTTAAAGGGACAGGCCAAGTTAGCAGCGACACATTACAACAGTAGTCCAGACTGCAGATCACTTATGAACAGTGTCATGGGAGATCTGCTAGAATTATAAATTCAGAGATCCCATAGAATATAAATATGATAAGGCTCCATCACTGCCCTGCTGAGATAACATATCCCGACATTACAACAGTGACTACAACAAGAACAACAACTTACTTTTATTTACATCACACTTTTAATGCATTACAATTCCCTAGAGGCAACACAGGAACATTGTTAAACAGGCATTTGACACCGGGCTACATAAGGAGCTATTAGGACAGGTGACCAAAAGCTTGAACAACCAGGTGTGTTTTAAGGAGCATCTTAAAGGTAATGAGAGAACTAGAGAGGTAGGGAGGTTTACAGAGGGCATTACAGAATGTAGGGCTTAAGCAGCTGAAAGCCAATGCTGGGGCAATGGAAATCAGAGATGTGCAAGAGACCAGAATTGGAGGAGTGCAGAGATCTCAGTGTACTGAAGGGCTGGAGGAGATTACAGAGATAGTGAAGGACGACACCACTGGGGGAATTTGAAAACACAGGTGACTACACTTTAAAAAATATTTCATTGGCTGTGAGGTGCTTTGGGACATTCTGGGATCATAAACAATGCTCCCATTAAAATCTAGTTGTTGTGAGCAGCCTGTTTTTTCAGTGAGCGGTTCCTTTAAATTTTTTAGTGTGGCCATGCTCACGTTATATTTATCACAGAACAAGGCTTGCATGATACCATCCAGGCTGCTGCATGGCCGTGCACCTGTACAGCTTAGCAGAAACATTGATCATGAAAGGTGCTGTTATAAATACTAGCTCTATGAGCTAACTGAATACAAACCAGTGATATTCTAGGTATGTACGGCTCAGTGTTATTTCCCTTTGTGTATTTACCCACAAAGCCATCGGAGGGAGCTGTTTAATCTTTGTTAAGCCTATTCTAAATTGGAAATATTTAGTGATTCTGCAACTTTATCTGATTCTGTTTTAAAACAGGACAGATGACTCTCTGCTATTTTAGCCCTTTTGAAATAAAGGCTAATATCACCAACAGTAATTTGTCGCATGTTTCTGGTGACCTGTTTTACAGATACGGAATGGTGCAAATGAACAGCTTTTGCAGGGTCAGTTGTATTGATTTAAAATGAAACCGAGCATATAATGAAGGTTATGCAGTGGGTCAGACTGTCATTTAACGAGGCGAAAAGTGTCAAATTCCAACCAATCCGGATGGGAAGAAAGTCTTCTCCCTGATGGCTGGAGTGATTTTCACTAAAAATTTACAGTAGCTAATTTTGTTGGAGGAACGAAAGTGTTATTTTACATTTGAGGCTGCCTGTTTCCTGGCACCTATAGTTTCAGTTGGCTGTGACCAAGAAAGTACCTACACCAAAGCACAGGCACTCTCTTCACTATTACTCTTCCACTGCTGCTTCTGTGATGCTCAGCCCAATCACATTTAAGAAAGTTTAGTATCCGTATTGACTAATAACCCAGCTCTGCTGTAAGTACAAATTACTCTCTCAGATCCAGGGTTCGGAATGCAGGGATCGTTCCCTCCATGACACCCTCGTCCACTTGTCCTTTATCTCCACCACCTCGTCCCTTTCCCGCGGCACCTTCCCGTGCAATCGCAGGAGGTGTAATACCTGCCCATTTATCTCCTCTCTCCTCACTATCCCAGGCCCCAAACACTCCTTTCAGGTGAAGCAGTGATTTACTTGTACTTCTTTCAATGTAGTATACTGTATTCGCTGCTCACAATGTGGCCTCCTCTACATTGGGGAGACCAAACACAGACTGGGTGACCGCTTTGCAGAACACCCCTGCTCAGTCCACAAGCATGACCCTGAGCTTCCGGTTGCTGGCCATTTCAACACTCCCCCTGCTCTCATGCTCATATCTCTGTCCTGGGCTTGTTGCAGTGTTCCAGTGAACATCAACACAAGCTCGAAGAACAGCATCTCATTTGCCGATTAGGCACACTACAGCCTGCTGGACTGAACATTGAGTTCAATAATTTCAGAGCATGACGGGCCCTCCCTTTTTATGTTTAGTTATTTTTTCTTATTTTTTCTTTTTTATTTGGTTATTTTATTTTAGGTTTTTTAGTGTGTTTAGTTTGTTTCTACTGTGCCTATCCACTGTTTCTGTTATAAAAAAAAAATGTTTTAATGTTTGTGCTTGGAGTGCTTTGTGCTTTACAGTCTATTCACACCCTCTCTGCACTAACGCTTTGTCTTTCAGCACACCATTAACATACCCATTTGCCTTTGCTCCATGACCTTCTGGTCAGTTATTCTGTGACCTTGTCCTATCAACACCTTCTCCTTTGTTATCTCTTGCCCCACCCCCTACTTCACTTGCTTAAAATCTTTTACATTTCTAATATTTGCCAGTTCGGATGAATGGTCACTGACCTGAAATGTTAACTCTGCTTCTCTCTCCACAGATGCTGCCAGACCTGCTGAGTATTTCCAGCATTTCTTGTTTTTATTTCAGATTTCCAGCATCTGCAGTATTTTGCTTTTAGTCTAATGCCTTCTATTTAACTCACTGCCAGGTATCTACTGCCCTCTGTTGAACTTGCTGCCTGGCGTTTATGGCCCTCTATTTAACTTGCTGCCAAGTTTTGCCTCCAATTTAACTCGCTGCCCAGTGTCTACTGCCCTGTATTTAACTCAGTACTAGATATTTGTTACCCTTTATTTAACATACTGCCAGATGTCTATTACCCTCTATTTATCTCACTGTCAGGTGTCTATTGTCTTCCATTTAAGTCACTGTCAGGTTTCTATTGCCCTCTATTTAACACACTGCCTGCTTTCTGTTGCCCTCTATTTAACTCACTGCCAGGTGTTTATTACCCTCTGTTTAATTCACTGCCAGATGTCTATTGCCTTCTATTTAACTCACTACCAGGA
Organism: Heterodontus francisci; assembly: GCF_036365525.1. Classification (NCBI taxonomy): domain Eukaryota; kingdom Metazoa; phylum Chordata; class Chondrichthyes; order Heterodontiformes; family Heterodontidae; genus Heterodontus; species Heterodontus francisci. The sequence continues at coordinate 53,709,615 of NC_090393.1, forward strand.
GTTTATTGCCCTTCATTTAACTCGCTGCTAGTTGTTTATTGCTCTCTAGTTAACTCACTCCCAGTTGTCTATTACCCTCTTTTTAAATCACTGCCAGGTGTCTGCCACCATGTATTAAAGTCACTGTCAGGTTCCTATTGCCCTCTATTTAACTTGCTGCCAGTTTTTATTGCCACCGATTTAGTTCACTGCCAGTTCTCCATTGTGCTTCTATTTAACTCGCTGCCAGCTGTTTATTACCCTCTATTTAACTCGCTGCCAGCTGTTTATTGCCCTCTATTTAACTCACTGTCAGCTGTTTATTACCCTATATTTAACTCACTGCCAGTTGTTTAACACTCTTCCTAGAATTTCCTGCCTTCGAACGTATCACTCCCTGCCTGCTCTCTTTTTATCTCCGTCTCAACTATTGGCTATGCTCTATGTAATTTGCTGCTGATTATTGCACATCTTCGATGTAACTTACTGCTGGTTGTGGGTTTGTTTCTATGGAATTTATTACCTACTGACCCTGAAATTCGAGTGGAGTCCTCCTGATCTCCACTCATAAATTCTTTTGGATGGGATGTTAAACCGAGGCCCCGTTTGCCTTCTCAGGTAGACATAAAAGATTTGACCACACTATTCGAAGAGCAATGCAGTTTGTCTCTGTGTCCTGGCCAATTTCTATCCCTCGACCAACATTGACTAAAAACAGATTATCTGGTCGTTATCACATTGCTGCCTGTGTGTTATCCTTAGTGTAACTCAGGATCTACTAATACTCAGCTTCCATGTGACTCAGTTATCCTCTAAGTATGTTGAATGCTGAAATGTTTTTCAGTAACCAAAGGGTTAATACACTTCTCTGAACATGCAGACTAGCTCTGTGCAACCCAGTCACCCTCAAACTGGAACATGAACACTCCAAAAGTTTAACAGAAGAGGTCCATAAAATCAAGTAATTGCCCATATAATCCTATTCACCACAAACTCTGACCAGCAGTTAAGTATTGAGTGCAAAGAGGTCAAATAAAATCTCAGCCTGATATACTCTGCTTTGTGCCGTCCAATATTGCTGACACAGAGCTATAGTACTTCCAGTACAACACTGAACCTATGTCTTAAAGACAGACTGCGAGCAACTGCAAGCTAAGAGCATATTACAGTTAGTGCAGTGTACATAGTTTTCAGATGGTTGCAGCACTGCAAATAATTCTTTCTGAAATGCAAGCTCTCCCTTGCTGTCTGCCACATGCATACGGAGGCCAGCAAGGTGGATTTTGCAAAGCATGGACTGGGTTAGCCACGACTGAGAATCGACACCTGACATCAATATGGATGTAGGTGCAGTGACATTTACCTGTGTTGAAGCAACTGATGTTTGGAAATACTTCCCAATGTTTTTCTTAAATGAATCCAAGGTACGGAATTCCTTTATCTTTGCTGTAAAAAAAAGACTCTCTGTCTTCCTCTGCTTGTGGAAGTCTGGTAGTAAATGTGTTTGCCAAGGAATTTCCTGAATGATAATCACATGAGACTGAAGTCTCTGCAGCAGAGGCGAACTGAAAGACTAGCAAGTGGAATGCAGCAGGGAGCTCTGGCAGCCAGCCCTCAGCAACATGCAGGCATGATGAAGTAGCAGGATGCAAGCGCAGCACGAATTGAGAAGCAGTCCTCCTCTCTTCCCTGCCCCTCCCCTCTCTCTTTCCAAGGTCCTGACAGCTGAATGCTGTCCCCAGAAAGGCTGAGTCATACTTTATCTCATACAGCCTTAGGCACTGCCTTTGCCGCTCATTCCCATTGAGTTACAAGTGGGTGCCGTTGTGATATCAGAGGCTGCCAATCCTCTCAAGATGGGAAGCTCCCTTATCTTTACAGCCTCTGCACTTTTTCTCGTCAAGGACTCTGGGGATGGGAGATGTGAGGGGGTGAGAAGCGTACTGCAGTGTGAAACAATTAGCAACAGAAGTACAGCATCAGTGGAGGGAAAGGATTGAATCAAGCATTTTGACAGCTGTCAATTACTATTCCTGCATATTTCCATGCAGATTTGCTGATCAGATTTGCAGTTAAAGAGGAATTTTCGACTGCATTTAGTTCTCAGAATTTAATTGTAATAGCACCATACTGGCCGCTGAACAGACTTTGTGTCATAGCGATGCACTTTTTGCGATGCAGCGTGAAGCATCATATCAATTCATATCAATTTATTTTTTGGTCGCTACTGTGATTAGGTCACCGCCCATAGATGTATCACAGAACTCGCTATCCCATTTGTGCTCTTGTGGATTGTTACAGTGACATTTTATCAAACAACACTGTTCTGGAGCTAGCCACTGATCATTGTCCACATCAAGACTGAGGCCATTCACTGTCCACTGTCCATGGATCTACTGAAGTCAGACACTGATCACTGTCCAAGGATCTACTGAAGTCAGACACTGATCACTGTCCAAGGATCTACTGAGGTCATTCACTGTCCACTGTCCAAGGATCTACTGAAGTCAGACACTGATCACTGTCCAAGGATCTACTGAAGTCAGACACTGATCACTGTCCAAGGATCTACTGAAGTCAGACACTGATCACTGTCCAAGGATCTACTGAGGTCATTCACTGTCCACTGTCCAAGGATCTACTGAAGTCAGACACTGATCACTGTCCAAGGATCTACTGAAGTCAGACACTGATCACTGCCCATGGATCTACTGAAGTCAGACACTGATCACTGTCCATGGATCTACTGAAGTCAGACACTGATCACTGTCCATGGATCTACTGAAGCCAGACTCCTTTTCACAGAGACCACAGCAACCCCATTGATCACTATTCTCAGAAACACCTAAGTCAGCCACTGACTTCTACATTGAAACTGGAGTGAGCCACCTACCCTGTCTCCACGTGACTAAAACCGGTCATTGACCCTGTCAATTGAGAAAATGGAGCAGCCACAGACTCCACAATTAAACCTATGCCAGTGAATGATCCTCTACCCGAACAAAATCAGAATCAACCCAGAATAAGACCAGAGACAAGGACTGCTACTGTGTGCAATAAGAAAAGTTAGTCACTGGCATCGTCCACTAGATTCAACCATCAACCCTGTCCACAGAGAATAGATTCAGGTATTGACACAACTGAGGTGAGGGGAGCAGAGTTAACATTTCAGGTCAGTGACCCTTCATCAGAAATGGCAAAGATTAGAAATGTATTAGGTTTTAAGCAATTAAAGTGGGGGTGGGGCAAGAGATAACAAAAGTAAAGGTATTGATAGGACAGGGCCAGTTGTGATGAAGGGTTACTGACCTGAAACGTTAGCTCTGCTTCTCTCTCCATAGGTGCTGCCAGACCTGCTAAGTATTTCCAGCATTTCTTGTTTTTATTTCAGATTTCCAGCATCTGCAGTATTTTGCTTTTATTGACACAACTGAGCTCAGTAACTAAAATGAAAGATTATAGTTGAGATCCAGCACTCCATGGTTCAATGTGCTGCTGTTGTAACATGCTGATAGGATCCTCCACTCCCAATCTGACTACATTCATCTGAATCTGTGGTGGAAAATCCAATTAAACAGAAAAAGCTGGAAATGCTTAACAGATCAGGCAGCAGCTATGGAGAGGGGAAAAAAAACTCTGTTTCTCTCTCCACAGATGCTGCCTGACCTGTTGAGCATTTCTAGTATTTTCTGTTGAAATTTCAGATTTCCAGTATTCGTGGTATTTTGCCTTTGTCAAGTGTCCATCCCATTGGCTCCCTGCCAGATTTCTCTCAGAAGTGACAATAGGCAATATCAATATGTTTGTGCAAATACAGTCAGCATATTCAAAGTGGGCTGCAGTGACAGGATGATGGCAGGCAATGATGTCTGGGGAGGCGGTGGCGTAGTGGTAATGTCACTGGACTAGTAATCCAGAGCCCAGGTTAATGCTCTGGGGACATGGGTTCAAATCCCACCACGGCAGATGGTGAAATTTTAATTCAGTTAATAAATATGGAATTTAAAAAAGAACTAGTCTAATGATGACCATGAAACCATTGTCAATTGTAGTAAAAACCCATCTTGTTCTCCAATGTCCTTTAGGGGAGGAAATCTTCCCTCCTTACCTAGTCTGGCCTGCATGTGACTCCAGATTTACAACAATGTGGTTAACTCTTAAAATGCCCTCTTAAATGGCCTAGCAAGCCACTCAGTTCAAGAGCAATTAGGGATGGGCAATAAATGCTGGCCTAGCCAGTGACGCCCACATCCCATAAACAAATTTTTAGTCATGTGGAGACAGGGTAGGTGGCTCACTCCGGTTTCAATGCTTCATGCAGGGAACACCACGTGCTCCTCGTGGTCCAGTGTGCAAGAGAGGACAATCAGCTTCACTCCAGTGCTTCAGGCATGCGAGGCTTGTAGTAGCTATTTTCCTCGGTGAAGGTGGGAATCCCACTGGGACGCTGCCAAAATTGCCAGAAATTCCACTGGGGTCCGTGACAGAGAAGATGGATTGGCGCAAAGCTCACCGTATCAACTATGCGCTGCTTTTCAGCCAGAGTGGACAATCAGGCTAAATATGTCACCACATGATGAGGGAAAATATAACCGGACAGCCAAAGGCTACCAAATTACCAAATCTACTGGATATCATCCCATGGGCAATGTGATGTGCAGCTCACTGGAGGAGGGTTAGACTGTTTGACACCTCCGTTTTTGTTTCCATCTTGAACGCTATCTGCGAGGTGTGAACCATGTGCTAGTAATGGTGGGGCTGGTCTACACTAGTATCAGCCGGGCTCGCCTGGCATCAATGGGCAGATCCTTCTTGGTTCCGCAGACATGGGTTTGGAGTTGGACTGGAAGGAAAATTAGGAAATCTCACGTCGGTCCACTCCCCAACATGTTCCTGCCTCCGAGCAATCTTGCCGGGGTCTGCCCAGCACTGGCTACTCACCTGACAGCAACGGGAAACTTATTATCAATTAAGTGCCCACTTAGGGGAAAATTGGTGACACCGCCAGGATCTTTCTGGCAGTGGACGGACCCCCCACTGAGGCCAAAGCATCCCCACCCTCCCCACCCCACCAAAGCACCAAGGCCATGACTGCTGACCATCCTCTAGAGCATGGTTGACCAATATACAGCCCACGGGCCAGAATCTGGCACTCCAAAGGTTTCCATCCGGCCAGCGGATGTAAACTGCCAGAATGTCAGGCACCCTGGTGGGCAGCTGTATGTTTTTTAGGACCCCGCTCCCACACAACTTGGCTGCGCCCAGCAGAAAGGCAGCGTTTACAGCCTGCCTTTCTTATCCACATTTATGGGGAGTGGAGAGCAGGGAGCAGGGAACGGGGAGCAGAAAGTGGGGTGTGGCGAGTGAGAGTGACACACAGAGAGACAGAGGGACAGAGAGAGCGGGGGAGAGAGACAGAGAGAAAGGGGGAGAGTGAGATACAGAGAGAGAAGGTGAAAGGGAGAGACAGAGAGGGAGGAGAGACAGAGAGAGAGAGGGGAGAGAGGTGAGGGGGGAGGGGGAGAGAGAGACGGGGAGAGAGAAAGATGTAGGGAGAGAGAGAGACGGGGAGAGAGAGAGATGAAGGAGAGAGAGAGATGGGGATATAGAGAAAGATGGAGAGAGAGATGCAGAGAGGGGAATGAGAGAGAGGGGAGAGAAAGAGATCAAGATCACTCCTGACAGATGGACATCGATCTGGAATACTCTGCATCACTATATCAAGTGTGTGGGCAGAGATTGACTACTAATGCCAGCAAAAACAATGCTAGGTGTGTCACTAAATCAGTATTCAACATAGTGACGAGAAAGTAAGTCAATAAATTAGTCTTCTCATTTAAAGCTTCGTCACAAAAATGCACATTTATTGTTGTTTTGATTAATAGTAAGATAAATGTTTATTGCCCTTATCTTTCCGAAATTTTCTCACCAGGCCCCCTATGTAAGACAAAAATTGTAATGTGGTTCCCCCACACAAAAAGGTTGGACACTGCTGCTCTGGAGGGATACCCCTCCACACTGATGACCTGACAGCTATGGCCACACTTACTTTGAAAAATTTAAGAAACCTTCAGAGAGCGCCTCCATCTTGAGGTACCCTCACGGTCCCCCACCTACCTCTCCCAGTGGGGCTGCCGACTGCCCACAGCCTCGGGCACACCGATTGGCCATCCCACTTGTTGAGCCCACCCACCATCCCTAATTGGACAGGGCTGCCAGAGGTGGCCTGTTAATTGGCCACCTCCAGGAAGATCACGCAGTTGGGTGGGATTCGGACACCATCAGAGTCGGGATCCGCACATGGTCCCGACACCTGAGAATCTGCTAAGAGGAGAAGATTTCGCCCCATCTGTTTAAACAAATTAGAAACTTTCTCCATATCATTATCAAGTTTTAGGTTACAAAGCACTTCAAACGAGGGTCAGAACCCAGAGACATTTGATAGATGTGTTCGAAATCTTGAAGGGCTTTGACAGTAAATAAGTTGAAACTGTTTCCAGTGGCCAAACAGTTGGTAACCAGAGGATACAGGTTTAAGGTAATTGGCAAAAGAGGCAGAGGAAACATGTGGAAACATTTTTTTAACGTGGTGAGTTGTTATGATCTGGAATGCACTACATGAAACGATGGTGGAAGTCAATTCAGTAATAATTTTCAAAAGGGAATTGTATGAATACTTGAAAAGGAAAAGAATTGCTGGGCTGTGGAGAAAGAATAGCAGAATGGGAATAATTGGATAGCTCTTTCAAAGAGCCAGCACAGACATGATGGGCCAAATGGCCTACTTTTGGCTATATCATTCTATGCTTCTACGAGAGGCTGCAAAGAGAAAGGACACCGAGAAAAATCCAACACTGTTACAGATAGCCAGAGAGAGGTTGACTGTTAAAATAAATGGAGGACAGACCGAGAGGAAAGAAAGTTGTAATGCAGAATATAGACAAAAACAGCAAGAAAGAACTTGCTTTATGTAATGCCTTTAATAACTTCACGATATACTAAAGGGCTTTACAGCCAAGAAAGTACTTCTAAAGTTGAGGGATAAATATTGTCCAGGACACTGGAGAGAACGACCCTGATCTTCTTCTTCCAAAAGCGCCACCGAATCTATTACATCCAACTGAGTGAGCAGACAGGGCCTCTGACAGTGCAGCACTTCCTCACTACTGTACTCAGCCTAGATTTTTGTACTTAAATCCGTGTGAACCCACAACCTTCTGACTCAGAGACAAGAGCAGGTGAGCAGAACAACTAACAGCTGATAGAAATGAAAGGTGCACATATGAGACCTGCAGAGAGTTTCTTCTCTCTTTGTTTCCCTGAGAGCTAGGAATTCTGTCTGCATCAGAAGTGCTGGGGCAGCCCACACACTTCACCAACACTGTGTTTTACAAACAGCCCAGAATGTATGAATTATTCAAAAAGCCCACTCTCAAACTGTGTTGATCTTTTATTCTCCACCCAGCACCTTGTCTCTTGGAGCTTGCATTGAAACAAACTTTATCAAATCGTGTGATTTAACCATAAAAGCTTATCGCGATCTTTTTCCTCGGATACTTGTTGCTGATAAAAAGCTCCCATAATGGATGAATCTCCTCCCGTAAACTCCACTTGTATATATTGTACAGCATGGAGTATATTTCAAGGCATCAGTGGACCTCAGGGTTGGGACAACACTGCAGTTTGTGGCAACATTTCAATCTCTTGATTACTTTCGACATGTCAGCGATTCCAGCCTTTGTCTTATCCTACGCACACTCTCCAGTACGGTATGGAACAACCTGTGCATAATCCTCATATCCAACCAGACACTAAGTCCAGAGTTCTACATTTACTAACTAATGCTCACCCACACATAAAATGATAAGGTGCACCAACAGCAACTTGTATTTATATAGCGCCTTTAACATAGTAAAACATCCCAAGGCACTGCACAGGAGTGATCCCAACAAAATTTGTCACCAAGCCACATAAAGAGATATTTAGCGCGGAGCTTGGTCAAGAAGGCAGCTTTTAAGGAGTACCTTAAAAGAGAAAAGAGAGAGAGTTTGGGGAGGGAATTCCAGAGTTTAGGGCCTAGGCAGCTGAAGGCATGGCCAACAATGGTGGAGTGATTAAAATTGGGGATGCAGCGGAGCCCATAATTAGAGCAACACAGATACCTCGGAGGGTTGTAGGGCAGGAGGAGATGACAGAAATAGGAAGGGGTAAGGCCATGCAGGGTACTGAAACAAAGATGAGAATGTTTAAATCAAGGTGTTGCTTGACCGGGGGCCAGTGTAGGTCAGTGAGCACAGGGGTGATGGGTGAACGGGACTTGGTGCAAGATAGGACACATGCAGCAGAGTTTTTTATGACCACAATTTTACGGAAGGTAGAAAGTGGGAGGCTGGCCAGGACTGCGCTGGAATAGTCAAGTCTAGGGGTAAAAAAGCATGGATGAGGATTTTGGCAGCAGATGAGCTGAGGCAGGGGAAGAGTTGGGTAATGTTATGGAAGTGGAAATAGGTGATGGTGTGAATATGTGACCAGAAACTCATCTAGGGGGTCAGGTATGATGGTGGTCAAACCAGCTGGTTGCTGTGGCTTTAGGGAGGATTCCAGGGGGTAAATGTGTGCCACTCCTGAAGTGTACATAAGGTAACTATGAGATTGTGAAAAGTCGTGTAAGTATAGGGAGCAAGTTGACAAGTTGAGGACAGAGCTGGCCTCGGAGCTACGTACCTGAATACAGAAACCAGCTTTGAGTAGTCTTGAGTTTGTGGGGGTTGGGGGGGCGGTGGTTGGGTGTTGATTTGTTTAATGAAGTGCCATCAATTGCTGACATCTTGAACTGGGACCAATTGTTGTTTTGGGTGTTTCGCATTCACATTGAGGCTGTGATGTGGGCTTCTTGTTCAACTTCATTAATATGGAATAGGGTTCCATCCAGCAGAGAGAACTGACCCAATCGCAAATAGTCTCTGCAATATGTCCTGATGGAGCTGATGAAGGCTTTCAACCTGAGTTAAGTCCTTTGAGCCTGGTGCACCCAGCAGCACAGTCGTGAGGTCCTTGCTGCTCAGAGGAGATCTTTGCAGCCTGCAGTCCGAGAAGGAAGGACCATTCAAGCCCACCAGCTATGAACTGGCTAAGCAAGTTAACAGCCATTATAGGGGCTTCATTGTAATCATTTACACCTCCCCTCGACCCATCCTTTGTTTCTTTACTTGTCCCCATTTGCCTTGCACTATTATTCCTTTTGTTACTTTATCATTTATGCCATTAACCCAATCACAGACCTTTCCTCACATCCTTCACTCACACTTTTTCCCTGATTCTGTACTTGCTTAAGAACTGTTAAATCTCTAACTTCTTCCAGTTCCAAAGAAAGGTCGTTGACCCGAAACATTAACTATGTTTCTCTCTCCACAGATGCAGCTAGATCTGCCGAGTATTTCCAGCATTGACTGTTTCTATTTCTGATTTCCAGCATCTGCTCTATATTACGTTTGTTAAAGGGGCTTTGTTGCTGGGAATGTCTCCTTTGAAATTGAGGAATGCTGTACAAACAGTGGCCAGTTAGGAACATCAGAAGTGATGTAACGTGTGTGGGATGTCAGTTTAGATGTGGCTCAGTTGGTACCACATTCGCCTCTGAGTCAGAGACCTGAGCACAAAATATAATCTGACACGTCAATGCAGTACTGGGGAATCATTGCACTGCCAGAGGTTTTGTGTTTTGAATGAGACATGAAACCATGGCTCTGTCAGTCCTCTCGGGTGAACGTAAAGATCCCATGGCACTATTCGAAGCAAAGCAGGGGAGTTCTCTCTCCTGTGTCTTGGACAATTTTTATTTCTCAACTAACATCACTAAAACAGATTAACTGGTCATTATCACCTTCCTATTTGTGGGACCTTGCTGTGCACAAATCGGCTGCCACATTTCCTACATTACAACAGTGGCCTACAATTCAGAAGTACTTAAAAGTACTCAATTAGCTGTTCAGTGCTTTGGGATGCCCTGAGGACAGAAAGGGTGATATGTAAATACAAACTCTTTTTTTGTGTGGAGGTAACACTATTGTTCTGAGCTGTGCACACACTGGGAAATCACAGGTATGCTGCTTATGATCTTCCATCTATTGCTAAAGTTCCCACTGCTGGCACATGCTCAGAAAGTGACTCCCTATAAACTAGGAATTATTGTTGAAAATGTTGCTGGATGAACAGTTAACCCTTTCGCAGAGCAACCTTTTGTCGTTAACCATTAACCCGTTTAAAATAAATGGGGTTAATTCCTGTACTAAAATAGCAGACTTTGGCCTTCCTATACCTTCCTCTACCCTCCTCTACCTCGTTGTTTTTGCCCAGCCTTAGGCCCCACTCCCGTCAAACCCCAGGCCTTGGTTCACATTTGCCTCCAGGCCTCAGCGCCCTGGCCTCTTCCAGCCTAAAGCAATATTGTATATTTTCGAAGTTTCAGATATTAACTGCTATCCCCCTCCCCCACCCTTGGTAGATACCAAAGGCTCATTGATCCAAGAGCAACATTTAATTTATGGTTTCCTCCCAAAAGCATTCATTTGCCCCTCACTCATGTTTGGGAAATGCAAAATCTTCTTCTTCTTCTTTGGCCTCCTTGTCTCAAGAGACAATGGATAAATGCCTGGAGGTGGTCAGTGGTTTGTGAAGCAGTGCCTGGAGTTGCTATAAAGGCCAATTCTAGAATGAAAGATTCCTCCACAGGCGCTGCAGATAAAATTGGTTGTCGGGGCTGTTACACAGTTGGCTCTCTCCTTACGCTTCTGTCTTTTGTTCTGCCGACTGCTAAGTCTCTTTGACTCGCAACACTTTAGCCCCGCCTTTATGGCTGTCCGCCAGCTCTGGCGATCACTGGCAACTGACTCCCACGAGATGTGGTCAATGTCACAGGACTTCATGTCGCATTTTCAGACATCTTTAAAGCAGAGACATGGATGGCCGGTGGGTCTGATACCAGTGACGAGCTTGCTGTATAATGCATCCTTGGGGATCCTGCCATCTTCCATGCGGCTCACATGGCCAAGCCATCTCAAGCGCTGCTGGCTCAGTAGGGTGTATATGCTGGGGATGTTGGCTGCCTCGAGGACTTCTGCGTTGGAGATACGGTCCTGCCACCTGATGCCAAGGATTCTCCGGAGGCAGCGAAGATGGAATGAGTTGAGAAAGTTCCCCAGCAGGAACAAATGTTCTGTATTAGGAATGCTACTAATGATATTATGGAGTTCCTCGTAGAACTGGTCTTTAACTTCAGGTGAGGAGCAGAGTGTTGGAGCATAGATGCTGAGTAGGTGTACTGGACCAGAGGTGGTGAGCAGTTGGATGGACAGTATGCGTTCTGAGCCATTTGAAGGTGGCTCTATCATGCTGAGCAAAGAGTTTCTGATGGTGAAGTCCACTCCATGCTGTCTTGGTTCTTCAGGATCCCTACCCTGCCAGTAGAAGGTGTAGTCTTGCTCTCTTAGAGATCCGCTCGCAGGGAGGCGTGTCTCCTGAAGTGCTGCAATGTGCACATTGAGTCTATTGAGCTCATTGTTAATGATGGCGGTCTTCCGAGAGTTGTTGATTTGTGTAAGATCTTCCCTCAGTCCAGGATACATAGTTCTGACGTTCCAGCTTGCAAAACGAAGGGCTGATACCTTCTTTCATTTTTTTGTGGTGCTGTTTAGTGCGGTGTTACAGTCCACTTGTTGGGCAATGACCCTGAGTTCCAAGCACCCATTGAAGCAGGTGGACTGTGGCGGGACAGAACCTTTCTGACCAGGGGCTGCCCGGTTTGAGGTGGGCGGTAGCTGTCCAGTGAGATGCGATGACCTCTCCCACCGACAAAAGCAACCCGTGGCGCCCAATCTCTATGCCAACTGAGCTGGACTTAGAACCTGTAACTGCTGCCTTCCATGTTGTTTTGGTCGCTGTGAGGCGACTATGGAGTAACCTCTCCATGGTGCATGCCTGGGCAGATGTATGGAGGTTGTGAGTTGCCCAAACATTAAAACCCCCCCTCTCGGTCTTCCCAGTGGGGTCCAAAGGAGTGCCGAGCATGATGTTTGGCACTGGTATGGCTGCAGGAACGGCTGGAAACATGCCAGAGGTAACACATGACCGCCTTCGGGATTCCGCTCCAGATTTTCTCTTAGGGTTTACTCCCTTAGCCTTGGTCTCTCCCGAGACGCCCACAAGGCAGTGGGATTGTTAGCTCCTATCCCTGAGCAGGGGCACTAACAAGTAAACTGCGCGATTTCATGGAGGGAGAGGACAGGGGGGATGGGGCGCGAGGAGGAGGGGGTGCGAGAGAGGGGGAGGGGGTGTGAGGGGGAGGGGGTGCGGGGGAGCGGGAGATGCCGGAGGGGTGCAGGGGAGGGGGGAGGGGTGCAGGGGAGAGGGGTGGGGGGAAGGGGGTGCGAGGGGGGAAGGGGGTGCGAGGAGGGAAGGGGTACGAGGGGGACGGGGTTCAGAAGGGGGAGGGGGAAGGGGATGCAAGGGTGGAGGGGGTGGGGGGAAGGGGATGCGAGGGGGGTGAGCATTCATTTGCCCCTCACTCATGTTTGGGAAATGCAAAATATTAATTATTTTATTGACTTACGTCATTAAGGATGTCATCCTCACTGTGGGGTTATAACGTGGCTCTCAAATAGCAAAAGCACAAGCTACTTAAGAAGAAAAAAGAAAGAATTTCCATTTATATAGCACCTTTCACAACCTTAGGTCGTTCCATAGTGCTTTACTGCCAATTAAGTACTTTTGAAGTGTAGTCACTGTTGTAATGTAGGAAATGTGCACACAGGAAGGTCCCACAAACTAGATAATCTATTTTGGTGATATTGGTTGAGGGATAAATAACCTTTGATACTCATGATTATAACAATAATATATGACACGTCTCACAAGCAAGATAAAATAAAACAGCTTTTAAAGATTAAACCTGGATTTAATTTCCTCTGTGCCCTGTTCTGAAGGCATCCAGTATGTTCATATATATTTCTGTCTGTGCTGTTTGAACACCAACATTAACCTGTTTAAAATGGCATGTCTGGAGTGTGAGCAGCACAAACAGAAACTTACATATTTATTTATTTAGAGATACAGCACTGAAACAGGCCCTTCAGCCCACCAAGTATGTGCTGACCATCAACCACCCATTTATACGAATCCTATATTGATCCCATATTCCTACCACATCCCCACCTTCCCTCAATTCCCCTATCACCTACCTATACTAGGGGCAATTTACAATGGCCAATTTACTTATCAACCTGCACGTCTTTGGCTGTGGGAGGAAACCAGAGCACCCGACGGAAACCCACACGGTCACAGGGAGAGCTTGCAAGCTCCGCACAAGCAGTACCCAGAATCAAACCCAGGTCGCTGGAGCTATGAGACTGCGGTGCAAACCACTGCGCCGCCCTAACATGTGTTTATTACTGGCTGTGCCAAAAATAGTGATTAGAAATAATTAACCTCAGTATCAACATCAAAATTGGTGACTTAGGTCATTTCAAAATACTTGTAGTTGCTGTAGAACATTTTGAACTAATCACATTACTTCTTGATGGGTGTCTTTCTGGAATTCTATTCTGGCAAGAGGAGGAGGAAAGGGAGCAGACACAGCTGCAGCTGGAGAGAGAGCAGACAGAAGGGGGCATGCTCGAAGGGATCCCTACCTTCCTATCAGAATTTAGAGGACCGGAACATTACAGCTGCATTTCTCTGAGGAGCAGTGCACTATAGGCAGGCTGTGACAAAGTTGTGTCACCTCATGTTACAGGCCCTGCAACCAGCTGGCACAGGTAGCACAGCACTCGCAAACCTCTATCCCTCCCCCAACTCCCACCACTCTTTGACCCTGCACAGTAGATGAGAGGTTGGCTTCCTGGGGACAAGTGCTATCTGTTTGCAGTTTGGGCTCATGACACATATCAAGGACCCACACTTGTCAACTGAAATGCACTACAATCATATCCATGGGTCAGCTGATCCCTCATTCAGTGGAACAGCTGTGCCCTCAAGCAATGATTCCAATGCCTGGACAGGTCTGTTGACTTCTTGTAATACAGTCAAAAAGAGTGTCCTGTATGACAGTGGTTTGCTATATGCTGCATGACTTTCTGCAATGGAAACTACATGTGGATCCACCATTCGATGTGGCCATTCAGCATGATGAAGGAGAGGACACTGATGACAGAGAAGGAAGTGGTTGATAGAGGCACTAGATTAGGGAAGAGAGCATTTATGACAGGGACAATGGGCTTGCTTGCAACCAGAGCTCCTCAGTAGCAGTTCTTTGATGGGCACTTCAGTTGACCAATCCATGCTCCCCTGCCTTAGCAGTCATGTCCAACGTCTATCCCTATCCTCCTGTCCTCAAATAAACTACATCTTCCCAAAGACCAACACTAATATTCATATTAACTGATGTTGCAGGATCACCAACAACCACAGAAACACTCTTGCAAGCAAAGATTTCAAAAAGAATTATAATTTTGGCATACTCAAATACTTACATGTTCATTATTACACCACTGTGAGCCTATTGCCCCTGTCTTAAGTGCTCTCTTCCCTAAACTAGTGCCTCTATGGAGTGCTCCCCCAGTGGCTGCAGCATGGGGGGAGGGAAGCCGCTATGGGCCACTCAAGCAATCTTGAGATACACATAATAAGTGACCTCTCGGAGCTCAAGGCTAAAAGGCCCAGCTGTGGACTATCTGCTGTGGCAGTCTAGCCCAGCTCAGTTTCTGGCACCAAGGTGGTTAAAAGTGAAACGAGGCACCAGACATGCTGTTATCCTGAGAGATGCTCGATTCTTTCATTCCCAATGCAGGACAGCCCCCTGCTATCAGACTATGGATCAGCACTCCCACTGATCTGTGGGATAGGCAACATCCGATTGAATCCCCTATCTATTTGGCATCCCAGCTCGTCCAAGATGGAGAAGGTAGTTGAGTCCAGAGCCTGCCTGTGATCAGTATGAGCATCACTGAGAGATGCTATTACTGGTGCCACATACTCCAACCAGGGGTGAGGAACTCAGCTGCAGCATCCATTGAGGCAGCCATATACTGCACAGTTGAATACAGAGAGTTGATGTTATGTGCTAGAACCGTACACATTTTCCTTTTATCCATTCAGATTCAGTTGCATCGAAAGTGAGCAGAATGGGTAACAGCGGTGCTGTGCAATACTTTTTTCCCATAAGGTCAGGGAATGGAATCATGAATTCATCTAAATTAAGTCAAATTTCCTTTGTGCGTATCAATCAGGTTCGTTTCACCCAGTCCATGCAAGTTAAAGTAAAACCATCTGTACTGTAACATGCTACATTAAGAATAAATACCTGTTTAAATGGAGGAGACAGCAATACAACCTCAAAACCACAAAGTGGGTGTAGCAACAAGCCAATTCCAACCAGACCATCCTACACTTGGCCAATGAGGAAACAAGTTGTGATTCTCATTTCGGATCCATCAGTCTCCAGCAGATATAACAGACACCAGCCCAATAATTGTCAGCACCAATAATATATATGTTGCTTTATGGAACTATATATCAGCACAGGCTTAAATTAACTGTGATAACGAAGAAAGATACAAAACACTTTCTCAGCTTCGAGCGAAGTTCAGCCACTTTCCTCATGATCACTGACTCTGTTTTACAGCTTTGGGAGTTAACCATTCACTCTTAACAACTCCTTCAAATAGCCAGGTTCACTGAACTCTCCGGTGTCATCTTTCTGAACATATGCCAAGGCAGCCAAGTCTCACCGATCATGATCGGGAGGAAAGTTGACACATTTGGAACAACATTACGACTTTTATTGGCTGTAATCTATGGGAGATCTTTATTTTATTAACATGGAGAAAACATGGGCTTATTAGATGAACAAAAAGAAACAGGAAGTTAAAGTCTCCATGGAGTTCCTTCGACAACCCCCCACTGGAAAGAAAAATCTCTGAATTACAATCCTTATTTTGGTCTGGAAATCCCAAATACCTGATAACTTTATATAAGTATTAATGCTTTGAAAATATTTTGATTCTGACATCAGCTTTGTATGTATGTAATAGATAAGCAGCACAAATGAATGTATTGTTCCCTTTTGGTAGTCTACATTGTGGCTGGGATGTTCTGCTTTGGCATAATCCCTGAGCAACTGGGATGGGTGAGGCTGTCGATGTTCTCTGGTCAAAGTTAACATATTTTAGGCAGGCTTCTCGTGGGAATACTGTTTCTATTAGAGACCCAACCTGTACAATAGCTTAGGGGCAGGTGAAGGGTCAATTTATTTTCAATTTAAACTTTACAGAACTGGGGAGCATGATTGATCACCTTTCCAGTTATTTAAAGTTTTGGTCACCTTCAACTCCTTTGTTCCTGCAAATAAGCACCCCACCTTCACTCTCCGTTCCCTCGCAGTTGTGGTTCAGTGGTGACACTCTTGCCTCTGAGTCAGAAGGTGATGGGTTTGAGTCTTACTCCAGAGACTTGGGCTGGAATTTTACGCACCCCCCCCCCCTCTCCAAGAGCAGGATGGTGGTGAGGTGTGGGGGAGGGTGTAAAATGGAGTGGGAGGCTCGGGGTGCCCTTCCTGGTCTACTCCTGCCTATGCTGCCATTTTACCCCAGGCGGTGGCGGCAAAAAAAGCACACTTGCCCCAGGCCAATCAAGGCCCTTAAGAGGCCAGTTAACGGCCTCTGCCCACCGTCACGGGGATTTTACCATTGACAGGCAGGCAGCCCAGGTCTGAGAAAAGCAGCATATCAAAGGCAGGCTGCCTTCCGACGGCCTGGGGGTGGGGGGGAAGGCCATCCTGATCAGGCACCCTATGCCCGACGGAGGGCCATCCCCGATGCCCCAACCACCCCCAACACCCAACACGCCCCCCTTACCCCTGATCGACCACACTTGCCTCTCCAGGGCCCAACCGATCACCCCTGGCGAGGCCCCAAAAACTTACCTTTTCCCAGGGCCATCCTTCCTTTTCTTCATGAAACTGGGTTGCAGTCCCAGCAGTGGCCACCACTCCCAGTGGCGCAGCTGGGATGAAGAGCCGCCGGCCCGCTGATTGGCCGGCAGCTCAATTAGGCGGAACCTCCTGCCTTGATGAGGTGGAAGTCCTGCCTCAGACCAATTAAGGGCCTGGGGACCGTAAAATGAGGTCGGGATCCCCAGACCAGGCTGAGGTGGGTTCGCCCGTCCGACGGGGGTAAAATTTCAGCCATGAGCACAACATCTAGGCTAATACAACAGCACAGTACTGAAGGGGGTGGTGACTCTCAGATGAGGCAGTAAACTGAGGCACTGTCTGACCTCTCAATTGGATGAATAGATCCCCTGGCACAATTTGAACAACAACAGAGCAGGCCTTCCCAGTGTCCTGGCCAATATTTATCCCTCAATCACCATCACTAAGATAGGTTATATGGTCATAAGATGCTATATTAATGGAAATCTTTCTTTCTGTTTTGTTTTTCTCTTCCTTGAGTTCGCCAGTTGACGTTTGATGGGGCAGAACTTCTACCCTCTCCCAACTGAACTGCCGCTAATGCAAGTGAAATTTCTGTGGTCATCCTCATGTAAATATTTTTGGCAAGTTCCTGCCTGTATTCCTGTCTGCACTTAGGAGCTCCCCACTGCCATTGGCCCACAGAGAGTTCTCCCCAGTGCCCTGGGCAATAATAATCCCCCAACTAGCATCACCAATAGGTTACATTACAACATTGACTATGGTTCAAAAGGTACTTCATTGGCTGTGAAATGCTCTGGATGTCCCAACTACACATCTTTCTATTTTTCTCTAAAATTGTTGAAATTGTAACAGATTGTTTTATGTGCTTTTGGCACTTTCGACTTTTAACTCCCAAGTATTGGGTACGGGTTGGAAGGTAAAAAGTTTTAAAATCTCAAACCCATCTCCACTCACCCACTTCTGATTTTAATGGAGGAGGGTTGAGGGGTGGGTGAACAAGACCCTCTTCAGAGGCAAGTTGGCCAATAAAATCTGAAATTGAATTTTTATTTTTAACACATGGAGACTGGTAGCCCTGGGCCTCGGGAATCCTGTCAGGTAAAAGGAAGTGAGTAGGTCCATCTGGTAGATGTTTTTAAAAGCAAAATACTGCGGATGTTGGAAATCTGAAATAAAAACAAGAAATGCTGGAACCACTCAGCGGGTCTGGCAGCATCTGTGAAAAGAGAAGCAGAGTTAACGTTTCGGGTCAGTGACCCTACTTCGGAACTGGTGTTTCTATTGCAATGCTTGTGGGCCAGAACCAAGAACTTACATGCTTACTTCTACTTAATTGGACCTCCCAATCGACTGACCCCTTGCAATGTGAGATCCCCCCATGATGGTGGACAGCACCCCCCCAATGTCCACATCCTCCGCAATGTCCAAACCCCCAGCAATGTCCACACCCTCCGCAATGTCCACATTCTCCGCAATGTCCACACGCCCCACAATGTCTACACACCCCCCGCAATGTCCACACCCTCCGCAATGTCCACATTCTCCGCAATGTCCACACGCCCCACAATGTCCAC
Organism: Heterodontus francisci; assembly: GCF_036365525.1. Taxonomy (NCBI): domain Eukaryota; kingdom Metazoa; phylum Chordata; class Chondrichthyes; order Heterodontiformes; family Heterodontidae; genus Heterodontus; species Heterodontus francisci. The sequence goes on from NC_090393.1 coordinate 53,728,155, forward strand.
ACACCCCCCGCAATGTCCACACCCTCCGCAATGTCCACACCCTCCGCAATGTCCACATGCCCCACAATGTCCATCCCCCCCCAATGTCTACACCCCCAGCAATGTCCACACCCTCCGCAATGTCCACAACCTGTGCAATATCCACATGCCCCACATTGTCCACACCCCCAGCAATGTCCACATTCCACGCAATGTCTACACTCCCCACAATGTAAACACTCCCCACAATGTCCATGCACTCTGCAATGTCCAAACTCCCCACAATGTCCACACTCCCCGCAATGTCCACACTCCCCGCAATGTCAACGCTCTCTGCAATGTCCACACTCCCCACAATGTCCACACTCCCCACAATGTCCACACTCCCTTCAATTTCCACATCCTCTGCAATGTCCACACTCCCCGCAATGTCCACACTCTCTGCAATGTCCACACTCCCCGCAATGTCCACACCCTCCGCAATGTCCACACCCCCAGCAATGTCCACGCTCCCCACAATGTCCACACTCCCCGCAATATCCACACTCCCAGCAATGTCCACACCCCCAGCAATGTCCACACTTCCCGCAATGTCCACACTCCCCTCACTGTCCACACTCCCCGCAATGTCCACATTCCCCGCAATGACCACACTCCCCTCAATGTCCACATTCCCCGCAATATCCACACTCCCCGCAATGTCCACACTAACTTCAATGACCACATCCTCCGCAATGTCCACACTCACCTCAATGTCCACATTCCCCGCAATATCCACACTACCCGCAATGTCCACACTCCCCACAATGTCCACATTCCCGCAATGTCCACATCCTCCGCAATGTCCACACTCACTGCAATATACACATCCTCCGCAATGTCGACACTCCCTGCAATATCCACACTCCCTGCAATGTCCAACACCCCGCAATATCCACATCTTCCGCAATGTCCACACTCCCCGCAATGTCCACATCCTCCGAGATGTCCACACTCCCGGCAATGTACACACTCCCTGCAATGTCCACACCTCCAATAATGTCCACACTCCCCGCAATGTCCACACTTTCCGCAATGTCCACACAACCCGCCATGTCCACACTTCCAGCACTGTCCGCACTCCCCACAATGTCCACACTCCCCGCAATGTCCAACACCCCACAATGTCCAACTCCCCACAATGTCCAACTCCCAACAATGTCCACATTCCCGCAATGTCCACGCTCCCGTCAATGTCCACACTACCCACAATGTCCACACCCCCAGAAATGTCCACGCTCCCTGCAATGTCGATGCTCCCCAAAATGTCCAACTCCCCACCATGTCCACACTCCCCACAATGTCCACACTTCCCTAAACGACCACACTCTCCGCAATGTCCACACGCCCTGCAATGTCCACAATCCCCGCAATGTCCACATTCCCCGCAATTTCCACAGACCCCTCAATGTCCGCACTCCCCTCAATGTCCTCACTCCCCTCAATGTCCACACTCCCCACAATGTCCTCACTCCCCTCAATGACCACACTCCCCTCAACGTCCACACTCCCCACAATGTCCTCACTCCCTCAATGTACACACTCCCCGCAATGTCCAACACCCCACCATGTCCAACTCCCCACATGTCCAACTCCTAACAATGTCCACATTCCCGCAATGTCCACGCTCCCGACAATGTCCACACTCCCCTAAATGTCCACACTCCCCGCTATGTCCACACGCCCTGCAATGTCCACACTCCCCGCTACGTCCACACGCCCTGCAATGTCCACACTCCCCGCTATGTCCACACTCCCCTCAATGTCCTCACTCCCCACAATGTCCTCACTCCCCTCAATGTCCACACTCCCCTCAATGTCCACACTCCCCTCAATGTCCTCACTCCCCTCAATTTCCACACTCCCCACAATGTCCACACTCCCCTCAATGTCCACACTCCCCACAATGTCCTCACTCCCCACAATGTCCACACTCCCCACAATGTCCACACTCCCCTCAATGTCCACACTCCCCTCAATGTCCTCACTCCCCTCAATGTCCACAGTCCCACAATGTCCACACTCCCCTCAATGTCCTCACTCCCGTCAATTTCCACACTCCCCTCAATGTCCGCACTCCCCTCAATGTCCTCACTCCCCTCAATGTCCATACTCCCCTCAACGTCCACACGCCCGCAATGTCCACACTGCCCATAATGTCCTCACTCCCCTCAATGTCCACACTCCCCTCAATGTCCTAACTCCCCTCAATGTTCACACCCCCGCAATGACCTCACTCCCCTCAATGTCCGCACTCCTGCAATGTCCATACTCCCCTCAATGTCCAAACTGCCACAATGTCCACACTCCCCTCAATGTCCTCACTCCCCTCAATTTCCACACTCCCCTCAATGTCCGCACTCCCCGCAATGTCCTCACTCCCCTCAATGTCCACACTCCCATAATGTCCTCACTCCCCTCAATGTCCTCAGTCCCCTCAATGTTCACGCCCCCGCAATATCCACACTCCCCTCAATGTCCTCACTCCCCTCAATGTTCACACCCCCACAATGTCCACACTCCCCTCAATGTTCACACCCCCGCAATGTCCACACTCCCCTCAATGTTCACACCCCCGCCATGTCCACACTCCCGCAATGTCCTCACTCCCCTCAATGTCCACACTCCACTCAGTATTCACACTCCCGCAATGTCCACACTCCCATCAATGTCCTCACTCCCCTCAATGTTCACACCCCCACAGTGTCCACACTCCCCTCAAAGTTCACACCCTCACAATGTCCACACTCCCCTCAATGTCCTCACTCCCCTCAATGTTCACACCCCCACAATGTCCACACTCCCCTCAATGTTCACACCCCCGCAATGTCCTCAACCCCCTCAACGTTCACACCCACGCAATGTCCTCACTCCCCTCAATGTCTTCACTCCCCTCAATGTTCACACCCCCGCATTGTCCTCACTCCCCTCAATGTCCACACTCCCCTCAATGTTCACACCCCCGCAATATCCTCACTCCCTTCAATGTACTCAGTACCCTCAATGTTCACATCCCCGCAATGTCCACACTCCCCTCAGAGTCCTCACTCCCCTCAATGTTCACACTTCCTCAATGTCCACACTCCCCTCAATGTTCACAACCCTGCAATGTCCTCAACACCCTCAATGTTCACACCCCCGCAATGTCCACACTCCCCTCAGTGTCCTCACTCCCCTCAATGTCCACACTCCCCTCAATGTTCATAGACCCGGCAAAGTCCACACACCCCGCGATGTCCACACTCCCCTCAATGTCCACACTCCCCGCAATGTCCACATCCTCCGCAATGTCCACACTCCCTGCAATGTCCACACTCCCCTCAATGGCCTCACAGCACTCAATGTCCTGACTCACCTCAATGTCCTCACTCCCCTCAATTTCCTCACGCCCCTCAATGTTCACACCCCCACAATGTCCTCACTCCCCACAATGTCCTCACTCCCCTCAATGTCCACACTCCCCACAATGTCCACACTCCCCTCAATGTCCACACTCCTCACAATGTCCTCACTCCCCTCAATGTCCACACTCCCCTCAATGTCCACACTCCCCTCAATGTCCTCACTTCCCTCAATGTCCACACTCCCCTCAATGTCCTCACTCCCCTCAATGTCCACTCTCCCCGCAATGTCCACACTCCCCTCAATGTCCACACTCCCCTCAATGTCCTCACTCCCCTCAATGTCCACAGTCCACTAATGTCCACACTCCCCTCAATGTCCTCACTCCCCTCATTTTCCACACTCCCCTCAATGTCCGCACTCCCCTCAATGTCCTCACTCCCCTCAATGTCCATACTCCCATCAATGTCCACACGCCCGCAATGTCCACACTGCCCATAATGTCCTCACTCCCCTCAATGTCCTAACTCCCCTCAATGTTCAGACCCCCGCAATGACCTCGCTCCCCTCAATGTCCATACTCCCGTCAATGTCCACACGCCCGCAATGTCCACACTGCCCATAATGTCCTCACTCCCCTCAATGTCCACACTCCCCTCAATGTCCTAACTACCCTCAATGTTCACACCCCCGCAATGTCCTCACTCCCCACAATGTCCTCACTCCCCTCAATGTTCACACTCCCTCAATGTCCTCACTCCCCTCAATGTCCTAACTCCCCTCACTGTTCACACTCCCGCAATGGACACAATCCCCTCAATGTCCACACTCCCCTCAATGTCCTAACTCCCCTCAATGTTCACACTCCCGCAATGGACACAATCCCCTCAATGTCCTCACTCCCCTCAATGTTCACACTCCCCACCATGTCCTCACTCCCCTCAATGTCCACACCCCCACAATATCCTCACGCCCCTCAATGTCCTCAGTACCCTCAATGTTCACACCCCCGCAATGTCCTCACTCCCCACAATGTCCTCACTCCCCACAATGTCCTCACTCCCCACAATGTCCACACTCCCCACAATGTCCTCACTTCCCTCAATGTCCACACTCCCCTCAATGTTCACACACCCCTCAATGTCCACACTCCCCTCAATTTCCACACTCCCCGCAATGTCCACACTCCCCTCAATGTCCTCACTCCCCTCAATGTCCTCACTCCCCACAATGTCCTCACTCCCCACAATGTCCACACTCCCCTCAATGTCCTCACTCCCCTCAATGTCCACACTCCCCACAATGTCCTCACTACCCTCAATGTCCACACTCCCTACAATGTCCACACGCCCCACAATGTCCTCACTTCCCTCAATGTCCTCACTTCCCTCAATGTCCTCACTCCCCTCAATTTCCACACTCCCTACAATGTCCACACACCCTTCAATGTCCTCACTCCCCTCAATGTCCACATTCCCCACAATGTCCACACTCCCCTCAATGTCCTCACTCCCCTCAATTTCCAAACTCCCCTCAATGTCCTCACTCCCCTCAATGTCCACACTCCCCTCAATGTCCACACTCCCGCAATGTCCACACTCCCCTCAATGTCCACACTCCCGCAATGTCCACACTCCCCATAATGTCCTCACTCCCCTCAATGTCCACACTCCCCTCAAGGTCCACGTTCCCGCAATGTCCACACTCCCCTCAATGTCCACACTCCCCTCAATGTCCACACTCACGCCATGTCCTCACTCCCCTCAGTGTCCACACTCCGCTCAATGTTCACTCCTCCGCTATGTCCTCACACCCCTCAATGTCCACACTCCCCACAATGTCCTCACTCCCCTCAATGTCCACACTCCCCGCAATGTCCACACTCCCGCAATGTCCACACTCCCCATAATGTCCACACTCCCCTCAAGGTCCACATTCCCGCAATGTCCACACTCCCCGCAATGTCCACACTCCCCTCAATGTCCACACTCCCGCCATGTCCCCACTTCCCTCAATGTCCACACTCCCCTCAATGTTCACATTCCCGCAATGTCCTCACACCCCTCAATGTCCACACTCCTGCAATGTCCACAATCCCCTCAATGTCCTCACTCCCCTCTATTTCCACACTCCCCTCAATGTCCACACTCCCCTCAATGTCCTCACTCCCCTCAATGTCCACACTCCCCACAATGTCCTCACTACCCTCAATGTCCACACTCCCTACAATGTCCACACGCCCCACAATGTCCTCACTTCCCTCAATGTCCTCACTTCCCTCAATGCCCTCACTCCCCTCAATTTCCACACTCCCTACAATGTCCACACACCCTTCAATGTCCTCACTCCCCTCAATGTCCACATTCCCTGCAATTTCCACACTCCCCTCAATGTCCACACTCCCCACAATGTCCTCATCCCCTCAATGTCCATACTCCCACAATGTCCACACTCCCCTCAATGTCCTCACTCCCCTCAATTTCCAAACTCCCCTCAATTTCCAAACTCCCCTCAATGTCCTCACTCCCCTCAATGTCCACACTCCCGCAATGTCCACACTCCCCATAATGTCCTCACTCCCCTCAATGTCCACACTCCCCTCAAGGTCCACGTTCCCGCAATGTCCACACTCCCCTCAATGTCCACACTCCCCTCAATGTCCACACTCACGCCATGTCCTCACTCCCCTCAGTGTCCACACTCCGCTCGATGTTCACTCCCCCGCTATGTCCTCACACCCCTCAATGTCCACACTCCCCACAATGTCCTCACTCCCCTCAATGTCCACACTCCCCGCTATGTCCACATCCTCCGCAATGTCCACACTCCCTGCAATGTCCACACTCCCCTCAATGTCCTCACAGCACTCAATGTCCTGACTCACCTCAATGTCCTCACTCCCCTCCATTTCCTCACGCCCCTCAATGTTCACACCCCCACAATGTCCTCACTCCCCACAATGTCCTCACTCCCCTCAATGTCCACACTCCCCACAATGTCCACACTCCCCTCAATGTCCACACTCCCCTCAATGTCCACACTCCTCACAATGTCCTCACTCCCCTCAATGTCCACACTCCCCTCAATGTCCACACTCCCCTCAATGTCCTCACTTCCCTCAATGTCCACACTCCCCTCAATGTCCTCACTCCCCTCAATGTCCACTCTCCCCGCAATGTCCACACTCCCCTCAATGTCCACACTCCCCTCAATGTCCTCACTCCCCTCAATGTCCACAGTCCCACAATGTCCACACTCCCCTCAATGTCCTCACTCCCCTCATTTTCCACACTCCCCTCAATGTCCGCACTCCCCTCAATGTCCTCACTCCCCTCAATGTCCATACTCCCATCAATGTCCACACGCCCGCAATGTCCACACTGCCCATAATGTCCTCACTCCCCTCAATGTCCTAACTCCCCTCAATGTTCAGACCCCCGCAATGACCTCGCTCCCCTCAATGTCCATACTCCCGTCAATGTCCACTCGCCCGCAATGTCCACACTGCCCATAATGTCCTCACTCCCCTCAATGTCCACACTCCCCTCAATGTCCTAACTACCCTCAATGTTCACACCCCCGCAATGTCCTCACTCCCCACAATGTCCTCACTCCCCTCAATGTTCACACTCCCTCAATGTCCTCACTCCCCTCAATGTCCTAACTCCCCTCACTGTTCACACTCCCGCAATGGACACAATCCCCTCAATGTCCACACTCCCCTCAATGTCCTAACTCCCCTCAATGTTCACACTCCCGCAATGGACACAATCCCCTCAATGTACTCACTCCCCTCAATGTTCACACTCCCCACCATGTCCTCACTCCCCTCAATGTCCACACCCCCACAATATCCTCACGCCCCTCAATGTCCTCAGTACCCTCAATGTTCACACCCCCGCAATGTCCTCACTCCCCACAATGTCCTCACTCCCCACAATGTCCTCACTCCCCACAATGTCCACACTCCCCACAATGTCCTCACTTCCCTCAATGTCCACACTCCCCTCAATGTTCACACACCCCTCAATGTCCACACTCCCCTCAATTTCCACACTCCCCGCAATGTCCACACTCCCCTCAATGTCCTCACTCCCCTCAATGTCCTCACTCCCCACAATGTCCTCACTCCCCACAATGTCCACACTCCCCTCAATGTCCTCACTCCCCTCAATGTCCACACTCCCCACAATGTCCTCACTACCCTCAATGTCCACACTCCCTACAATGTCCACACGCCCCACAATGTCCTCACTTCCCTCAATGTCCTCACTTCCCTCAATGTCCTCACTCCCCTCAATTTCCACACTCCCTACAATGTCCACACACCCTTCAATGTCCTCACTCCCCTCAATGTCCACATTCCCCACAATGTCCACACTCCCCTCAATGTCCTCACTCCCCTCAATTTCCAAACTCCCCTCAATGTCCTCACTCCCCTCAATGTCCACACTCCCCTCAATGTCCACACTCCCGCAATGTCCACACTCCCCATAATGTCCTCACTCCCCTCAATGTCCACACTCCCCTCAAGGTCCACGTTCCCGCAATGTCCACACTCCCCTCAATGTCCACACTCCCCTCAATGTCCACACTCACGCCATGTCCTCACTCCCCTCAGTGTCCACACTCCGCTCAATGTTCACTCCCCCGCTATGTCCTCACACCCCTCAATGTCCACACTCCCCACAATGTCCTCACTCCCCTCAATGTCCACACTCCCCGCAATGTCCACACTCCCGCAATGTCCACACTCCCCATAATGTCCACACTCCCCTCAAGGTCCACATTCCCGCAATGTCCACACTCCCCGCAATGTCCACACTCCCCTCAATGTCCACACTCCCGCCATGTCCCCACTTCCCTCAATGTCCACACTCCCCTCAATGTTCACATTCCCGCAATGTCCTCACACCCCTCAATGTCCACACTCCTGCAATGTCCACAATCCCCTCAATGTCCTCACTCCCCTCTATTTCCACACTCCCCTCAATGTCCACACTCCCCTCAATGTCCTCACTCCCCTCAATGTCCACACTCCCCACAATGTCCTCACTACCCTCAATGTCCACACTCCCTACAATGTCCACACGCCCCACAATGTCCTCACTTCCCTCAATGTCCTCACTTCCCTCAATGCCCTCACTCCCCTCAATTTCCACACTCCCTACAATGTCCACACACCCTTCAATGTCCTCACTCCCCTCAATGTCCACATTCCCTGCAATTTCCACACTCCCCTCAATGTCCACACTCCCCACAATGTCCTCATCCCCTCAATGTCCATACTCCCACAATGTCCACACTCCCCTCAATGTCCTCACTCCCCTCAATTTCCAAACTCCCCTCAATTTCCAAACTCCCCTCAATGTCCTCACTCCCCTCAATGTCCACACTCCCGCAATGTCCACACTCCCCATAATGTCCTCACTCCCCTCAATGTCCACACTCCCCTCAAGGTCCACGTTCCCGCAATGTCCACACTCCCCTCAATGTCCACACTCCCCTCAATGTCCACACTCACGCCATGTCCTCACTCCCCTCAGTGTCCACACTCCGCTCGATGTTCACTCCCCCGCTATGTCCTCACACCCCTCAATGTCCACACTCCCCACAATGTCCTCACTCCCCTCAATGTCCACACTCCCCGCAATGTCCACACTCCCGCAATGTCCACACTCCCCATAATGTCCACACTCCCCTCAAGGTCCACATTCCCGCAATGTCCACACTCCCCGCCATGTCCCCACTTCCCTCAATGTCCACACTCCCCTCAATGTTCACATTCCCGCAATGTCCTCACACCCCTCAATGTCCACACTCCTGCAATGTCCACAATCCCCACAATGTCCTCACTCCCCTCTATTTCCTCACTCCCCTCAATGTCCACACTCCCCACCATGTCCTCACTCCCCTCAACGTCCACACTCCCGCAATGTCCACACTCCCCTCAATGTCCACACCCCCGCAATATCCTCACTCCCCTCAATGTCCTCAGTACCCTCAATGTTCACACTCCCCTCAATGTCCTCACTCCCCTCAATGTCCACACTCCCCTCAATGTTCACAAACCCCGCAATGTCCACACTCCCCTCAATGTCCACACTCCCCGCAATGTCCAGATCCTCCGCAATGTCCACACTCCCTGCAAAGTCCACACTCCCCTCAATGTCCACACTCCCCACAATGTCCTCACTCCCCTCAATTTCCACACTCCCCACAATGTCCACACTCCTCACAATGTCCTCACTTCCCTCAATGTCCTCACTCCCCTCAATGTCCTCACTCCCCTCAATGCCCACACTCCCCGCAATGTCCACACTCCCCTCAATTTCCACACTCCCCACAATGTCCTCACTCCCCTCAATGTCCACACTGCCACAATGTCCACACTCCCCTCAATGTCCTCACTCCCCTCAATTTCCAGACTCCCCTCAATGTCCGCACTCCCCTCAATGTCCTCACTCCCCTCAATGTCCACACTCCCCACAATGTCCTCAATCCCCTCAATGTCCACATTCCCCTCAATGTCCACACTCCCCACAATGTCCTCACTCCCCTCAATGTCCACACTCCCCTCAATGTCCACACTCCTGCAATGTCCACACTCCCCATAATCTCCTCACTCCCCTCAATGTCCACACTCCCCACAATGTCCACTCTCCCGCAATGTCCACACTCCTGCAATGTCCACACTCCCCATAATCTCCTCACTCCCCTCAATGTTCACACCCCAGCAATGTCCACACTCCCCACAATGTCCACACTCCCTCAATGTCCACACTCCCTCAATGTCCACACTCCCTTCAATGTCCACACTCCCGTAATGTCCTCACTCCCCTCAATGTCCTCACTCCCCTCAATGTCCACACTCCTGCAATGTCCTCTCTCCCCTCAATGTTCACACCACCGCAATGTCCTCACTCCACTCAATGTCCACACTCCCGCAATGTCCACACTCCCCACAATGTTCACACCCCCACAATGTCCTCAACTCCCTCAATGTTCACACCCATGCAATGTCCTCACTCCCCTCACTGTCCACACTCCCCACAATGTCCTCACTCCCCTCAATGTCCACACTCCCCACAATGTCCACACTCCCCACAACGTCTTCACTTCCCTCAATGTCCACACACCCCTCAATGTCCTCACTCCCCTCAATGTCCTCACTCCCCACAATGACCTCACTCCCTTCAATGTCCACACTCCCACAATGTCCACACTCCTCTCAATGTCCTCACTCCCCTCAATTTCCACACTCCCCTCAATGTCCGCACATCCCTCAATGTCCTCACTCCCCTCAATTTCCACACTCCCCTCAATGTCCGCACTCCCCACAATGTCCTCACTCCCCTCAATGTCCACACTCCCCTCAATGTCCACACTCCCGCAATTTCCACACTCCCCTCAATCTCCACACTCCCCACAATGACCTCACTCCCTTCAATGTCCACACTCCCACAATGTCCACACTCCTCTCAATGTCCTCACTCCCCTCAATTTCCACACTCCCCTCAATGTCCGCACATCCCTCAATGTCCTCACTCCCCTCAATTTCCACACTCCCCTCAATGTCCGCACTCCCCACAATGTCCTCACTCCCCTCAATGTCCACACTCCCCTCAATGTCCACACTCCCGCAATGTCCACACTCCCCATAATCTCCTCACTCCCCTCAATGTCCATCCTCCCCACAATGTCCACACTCCCCTCAATGTTCACACCCCAGTAATGTCCACACTCCCCACAATGTCTTCACTCCCCTCAGTGTCCACACTCCCCTCAATGTCCACACTCCCTCAATGTCCGCACTCCCCTCAATGTCCTCACTCCCCTCAATTTCCACACTCCCCTCACTGTCCGCACTCCCCACAATGTCCTCACTCCCCTCATCTTCCACACTCCCCTCAATGTCCGCACTCCCCTCAATGTCCTCACTCCCCTCAATTTCCACACTCCCCTCAATCTCCACACTCCCCAGAATGTCCACATCCTCCGCAATGTCCACACTCCCGCAATGTCCACACTCCCCTCAATGTCCACACTCCCCGCAATGTCCACATCCTCCGCAATGTCCACACTCCCTGCAATGTCCACACACCCCTCAATGTCCTCACTCCCCTCAATGTCCTCACTCACCTCAATGTCCACACTCCCTCAATGTCCACACTCCATCCAATGTCCACACTCCCCTCAATGTCCTCACTCCCCTCAATGTCTTCACTCCCCTCTTTGTTCTCACTCACCTCAATGTCCTCACTCACCTCAAAGTCCACAATCCCGTAATGTCCTCACTCCCCTCAATGTCCTCACTCCCCTCAATGTCCACACTCCCGCAATGTCCTCTCTCCCCTCAATGTCCTCACTCCCCTCAATGTTCACACCCCCGCAATGTCCTCACTCCCCTCAATGTCCACACTCCTGCAATGTCCACACTCCCCTCAATGTTCACACCCCCACAATGTCCACAACTCCCTCAATGTTCACACCCATGCAATGTCCTCACTCCCCTCAATGTCCACACTCCCCACAATGTCCTCACTCCCCTCAATGTCCACACTCCCCACAATGTCCACACTCCCCACAATGTCCTCACTTCCCACAATGTCCATACACCCCTCAATGTCCTCACTCCCCTCAATGTCCACACTCCCCAAAATTTCCACACTCCCCTAAATGTCCACACTCCCCACAATGTCCTCACTCCCCTCAATGTCCACACTCCCTCAGTGTCCACACTCCCCTCAATGTCCTCACTCCCCTCAATTTCCACACTCCCTCAATGTCCACACTCCCCACAATGTCCTCACTCCCCTCAATGTCCACACTCCCCACAATGTCCACACTCCCCATAACGTCGTCACTTCCCTCAATTTCCACACACCCCTCAATGTCCTCACTCCCCTCAATGTCCACACACCCCGCAATTTCCACACTCACCTCAATCTCCACACTCCCCACAATGTCCTCACTCCCCTCAATGTCCTCACTCCCCTCATCTTCCACACTCCCCTCAATGTCCGCACTCCCCCCAATGTCCTCACTCCCCTCAATTTCCACACTCCCCTCACTGTCCGCACTCCCCACAATGTCCTCACTCCCGTCATCTTCCACACGCCCCTCAATGTCCGCACTCCCCTCAATGTCCTCACTCCCCTCAATTTCCACACTCCCCTCAATCTCCACACTCCCCAGAATGTCCACATCCTCCGCAATGTCCACACTCCCTGCAATGTCCACACACCCCTCAATGTCCTCACTCCCCTCAATGTCCTCACTCACCTCAATGTCCATACTCCCTCAATGTCCACACTCCATTCAATGTCCACACTCCCGCAATGTCCTCACTCCCCTCAATGTCTTCACTCCCCTCTTTGTTCTCACTCACCTCAATGTCCTCACTCACCTCAATGTCCACAATCCCGTAATGTCCTCACTCCCCTCAATGTCCTCATTCCCCTCAATGTCCACACTCCCGCAATGTCCTCTCTCCCCTCAATGTCCTCACTCCCCTCAATGTTCACACCCCCGCAATGTCCTCACTCCCCTCAATGTCCACACTCCTGCAATGTCCACACTCCCCTCAATGTCCACACTCCCCACAATTTCCACACTCCCCTCAATGTCCACACTCCCCACAATGTCCTCACTCCCCTCAATGTCCACACTCCCACAATGTCCACACTCCCCTCAATGTCCTCACTCCCCTCAATTTCCACACTCCCTCAATGTCCACACTCCCCTCAATGTCCTCACTCCCCTCAATTTCCACACTCCCCACAATGTCCACACTCCCCACAACGTCCTCACTTCCCTCAATTTCCACACACCCCTCAATGTCCTCACTCCCCTCAATGTCCACACACCCCGCAATTTCCACACTCCCCTCAATCTCCACACTCCCCACAATGTCCTCACTCCCCTCAATGTCCTCACTCCCCTCATCTTCCACACTCCCCTCAATGTCCGCACTCCCCTCAATGTCCTCACTCCCCTCAATTTCCACACTCCCCTCACTGTCCGCACTCCCCACAATGTCCTCACTCCCCTCATCTTCCACACTCCCCTCAATGTCCGCACTCCCCTCAATGTCCTCACTCCCCTCAATTTCCACACTCCCCTCACTGTCCGCACTCCCCACAATGTCCTCACTCCCCTCATCTTCCACACTCCCCTCAATGTCCGCACTCCCCTCAATGTCCTCACTCCCCTCAATTTCCACACTCCCCTCAATCTCCACACTCCCCAGAATGTCCACATCCTCCGCAATGTCCACACTCCCTGCAAAGTCCACACTCCCCTCAATGTCCACACTCCCGCAATGTCCACACTCCCCTCAATGTCCACACTCCCTCAATGTCCACACTCCATTCAATGTCCACACTCCCGCAATGTCCTCACTCCCCTCAATGTCTTCACTCCCCTCTATGTTCTCACTCACCTCAATGTCCTCACTCACCTCAATGTCCACAATCCCGTAATGTCCTCACTCCCCTCAATGTCCTCACTCCCCTCAATGTCCACACTCCCCACAATGTCCTCACTCCCCTCAATGTCCACACTCCCCACAATGTCCACACTCCCCACAATGTCCTCACTCCCCTCAATGTCCACACTCCCCACAATGTCCTCACTCCCCTCAATGTCCTCACTCCCCTCAATGTCCACACTCCCCACAATGTCCACACTCCCCACAATGTCCTCACTTCCCACAATGTCCACACACCCCTCAATGTCCTCACTCCCCTCAATGTCCACACTCCCCACAATGTCCACACTCCCCACAATTTCCACACTCCCCTCAATGTCCAAACTCCCCACAATGTCCTCACTCCCCTCAATGTCCACACTCCCCTCAATGTCCTCACTCCCCTCAATTTCCACACGCCCCTCAATGTCCACACTCCCCTCAATGATCTCACTCCCACAATGTCTACACTCCCCTCAATGTCCTCACTCCCCTCAATTTCCACACTCCCCTCAATGTCCGCACTCCCCTCAATGTCCTCATTCCCCTCAATGTCAAAACTCGCCTCAATGTCCTCACTCCCCTCAATTTCCACACTCCCCTCAATGTCCGCACTCCCCTCAATGTCCTCATTCCCCTCAATGTCCACACTCCCCTCAATGTCCTCACTCCCCACAATGTCTTCACTCCCCTCAATGTTCTCACTCACCTCAATGTCCACACTCCCCACAATGTCCACACTCCCCTCAATGTTCACACCCCAGCAATGTCCACACTCCCCACAATGTCCACACTCCCTCAACGTCCACACTCCCTTCAATGTCCAAACTCCCGTAATGTCCTCACTCCCCTCAATGTCCTCTCTCCCCTCAATGTCCACACTACCGCAATGTCCTCTCTCCCCTCAATGTTCACACCACCGCAATGTCCTCACTCCCTTCAATGTCCACACTCCCCGCCATGTTCACATCCCCACAATGTCCTCAACACCCTCAATGTTTACACCCATGCAATGTCCGCACTCCCCTCAATGTCCTCACTCCCCTCAATGTCCACACTCCCCACAATGTCCTCACTCCCCTCAATGTCCACACTCCCCACAATGTCCACACTCCCCACAACGTCCTCACTTCCCTCAATGTCCACACACCCCTCAATGTCCTCACTCCCCTCAATGTCCACACATCCCGCAATTTCCACACTCCCCTCAATCTCCACACTCCCCACAATGTCCTCACTCCCCTCAATGTCCACACTCCCACAATGTCCACACTCCCCTCAATGTCCTCACTCCCCTCAATTTCCACACTCCCCTCAATGTCCGCACACCCCTCAATGTCCTCACTCCCCTCAATTTCCACACTCCCCTCAATGTCCGCACTCCCCACAATGTCCTCACTCCCCTCAATGTCCACACTCCCCTCAATGTCCACTCTCCCGCAATGTCCACACTCCCCATAATCTCCACACTCCCCTCAATGTCCATCCTCCCCTCAATGTCCACACTCCCTTCAATGTCCACACTCCCGCAATGTCCTCACTCCCCTCAATGTCTTCACTCCCCTCAATGTTCTCACTCACCTCAATGTCCTCACTCACCTCAATGTCCACACACCCGTAATGTCCTCACTCCCCTCAATGTCCTCACTCCCCTCAATGTCCACACTCCCGCAATGTCCTCTCTCCCCTCAATGTCCACACTCCCCTCAATGTCCACACTCCCGCAATGTCCACACTCCCCATAATCTCCTCACTCCCCTCAATGTCCATCCTTCCCACAATGTCCACACTCCCCTCAATGTTCACACCCCAGCAATGTCCACACTCCCCTCAATGTTCACACCCCAGCAATGTCCACACTCCCCACAATGTCCTCACTCCCCTCAGTGTCCACACTCACCTCAATTTCCACACTCCCGCAATGTCCACACTCCCCTCAATGTCCTCACTCCCCTCAATGTCCACACTCCCGCAATGTCCTCTCTCCCCTCAATGTCATCACTCCCCGCAATGTCCACACTCCCGCAATGTCCACACTCCCCAGAATGTCCACATCCTCCGCAATGTCCACACTCCCTGCAAAGTCCACACTCCCCTCAATGTCCACACTCCCGCAATGTCCACACTCCCCTCAATGTCCACACCCCCGCAATATCCTCACTCCCCTCAATGTCCTCAGTACCCTCAATGTTCACACTCCCCTCAATGTCCTCACTCCCCTCAATGTCCACACTCCCCTCAATGTTCACAAACCCCGCAATGTCCACACTCCCCTCAATGTCCACACTCCCCGCAATGTCCAGATCCTCCGCAATGTCCACACTCCCTGCAAAGTCCACACTCCCCTCAATGTCCACACTCCCCACAATGTCCTCACTCCCCTCAATTTCCACACTCCCCACAATGTCCACACTCCTCACAATGTCCTCACTTCCCTCAATGTCCTCACTCCCCTCAATGTCCTCACTCCCCTCAATGCCCACACTCCCCGCAATGTCCACACTCCCCTCAATTTCCACACTCCCCACAATGTCCTCACTCCCCTCAATGTCCACACTGCCACAATGTCCACACTCCCCTCAATGTCCTCACTCCCCTCAATTTCCAGACTCCCCTCAATGTCCGCACTCCCCTCAATGTCCTCACTCCCCTCAATGTCCACACTCCCCACAATGTCCTCAATCCCCTCAATGTCCACATTCCCCTCAATGTCCACACTCCCCACAATGTCCTCACTCCCCTCAATGTCCACACTCCCCTCAATGTCCACACTCCTGCAATGTCCACACTCCCCATAATCTCCTCACTCCCCTCAATGTCCACACTCCCCACAATGTCCACTCTCCCGCAATGTCCACACTCCTGCAATGTCCACACTCCCCATAATCTCCTCACTCCCCTCAATGTTCACACCCCAGCAATGTCCACACTCCCCACAATGTCCACACTCCCTCAATGTCCACACTCCCTCAATGTCCACACTCCCTTCAATGTCCACACTCCCGTAATGTCCTCACTCCCCTCAATGTCCTCACTCCCCTCAATGTCCACACTCCTGCAATGTCCTCTCTCCCCTCAATGTTCACACCACCGCAATGTCCTCACTCCACTCAATGTCCACACTCCCGCAATGTCCACACTCCCCACAATGTTCACACCCCCACAATGTCCTCAACTCCCTCAATGTTCACACCCATGCAATGTCCTCACTCCCCTCACTGTCCACACTCCCCACAATGTCCTCACTCCCCTCAATGTCCACACTCCCCACAATGTCCACACTCCCCACAACGTCTTCACTTCCCTCAATGTCCACACACCCCTCAATGTCCTCACTCCCCTCAATGTCCTCACTCCCCACAATGACCTCACTCCCTTCAATGTCCACACTCCCACAATGTCCACACTCCTCTCAATGTCCTCACTCCCCTCAATTTCCACACTCCCCTCAATGTCCGCACATCCCTCAATGTCCTCACTCCCCTCAATTTCCACACTCCCCTCAATGTCCGCACTCCCCACAATGTCCTCACTCCCCTCAATGTCCACACTCCCCTCAATGTCCACACTCCCGCAATTTCCACACTCCCCTCAATCTCCACACTCCCCACAATGACCTCACTCCCTTCAATGTCCACACTCCCACAATGTCCACACTCCTCTCAATGTCCTCACTCCCCTCAATTTCCACACTCCCCTCAATGTCCGCACATCCCTCAATGTCCTCACTCCCCTCAATTTCCACACTCCCCTCAATGTCCGCACTCCCCACAATGTCCTCACTCCCCTCAATGTCCACACTCCCCTCAATGTCCACACTCCCGCAATGTCCACACTCCCCATAATCTCCTCACTCCCCTCAATGTCCATCCTCCCCACAATGTCCACACTCCCCTCAATGTTCACACCCCAGTAATGTCCACACTCCCCACAATGTCTTCACTCCCCTCAGTGTCCACACTCCCCTCAATGTCCACACTCCCTCAATGTCCGCACTCCCCTCAATGTCCTCACTCCCCTCAATTTCCACACTCCCCTCACTGTCCGCACTCCCCACAATGTCCTCACTCCCCTCATCTTCCACACTCCCCTCAATGTCCGCACTCCCCTCAATGTCCTCACTCCCCTCAATTTCCACACTCCCCTCAATCTCCACACTCCCCAGAATGTCCACATCCTCCGCAATGTCCACACTCCCGCAATGTCCACACTCCCCTCAATGTCCACACTCCCCGCAATGTCCACATCCTCCGCAATGTCCACACTCCCTGCAATGTCCACACACCCCTCAATGTCCTCACTCCCCTCAATGTCCTCACTCACCTCAATGTCCACACTCCCTCAATGTCCACACTCCATCCAATGTCCACACTCCCCTCAATGTCCTCACTCCCCTCAATGTCTTCACTCCCCTCTTTGTTCTCACTCACCTCAATGTCCTCACTCACCTCAAAGTCCACAATCCCGTAATGTCCTCACTCCCCTCAATGTCCTCACTCCCCTCAATGTCCACACTCCCGCAATGTCCTCTCTCCCCTCAATGTCCTCACTCCCCTCAATGTTCACACCCCCGCAATGTCCTCACTCCCCTCAATGTCCACACTCCTGCAATGTCCACACTCCCCTCAATGTTCACACCCCCACAATGTCCACAACTCCCTCAATGTTCACACCCATGCAATGTCCTCACTCCCCTCAATGTCCACACTCCCCACAATGTCCTCACTCCCCTCAATGTCCACACTCCCCACAATGTCCACACTCCCCACAATGTCCTCACTTCCCACAATGTCCATACACCCCTCAATGTCCTCACTCCCCTCAATGTCCACACTCCCCAAAATTTCCACACTCCCCTAAATGTCCACACTCCCCACAATGTCCTCACTCCCCTCAATGTCCACACTCCCTCAGTGTCCACACTCCCCTCAATGTCCTCACTCCCCTCAATTTCCACACTCCCTCAATGTCCACACTCCCCACAATGTCCTCACTCCCCTCAATGTCCACACTCCCCACAATGTCCACACTCCCCATAACGTCGTCACTTCCCTCAATTTCCACACACCCCTCAATGTCCTCACTCCCCTCAATGTCCACACACCCCGCAATTTCCACACTCACCTCAATCTCCACACTCCCCACAATGTCCTCACTCCCCTCAATGTCCTCACTCCCCTCATCTTCCACACTCCCCTCAATGTCCGCACTCCCCCCAATGTCCTCACTCCCCTCAATTTCCACACTCCCCTCACTGTCCGCACTCCCCACAATGTCCTCACTCCCGTCATCTTCCACACGCCCCTCAATGTCCGCACTCCCCTCAATGTCCTCACTCCCCTCAATTTCCACACTCCCCTCAATCTCCACACTCCCCAGAATGTCCACATCCTCCGCAATGTCCACACTCCCTGCAATGTCCACACACCCCTCAATGTCCTCACTCCCCTCAATGTCCTCACTCACCTCAATGTCCATACTCCCTCAATGTCCACACTCCATTCAATGTCCACACTCCCGCAATGTCCTCACTCCCCTCAATGTCTTCACTCCCCTCTTTGTTCTCACTCACCTCAATGTCCTCACTCACCTCAATGTCCACAATCCCGTAATGTCCTCACTCCCCTCAATGTCCTCATTCCCCTCAATGTCCACACTCCCGCAATGTCCTCTCTCCCCTCAATGTCCTCACTCCCCTCAATGTTCACACCCCCGCAATGTCCTCACTCCCCTCAATGTCCACACTCCTGCAATGTCCACACTCCCCTCAATGTCCACACTCCCCACAATTTCCACACTCCCCTCAATGTCCACACTCCCCACAATGTCCTCACTCCCCTCAATGTCCACACTCCCACAATGTCCACACTCCCCTCAATGTCCTCACTCCCCTCAATTTCCACACTCCCTCAATGTCCACACTCCCCTCAATGTCCTCACTCCCCTCAATTTCCACACTCCCCACAATGTCCACACTCCCCACAACGTCCTCACTTCCCTCAATTTCCACACACCCCTCAATGTCCTCACTCCCCTCAATGTCCACACACCCCGCAATTTCCACACTCCCCTCAATCTCCACACTCCCCACAATGTCCTCACTCCCCTCAATGTCCTCACTCCCCTCATCTTCCACACTCCCCTCAATGTCCGCACTCCCCTCAATGTCCTCACTCCCCTCAATTTCCACACTCCCCTCACTGTCCGCACTCCCCACAATGTCCTCACTCCCCTCATCTTCCACACTCCCCTCAATGTCCGCACTCCCCTCAATGTCCTCACTCCCCTCAATTTCCACACTCCCCTCACTGTCCGCACTCCCCACAATGTCCTCACTCCCCTCATCTTCCACACTCCCCTCAATGTCCGCACTCCCCTCAATGTCCTCACTCCCCTCAATTTCCACACTCCCCTCAATCTCCACACTCCCCAGAATGTCCACATCCTCCGCAATGTCCACACTCCCTGCAAAGTCCACACTCCCCTCAATGTCCACACTCCCGCAATGTCCACACTCCCCTCAATGTCCACACTCCCTCAATGTCCACACTCCATTCAATGTCCACACTCCCGCAATGTCCTCACTCCCCTCAATGTCTTCACTCCCCTCTATGTTCTCACTCACCTCAATGTCCTCACTCACCTCAATGTCCACAATCCCGTAATGTCCTCACTCCCCTCAATGTCCTCACTCCCCTCAATGTCCACACTCCCCACAATGTCCTCACTCCCCTCAATGTCCACACTCCCCACAATGTCCACACTCCCCACAATGTCCTCACTCCCCTCAATGTCCACACTCCCCACAATGTCCTCACTCCCCTCAATGTCCTCACTCCCCTCAATGTCCACACTCCCCACAATGTCCACACTCCCCACAATGTCCTCACTTCCCACAATGTCCACACACCCCTCAATGTCCTCACTCCCCTCAATGTCCACACTCCCCACAATGTCCACACTCCCCACAATTTCCACACTCCCCTCAATGTCCAAACTCCCCACAATGTCCTCACTCCCCTCAATGTCCACACTCCCCTCAATGTCCTCACTCCCCTCAATTTCCACACGCCCCTCAATGTCCACACTCCCCTCAATGATCTCACTCCCACAATGTCTACACTCCCCTCAATGTCCTCACTCCCCTCAATTTCCACACTCCCCTCAATGTCCGCACTCCCCTCAATGTCCTCATTCCCCTCAATGTCAAAACTCGCCTCAATGTCCTCACTCCCCTCAATTTCCACACTCCCCTCAATGTCCGCACTCCCCTCAATGTCCTCATTCCCCTCAATGTCCACACTCCCCTCAATGTCCTCACTCCCCACAATGTCTTCACTCCCCTCAATGTTCTCACTCACCTCAATGTCCACACTCCCCACAATGTCCACACTCCCCTCAATGTTCACACCCCAGCAATGTCCACACTCCCCACAATGTCCACACTCCCTCAACGTCCACACTCCCTTCAATGTCCAAACTCCCGTAATGTCCTCACTCCCCTCAATGTCCTCTCTCCCCTCAATGTCCACACTACCGCAATGTCCTCTCTCCCCTCAATGTTCACACCACCGCAATGTCCTCACTCCCTTCAATGTCCACACTCCCCGCCATGTTCACATCCCCACAATGTCCTCAACACCCTCAATGTTTACACCCATGCAATGTCCGCACTCCCCTCAATGTCCTCACTCCCCTCAATGTCCACACTCCCCACAATGTCCTCACTCCCCTCAATGTCCACACTCCCCACAATGTCCACACTCCCCACAACGTCCTCACTTCCCTCAATGTCCACACACCCCTCAATGTCCTCACTCCCCTCAATGTCCACACATCCCGCAATTTCCACACTCCCCTCAATCTCCACACTCCCCACAATGTCCTCACTCCCCTCAATGTCCACACTCCCACAATGTCCACACTCCCCTCAATGTCCTCACTCCCCTCAATTTCCACACTCCCCTCAATGTCCGCACACCCCTCAATGTCCTCACTCCCCTCAATTTCCACACTCCCCTCAATGTCCGCACTCCCCACAATGTCCTCACTCCCCTCAATGTCCACACTCCCCTCAATGTCCACTCTCCCGCAATGTCCACACTCCCCATAATCTCCACACTCCCCTCAATGTCCATCCTCCCCTCAATGTCCACACTCCCTTCAATGTCCACACTCCCGCAATGTCCTCACTCCCCTCAATGTCTTCACTCCCCTCAATGTTCTCACTCACCTCAATGTCCTCACTCACCTCAATGTCCACACACCCGTAATGTCCTCACTCCCCTCAATGTCCTCACTCCCCTCAATGTCCACACTCCCGCAATGTCCTCTCTCCCCTCAATGTCCACACTCCCCTCAATGTCCACACTCCCGCAATGTCCACACTCCCCATAATCTCCTCACTCCCCTCAATGTCCATCCTTCCCACAATGTCCACACTCCCCTCAATGTTCACACCCCAGCAATGTCCACACTCCCCTCAATGTTCACACCCCAGCAATGTCCACACTCCCCACAATGTCCTCACTCCCCTCAGTGTCCACACTCACCTCAATTTCCACACTCCCGCAATGTCCACACTCCCCTCAATGTCCTCACTCCCCTCAATGTCCACACTCCCGCAATGTCCTCTCTCCCCTCAATGTCATCACTCCCCGCAATGTCCACACTCCCGCAATGTCCACACTCCCCAGAATGTCCACATCCTCCGCAATGTCCACACTCCCTGCAAAGTCCACACTCCCCTCAATGTCCACACTCCCGCAATGTCCACACTCCCCTCAATGTCCACACTCACTGCAATGTCCACACACCCCTCAATGTCCTCACTCCCCTCAATGTCCACACTCCCTTCAATGTCCACACTCCCGCAATGTCCTCACTCCCCTCAATGTCTTCACTCCCCTCAATGTTCTCACTCACCTCAATGTCCTCACTCACCTCAATGTCCACTCTCCCGTAATGTCCTCACTCCCCTCAATGTCCTCACTCCCCTCAATGTTCACACCCCCGCAATGTCCTCACTCCCCTCAATGTCCACACTCCCGCAATGTCCACACTCCCCTCAATGTTCACACCCCCACAATGTCCTCACTCCCCTCAATGTCCACACTCCCCACAATGTCCACACTCCCCACAATGTCCTCACTTCCCACAAGGTCCACAGACCCCTCAATGCCCTCACTCCCCTCAATGTCCACACTCCCCACAATTTCCACACTCCCCTCATTGTCCACACTCCCCACAATGTCCTCACTCCCCTCAATGTCCACACTCCCACAATGTCCACACTTCCCTCAATGTCCTCACTCCCCTCAATTTCCACACGCCCCTCAATGTCCACACTCCCCTCAATGTCCACACTCCCCGCAATGTCCACATCCTCCGCAATGTCCACACTCCCTGCAATGTCCACAGACCCCTCAATGTCCTCACTCCCCTCAATGTCCTCACTCCCCTCAATGTCCACACTCACCTCAATCTCCACACTCCCCACAATGTCCTCACTCCCCTCAATGTCCTCACTCCCCTCATCTTCCACACTCCCCTCAATGTCCGCACTCCCCCCAATGTCCTCACTCCCCTCAATTTCCACACTCCCCTCACTGTCCGCACTCCCCACAATGTCCTCACTCCCGTCATCTTCCACACGCCCCTCAATGTCCGCACTCCCCTCAATGTCCTCACTCCCCTCAATTTCCACACTCCCCTCAATCTCCACACTCCCCAGAATGTCCACATCCTCCGCAATGTCCACACTCCCTGCAATGTCCACACACCCCTCAATGTCCTCACTCCCCTCAATGTCCTCACTCACCTCAATGTCCATACTCCCTCAATGTCCACACTCCATTCAATGTCCACACTCCCGCAATGTCCTCACTCCCCTCAATGTCTTCACTCCCCTCTTTGTTCTCACTCACCTCAATGTCCTCACTCACCTCAATGTCCACAATCCCGTAATGTCCTCACTCCCCTCAATGTCCTCATTCCCCTCAATGTCCACACTCCCGCAATGTCCTCTCTCCCCTCAATGTCCTCACTCCCCTCAATGTTCACACCCCCGCAATGTCCTCACTCCCCTCAATGTCCACACTCCTGCAATGTCCACACTCCCCTCAATGTCCACACTCCCCACAATTTCCACACTCCCCTCAATGTCCACACTCCCCACAATGTCCTCACTCCCCTCAATGTCCACACTCCCACAATGTCCACACTCCCCTCAATGTCCTCACTCCCCTCAATTTCCACACTCCCTCAATGTCCACACTCCCCTCAATGTCCTCACTCCCCTCAATTTCCACACTCCCCACAATGTCCACACTCCCCACAACGTCCTCACTTCCCTCAATTTCCACACACCCCTCAATGTCCTCACTCCCCTCAATGTCCACACACCCCGCAATTTCCACACTCCCCTCAATCTCCACACTCCCCACAATGTCCTCACTCCCCTCAATGTCCTCACTCCCCTCATCTTCCACACTCCCCTCAATGTCCGCACTCCCCTCAATGTCCTCACTCCCCTCAATTTCCACACTCCCCTCACTGTCCGCACTCCCCACAATGTCCTCACTCCCCTCATCTTCCACACTCCCCTCAATGTCCGCACTCCCCTCAATGTCCTCACTCCCCTCAATTTCCACACTCCCCTCACTGTCCGCACTCCCCACAATGTCCTCACTCCCCTCATCTTCCACACTCCCCTCAATGTCCGCACTCCCCTCAATGTCCTCACTCCCCTCAATTTCCACACTCCCCTCAATCTCCACACTCCCCAGAATGTCCACATCCTCCGCAATGTCCACACTCCCTGCAAAGTCCACACTCCCCTCAATGTCCACACTCCCGCAATGTCCACACTCCCCTCAATGTCCACACTCCCTCAATGTCCACACTCCATTCAATGTCCACACTCCCGCAATGTCCTCACTCCCCTCAATGTCTTCACTCCCCTCTATGTTCTCACTCACCTCAATGTCCTCACTCACCTCAATGTCCACAATCCCGTAATGTCCTCACTCCCCTCAATGTCCTCACTCCCCTCAATGTCCACACTCCCCACAATGTCCTCACTCCCCTCAATGTCCACACTCCCCACAATGTCCACACTCCCCACAATGTCCTCACTCCCCTCAATGTCCACACTCCCCACAATGTCCTCACTCCCCTCAATGTCCTCACTCCCCTCAATGTCCACACTCCCCACAATGTCCACACTCCCCACAATGTCCTCACTTCCCACAATGTCCACACACCCCTCAATGTCCTCACTCCCCTCAATGTCCACACTCCCCACAATGTCCACACTCCCCACAATTTCCACACTCCCCTCAATGTCCAAACTCCCCACAATGTCCTCACTCCCCTCAATGTCCACACTCCCCTCAATGTCCTCACTCCCCTCAATTTCCACACGCCCCTCAATGTCCACACTCCCCTCAATGATCTCACTCCCACAATGTCTACACTCCCCTCAATGTCCTCACTCCCCTCAATTTCCACACTCCCCTCAATGTCCGCACTCCCCTCAATGTCCTCATTCCCCTCAATGTCAAAACTCGCCTCAATGTCCTCACTCCCCTCAATTTCCACACTCCCCTCAATGTCCGCACTCCCCTCAATGTCCTCATTCCCCTCAATGTCCACACTCCCCTCAATGTCCTCACTCCCCACAATGTCTTCACTCCCCTCAATGTTCTCACTCACCTCAATGTCCACACTCCCCACAATGTCCACACTCCCCTCAATGTTCACACCCCAGCAATGTCCACACTCCCCACAATGTCCACACTCCCTCAACGTCCACACTCCCTTCAATGTCCAAACTCCCGTAATGTCCTCACTCCCCTCAATGTCCTCTCTCCCCTCAATGTCCACACTACCGCAATGTCCTCTCTCCCCTCAATGTTCACACCACCGCAATGTCCTCACTCCCTTCAATGTCCACACTCCCCGCCATGTTCACATCCCCACAATGTCCTCAACACCCTCAATGTTTACACCCATGCAATGTCCGCACTCCCCTCAATGTCCTCACTCCCCTCAATGTCCACACTCCCCACAATGTCCTCACTCCCCTCAATGTCCACACTCCCCACAATGTCCACACTCCCCACAACGTCCTCACTTCCCTCAATGTCCACACACCCCTCAATGTCCTCACTCCCCTCAATGTCCACACATCCCGCAATTTCCACACTCCCCTCAATCTCCACACTCCCCACAATGTCCTCACTCCCCTCAATGTCCACACTCCCACAATGTCCACACTCCCCTCAATGTCCTCACTCCCCTCAATTTCCACACTCCCCTCAATGTCCGCACACCCCTCAATGTCCTCACTCCCCTCAATTTCCACACTCCCCTCAATGTCCGCACTCCCCACAATGTCCTCACTCCCCTCAATGTCCACACTCCCCTCAATGTCCACTCTCCCGCAATGTCCACACTCCCCATAATCTCCACACTCCCCTCAATGTCCATCCTCCCCTCAATGTCCACACTCCCTTCAATGTCCACACTCCCGCAATGTCCTCACTCCCCTCAATGTCTTCACTCCCCTCAATGTTCTCACTCACCTCAATGTCCTCACTCACCTCAATGTCCACACACCCGTAATGTCCTCACTCCCCTCAATGTCCTCACTCCCCTCAATGTCCACACTCCCGCAATGTCCTCTCTCCCCTCAATGTCCACACTCCCCTCAATGTCCACACTCCCGCAATGTCCACACTCCCCATAATCTCCTCACTCCCCTCAATGTCCATCCTTCCCACAATGTCCACACTCCCCTCAATGTTCACACCCCAGCAATGTCCACACTCCCCTCAATGTTCACACCCCAGCAATGTCCACACTCCCCACAATGTCCTCACTCCCCTCAGTGTCCACACTCACCTCAATTTCCACACTCCCGCAATGTCCACACTCCCCTCAATGTCCTCACTCCCCTCAATGTCCACACTCCCGCAATGTCCTCTCTCCCCTCAATGTCATCACTCCCCGCAATGTCCACACTCCCGCAATGTCCACACTCCCCAGAATGTCCACATCCTCCGCAATGTCCACACTCCCTGCAAAGTCCACACTCCCCTCAATGTCCACACTCCCGCAATGTCCACACTCCCCTCAATGTCCACACTCACTGCAATGTCCACACACCCCTCAATGTCCTCACTCCCCTCAATGTCCACACTCCCTTCAATGTCCACACTCCCGCAATGTCCTCACTCCCCTCAATGTCTTCACTCCCCTCAATGTTCTCACTCACCTCAATGTCCTCACTCACCTCAATGTCCACTCTCCCGTAATGTCCTCACTCCCCTCAATGTCCTCACTCCCCTCAATGTTCACACCCCCGCAATGTCCTCACTCCCCTCAATGTCCACACTCCCGCAATGTCCACACTCCCCTCAATGTTCACACCCCCACAATGTCCTCACTCCCCTCAATGTCCACACTCCCCACAATGTCCACACTCCCCACAATGTCCTCACTTCCCACAAGGTCCACAGACCCCTCAATGCCCTCACTCCCCTCAATGTCCACACTCCCCACAATTTCCACACTCCCCTCATTGTCCACACTCCCCACAATGTCCTCACTCCCCTCAATGTCCACACTCCCACAATGTCCACACTTCCCTCAATGTCCTCACTCCCCTCAATTTCCACACGCCCCTCAATGTCCACACTCCCCTCAATGTCCACACTCCCCGCAATGTCCACATCCTCCGCAATGTCCACACTCCCTGCAATGTCCACAGACCCCTCAATGTCCTCACTCCCCTCAATGTCCACACTCCCTTCAATGTCCACACTCCCGCAATGTCCTCACTCCCCTCAATGTCTTCACTCCCCTCAATGTTCTCCCTCACCTCAATGTCCTCACTCACCTCAATGTCCACTCTCCCGTAATGTCCTCACTCCCCTCAATATCCTCACTCCCCTGAATGTCCACACTCCCGCAATGTCCTCTCTCCCCTCAATGTCCACACTCCCCTCAATGTCCACACTCCCCTCAATTGCCACACTCCCCTCAATGTCCACACTCCCCTCAATCTGCTCATTCCCCTCAATGTCCGCACTCCCCTCAATGTCCTCACTCCCCTCAATGTCTTTACTGCCCACAATGTCCACACTCCCCTCAATGTCCACACTCCCCA
Organism: Heterodontus francisci; assembly: GCF_036365525.1. Lineage (NCBI taxonomy): Eukaryota > Metazoa > Chordata > Chondrichthyes > Heterodontiformes > Heterodontidae > Heterodontus > Heterodontus francisci. The sequence goes on from NC_090393.1 coordinate 53,756,159, forward strand.
CAATGTCCACACTCCCTCAATGTCCACACTCCCTCAATGTCCACACTCCCTTCAATGTCCACACTTCCGTAATGTCCTCACTCCCCTCAATGTCCACACTCCCGCAATGTCCTTTCTCCCCTCAATGTTCACACCACCGCAATGTCCTCACTCCCCTCAATATCCACACTCCCGCAATGTCCACACTCCCCACAATGTCCACACTCCCTCAATGTCCACACTCCCTCAATGTTCACACACCCACAATGTCCTCAACTCCCTCAATGTTCACACCCATGCAATGTCCTCACTCCCCTCAATGTCCACACTCCCCACAATGTCCTCACTCCCCTCAATGTCCACACTCCCCACAATGTCCACACTCCCCTCAATGTCCTCACTCCCCTCAATGTCCACACACCCCGCAATTTCCACACGCCCCTCAATCTCCACACTCCCCATAATGTCCTCACTCCCCTCAATGTCCACACTCACACAATGTCCACACTCCCCTCAATGTCCTCACTCCCCTCAATATCCACACTCCCCTCAATGTCCGCACAGCCCTCAATGTCCTCACTCCCCTCAATTTCCACACTCCCCTCAATGTCCGCACTCCCCACAATGTCCTCACTCCCCTCAATGTCCATCCTCCCCACAATGTCCACACTCCCCTCAATGTTCACACCCCAGCAATGTCCGCACTCCCCACAATGTCCACACTCCCCTCAATGTCCACACTCCCGCAATGTCCACACTCCCCTCAATGTCCACACACCCCTCAATGTCCTCACTCCCCTCAATGTCCTCACTCACCTCAATGTCCACACTCCCTCAATGTCCACACCCCCTTCAATGTCCACACTCCCGCAATGTCCTCACTCCCCTCAATGTCTTCACTCCCCTCAATGTTATCACTCACCTCAATGTCCACACTCCCCACAATGTCCACATCCTCCGCAATGTCCACACTCCCTGCAATGTCCACACACCCTTCAATGTCCTCACTCCCCTCAATGTCCTCACTCACCTCAATGTCCACACTCCCTCAATGTCGACACTCCCTTCAATGTCCACACTCCCGCAATGTCCTCACTCCCCTCAATGTCTTCACTCCCCTCAATGTTATCACTCACCTCAATGTCCTCACTCACCTCAATGTCCACACTCCCGCAATGTCCTCTCTCTCCTCAATGTCCTCACTCCCCTCAATGTTCACACCCCCGCAATGTCCTCACTCCCCTCAATGTCCACACTCCCGCAATGTCCTCACTCCCCTCAATGTCCACACTCCCGTAATGTCCTCACTCCCTCAATTTTCACACCCATGCAATGTCCTCACTCCCCTCAATGTCCACACTCCCCACAATGTCCACACTCCCCACAATGTCCTCACTTCCCACAATGTCCACACACCCCTCAATGTCCTCACTCCCCTCAATGTCCGCACTCCCCACAATGTCCTCACTCCCCTCAATGTCCACACTCCCCTCAATGTCCACTCTCCCGCAATGTTCACACTCCCCATAATCTCCACACTCCCCTCAATGTCCATCCTCCCCTCAATGTCCACACTCCCTTCAATGTCCACACTCCCGCAATGTCCTCACTCCCCTCAATGTCTTCACTCCCCTCAATGTTCTCACTCACCTCAATGTCCTCACTCACCTCAATGTCCACACACCCGTAATGTCCTCACTCCCCTCAATGTCCTCACTCCCCTCAATGTCCACACTCCCGCAATGTCCTCTCTCCCCTCAATGTCCACACTCCCCTCAATGTCCACACTCCCGCAATGTCCACACTCCCCATAATCTCCTCACTCCCCTCAATGTCCATCCTTCCCACAATGTCCACACTCCCCTCAATGTTCACACCCCAGCAATGTCCACACTCCCCTCAATGTTCACACCCCAGCAATGTCCACACTCCCCACAATGTCCTCACTCCCCTCAGTGTCCACACTCACCTCAATTTCCACACTCCCGCAATGTCCACACTCCCCTCAATGTCCTCACTCCCCTCAATGTCCACACTCCCGCAATGTCCTCTCTCCCCTCAATGTCATCACTCCCCGCAATGTCCACACTCCCGCAATGTCCACACTCCCCAGAATGTCCACATCCTCCGCAATGTCCACACTCCCTGCAAAGTCCACACTCCCCTCAATGTCCACACTCCCGCAATGTCCACACTCCCCTCAATGTCCACACTCACTGCAATGTCCACACACCCCTCAATGTCCTCACTCCCCTCAATGTCCACACTCCCTTCAATGTCCACACTCCCGCAATGTCCTCACTCCCCTCAATGTCTTCACTCCCCTCAATGTTCTCACTCACCTCAATGTCCTCACTCACCTCAATGTCCACTCTCCCGTAATGTCCTCACTCCCCTCAATGTCCTCACTCCCCTCAATGTTCACACCCCCGCAATGTCCTCACTCCCCTCAATGTCCACACTCCCGCAATGTCCACACTCCCCTCAATGTTCACACCCCCACAATGTCCTCACTCCCCTCAATGTCCACACTCCCCACAATGTCCACACTCCCCACAATGTCCTCACTTCCCACAAGGTCCACAGACCCCTCAATGCCCTCACTCCCCTCAATGTCCACACTCCCCACAATTTCCACACTCCCCTCATTGTCCACACTCCCCACAATGTCCTCACTCCCCTCAATGTCCACACTCCCACAATGTCCACACTTCCCTCAATGTCCTCACTCCCCTCAATTTCCACACGCCCCTCAATGTCCACACTCCCCTCAATGTCCACACTCCCCGCAATGTCCACATCCTCCGCAATGTCCACACTCCCTGCAATGTCCACAGACCCCTCAATGTCCTCACTCCCCTCAATGTCCACACTCCCTTCAATGTCCACACTCCCGCAATGTCCTCACTCCCCTCAATGTCTTCACTCCCCTCAATGTTCTCCCTCACCTCAATGTCCTCACTCACCTCAATGTCCACTCTCCCGTAATGTCCTCACTCCCCTCAATATCCTCACTCCCCTGAATGTCCACACTCCCGCAATGTCCTCTCTCCCCTCAATGTCCACACTCCCCTCAATGTCCACACTCCCCTCAATTGCCACACTCCCCTCAATGTCCACACTCCCCTCAATCTGCTCATTCCCCTCAATGTCCGCACTCCCCTCAATGTCCTCACTCCCCTCAATGTCTTTACTGCCCACAATGTCCACACTCCCCTCAATGTCCACACTCCCCACAATGTCCACACTCCCTCAATGTCCACACTCCCTCAATGTCCACACTCCCTTCAATGTCCACACTTCCGTAATGTCCTCACTCCCCTCAATGTCCACACTCCCGCAATGTCCTTTCTCCCCTCAATGTTCACACCACCGCAATGTCCTCACTCCCCTCAATATCCACACTCCCGCAATGTCCACACTCCCCACAATGTCCACACTCCCTCAATGTCCACACTCCCTCAATGTTCACACACCCACAATGTCCTCAACTCCCTCAATGTTCACACCCATGCAATGTCCTCACTCCCCTCAATGTCCACACTCCCCACAATGTCCTCACTCCCCTCAATGTCCACACTCCCCACAATGTCCACACTCCCCTCAATGTCCTCACTCCCCTCAATGTCCACACACCCCGCAATTTCCACACGCCCCTCAATCTCCACACTCCCCATAATGTCCTCACTCCCCTCAATGTCCACACTCACACAATGTCCACACTCCCCTCAATGTCCTCACTCCCCTCAATATCCACACTCCCCTCAATGTCCGCACAGCCCTCAATGTCCTCACTCCCCTCAATTTCCACACTCCCCTCAATGTCCGCACTCCCCACAATGTCCTCACTCCCCTCAATGTCCATCCTCCCCACAATGTCCACACTCCCCTCAATGTTCACACCCCAGCAATGTCCGCACTCCCCACAATGTCCACACTCCCCTCAATGTCCACACTCCCGCAATGTCCACACTCCCCTCAATGTCCACACACCCCTCAATGTCCTCACTCCCCTCAATGTCCTCACTCACCTCAATGTCCACACTCCCTCAATGTCCACACCCCCTTCAATGTCCACACTCCCGCAATGTCCTCACTCCCCTCAATGTCTTCACTCCCCTCAATGTTATCACTCACCTCAATGTCCACACTCCCCACAATGTCCACATCCTCCGCAATGTCCACACTCCCTGCAATGTCCACACACCCTTCAATGTCCTCACTCCCCTCAATGTCCTCACTCACCTCAATGTCCACACTCCCTCAATGTCGACACTCCCTTCAATGTCCACACTCCCGCAATGTCCTCACTCCCCTCAATGTCTTCACTCCCCTCAATGTTATCACTCACCTCAATGTCCTCACTCACCTCAATGTCCACACTCCCGCAATGTCCTCTCTCTCCTCAATGTCCTCACTCCCCTCAATGTTCACACCCCCGCAATGTCCTCACTCCCCTCAATGTCCACACTCCCGCAATGTCCTCACTCCCCTCAATGTCCACACTCCCGTAATGTCCTCACTCCCTCAATTTTCACACCCATGCAATGTCCTCACTCCCCTCAATGTCCACACTCCCCACAATGTCCACACTCCCCACAATGTCCTCACTTCCCACAATGTCCACACACCCCTCAATGTCCTCACTCCCCTCAATGTCCACACTCCCCACAATTTCCACACTCCCCACAATGTCCTCACTCCCCTCAATGTCCACACTCCCACAATGTCCACACTCCCCTCAATGTCCTCACTCCCCTCAATGTCCACACTCCCCACAATGTCCACACTCCCTCAACGTCCACACTCCCTTCAATGTCCAAACTCCCGTAATGTCCTCACTCCCCTCATTGTCCTCTCTCCCCTCAATGTCCACACTACCGCAATGTCCTCTCTCCCCTCAATGTTCACACCACCGCAATGTCCTCACTCCCCTCAATGTCTTCACTCCCCTCTTTGTTCTCACTCACCTCAATGTCCTCACTCACCTCAATGTCCACAATCCCGTAATGTCCTCACTCCCCTCAATGTCCTCATTCCCCTCAATGTCCACACTCCCGCAATGTCCTCTCTCCCCTCAATGTCCTCACTCCCCTCAATGTTCACACCCCCGCAATGTCCTCACTCCCCTCAATGTCCACACTCCTGCAATGTCCACACTCCCCTCAATGTCCACACTCCCCACAATTTCCACACTCCCTCAATGTCCACACTCCCCACAATGTCCTCACTCCCCTCAATGTCCACACTCCCACAATGTCCACACTCCCCTCAATGCCCTCACTCCCCTCAATTTCCACACTCCCTCAATGTCCACACTCCCCTCAATGTCCTCACTCCCCTCAATTTCCACACTCCCCACAATGTCCACACTCCCCACAACGTCCTCACTTCCCTCAATTTCCACACACCCCTCAATGTCCTCACTCCCCTCAATGTCCACACACCCCGCAATTTCCACACTCCCCTCAATCTCCACACTCCCCACAATGTCCTCACTCCCCTCAATGTCCTCACTCCCCTCATCTTCCACACTCCCCTCAATGTCCGCACTCCCCTCAATGTCCTCACTCCCCTCAATTTCCACACTCCCCTCACTGTCCGCACTCCCCACAATGTCCTCACTCCCCTCATCTTCCACACTCCCCTCAATGTCCGCACTCCCCTCAATGTCCTCACTCCCCTCAATTTCCACACTCCCCTCACTGTCCGCACTCCCCACAATGTCCTCACTCCCCTCATCTTCCACACTCCCCTCAATGTCCGCACTCCCCTCAATGTCCTCACTCCCCTCAATTTCCACACTCCCCTCAATCTCCACACTCCCCAGAATGTCCACATCCTCCGCAATGTCCACACTCCCTGCAAAGTCCACACTCCCCTCAATGTCCACACTCCCGCAATGTCCACACTCCCCTCAATGTCCACACTCCCTCAATGTCCACACTCCATTCAATGTCCACACTCCCGCAATGTCCTCACTCCCCTCAATGTCTTCACTCCCCTCTATGTTCTCACTCACCTCAATGTCCTCACTCACCTCAATGTCCACAATCCCGTAATGTCCTCACTCCCCTCAATGTCCTCACTCCCCTCAATGTCCACACTCCCCACAATGTCCTCACTCCCCTCAATGTCCACACTCCCCACAATGTCCACACTCCCCACAATGTCCTCACTCCCCTCAATGTCCACACTCCCCACAATGTCCTCACTCCCCTCAATGTCCTCACTCCCCTCAATGTCCACACTCCCCACAATGTCCACACTCCCCACAATGTCCTCACTTCCCACAATGTCCACACACCCCTCAATGTCCTCACTCCCCTCAATGTCCACACTCCCCACAATGTCCACACTCCCCACAATTTCCACACTCCCCTCAATGTCCAAACTCCCCACAATGTCCTCACTCCCCTCAATGTCCACACTCCCCTCAATGTCCTCACTCCCCTCAATTTCCACACGCCCCTCAATGTCCACACTCCCCTCAATGATCTCACTCCCACAATGTCTACACTCCCCTCAATGTCCTCACTCCCCTCAATTTCCACACTCCCCTCAATGTCCGCACTCCCCTCAATGTCCTCATTCCCCTCAATGTCAAAACTCGCCTCAATGTCCTCACTCCCCTCAATTTCCACACTCCCCTCAATGTCCGCACTCCCCTCAATGTCCTCATTCCCCTCAATGTCCACACTCCCCTCAATGTCCTCACTCCCCACAATGTCTTCACTCCCCTCAATGTTCTCACTCACCTCAATGTCCACACTCCCCACAATGTCCACACTCCCCTCAATGTTCACACCCCAGCAATGTCCACACTCCCCACAATGTCCACACTCCCTCAACGTCCACACTCCCTTCAATGTCCAAACTCCCGTAATGTCCTCACTCCCCTCAATGTCCTCTCTCCCCTCAATGTCCACACTACCGCAATGTCCTCTCTCCCCTCAATGTTCACACCACCGCAATGTCCTCACTCCCTTCAATGTCCACACTCCCCGCCATGTTCACATCCCCACAATGTCCTCAACACCCTCAATGTTTACACCCATGCAATGTCCGCACTCCCCTCAATGTCCTCACTCCCCTCAATGTCCACACTCCCCACAATGTCCTCACTCCCCTCAATGTCCACACTCCCCACAATGTCCACACTCCCCACAACGTCCTCACTTCCCTCAATGTCCACACACCCCTCAATGTCCTCACTCCCCTCAATGTCCACACATCCCGCAATTTCCACACTCCCCTCAATCTCCACACTCCCCACAATGTCCTCACTCCCCTCAATGTCCACACTCCCACAATGTCCACACTCCCCTCAATGTCCTCACTCCCCTCAATTTCCACACTCCCCTCAATGTCCGCACACCCCTCAATGTCCTCACTCCCCTCAATTTCCACACTCCCCTCAATGTCCGCACTCCCCACAATGTCCTCACTCCCCTCAATGTCCACACTCCCCTCAATGTCCACTCTCCCGCAATGTCCACACTCCCCATAATCTCCACACTCCCCTCAATGTCCATCCTCCCCTCAATGTCCACACTCCCTTCAATGTCCACACTCCCGCAATGTCCTCACTCCCCTCAATGTCTTCACTCCCCTCAATGTTCTCACTCACCTCAATGTCCTCACTCACCTCAATGTCCACACACCCGTAATGTCCTCACTCCCCTCAATGTCCTCACTCCCCTCAATGTCCACACTCCCGCAATGTCCTCTCTCCCCTCAATGTCCACACTCCCCTCAATGTCCACACTCCCGCAATGTCCACACTCCCCATAATCTCCTCACTCCCCTCAATGTCCATCCTTCCCACAATGTCCACACTCCCCTCAATGTTCACACCCCAGCAATGTCCACACTCCCCTCAATGTTCACACCCCAGCAATGTCCACACTCCCCACAATGTCCTCACTCCCCTCAGTGTCCACACTCACCTCAATTTCCACACTCCCGCAATGTCCACACTCCCCTCAATGTCCTCACTCCCCTCAATGTCCACACTCCCGCAATGTCCTCTCTCCCCTCAATGTCATCACTCCCCGCAATGTCCACACTCCCGCAATGTCCACACTCCCCAGAATGTCCACATCCTCCGCAATGTCCACACTCCCTGCAAAGTCCACACTCCCCTCAATGTCCACACTCCCGCAATGTCCACACTCCCCTCAATGTCCACACTCACTGCAATGTCCACACACCCCTCAATGTCCTCACTCCCCTCAATGTCCACACTCCCTTCAATGTCCACACTCCCGCAATGTCCTCACTCCCCTCAATGTCTTCACTCCCCTCAATGTTCTCACTCACCTCAATGTCCTCACTCACCTCAATGTCCACTCTCCCGTAATGTCCTCACTCCCCTCAATGTCCTCACTCCCCTCAATGTTCACACCCCCGCAATGTCCTCACTCCCCTCAATGTCCACACTCCCGCAATGTCCACACTCCCCTCAATGTTCACACCCCCACAATGTCCTCACTCCCCTCAATGTCCACACTCCCCACAATGTCCACACTCCCCACAATGTCCTCACTTCCCACAAGGTCCACAGACCCCTCAATGCCCTCACTCCCCTCAATGTCCACACTCCCCACAATTTCCACACTCCCCTCATTGTCCACACTCCCCACAATGTCCTCACTCCCCTCAATGTCCACACTCCCACAATGTCCACACTTCCCTCAATGTCCTCACTCCCCTCAATTTCCACACGCCCCTCAATGTCCACACTCCCCTCAATGTCCACACTCCCCGCAATGTCCACATCCTCCGCAATGTCCACACTCCCTGCAATGTCCACAGACCCCTCAATGTCCTCACTCCCCTCAATGTCCACACTCCCTTCAATGTCCACACTCCCGCAATGTCCTCACTCCCCTCAATGTCTTCACTCCCCTCAATGTTCTCCCTCACCTCAATGTCCTCACTCACCTCAATGTCCACTCTCCCGTAATGTCCTCACTCCCCTCAATATCCTCACTCCCCTGAATGTCCACACTCCCGCAATGTCCTCTCTCCCCTCAATGTCCACACTCCCCTCAATGTCCACACTCCCCTCAATTGCCACACTCCCCTCAATGTCCACACTCCCCTCAATGTGCTCATTCCCCTCAATGTCCGCACTCCCCTCAATGTCCTCACTCCCCTCAATGTCTTTACTGCCCACAATGTCCACACTCCCCTCAATGTCCACACACCCCACAATGTCCACACTCCCTCAATGTCCACACTCCCTCAATGTCCACACTCCCTTCAATGTCCACACTTCCGTAATGTCCTCACTCCCCTCAATGTCCACACTCCCGCAATGTCCTTTCTCCCCTCAATGTTCACACCACCGCAATGTCCTCACTCCCCTCAATATCCACACTCCCGCAATGTCCACACTCCCCACAATGTCCACACTCCCTCAATGTCCACACTCCCTCAATGTTCACACACCCACAATGTCCTCAACTCCCTCAATGTTCACACCCATGCAATGTCCTCACTCCCCTCAATGTCCACACTCCCCACAATGTCCTCACTCCCCTCAATGTCCACACTCCCCACAATGTCCACACTCCCCTCAATGTCCTCACTCCCCTCAATGTCCACACACCCCGCAATTTCCACACGCCCCTCAATCTCCACACTCCCCATAATGTCCTCACTCCCCTCAATGTCCACACTCACACAATGTCCACACTCCCCTCAATGTCCTCACTCCCCTCAATATCCACACTCCCCTCAACGTCCGCACAGCCCTCAATGTCCTCACTCCCCTCAATTTCCACACTCCCCTCAATGTCCGCACTCCCCACAATGTCCTCACTCCCCTCAATGTCCATCCTCCCCACAATGTCCACACTCCCCTCAATGTTCACACCCCAGCAATGTCCGCACACCCCACAATGTCCACACTCCCCTCAATGTCCACACTCCCGCAATGTCCACACTCCCCTCAATGTCCACACACCCCTCAATGTCCTCACTCCCCTCAATGTCCTCACTCACCTCAATGTCCACACTCCCTCAATGTCCACACCCCCTTCAATGTCCACACTCCCGCAATGTCCTCACTCCCCTCAATGTCTTCACTCCCCTCAATGTTATCACTCACCTCAATGTCCACACTCCCCACAATGTCCACATCCTCCGCAATGTCCACACTCCCTGCAATGTCCACACACCCTTCAATGTCCTCACTCCCCTCAATGTCCTCACTCACCTCAATGTCCACACTCCCTCAATGTCGACACTCCCTTCAATGTCCACACTCCCGCAATGTCCTCACTCCCCTCAATGTCTTCACTCCCCTCAATGTTATCACTCACCTCAATGTCCTCACTCACCTCAATGTCCACACTCCCGCAATGTCCTCTCTCCCCTCAATGTCCACACTCCCCTCAATGTCCACACTCCCGCAATGTCCACACTCCCCATAATCTCCTCACTCCCCTCAATGTCCATCCTTCCCACAATGTCCACACTCCCCTCAATGTTCACACCCCAGCAATGTCCACACTCCCCTCAATGTTCACACCCCAGCAATGTCCACACTCCCCACAATGTCCTCACTCCCCTCAGTGTCCACACTCACCTCAATTTCCACACTCCCGCAATGTCCACACTCCCCTCAATGTCCTCACTCCCCTCAATGTCCACACTCCCGCAATGTCCTCTCTCCCCTCAATGTCATCACTCCCCGCAATGTCCACACTCCCGCAATGTCCACACTCCCCAGAATGTCCACATCCTCCGCAATGTCCACACTCCCTGCAAAGTCCACACTCCCCTCAATGTCCACACTCCCGCAATGTCCACACTCCCCTCAATGTCCACACTCACTGCAATGTCCACACACCCCTCAATGTCCTCACTCCCCTCAATGTCCACACTCCCTTCAATGTCCACACTCCCGCAATGTCCTCACTCCCCTCAATGTCTTCACTCCCCTCAATGTTCTCACTCACCTCAATGTCCTCACTCACCTCAATGTCCACTCTCCCGTAATGTCCTCACTCCCCTCAATGTCCTCACTCCCCTCAATGTTCACACCCCCGCAATGTCCTCACTCCCCTCAATGTCCACACTCCCGCAATGTCCACACTCCCCTCAATGTTCACACCCCCACAATGTCCTCACTCCCCTCAATGTCCACACTCCCCACAATGTCCACACTCCCCACAATGTCCTCACTTCCCACAAGGTCCACAGACCCCTCAATGCCCTCACTCCCCTCAATGTCCACACTCCCCACAATTTCCACACTCCCCTCATTGTCCACACTCCCCACAATGTCCTCACTCCCCTCAATGTCCACACTCCCACAATGTCCACACTTCCCTCAATGTCCTCACTCCCCTCAATTTCCACACGCCCCTCAATGTCCACACTCCCCTCAATGTCCACACTCCCCGCAATGTCCACATCCTCCGCAATGTCCACACTCCCTGCAATGTCCACAGACCCCTCAATGTCCTCACTCCCCTCAATGTCCACACTCCCTTCAATGTCCACACTCCCGCAATGTCCTCACTCCCCTCAATGTCTTCACTCCCCTCAATGTTCTCCCTCACCTCAATGTCCTCACTCACCTCAATGTCCACTCTCCCGTAATGTCCTCACTCCCCTCAATATCCTCACTCCCCTGAATGTCCACACTCCCGCAATGTCCTCTCTCCCCTCAATGTCCACACTCCCCTCAATGTCCACACTCCCCTCAATTGCCACACTCCCCTCAATGTCCACACTCCCCTCAATGTGCTCATTCCCCTCAATGTCCGCACTCCCCTCAATGTCCTCACTCCCCTCAATGTCTTTACTGCCCACAATGTCCACACTCCCCTCAATGTCCACACTCCCCACAATGTCCACACTCCCTCAATGTCCACACTCCCTCAATGTCCACACTCCCTTCAATGTCCACACTTCCGTAATGTCCTCACTCCCCTCAATGTCCACACTCCCGCAATGTCCTTTCTCCCCTCAATGTTCACACCACCGCAATGTCCTCACTCCCCTCAATATCCACACTCCCGCAATGTCCACACTCCCCACAATGTCCACACTCCCTCAATGTCCACACTCCCTCAATGTTCACACACCCACAATGTCCTCAACTCCCTCAATGTTCACACCCATGCAATGTCCTCACTCCCCTCAATGTCCACACTCCCCACAATGTCCTCACTCCCCTCAATGTCCACACTCCCCACAATGTCCACACTCCCCTCAATGTCCTCACTCCCCTCAATGTCCACACACCCCGCAATTTCCACACGCCCCTCAATCTCCACACTCCCCATAATGTCCTCACTCCCCTCAATGTCCACACTCACACAATGTCCACACTCCCCTCAATGTCCTCACTCCCCTCAATATCCACACTCCCCTCAATGTCCGCACAGCCCTCAATGTCCTCACTCCCCTCAATTTCCACACTCCCCTCAATGTCCGCACTCCCCACAATGTCCTCACTCCCCTCAATGTCCATCCTCCCCACAATGTCCACACTCCCCTCAATGTTCACACCCCAGCAATGTCCGCACTCCCCACAATGTCCACACTCCCCTCAATGTCCACACTCCCGCAATGTCCACACTCCCCTCAATGTCCACACACCCCTCAATGTCCTCACTCCCCTCAATGTCCTCACTCACCTCAATGTCCACACTCCCTCAATGTCCACACCCCCTTCAATGTCCACACTCCCGCAATGTCCTCACTCCCCTCAATGTCTTCACTCCCCTCAATGTTATCACTCACCTCAATGTCCACACTCCCCACAATGTCCACATCCTCCGCAATGTCCACACTCCCTGCAATGTCCACACACCCTTCAATGTCCTCACTCCCCTCAATGTCCTCACTCACCTCAATGTCCACACTCCCTCAATGTCGACACTCCCTTCAATGTCCACACTCCCGCAATGTCCTCACTCCCCTCAATGTCTTCACTCCCCTCAATGTTATCACTCACCTCAATGTCCTCACTCACCTCAATGTCCACACTCCCGCAATGTCCTCTCTCTCCTCAATGTCCTCACTCCCCTCAATGTTCACACCCCCGCAATGTCCTCACTCCCCTCAATGTCCACACTCCCGCAATGTCCTCACTCCCCTCAATGTCCACACTCCCGCAATGTCCTCACTCCCTCAATTTTCACACCCATGCAATGTCCTCACTCCCCTCAATGTCCACACTCCCCACAATGTCCACACTCCCCACAATGTCCTCACTTCCCACAATGTCCACACACCCCTCAATGTCCTCACTCCCCTCAATGTCCACACTCCCCACAATTTCCACACTCCCCACAATGTCCTCACTCCCCTCAATGTCCACACTCCCACAATGTCCACACTCCCCTCAATGTCCTCACTCCCCTCAATGTCCACACTCCCCACAATGTCCACACTCCCTCAACGTCCACACTCCCTTCAATGTCCAAACTCCCGTAATGTCCTCACTCCCCTCATTGTCCTCTCTCCCCTCAATGTCCACACTACCGCAATGTCCTCTCTCCCCTCAATGTTCACACCACCGCAATGTCCTCACTCCCTTCAATGTCCACACTCCCCGCCATGTTCACATCCCCACAATGTCCTCAACACCCTCAATGTTTACACCCATGCAATGTCCGCACTCCCCTCAATGTCCTCACTCCCCTCAATGTCCTCACTCCCCACAATGTCCTCACTCCCCTCAATGTCCACACTCCCCACAATGTCCACACTCCCCACAACGTCCTCACTTCCCTCAATGTCCACACACCCCTCAATGTCCTCACTCCCCTCAATGTCCACACATCCCGCAATTTCCACACTCCCCTCAATCTCCACACTCCCCACAATGTCCTCACTCCCCTCAATGTCCACACTCCCACAATGTCCACACTCCCCTCAATGCCCTCACTCCCCTCAATTTCCACACTCCCCTCAATGTCCGCACACCCCTCAATGTCCTCACTCCCCTCAATTTCCACACTCCCCTCAATGTCCGCACTCCCCACAATGTCCTCACTCCCCTCAATGTCCACACTCCCCTCAATGTCCACTCTCCCGCAATGTCCACACTCCCCATAATCTCCACACTCCCCTCAATGTCCATCCTCCCCTCAATGTCCACACTCCCTTCAATGTCCACACTCCCGCAATGTCCTCACTCCCCTCAATGTCTTCACTCCCCTCAATGTTCTCACTCACCTCAATGTCCTCACTCACCTCAATGTCCACACACCCGTAATGTCCTCACTCCCCTCAATGTCCTCACTCCCCTCAATGTCCACACTCCCGCAATGTCCTCTCTCCCCTCAATGTCCACACTCCCCTCAATGTCCACACTCCCGCAATGTCCACACTCCCCATAATCTCCTCACTCCCCTCAATGTCCATCCTTCCCACAATGTCCACACTCCCCTCAATGTTCACACCCCAGCAATGTCCACACTCCCCTCAATGTTCACACCCCAGCAATGTCCACACTCCCCACAATGTCCTCACTCCCCTCAGTGTCCACACTCACCTCAATTTCCACACTCCCGCAATGTCCACACTCCCCTCAATGTCCTCACTCCCCTCAATGTCCACACTCCCGCAATGTCCTCTCTCCCCTCAATGTCAACACTCCCCTCAATGTCCACACTCCCGCAATGTCCACACTCCCCAGAATGTCCACATCCTCCGCAATGTCCACACTCCCTGCAAAGTCCACACTCCCCTCAATGTCCACACTCCCGCAATGTCCACACTCCCCTCAATGTCCACACTCACTGCAATGTACACACACCCCTCAATGTCCTCACTCCCCTCAATGTCCACACTCCCTTCAATGTCCACACTCCCGCAATGTCCTCACTCCCCTCAATGTCTTCACTCCCCTCAATGTTCTCACTCACCTCAATGTCCTCACTCACCTCAATGTCCACTCTCCCGTAATGTCCTCACTCCCCTCAATGTCCTCACTCCCCTCAATGTTCACACCCCCGCAATGTCCTCACTCCCCTCAATGTCCACACTCCCGCAATGTCCACACTCCCCTCAATGTTCACACCCCCACAATGTCCTCACTCCCCTCAATGTCCACACTCCCCACAATGTCCACACTCCCCACAATGTCCTCACTTCCCACAAGGTCCACAGACCCCTCAATGCCCTCACTCCCCTCAATGTCCACACTCCCCACAATTTCCACACTCCCCTCATTGTCCACACTCCCCACAATGTCCTCACTCCCCTCAATGTCCACACTCCCACAATGTCCACACTTCCCTCAATGTCCTCACTCCCCTCAATTTCCACACGCCCCTCAATGTCCACACTCCCCTCAATGTCCACACTCCCCGCAATGTCCACATCCTCCGCAATGTCCACACTCCCTGCAATGTCCACAGACCCCTCAATGTCCTCACTCCCCTCAATGTCCACACTCCCTTCAATGTCCACACTCCCGCAATGTCCTCACTCCCCTCAATGTCTTCACTCCCCTCAATGTTCTCCCTCACCTCAATGTCCTCACTCACCTCAATGTCCACTCTCCCGTAATGTCCTCACTCCCCTCAATATCCTCACTCCCCTGAATGTCCACACTCCCGCAATGTCCTCTCTCCCCTCAATGTCCACACTCCCCTCAATGTCCACACTCCCCTCAATTGCCACACTCCCCTCAATGTCCGCACTCCCCTCAATGTGCTCATTCCCCTCAATGTCCGCACTCCCCTCAATGTCCTCACTCCCCTCAATGTCTTTACTGCCCACAATGTCCACACTCCCCTCAATGTCCACACTCCCCACAATGTCCACACTCCCTCAATGTCCACACTCCCTCAATGTCCACACTTCCGTAATGTCCTCACTCCCCTCAATGTCCACACTCCCGCAATGTCCTTTCTCCCCTCAATGTTCACACCACCGCAATGTCCTCACTCCCCTCAATGTCCACACTCCCACAATGTGCACACTCCCCGCAATGTCCACACTCCCCACAATGTCCACACTCCCTCAATGTCCACACTCCCTCAATGTTCACACACCCACAATGTCCTCAACTCCCTCAATGTTCACACCCATGCAATGTCCTCACTCCCCTCAATGTCCACACTCCCCACAATGTCCTCACTCCCCTCAATGTCCACACTCCCCACAATGTCCACACTCCCCTCAATGTCCTCACTCCCCTCAATGTCCACACACCCCGCAATTTCCACACGCCCCTCAATCTCCACACTCCCCACAATGTCCTCACTCCCCTCAATGTCCACACTCACACAATGTCCACACTCCCCTCAATGTCCTCACTCCCCTCAATATCCACACTCCCCTCAATGTCCGCACACCCCTCAATGTCCTCACTCCCCTCAATTTCCACACTCCCCTCAATGTCCGCACTCCCCACAATGTCCTCACTCCCCTCAATGTCCATCCTCCCCACAATGTCCACACTCCCCTCAATGTTCACACCCCAGCAATGTCCGCACTCCCCACAATGTCCACACTCCCCTCAATGTCCACACTCCCGCAATGTCCACACTCCCCTCAATGTCCACACACCCCTCAATGTCCTCACTCCCCTCAATGTCCTCACTCACCTCAATGTCCACACTCCCTCAATGTCCACACCCCCTTCAATGTCCACACTCCCGCAATGTCCTCACTCCCCTCAATGTCTTCACTCCCCTCAATGTTATCACTCACCTCAATGTCCACACTCCCCACAATGTCCACATCCTCCGCAATGTCCACACTCCCTGCAATGTCCACACACCCTTCAATGTCCTCACTCCCCTCAATGTCCTCACTCACCTCAATGTCCACACTCCCTCAATGTCGACACTCCCTTCAATGTCCACACTCCCGCAATGTCCTCACTCCCCTCAATGTCTTCACTCCCCTCAATGTTATCACTCACCTCAATGTCCTCACTCACCTCAATGTCCACACTCCCGCAATGTCCTCTCTCTCCTCAATGTCCTCACTCCCCTCAATGTTCACACCCCCGCAATGTCCTCACTCCCCTCAATGTCCACACTCCCGCAATGTCCTCACTCCCCTCAATGTCCACACTCCCGCAATGTCCTCACTCCCTCAATTTTCACACCCATGCAGTGTCCTCACTCCCCTCAATGTCCACACTCCCCACAATGTCCACACTCCCCACAATGTCCTCACTTCCCACAATGTCCACACACCCCTCAATGTCCTCACTCCCCTCAATGTCCACACTCCCCACAATTTCCACACTCCCCACAATGTCCTCACTCCCCTCAATGTCCACACTCCCCTCAATGTCCACACTCCCCACAATGTCCACACTCCCCACAACGTCCTCACTTCCCTCAATGTCCACACACCCCTCAATGTCCTCACTCCCCTCAATGTCCACACATCCCGCAATTTCCACACTCCCCTCAATCTCCACACTCCCCACAATGTCCTCACTCCCCTCAATGTACACACTCCCACAATGTCCACACTCCCCTCAATGTCCTCACTCCCCTCAATTTCCACACTCCCCTCAATGTCCGCACACCCCTCAATGTCCTCACTCCCCTCAATTTCCACACTCCCCTCAATGTCCGCACTCCCCACAATGTCCTCACTCCCCTCAATGTCCACACTCCCCTCAATGTCCACTCTCCCGCAATGTCCACACTCCCCATAATCTCCACACTCCCCTCAATGTCCATCCTCCCCTCAAAGTCCACACTCCCTTCAATGTCCACACTCCCGCAATGTCCTCACTCCCCTCAATGTCTTCACTCCCCTCAATGTTCTCAATCACCTTAATGTCCTCACTCACCTCAATGTCCACACTCCCGTAATGTCCTCACTCCCCTCAATGTCCTCACTCCCCTCAATGTCCACACTCCCGCAATGTCCTCTCTCCCCTCAATGTCCACACTCCCCTCAATGTCCACACTCCCGCAATGTCCACACTCCCCATAATCTCCTCACTCCCCTCAATGTCCATCCTTCCCACAATGTCCACACTCCCCTCAATGTTCACACCCCAGCAATGTCCACACTCCCCTCAATGTTCACACCCCAGCAATGTCCACACTCCCCACAATGTCCTCACTCCCCTCAGTGTCCACACTCACCTCAATTTCCACACTCCCGCAATGTCCACACTCCCCTCAATGTCCTCACTCCCCTCAATGTCCACACTCCCGCAATGTCCTCTCTCCCCTCAATGTCAACACTCCCCTCAATGTCCACACTCCCGCAATGTCCACACTCCCCAGAATGTCCACATCCTCCGCAATGTCCACACTCCCTGCAAAGTCCACACTCCCCTCAATGTCCACACTCCCGCAATGTCCACACTCCCCTCAATGTCCACACTCACTGCAATGTACACACACCCCTCAATGTCCTCACTCCCCTCAATGTCCACACTCCCTTCAATGTCCACACTCCCGCAATGTCCTCACTCCCCTCAATGTCTTCACTCCCCTCAATGTTCTCACTCACCTCAATGTCCTCACTCACCTCAATGTCCACTCTCCCGTAATGTCCTCACTCCCCTCAATGTCCTCACTCCCCTCAATGTTCACACCCCCGCAATGTCCTCACTCCCCTCAATGTCCACACTCCCGCAATGTCCACACTCCCCTCAATGTTCACACCCCCACAATGTCCTCACTCCCCTCAATGTCCACACTCCCCACAATGTCCACACTCCCCACAATGTCCTCACTTCCCACAAGGTCCACAGACCCCTCAATGCCCTCACTCCCCTCAATGTCCACACTCCCCACAATTTCCACACTCCCCTCATTGTCCACACTCCCCACAATGTCCTCACTCCCCTCAATGTCCACACTCCCACAATGTCCACACTTCCCTCAATGTCCTCACTCCCCTCAATTTCCACACGCCCCTCAATGTCCACACTCCCCTCAATGTCCACACTCCCCGCAATGTCCACATCCTCCGCAATGTCCACACTCCCTGCAATGTCCACAGACCCCTCAATGTCCTCACTCCCCTCAATGTCCACACTCCCTTCAATGTCCACACTCCCGCAATGTCCTCACTCCCCTCAATGTCTTCACTCCCCTCAATGTTCTCCCTCACCTCAATGTCCTCACTCACCTCAATGTCCACTCTCCCGTAATGTCCTCACTCCCCTCAATATCCTCACTCCCCTGAATGTCCACACTCCCGCAATGTCCTCTCTCCCCTCAATGTCCACACTCCCCTCAATGTCCACACTCCCCTCAATTGCCACACTCCCCTCAATGTCCGCACTCCCCTCAATGTGCTCATTCCCCTCAATGTCCGCACTCCCCTCAATGTCCTCACTCCCCTCAATGTCTTTACTGCCCACAATGTCCACACTCCCCTCAATGTCCACACTCCCCACAATGTCCACACTCCCTCAATGTCCACACTCCCTCAATGTCCACACTTCCGTAATGTCCTCACTCCCCTCAATGTCCACACTCCCGCAATGTCCTTTCTCCCCTCAATGTTCACACCACCGCAATGTCCTCACTCCCCTCAATGTCCACACTCCCACAATGTGCACACTCCCCGCAATGTCCACACTCCCCACAATGTCCACACTCCCTCAATGTCCACACTCCCTCAATGTTCACACACCCACAATGTCCTCAACTCCCTCAATGTTCACACCCATGCAATGTCCTCACTCCCCTCAATGTCCACACTCCCCACAATGTCCTCACTCCCCTCAATGTCCACACTCCCCACAATGTCCACACTCCCCTCAATGTCCTCACTCCCCTCAATGTCCACACACCCCGCAATTTCCACACGCCCCTCAATCTCCACACTCCCCACAATGTCCTCACTCCCCTCAATGTCCACACTCACACAATGTCCACACTCCCCTCAATGTCCTCACTCCCCTCAATATCCACACTCCCCTCAATGTCCGCACACCCCTCAATGTCCTCACTCCCCTCAATTTCCACACTCCCCTCAATGTCCGCACTCCCCACAATGTCCTCACTCCCCTCAATGTCCATCCTCCCCACAATGTCCACACTCCCCTCAATGTTCACACCCCAGCAATGTCCGCACTCCCCACAATGTCCACACTCCCCTCAATGTCCACACTCCCGCAATGTCCACACTCCCCTCAATGTCCACACACCCCTCAATGTCCTCACTCCCCTCAATGTCCTCACTCACCTCAATGTCCACACTCCCTCAATGTCCACACCCCCTTCAATGTCCACACTCCCGCAATGTCCTCACTCCCCTCAATGTCTTCACTCCCCTCAATGTTATCACTCACCTCAATGTCCACACTCCCCACAATGTCCACATCCTCCGCAATGTCCACACTCCCTGCAATGTCCACACACCCTTCAATGTCCTCACTCCCCTCAATGTCCTCACTCACCTCAATGTCCACACTCCCTCAATGTCGACACTCCCTTCAATGTCCACACTCCCGCAATGTCCTCACTCCCCTCAATGTCTTCACTCCCCTCAATGTTATCACTCACCTCAATGTCCTCACTCACCTCAATGTCCACACTCCCGCAATGTCCTCTCTCTCCTCAATGTCCTCACTCCCCTCAATGTTCACACCCCCGCAATGTCCTCACTCCCCTCAATGTCCACACTCCCGCAATGTCCTCACTCCCCTCAATGTCCACACTCCCGCAATGTCCTCACTCCCTCAATTTTCACACCCATGCAGTGTCCTCACTCCCCTCAATGTCCACACTCCCCACAATGTCCACACTCCCCACAATGTCCTCACTTCCCACAATGTCCACACACCCCTCAATGTCCTCACTCCCCTCAATGTCCACACTCCCCACAATTTCCACACTCCCCACAATGTCCTCACTCCCCTCAATGTCCACACTCCCCTCAATGTCCACACTCCCCACAATGTCCACACTCCCCACAACGTCCTCACTTCCCTCAATGTCCACACACCCCTCAATGTCCTCACTCCCCTCAATGTCCACACATCCCGCAATTTCCACACTCCCCTCAATCTCCACACTCCCCACAATGTCCTCACTCCCCTCAATGTACACACTCCCACAATGTCCACACTCCCCTCAATGTCCTCACTCCCCTCAATTTCCACACTCCCCTCAATGTCCGCACACCCCTCAATGTCCTCACTCCCCTCAATTTCCACACTCCCCTCAATGTCCGCACTCCCCACAATGTCCTCACTCCCCTCAATGTCCACACTCCCCTCAATGTCCACTCTCCCGCAATGTCCACACTCCCCATAATCTCCACACTCCCCTCAATGTCCATCCTCCCCTCAAAGTCCACACTCCCTTCAATGTCCACACTCCCGCAATGTCCTCACTCCCCTCAATGTCTTCACTCCCCTCAATGTTCTCAATCACCTTAATGTCCTCACTCACCTCAATGTCCACACTCCCGTAATGTCCTCACTCCCCTCAATGTCCTCACTCCCCTCAATGTCCACACTCCCGCAATGTCCTCTCTCCCCTCAATGTCAACACTCCCCTCAATGTCCACACTCCCGCAATGTCCACACTCCCCATAATCTCCTCACTCCCCTCAATGTCCATCCTCCCCACAATGTCCACACTCCCCTCAATGTTCACACCCCAGCAATGTCCACACTCCCCACAATGTCCTCACTCCCCTCAGTGTCCACACTCCTGCAATGTCCACACTCCCCTCAATCTCCACACTCCCCAGAATGTCCACATCCTCCGCAATGTCCACAGTCCCTGCAAAGTCCACACTCCCCTCAATGTCCACACTCCCCGCAATGTCCACATCCTCCGCAATGTCCACACTCCCTGCAATGTCCACACACCCCTCAATGTCCTCACTCCCCTCAATGTCCTCACTCACCTCAATGTCCACACTCCCTCCATGTCCACACTCCCTTCAATGTCCACACTCCCGCAATGTCCTCACTCCCCTCAATGTCTTCACTCCCCTCAATGTTCTCACTCACCTCAATGTCCTCACTCACCTCAATGTCCACTCTCCCGTAATGTCCTCACTCCCCTCAATGTCCTCACTCCCCTCAATGTCCACACTCCCGCAATGTCCTCTCTCCCCTCAATGTCCTCACTCCCCACAATGTTCACACCCCCGCAATGTCCTCACTCCCCTCAATGTCCACACTCCCGCAATGTCCACACTCCCCTCAATGTTCACACCCCCACAATGTCCTCAACTCCCTCAATGTTCTCACCCATGCAATGTCCTCACTCCCCTCAATGTCCACACTCCCCACAATGTCCTCACTCCCCTCAATTTCCACACTCCCCTCAATGTCCGCACTCCCCACAATGTCCTCACTCCCCTCAATGTCCACACTCCCCTCAATGTCCACTCTCCCGCAATGTCCACACTCCCCATAATCTCCACACTCCCCTCAATGTCCATCCTCCCCTCAAAGTCCACACTCCCTTCAATGTCCACACTCCCGCAATGTCCTCACTCCCCTCAATGCCTTCACTCCCCTCAATGTTCTCAATCACCTTAATGTCCTCACTCACCTCAATGTCCACACTCCCGTAATGTCCTCACTCCCCTCAATGTCAACACTCCCCTCAATGTCCACACTCCCGCAATGTCCACACTCCCCATAATCTCCTCACTCCCCTCAATGTCCATCCTCCCCACAATGTCCACACTCCCCTCAATGTTCACACCCGAGCAATGTCCACACTCCCCACAATGTCCTCACTCCCCTCAGTGTCCACACTCCTGCAATGTCCACACTCCCCTCAATCTCCACACTCCCCAGAATGTCCACATCCTCCGCAATGTCCACAGTCCCTGCAAAGTCCACACTCCCCTCAATGTCCACACTCCCCGCAATGTCCACATCCTCCGCAATGTCCACACTCCCTGCAATGTCCACACACCCCTCAATGTCCTCACTCCCCTCAATGTCCTCACTCACCTCAATGTCCACACTCCCTCCATGTCCACACTCCCTTCAATGTCCACACTCCCGCAATGTCCTCCCTCCCCTCAATGTCTTCACTCCCCTCAATGTTCTCACTCACCTCAATGTCCTCACTCACCTCAATGTCCACTCTCCCGTAATGTCCTCACTCCCCTCAATGTCCTCACTCCCCTCAATGTCCACACTCCCGCAATGTCCTCTCTCCCCTCAATGTCCTCACTCCCCACAATGTTCACACCCCCGCAATGTCCTCACTCCCCTCAATGTCCACACTCCCGCAATGTCCACACTCCCCTCAATGTTCACACCCCCACAATGTCCTCAACTCCCTCAATGTTCTCACCCATGCAATGTCCTCACTCCCCTCAATGTCCACACTCCCCACAATGTCCTCACTCCCCTCAATGTCCACACTCCCCACAATGTCCACACTCCCCTCAATGCCCTCACTCCCCTCAATGTCCACACTCCCCACAATTTCCACACTCCCCTCATTGTCCACACTCCCCACAATGTCCTCACTCCCCTCAATGTCCACACTCCCACAATGTCCACACTCTCCTCAATGTCCACACTCCCCTCAATTTCCACACGCCCCTCAATGTCCACACTCCCCTCAATGTCCACACACCCCTCAATGTCCTCACTCCCCTCAATGTCCACACTCCCTTCAATGTCCACACTCCCGCAATGTCCTCACTCCCCTCAATGTCTTCACTCCCCTCAATCTTCTCACTCACCTCAATGTCCTCTCTCACCTCAATGTCCACTCTCCCGTAATGTCCTCACTCCCCTCAATGTCCTCACTCCCCTCAATGTCCACACTCCCGCAATGTCCTCTCTCACCTCAATGTCCACACTCCCCTCAATGTCCACACTCCCCTCAATTGCCACACTCCCCTCAATGTCCGCACTCCCCTCAATGTCCTCACTCCCCTCCATGTCTTCACTGCCCTCAATGTTCACACTCACCTCAATGTCCACACTCCCCACAATGTCCACACTCCCCTCAATGTTCACACCCCAGCAATGTCCACACTCCCCACAATGTCCACACTCCCTCAATGTCCACACTCCCTCAATGTCCACACTCCCTCAATGTCCACATCCCTTCAATGTCCACACTCCCGTAATGTCCTCACTCCCCTCAATGTCCACACTCCCGCAATGTCCACACTCCCCATTATCTCCTCACTCCCCTCAATGTCCATCCTCCCCACAATGTCCTCACTCCCCTCAGTGGCCACTCTCCCCACAATGTCCACATCCTCCGCAATGTCCACACTCCCTGCAATGTCCACACACCCCTCAATGTCCTCACTCCCCTCAATGTCCTCACTCACCTCAATGTCCACACTCCCTCAATGTCCACACTCCCTTCAATGTCCACACTCCCGCAATGTCCTCACTCCCCTCAATGTCTTCACTCCCCTCAATGTTATCACTCACCTCAATGTCCTCACTCCCCTCAATGTCCACACTCCCCACAATGTCCTCACTCCCCTCAATGTCCACACTCCCGCAATGTCCTCACTCCCCTCAATGTCTTCACTCCCCTCAATGTTATCACTCACCTCAATGTCCTCACTCACCTCAATGTCCACACTCCCTGCAATGTCCACACACCCCTCAATGTCCTCACTCCCCTCAATGTCCTCACTCACCTCAATGTCCACACTCCCTCAATGTCCACACTCCCGCAATGTCCTCACTCCCCTCAATGTCTTCACTCCCCTCAATGTTCTCACTCACCTCAATGTCCTCACTCACCTCAATGTTCTCACTCACCTCAATGTCCTCACTCACCTCAATGTCCACTCTCCCGTAATGTCCTCACTCCCCTCAACGTCCTCACTCCCCTCAATGTCCACACTCCCGCAATGTCCTCTCTCCCCTCAATGTCCTCACTCCCCACAATGTTCACACCCCCGCAATGTCCTCACTCCCCTCAATGTCCACACTCCCGCAATGTCCACACTCCCCTCAATGTTCACACCCCCACAATGTCCTCAACTCCCTCAATGTTCACACCCATGCAATGTCCTCACTCCCCTCAATGTCCACACTCCCGACAATGTCCCCACTCCCCTCAATGTCCACACTCCCCACAATGTCCACACTCCCCACAATGTCCTCACTTCCCACAAGGTCCACACACCCCTCAATGCCCTCACTCCCCTCAATGTCCACACTCCTCACAATTTCCACACTCCCCTCATTGTCCACACTCCCCACAATGTCCTCACTCCCCTCAATGTCCACACTCCCACAATGTCCACACTTCCCTCAATGTCCTCACTCCCCTCAATTTCCACACCCCCCTCAATGTCCACACTCCCCTCAATGATCTCACTCCCCTCAATGTCCACACTCCCCTCAATGTCCACACTCCCACAATGTCCACACCCCCCTCAATGTCCTCACTCCCCTCAATTGCCACACTCCCCTCAATGTCCGCACTCCCCTCAATGTCCTCATTCCCCTCAATGTCCACACTCCCCTCAATGTCCTCACTCCCCTCAATGTCTTCACTGCCCTCAATGTTCTCAATCACCTCAATGTCCACACTCCCCACAATGTCCACACTCCCCTCAATGTTCACACCCCAGCAATGTCCACACTCCCCACAATGTCCAAACTCCCTCAATGTCCACATTCCCTCAATGTCCACACTCCCTTCAATGTCCACACTCCCGCAATGTCCTCACTCCCCTCAATGTCTTCACTCCCCTCAATGTTATCACTCACCTCAATGTCCTCACTCACCTCAATGTCCACACTCCCGCAATGTCCACACTCCCGCAATGTCCACACTCCCCTCAATGTCCACACTCCCGCAATGTCCACACTCCCCTCAATGTCCACACTCCCGCAATGTCCTCACTCCCCTCAATGTCTTCACTCCCCTCAATGTTATCACTCACCTCAATGTCCTCACTCACCTCAATGTCCACACTCCCGCAATGTCCTCACTCCCCTCAATGTCCACACTCCCGCAATGTCCACACTCCCCTCAATGTTCACACCCCCACAATGTCCTCAACTCCCTCAATTTTCACACCCATGCAATGTCCTCACTCCCCTCAATGTCAACACTCCCCACAATGTCCTCACTCCCCTCAATGTCCACACTCCCCACAATGTCCACACTCCCCACAATGTCCTAACTTCCCACAATGTCCACACACCCCTCAATGTCCTCACTCCCCTCAATGTCCACACTCCCCACAATTTCCACACTCCCCCCAATGTCCACACTCCCCACAATGTCCTCACTCCCCTCAATGTCCACACTCCCACAATGTCCACACTCCCCTCAATGTCCTCACTCCCCTCAATGTCCACACTCCCCACTATGTCCACACTCCCCACAACGTCCTCACTTCCCTCAATGTCCACACACCCCTCAATGTCCTCACTCCCCTCAGTCTCCACACTCCCCACAATGTCCTCACTCCCCTCAATGTACACACTCCCACAATGTCCACACTCCCCTCAATGTCCTCACTCCCCTCAATTTCCACACTCCCCTCAATGTCCGCACACCCCTCAATGTCCTCACTCCCCTCAATTTCCACACTCCCCTCAATGTCCGCACTCCCCACAATGTCCTCACTCCCCTCAATGTCCACACTCCCCTCAATGTCCACTCTCCCGCAATGTCCACACTCCCCATAATCTCCACACTCCCCTCAATGTCCATCCTCCCCTCAATGTCCACACTCCCTTCAATGTCCACACTCCCGCAATGTCCTCACTCCCCTCAATGTCTTCACTCCCCTCAATGTTCTCACTCACCTCAATGTCCTCACTCACCTCAATGTCCACACTCCCGTAATGTCCTCCCTCCCCTCAATGTCCTCACTCCCCTCAATGTCCACACTCCCGCAATGTCCTCTCTCCCCTCAATGTCAACACTCCCCTCAATGTCCACACTCCCGCAATGTCCACACTCCCCATAATCTCCTCACTCCCCTCAATGTCCATCCTCCCCACAATGTCCACACTCCCCTCAATATTCACACCCCAGCAATGTCCACACTCCCCACAATGTCCTCACTCCCCTCAATGTCCACACTCCCGCAATGTCCTCACTCCCCTCAATGTCTTCACTCCCCTCAATGTTATCACTCACCTCAATGTCCTCACTCACCTCAATGTCCACACTCCCGCAATGTCCTCTCTCTCCTCAATGTCCTCACTCCCCTCAATGTTCACACCCCCGCAATGTCCTCACTCCCCTCAATGTCCACACTCCCGCAATGTCCACACTCCCCTCAATGTTCACACCCCCACAATGTCCTCACTCCCCTCAATGTCCACACTCCCCACAATGTCCTCACTCCCCTCAATGTCCACACTCCCGCAATGTCCTCACTCCCCTCAATGTCTTCACTCCCCTCAATGTTATCACTCACCTCAATGTCCTCACTCACCTCAATGTCCACACTCCCTGCAATGTCCACACACCCCTCAATGTCCTCACTCCCCTCAATGTCCTCACTCACCTCAATGTCCACACTCCCTCAATGTCCACACTCCCGCAATGTCCTCACTCCCCTCAATGTCTTCACTCCCCTCAATGTTCTCACTCACCTCAATGTCCTCACTCACCTCAATGTTCTCACTCACCTCAATGTCCTCACTCACCTCAATGTCCACTCTCCCGTAATGTCCTCACTCCCCTCAACGTCCTCACTCCCCTCAATGTCCACACTCCCGCAATGTCCTCTCTCCCCTCAATGTCCTCACTCCCCACAATGTTCACACCCCCGCAATGTCCTCACTCCCCTCAATGTCCACACTCCCGCAATGTCCACACTCCCCTCAATGTTCACACCCCCACAATGTCCTCAACTCCCTCAATGTTCACACCCATGCAATGTCCTCACTCCCCTCAATGTCCACACTCCCGACAATGTCCCCACTCCCCTCAATGTCCACACTCCCCACAATGTCCACACTCCCCACAATGTCCTCACTTCCCACAAGGTCCACACACCCCTCAATGCCCTCACTCCCCTCAATGTCCACACTCCTCACAATTTCCACACTCCCCTCATTGTCCACACTCCCCACAATGTCCTCACTCCCCTCAATGTCCACACTCCCACAATGTCCACACTCCCACAATGTCCACACTTCCCTCAATGTCCTCACTCCCCTCAATTTCCACACCCCCCTCAATGTCCACACTCCCCTCAATGATCTCACTCCCCTCAATGTCCACACTCCCCTCAATGTCCACACTCCCACAATGTCCACACCCCCCTCAATGTCCTCACTCCCCTCAATTGCCACACTCCCCTCAATGTCCGCACTCCCCTCAATGTCCTCATTCCCCTCAATGTCCACACTCCCCTCAATGTCCTCACTCCCCTCAATGTCTTCACTGCCCTCAATGTTCTCAATCACCTCAATGTCCACACTCCCCACAATGTCCACACTCCCCTCAATGTTCACACCCCAGCAATGTCCACACTCCCCACAATGTCCAAACTCCCTCAATGTCCACATTCCCTCAATGTCCACACTCCCTTCAATGTCCACACTCCCGCAATGTCCTCACTCCCCTCAATGTCTTCACTCCCCTCAATGTTATCACTCACCTCAATGTCCTCACTCACCTCAATGTCCACACTCCCGCAATGTCCACACTCCCGCAATGTCCACACTCCCCTCAATGTCCACACTCCCGCAATGTCCACACTCCCCTCAATGTCCACACTCCCGCAATGTCCTCACTCCCCTCAATGTCTTCACTCCCCTCAATGTTATCACTCACCTCAATGTCCTCACTCACCTCAATGTCCACACTCCCGCAATGTCCTCACTCCCCTCAATGTCCACACTCCCGCAATGTCCACACTCCCCTCAATGTTCACACCCCCACAATGTCCTCAACTCCCTCAATTTTCACACCCATGCAATGTCCTCACTCCCCTCAATGTCAACACTCCCCACAATGTCCTCACTCCCCTCAATGTCCACACTCCCCACAATGTCCACACTCCCCACAATGTCCTAACTTCCCACAATGTCCACACACCCCTCAATGTCCTCACTCCCCTCAATGTCCACACTCCCCACAATTTCCACACTCCCCCCAATGTCCACACTCCCCACAATGTCCTCACTCCCCTCAATGTCCACACTCCCACAATGTCCACACTCCCCTCAATGTCCTCACTCCCCTCAATGTCCACACTCCCCACTATGTCCACACTCCCCACAACGTCCTCACTTCCCTCAATGTCCACACACCCCTCAATGTCCTCACTCCCCTCAGTCTCCACACTCCCCACAATGTCCTCACTCCCCTCAATGTACACACTCCCACAATGTCCACACTCCCCTCAATGTCCTCACTCCCCTCAATTTCCACACTCCCCTCAATGTCCGCACACCCCTCAATGTCCTCACTCCCCTCAATTTCCACACTCCCCTCAATGTCCGCACTCCCCACAATGTCCTCACTCCCCTCAATGTCCACACTCCCCTCAATGTCCACTCTCCCGCAATGTCCACACTCCCCATAATCTCCACACTCCCCTCAATGTCCATCCTCCCCTCAATGTCCACACTCCCTTCAATGTCCACACTCCCGCAATGTCCTCACTCCCCTCAATGTCTTCACTCCCCTCAATGTTCTCACTCACCTCAATGTCCTCACTCACCTCAATGTCCACACTCCCGTAATGTCCTCCCTCCCCTCAATGTCCTCACTCCCCTCAATGTCCACACTCCCGCAATGTCCTCTCTCCCCTCAATGTCAACACTCCCCTCAATGTCCACACTCCCGCAATGTCCACACTCCCCATAATCTCCTCACTCCCCTCAATGTCCATCCTCCCCACAATGTCCACACTCCCCTCAATATTCACACCCCAGCAATGTCCACACTCCCCACAATGTCCTCACTCCCCTCAATGTCCACACTCCCGCAATGTCCTCACTCCCCTCAATGTCTTCACTCCCCTCAATGTTATCACTCACCTCAATGTCCTCACTCACCTCAATGTCCACACTCCCGCAATGTCCTCTCTCTCCTCAATGTCCTCACTCCCCTCAATGTTCACACCCCCGCAATGTCCTCACTCCCCTCAATGTCCACACTCCCGCAATGTCCACACTCCCCTCAATGTTCACACCCCCACAATGTCCTCCACTCCCTCAATTTTCACACCCATGCAATGTCCTCACTCCCCTCAATGTCAACACTCCCCACAATGTCCACACTCCCCACAATGTCCTCACTTCCCACAATGTCCACACACCCCTCAATGTCCTCACACCCCTCAATGTCCACACTCCCCACAATTTCCACACTCCCCCCAATGTCCTCACTTCCCACAATGTCCACACACCCCTCAATGTCCTCACTCCCCTCAATGTCCACACTCCCCACAATTTCCACACACCCCCCAATGTCCACACTCCCCACAATGTCCTCACTCCCCTCAATGTCCAAACTCCCACAATGTCCACACTCCCCTCAATGTCCTCACTCCCCTCAATGTCCACACTCCCCACTATGTCCACACTCCCCACAACGTCCTCACTTCCCTCAATGTCCACACACCCCTCAATGTCCTCACTCCCCTCAATGTCCACACATCCCTTAATTTCCACACTCCCTTCAATCTCCACACTCCCCACAATGTCCTCACTCCCCTCAATGTACACACTCCCACAATGTCCACACTCCCCTCAATGTCCTCACTCCCCTCAATTTCCACACTCCCCTCAATGTCCGCACACCCCTCAATGTCCTCACTCCCCTCAATTTCCACACTCCCCTCAATGTCCGCACTCCCCACAATGTCCTCACTCCCCTCAATGTCCACACTCCCCTCAATGTCCACTCTCCCGCAATGTCCACACTCCCCATAATCTCCACACTCCCCTCAATGTCCATCCTCCCCTCAATGTCCACACTCCCTTCAATGTCCACACTCCCGCAATGTCCTCACTCCCCTCAATGTCTTCACTCCCCTCAATGTTCTCACTCACCTCAATGTCCTCACTCACCTCAATGTCCACACTCCCGTAATGTCCTCACTCCCCTCAATGTCCTCACTCCCCTCAATGTCCACACTCCCGCAATGTCCTCTCTCCCCTCAATGTCAACACTCCCCTCAATGTCCACACTCCCGCAATGTCCACACTCCCCATAATCTCCTCACTCCCCTCAATGTCCATCCTCCCCACAATGTCCACACTCCCCTCAATATTCACACCCCAGCAATGTCCACACTCCCCACAATGTCCTCACTCCCCTCAATGTCCACACTCCCGCAATGTCCACACTCCCCTCAATCTCCACACTCCCCAGAATGTCCACATCCTCCGCAATGTCCACACTCCCCACAATCTCCACACTCCCCAGAATGTCCACATCCTCCGCAATGTCCACACTCCCTGCAAAGTCCACACTCCCCTCAATGTCCACACTCCCGCAATGTCCACACTCCCCTCAATGTCCACACTCCCCGCAATGTCCACATCCTCCGCAATGTCCACACTCCCTGCAATGTCCACACACCCCTCAATGTCCTCACTCCCCTCAATGTCCTCACTCACCTCAATGTCCACACTCCCTCAATGTCCACACTCCCTTCAATGTCCACACTCCCGCAATGTCCTCACTCCCCTCAATGTCTTCACTCCCCTCAATGTTCTCACTCACCTCAATGTCCTCACTCACCTCAATGTCCACTCTCCCGTAATGTCCTCACTCCCCTCAACGTCCTCACTCCCCTCAATGTCCACACTCCCGCAATGTCCACACTCCCCTCAATCTCCACACTCCCCAGAATGTCCACATCCTCCGCAATGTCCACACTCCCCACAATCTCCACCCTCCCCAGAATGTCCACATCCTCCGCAATGTCCACACTCCCTGCAAAGTCCACACTCCCCTCAATGTCCACACTCCCGCAATGTCCACACTCCCCTCAATGTCCACACTCCCCGCAATGTCCACATCCTCCGCAATGTCCACACTCCCTGCAATGTCCACACACCCCTCAATGTCCTCACTCCCCTCAATGTCCTCACTCACTTCAATGTCCACACTCCCTCAATGTCCACACTCCCTTCAATGTCCACACTCCCGCAATGTCCTCACTCCCCTCAATGTCTTCACTCCCCTCAATGTTCTCACTCACCTCAATGTCCTCACTCACCTCAATGTCCACTCTCCCGTAATGTCCTCACTCCCCTCAACGTCCTCACTCCCCTCAATGTCCACACTCCCGCAATGTCCTCTCTCCCCTCAATGTCCTCACTCCCCACAATGTTCACACCCCCGCAATGTCCTCACTCCCCTCAATGTCCACACTCCCGCAATGTCCACACTCCCCTCAATGTTCACACCCCCACAATGTCCTCAACTCCCTCAATGTTCACACCCATGCAATGTCCTCACTCCCCTCAATTTCCACACTCCCGACAATGTCCTCACTCCCCTCAATGTCCACACTCCCCACAATGTCCACACTCCCCACAATGCCCTCACTTCCCACAAGGTCCACACTCCTCACAATTTCCACACTCCCCTCATTGTCCACACTCCCCACAATGTCCTCACTCCCCTCAATGTCCACACTCCCACAATGTCCACACTTCCCTCAATGTCCTCACTCCCCTCAATTTCCACACCCCCTCAATGTCCACACTCCCCTCAATGATCTCACTCCCCTCAATGTCCACACTCCCCTCAATGTCCACACTCCCACAATGTCCACACCCCCCTCAATGTCCTCACTCCCCTCAATTGCCACACTCCCCTCAATGTCCGCACTCCCCTCAATGTCCTCATTCCCCTCAATGTCCACACTCCCCTCAATGTCCTCACTCCCCTCAATGTCTTCACTGCCCTCAATGTTCTCAATCACCTCAATGTCCACACTCCCCACAATGTCCACACTCCCCTCAATGTTCACACCCCAGCAATGTCCACACTCCCCACAATGTCCACACTCCCTCAAGGTCCACACTCCCTCAATGTCCACACTCCCTCAATGTCCACACTCCCTTCAATGTCCACACTCCCGTAATGTCCTCACTCCCCTCAATGTCCACACTCCCCACAATGTCCTCATCCCCTCAATGTCCACACTCCCTCAATGTTCACACACCCACAATGTCCTCACTCCCCTCAATTTCCACACACCCCACAATGTCCTCACACCCCTCAATGTCCACACTCCCCACAATGTCCTCACTCCCCTCAATGTCCACACTCCCCTCAAGGTCCTCACTCCCCTCAATTTCCACACTCCCCTCAATGTCCGCACTCCCCACAATGTCCTCACTCCCCTCAATGTCCACACTCCCCTCAATGTCCACACTCCCCTCAATGTGCACACTTCCGCCATGTCCTCACTCCCCTCAATGTCCACACTCCCCTCAATGTTCACACCCCCGCACTGTCCTCACGCCCCTCAATGTCCACACTCCCCACAATGTCCTCACTCCCCTCAATGTCCGCACACCCCTCAATGTCCTCACGCCCCTCAATTTCCACACTCCCCTCAATGTCCGCACTCCCCACAATATCCTCACTCCCCTCAATGTCCACACTCCCCTCAATGTCCACACTCCCGCAATGTCCACACTCCCCATAATCTCCTCACTCCCCTCGATGTCCATCCTCCGCACAATGTCCACACTCCCCTCAATGTTCACACCCCAGCAATGTCCACACTCCCCACAATGTCCTCACACCCCTCAGTGTCCACACTCCCCTCAATGTCCACACTCCCGCAATGTCCACACTCCCCTCGATCTCCACACTCCCCAGAATGTCCACATCCTCCGCAATGTCCACACTCCCCACAATGTCCTCACACCCCTCAGTGTCCACACTCCCCTCAATGTACACACTCCCGCAATGTACACACTCCCCTCAATGTCCACACACCCCTCAATGTCCTCATTCCCCTCAATGTCCTCACTCATCTCAATGTCCACACTCCCTCAAAGTCCACACTCCCTTCAATGTCCACACTCCCACAATGTCCTCACTCCCCTCAATGTCCACACACCCCTCAATGTCCACACTCCCGCAATGTCCACACTCCCCATAATCTCCTCACTCCCCTCAATGTCCACACTCCCCACAATGTCCTCACTGCCCTCAATTTCCAGACTCCCGCAATGTCCACACTCCCCTCAATTTCCACACTCCCCACAATGTCCACACTCCACTCAATGTCCACACTCCCACAATGTCCTCAGTCCCCTCAATGTTCACACCCCCGCAATGTCCTCACTCCCCTCAATGTCCACACTCCCACAATGTTCACACTCCCACAATGTCCTCACTCCTTTCAATGTCCTCAGTCCCCTCAATGTTCACACCCCCACAATGTCCACACTCCCCTCAATGTCCACACTCCCGCAATTTCCTCATTCCTTTCAATGTCCTCACTCTCCTCAATGTTCACACCCTCGCAATATGCTCACTCCCCTCAATGTTGACACCCCCCAATGTCCACACTCCCGCAATGTCCACATTCCCCTCAATGTCCTCACTCCCCTCAATGTCCACACTTCCCTCAATGACCTCACTCCCCTCAATGTCCACACTCCCCTCAATGTCCACACTCCCTGCAATGTCCACACTCCCCTCAATGTCCTCACTCCCCACAATGTCCTCACTCCCCTCAATGTCCACACTCCCCTCAATGTCCTCACTCCCCTCAATGTCCTCACTCCCCTTAATTTCCACACTCCCCACAATGTCCACACTCCCCACAATGTCCACACTCCCTTCAATGTCCACACTCCCGTAATGTCCTCACTCCCCTCAATGTCCACACTCCCCACAATGTCCTCATCCCCTCAATGTCCACACTCCCTCAATGTTCACACACCCACAATGTCCTCACTCCCCTCAATGTCCTCACTCCCCACAATGTCCTCATTCCCCTCAATGTCCACACTCCCCTCAATGTCCTCACTCCCCTCAATGTCTTCACTGCCCTCAATGTTCTCAATCACCTCAATGTCCACACTCCCCACAATGTCCACACTCCCCTCAATGTTCACACCCCAGCAATGTCCACACTCCCCACAATGTCCACACTCCCTCAAGGTCCACACTCCCTCAATGTCCACACTCCCTCAATGTCCACACTCCCTTCAATGTCCACACTCCCGTAATGTCCTCACTCCCCTCAATGTCCACACTCCCCACAATGTCCTCATCCCCTCAATGTCCACACTCCCTCAATGTTCACACACCCACAATGTCCTCACTCCCCTCAATTTCCACACACCCCACAATGTCCTCACACCCCTCAATGTCCACACTCCCCACAATGTCCTCACTCCCCTCAATGTCCACACTCCCCTCAAGGTCCTCACTCCCCTCAATTTCCACACTCCCCTCAATGTCCGCACTCCCCACAATGTCCTCACTCCCCTCAATGTCCACACTCCCCTCAATGTCCACACTCCCCTCAATGTGCACACTTCCGCCATGTCCTCACTCCCCTCAATGTCCACACTCCCCTCAATGTTCACACCCCCGCACTGTCCTCACGCCCCTCAATGTCCACACTCCCCACAATGTCCTCACTCCCCTCAATGTCCGCACACCCCTCAATGTCCTCACGCCCCTCAATTTCCACACTCCCCTCAATGTCCGCACTCCCCACAATATCCTCACTCCCCTCAATGTCCACACTCCCCTCAATGTCCACACTCCCGCAATGTCCACACTCCCCATAATCTCCTCACTCCCCTCGATGTCCATCCTCCGCACAATGTCCACACTCCCCTCAATGTTCACACCCCAGCAATGTCCACACTCCCCACAATGTCCTCACACCCCTCAGTGTCCACACTCCCCTCAATGTCCACACTCCCGCAATGTCCACACTCCCCTCGATCTCCACACTCCCCAGAATGTCCACATCCTCCGCAATGTCCACACTCCCCACAATGTCCTCACACCCCTCAGTGTCCACACTCCCCTCAATGTACACACTCCCGCAATGTACACACTCCCCTCAATGTCCACACACCCCTCAATGTCCTCATTCCCCTCAATGTCCTCACTCATCTCAATGTCCACACTCCCTCAAAGTCCACACTCCCTTCAATGTCCACACTCCCACAATGTCCTCACTCCCCTCAATGTCCACACACCCCTCAAAGTCCACACTCCCGCAATGTCCACACTCCCCATAATCTCCTCACTCCCCTCAATGTCCACACTCCCCACAATGTCCTCACTGCCCTCAATTTCCAGACTCCCGCAATGTCCACACTCCCCTCAATTTCCACACTCCCCACAATGTCCACACTCCACTCAATGTCCACACTCCCACAATGTCCTCAGTCCCCTCAATGTTCACACCCCCGCAATGTCCTCACTCCCCTCAATGTCCACACTCCCACAATGTTCACACTCCCACAATGTCCTCACTCCTTTCAATGTCCTCAGTCCCCTCAATGTTCACACCCCCACAATGTCCACACTCCCCTCAATGTCCACACTCCCGCAATTTCCTCATTCCTTTCAATGTCCTCACTCTCCTCAATGTTCACACCCTCGCAATATGCTCACTCCCCTCAATGTTGACACCCCCCAATGTCCACACTCCCGCAATGTCCACATTCCCCTCAATGTCCTCACTCCCCTCAATGTCCACACTTCCCTCAATGACCTCACTCCCCTCAATGTCCACACTCCCCTCAATGTCCACACTCCCTGCAATGTCCACACTCCCCTCAATGTCCTCACTCCCCACAATGTCCTCACTCCCCTCAATGTCCACACTCCCCTCAATGTCCTCACTCCCCTCAATGTCCTCACTCCCCTTAATTTCCACACTCCCCACAATGTCCACACTCCCCACAATGTCCACACTCCCCACAATGTCCACACTTCCCTCAATGTCCTCACTCTCCTCAATGTCCACACTTCCCGCAATGTCCAAACTCCCCTCAATTTCCACACTCCCCACAATGTGCTCACTCCCCTCAATGTCCACACTCCCACAATGTCCACACTCCCCTCAATTTCCTCACTCCCCTCAATTTCCACACTCCCCTCAATGTCCGCACGCCCCTCAATGTCCTCACTCCCCTCAATGTCCACACTCCCCACAATGTCCTCACTCCCCGCAATGTCCAAACTCCCCTCAATGTCCACACTCCCCACAATGTCCACATCCTCCGCAATGTCCAAACTCCCCTCAATGTCCACACTCCCGCAATGTCCACACTCCCCTCAATGTCCACACACCCCTCAATGTCCTCATTCCCCTCAATGTCCTCACTCATCTCAATGTCCACACTCCCTCAAAGTCCACACTCCCTTCAATGTCCACACTCCCGCAATGTCCTCACTCCCCTCAATGTCTTCACTCCCCTCAATGTTCTCACTCACCTCAATGTCCACACTCCCCACAATGTCCTCACTGCCCTCAATTTCCACACTCCCGCAATGTCCACACTCCCCGCAATTTCCACACTCCCCACAATGTCCTCACTGCCCTCAATGTCCACACTCCACTCAATGTTCACACTCCCCACAATGTCCACATCCTCCGCAATGTCCACACTCCCCTTAATGTCGACACTCCCGCAATGTCCACACTCCCCGCAATGTCCACACACCCCTCAATGTCCTCACTCCCCTCAATGTCCTCACTCACCTCAATGTCCTCACTCCCCTCAATGTCCACACTCCCCACAATGTCCTCACTCCCCTCAATTTCCACACTCCCCACAATGTCCACACACCCCACAATGTCCTCACTTCCCTCAATGTCCTCACTCCCCTCAATGTCCTCACTCCCCTCAATGTCAACACTCCCCGCAATGTCCTCTCTCCCCTCAATTTCCACACTCCCACAATGTCCACACTCCCCTCAATGTCCTCACTCCCTCAATTTCCACACTCCCCTCAATGTCCGCACTCCCCTCAATGTCCTCACTCCCCTCAATGTCCACACTCCCCACAATGTCCTCACTCCCCTCAATGTCCACACTCCCCTCAATGTCCACACTCCCCACAATGTCCTCACTCCCCTCAATGTCCACACTCCCCTCAATGTCCACACTCCCGCAATGTCCACACTCCCCATAATCTCCTCACTCTCCTCAATGTCCACACTCCCCACAATGTCCACACTCCCCTCAATGTTCACACCACAGCAATGTCCACACTCCCCACAATGTCCTCGCTCCCCTCAATGTCCACACTCCCCACAATGTCCACATCCTCCGCAATGTCCACACTCCCTGCAATGTCCACACTCCCCTTAATGTCCACACACCCCTCAATGTCCTCACTCCCCTCAATGTCCTCACTCACCTCAATGTCCACACTCCCTCAAAGTCCACACTCCCTTCAATGTCCACACTCCCGCAATGTCCTCACTCCCTTCAATGTCTTCACTCCCCTCAATGTTCTCACTCCCCTCAATGTCCACACTCCCGCAATGTCCACACTCCGCTCAATGTCCACACACCCCTCAATGTCCTCACTCCCCTCAATGTCCTCACTCACCTCAATGTCCACACTCCCTCAAAGTCCACACTCCCTTCAATGTCCACACTCCCGCAATGTCCTCACTCCCCTCAATGTCCTCACTCCCCTCAATGTCCACACTCCCCTCAATGTCCTCACTCCCCTCAATGTCCTCACTCCCCTTAATTTCCACACTCCCCACAATGTCCACACTCCCCACAATGTCCACACTCCCTTCAATGTCCACACTCCCGTAATGTCCTCACTCCCCTCAATGTCCACACTCCCCACAATGTCCTCATCCCCTCAATGTCCACACTCCCTCAATGTTCACACACCCACAATGTCCTCACTCCCCTCAATGTCCTCACTCCCCACAATGTCCTCATTCCCCTCAATGTCCACACTCCCCTCAATGTCCTCACTCCCCTCAATGTCTTCACTGCCCTCAATGTTCTCAATCACCTCAATGTCCACACTCCCCACAATGTCCACACTCCCCTCAATGTTCACACCCCAGCAATGTCCACACTCCCCACAATGTCCACACTCCCTCAAGGTCCACACTCCCTCAATGTCCACACTCCCTCAATGTCCACACTCCCTTCAATGTCCACACTCCCGTAATGTCCTCACTCCCCTCAATGTCCACACTCCCCACAATGTCCTCATCCCCTCAATGTCCACACTCCCTCAATGTTCACACACCCACAATGTCCTCACTCCCCTCAATTTCCACACACCCCACAATGTCCTCACACCCCTCAATGTCCACACTCCCCACAATGTCCTCACTCCCCTCAATGTCCACACTCCCCTCAAGGTCCTCACTCCCCTCAATTTCCACACTCCCCTCAATGTCCGCACTCCCCACAATGTCCTCACTCCCCTCAATGTCCACACTCCCCTCAATGTCCACACTCCCCTCAATGTGCACACTTCCGCCATGTCCTCACTCCCCTCAATGTCCACACTCCCCTCAATGTTCACACCCCCGCACTGTCCTCACGCCCCTCAATGTCCACACTCCCCACAATGTCCTCACTCCCCTCAATGTCCGCACACCCCTCAATGTCCTCACGCCCCTCAATTTCCACACTCCCCTCAATGTCCGCACTCCCCACAATATCCTCACTCCCCTCAATGTCCACACTCCCCTCAATGTCCACACTCCCGCAATGTCCACACTCCCCATAATCTCCTCACTCCCCTCGATGTCCATCCTCCGCACAATGTCCACACTCCCCTCAATGTTCACACCCCAGCAATGTCCACACTCCCCACAATGTCCTCACACCCCTCAGTGTCCACACTCCCCTCAATGTCCACACTCCCGCAATGTCCACACTCCCCTCGATCTCCACACTCCCCAGAATGTCCACATCCTCCGCAATGTCCACACTCCCCACAATGTCCTCACACCCCTCAGTGTCCACACTCCCCTCAATGTACACACTCCCGCAATGTACACACTCCCCTCAATGTCCACACACCCCTCAATGTCCTCATTCCCCTCAATGTCCTCACTCATCTCAATGTCCACACTCCCTCAAAGTCCACACTCCCTTCAATGTCCACACTCCCACAATGTCCTCACTCCCCTCAATGTCCACACACCCCTCAAAGTCCACACTCCCGCAATGTCCACACTCCCCATAATCTCCTCACTCCCCTCAATGTCCACACTCCCCACAATGTCCTCACTGCCCTCAATTTCCAGACTCCCGCAATGTCCACACTCCCCTCAATTTCCACACTCCCCACAATGTCCACACTCCACTCAATGTCCACACTCCCACAATGTCCTCAGTCCCCTCAATGTTCACACCCCCGCAATGTCCTCACTCCCCTCAATGTCCACACTCCCACAATGTTCACACTCCCACAATGTCCTCACTCCTTTCAATGTCCTCAGTCCCCTCAATGTTCACACCCCCACAATGTCCACACTCCCCTCAATGTCCACACTCCCGCAATTTCCTCATTCCTTTCAATGTCCTCACTCTCCTCAATGTTCACACCCTCGCAATATGCTCACTCCCCTCAATGTTGACACCCCCCAATGTCCACACTCCCGCAATGTCCACATTCCCCTCAATGTCCTCACTCCCCTCAATGTCCACACTTCCCTCAATGACCTCACTCCCCTCAATGTCCACACTCCCCTCAATGTCCACACTCCCTGCAATGTCCACACTCCCCTCAATGTCCTCACTCCCCACAATGTCCTCACTCCCCTCAATGTCCACACTCCCCTCAATGTCCTCACTCCCCTCAATGTCCTCACTCCCCTTAATTTCCACACTCCCCACAATGTCCACACTCCCCACAATGTCCACACTCCCCACAATGTCCACACTTCCCTCAATGTCCTCACTCTCCTCAATGTCCACACTTCCCGCAATGTCCAAACTCCCCTCAATTTCCACACTCCCCACAATGTGCTCACTCCCCTCAATGTCCACACTCCCACAATGTCCACACTCCCCTCAATTTCCTCACTCCCCTCAATTTCCACACTCCCCTCAATGTCCGCACGCCCCTCAATGTCCTCACTCCCCTCAATGTCCACACTCCCCACAATGTCCTCACTCCCCGCAATGTCCAAACTCCCCTCAATGTCCACACTCCCCACAATGTCCACATCCTCCGCAATGTCCAAACTCCCCTCAATGTCCACACTCCCGCAATGTCCACACTCCCCTCAATGTCCACACACCCCTCAATGTCCTCATTCCCCTCAATGTCCTCACTCATCTCAATGTCCACACTCCCTCAAAGTCCACACTCCCTTCAATGTCCACACTCCCGCAATGTCCTCACTCCCCTCAATGTCTTCACTCCCCTCAATGTTCTCACTCACCTCAATGTCCACACTCCCCACAATGTCCTCACTGCCCTCAATTTCCACACTCCCGCAATGTCCACACTCCCCGCAATTTCCACACTCCCCACAATGTCCTCACTGCCCTCAATGTCCACACTCCACTCAATGTTCACACTCCCCACAATGTCCACATCCTCCGCAATGTCCACACTCCCCTTAATGTCGACACTCCCGCAATGTCCACACTCCCCGCAATGTCCACACACCCCTCAATGTCCTCACTCCCCTCAATGTCCTCACTCACCTCAATGTCCTCACTCCCCTCAATGTCCACACTCCCCACAATGTCCTCACTCCCCTCAATTTCCACACTCCCCACAATGTCCACACACCCCACAATGTCCTCACTTCCCTCAATGTCCTCACTCCCCTCAATGTCCTCACTCCCCTCAATGTCAACACTCCCCGCAATGTCCTCTCTCCCCTCAATTTCCACACTCCCACAATGTCCACACTCCCCTCAATGTCCTCACTCCCTCAATTTCCACACTCCCCTCAATGTCCGCACTCCCCTCAATGTCCTCACTCCCCTCAATGTCCACACTCCCCACAATGTCCTCACTCCCCTCAATGTCCACACTCCCCTCAATGTCCACACTCCCCACAATGTCCTCACTCCCCTCAATGTCCACACTCCCCTCAATGTCCACACTCCCGCAATGTCCACACTCCCCATAATCTCCTCACTCTCCTCAATGTCCACACTCCCCACAATGTCCACACTCCC
Source organism: Heterodontus francisci (assembly GCF_036365525.1). Taxonomy (NCBI): domain Eukaryota; kingdom Metazoa; phylum Chordata; class Chondrichthyes; order Heterodontiformes; family Heterodontidae; genus Heterodontus; species Heterodontus francisci. Next base: position 53,798,151 of record NC_090393.1, read on the forward strand.
CTCAATGTTCACACCACAGCAATGTCCACACTCCCCACAATGTCCTCGCTCCCCTCAATGTCCACACTCCCCACAATGTCCACATCCTCCGCAATGTCCACACTCCCTGCAATGTCCACACTCCCCTTAATGTCCACACACCCCTCAATGTCCTCACTCCCCTCAATGTCCTCACTCACCTCAATGTCCACACTCCCTCAAAGTCCACACTCCCTTCAATGTCCACACTCCCGCAATGTCCTCACTCCCTTCAATGTCTTCACTCCCCTCAATGTTCTCACTCCCCTCAATGTCCACACTCCCGCAATGTCCACACTCCGCTCAATGTCCACACACCCCTCAATGTCCTCACTCCCCTCAATGTCCTCACTCACCTCAATGTCCACACTCCCTCAAAGTCCACACTCCCTTCAATGTCCACACTCCCGCAATGTCCTCACTCCCCTCAATGTTCTCACTCACCTCAATGTCCACACTCCCCACAATGTCCTCACTGCCCTCAATGTCCACACTCCCGCAATGGCCACACTCCCCTCAATTTCCACACTCCCCACAATGTACTCACTGCCCTCAATGTCCACACTCCACTCAATGTCCACACTCCCACAATGTCCTCACTCCCCTCAATGTCCTCAGTCCCCTCAATGTTCACACCCCCGCAATGTCCTCACTCCCCTCAATGTCCACACTCCCACAATGTCCTCACTCCCCTCAATGTCCTCAGTCCCCTCAATGTTCACACCCCCGCAATGTCCTCACTCCCCTCAATGTCCACACTCCCACAATGTCCTCACTCCCCTCATTGTCCTCAGTCCCCTCAATGTTCACACCCCCACAATGTCCACACTCCCCTCAACCTTCACACCCCCGCAATGTCCACACTCCCCTCAATGTCCTCACTCCCCTCAATGTCCACACTCCCCTCAATGTTCACACACCCCTCAATGTCCACACTCCCCTCAATGTCCACACTCCCGCAATTTCCTCATTCCTTTCAATGTCCTCACTCTCCTCAATGTTCACACCCTCGCAATATGCTCACTCCCCTCAATGTTGACACCCCCCAATGTCCACACTCCCGCAATGTCCACATTCTCCTCAATGCCCTCACTCCCTGCAATGTCCACACTCCCCTCAATGTCCTCACTCCCCACAATGTCCTCACTCCCCTCAATGTCCACACTCCCGCAATGTCCTCACTCCCCTCAATGTCCACACTCCCCACAATGTCCGCACTCCCCTCAATTTCCACACTCCCCACAATGTCCACACTCCCCTCAATGTCCTCACTCCCCACAATGTCCTCACTCCCCTCAATGTCCTCACTCCCCTCAATGTCCACACTCCCTGCAATGTCCACACTCCCCTCAATTTCCACACTCCCACAATGTCCACACTCCCCTCAATGTCCTCACTCCCCTCAATTTCCACACTCCCCTCAATGTCCGCACTCCCCTCAATGTCCTCACTCCTCTCAATGTCCACACTCCCCACAATGTCCTCACTGCCCTCAATGTCCACACTCCCCTCATTGTCCACACTCCCCACAATGTCCACACTCCCCTCAACGTTCACACCCCCGCAATGTCCACACTCCCCTCAATGTCCTCACTCCCCTCAATGTCCACACTCCCCTCAATGTTCACACACCCCTCAATGTCCACACTCCCCTCAATGTCCACACTCCCGCAATTTCCTCATTCCTTGCAATGTCCTCACTCTCCTCAATGTTCACACCCTCGCAATATGCTCACTCCCCTCAATGTTGACACCCCCCAATGTCCACACTCCCGCAATGTCCACATTCTCCTCAATGTCCACACTCCCCTCAATGTCCTCACTCCCCACAATGTCCTCACTCCCCTCAATGTCCACACTCCCCTCAATGTCCTCACTCCCCTCAATGTCCACACTCCCCACAATGTTCACACACCCCGCAATGTCCACACTCCCCTCAATGTCCACACTCCCCGCAATGTCCAGATCCTCCGCAATGTCCACACTCCCTACAATGTCCACACTCCCCTCAATGACCTCACTCCCCACAATGTCCTCACTCCCCTCAATGTCCACACTCCCCTCAATGTCCTCACTCCCCTCAATGTCCACACTCCCCACAATGTCCTCACTCCCCTCAATTTCCACACTCCCCACAATGTCCACACTCCCCACAATGTCCTCACTTCCCTCAATGTCCTCACTCCCCTCAATGTCCTCACTCCCCTCAATGTCCACACTCCCCGCAATGTCCTCACTCCCCTCAATTTCCACACTCCCCACAATGTCCTCACTCCCCTCAATGTCCACACTCCCACAATGTCCACACTCCCCTCAATGTCCTCACTCCCCTCAATTTCCACACTCCCCTCAATGTCCGCACTCCCCTCAATGTCCTCACTGCCCTCAATGTCCACACTCCCCACAATGTCCTCACTCCCCTCAATGTCCACACTCCCCTCAATGTCCACACTCCCCACAATGTCCTCACTGCCCTCAATGTCCACACTCCCCTCAATGTCCACACTCCCGCAATGTCCACACTCCCCATAATCTCCTCACTCCCCTCAATGTCCACACTCCCCACAATGTCCACACTCCCATCAATGTTCACACCCCAGCAATGTCCACACTCCCCACAATGTCATCGCTCCCGCAATGTCCACACTCCCGCAATGTCCACACACCCCTCAATGTCCTCACTCCCCACAATGTCCTCTCTCACCTCAATGTTCACACTCCCTCAAAGACCACACTCCCTTCAATGTCCACACTCCCGCAATGTCCACACTCCCCTCAATGTCTTCACTCCCCTCAATGTTCTCACTCACCTCAATGTCCACACTCCCCACAATGTCCTCACTGCCCTCAATGTCCACACTCCCGCAATGGCCACACTCCCCTCATTTTCCACACTCCCCACAATGTACTCACTCCCCTCAATGTCCTCAGTCCCCTCAAAGTTCACACCCCCACAATGTCCACACTCCCCTCAACGTTCACACCCCCGCAATGTCCACACTCCCCTCAATGTCCTCACTCCCCTCAATGTCCACACTCCCCTCAATGTTCACACACCCCTCAATGTCCACACTCCCCTCAATGTCCACACTCCCGCAATTTCCTCATTCCTTTCAATGTCCTCACTCTCCTCAATGTTCACATCCTCGCAATATGCTCACTCCCCTGAATGTTGACACCCCCCAATGTCCACACTCCCGCAATGTCCACATTCTCCTCAATGTCCTCACTCCCCTCAATGTCCACACTCCCCTCAATGTCCACACTCCCTGCAATGTTCACACTCCCCTCAATGTCCTCACTCCCCACAATGTCCACACTCCCACAATGTACACACTCCCCTCAATGTCCTCACTCCCCTCAATTTCCACACTCCCCTCAATGTCCGCACTCCCCTCAATGTCCTCACTCCCCTAAATGTCCACACTCCCCTCAATGTCCACACTCCCCACAATGTCCTCACTCCCTTCAATGTCCACACTCCATCAATGTCCACACTCCCGCAATGTCCACACTCCCCATAATCTCCTCACTCCCCTCAATGTCCACACTCCCCACAATGTCCTCGCTCCCCTCAGTGTCCACACTCCCCTCAATGTCCACACTCCCGCAATGTCCACACTCCCCTCAATGTTCACACCCCAGCAATGTCCACACTCCCCACAATGTCCTCGCTCCCCTCAGTGTCCACACTCCCCTCAATGTCCTCACTCCCCACAATGTCCTCACTCCCCTCAATGTCCTCACTCCCCTCAATGTCCACACTCCCTGCAATGTCCACACTCCCCTCAATTTCCACACTCCCACAATGTCCACACTCCCCTCAATGTCCTCACTCCCCTCAATTTCCACACTCCCCTCAATGTCCGCACTCCCCTCAATGTCCTCACTCCTCTCAATGTCCACACTCCCCACAATGTCCTCACTGCCCTCAATGTCCACACTCCCCTCATTGTCCACACTCCCCACAATGTCCACACTCCCCTCAACGTTCACACCCCCGCAATGTCCACACTCCCCTCAATGTCCTCACTCCCCTCAATGTCCACACTCCCCTCAATGTTCACACACCCCTCAATGTCCACACTCCCCTCAATGTCCACACTCCCGCAATTTCCTCATTCCTTGCAATGTCCTCACTCTCCTCAATGTTCACACCCTCGCAATATGCTCACTCCCCTCAATGTTGACACCCCCCAATGTCCACACTCCCGCAATGTCCACATTCTCCTCAATGTCCACACTCCCCTCAATGTCCTCACTCCCCACAATGTCCTCACTCCCCTCAATGTCCACACTCCCCTCAATGTCCTCACTCCCCTCAATGTCCACACTCCCCACAATGTTCACACACCCCGCAATGTCCACACTCCCCTCAATGTCCACACTCCCCGCAATGTCCAGATCCTCCGCAATGTCCACACTCCCTACAATGTCCACACTCCCCTCAATGACCTCACTCCCCACAATGTCCTCACTCCCCTCAATGTCCACACTCCCCTCAATGTCCTCACTCCCCTCAATGTCCACACTCCCCACAATGTCCTCACTCCCCTCAATTTCCACACTCCCCACAATGTCCACACTCCCCACAATGTCCTCACTTCCCTCAATGTCCTCACTCCCCTCAATGTCCTCACTCCCCTCAATGTCCACACTCCCCGCAATGTCCTCACTCCCCTCAATTTCCACACTCCCCACAATGTCCTCACTCCCCTCAATGTCCACACTCCCACAATGTCCACACTCCCCTCAATGTCCTCACTCCCCTCAATTTCCACACTCCCCTCAATGTCCGCACTCCCCTCAATGTCCTCACTGCCCTCAATGTCCACACTCCCCACAATGTCCTCACTCCCCTCAATGTCCACACTCCCCTCAATGTCCACACTCCCCACAATGTCCTCACTGCCCTCAATGTCCACACTCCCCTCAATGTCCACACTCCCGCAATGTCCACACTCCCCATAATCTCCTCACTCCCCTCAATGTCCACACTCCCCACAATGTCCACACTCCCATCAATGTTCACACCCCAGCAATGTCCACACTCCCCACAATGTCATCGCTCCCGCAATGTCCACACTCCCGCAATGTCCACACACCCCTCAATGTCCTCACTCCCCACAATGTCCTCTCTCACCTCAATGTTCACACTCCCTCAAAGACCACACTCCCTTCAATGTCCACACTCCCGCAATGTCCTCACTCCCCTCAATGTCTTCACTCCCCTCAATGTTCTCACTCACCTCAATGTCCACACTCCCCACAATGTCCTCACTGCCCTCAATGTCCACACTCCCGCAATGGCCACACTCCCCTCATTTTCCACACTCCCCACAATGTACTCACTCCCCTCAATGTCCTCAGTCCCCTCAAAGTTCACACCCCCACAATGTCCACACTCCCCTCAACGTTCACACCCCCGCAATGTCCACACTCCCCTCAATGTCCTCACTCCCCTCAATGTCCACACTCCCCTCAATGTTCACACACCCCTCAATGTCCACACTCCCCTCAATGTCCACACTCCCGCAATTTCCTCATTCCTTTCAATGTCCTCACTCTCCTCAATGTTCACATCCTCGCAATATGCTCACTCCCCTGAATGTTGACACCCCCCAATGTCCACACTCCCGCAATGTCCACATTCTCCTCAATGTCCTCACTCCCCTCAATGTCCACACTCCCCTCAATGTCCACACTCCCTGCAATGTTCACACTCCCCTCAATGTCCTCACTCCCCACAATGTCCACACTCCCACAATGTACACACTCCCCTCAATGTCCTCACTCCCCTCAATTTCCACACTCCCCTCAATGTCCGCACTCCCCTCAATGTCCTCACTCCCCTAAATGTCCACACTCCCCTCAATGTCCACACTCCCCACAATGTCCTCACTCCCTTCAATGTCCACACTCCATCAATTTCCACACTCCCGCAATGTCCACACTCCCCATAATCTCCTCACTCCCCTCAATGTCCACACTCCCCACAATGTCCTCGCTCCCCTCAGTGTCCACACTCCCCTCAATGTCCACACTCCCGCAATGTCCACACTCCCCTCAATGTTCACACCCCAGCAATGTCCACACTCCCCACAATGTCCTCGCTCCCCTCAGTGTCCACACTCCCCTCAATGTCCACACTCCCGCAATGTCCACACTCCCCTCAATGTCCACACTCCCCACAATGTCCACATCCTCCGCAATGTCCACACTCCATGCAATGTCCACACTCCCCTCAATGTCCACACTCCCGCAATGTCCACACTCCCCTCAATGTCCACACACCCCTCAATGTCCTCACTCCCCTCAATGTCCTCACTCCCCTCAATGTCCTCACTCACCTCAATGTCCACACTCCCTCAAAGTCCACACTCCCTTCAATGTCCACACTCCCGCAATGTCCTCACTCCCCTCAATGTCTTCACTCCCCTCAATGTTCTCACTCACCTCAATGTCCACACTCCCCACAATGTCCTCACTGCCCTCAATGTCCACACTCCCAAAATGTCCACACTCCCCTCAATTTCCACACTCCCCACAATTTCCTCACTGCCCTCAATGTCCACACTCCACTCAATGTCCACACTCCTACAATGTCCTCACTCCCCTCAATGTCCTCAGTCCCCTCAATGTTCACACCCCCGCAATGTCCTCACTCCCCTCAATGTCCACACTCCCACAATGTCCACACTCCCACAATGTCCTCACTCCCCTCAATGTCCTCAGTCCCCTCAATGTTCACACCCCCACAATGTCCACACTCCCCTCAACGTTCACACCCCCGCATTGTCCACACTCCCCTCAATGTCCTCACTCCCCTCAATGTCCACACTCCCCTCAATATTCACACACCCCTCAATGTCCACACTCCCCTCAATGTCCACGCTCCCGCAATTTCCTCATTCCTTTCAATGTCCTCACTCTCCTCAATGTTCACACCCTCGCAATATGCTCACTCCCCTCAATGTTGACACCCCCCAACGTCCACACTCCCGCAATGTCCACATTCCCCTCAATGTCCTCACTCCCCTCAATGTCCACACTCCCCTCAATGACCTCACTCCCCTCAATGTCCACACTCCCCTCAATGTCCACACTCCCTGCAATGTCCACACTCCCCTCAATGTCCTCACTCCCCACAATGTCCTCACTCCCCTCAATGTCCACACTCCCCTCAATGTCCTCACTCCCCTCAATGTCCACACTCCCCACAATGTCCTCACTCCCCTCAATTTCCACTCTCCCCACAATGTCCACACTCCCCACAATGTCCTCACTTGCCTCAATGTCCTCACTCCCCTCAATGTCCTCACTCCCCTCAATGTCCACACTCCCCGCAATGTCCTCACTCCCCTCAATGTCCACACTCCCACAATGTCCACACTCCCCTCTATGTCCTCACTCCCCTCAATTTCCACACTCCCCTCAATGTCCGCACTCCCCTCAATGTCCTCACTACCCTCAATGTCCACACTCCCCTCAATGTCCACACTCCCCACAATGTCCTCACTCCCCTCAATGTCCACACTCCCCTCAATGTCCACTTTCCCGCAATGTCCACACTCTCCATTATCTCCTCACTCTCCTCAATGTCCACACTCTGCATAATCTCCTCACTCTCCTCAATGTCCACACTCCCCACAATGTCCACACTCCCCTCAATGTTCACACCCCAGCAATGTCCACACTCCCCACAATGTCCTCACTCCCCACAATGACCTCACTCCCCTCAGCGTCCACACTCCCCTCAATGTCCACACTCCCGCAATGTCCACACTCCCCTCAATGTCCACACTCCCCACAATCTCCACATCCTCCGCAATGTCCACACTCCCTGCAATGTCCACACTCCCCTCAATGTCCACGCTCCCACAATGTCCACAGTCCCCTCAATGTCCACACACCCCTCAATGTCCACACTCCTGCAATGTCCACATTCCCCTCAATGTCCTCACTTCCCTCTATTTCCACACTCCCCTCAATGTCCACACTCACGCAATGTCCACACTGCCCTCAATGTCCACATCCCCGCAATATCCTCACTCCTCTCAATGTCCTCAGTACCCTCAATGTTCACACTCCCCTCAATGTCCTCACTCCCCTCAATGTCCATACTCCCCTCAATATTCACAGACCCCGCAATGACCACACTCCCCTCAATGTCCACACTCCCCGCAATGTCCAGATCCTCCACAATGTCCACACTCCCTGCAATGTCCACACTCCCCTCAATGTCTTCACTCCCCACAATGTCCACACTCCCTGCAATGTCCACACTCCCCTCAATGTCTTCACTCCCCACAATGTCCTCACTCCCCTTAATGTCCACACTCCCCTTAATGTCCTCAATCCCCACAATGTCCACACACCCCTCAATGTCCACACTCCCCACAATGTCCTCACTACCCTCAATTTCCACACTCCCCACAATGTCCTCACTCCCCTCAATGTCCACACTCCCACAATGTCCACACTCCCATCAATGTCCTCACTCCCCTCAATTTCCACACTCCCCTCAATGTCCGCACTCCCCTCAATGTCCACACTCCCCTCAATGTGCACACTCCCCACAATGTCCTCACTCCCCTCAATGTCCACACTCCCCTCAATGTCCTCACTCCCTGCAATGTCCACACTCCCCTCAATGTCCTCACTCCCCACAATGTCCACACTCCCCTTAATGTCCTCACTCCCCTCAATGTCCACACTCCCCACAATGTCCTCACTCCCCTCAATGTCCACACTCCCCTCAATGTCCTCACTCCCCTCAATGTCCACACTCCCCTTAATGTCCTCACTCCCCTCAATGTCCACACTCCCCACAATGTCCTCACTCCCCTCAAATTTCCACACTCCCCACAATGTCCTCACTCCCCTCAATGTCCACACTCCCACAATGCCCACACTCCCATCAATGTCCTCACTCCCCTCAATTTCCACACTCCCCTCAATGTCCGCACTCCCCTCAATGTCCACACTCCCATCAATGTCCTCACTCCCCACAATGTTCACACTCCCCTCAATGTTCACACCCCAGCAATGTCCACACTCCCCACAATGTCCTCACTCCCCTCAGTGTGCACACTCCCCTCAATGTTGACACCCCCCAATGTCCACACTCCCGCAATGTCCACATTCCCCTCAATGTCTTCACTCCCCTCAATGTCCACACTCCCCTCAATGACCTCACTCCCCTCAGTGTCCACACTCCCCTCAATGTCCACACTCCCTGCATTGTCCGCACTCCCCTCAATGTCCTCACTCCCCACAATGTCCTCACTCCCCTCAATGTCCACACTCCCCTCAATGTCCTCACTCCCCTCAATGTCCACACTCCCCACAATGTCCTCACTCCCCTCAATTTCCACACTCCCCACAATGTCCACACTCCCCACAATGTCCACACTCCCCGCAATGTCTACGCTCCCCTCAGTTTCCACACTCCCCACAATGTCCTCACTCCCCTCAATGTCCACACTCCCACAATGTCCACACTCCCCTCAATATCCTCACTCTCCTCAATTTCCACACTCCCCTCAATGTCCACACTCCCCACAATGTCCTCACTCCCCTCAATGTCCACACTCCCCTCAATGTCCACACTCCCCACAATGTCCTCACTCCCCTCCATGTCCACACTCCCCTCTATGTCCACACTCCCGCAATGTCCACACTCCCCTCAATGTTCACACCCCAGCAATGTCCACACTCCCCACAATGTCCTCACTCCCCACAATGTCCTCACTCCCCTCAGTGTCCACACTCCCCTCAATGTCCACACTCCCCTCAATGTTCACACCCCAGCAATGTCCACACTCCCCACAATGTCCTCACTCCCCACAATGTCCTCACTCCCCTCAGTGTCCACACTCCCCTCAATGTCCACACTCCCGCAATGTCCACACTCCCCTCAATGTCCACACTCCCACAATGTCCACACTCCCCTCAATGTCCACACACCACTCAATGTCCACACTCCTGCAATGTCCACAATCCCCTCAATGTCCTCACTCCCCTCTATTTCCACACTCCCCTCAATGTCCACATTCCCGCAATGTCCACACTCCCCTCAATGTCCACACCCCCGCAATATCCTCACTCCCTTCAATGTCCTCAGTACCCTCAATGTTCACACTCCCCTCAATGTTCACACACCCCGCAATGTCCACACTCCCCTCAATGTCCACACTCCCCGCAATGTCCAGATCCTCCGCAATGTCCACACTCCCTGAAATGTCCACACTCCCCTCAATGTTCTCACTCCCCACAATGTCCTCACTCCCCTCAATGTCCACACTCCCCTCAATGTCCTCACTCCCCTCAATGTCCACACTCCCCACAATGTCCTCACTCCCCTCAATGTCCACACTCCCCTCAATGTCCACACTCCCGCAATGTCCACACTCCCCATAATCTCCTCACTCCCCTCAATGTCCACACTCCCCACAATGTCCTCACTCCCCTCAGTGTCCACACTCCCCTCAATGTCCACACTCCCGCAATGTCCACACTCCCCTCAATGTCCACACACCCCACAATGTCCACATCCTCCGCAATGTCCACACTCCCTGCAATGTCCACACTCCCCTCAATGTACACACTCCCGCAATGTCCACACTCCCCTCAATGTCCACACACCCCTCAATGTCCTCATTCCCCTCAATGTCCTCACTCATCTCAATGTCCACACACCCCTCAATGTCCTCATTCCCCTCAATGTCCACACTCCCTTCAATGTCCGCACCCCCACAATGTCCTCACTCCCCTCAATGTCCACACTCCCCTCAATGTCCACACTCCCGCAATGTCCACACTCCCCATAATCTCCTCACTCCCCTCAATGTCCACACTCCCCACAATGTCCTCACTGCCCTCAATTTCCACACTCCCGCAATGTCCACACTCCCCTCAATTTCCACACTCCCCACAATGTCCTCACTGCCCTCAATGTCCACACTCCACTCAATGTCCACACTCCCACAATGTCCTCACTCCGCTCAATGTCCTCAGTCCCCTCAATGTTCACACCCCCACAATGTCCACACTCCCCTCAATGTCCACACTCCCGCAATTTCCTCATTCCTTTCAATGTCCTCACTCTCCTCAATGTTCACACCCTCGCAATATGCTCACTCCCCTCAATGTTGACACCCCCCAATGTCCACACTCCCGCAATGTCCATATTCCCCTCAATGTCCTCACTCCCCTCAATGTCCACACTACGCTCAATGACCTCACTCCCCTCAATGTCCACACTCCCCTCAATGTCCACACTCCCTGCAATGTCCACACTCCCCTCAATGTCCTCACTCCCCACAATGTCCTCACTCCCCTCAATGTCCACACTCCCCTCAATGTCCTCACTCCCCTCAATGTCCACACCCCCCACAATGTCCTCACTCCCCTTAATTTCCACACTCCCCACAATGTCCACACTCCCCACAATGTCCACACTCCCCACAATGTCCACACTTCCCTCAATGTCCTCACTCCCCTCAATGTCCTCACTGCCCTCAATTTCCACACTCCCCACAATGTGCTCACTCCCCTCAATGTCCACACTCCCACAATGTCCACACTCCCCGCAATGTCCTCACTGCCCTCAATTTCCACACTCCCCACAATGTGCTCACTCCCCTCAATGTCCACACTCCCACAATGTCCACACTCCCCTCAATTTCCTCACTCCCCTCAATTTCCACACTCCCCTCAATGTCCGCACGCCCCTCAATGTCCTCACTCCCCTCAATGTCCACACTCCCCACAATGTCCTCACTCCCCGCAATGTCCACACTCCCCTCAATGTCCACACTCCCCACAATGTCCACATCCTCCGCAATGTCCACACTCCCTGCAATGTCCACACTCCCCTCAATGTCCACACTCCCGCAATGTCCACACTCCCCTCAATGTCCACACACCCCTCAATGTCCTCATTCCCCTCAATGTCCTCACTCATCTCAATGTCCACACTCCCTCAAAGTCCACACTCCCTTCAATGTCCACACTCCCGCAATGTCCTCACTCCCCTCAATGTCTTCACTCCCCTCAATGTTCTCACTCACCTCAATGTCCACACTCCCCACAATGTCCTCACTGGCCTCAATTTCCACACTCCCGCAATGTCCACACTCCCCTCAATTTCCACACTCCTCACAATGTCCTCACTGCCCTCAATGTCCACACTCCACTCAATGTCCACACTCCCACAATGTCCTCACTCCGCTCAATGTCCTCAGTCCCCTCAATGTTTACACCCCCGCAATGTCCTCACTCCCCTCAATGTCCACACTCCCACAATGTTCACACTCCCACAATATCCTCACTCCCCTCAATATCCTCAGTCCCTTCAATGTTCACACCCCCACAATGTCCACACTCCCCTCAACGTTCACACCCCCGCAATGTCCACACTCCCCTCAATGTCCTCACTCCCCTCAATGTCCACACTCCCCTCAATGTTCACACACCCCTCAATGTCCACACTCCCCTCAATGTCCACACTCCCGCAATTTCCTCATTCCTTTCAATTGCCTCACTCTCCTCAATGTTCACACCCTCGCAATATGCTCACTCCCCTCAATGTTGACACCCCCCAATGTCCACACTCCCGCAATGTCCACATTCCCCTCAATGTCCTCACTCCCCTCAATGTCCACACTCCCCTCAATGACCTCACTCCCCTCAATGTCCACACTCCCCTCAATGTCCACACTCCCTGCAATGTCCACACTCCCCTCAATGTCCTCACTCCCCACAATGTCCTCACTCCCCTCAATGTCCACACTCCCCTCAATGTCCTCACTCCCCACAATGTCCACACTCCCCTCAATGTCCTCACTCCCATTAATTTCCACACTCCCCACAATGTCCACACTCCCCACAATGTCCACACTCCCCACAATGTCCACACTTCCCTCAATGTCCTCACTCCCCTCAATGTCCTCACTCCCCTCAATGTCCACACTCCCCGCAATGTCCACACTCCCCTCAATTTCCACACTCCCCACAATGTGCTCACTCCCCTCAATGTCCACACTCCCACAATGTACACACTTCCCTCAATTTCCTCACTCCCCTCAATTTCCACACTCCCCTCAATGTCCGCACGCCCCTCAATGTCCTCACTCCCCTCAATGTCCACACTCCCCACAATGCCCTCACTCCCCTCAATGTCCACACTCCCCTCAATGTCCACACTCCCCACAATGTCCTCACTCCCCTCAATGTCCACACTCCCCTCAATGTCCACACTCCCGCAATGTCCACACTCTCCATAATCTCCTCACTCCCCTCAATGTCCACACTCCCCACAATGTCCACACTCCCCTCAATGTTGACTCCCCAGCAATGTCCACACTCCCCACAATGTCCTCACTCCCCTCAGTGTCCACACTCCCCTCAATGTCCACACTCCTGCAATGTCCACACTCCCCTCAATGTCCACACTCCCCACAATGTCCTCACTCCCCTCAATGTCCACACTCCCCTCAATGTCCACACTCCCGCAATGTCCACACTCTCCATAATCTCCTCACTCCCCTCAATGTCCACACTCCCCACAATGTCCACACTCCCCTCAATGTTGACACCCCAGCAATGTCCATACTCCCCACAATGTCCTCACTCCCCTCAGTGTCCACACTGCCCTCAATGTCCACACTCCCGCAATGTCCACACTCCCCTCAATGTCCACACTCCCCACAATGTCCACATCCTCCGCAATGTCCACACTCCCTGCAATGTCCACACTCCCCTCAATGTCCACACTCCCACAATGTCCACACTCCCCTCAATGTCCACACACCCCTCAATGTCCTCACTACCCTCAATGTCCTCACTCACCTCAATGTCCACACTCCCTCAAAGTCCACACTCCCTTCAATGTCCACACTCCCGCAATGTCCTCACTCCCCTCAATGTCTTCACTCCCCTCAATGTTCTCACTCACCTCAATGTCCACACTCCCCACAATGTCCTCACTGCCCTCAATGTCCACACTCCCGCAATGTCCACACTCCCCTCAATTTCCACACTCCCCACAATGTCCTCACTGCCCTCAATGTCCACACTCCACTCAATGTCCACACTCCCGCAATGTCCACATTCCCCTCAATGTCCTCACTCCCCTCAATGTCCACACTCCCCTCAATGACCTCACTCCCCTCAATGTCTCCACTCCCCTCAATGTCCACACTCCCTGCAATGTCCACACTCCCCTCAATGTCCTCACTCCCCACAATGTCCTCACTCTCCTCAATGTCCACACTCCCCTCAATGTCCTCACTCCCCTCAATGTCCACACTCCCCTCAATGTCCTCACTCCCAATTAATTTCCACACTCCCCACAATGTCCACACTCCCCACAATGTCCACACTCCCCACAATGTCCACACTTCCCTCAATGTCCTCACTCCCCTCAATGTCCTCACTCCCCTCAATGTCCACACTCCCCGCAATGTCCACACTGCCCTCAATTTCCACACTCCCCACAATGTGCTCACTCCCCTCAATGTCCACACTCCCACAATGTCCACACTCCCCTCAATTTCCTCACTCCCCTCAATTTCCACACTCCCCTCAATGTCCGCACGCCCCTCAATGTCCTCACTCCCCTCAATGTCCACACTCCCCACAATGTCCACACTCCCCACAATGTCCTCACTCCCCTCAATGTCCACACTCCCCTCAATGTCCACACTCCCCACAATGTCCTCACTCCCCTCAATGTCCACACTCCCCTCAATGTCCACACTCCCGCAATGTCCACACTCTCCATAATCTCCTCACTCCCCACAATGTCCACACTCCCCTCAATGTTGACTCCCCAGCAATGTCCACACTCCCCACAATGTCCTCACTCCCCTCAGTGTCCACACTCCCCTCAATGTCCACACTCCCGCAATGTCCACACTCCCCTCAATGTCCACACTCCCCACAGTGTCCACATCCTCCGCAATGTCCACACTCCCTGCAATGTCCACACTCCCCTCAATGTCCACACTCCCACAATGTCCACACTCCCCTCAATGTCCACACACCCCTCAATGTCCTCACTCCCCTCAATGTCCTCACTCACCTCAATGTCCACTCTCCCTCAAAGTCCACACTCCCTTCAATGTCCACACTCCCGCAATGTCCTCACTCCCCTCAATGTCTTCACTCCCCTCAATGTTCTCACTCACCTCAATGTCCACACTCCCCACAATGTCCTCACTGCCCTCAATGTCCACACTCCCGCAATGTCCACACTCCCCTCAATTTCCACACTCCCCACAATGTCCTCACTGCCCTCAATGTCCACACTCCACTCAATGTCCACACTCCCACAATGTCCTCACTCCCCTCAATGTCCTCACTCCCCTCAATGTCCACACTCCCCGCAATGTCCACACTGCCCTCAATTTCCACACTCCCCACAATGTGCTCACTCCCCTCAATGTCCACACTCCCACAATGTCCAAACTCCCCTCAATTTCCTCACTCCCCTCAATTTCCACACTCCCCTCAATGTCCGCACGCCCCTCAATGTCCTCACTCCCCTCAATGTCCACATTCCCCACAATGTCCACACTCCCCACAATCTCCTCACTCCCCTCAATGTCCACACTCCCCTCAATGTTGACTCCCCAGCAATGTCCACACTCCCCACAATGTCCTCACTCCCCTCAGTGTCCACACTCCCCTCAATGTCCACACTCCCGCAATGTCCACACTCCCCTCAATGTCCACACTCCCCACAATGTCCACATCCTCCGCAATGTCCACACTCCCTGCAATGTCCACACTCCCCTCAATGTCCACACTCCCACAATGTCCACACTCCCCTCAATGTCCACACACCCCTCAATGTCCTCACTCCCCTCAATGTCCTCACTCACCTCAATGTCCACTCTCCCTCAAAGTCCACACTCCCTTCAATGTCCACACTCCCGCAATGTCCTCACTCCCCTCAATGTCTTCACTCCCCTCAATGTTCTCACTCACCTCAATGTCCACACTCCCCACAATGTCCTCACTGCCCTCAATGTCCACACTCCCGCAATGTCCACACTCCCCTCAATTTCCACACTCCCCACAATGTCCTCACTGCCCTCAATGTCCACACTCCACTCAATGTCCACACTCCCACAATGTCCTCACTCCCCTCAATGTCTTCAGTCCCCTCAATGTTCACACCCCCGCAATGTCCTCACTCCCCTCAATGTCCACACTCCCACAATGTCCACGCTCCCACAATGTCCTCACTCCCCTCAATGTCCTCAGTCCCCTCAATGTTCACACCCCCACAATGTCCACACTCCCCTCAACGTTCACACCCCCGCAATGTCCACACTCCCCTCAATGTCCTCACTCCCCTCAATGTCCACACTCCCCTCAATGTTCACACACCCCTCAATGTCCACACTCCCCTCAATGTCCACACTCCCGCAATTTCCTCATTCCTTTCAATGTCCTCACTCTCCTCAATGTTCACACCCTCGCAATATGCTCACTCCCCTCAATGTTGACACCCCCAATGTCCACACTCCCGCAATGTCCACATTCCCCTCAATGTCCTCACTCCCCTCAATGTCCACACTCCCCTCAATGTCCACACTCCCGCAGTGTCCACACTCCCCTCAATGTTCACTCCCCCCAATGTCACACTCTTGGGAAGGCCATCAAAACAAGGTAAGTCATTATTCATTCATTATAATTTTCTTAAGTATTTAAATCAAAGCTCCACCGCCAATAAAATGGGGTGGGGCCTTCCCACCATCGAGGCCCATTGCGGGCCTCACCTGGAAGTATTTCCCTCGTCCCCTGCCACATCCCCCGACATTGGGTCGTTTATAAAATTCAGCCCATCTTCCCTGTGTCTACCTTTCATAATTTTAAAGACCCATGTTCGGCCATCCTTCTGCCTTCGTTCTTCTGAAGAAAAGGGCCCTCGCCTGTTCAATCTTTCCTGATAGTTATAAACTCTCAGGTCTGGTGTCATTGCTGTCAGTGTTTTTTACACTTTCTCTGGTGCTTCGATGTCTTTTTTGTAACATGGAGACCTGACCAGAACTTGCTTGTGATGGATAATACAGTGGATGCTGGATGGAGCTTTCTGTTAAAAATGATCTAAATCTGTCCCACGTGCATTTCCATCCTCTGCCAGCTGGAAACGGAATCCCCCAAAGTGTTTTCCAATACAGAAGGTCATCATGACTTGAGAAATTTGCACAATGGCAGATAAGCCCTCTGTTTCAGTCGTGACTGCAGCCAACATAGCAGCATGGCAGCAATGTGTTCAGAGAGGGCTGATTTAGTAAGGAGGTCTGCCTTAACAACTGTAATTTGAGGTGACAGCCCAACAATCTGCCACTGTGACCTTCGTCCCTCAGTGTCCGTCCCTGCTGAGAGGCAGTGATCCTGTACAGTGCAGAGTACACAGCCTTCCTTGGGGCTACCATGCTCAGCCAGCACAGTTACAGTTTTACTCGGAGATTAGCAATGCTGCAGCCTGGCTCCATAAAATTTATATATTAAAAAGAAAAGGCTGCACAGACTTAAATTTCTTTTTGGTAATCATGTCAGATGTGCTATTTTCTCATTACAACAATAAATGTATTGTTTTAATCAAGCTTGCTGCATGTAATTTTTTCCAGAAGTTATTGGTAAAACTTCTGCTCATTCACTTGGTCTCCTCAGACTCCCACACACCATCTGTGGGCTAGTAGAGTACCTAGTAACGTATTGGAACATAGGAACAGGAGTCGGCCATTCAGTCCCTTGGGTCTGTTCTGCCATGCAATTAGATCCTGGCTGATCTGCATCTTAACTTCACCTTGCTTCTTTCTACCAGCTCCCAATGCCACTTGTGAATTTAATTTGAAGCCTTTTGACACGAACCTAAGTCTGCTGCTCTCCTCCATTTACACCAATTAACCTGTCTATCCTCAAAGTAGCCTCAAACCAGGAACCTACTGTTCTTTGCATTCACAGTTCCTTTGCGCTGGCAGTGTGACAGTTTCCGCACATGCGATGCAAGCTGAACCATTTCAGTGCATTGGCTGATATTCTGGCTTGACTCTGGTCTGGATGGGTACAAATGTTGTGAGGTCTGGTCAGTCGTCGCCAAGATTATGCTGAGTGCGCTGAGAAAGCATATAATTCTATGTGATTGGTTCAGTTACATGTATGACTGACAGCCACTTTTTGAATTGTGTTGTCAGTTATTTAAGTCCAAGGAGCCCCAGCAACTGTTTCAGGGATGCTTGGATAAATTGAATTATTCAACTCAGAGATATTCCATTTGGAACTCTCCAGAGCTGGGTCAAACCTCAGTAACTTCCAGAACGGTGAGAACCAAAAGGAGAATCAATTAAAATGATAATTTAAAAAAGTAATTGAATATGGAGATCACGAACATTTCTTGTTTTCCCTTTGTAGATATAAATAGTATAATTTCTACTGTTAACTTATGTATTTTATCACTGTCATTTATATGTGCATTCATCTTTTATTCAATAAATTCAGATTTGATAGTTAAAAGTCTAAAACAAGGCTCTGATGTTTTACCCTATCACTTAACAGAGATTAGGAGAGAGATTCCACAGAGACATTGAATTGATCCCGTAGTTAAAATAATTAACAGAAAGGCTTTTCTGAATGTTATCCTTGGCATGTTAATGAAAACTTACCTGGATATCAGGATTCGTGGAGAATGAGTCATAAAGTCATAGAGAGATACAGCACCAAACCAGGCCCTTCAGCAACCACCCATTTATACTAATCCTACATTAATCCCATTTTTCCCTCTCACATCCCCACCTTCCCTCAATTCTCCTACCACCTACCTAAACTAGTGGCAATTTTTATAATGGCCAATTTACCTATCAACCCGCAAGTCTTCGGCATGTCGGAGGAAACCAGAGCACCCGGAGGAAACCTTCGCGGTCACAGGGAGAACTTGCAAACTCCTATTGAGCACACAAATAAGATATTGTGAAAGTCATAGGAAGCTGAGACACAACTATGAGATAACCTATGTGACAGAAACCACACCTGCCAAATGGACACATATGAATTTTGTCATATGGAACACTACTTGAACTTTTTACAGGACGTTGACATAACTTATTTAAAAGGACCCCGGAAGATGCTGTTTCAAACAAAGAACTGGTCACATGACTTACCTGCTGGCCAGACTGGGAACTGTTGAATTGTGCCCCACAGAAAGGTTTGTGGCAGACTGCAATTTGAAGACCAAGGAGAAGGAAGGTCCCTCTCCCTCTCCCTGTCTCTCTCTCTCAAGCTAAGTCCCAGGGACCCATGGAAGCAGCTTAAGCCTCAAGACTGAGGACCTCTTCAGCCTTCTGATACCAGAGAAACAAGTTTGAAAATGTGCACTGAGCCCCAGCAAGAACTGCAAGACTTGAACTCCAATCAAGGACTTTACGGCATAGCTAAAGACAGTAACTGAATTCCATTTACAACTCCAAACCCCCCCCCCCCGCTTTATTCTTTCTCCCCCTCTGTATCTATTTGTGTGTGTGCTAGCGTGGTTGCATTGCGTATTTTAGTAATTTTAACTGAGTTAGAGTAATAAATTTACATTTTTCTTGTTTAACCTAAGAAAGCCTGTCTGGTTGGCTCATTTACAATTACGATTAGAGAGCAGTGAGCAAGGACTCACTGGAGTGAAGCTAAAAACACCGTGGTTTAAAAGTTAAACCCTGTTACGGCCAAACCAGGAAAAGGCTGAGAGGGGAGCCTTAGACCCCTTCCTCACGTGGTCAGAACAGAAATTTGGGGGCTAGCATCTGGATTGGACCCAGACACAAATTGAGAAATTGGAAGTGGGAAATCAAATTGATCACAATCAAAAAAGAAAGAAAAGGCTTCAATGCAGGTTTTCTTGTGGTTGTGTGTGTCCATGACCAAAGCCAGCACCTCCCCAAGCCAGGGTGAAATAACTTGGGTTAAGTTAAAGGCACTGTCCATGGAAGAGTTGAGAAATATGGCTGAGCAGTGTGGGATCACTTTCTGTGCCAAAGCTAGGAAATTGGAACTCCTAAGACTAGTGGCCAACCACTTTTCCCTCGAAGCAGAAGGATCAGAGGTAGGGTTAGAATTCAGTCAGATAGGGTCATGTTGGCAAAGATACAATTGAAAGAGAGGAAACTTGAATTAGAAGACAGGGAAAGAGAGAGACACAAGAGAAAGAGAGAAAGAACCTTCCGGAAGGGACAGGAGGAAAAAGAGCTGAGGCGGCTTGAGTTAGCAAGGGGGCGACAGAGTAACCCCAGTGAAAGCATGCAGGATACAAGTAATGCGGGGCTGTGTGCTGAGTTTTTAAAATTTTCCCAATTGATTCCAAAATTTAATGAGAGACATGGAAGCTTCTTTTGTATCTGCTGAGAGACTTGCAAGGCAGTTAAAATGGCTGTCTGAGAACTGGACACTACTGCTACCAAGCAAGCTAACCAGAAAAGCCCATGAGGTTTATTCCATGTTGCCAGATGAGAGTTCATAAAATTATGAACTGACAAAAAATGCGATCCTCAGGGCATATGAGCTACTACCAGAAGCCTACTCCAGAAGTTCCGAAACCTCTGGAAACAAGCTGAACAAACTTACTTGGAGTTTGAGAGAAGTAAGCAGCTGACTTTTGACCAGTGATTGAGGGCTGTTAAAGTGCAGCCCACATATGAAAATCTCAAAGAGGTACTTCTCCTCAAGGGATTTCAAAACTCTCTCCCCCTCTTGATAAAGACCCATGTGGAGGAACAAAAAGTACATAGATCGAGGGAAGCCGCAGTTCTAGCTGATGAGTTTGCTCTAATATACAAGTCATGTCCCCAGGGGAAAACCTTTCCTAGTCACCCCCACAAATATGAAAAGGACAAAGTGTGGGAAGGTGCTAGGAGCTCAAGCAGTCCTGGGAGAGAAAGAAAATTTGAACACACAGAGGGTCCTCCTCCAGCAAAAAAATATATTGCTGAAAGTAGGAGTCAGACCCGCAGGCCTGTGTGCTTCCATTGTAATAGAGCAGGTCATTTAAGAGCTGACTGCTGGAAACTACAGGGAAAGCCTGTAGGGTTAATTAGGGCACACCCGCTCAGTGAAGGAGAAGGGACACTGATGGAAAGTGCAGCAGATCAAGCTGTGGCTTTTGACTGCAGCAGCAGTAAGACCCAGATAAAATATTGCTGGGGTGCAGGAAAATTTAATGAGATCCCTAAAGGTTATCAGGATTTTGTATCTGAAGGGAGAGTAACCCCATATCCCTCGAGTGGGGCAAGCCCATAGTAATCCTCAGTGATACAGGAGCCACCAGATCCCTTTTGCTGGGGAAAGGCCTGACCTTTCCCCCAGAGAGTGCAATAAACACCAGAATGGTGGTGAATGGTATTGGAGGGCAGTGTACGCCCGTACCTTTACACCAGGTGCACTTGGAGTGTGACCTAGTTTCGGGACCGGTGACTGTAGGGATTGTCCCTAGTTTGCCTGTGGAGGGGGTTGACCTGCTCATAGGTAATGATCTGGCGGGGGCAAAGGTGGTAGCTTCCCCAATAGTGATAGAGAGGCCAATGGAGGTCAAGGAGACAGGGCAGTGGCAGGAGACGGACCCCTGCATTTCCCCTGAATGTGTAGTGAATCAGGTCATGATCAAACCAGCTCCCCCAAAGGAGACTGAATTGGCACTGCAGGCAGATGACCATGAGGTCTGTCTGTCTGAAACTTTCTTTGGAAAGTTAGAGGACCCAGGGAATAGATTAAATGGATCTTCTCTAGCAGAGGCTCAGTGAGCCGATCCAGTATTGAGAGAGTTAGCACAGGCTGCCCAGTCTGAAATTGAAGCAGAGGGAGTCCCTGATTGCTACTATTTAAAGAATGAGGTACTGATGAGAAATGGAGTTCTCCTCACAGACCTGAGAGCAAGGAATGGACAGTAGTTCACCAGTTAGTGGTGCCGCAGAGGTACCGGAGGGAAATATTAAGAAGGGCCCATGAGAGTACAGTGGCTGTACATGCCGGTATACAAAAAACCAAAGCCTGCATAAGACAGCAGTTTGACTGGCCAAAACTCCACAAAGATGTGGTGGAGCACTGTAGGAGTTGCCACATGTGCCAGTTGGAGGGGAAAGCCCCAACCTACAGTGAAATCTGCACCCCTAAGTCCTGTATTGGCTTTTGGGAAATTCTCCTGGTGAATTGTAAGGGACCCCTGCCAAGAACAATAGGGGACAGACCAGCACAGGTCTGGCAGAGAATTAGGGAGGAAAGGGGAAAAAGGGACAAAGAGGACAGGTTAAAGGAGGTCCGGGAGGATTCCCAAATGTAAACCCCTACTGTCTTGTCAGCCAACCCTGAAATGTTGGAACCCACCAGGGTTGCTAACAGCATTTACAGAAGTCTGTAGGGGCAAAGAAAGTCCTCAAGAAGGCAGAGAAACCATGAGAGTGATGCCTCACCTAGTTGAAGTGCCGCAGGGGTGTGCACTAGAATCTGGACAAAGACCTGCAAGCAGGAGTCTCCCAGAGAACAAAGGAAGATTAGCAAAGAATCCACCCCCACAGTCAGGAGAAAAGGGAACCAACAATGTCCTGAAGTGAACAGCACTTTCATGACACACCAGAGCACTGAAAGTGAGGTCAGAGTGGATCCACCCACTGCTGACTCCCATGATCAGAGCTCCAAACTAGGGCTAATTAATCTAACCGTCCCCCTGCAGACTCCAACAGGAACAAAGGCAAACTAGACAATCATGGAAACATGTAAACCTCAAACCTTGCCAAAAATCACATGTTTATTGGGATGCCCATTCCCAACGTATTGCAAGCTGATAGTGAAGAAACTTTAAACCCCTTGGGCAACACATAACTGTCTCAGACCTGCCTCAAGGAAAAAGGGGCAGTTTAAAGCAGCACTTGCTACAAAGGAAAGACAGGCTATTACAATTTTAAGATTTCTGGGTGAATGAGAATGAATGAGGGAAATGCATGTATGCTTGCTTCCTTCTAACCTAGAATGAAATGCTCCCCTAATGTTGCATTTCATCTGGCGAGAGGTGGAGGTGTGATGGAAACCATACCTGCCAAATGGAAACATAGTAATTTCGTTATATGGAACACTGCTTGAACATTTTACTGGATATTGAACATAACTTGTTTAAAAGGACCACAGAGCTGAACAGCTAAAACATGGTTACATATTTGCATTCTGAGAGACAGTTGAATAGAGAGAAAATGGAAGTGCCCACTGATTCAATTAACAAGATTGGTCTGGGCAATAGTGGTGATTAACATCTTCCTGTGTAAGAGATAGCACTCCACCCTGCACCCACCACCGCCCCCCCCCCCCCCCCACCCCCACACCACCCAACCCAACACCGGGTGTGTCTAGAAAGCTTTGAAGAATTAACAATCCTCCCCGGAAGATGCTGTTTCAAACAAAGAGCTGGTCACATGACTTACCTGCTGGCCAGACTGGGAACTGTTGAATTGTGCCCCACAGAAAGTTTGGGGCAGACTGCAATTTGAAGACCAATGAGAAGGAAGGTCCCTCTCCCTCTCCCTGCCTCTCTCTCAAGGAAAGTCCCAGGGACCCACAGAAGCAGCTTAAGCCTCAAGACAGAGGACCTCTTCAGCCTTCTGGTACCAGGGAAACAAGTTTGAAAGTGTGCACTGGGCCCTAACAAGAACTGCAAGACTTGAACTCCAATCAAGGACTTTACAGCAAAACTAAATACAGTAACTGAACTCTATTTACTACTCCACCCACCCCCCACCCCCACCCTTTATTCTTTCTCCCCCTCTGGATCTGTTTTTGTGTGTCTTTCTCCTGTATGCATGCAAGCGTGGTTGCGTCGTATATTTTAGTAATTTTACCTGAGTTAGAGGAATAAGGTTAATAAACTTACATCTTTCTTGTTTAAACCTAAGAAAGCCTGTCTGGTTGGTTCATGTACAATTACAGTTAGAGAGCAGTGAGCAAGGACTCACTGGGGTGAAAATAAAAGCACCATGGTTTAAAGTTAAACCCTGTTACGGCCGGACAAGGAAAGGAGCCAAAGGGGAGCCTGAGACTCCTTCCTCACCCGGGCATAACACCTAAAATACAGAAACTGCAAAGTGAATAGAAAAAAACATTAAAGGGTAATGCTGTATTCACACCAATGTATGACAATCTCCTGTTTGCGGAGTGTTAAGGATCAAAAGAGTCATTTATCATTTTCATTCTAATGAAGCTACTTGTAAGTCATGTGATTTATGTCACCTTTATCATGAAAATGGTGGCCTTTTAAGCAAGCTGGTAATCTGGGGAATCAGGACTGAGAAGGTTAAAGAAGATATTAACATTACTCAGCATCATTACTATATTCTAAATATCGGGAATAAAAGATTGCTTAGCCCATTGAAATTCACCCCTTAATACATTAATCTGTCCATAATGGCATTTAACTGCATTTTGAAGAACCCCTATTACTTTCGCCTCTGATCATTTATCCCATTGTTTTCTGTGGGATCATGCTGTGTGCAAATTACCTTCCGTTTGCCTATAAAAAAATAGCGAATACGCTTCAAAAGCAAATTGTTGGCTGTGGATTGTTGGATGTGGAAGGTGCTATATAAATACAAGCTCTTTCTTTAATTATTTAAGCTTTACACCAAATTTCACTCATTTCTATTTTGTGCCCTCCTGTCTTATTTTCCTGATAATATCTGAGTTACCCTTATTTATATTTCACAAACTTTGATGAGGTCCTCTCTTAACTGCCTTCCTCCTAGGTTGTAAAACTTAAGTTTGCCAATCGATCCTCAAGGTTCATCCCCTTTACACATGGGATCAGTCTTGTTGCGATCTGCTGTACCCTTTCTAATGCAAGTGTTATCTTTCTGGTGTGCTGACTCAAGCTGAGTGCAATGCAAACTGTGGTCGGATCATTACACCATAAAACCTTACCATAAATCTGTACAATTATATTATACTGTTCTCTACATATTTTCTGCATTCAAAGAGTTATTT
Organism: Heterodontus francisci; assembly: GCF_036365525.1. Lineage (NCBI taxonomy): Eukaryota > Metazoa > Chordata > Chondrichthyes > Heterodontiformes > Heterodontidae > Heterodontus > Heterodontus francisci. The sequence goes on from NC_090393.1 coordinate 53,823,183, forward strand.
TAATTGCTTTACTGGACCTTAAAAGAGACATAATTTGGTATTTATTATTTTATTGTCTACACTACATTTGACAGCTGGAAATTGTTAGGAAGAGGCTCTTTTTCAGGGAGGCATGTCATTGGTTGATTAATCCTTGCAAGCGTCCCTCCCAGGGAGGAAATTAGAATTAATGCAGATTAGCTGAATGCCTGGTCTGAAAGTAAGCAAGGCATCACGCAAATGGAAAGCATCCTCTTTATTGGAAGAAGTCGGTTATGATCTTCTGCCTGATGATGCATGCTGGTCATGGTAGGGTTTCTGAGCCCACCTCTTCTGGCTTCTAGGTTTCTGCTTTGTAAGCAGGTGCTTCATCTCCAGCATTTTCTTCCACTTCATCTTCTATGCGTGGAAGATTCAAACTCCTTATCACGGCCAAATTATTAGGATTGGGGTGCTAAATGACAAGCAACATTTTCTCCACACAAATGCAATGGCCATCTCCAACAGGGGAGATCGAACCACCTTCCCTTGGCATTGAATGGCATTACCATCACTGAATACCCCACCATCAACACTCTGGGGGGAGGGCGGGTGGTTCATCATTGACCAGAAACTTAACTGAACAAGCCACAAATACTGTTGCTTCAAGAGAAGACTGGAGGCTGGGTATTCTGTGGACAAGTGGCTCATCTCCCCCTTGTTTCCTATTAGTCACACTGTCACATTGCTGTAGTTGAGAAGTTCAGGTGCCCTGAATTAGCTGAGAACAAACCAATCAAGGCTACTAACTGGGTAGCACAAATAATGAGGTGACTGGCATCACTCACTATCTGGACGTTCAGGGAATGAAACTTCTGTTCCTAACTTTGATGGGCCTTCCTAGTGGTGTCTTTGTAGCCACATAGGTGGCATCAAAGGCAATCTACAATTGTGGAAATCCAACCACTCCGAAGAAGTTGATTGCTCTCTGTCTTTCTCTCTCTCTCTGCTTTGCTGGACCCAAATGGAACTGAAGGAATTCAGAGGTGTGCCTAAACAGGGAATCCATAATGGTGCCAATGCATCCAATATGCCATGCCCAACCCACTGAGGTGCATCAACCATTATATTGGATTGGGCTCCTCTGTGAGAGTCCAAGGCACAGACCTATTCAAAATAGCAATTAAAATATTTAAACATTTTACACTTGTTGAGTAAGGAGGCATATATCAATTCTTTCTGCCTGCTGATCACAGGTGTAGACATGCACAATGAATAGTCAATGGAAGAGCAGTATCAGCTAAGCTGCAGGAAGCCTCTTGATCGATTGTGACATTTATTAGCTTGGCAACAGCGTTAATTTCGGAAGCTAAGTTCCACTCAAGCATTCATTCTCAGTTTGACCCAAACAGACAGGGGAAAAATTTCAGGAATTAGCACCCAAGACAATGAGACCACAAACAGGAGGAAAGCAGAATGTTTGTTATATACAGGTAATCCCTGGTGGTCCAAGCCTGTATTCGATTCATCCAGTCAAACCACAAGGGAAGAAATTAGCCGAGCAATCAAGATTCCCATTAATACTGAGTAAACATCTTCGTTTACCATTCAACCTGACTGTTCTGTAAAGAAATTTAGAGAATGAGAAATATGGAAATCTTCAGAATTATTTCTTTATTAACTAAGAAGATGTGTAGGGTGACCCTCAGACATTGCACCTTTTTATTTCTAAAATCTTTACAGGAAAACAATGGTTATCTAGAACACAAATCCTCCTTTTCAACTGCTCCCCCACCCACCATCGACTTGAGTATAAAATCTAGGCTTAAATTCCAGTGTAATATTGGGGGAGTGCAGCACTGTCAGAGGTGTTGTCCTTCAGATGAGGCATTAAGCAGAGTTCCCGTCTGCCTACTCACATGGCCATAAAAGATCCCACGGTTCTATTCTGAAGAAGAGCATTAGAGTTCTCAACAGTGTCCTGGCCAATATTTATCTTTCAACTAACATCACAAAAATCCCAGATTATGTGGTTATTATAATATTGCTCCTTATGGGATCTTGCTGAGTGCAAATTGTCTGCCGCGATTCCTACATTACAACTGTAACTACACTTCAAAAGTGTAAAGTGCTTTGGGGTGACCTGAGTTTATGATATTCACTGTGTAACTGTAAGTTCTCTTTCATCGTGAAGTTGCTGACAGCCATAAATTTTGATTGTCTCTTATTTATATAAAGAAAATGTCTCAAAGACACATTCCTCAATGTCCAATTATGTTTTTTTAAAAGTATAAGATGACCATGATTGTTTCAGGATTTAATCCTATACCTTTCAGTGCCTTAAAGATACCCTTTTCACATAATGGGTTATTAAAATTTTTGTTAGAAGCTCCCTGCTGGCCTAATGTGGAACTGAACTACTTAACCGGAAAGGTCCCAGCTTTAATAGGTCTATGTGGAGTTAGGTGATCTCAGCTTCAGCGGTGTAAGAGGTGCTATAATGAGTATCATTGCCCGAAGACCAGGGAAGGAACAGATTAGCTAGGGTCAACACTTCTGATTGCAGTGCAGGGTTGGATTGTGTATGTTAGTGGACCAGACTCAGCTATAGGATCCTCAGTAGTTGAGTAGTCTGTTGACACTCACTGTCACGCTGTTTGAATAATGATTACTTAGGCAATGTACCAGAGTGTGGCTGGCTTGAATCAGTACCTTCAGAAAGGAAGGGAAAATAATCTAGCTGAAGGAAAGTGCTTGATAGCACTTGGAGGAATGCTCCAATTCATTTATACAACAGTGATGCTGGAAGAACTCCCTGAGGAATGTGATTGATTTGTAACAGGAACTTCTGATTCCTCCTTTTCCACATGAACTTGATCAGAAAGCTGCAGCCAGTGCAATCAGTGCAGTTGTTGACTGAGTTTATACTGGAATCAGCCACATTAGCCTTGACCTTTAATAAACAGACCAGGATTACATAACTACTTGTAACGTTATCGAATTGATAAGCATACACTTACCTGGGACTTTTGAGGTGTTGAGCAACAGCTGCAATGGCCATCACCAGGGAGCTGAGGCTCAGTTCAGGTAACCCAACACTATCTTTGTCAGCAGAGGAGTGTGAAATAACAGCAGGTGGAGAATGAAGCCCAGGGCTCTGTTTTCATCATTGAATAATTCGTGGGTTTGTTCCACTATCAATATTTAAAGAGACAATATGCTGTTTTGAACATCAGTGATGAGGGCAGTTTTATGTTGCAGACTGACCTCCAATAGGATCTGCAATAAGGCTGTCTGCATTTATTTCAGCTACCATGTAATCTGGCTTTTTGGTCACATCTGTCTGAAAGTCACACTTGGCGCTTGCCAGATTTGTGATGATACGTTAAAGAGAGGAAGTCTTTCTTGCTGCTGTTTGGGTTCAGTTTGGTTGCAGAGCACAGGGGTGAAAGATCATATTCTACACTTCCATTCCCGTACAGGTTTCCTTCACTGGAATTCCCAGAATGTCAACTATCATTGGAGTTAGGAAAGGAAGTTGTGTGGTCAGGAGATTTGTGGGAATGGGATTGAGGGAGTAGGAAGCTGGTGTCATGAACAGGATAAGCTTGGAAGGGACATTGGGAAGATGTAGATACTAGTGAAAGACAGAGGATCAGAGCTAGGGTTGGGCGGGGGCACTATAGATGGTTTGCCTTAATAGGCAGATAGAAGGTGGAAAGCAGCAGGGGCAGCTAAATGGATGGTCTCTACCTTGGTCAGGAAGAAATCATGAACTCCTTGCACTTGTTGTTAGAGGTGAGGATGGTGAGGATACAGGAGAGTGGTTTAAGGAGACGGATGGTACAAGAGAAAAGGAGCCTGAGATTTATCTTCGCTCTCCAGGATGATCCTAGAGTAGTGGGCGGGTTTGGTACAGGAGAGCGAGTCGTAGTGGAGCTTGATGTGGTTGACCAGATCTGGCTGATTAAAGCAGTTGGGAATAACAGTCTCTTTTCCTTCTTCTGGAGAACCATTTATTTTCCACTTGGCTCCTTGACAAAGTAATTCTAAGATCCATAATTCTATGTCATGGGAAACTGATCATGTATCTACTATTCTGTTGCAATCACTCCCATTTTTTTTCCAATTGCGGGGAGTTTTACTGTGAATTTCTATTGTTGATTTTATTGTTGATTTCTAAATATTTAGATAGGGTCACTTACCTAGATGGCATTTTCACCCCACTGATTCAATAGGCTATCACCTCATGTAGTGAGGATTGGAAGGATTTAAAAATTTAGTAAAGGAACTGATAAAGAAAGAAAAAATAGGATATGAGGGTAAACTAGCTAGAGACATAAGAGATCTTAGAAGCTTCTAAAGCTACGTAAAAAGGAAGAGATTAGCAAGAGTAAAGGTGGATCCCTTAGAGGCAGAGGCAAGGGAAATTATAATGGGGAATAAGGAATTGGCAGAGACATTAAACTTTGTATCTGTCTTCATAGTAGAAGGCACATAAACCATTCCGGAAGTAATGGGGAGCCAAGAATCAGGTGAAAATAAGGGACTTATGGATATTATTATTAGTAAAGAAACATAACTGCAGAAATTAATGGGATGAAAAGTTGACAAATCCCCTGGACCTTTTGGCCTACATCCTAGGAAGAGGTGGCTAAAGAAACAATGAATGCATTGGCTTTGATCTTCTGGAATTCTCTAGATTCGAGAATGGTCCCTGTGGATTGGAATGTAGCAAACGTAACCTCACTATTCAAGAAAGCAGGAAGAGAGAAAACAGGGAACTATAGACCAGTTAGCCCGTCATTAGTAGTTAGGAAAATGCTGGAATCTATTATTAGGTACGTGATAACAGGACACCTAGAAAATCATAATATGATTGGGCAGAGTCAAAACAGATTTATGAAAAAGAAATGGTGTTTGCCAAATCTGCTGTTTTTTGAGGTTGTAACTAGTATGGTGGATAAGGGGAACCAATGGATGTGGTGTATTTTGATTTTCAAAGAACAAATAATAAAGTGCCATACAAGAGGTTATTACACATGGGATTGGGGGCAATATATAAATGTGGATTGAGGATTGGTTAACAGACAGAAAACAGAGAGCTGGAATAAAAGGATCATTTTAGTTTGGCAAGCTGTAGTTAGTGGGGTACCGCAAGGATCAGTGCTAGGGCCTCAGCTATTTACAATCTATATCAATGATTTAGCTGAAGGGAATAAGTATAATGTATCCAAGTTTGCTGACAATACTAAGCTAGGTCAGAAATAAGCTGTGAGGAGGATGCAAAGGGGCTGCAAAGGGATTTAGACAGGTTAAATGAGCGGGCAAGAGTGAGGCAGATGGAATATAACGTGGAGAAATGTGAAGTTATCCACTTTGATAGTGGTAATGTCACTAGACTAGTAATCCAGAGCCCAGGCTAATGCTCTGAGGACATGGGTTCGAATCCCACCACGGCAGACGGTGAAATTTGAATTCAATTAATAAATCTGGAATTAAAAGCTAGCCTAATGGTGACCATGAAACCATTGTTGATTGTTGTGAAAACCCATCTGGTTCACTAATGTCCTTTAGGGAAGGAAATCTGCTGTCCTTACCTGGTCTGGCCTACATGTGACTCCAGACCCACAGCAATGTGGTTGACTCTTAAAATGCCCTCTGAAATGGCCTAGCAAGCCACTCAGTTCAAGGGCAATTAGGGATGGGCAATAAATGCTGGCCTGGCCAGCGACGCCCACACCCCGCAAAACAAATTTTTAGAAAAGTTCTTCTTCAGGCCACACACCACCCTGACTTGAAGCTATCTGTCCTTTCCTTCATTGTTGCTGGGTCAAAATTCTGGAGCTCCCTAACAGCACTGTGGATGTACCTACACCACATGGACAGCAGCAGTTCAAGAAGACAGCTCAGCACCACCTTCTCAGGGGCAAATAGGGATGGACAACAAATGATGGCCTTGCCAGTAATGCTCACATCCCATGAATTAATTTAAAAAAACAAAAAGCAATATGTTTTTAAATAGTGATAAACTGGAAAATGTTGGTATACAGAGGGATCTGGGTGTCCTTGTTCATGAATCACAGAAAGATAACTTGCAGGTATAGCAAGGAATTGGAAAAGCAAATGGTATCTTAGCCCTTATTACAAAGGGATTGGAGTATAAGAGTAAAGAAGTCTTACTGCAATTGTATAGGCATTGATGAAGCCTCGCCTGGAGTATTATGTACAGTATTAGTCTCCTTATCTAAGAAAGGATATGTTTGCCTTAAACAGAGAGCAATGAAGGTTCACTCGACAGATTGCTGGGATAAGGGGGTTGTCCTATGAGGAGAGATTGAGTAGAGTAGGTCTATATTCCCTAGAGTTTAGAAGAATGAGAGGAGATCTCATTGAAACATATACAATTCTTAAGTGGTTTGACAGGTTGGATGCAGGAAGATGTTTCCTCTGGCTGGGGAGTCTAGAACTATGGGGCAAAGACTCAGAATAAGAGAGAGTTGTGGATGCTCAATCATTGAGTAGTTTCAAGTCAGAGATAAACAGATTTTTGAACACTAAGGGAATCAAAGGATATGGGGTTATTGTGGGAAGATGTAGCTAAGGTAGAAGATTGGCCATGATCTTATTGAATGGCGGAGCAGGTTCGAGGGGCCAAATGGTCTACTCCTGCTCCTATTTTCTTATGATTACAGATTCAGCTTAAGCATTGATAAGGGAACTGTATGGATTGCTGTCTCTGTGAGCAATGGAGAGAGATGAGGTTGGAGTGCAACGAACATGACCAACAATGAGCCCTGATTCTGAAACAAATTGGAAATCATGAGGTCATTTAGATGACAGATGTGCCTTTTCTCATTCCCATGTGCTTCAGTCATTGTTCTCTAACCTCCATTAATATTGTGACGTCATCCCATCATTGCATATCTTGGGACATGGTGTGAAGGTGAAAGTAAATAGCCTTTGTGATGCAGGGGTATGGGGATCAGGTGGGTAGCTCAGGGTCGAATAGGCTGGTTTGGTTTCAGAGTTTGGTCCAATTTGAGACAGTGGCTGGGGAGGGGAATGGAATCAGTGGCAGCAGTATGAAGTTTGTGGCAGGGGCTAAAGACGTTGGTTTTTATCTTCTCAACATTTCACTAGGAAAATGCGGCATATCCAAGCTTGGATGTCTGACAAGCAGCCTGACAGCACAGAGGCAGTGGAGGAGTCAAGCAAGACGGAGGAGAAGTAGAGCTGTGTGTCATCAGCATGTCCCCAGGTCTTTTCATGATGTTGTCAGTGGACAACATGTAAATGAGGAAGAGAAGGATGCCAAGCATAACAGTTTAGGGGCAGTAAGTGAAGCTATTGCTGGGGATGCTCTGACATGTGATAGGTGAGAGCGGAACTAACCAAGGGCAGAAACCAACAGAGAAAACTTAAATGCAGCAGTTCAGTAAGCTGAAATAGTTCATGTTCTGTCTAAAGGCCAGTGGTTTTTGTGATGGTGTTTCTCTTGTCTGTTAGTAAAATAAATACTCATGACTTACTGGATTTCTGAAATCACCAGAAACAGTGCTTTGCTACACACTCACAATGATAGTTTACTATTTAACACATGTAAGGAGTTATAGATATACAACTCTATGCAATAACAAATCATTCAATGTTATAACATTATCTAAGGTCTGTAATCTGTTATTACTGTCTTGGGGCTGGTAGATGAGTTCCCTGTTACTTTACCCATCAATGATTTCTGCAGTCCTTTACTCCATACTGCTTTCCTCTGTTCCTCCAACTGACCAGTATTCTGTGATGAAAGTCTGATATCAATTTCTTGGAGCTTGCTTGCTGGCTAATTCTTGACGGATTCCTCTGACCTCTACCATAATTTTCCACGTCAGTCAACACACTTACCCTCTGCTGCATTGGTTATTTCATCACTCATTGTCCACTGTGACTGCACTGGAACAAATATTCACTTGATACACCAGTGGTTATACATCCCCACCTTTGTAGCCACCTGTCAGCTGGCTACTCACTTTCCTTGCAATTACTTGGATAGTCTAATAGGAATTATATTATCTCCTCACATTTGGCCATTAGACTCATGAAATTAATCCAATGCCTAAGTTCCTGCCATTGTGCTGTGTACATCTGGGGCAACAGCATGACCTTCCAGGTAGGATAACAAAATGATTGCTACTCTTCAGAATGCTCCCTTCTTTCTGTAACTAACTGTCTGTCCTGCAAAGAAGTTTTCCCCCACCTAGAACAGGGAAAGAACTTGCATTTATATAAAACCATATCACAATGTAAAAGATCACATGGCGCTATTCAAAGAGAGGTGGGGAGTTCCCCCTGTTGCCCTGACCAAGATTTATCCCTCAACCAACATCACCCTAAAAACAGATTATCTGGTCATTATTAAATTGCTTTTTTTGTGGGGCGTTGCTGTGTGCAAATTGGTTGCCGCTTTTTCTACATTACAGCAGTGACTACACTTTGGAACTACATTTTAGAAATACTTCATCAGCTGGGACTTGGGGACTTCCTGAGGTTGTGAAAGGCACAACATAAATGCAAATCGCTCTTTACCTTAGCATGTCCCAAAGTACCCCATAGCTGATGAAAGCGATGGTACCAACGGTTGTGAAGAGCGGTGATTATATTTTTATGCACATTGGATTCAGGTGCTAGTCTGTGACCATGCTATGAGTTGAAGACTCTGAATTGGTCTGGTTCTCAGATCAAGGTTTAAGGTGATTTTGCTCCAAGAAGTTAACAGCATACAGGATGGATGATGCTTTTTTCCTGAGTTTCTATATGATTGCAATGTGATTTTCCTTCTATAAACCAAACGTAAGTCCTATGCCTGCCTCATTCCAACTCACTGTTATCTGCCTGGTTGGTGGTAGCTTGACACCCAGTGGCAGATTTTCCTGTTCCTTCATCTCAGGCTATTGAATAATAGAGTCATAATGGCACCGAAGGAGGCCATTCTGCCCATTGTGTCCATGCTGGCTCTCCGTAGAGCAGTCAGTCCCATTCCCCTGCTCTATCCACATAGCCCCGTAAGTTTATTTGATTCAAATGTCCATCCAATTTCCTTTTGAAATCATTGATCATCTCCACTTTCACCACTCTAATAGGCAGTGAGTTCCAGGTCATCACCACTCACTGCATAAAAAGCTCTTCCTCACATCCCCCTGCAACTCTTGCTCAAAACGTTAAATCTGTGTCCCCTAGCCATTGTACCACCAGATAATTGGAACAATTTTTCTTTGTCCACTTGAGTTACACCTGTCATGCACATCTCTATAAAAATCTCCCCTTAATCTCCTTTGCTCCAAGGAGAACAACCCCAGCTTCTCCAACCTAACCTTGTAGTTAAAATCCCTCATTCCTGGAACCATTCTGGTAAATCTCCTCTGCACCCTCGCAAGGACCCTCACATCCTTTCTAAAGTGTGATGACCAGAACTGGATGCAATATTCTATTTGTGGCCTAACCAGACCTTAATAAAGGTTCAGCATAACTTCCCTACTTTTCTACTCAATGCCTCTATTTATGAAGCCCAAGATCCCATATGCTTGGCTAACTACTCTCCAAATAAGTCCTGCCACCTTCAAGGATCTATACATATGAACCCCCTTGGTCCCTGCATAGTCTTTAGAACTGTGCCATTCAGCCAAGGCAAATGGTGTCCTACTGCTGATAAATTGTGCTGCTCAGCATGGCCAAATTATAACAAACATCCTCTTCTGCCAGAGGGACAAATATAAAACCACATGGAGGCATCCTAGATTAAAGCATAGGATTAAAACTTGGATCATGGTTTGATCCCCTCTCATCCCACTGAATATGTCCTCTTCCAATTTATAAGTTCTACTTTAGATTGTTTCTTCCTCTTCTCCATTACTAATCTAAACCTTATGATACAATGATCACTCTTACCCAAGTGTTTTCCCACAGACCACCAATTACAAGGCACCAGTTAGGAGTGTGATGGAATACTCTCCACTTGCCTCAATGTGTGTGGCTCCAACAACACTCAGGAAGTTCGACACCATCCAGGACAAAGCAGCCCACTTGATAGGCACCCTATCGACGCCTTAAACATTCAGTCCCTCCACCACCGAAGCACAGTGGAAGCAGTGTGTACCATCTACAATTTGCAATGTGGCAACCTACCATGCCTCCTTCGACAGCACATTCCAAACCCACAATATCTTCCACCTAGAAGAACAAGGAGAGAAGATGCATGGGAACACCACAACCTGCAAGTTCCGCTCCAAGTCACACACCATCCTGACTTGGAAATATATCACTTCACTGCTGCTGGATCAAAATCCTGGAACTCCCTCCCTAACAGCACTGTGGGTGTACCCGCACCAGATGGGCTACAGCGGTTCAAGGAGGCAGCTCACCACCACCTTCTCAAGGGCAATTAGGAATGGGCAACAAATGCTGACCTCGCAAGCAGTGCTCACATCCCAAGAAACAAATACAAAAGACACTTAGTCCACTTGACCCACTTCATTCCCCAGCACCAAATTCAGCAGTGCCAGCTGCCTAGTTAGATCAAGAACATACTCGTCAAGGAAGTTCTGATGAACACATTTCAGAAATCCCTCCCCCTCCTTACCCTTTACTGTAAAACTATCCCAACCGATATTTGGGTATTTAAAGTCCCCCAATATCACCACTCTATCATTCTTGCACATCTCTGATTTCCCTGCAGATTTTCTTCTCTATTTGGAGGTCTATAGAATACCCCTGGTAGCATGATCAACCCTGCTTGCTTCTCAGCTCCAACCAAATGGATTCTGTCTTTGCCCCCTCAAGGACATCCTCCCTTTCCTACACTACAAAGTTTTCCCTAATCAGTACTGCCACCCCACCTCCCTTTTTACCTTCCCTATCTTCCCTGTCTTTGTATCCTTGAATATTAAGCACCTGGTCCTCACCATTTTTAAGCCACATTTCCATTATTGCCACTACATCATATTCCTAAATATCTATTTGTGCTTGTAGCTCACCAACCTTATTCACCAGACTTTGTGTGTTTACATACATGCATTCTGTCCTTGTATTCTTCATCGTCCTTCTTAATGTGCTACTATTTAATATAGTGCTGCTTCCTTCTCTACTACTATGCAACGCTCTCACTTTATGCACCTTATTCCTCTTTTCTATTTCTATATGCCTGTGCCCATCCCCATGTCAATTTAGTTTAAACCCTCCCCAACCACACTAGTGAACAAGGGCATTGGTCCCAGTCCTGTTGAGGTGCAATCCATCCCAGTTGAATAGGTGCTTCCTGCCCAGAATCGGTCCGAATGCTCCAGGAATCTGAAGCCCCCCCACTCTCCTGCATCATGCATGAAGCCACGCATTGATCCTCCCTATCTTCCTATTTCTACTTTTGCTCGCGTGCAAGACTGAGAGTAATTCATAGATTACTACCTTCAGGTCCTACATTTTAACTTTCTCCCTAGCTCTGCAAAATCTGACTGTAGGTCCTTAATACTTGCTCTCTCTATGCCATTGGTTCCAACTTGTACCACAACTTCTGGCTCACTCCCTTCCCCCTGCAGAAAACTCCATGATGTTCTTTACCCTGGCATCAGGGAGGCAACACGCCATGCAGGACCCATGATGACAGTTACAGAAACGCCTCTCTGCTCCCTTAAATATGGAATCTCCTATAATGACTGCATTTCTACTCTTTGATGTTCCCTCCTGTGCAGTCTCTTGCCCATTGGTGCCATGGTCTGGACTGCTCTCCTTTAAGGTGTCGTCACTCCTAGCAGTCTCCAATGCTGAGTACCGATTTGAAGGTAGCACATATCCTGAAGACTCCTGCAGTTCCTGCCTCTTCCTACTCTTCCGGATGGCCACCCATTTACTATCCTGAACTCTCACTGCCTGTGGGGTTACCAACTCCTGGAACATATAATCGAGGAAACTCTCATCCTCCCCGATGCTCTGCAGTGACTCCAGCTGTTCCTCAAACGTAGAAATCCTGAGCTTGAGCTCAAGAAGTTGGAGATACTTCCTAGACATATGGTCACTCACGACACATGAACTATCTTGAAGTTCCCATAGGGCGCAGGAATTGCAAGAGACAGGTCTCAACTGTTTATCCATAATCTAAAAAATCTCTATTCCCTCTTTTCGAATCTATTTAGTACCTTGTTTAGACTATTAATTTTAATTAAAGCCTCTAGACCCACTCTGTGCTACTACTCTATTTAATTAATTCACTTCCTGTTATCCTTACCTTGATTGACATTTTTAATTTCCCGGCTCCTAGTTTGAAGGATTGCCCTAGTTTGGACAGAAAAAGAGAAATACTCACCAATCAATCACTTACATGTTTGCATGTGACATCACGTTTTGTTTTGTTTTTCTCTTTTCTCAAACACAGTCTTTGAACTTTGTGCTTTGAACCTCTTTGCTTTTTATACGGTCCCGCTATGCTCTCGCTGGTGCCCTTGAGCCACGCTTTTTATCCTCTTGCCAGTCTCGCTCAGCTCTCACATTAAATTCACGCCACACAAGTGCCAGGCATCGACAATCTTAAACACGAGAGAATCTTACCATCTCCCCTTGATAGTCAATGGCACTACCATTGTGACACCCCAACAATCAACATCCTGGGGGTTACCATTGACCAGAAACTGAACTGGACAAACTACATAAAAGCTGTGGCTACAACAGCAGGTCAGAGGCTGTGAATTCTGTGGCAAATAACACACCTCCTGGCTCCCGAAAGCCTGTCCACCATCTACAAGGCACAAGTCAGGAGTGTGATGGAATACTCTCCACTTCCTGGATGGGTGCAGCTCCAACAGCACTCAAGAATCTCAAAACCAGCCAGGACAAAACAGCCCACTTGATTGGCACCCCATCCAAAAACATTCACTCCCTCCACCACTGACGCACAGTGGCAGCAGTGTGTACCATCTACAAGATGCACTGCAGCAACCCACCAAAGCTTCTTAGACAGCACCTTCCAAACCCACGACCTCTACCACCTAGAAGGTTAAGTAAGCAGATGCATGGGAACACCACCACCTGCAAGTTCCCCTCCAAGCCACACACCATCCTGACTTGGAACTACATCGCCGTTCCTTCACTGTTGCTGGGTCAAAATCTTGGAACTCCCTTCCTAACAGGACTGTTGGTGTAGCTACATCCCAAAGATTGCAGCGGTTCAAGAAGGCAGCTCACCACCACCTTCTCAAGGGCAATTAGGGATGGGCAAAAAAATGCTGGCCTAGCCAGTGACACCCACATCCCATAAGGCTTGCAAGGGATCAGTATTGCTTTAAGAACCAGCAAGCCTCAGGAGTTATAGGAAGATGCATTTTCGTTGCCTTAAAAACAGCCATTTGGAGACTGCGATTCAAAGGGTGCATTGTCGTTACCATAGATAGAGCCACTGGGAGTGAGTCTCATGCGATGCCTTTGTTACAATTCAGTTGTGAACTGGCTTTTCGTTGAAGACAGTTTGTTCTAACAGAAAACACAGACACAGACATAGGACACAGCTGTGATGACAGCACCTGGAAAAAGAGCTCTCAACCATTTAAACTGAAGGAAGAGGATTTTAGTCTGTTTAATTATTATTATCTCTCAAAATTCTAAGAAAAAGTCAAGTCAAAACAGAGATCTCTGGTAATTTAAATCGAAGAAAGGGAAGTTAGACTGTGACAATCTTTTATCCCTCAAAAACTCTAAAGTCAGATTGATTCTGTTCAAAGTGTTTGCAAGTCGTTAATTGTTGAAATTCACTGGAGAAGGAAAGCATCACCGACCACTCAAGTTAGACTACGGACTGTTCTACTGTGGAAGAACCTTTTTTCCTGCATCGGATGACTGTGCAACATTCTGTGAGGACTTCAAGCAACATTTGACTGTAAATTTGCAAGGACTCTAATTTTTTCTATTTTAAATGTTGTTTATATCTTCATAGTTTTTAAGAATTTAGTTCTTCTAATTAAAGAGTTAATTTGTTGATTTAAAGACACCTGGTTTGGTTAGCCTCATTCGGGGGTTAAAAGATGGTACAATTTGGCTGGTTCTTTCTTTAATTTGGAAAGTTTTATATGATATGTTAGCCAATCTGTGGAGTGACGGGATTGAATTAACAGTGCGTTGGTCCCACCACAATCAGAATTGCATATTTTTATTGGGGGCTTTGACTGCTGCGATCAGTCGTAACACCAACAATAAATCCCTATCTGTAAAAGGAGCCATTTTCTCTCTTCCTTGTCCATTTGCATTACCTTCAGCAGTGCCCCTCTTTTTCCATGTTTGGTGGATGAATTATTTGACCATGTTACATAATCAGTTCCGCATTAAGGCTCATCATCAGCCTCATGACAACTATGTTCCCTGTGCATTTCCTAATTCCTGCAGGAAACACAAGATTAATATTTAAGCAGACATTGCCAGAAAGAGCGAGATCCATTCTATGTGATTTCAACAAATGTTTTCAGCTGTCCTAAGATTGAAATCACAATATAACTACAGATGAGGAAGGCAATTCAGCACATCTTAATTCATCCATCCAAAGAGATCCTAATGTAGCCCCATTGTACCATTCAAGTGTTTCCTAAATGATTCCAGGGTTTTTATCTCCATTACTCTATTTGGAAGGTTAGTCCACATTCTGATCATTCATTGTGTGAATAATTTCCTGCTATCAATCCTAAAGGTTGAACCAGTATCCCTTATTTCAACTCCAACATTTTAATTTAAAGTAATATTATGAGTTAATTTTTTTCAATATCCTTAACAATACTATATCCCTCTACAAGATCACTCCTCAGATACCTTCATTCTGAGCTGAAAGACTCCAGGCTCGCCAGTCTAATCTTGCAACCTGGAGCCCTGAGATCAGGGATCAGCCTCCTGGCTCATCTCTGCACTGTCTCAAGTCTCTTCTGTTTCTTGGTGACCAGAACTGGAAGCAGTATTCAAGATGTGATCTGGCCAAAACACCATGCAATTTGATCATTAACTCTTCTGAATTATACTGCACTGTTTAGGCTGTGTACTTCAACATCCTATTAGCTTTGTTGATTGCTGCTCTGCATTGGTTGGATATATTTACTCAGTCTACTAAGACACCTAGGTCTCTTTCGATTCCTCTCTTAGCTAATTCAATGCTATTCATGGAGTAAGCATGCTGTGTATTTTCCCATCCCATGTGTAGCACTTTATACTTGTCTGCATTAAATTTAATCTTCCGTTCTTTTGCCCACTTACATATTTTGTTCAATATCAATTGCTGGGAATGTTTAATGCTAGCAGGAGGTGATGGAACTGAAAAGTATTCCATTCCCTAGCACTAATGTCCCTCAACCTGGTGAGCCTAAAATTCATTCAAGATTTCAAAAAGAAAGGAAAAGCCACTGATGGTGAGGCCTGAAATTACGTGGCAGTTCTCCCCAAGTCTCCTGCTAAACCCCTCTGGAAACAGTTTGTGTAAATGGTTGCTTTTAAACATTTACACAATTTTTCTGCAGGTGACAGCAGGAAACTGGGAGCCCCTACTGAATTTCACGGCCCCTCACTTTAAGTGAGGAAGCTCCATCTTTACAAAGGTTGCCACTGGTGACGATTTTTCTTTACAAGAGGTTCTCATGGTGAGACTTTCCATCCTTATAAAGCATCTGATGATGAATCCCCTGCCTTAATTAAAGGTTCTAACAGCAAGAATATCTCTTCGATAGAGGTATGATAGTACCCGTCTTGCCTCCACCTTTAAGCATTGAGTGTGAGCGTTTTTGTCTCTGCACTGTGTCATTTGGGGGATGGTTACTGTTTCCTAACAACATAACTTCATGTTCATATAAATGTTTGCCACTGATGCAGTTGGTACATCAGCTTACAGGAATGCTTAAAATCTTACTCAGAAATCTACAGACAAGCTCATCAGAGGTGACAGCATGTGGGCATCTGGGTATAGGTGATTAACATTCACTTACCTGTCAGAGTTAGAAGATTACAAATCTCAACTCACAATAATGGCAATGGCAAGTATCTGGCAATGAGGTATTTGTATCTTTGCCTTTTTTGGGACCCTCTGATTCTCTGTCCTGGCTTTGGCCACACAACTCCTCTATAGGCGGTCTTCATTCTTTTTACATTTTGAATCATGTCCACCAACAACCCCACCTCCTCACCACCACTCCCCTCCTGAGATATGTGACCATTTCTGGATGCATTGCTCCACAGGCCGCACATCAATGTTTACAAAATATCAGTAATAGTTCCTTTCATTTTAGCCCATGGGTCAACTTACGATCATGAACAATGTGGCTGCTCGTTTCCTTTTGACTGGATACATTTTTGTAGTTTGTATATGACATAGTAAAGATTGGGCAATATGTGCTATGTTGGGTGCTGGAAAGCTTAGGGACAAATGGACTCAGGAACTTAAATTACAGGAGTATGGTTCTGGAAATATGACAAGAAAAGGAGCTGGGGTGCTGAAGAGATGAATCATTGAAAAGCTGGTAGCTGAGTGACTTTGGAGCTGGCAAGCTCAGGAGGTGAGGAGATTAAAGGATAATGGACAGTGTCCCATAAAATTACAGTGATCCTTCCATCTGTGAATATGGAATAACGTCATTAAGAGCACAACTTCTAAAGGTTCTATTTTTTAATACTGACTATTCATTTTGATGAGAACAGATAATCACAAAATGACATATTTACTCATCTACTAATTATTCTATTTCAACCAACGTGAATTAGTTCTAAAACAAAAACACAGGTTAATACAGTGCTGTACGAAACGCATGATGGGATGGCCTGGTTGCTTGCAGCCCTAATTCCAAAATTGTTGCCCTGGGCACCTTAGTGAGAGAGTAAGTCAACAACACAAAATTCTGCTTTTTGTAAAAGAAAAGAGTGTTGCTGGAATTTTATGCGCCCTGTCCCCCCCCCCAATCCCACTCCAAGAGTGGGCAGGGAGGTGGGCGGGAAAAAAATCGGGTAGGAGGCAGGAGGGTTGCCATTCCCACACCCTACCTGAGGTGGCAAATGGCCTGCCCGCCCCAGGCCAATTGAGGCCCTTAAGTGGCCAATTAAGTGCCGCTTAAGGCCTCCTCCCGCTGCTGCTAGTATATTACCAGCGGCAGACGGCCACTTCCCACCTGAGGAGGCCGTCCAGTAATACCTGGCGGCCTCCTTGCAGGCTGGTGAGGCCTCCTGATTGGGCACCCTGTGCCGTTCCCCCTCAACAAACCCCCTCCCCCCTGTCCTACATTCCAACCTCCACCCCATCACCAGAGCCCAGCCGATTATCCCCCACTCACCTTTTCCGCACCTCCTCCTTTGTTGTTGGTTCTGGCTGGTGCAGTCCCAGCAGTGACCACAGCTCCCAGTGGAGCTGCTGAGATTGAAGACCCACTGGCCGTCTCATTGGCTGGCAGCTCTTGGAAGCGGGACTTCCTGTCTCAGAGGGGCGGACGTCCCAACCAAGGCCAATTAAGGGCCTGAACCACATAAAATTGCTGTGGTTCCAAGCCCGGCGAAGGCGGGCTCACCCCTGACTTTTCTGCCAGTGGGCGGGGCCACTGCTGCAACGTAAAAGTCCAGCCTGTAAGTAAACACTGATTGTTCTCTCAAAGTTTGAGCAACAGATAGTAGACTAGTTAGTCACTTTAATTATGCCACAATTATGTCAAAATCTCAAGAAATATTTGGTGGGCCTGGTCATGTTTAATATTCTTTGCTGGCTGGTATTCCTGTGACCAGCATTCTCTGTAAACGCTTATTTCAATCTCGGAGTTCTCTGTGGTGTCTGTTTCCTGTCAAGTATTCAGTCATACTGGACACATGGGCTTAGGTCCCACTCCAGGGACTTGAGCTCAAAATCAAGGCTGTCATTCTAGTACTGAGAGAGTGCTGCACTGTCACTGATAAGACATGAAACTAAGGCCCAGTCTTTCCTCTCAGGTGGATGTAAAAGATCCCATGGTACTATTTCAAAGCAGAGCAGGGGAGTTCTCCCTGACAGCCTGGCTAATATTTATCCCTGAACCAACAGATTACTGTACAAGGCTGTGCGCCACAGCTGTACCTTTCCATCTCTGTTTGCAATCAGAGGAGCATGGTCAGAGTGACTCAGTTGGTAGCAGTCTTGCCCCTGAGTCATGAAAGTTGCAGGCTTGAATCTCACTCTAGGACTTGAGTACAGAAATGATACTCCAATGCAGTACTGAGGGTGTATGATGCTGCTGGAAGCGCTGTCTTTTGGATGATATGTTAAATTGAGCCCTCGCCCTCTCAGGTGGGTGTAAAAGATCCTGCAGCACTATTTCAAAGAAGTACAGGGAGTGATCCCTGGTGACCTGGCTAATGCTTATCCCTCAATCAACATCACTTTAAAGGGATAGGATTCCCAACGACAACTAATTAGTTGCTGGATGGACCCAAAATGCTGCTTGGGGGTCCCACAAATGGCTGAGGTGGAGTTGGCCCCAGCTTTTGGGCCCGTCGTTAGGGTTCCCGTTGCCTTGACTAAACTCAGCCCTTAGTGTGGAGCTCCATGTGATCAGTGGTGGACACATCAGCCCAATGTGCTGTGTTCGCCAGGCTTTCCTGTGCCCATCCATTAGGCCACTCACTCTCTCAGGGCTCCACTCCCGTCTCACCATCAGCAATGGAGCTGCTGGCCTCCAGTCCTCCCAGCTCCAGACCCTCTTCATCGGCCAAAGTATTGCTAGGAGAGGGATGCCGCCCCCTTTCTTGGCCTCTTCCTTCGCATTATGCCCAGTCTTCTCCTGCAAGCACATAAATGTTCATTGCTAGTCGCCCGCCAAAGACACACACAATGCCTATGCTGGTGGAAGCCTGAATGTCCTTGATGGTGCCACAGGAATGCCTCCTGCATGCAGCCACTCAGTAGCAGCAGTGCAGAAGTCAACTCTGATGGCCCCAGGCCATTCACAGAGACGCTGACTTGCCTCTCTCAACCAATGCTGCTGCCTGGCCATTGCCAGTAACTGGGTGCCCTTTCTACCAATCTCATATTCATGCCTAGTTACATGTAAGGTTCTAAGTTAAGCATTGTATGGTGCACCCACCTTGGTGGATCACATGAGGTCATTAACCCGCTTGTGGAACTGCAGCCAGGTTTTGCATAGCTACTGACCTCCTCTGCAATCTCCATCCAGGCTTGCTTGTTCTGGCTTGTTGGTCTCCTCCCATTCTGGAGGAGAACAGCCTGGAGGAGAACAGCTGGGAGGCATGAGTAAACCGTGAGGCCACCCTGGATTGTCCTTCAGCCATTCCAAGCCATCTTCAGGGCTTCCTCTGTGCTGCCTGCATAGATGTTTCCATTTGACAGACTGCAGCAGCCCTTTAAATATGGTGCCAGCACTTTCAGTGGCGTGATCTCACATCGCCCGTTCCGCCTGAGTGGACGTCTCCTCCGCCTCCTGGCAGTTAATTGGCCAGCCAGAACATAATTGTGAACTTTAGCCTGGCA
Source organism: Heterodontus francisci (assembly GCF_036365525.1). Taxonomy (NCBI): domain Eukaryota; kingdom Metazoa; phylum Chordata; class Chondrichthyes; order Heterodontiformes; family Heterodontidae; genus Heterodontus; species Heterodontus francisci. The sequence continues at coordinate 53,842,639 of NC_090393.1, forward strand.
TCCCACGCCAACCCCTCCCCCCACGCCACTCCCTCCTCCCCACGCCCCGTGCAGCATAAAATCCAGCCCAATAATAATACAATAACTATGATGGCCTGCTTTTCCAAGCTCTCTTCATTTTTCCTGACACAATACATGCCAGCAAAGTTATCATTTCAAGTAATTGTCAATAGAATTGCAATAAACATATTGCTAATTTGAATATGATTCTGAACAAAGCACAGAATTCTAGCCAATCCTCTCCCACCCTCTCCCACTGTACAGTACACCAGCCAACTCCTTCCTTGGGATCAGTGCTGGGACCTTTGCTGTTTGTAGTATATATAAATGATTTGGAGGAAAATGTAGCTGGTCTGATTAGTAAGTTTGCGGACGACACAAAAGTTGGTGGAATTGCGGATAGTGATGAGGATTGTCAGAGGATACAGCAGGATATAGATCGGTTGGAGACTTGGGCGGAGAAATGGCAGATGGAGTTTAATCCGGACAAATGTGAGGTAATGCATTTTGGAAGGTCTAATGCAGGTGGGAGGTATACAGTAAATAGCAGAACCCTTAGGAGTATTGACAGGCAGAGAGATCTGGGCGTACAGGTCCACAGGTCACTGAAAGTGGCAACGCAGGTGGATAAGGTAGTCAAGAAGGCATACGGCATGCTTGCCTTCAGCGGTCGGGGCATAGAGTATAAAAATTGGCAAGTCATGTTGCAGCTGTACAGAACCTTAGTTAGGCCACACTTAGAATATTGCGTGCAATTCTGGTCGCCACACTACCAGAAGGACGTGGAGGCTTTGGAGAGAGTACAGAGGAGGTTTACCAGGATGTTGCCTGGTCTGGAGGGCATTAGCTATGAGGAGAGGTTGGAAAAACTCGGATTGTTTTCTCTGGAACGACGGAGGTGGAGGGGCGACATGATAGAGGTTTACAAAGTTATGAGCGGCATGGACAGAGTGGATAGTCAGAAGTTTTTTCCCAGGGTGGAAGAGTCAGTTACTAGGGGACATAGGTTTAAGGTGCGAGGGGCAAAGTTTAGAGGGGATGTGCGAGGCAAGTTTTTTACACAGAGGGTGGTGAGTGCCTGGAACTTGCTGCCAGGGGAGGTGGTGGAAGCAGATACGATAGCGATGTTTAAGCGACATCTTGACAAATATATGAATAGGAAGGGAATAGAGGGATATGGGTCCCGGACGTGCAGAAGGTGTTTGTTTCGGCAGGCATCAAGATCGGTGCAGGCTTGGAGGGCCGAATGGCCTGTTCCTGTGCTGTACTGTTCTTTGTTCTTTGTTCTTATAATCGCCCTTTTTGCCTAGAATTCCAACAGAAGATAAAATCCATTCTCATTTACTCCTAATTAAATTACCCAAACTTTTCCAATGCTCCCGTTATGATTGAAGCATACCGTTTCAGCACAAGACTGTCAAACAGGGGTTCTGTACTGAAGAGTTAATGAACCCAGCGACCTGAAGGAAACATTCATGGGCAACCATTCTGTTTGCAGCATCATGAAAATGCTGCTGACGGTTATTACTATTTTTATATTGAGTGACAGCCCTGTTCAACCTTTGATAAATGTTCCCTTATGTTAATGTCACATTCCACACAATATTGGCTGTTTTGTTGTGCCATTGCCTGCAGGGTATCAATTACACTGTCCTCATTGACCAATTCTCTTGTACAGAAAGAATGGCTTTGAAAGAAAAAAATAATTACTGCATTTCTGGAACTCAAATTCTCTTAACCCTTGTATTCCCATTGAAAGCAATGCAGTGAGGAATCAAGACCAGCAGTCCATTAGCATACTGAAATATGCTATCCTGTACAAAAGCAACAAACATCATCCATGGTTCCTAAACCAACACAAAGCGGGATATGGCAAGAAACATCCACCACTAAAATCGCTGTAGCACATGCATTTCTACATGCAAATTGTGAGAATTGTGGGTTTGTGAACTGTAACAAATCATTACAGCAGCCAATGTGATAATGCAATAAAGATAATTTTGTATTTCTGACACAGGGAACCGATTCCCGACCTGCAAGCTTCTAAATGTCAGAGAATCTAGCTATTGAATGAAGAATGATAGTTGACCATGGTTCCACATCAGCACAACACACATTTCAGTGAGTACTCTTTGCAAACATTGCGGAACATTGGTGCCTCCTTGTAGATGGCACCACAAGAGCACACTGCCCACACCACATTGATGCGAGTGCTTAAAGACAAACCACAGTTACAGGTTTGAAGTCTGCTGTATCCTCTTCACTTGGCTTTGCATCCACCCCAAATTTCTACTCCCTCAGCTATGGAGCACTTAATAGTAGGACACATTGAAAACCAATAGAGAGAAGCTCACAAAACGTAAAGGGCAAACACGTGGAATGAAACTTGAGAACATGGTGACCTTCATGATCACTGGTGGTACATTGAAAATGGTTGACCAATCCTGAAGATGCTAGCTGGCACTAGCTGGCACAACTCAGCCAGAATCTCCTTGATGAGCCTGAGCCTCCTTGTCCCTAGTATCCGACTCTCTTGCAGTAAGCCCGCTGATTAGGGTACTGCCTGCTTACCATGTCCTTAGCACAACCACATCTCCCCCTATTCCTTCTCCACTAATATTGCCAGCAATGGCCACTATAACAATGAGCCCAATAGAAGTAATCAGAAAACTTCAATACTAATTCAGTACTAACCTTTCAGTACTACAGAAAAGATTCACCAGAATGGTTCCAGGGATGAGGAATTTCAGTTATGAAGATAGACCATGAGGGGTCTGGACAGAGTAGTTAGGGAGAAGCTGTTCCCACTCGTGAAAGGATCGAGAACGAGAGGGCACAGATTTAAAGTATTTGGTAAGAGAAGCAAAAGTGACATGAGGAAAAACTTTTTCACGCAGCGAGTGGTTAAGGTCTGGAATGCGCTGCCTGAGAATGTGGTGGAGGCAGGTTCAATTGAAGCATTCAAAAGGGAATTAGACAGTTTTATTAAAAGGAAAAATGTGCAGGATTACGGGGAGATGGCAGAGGAATGAAACTGAGGGAATTTCTCTTTCGGAGAGCCAGTGCAGACACGATGGGCCGAATGGCCTCCTTCTGCACTGTTACAATTCTGTGATTCTGTGATTCTAATCACCGACGTTCCCTCTCATTTTTTTCTTGCGCCCGGCCTATTCATTTAAGTGCAGGGGCCCTTTAAATATTTTTGCACAGTTGCTAATGCACACACACGGTGGCTTAAAGGGCCCGACTTGTGCTCAGCCTACGTTGGAGCTTCCAGGTTGCTGCGCAGCTGTGCAGCTTACAGGGAACATTGCTAATCACTGCTCTCCAGTTATTCAAACTCTTCACTTTTGTAATCTTCACAGTGCCAGGTCGGAATGTCAATAAAACATTCATCTTTCATTATGCTTTAATAGTTGTGGAATATTTTAATAGTTGCTGATTCGTGACTTTAACAATGATGTAACACATTCAATTGATATTTTCTCGAACTATCCATAATTTTTTCTAACATATGCATTCGAGGGGTAAGAGGCTCAAAACACAAATGATTAATCCTTTGTCATTTTGTACCAACATTGCACATCTCTTTACACATCTCTATTTTACTGTACAGATTCACAACAGGGCACTGTATTCCACAACACTATCCAAGCACTAAGACCTAACTTCCCTTTGATCAACAACTAATACATAATCCCCAAACTATCACTTATTCAGATGTAACAGAAGGATACTCCCCATTCCCAACCCAGTACAGGCTAACCACAGACATGTTTCATACACAGAATAACAAACAGATGAGTATATATCACAAAGAACCTCACATATGGAGAGAACCAGTTTCTTTTGCATCAAGTTGGCTCTCAGATGGCATGCCTGGCAATGGGAGACTAGAACTGAATTGATCCTGTGTGACAGTTTTAATAATCTGAAATAAAAACGGAAAGTGCAGGAAATACTCAGCAGGTCAGGCAGCATCTGTGGGGAGAGAAACAGAGTTAATGTTTCAGGTCCGTGGCCTTTCATCAGAACTGATGAACTCATGAGGGTTCTGATGAAAGGTCACAGATCTGAAACGTTAACTCTGTTTCTCTCCCCACAGATGCTGCCAGACCTGCTGAGTATTTCCAGCACTTTCTGTTTTTATTTCAGATTTCCAGCATCTGTGGTGTTTTGCTTTTAACAATCTGACACCTGAGCCAGGCAGGCCTGCAGTGCACCACAGAGCTGTTGATGTCTGACAAGGCTTACTGGGTTGAGATTCTTCCAGCTCAGTGTTGGATAACCCTACAAGTCCAAAACTAGGGATCATGAACATAAGATAGCTAGTAGTAAATCCAATAAATAATTCAGGAGAAACTTCTTTACCCAGAGAGTGGTTATAATGGGAACTTGCTACCACATGATGTAGTTCAGATGAGCAGCATAGATGCAGTTAAGGGGAAGTTAGATAAGTACATGAGGGGTAAAAGAATAGAAGGATATACTAAAGTAGGGTGGGAGGAGGCTAGAGTGGAGTATATGGACCGGTTGGGCCAAATGGCCTGTTTCTGTGCTGTACGTTCTGTGTAATTTATTAGGTGGGGCAATCCTAGCTGGGCAAAAGCAGGAAGCTGACTAGTACCATGTGGTGGTTTTAGCTGGTGAAACTCCAGCTGTGTTACTATACACTGTCAAGGGAACCTAAGCCTTGTCTGCTGCCAACCTGTGTCTAAGTTCTCCAGACTTAGATAAGTGGGATTTGTCGCTTCAATGTCTCCATATCAATCAATACTCTACTTGTATGAATTTCTCTGTCATTTATTTTGCAGTCGGTTAAACACAGTAATGAGTTTTTATATGTGTCAGAGAGCTGGTGGACTTAATAAAAAAGGGCCAGAGTATGTCAGACATTGACTGGCTGAGACACGCTACAACAACAAACGTAGTTTAGTCCACTCTGTTGCCATATATTTAAAAAAATTACACATGAAGCTTATGCTGATGGTTTAATTCACTATTTGATGAATCCGAATCAGTTTTTTCTGATGATAACGGATGGTTACAAAAGTGATTACACTTCCAAAATACTGCATTGGCTGTAAAGCATTAGGGACATCCTGAGGACATGAAAGGTGCTACATAAATGCAAGTCTTTCTTCCTTGACATGATGACACTATAACAAGTACCACAGCAGCTCCATGATTACAGTGACAGGGACAAGCAGATAATGACTAATAATGAAGTCTCAGGAGTTGGGGAAGGAAAATGGTGGTGGTCATAGTGACTGGTGGATAGGGAAAAATTTCAGTCTGTGCCACAATCATTTTGCCTGGTTAAAACAATGTAGGTTTATTGGGGTAAATGTGAGTTTATGGCAGGAGATAGTTCCTGCAACAAACAAGGTAAACATAGGTGCACAGGAAGCAAGGCATTCATTTTTTTTGTCTTATATTTAGTTTGATATTTACCAGTTATTGATTCACAACTGGAAATTTCAAAACTGAGATTGATAGATTTTTGTTAGGCAAGGGGATGAAGGGTTACGGAACCAAGGCACATAGACAGAACTAAGATACAGATCAGCCATGATCTAATTGAAAGGAGTAATAGGCTCAAGGGGCTGAATGCTTTATTCCTGTTCCTATGCTCCCATAACCTGTTCTGAAATCCAGCACTTAACTCAGAAGAACCTAAAGAAAGTGTAATGAGAAAGGACTATGCAGCACATCAAACTTAACTGATTCCATAAAGCAGTTAACTTTGAGTTAAATGAAGCAGATGAACCTTGTGAAAAGTTTATTTTTTTCATGTTACCAGATTCAGGATGGAAAATGTAATTGTGATTCATCATAGCTATTGGATCCTAAACATGAGTGATTCTCCCTTTCATAAAGATCAAACATTTAGGCAGCTATACCATGTATTTGGGGGCTATTTGCAAATGAATATATTTATGGGTGATGTCATAATCTCAATCACATGTCCTCCTAACCCGTAAGTTGCCAGCTAACAGACTTGTGGATAAAAAATAATCCTTTGGACATATCTCTGGGAGCGGAGAGTGGGAGGAAGGAGGTTAGTCTACTTAAACACAAATCCATTAGCAGTTGTGCTGTGAACCAAAAGAGGCTAGATCAATCATCAAAGAAAACAATATCATTTAATTTTCATTGAGAAATTCAAGTGAAAGGACAGGAATCATGGTGTACGACATTACTAAAATTCAAAAGAGCAGAAAGAGAAAATAAGGTAAATCAAGATTGACAATAAGAGCAGCTTTGGTTGAAAGAACCATTGCACATTTTTCTTTCTTTGAAGATTCTAGTGATGACAGCTGCAGTTTGCAGTGATGCAGATATTCCAGTTTTATCATGATATCTACCTTTGGCCTGAGGGCAGTCCTTATCTAGACTAGATCTCACCCTCCAAATGGTTGTAAAAGTTTGTCTGACCCGTGTAATAGAGACATGCAGCACAGACAAACATTCCTGACATGCCAACCGATTAATAGGAAGAAATTTGCTTGAAACTGCACAAATTTCAAGCAGTCAGTTTGTGAAGTACAAGGTCTCACCAACAGCAAATTAATAAATGAGTAGTTCACTTGTTTTTTCATTATATTTGGTTGAGGGATCAATTATGGCCATGACACCAGGAGAACTTCCCATTCTTCCTTGAATAATGTTGTCTACCTGATCAGACAGACAGAGCCACGGTTTAACATCTCGATGAAAAGGTGACACCCTCCGTACTACACTGAAGTGTTGGCCTCGATTATGTGTTCAAGTCTTGAACCGAGGCTTGATCCTACATCCTTCTGAAATAGAGGCAACAGTGCTGCCAATTTGTGCATGGTTGCAGAAGATGTGGGCAAGGTCTTTAATGAGTACTTTGGCTCTGTCATCACAAAGGAGAGGGATGACGCAGATGTTGTAGTTAAAAAGGAGTGTGAAATATTAGATACAATAAGCATAATGAGAGAGCGAGTACTAGAGGGCCTGATATCATTGAAAGTGAATAAATCACCTGGGCCGGATGGACTGTATCCCAGGCTGTTAAAGGAGGCCAGGGAGGAAATAGTGGATGCTCTGAGGATCATAGAGCCATAGAGGGATACAGCACCAAAACAGGCCCTTCAGCCCACTGAGTCCATGCCAACCATCAACCACCCATTTTATACTAATCCTACATTAATCCCATTTTTCCCTCTCACATCCCACCTTCCCTCAATTCTCCTACCACCTACCTACACTAGGGGCAATTTTTTTTTTTTACAATGGCCAATTTACCTATCAACCTGCAAGTCTTTGGCATGTGGGAGGAAACCAGAGCATCTGGAGGAAACCCACACAGTCACAGGGAGAACTTGCAAACTCTGCACAGGCAGTGCCCAGAACTGAACCCAGGTCGTTGGAGCTGTGAGGCTGCGGTGCTAACCACTGCACCACTGTGCCACCCCTATCTTCCAATCCTCTCTAGATAAAGACAAGGTACCAGAGGAATGGAGGTCTGCAAACATTGTACCATTGTTTAAAAAGGGTATGAAGGATAGACCAAATAATTATAGGCCGGTCAGACTGACCTAGGTTGTGGGCAAATTATTAGAATCAATTCTAAGAGATAGGATAAACTGTCACTTAGAAAGACACAGATTAATCAGAGATAGTCAGCATGGGTTTGTTATGGGAAGGTCATGTCTTACTAACTTAGTTGAATTTTTTGAGGAAGTAACAAGGAGGATTGATGAGGGTAGTGCAGTGGATGTTGTCTACATGGATTTTAGTAAGGCATTTGACAAGGTCCCACATGGCACACTGGTCAGAAAAGTAAAACCCATGGGATACAGGGGAATGTGGCAAGTTGGATCTAAAATTAGCTCAGTGACAGGAAACAAAGGGTAATGGTTGATGGATGTTTTTGTGAATATAAGGCAGTTTCCAGTGGTGTTCCACAGGGCTCAGTGTTGGGTCCCTTGCTGTTTGTGGTATACATTGATGATTTGGAAAATATGGGAGACATGATTGGGAAATTTGCAGCTGACACAAATATTGGACATGTGACGAGGATAGCTGTAGGCTCCTAAATTATATCAATGGTTTGGTTAAGTGGACGGAAAAGTGGCAAATGGTATTCAATCGGGAGAAGTGTGAGGTGATACATTTGGGGAGGGCAAACAAAGCAAGGGAATACACAATAAATGGAAGGATATTGAGAGGGGTAGAGGAAGTGAAAGACCTTAGAGTGCATGTCCACAGGTCCCTGAAGGTGGCAGGACAGGTAAAGTGGTGAAGAAGACACATGGAATGCTTTCTTTTATTGGCTGAGGTATCGAATACAAAAGCATGGATGTAATGTTGGAACTGTATAAAACGCTGGTTAGGCCACAGCTGGAGTATTGTGTATCTGGTCATCACATTTACAGGAAGGACAGAATTGCTCTGCAGAGAGTACAGAGGAGATTTACAAGAATGTTGCCAGGAGTTGAAAATTGCATCTTTGAGGAAAGATTGGATAGGTTAGGATTATTTTCCTTAGAACAGAGGAGGCTGAGGGGTGATTTAATTGAGGTGTACACAATTATGGGGGGCCTAGATAGAGTAGACAGGAAGGACCTGTTTCCCCTAGCTGAGAGGTCAATTACCAGGGGGCACAGATTTAAGATTTAAGGGGGGCCCACCCCCCCCCCCCACAAAGGACCGGGATGGTGGTGGGGGCGGGGGGGGGGGTGTAAGATGGAGCGGGAGGCTCAGGGGGCCCTTCCCGATCTGCTCCTGTCTTCACCGCCACTTCACGGCCACATAAGGTCCCCCGCTTGCTGCCACGGGGATTTTAACCATGGCTGGTTGGGTGGCCCAAGCCCAAAAGAAGCCGCCTGACAAAAGCAGGCGGCTCTCTGACGGACTGGGGCAAGCCCTTCATCATCAGGCACCCTATGCTCGACGGAGGGCCGCCCCTGATGCCCCAACCACCCCCAACACCCAACATACCCCCCTGTCCCCCCAATCGACCACCATTGCCTCGCCGTGGCACGACCAATCATCCCCGGCGAGGCACCAAAGGCTTACCTTCATGTCGGGCTCCTCGACATCATCTTTGCGGTGGCTGGGTTGCTGTCCGAGCTGTGGCCATCGCTCCTGGTGGCGCTGCTAGGACTAAGAGCTGCCGGCCCGCTGATTGGCCAGCAGCTCCATTAGGTGGGGCTTCCTGCCTCCAGAGGGTGGAAGTCTTGCCTCAGACCAATTAAAGGCCGAGGAACTGCAAAATGCAGATCGGATCCCAACGCCAGGCGGAGGCGGGTTCACCACCGACCTTTCAATTGGTGGACCGCTCCTGTCTGCCGAGGGAAAAATCCCAGCCGATGGGCTAAATGGTCTCTTTCTATGCTGTAACTTTTCTATGGTTATCATGTCCACGGACACTGCAGGAAGACAGTTGAGGACGTGGTTGAAGTGGCTGACCCAGCTTTCCACTTGGTTAGTTAGCAACTTTGTGCCGTCTTCACTCAGGATGGGAATGTTGCCACTTGTTTCTGTCCATATATAGGCTTTAGCACTTCATGTTCTTTGGGTCAGCGACTGACTACAGGATCTCAGCCTTCATCTTCCACCATTATTCCTTCACAAAGCCAAACTTAGTTTGAACTTACTGTTTTAATTGCTGTTGTGCAGTCTTCTTCATCAAGCAGTCGTGATCATTAATCCAGGAGAGTTGCGGAGAGGCCAGAAGTCGTCCAATTACTTCATTACTGTCATCAGATCAATCTTGCTTTTTATGTTTAACAAAGCCAAGCACTTCTTTTGCGGTGCTATATCCAGCTTTCTTGAAGAAACCTGCAAAGAGAATGGATTATAATGAGAGAGGATCTGTGCAATTGGCGGTCTCACTCATTTGTTCCTACAGACTGTTGCCCGTTGGTGAGGAGAGCGTCAGCGAGGACTAGCAGGCATGGATGCAGCACTTTGCAAAGAACCCAGGATGAAATTCAACAAACTCAACCCATTTATGGTCAAGGTGACAACCTAGTGCTTAAACCTACCTCACCGACCAGGTTTTTAGTCACCTGTCTTAATATCTCCCCATGTGGCTCGGCGTCAAATTTTGTCCAATAATGCACCTGTGAAGTGGCATGAAATGTTTTACTATGTTAAAGGCGCTATGTGAACTGCTGAATGAAGAAGGTTGAAAAGTGGAAAGGTAGGATATGATAGCTGCCGCCTGAACTTGTGAGAGGCAGGCAGAGATTGTTTAAAGATTTGAAACAAACAAATTTTTCAGTTCCCCATCCACAACCAGCACGTTTGACTCTTAAACTGCTCTCTGAAGTGGCCTATCGGCAACTAATGTTAGTCTTGCTGGTGGCGTCCATATCCCGAGAACGAACGTTAAATAAAAACAGGATCTTATCGTTTAACCATTACATTCTCAGAAGACTTGAAGTCATGTGCATTGAACTTGTGCAATCTGCATGACGTGACAAATGTTGTGTGGAATCATCAGTAAACAAGTTGGATTTTGAGTGGAGAAGATTTTGATTTGGGTAAGGAACTGAGCATGGGTTAGATATGGTGTAAACTCCTTTATGTCAGTCTGATCAAAAACGATCAGATCAGCTAGAACACAGGTTAGATGCAGAGATTAACATCTGGAGTCACGTGTCTTCTCTGAAGATTTCGTCATGCTGCTCAGGTTCCAACTGGGCAGTGCCACAATGACATTGCCTAGCTCCTGCCTGCCTGCAACTATAACAGTGCTGTCTAGGAGAGAGCTGTCCATGTGCATGAACAGGTGTGGGCAAAGTTCTCTCCCAGCAGTTGTAAAAAGCTAAAATATTCAGAAATATTAGGGGGAGGCGGTGGTGTAGTGGTATTGTCACTGGACTAGTAACCCAGGTATTGCTCTGGGGACATGGGTTCAAATCCCACCACAGCAGAAGGTGGAATTTGAATACAATTAATAAATATGGAATTCAAAGCTATTCTAATCTAATGATGGCCATGAAACCATTGTCGATTGTTGTGAAAACCCATCTGGTTCACTAATGTCCTTTAGGGAAGAAAATCTGCTGTCCTTGCCTGGTCTGGCCTACATGTGACTCCAGACCCACAGCAATGTGGTTGACTCTTACATGCCCTTTGAAATGGCCTAGCAAGCCACTCAGTTGTATCTAACTGCTACAAAGTCAATAAAAAGGAATGAAACTGGACGGACCACCCGGCATCGACCTAGGCACCGGAAAAAGACAACGGCAAACCCAGCCCTGTCGACCCTGCAAAGTCCTCCTTACTAACATCTGGGGACCTGTGCCAAAGTTGGGAGAGCTGTCCCACAGACTAGTTAAACAACAGCCTGACATAGTCATACTCACGGAATCATACCTTACAGACAATGTCCCAGACACTACCATCACCATCCCCGGGTATGTCCTGTCCCACCGGCAGGACAGACCCACCAGAGGTGGTGGCACAGTGGTATACAGTAGGGAGGGAGTTGCCCTGGGAGTCCTCAACATCGACTCTGGACCACATGAAGTCTCATGGCATCAGATCAAACATGGACAAGGATACCTCCTGCTGATGACCACCTACTGCCCTCCCTCAGCTGATGAGTCAGTACTCCTCCATGTTGAACACCACTTGGAGCTTGGAGGAAGCACTGAGGGTAGCAAGGGCACAGAATGTACACTGGGTGGGGACTTCAATGTCCATCACCAAGAATGTCTCGGTAGCACCACTACTGACCGAGCTGGCCGAGTCCTAAAGGACATAGCTTCTAGACTGGGTATGCGGCAGGTGGTGAGGGAACCAACAAGAGGGGATGCATCTGTCCATGATAGTAGTGGTAGGAGTGACCACCGCACAGTCCTTGTGGAAACGAAGTCCCATCTTCACATTGAGGATACCGTCCATCGTGTTGTGTGGCACTATCACTGTGCTAAATGGGATAGATTTCGAACAGATCTAGCAATGCAAAACTGGGCATCCATGAGGCGCTGTGGGCCATCAGCAGCAGCAGAATTGTACTCAACCACAATCTGTAACCTCATGGCCCAGCATATCCTCCACTCTACCATTACCATCAAGCCAGGAGACCAACCCTGGTTCAATGAAGAGTGCAGGAGGGCATGCCAGGAGCAGCACCAGGCATACCTCAAAATGAGGTGTCAACCTGGTGAAGCTACAACACAGGACTATCTACATGCCAGACTGTGTAAGCAGCATGTGATAGACAGAGTTAAGCGATCCCATAACCAACGAATCAGATCTAAGCTCTGTCGTCCTGCCACATCCAGCAGTGAATGGTGGTGGACAATTAAACAACTAACTGGAGGAGGTGGCTCCACAAATATCCCCATCCTCAATGATGGGGGAGCCCAGCACATCAGTGCAAAAGATAAGGCTGAAGCATTTGCAACAATCTTCAGCCAGATGTGCCGAGTTGATGATCCGTCCCTCCTCCTGAAGTCCCCAGCATCACAGATGCCAGACTTCAGCCAATTCGATTCACTCCGCGTGATATCAAGAAACGACTGAAAGCACTGGATACTGCGAAAGCTATGGGCCCTGACAATATTCCGGCAATAGTACTGTAGACCTGTGCTCCAGAACTTGCCGCGCCCCTAGCCAAGCTGTTCCAGTACAGCTACAACACTGGCATCTACCCTGCAATGTGGAAAATTGCCCAGGTATGTCCTGTACACAAAAAGCAGGACAAGTCCAACCCGGCCAATTACCGCCCCATCAGCCTACTCTCAATCATCAGTAAAGTGAATGAAGGTGTTATCAACAGTGCCATCAAGCGGCACTTGCTTAGCAATAACTTGCTCAGTGACGCTCAGTTTGGATTCTGTCAGGGCCACTCAGCTTCTGACCTCATTACAGCCTTGGTTCGAACATGGACAATGAATTCAAGAGGTGAGGTGAGAATGACTGCCCTTGACATCAAGGCAGCATTTGACCGAGTATGGCATCAAGGAGCCCTAGCAAAACTGAGGTCAATGGGAATCAGGGGGAAAACCCTCTGCTGGCTGGAATCATACCTAGCGCAAAGGAAGATGGTTGTGGTAGTTGGAGGTCAATCATCTGAGCTCCAGGACATCACTGCAGGAGTTCCTCAGGGTAGTGTCCAGGCTTGGGCTGATAAGTAGCAAGTAACATTCGCGCCACACAAATGCCAGGCAATGACCATCACCAACAAGAGAGAATCTAACCATCTCCCCTTGACATTCAACGGCATTACCATCACTAAATCCCCCACTATCAACATCCTAGGGGCTACCATTGACCAGAAACTGAACTGGAGTAGCCATATAAATACTGTGGCTACAAGAGCAGGTCAGAGGCTCGGAATCCTGAGGCGAGTAACTCACCTCCTGACCCCCCAAAGCCTGTCCACCATCTACAAGGCACAAGTCAGGAGTGATGCACCAAGGCTCCTTAGACAGCACCTTCCAAACCCGCGACCTCTACCAACTAGAAGGACAAGGGCAGCAAATGCATGGGAACACCACTACCTGCAAGTTCCCCTCCAAGTCACACACCATCCTGACTTGGAACTATATCGCCATTCCTTCACTGTCGCTGTGTCAAAATCCTGGAACTCCCTTCCTAACAGTACCCCAAATGGACTGCAGCGGTTCAAGAAGGCAGCTCACCACCACCTTCTCAAGGGCAATTAGGGATGGGCAATAAATGCTGGCCTGGCCAGCAATGCCCACATCCCATGAATGAATAAAAAAAAAGAAAGCAGGGAGGGGAGAATGTCAGGTTTCTAATTTGAAATTAAGTCGGGTGGGTTTACAAAGCAGTCATGGGCCAATAGTTTGAGACAACAACCAATCACTGCAGTGTCAAGTTGGGTTTTCCTCCAGTTTCAGGGCAAAACTGAAATTATTTTGCAAAACATGCCAAACATGCATTGCAAATGAATGCTAAGTGAGATAAACTCAGTGCCACATTATAAGCCGTTTTCTGCTGTAACGGAGATCGAGAGTATCCCAAACTCATTTTATTGGAGCCTCATAGTCAACAGAGAGAGAAAACTAGCGCAAACATTTGGAAATATTCTCAACTGATAGCAAAATCAAGGACTGAGCAGTGAATGGACAGTATCCTAACCCAATGTATCTTTGCATTGCACCTTCATAAAATTTTTTCACATTTACAGAACAGATTAGATAACGTTTTGGCATGAAATAGCATTTGGTGATACAGTCACACAATCGCAGGTGTCAGCAACACCTGCTGCTCACTGACATCACCAACATACCTTCACAAACTGTTTGCTGCATGGGTCATTGCCTTTACTATCTGTCAAAGTTGTTTAATTGTTACATACTGTTCCTGCATAGCTGAGTGATTAATTAACCTTTAAACTGGCGACGAAGTTCAAAATAATCACCATGGGATCTCTGCAAGCAGTTTCAGACTAGCTTTCTTGCACAATGTCATTCCAAGCAGAAAGAACACAAGGTTGGGGCTGGATGATTACATATTGAAATTACAGAAACATTTTTGCACTTTTGTTCCTCGAGTAAAGGCAATATTCCCTTTTCTTTCACCTCCGTTTTGGAACACCCACCCCCAAGCCCCACGCCACTCTGAAAGAAGATCCATAGGAGTGACTCAGAAGGTGAAGGGAATTATCCTTTCTTGGATTCCACTCTACCCTCACCATATTGGGTCATGTCTGCCCTTCACTTGTTCTTGCTGAAATTGGTAGCATGGGTGCAAACACACAAGTCACTTTGCCCTCTTTAAAGAAAGGCACTTAAAAGTGGTCAATTTGCCAACATGATATACTCCCAATGAGAAAAAAAGAAAGATGAATTTGTATAGCATCTTTCATGACCTCAGGATGCCCCAAAGTGCATTTTAACAAAAAAAATTATTCATTCACAGGATATGGCCACCGCTGGCAAGGACAGCATTTATTGCCCAAGTTCCCTTAATAAGGTGGTGATGAGCTGCCTTCTTGAATCACAGCAGTCTGTGTAGTGTAGGTCCTCCCACAGGGCTGTTAATTCTGGAGTTGCAGCCTTTTGACCCAGCGACAATGAAGGAATGGCGATATATTTCCAAGTCAAGATGATGTGTCACTTGGAGGGGAGAATTGGAGGTGGTAGTGTTCCCATGTGCCCACTGCCCTTGTCCTCCTAGGTGGTAGAGTTCTGGCTTTCAAAAGTGCTGTTGAAGAAGCCTTGGTGAGTTGTTGCAGTGCATCTTCTAGATGGTCCATTCCGCAGTCATGTTGCACCGGTGGTTGGACGAGTGAATGTTTAAGGTGGTGAATAGGGTACCAGTCAATCTTTGTCCTGGATGGGCTTCTTGAGCTTTTTGAGTGTTGTTGGAGCTGCAGTTATCCAGGCAAATGGAGAGTATTCCAACACACGTTAACTTGTGCCTTATAAATGGTGGAAAGGATTTGTGAAGTCAGGTGGTGAGTCACTCACTGCAGAATTCCCAGCCTCTTACCTGATCTTGGTAGCCATGGTATTTATGGAGCTGGCCAGTTAATTTTCTGGTCAATGGTGACCCCAAGGATGGTAATGGTGGCAAATTCGATGATGGTAATGCTGTTGAATGGTTTGACTCTCTCTTCTTGGCGATGGTCATTGCCTGTCTTTTGTATCCCATGAATCTTACTTGCAACTTATCAGCCCAAGCCTAGATGTTGGTCAGGTCTTGCTGCATGCAGGCACAGACTGCTTCATTATCTGAGGAATTGCAAATGGAACTGAATACAACGCAATTTTTTAAAAATTTGTTCTTGGGGTGTGAGCATTGCTGGCAGGGCGAGCGTTTATTGTCCATCAATAATTGCCCTTGAGAAGGTGGTGGTAGTCAGCCACCTTCTTGAACTGCTGCAGTCTATGTAGGTACGCCTACAGTGCTCTTAGGGAGGGTATTCCAGGATTTATACCCAGTGACAGTGAAGAAACGGCAATATAGTTCCAAGTGAGGATAGTGGGGAACTTGCAGGTGGTAGTATTTCCATGCATCTGCTGCCCTTGTCCTTCTAGGTGTTAGAGGGTGCATGTTTGGAAAGTGCTGCCTAAGGAGATTTGGCGAGTTACTGCAATGCATCTTGTAGATGGTGCACACAGCTGCCACTGTGTGCAGGTGGTCGAGGGAGTGAATGTTTAAGGTGATGGTTGGGGTGCCAATCGAGCGGGCTGCTTTGTTCTGGATGGTGTCGAGCCTCTTGAGTATTGTCAGAGCTGCACTCACCCAGGCAAGTGGAGAGTATTTCACCACACTCCTAACTTGTGCCTTGTAGATGGTGGACAGGCTTTGGGGAGACAGGAGGTGAGTTACTCGCCGCAGAATTACCAGCCTCTGACCTTCTTTGAGCCATAGTATTTATGTGGCTGGTCCAGTTAAATTTATGGTCAATGATAACCCCCAGGATGTTGATAGTGGGGGATTCAGCGATGGTATTGAATGTCAAGGGGAGATGGTTAGATGTTCTCTTGTTGGAGATGGTCATTGCCTGGCGCTTGTAAGGCATGAATATTACTTGCCATTTATCAGCTCAAGCTTGCGGGCGCAGACTGCTTCAGTCTCTGAAGAGTTGCGAATAGTACTGAACACTGTGCAGTCATCAATGAACATCCCCACTTCTGACCTTATGATGGAGGGAAAGGCATTGATGAAGTAGCTGAAGATGGTTGGTTCTAGGATACTGCCCTGAGGACCTCCTGCAGAATGTCCTGAAGCTTAGATGATTGGAATCCAACAACTGTAAGCATCATTGTTTGTGTTAGGTGTGATTGCAGCCAGTGGAGATTTTTCCCCCAATTCCCATTGGCTTCAATTTTACTAGAGTTCCATGATGCCATCCTCTGTCAAAAGCTGCTTTGATGTCAAGGGCAGTCACTCTCACCTCACCTCTAGAATTTAGCTCTGTTGTCCATGTTTGGACCAAGGCTACATTGAGATCTGGAGCTGAATAGTCCTGGCAGAACCCAAACTGAGCATTGGTGAGCAGGTTGTTAGTGAGTAAGTGCCGCTAGATAGCACTGTTGAAGACACCTTCCATTACTTTGCTGATAACTCAGAGGAAGTTAATGGTAATTGACCAGATTGGATTTATCCTGCTTTTGTGAACAGGCCATACCTGGACAATTTTCCACTTTGTTGGGTAAATACCAGTGTTGTAGGTGTACTCGAACAGCTTGGCTAGAGGCACAGCCAGTTCTGGAGCTTTCAACTTTACAAGGGCTCCTTGATTCCACACTTGGTCAAATACTGCCTTGAGATCAAAGGTCAAAGTTGTTGAAATGTAGTGACTCTTGTAATGCTCTCACAAGCAGCGAAGTGATGAAGATGATGTTTTTGTGATGTTGATTGAGGGATAAATATTGGCCAGGACACTGGGGATAACTCCCCTGCTCTTCTTCAAAATAGTGCCATGGGATCTTTTACGTCCACCTAGAGCCTCAGTTTAATGTCTCATCTCAAAGGCAGCACCTCATGTTATATTTTAGAGAGCCAGTTGAAGGATGAAACTGGAGCCAATCTTTACTCAGTCTTACATTTAGGAAAGATGACAAAGATATAGCTCCTTACTCACACCCCCGCAGTCTCAGTATGTGTCTCCATATATGCGCTCAAGTAAGACCCCAATTAACGCCCTTCACCTACATATAATTAAACAAAATTGAAATACAATTAACAGATTCCTTTATTTCTCTTTACAAACATACGTATGAACATACAATTTAGAAGCAGCAGTAGGCCACTCGGCCTCTCGCGCCTGCTCCGTCATTCAAAAAGATCATGGCTGATCTGTTTGTTTTTTTAATTCAATCATAGAATGTGGGCATCGCTGGCTAGGATAGCATTTATTGTCTATCCCTCATTGCCCTCAACTCCACATTCCTGCCTACCCCCGGTAAACTTTCATCCCTTTGCTGCTCAAGAACCTATCTACCTCTGCCTTAAAAATTAAACTTCGAGTTTTACATGCACAAGCAACATTTCAAAATAAATCAAAATAAATTCCACATTCTGTACAAAGCATTACATTGAGAGACGCCCCTCCTCTAGGACTCCTAACAATTTCTTTGTACAAGTATTTCTTTTTGTAAAACAATCAGACATTTGACAACTTGCAACTACCCATTTAATTTTAGAGCTTTCTTTTCGCTCCAGCATTTGTTTCAAGCCAGGAAGGTCAATCCATAAATTTTTCTCACTCACACTTTTTGTAGAGTGTACATTATCCCACAAGGAATGATTACCTACATAATATTCAATGGGAATATTATCTTCAGTACACCCCTTGCACAGAATCTTACCTAAAATATTTGACAAATAGAACTCCATATTTACTGCCTCCACAAGAGCAAGTTTCCACAGCTGAAGTACTTTTTAACAGCCCTTTTTTTTAGCAACCCAAGCTAAAGGACAACATTTTGTATTTTCACCCATCAGAAATATTACAAAACCAGCTGCACTCGAATACCCACCAGCAAGATTAGCTTGTGAAGCATCTCGAAATATGACGGTTTCATGTTCTTTGGGTCACCAAAGGATGGGAACTTCAGTACACATTTCTCCAGATTTAATTTTTTTATCTTTTATTTTCCCTTAAAACATTCTCAACTTTCAAGTGTTTCATCGTAGTATTTTACTTCAACACATCAAAACTAGCATCTGGTCTAGTCTGAGTGCGCAACCAGTTCAACTGACCAATCAAGCTTCATAATTGCTCTGTCTGTGGTTTAGATATAACATCCATCTTTCTGTGACGACCGAGCACAATTGTAATGGGAGCAACACTCTCTAAATAGGATAGTTGATTTGAAGTTATTCCAGACCTACTCTGCTTAATATCTAAACCAAAATATATAAAACCCACAAGCCTGATTCCCAATCTTAAATTCTATTCTAATCTTATTAATAACGTACTTCTCAAATTCCGCAGTACCATTCCATAAGAAATCATCAACGTGCATCATGAAGACACCTAAATGTTTCTCTTTATGATACCAATAAAACATTGCGGGATTTGCTTTTAGTTGAACACAATCGATTTTCAGCAAAATGGATCTCACGAGAAATACCACACCCTGGAAGCATCATTCACGCTATGGATCCATTTGTTTAGTTTTCCTTCTGTATCTTTGTGCCTTAATGCTTGGAGCATTCGCAATAAAGTGGATGAATTAATCGTGCAGACAGATGTAAACGGGTATGATATAGTCGGGATTATGGAGACATGGCTGCAAGGTCACCAGGGATGGGAAATGAACATCCAGGGGTATTCAGTATTTAGGAAGGACAGACAAAAAGCAAAAGGCGGTGGAGTTGCATTGCTGGTTAAAGAGGAAATTAACGCAATAGTGAGGAAAGATATTAGCTCTGATGATGTGGAATCTGTATGGGTAGAGCTGAGAAACACTAAGGGGCAAAAAACGTTAGTGGGGGTTGTATATAGACCCCCAACCTGTAGTGGTGATGTTGGGAATGGCATTAAACAGGAAATTAGAGATACATGCGATAAAGGAACATCTGTAATTATGGGTGACTTTAATCTGCATATAGATTGGGCAAATCAAATTAGTCACAATACCGCAGAGGAGGAATTCTTGGAGTGTATGCGGGATGGTTTTCTGGACCAATATGTTGAGGAACTAATCGGAGAACAGGCCATCCTAGACTGGGTATTGTGTAATGAGAGAGGAATAATTGACAATCTAGTGGTGAGAGACCCCTTGGGGATGAGCGACCATAGTATGATAGAACAATTCATCAAGATGGAGAGTGACGTAGTTG
The DNA here is from genome assembly GCF_036365525.1 of Heterodontus francisci. Lineage (NCBI taxonomy): Eukaryota > Metazoa > Chordata > Chondrichthyes > Heterodontiformes > Heterodontidae > Heterodontus > Heterodontus francisci. The sequence goes on from NC_090393.1 coordinate 53,862,403, forward strand.
ATTCTCAGGCTAGGGTCCTGAATCTTAGTAAAGGAAACTACGAAGGTATGAGGCACGAGTTGGCTATGACGGATTGGGAAATGCTACTTTAAGGGATAGGGACAGTGGATAGGCAATGGCAAACATTTAAAGAGCGCATGGATGAACTGCAACAATTGTTTATCCCTGTCTGGCGCAAAAAGTAAAACGGGAAAGGTAGCCAAACCATGGCTTACAAGGGAAATTAAAGATAGCATTAGATCTAAGGAAGAGGCATATAAATTTGCCAGAAAAAACAACAGACCTGAGGATTGGAAGCAGTCTAGAATTCAGCAAAGGAGGACCAAGTGATTGATTAAGAAGGGGAAAATAGAGTATGAGAGCAAGCTTGCGGGGAACATAAAAACTGACTGTAAAAGTTTCTATAGGTATGTGAAAAGAAAAAGATTGGTGAAGACAAATGTAGGTCCCTTACAGTCAGAAACAGGGGAATTTATTATGGGGGACAAAGAAATGGCTGACCAACTAAATGCATACTTTGATTCTGTCTTCACAAAGGAGGACATAAATATCATACCAGAAATGTTGGGGAACACATGGCTTAGTCAGAGAGAGGAACTGAAGCAAATCAGTATTAGTAGAGAAATGGTGTTGGGGAAATTGATGGGATTGAAGGCCAATAAATCCCCAGGGCCTGATGGTCTGCATCCCAGAGTACTTAAGGAAGTGGCCCTAGAAATAGTGGATACATTGGTGGTCATCTTCCAAGATTCTATAGACTCTGGAACAGTTCCTACAGAACGGAGGGTAGCTAATATAACCCCACTATTTAAAAAGGGAGGTAGAGAGAAAGCAGGTAATTACAGACCAGTCAACCTGACGTCAGTAGTGGGGAAAATTCTAGAGTCCATTATCAAAGATTTTATAGCAGAGCACTTAGAGAACAGTGGTAGAATCGGGCAGAGTCAGCATGGATTTACGAAAGGGAAATTATGCTTGACAAATGTACTAGAATTCTTCGAGGATGTAACTAGTAGAGTTGATGAGGGGGAGCCAGTGGATGTGGTTTATTTGGACTTTCAGAAGGCTTTTGACAAAGGCCCACATAAGAGATTAGCATGTAAAATTAAAGCGCATGGGATTGGGAGTAGTGTATTGCTAAATTGGTTGGCAGACAGGAAACAAAGAGTAGGGATAAATGGGTCTTTTTCCGAATGGCAGACAGTGACTAGTGGGGTACCGCAGGGATCGGTGCTAGGACCCCAGCTATTCACAATATATATTAATGATGTAGATGAGGGAACTAAATGTAATATCTCCAAATTTGCAGATGACACAAAACTGGGTGGGAAGGTGAGTTGTGAGCAGGATGCAGAGAGGCTTCAGGGTGATTTGGACAAGTTGAGTGAGTGGGCAAATGCATGGCAGATGCAGTATAATGTGGATAAATGTGAGGTTATCCACTTTAGTAGCAAAAACAGGAAGGCAGATTATTATCTGAACGGCTACAAACTGAGAGAGGGGAATATGCGGCGAGACCTGGGTGTTTTCGTACACCAGTCGCTGAAGGTGAGCATGCAGGTCCAACAGGCGATAAAAAAGGCAAATGGTATGTTGGCCTTCATAGCGAGAGGATTCGAGTACAGGAGCAGGGATGTCCTGCTGCAATTATACAGGGCCTTGGTGAGGCCACACCTGGAATATTGTGTGCAGTTTTGGTCTCCTTATCTGAGGAAGGATGTTCTTGCTATAGAGGGAGTGCAGCGAAGGTTTACCAGACTGATACCTGGGATGGCGGGACTAACGTATGAGGAGAGATTGAGTTGGTTAGGATTATATTCGCTGGAGTTCAGAAGAGTGAGGGGAGATCTCATAGAAATCTATAAAATTCTAACTGGACTTGACAGGGTAGATGCAGGATGGATGTTCCCAATGGTAGGGGAGTCCAGACCCAGGTGCATTGTGTAAGGATACAGGGTATACCTTTCAGGACTGAGATGAGGAGAAATTTCTTCACCCAGAGAGTGGTGAGCCTGTGGAATTCACTACCACAGAAAGCAGTTGAGGCCAAAACATTGTATGTTTTCAAGAAGGAGTTAGATATAGCTCTTGGGTCTAAAGGGATCAAAGGTAATGGGGCAAAAGCAGGAACAGGTTACTGAGTTGGATGATCAGCCATGATCATAATGAATGGCGGAGCAGGCTCGTAGGGCCGAATGGCCTACTCCTGCTCCTATTTTCTGTGTTTCTATGTTTTTATATTATTGCTGTTCCAATTCTGTCTTCTGCTATAATAGCCAGATCTGCTGAAGGTGTTTTCATCCTCATTCCACCTGTCTGTAACTCTTCCATTGTACTGGTGACTAAGTCCGGTATCTGGACCATTTAAAAATCCAGCATTCATTGAGTCCTTTATTCTTTATGACCCCGCAGAATGTTCCATTTGTTCCACCAAGGCTGCAGGAAATGACTGTTTCCCCAGGAATTTTTTTTAAGGCAGCAGACACCTGATTCAACTGGGAGTCTCTCTTTGAGAACCAAACCCAAGGTAGAACCAAGAGCCTGTCTTTTTGCGACACCTTAGCACAATCCAGCAATTTTAATGCCAGCATTGAACCAGGGATCTCTAAATTGAATTTCCTGTATCTTTTAAACAGTCTGTTAAAGTCCATAATATATTCCTCCATTGACTAACCATCGGTTTTCCGAAATCTATCAAAGTATGACCAAGCCTCGTAGACATTTAATTGATCATCTTTCTTTTAAATTTCATCCAAGAACTCTAATAAAGGATCCAAACCTTCATCAGTATCCAATTGATGAGCATCTAGCTCGCAAAACACTTCTATTTCTGATATTACTAGTGGTAGGAAGTGACAGTGCCAAGGCCATACCTTGTTTCCTCTTTGGGAGGGATATAACCCATGTCCACATATCAACTTCCTTCTTCCACTGATCATATGATTCAGATTCCAGGAATATTGGTAGGTAATCCTACCCCAACAATTTGCACTTGCTTTCTTCCATTTCTCACAATGGTTACTAGGATTGAAGTCTTCTGTCTGAATTTTGTTTTCTGTTTTAGTTTCCAACCTTCACCTCCAGCCAATCATCCTCTGCTATCATATATTTTAGAAAGCCAGTTGTTGAAGGAGCCAATCTTTACTCAATCTTACATTTATTTACAGAGTGAAAGATTACAAACATATTGCTCCTAACTCATACCCCCCACACAGTCTCAGTCAGTGTCTCCTTATATGTGCTCAAGTAAGATCACAATTAATGCCGTCTGCATATAATTAAACACAATTGATAGAGGATTAACACATCAGACAGTATAACACTCCCTCAGTACTGCACTCGACACAGCATTGTAATATATCTGTCCCTAATCTCCTCTACCCCCACTACACCAGGGTTCTATGTTAGTGTTAGACATTTTATCAATAAATGAGTTACTCAGTGCAATGGCAGAGGACTGCTCAATATTCATCCAGTAAACCTGGGGAATGTTTAGCTAGTTTTTGCAAATCAGTCACTGAATTAGTTGGTTTAAAAAAAGAATGGAAAAATCGTTGCATTTTTATACCTGGTACTGACAATTCATGGGGCTTGTTGTTAAAAGTACTTTTGTTTGTGTAAGGCTGCATTCATTGGGTTGAAAAATTAAAGAGGTTTTGATATTTGGAATGTCAATATTTTACTGAGGCAAACATCAACTTCACTGAAATGAGACATTTTTGTATTTAACAATGGAATTGAATTGGTTCCTCCAATTCTGGCCTCTTGTGTATTGCATCATTCATTAGCTCCAACATTGGTGGCCGTGCCTTCATCTGTCTATGCCCTAAGCTCTGAATTCCCTCCCTAAATCTTTCCATCTCCCTCTCCTCCTTTAAAATGCTCCCTAAAACCTACCTGTTCCTAATATAATCTCCTGTGGCTCAATGTCAAATTTTGTTTCATAATGCACCTGCGATGCACCTTCGACTAAAGGCAAGATGCTACATAAAGGTAAGTTGTTATTATTTCAGTGCAGGTGTTGCTGTTGTGGATTAAGAAGTGAAGGTTACAAGTGAAGTGAACAGGACCCCTGCCCTTTCTTTTTTCACCAGCAAAGTTCAGCACTACCTCTCTGCTGTAAAGTGCAAAGTGGGTTGGATTGGTATCATTACGTCCAGCTACCTTCCTGTAGCTGCAATACATAACGAACACCAAAAAGATACTTCATACCAAATTGGGCTGCAGCCCAAAATGCTCAACACAACGTATCCATTTGCTTGTTGAACTTTTTCTCCTTATTGAAAATTACCAGCATACAATCGAAGGCACTGAGAGAAACTCTGAGCAGACCAAAACCCTCAAGTCCTTTGAAGAGGGCTACAATGGAAGTCCTTGAATTGAAGGCAATACACAATGTGGGTGGCATGCGAGCTGGAGGAGAGGGATAAACTCCTTGTTTGTATTTTTGAAATCTCGCACTTCATTTGTGCAGTTATGTTGCAAATGGTGTAAACCAAAATGTGGTGTGCCCAGAATGTTCTATGTACTATCTGTACACTTATAAAATGGTAATGTGCACATATAGTTAATATACCTTTCTTTTACTAGAGATAAGACAGAACCATCAAAGCACCTCAGTTGCCTGTCTCAATAACAAACTTCACTGTAGCACTGAGGTATCACCGCTTGAAGCAGATGCCAGCCCAGAGAAATAGGGCAAAATTTTAGCTGCCAAGGGGAGGTGGGTGCAGGCTTAAGGCCCCGAAACGTTGATCAACATGATCCTGCGTTTCACTGGGGCCTGTTTGCAGGCAAGTGGAAAACCCCGTGGAGCTGTCCGGTAAGTAATTTCAAAATGGAAATAGGCAATTAGTTGTGGATTTAACTCAGCATTCTGGCTTTACCAGCCTGCAGAAGGGTTTCCTGAGCTGTGTGGAATTTGCCAGGGTCAACAAGGAGGGAGCACAGCAGGGGCTCATTGTTCAATGAAACGTACAGGCTGAAAAGCCTTTAAAGGGTAAAATTGCAAAGCTGCTGACCAGCCTCAGTGAAAGGCTTATGCTCACAGCATTTGTTCTGAGAGCCTAATTTCACTGCTTCAAAAGGTGATTTCCTACTTTTTGGAAGTCACTTCACCTACCTTGGACTCGGCCACATTGATCTGAACTTCCATGCTGTCAGCCCTCACTGAAACATGACAGCAACTTATGGAGCAGTAGCATGGACCTCTAATGAGGAATGACAGGAGACATCAACAACAGCAGCACCAGGAGCCACACCAAGAGCTGCAGCATCTGCAGCAGCAGAAGCAGCAACAACACTACAGCAGCTGCTTTCTCCGCAGCCACAAGTACAGAGGGGATGGGCACAGAGGTCCAATGCAAAGGAGATGATAGGGTATACATACAGAGGATCAGCTTCCTCAACAGGACTAAGCAGTGGTGCCTTATGAGGCTCAGGCTTCCGCAGCAGGTCATTGCTGACATCTGGAGCCTCCTGGAACAAGACCTCTTTCCAAGAGGGCCAGGTGGGCACTCATTGCTAGTGCTGTAAAGGTTACCACAGCCCTGAATTTCTTCACCTCCAGCTACTTCCAGGTATATGCTGATGACATCTCCAAGATCTCACAATCTGCTGCTCATAAGTGTATCTCCCAGGTCATCAATGCCTGTTTGCCAAGGCCGCCACTTATGTTTACTTACACTTAGTCAAACACAGGGGGTATCAGTATCGCAGCAATGGCTGGATGCCCACAGGTACAAAGAGTTATTAACTTTTTTTTATTCATTCATGGGATGTGGGTGTTGCCAGCAGTTATTCCACATCCCTAATTGCTCTTGAGAAGGTGGTGGTGAGCTGCCTTCTTGAACCGCTGCAGTCCATGTGGAGTAGGTACACCCACAGTGCTGTTTCGGATTTTGACCCAGTGACAATGAAGGAAAGGCAATATAGTTCCAAATCAGGATAGTGTGTGGCTTGGAGGGGAGCGTGCAGGTGGTGGTGTTCCCATGCATTTGCTGCCCTTGTCCTTCGTGGTGGTAGAGGTCACGCGTTTAAAAGGTGCTGTCTAAGGAGCCTTGGTGCATTGTTACAGTACATCTTGTAGATGGTACACCCTGCTGTCCGCTGTGCGTCAATGCTGGAGGGAGTGAATGTTTGTGGCTAGGGTACCAATCAAGCGGGCTGCTTTGTCTTGGATGGTGTTGAGCTTCTTGAGTGTTGTTGGAGCTACACCCATCCAGGCAAGTGGAGAGTATTCCATCACACTCCTGACTTGTGCCTTGTAGATGGTGGACAGCCTTGCTGCAGAATTCCTAGCCTCTGACCTGCTCTTGTAGCCACAGTATTTATATCGCTACTCCAGTTCAGTTTCTGGTCAATGGTAACCCCCAGGATGTTGATAGTGGGGGATTCAGCAATCATAATGCCATTGAATGTCAAGGGGGAGATGGTTAGATTCGGTCTTGTTTGAGATAGTCATTGCCTGGGACTTGTGTGGTGTGAATGTTACGTGCCACTTATCAGCCCTAGCCTGGATATTTTCCCAGTCTTCCTGCATTTCTACGTGGGCTGCTTCAGTATCTGAGGAGTCTCGAATGATGCTGTATATTGTCCAATCATCAGCAAACATCCCCACTTCTGACATTATGACTGAAGGAAGGTCATTGATGAAGCAGTTAAAGATGGTTGGGCCTAAGACACTACCCTGAGGAACTCCTGCAGTGATGTCGTGGAGCTGAGATGATTGACCTCCAACAATCACAAGCATCTTCCTTTGCGCTCGGTATGACTCCAACCAGCCGAGACTTTTCCCCCTGATTCCCGTTGACTCCAGTTTTTCTAGGGTTCCTTGATACCATGCTCAGTCAAATACTGCCTTGATGTCAAGGGCAGTCACTCTCACCTCACCTCTTGAGTTCAGCTCTTTTGTCCATGTTTGAACCAAGGCTCGAATGAGGTCAGGATCTGAGTGGCCCTGGTGGAACCCAAACTGAGCTTCACTAAGCAGGTTATTGCTAAGCCAATACCGCTTGATAGCACTATCTACGACCTCTTCCATCACTTTGCTGATGATCGAGAGTACACCCGATGGGGCAGTAATTGGCCAGGTTGGATTTGTACTGCTTTTTGTGTACTGGATATACCTGCCAATTTGCCACAATATTGGGTAGATGCCAGTATTGTAGCTGTACTGGAACAATTTGGCTCGGGACGCGACAAGTTCTGGAGCACAAGTCTTCAGTACTATTGCCAGAATGTTTTCAGGGCCCATAGCCTTTAGTTACAGATTGTGGTTGAGTATAATTCTGCTGCTGGTGATGGCTCGCAGCATCCTCCTGGATGCTCAGTTTTGCATTGCTAGATCTGTTCGAAATCTATCCCATTTAGCCTGGTGATTGTGCCACACAACACATTGGACGATATCCTCAATGTAAGGACAGGATTTCATCTCCACAAGGACTGTGCGGTGGTCACTCCTACCAATACTGTCATAGACAGATGCATCTGCAACAGGCAAACTGGTGAGGTCAAGGTCAAGTATGTTTATCCCTTTTCTTGGTTCTCTCACCATCTGCTGTACACCCAGTCTAGCAGCTTTGTCCTTTAGGATATGGCCGCTTCGTCAGTAATGGTGCTACAATGACATTGAAGTCCTCCACCCAGAGTACAGTCTGAGTCCTTGCAACCCTCAGTGCTTCCCTCCAAATGGTGTTCAACATGGAGGAGTACTGATTCATCAGCTGAGGGTGGGCAGTAGGTGGTAATCAGCAGGAGGTTTCCATGCCCACGTTTGACCTGATGCCATGAGACTTCATGGGGTTCAGAGTCGATCTTGAGCACCCCCACTGCATACCATCTCTGCTGGGTCTGTCCAGCCAGTGGAACAGGATATACCTGGGGATGGCAGTGTCTGGGACATTCTGTAAGGTATGATTCCGTGAGTGTGACTGTGTCAGGCTGTTGCTTGACTAGTCTGTGGGACAACTCTCCCAACTTTGACACTATGATGTTAGTAAGGAGGACTTTGCAGGGTCGACAGGGCTGGGTTTACCATTGTCATTTCCGGTGCCGAGGTTGATGCCGGGTGGTCCGTCTGGCTTCATTCCTTATTGACTTTGTAACAGTTTGGTACAACTGAGTGGCTTGTTAGGCCTTCCAGAGGGCATTTAAGAGTCAACCACATTGCTGTGGGTCTGGATTCACATGTAGGACAGACCAGGTAAGGACAGCAGATTTCCTTCCCTAAAGGACATGAGTGAACCAGATGGGTTTTTATGACGATGAACAATGGTTTCATGGTCATCATTTGACTAGCTTTTAATTCCAGATTTTTTTTTATTAATTGAATTCAAATTCCACCATTTGCTGCGGTGGGATTCAAACCCATGTACGCAGAGCAATATCCTGGGTATCTGACTTACTAGTCTAGCGACAATACCACTACGCCACTGCCTCCCCACAAATTTCTCCTCTTCTCAGTCCTAAATGATCAGTCCCTTATCCTGAGACTGTGTCCCAATTTTCTGGATTTCCCAGCCAGGGGAAGCAACCTTTCAGTGTCTACCCTGTCAAGTCCCTTCAGAATCTTGTATGTTTCAATGAGATCATCTCTCATTCTTCTAAACTCCGGAGAATATAAACCCAATTTACTCAGCCTCTCATCATAGGACAACCTTTTCAACCCAGGGACCAATCTAGTGAACCTTCGCTGTACTGCCTACACTGCAAGTATATCCTTCCTTAAATATGGAGACCAAAACTGCACACCTGTGAGAAGCCCTGCCACTGATGCAGAGAAAGATAAAACCGGAGCCACATGAGCACAAGAGTGGTCACAGAGCAAGCCATTGGTTTACTGATGAAGATGTGATTCAGGTGCCTGGGCAGATCTGAGGGAACCTTTCAGTATGTACCAGCAAGAGTCTCCAGAATGGTAGAGGTCTGCTGTGCCTTGCACAATCTTACGTTGCAGAGAGGACTGGAGCTGCAGGAGGAGCAAGTTAAGGACCACTTGGCATCCTCAGAGGAGAAGGAGGAGCGGGAGGAGGAGTAGAATGAGTAGGAACATGACGTGTCCAGGGTGCCTGCAGTTGTTCACTAGCTGCCAGAGAGGCCTCCGACAGCCTCATCTAGGCATGATTCAGATAACTTGAGTGTGTGAAGCCTTATGGCACAACAACGCTGAACCCACCGCCCACCTACACCCCCTAAACACAAATCATTCCCACAGGCAATAATCCCTCCATCTCATTCACACCCTTTGCTCATATTCCACCCTGGCCAAACCATTTTCCCCAAGGCTAATGTCCATTTGGAAGGTGGGAGGCAACAATGGAGATGAATGGACAATGGAGACTCGAAATAATGGAGACTCGAAATAAAGTTCATGATTCATTTGCATTTTCCAATACATTAACATAGTGACATTTTTATAATCATCCAAGTGAATCTCCTTGTGTAACTAAAAAGTTTTTCTTTTCCTTTTCCTATTACTCCTACTTGGTTCTATCCCTGTGGCTTCAGCAGAGCTCGAGACAGGTGGTTCATTCCCCTGCTCTGACAGATGAATTGCCCATGGTGGACATCCTCCGGGCTTTGGGGCCTGTGAGGACCCCGCCAAAGACTATCCCACCAGCACCTGTGCAGGGACAGACTCGGTAATCAGGGCAGCAGGCAGCATGTGGGGCTCTGACTGAGCTGGGGGGTGTCGGTGGGGGGAGGGAAGCAAGGGATGAGAACTGGGAGCGCCTTGAGCAGAGACCGCACTTCCATGTGCTCTTTCTCCATCTTTCTTCTCATGGCCCACCCGCACTTCCCTGCTAGCCAAGAGCTGGAGAGTACTTTGTTGTACTTCAGTGAGGCACTGAATGGCCTAGGCGAGGTTTTCCTCCATCCTGTATAAAATGGCAGTCAGAGTGTGGAGGTCATGTGTCTGGACAAGCATGCACTCGGTTGCTGTTCCATGCAGGTGGCTACTCTTTCCATGGAGGTGGACATCACCGCAAAGGCCTGAGACATCACGGCATTTACATTTGAGATGGACTCCTTCAATCTCTATCCAGTGGTGCACACTGCCTCGGGAAACGCTGCCAGAGCCTCACACATTTTGTCCAAAATTGTCGTCTTTATGGATGACCCCCCCCCCAAGGCTCCGCATCTGCATCCAGCTGAGCAGAACTTGGAGTGTCCTGTGCCTTCTGACGGGGACTCTCCACAGTTGTTCCTGTCTCCAGCACCTGCTCCTATTCACTTGTGATGTGCACCTCACCATGTGACAGCCTAGCCAACTCCCTTGGAGGCCCCACCAAGGTGTCCATATCTGAGCTGGAAGAGGGTGCGTATGAGTCTTGTGACAGTGCTTCCTCAGAGTGTACCATCTCCTCAGCCTCCTCCTGCTCCAGCTCCTGTGTCACCCTTGAAGGACCTCCGGGAGATGAAAGACATGAATGAGAACTGACATGGGGAAAGGGTGAAAAGTTAATACTGTGAAGATGTTCACATTTCTGTTGGTGGTGACAGCAAATCAACATTAATTACTGTTATGTGCCATGCAGTTATGTGATTTCTAATTCTGTCACTGCGTATCTGGGAAACCCCCAACTTTCCATCACCAATGGTCATGCACTTCGCCTCTTTGTTGATCTCCAAGGCTTCCTCATCCTCAGTTGTGAGGGTGGTTATCACTGGAGGGCCACCCTCAGTTCTCTGTCTCTCCCTTGAGTTCTGTGCTCTCTTCCCCTAAAGGAGGGAAAGCAGAGAGTTATGAGTGTGAGAAATGGATTGTGTGGAGAAGATGGAATGATAATATTTGTGTTGCATGACTGTGAGGGAAGCATTTGAAATGTTAATAAGATGAGGGGGAGTATCAACGTTGGCTATTCAGTTGGGGATGTGATGAGTTGCTTCGAGAGAGAGGAATGAGTAGAGTGCAAGATGTATTGGTCTTAGGAGTGCTGTGCAGGAGAATGCTGGGGAAGTCAGAGTGTGCTGGCTAGCATCTGAAAATGGGATGCCTCTCACCTTTCCCACCCTACTGAGGTCATTGAACCTCTTGTGGCACTGAATCCAGGTTCGAGGGACCACGTTCCTGCTGCTGACTTCCTCAGCCACTTCCAGCCACGCTCACTTGGCCTGAGAAGCTGGCATCTTCCTCCCGTCTGCAGGTAACAATACTTCTCTTTGGGGTCTCACAGCCCGCAGCAGGATCTCCCAGGGAAGAGTCAGAGAACTTGAATGGGGTGGGGGGGGGGGGGGTAGGGGGGTGGCGGGGGGAGCAGTCTTCCCAAATGTACTTCCATTCTTGTGCTTGCTGAAGCCTCAGGAATCAATCTGGAATGCACACATTCTGACCCTTATTGGGATCCCTTTAAATAGAAATAATTCCATTGACGTGTGGGTCGCCCTGATGCCCGCACTCTGTGATTGGTCGGGAAACCGAGAATTGGGATGGTAATGCCATGGCTGAGTTAATGAGCCACAGCAACAGTCTGATTCCCAACCCGCTGCCAGCTCTCTGCTGCGAGCAGATCAATTACCTAAAAATTCTGTCCAATGGGCCTAATTTTGTCTTTGTGTGATTGTGTAAAACAAGTGATAAGGGATCAGTTGCCTGTTATTACATCGCTCCAGTTTTCATTTCCATCAAAGTCAATAGCAATGAAAATTAGGACAGAGGTATGACAGATGACTGATCCAATATTATCCACTTTATACTCTCCCCAAAAGACAATATAATCCCCAAGGAGTGCTCCACTGGTGGAAATAAATACGTGCAACTCCCCTGACCCATGCATAGAAATGGTTACACTAGAAATTGCCATAATGCACAAGCTACCCAACCAAATACACAATGGGAGGAGGGTGCCCCAAAGTCGAACGTGCATTGATGCTCGGTGACTCAGGGCTTGCAGTCCAGTTCCGAGCACAAACACACATTTTTGACAAATTACGGAAAAATCTACAATTGCTTCACTCCCAGCAACGTCTGGAGACACTAAGACCTTTCACCCAGCCTTCAGACATAGCCTTGTCAGGAGTGTAAGCTGTCCCTTAGGAATGCAGTCGTCTGTAAGGAATGACAATATAACATCTTGTCAAGGTTTAATCGTTCCCAGTCAGCAACATGAAACCAAAAAAACACTAAAAAAAGAAATCCATCTGGCACCAAATATTTTCCTTTCCAGTAGACAGCAGACTGTCAACAACAAACGTCTCGGAGGATTTTAACTCATTGCTTTCAGAAAGCCATCTGCTTATCATAATAGAAAGGGTGGGAGCAATCCATTTGAGATACTTACTTTACTCTCATTGGGGGAGGGGGGATGAATATCAAGTAGCATTCATTTTCCTGACAGTACGAGGGTTTCGTTTTCCACTCAATTTGTGAAGGTGGGTGGCGGAGGTGTGCGGGAGTGGGAGGGGTTTGGAGCTGTATCCAAGCAAGGAGTCAATTTCTTTGTCAGTCAATGTTGGGTTTCCAAGCTACTAACTTTGGAGTGAACTGTTGGAATACATCCAGACAACTTCAAAATGAAAACAGGATACCAAAATCTTCAGAGTCAGATTGGGCCTGGTATCAGGGATATACTGCAAGATTAGCATTGCAATGAAGTAATGCAGCCAAGCTAGCATAAACATACCTTAAGAAAGGTGATGGTTACCTCTACTAGATAGCCATCTTCCTGGTGGTCTAGTGTTTTCCCTTTCCCCACCCAAGCACACGCAAACAGCACTGAGATACTTAAGGAGCAAAAGCAAAATGCTGCAGATTCCAGAAATCTGAAATAAAAACAGAAAGCGCTGGACACACCCAGAGAGATAAGCAGATTCAACGACCCTGATATTTCTGGGGAGTTGGGGAAAGTGCAGGGGAGGCCAAAAATGGCTGAAGAACCCAGCAAGGCTGGGGACACGGAAGTCCTGCCGGGCTTAGCAGAAGGACCTCATTCTCATTTTATTCCTCTGCTCCCCCCCCCCACCCCAGCAGTTGGCCAAACAGACAGTCTGACCGCTGAATAGGAGGAATCGTCAGCAGCTGGAGGCCACAGTCAAGGACTCTTGGAGGTTGATCCCTGGAAATCAGGAGGGGGGAATGTTGGCATTTGGGGCTTGAGCGGGGATGGGGGGGTGGTGGGGTGGAGGTTGGCTGCAATTGCACCATAGAAAGGATGGGGACCAGGGCTTGTGGGGGAGGAGAGGAGATCGGGATCAACTATGATTGGCTGCGGGGAGTGAGGGACCATCAATTCTGGAGGTCGGCAATGGCCTACAAGGAGTACCGGAAAAGGCATTTACCTGGTAGAGCCTGTAGCTGCTACCACCCTTTCACTGGGTCGGCAAACTGTGCGGCATATGTGAATTTAAACTGGATTCCCAATTGCCCTGTGGGAGCCCAATTTAAATATGTTAATGGAGAGTCCAGCCTCTCCGTGGTAAAAATGGTACCGATATTTTGTTTTCATTTTTAAACCTCTCCCACCCATTATGGAGGGATTAATATTGATGCCAACATTTCAGGTCACTGACCTTTTATCAGAACTGGAAGATGTCACAGATGAACAGAACCAGGAAAGGAACAAATGGGTGAGATCTGTGATGGGGTGGAGGACAGGAAGGAGGCTGGAACAAATTTAAGGTTTAAGAAAGCTATTTAAGAAAAGTGACTGAGGAAAATGAAGGAATTATGGACCAATTAGCCTACCTCTGTCGTCAGGAAATTACTAGAGCTTGTAATTAAGGATAGGGTGACTGAACACCTTGGAAATTTTCAGCTGATCAGAGAACACCAGTATGCATTTGTAAAGATACGTCATACCTGACAAATCTGTTTAAATTTTTTGAAAAGGTGACTGAAGTAGTGGTCAGGGAAATGTCTATGGTTGTTACTTATATGGACTTCCAGAAAGCATTTAATAAAGTTCCTGGTAAGAGACTGCGATCTATAGTTGGAACCCAAGAACCCATGGAATTGAACGCAAAATTATTGACCTGGTTAGGAAACCAGCTGGACAGAGAGTAGAGATAATGGGCTGGTACTCTAATTGGCAGGATGTGACTAGTGGTAGCCTGTAATGATCTGTGTTGGGGCTTCAAATATTCACCATATCTATAAACAACTTAGATAATGGGATAGAAAGCCACATATTCAAATTTGCTGATGATGCAAAGATAGGCAGTGTAAGCAGTGTAGATGGAAGCATAAAATTACAAAGAGATATTGATAGATTAAATGAATAGTCAAAACTGTGAAAAATTGATTTCTGTGTAGGCAAATGTGAGATCATCCATTTTGGACCTAAAAAGATAGAACCGGGTACTTTTTAAAATTCTTTCCTGGGTTGTGAACGTCACTGGCAAGGGCAGCGTTTATTGCCCATCTCTAATTGCCTTTGACGAGGTGGTGTTGAGCCATCTTCTTCAATTACTGCAGTCCATCTGGTGTAGGTACACCTACAGTGCTGGTGGTAAGGGAGTTCCAGGTTTTTGACCCATCAACAGTGAAGGAATGGCAAGATAATCACAGAATCACAGGTGCATCCACAGTGCTGGTCGTAAGGTAGTTCCAGGTATTTGACCCAGCAAAGTGAAGGAATGGCAATATAATCACAGAATTATTACTGCACAGAAGGAGGCCATTCAGTCCATTATGTCAGCACCTGCTCTCTGAATGAGCAATTCACCTAGTGTCATTCCCCTGGTAACTCTGCACAGTCTTCTTTTTTAGATAACACTTCAATTGAATTTATTTAATTGAATTTAAATGCCAACAGCTGCCATGGTGGGATTTGAACCCATGTCTCCAGAGCATTAGCCGGGTCTCTGGATTACCAGCTCAGTGCCATTACCACTATACCACCGTCTACCCCAATTGCAAGTCAGTATGATGTGAAATTGATGGTGTTCCCATGCGTCTGTTGCCCTTATCCTCCTAGGTGGTAGAGGATGTGGGTTTGGAAGGTGCTGTACAAGAAGGCTTGGCAATTTGTTGCAGTACATCATGTATATAGTACACACTGCTACGACTGTGCGCCACTGGTGGAGGCAGTGAATGTTTAAGGTGATGGATGGGGTGCTGATCAAGTGGGCTGATGGTGGATGGTGTCGAGATTCTTCAGTGTTGTTGGAACTGCACTCAAGAAGGCAGGTGGAGAGTATTTCATCACAGTCCTGACTTGTGCCTTGTAGATGGCGGACAGGCTTTGGGGAGTTAGGAGGTGAGTTACTAGCCACAGAATTCCCAGCCTCTGACCTGCTCTTGTATACACAGTGTTTATATGGCTGCTCCAGTTAAGCTTCTGGTCAACGGTGACCCCCAGGATGTTGATGGTGGGGATTCAATGATGATAATGTCAAGGGGAGATGGTTAGATTCTCTCTTGTTGGAGATGGTCATTGCCTGGCACTTGTGTGCCATGAATATTACTTGCCACTTATCAGTCCAAGCCTGAATGTTGTCCTGGTCTTGCTGCATATGGTTACAGACTGCTTCGGTATCTGAGGAGTTACAAATAGTGATGATAATTGTGCAATCATCAGCAAACATCCCCACTTCTGACCTTATGATGGAGGGAAGCTCATTGATGAAGCAGCTGAAGATGGTTGGGCATAGGACACGACCCTGAGGAACCCCTGCAGTCATATTCTGGGACTGAGACGATTGACCTCCAACAACCACATTTAATCTGTGCTAAGTATGACTCTAACCAGTGGAGAGTTTTCCACGATCCCCATTGACTTCAATTTTGCTGGGGCTCTTTGATGTCATACTCAATCAAATGCTGCCTTGATGTTAAGAGTAGTCACTATCACTTTACCTCAGGAATTCAGCTACTTTGTCCATGTTTGGACGAAGGCTGTAATGAGGTTAGAGCTGAGTGCCCCTGACGGAACCAAAACCGAGCATCGGTGAGCAGGTTATTGCTGTGTAAATGCCACTTGATAACACTGTCGATGACATCCTCCATCATTTTGCTGATGATCTAGTGGAGACTGATGGGGCAGTAGGTGGCCAGATTGGATATGTCCTGCTTTTTGTGTACAGGACATACCTGCAAATTTTCCACATTGTCGGGTAGATGCCAGTGTTGTAGCTGTACTGGAACAGCTTGGCTAGGGGTGTGGCTAGTTCTGGAGCACAAGTCTTCAGTACAGCAGACGGGGTGTTCTCTAGGCCCGTAGCCTTTGCTATATCCATTGCTTTCAGCCGCTTCTTCATATCATGTTTAGCAAATCAAATTGGCTGAAGCCAGACATCTGTGATGTTGGGGACCTCAGGAGGAGACCAAGATGGAAGTACAGAAGGTCAGAGGGACCTTGATGTACTTGTCCATAGATCACTGAAGGCAGCAGCACAGGAACTTGAGGTGGTTAGGAAGGCATTTATTGCCTTTATTAGCCGAGGCACAGAATATAAGAGCAGGGAGGTTATGATGGAGCTGTATAAAACGCTAGTCGGGCCACAGCTGGAGTACTGTGTACAGTTCTGGGCACCACACTATAGGAAGGATGTGATTGCACTGGAAAGGGTGCAGAGGAGATTCACCAGGATGTTGCCTGGGCTCAAGCATTTCAGCTATGAAAAGAGACTGAAAAGGCTAGGGATGTTTTCCTTAGAACAGAGAAGGCTGAGGGGGGACATGATTGAGGTATACAAAATTATGAGGGGCATTGATAGGTTAGATAGAAAGAGACTTTTTCCCTTAGCGGAGGGGTCAATAATCAGGGGGCATAGATTTAAGGTAAGGGACAGGAGGTTTAGAGGGGATTTGAGGAAAAAAAATTTCACTCAGAGGGTGGTTGGAATCTGGAATACACTGCCTGAAGCGGTGGTAAAGGCAGGAACCCTCACAACATTGAATAAGTATTTAGATGAGCACTTGAAACGCCACAGCCTACAAGGCTATGGGCCAAGTGCTGGAAAATGGGACTAGAATAGTTAGGTGCTTGATGGCTGGCACAGACATGATGGGCCGAAGGGCCTGTTTCTGTGCTGTATAGCGCTATGACTCTATGGATCATCCACTCAGCACTTCTGGTTGAAGCTGGTTGCAAATGCTTCAGCCTTGTTTGTAGTACTGACATGCAAGGTTCCCCCATTATTGAGGATGGGACTATTTTGTAACCTCCTCCTCCAGTTACTTATTTAATTGTCCACCACCATTCATGACTGGATGTTGCAGGACTGAACAGGTTTGATCTGATCCGTTGGTTGTGAGATCGCTTCGCTCTGTCTATCGCATATTGCTTCCACATCTTCCTGTGTTGTAGCCTCACCAGGTTGGCACTTCCTTTTTAGGTATGCCTGGTACTCCTCCAGGCATGCTGTCCTGCACTCCTCATTGAACCAAGGTTGATCCCTCAGCTTGATAATAATGGTAGAGTGAGGGATATGCCAAGCCATGAAGTTACAGATTGAATACAATTCTGCTGCTGATGGCCCATAGCACCTCATGGATGCCCAGTTTAAAGTTGCTAGATCTGCTCTGAATCTATTTCATTTAGCAAGATTGTAATAGCACACAACACGATGAACGGTGTCCTCCGTGTGAAATTGGGTCTTGGTCTTCACAAGAACTGCGTGGTGGTCACTCCTACCAATAATGTCATGGACAGATGCATCTGTGATAGGTAGATTGGTGAGGACAAGGTCACGTTGGATTTTCCCTCTTGTTGGTTCCCTCATCACCTGCCGCAGGCCTGGTCTGGCAGCTATGTCCTTCAGGACTCGACAAGCTCAGTCAGTAGTGGGGCTACCAAGCCACACTTAGTAAAGGACAGTGAAGACCCCCACCCATTGTATATTCTGTGCCCTTGCTACCCTCAGTGCTTCTTCCATGTAGTGTTCAACATGGAGAAGTATTGATTCATCAGCTGAGGGAGGGAAGTAGGTGGTAATCAGCAGGAGGTTTCCTTGTCTGTGTTTGACCTGATGCCTTGAGACTTCATGGGGTCCAGAGTCAATGTTGAGAACTCCCAGGGCAACTTCTTCCCAACTGTAAACCACTGTGCCTCCACCTCTGGTGGGTCTGTCCTGCCGGTGGGACATACCCAGGAATGGTGATGGAGGACTCTGGAACATTGGCTGTAAGGTCTAGTTCGGTGAGTATGACGATGTCAGGCTGTTGTTTGACTAATCTATGAGACAGCTTTCCCAATTTTTAAGGGCAATCCGATAGTTTCATGTAAAACTAGATTAATTAATTAATTGAATTTAAATTCTACCAGCTGCAATGGGATTTGACCTCATGTCCCCAGAGTATTAGCCTGGATTACTAGTCCAGTAATGTAACCATTATGCTGCCATTTCATAAATTGTGAAAAATTAGAAACATTGGATGTTTCATGGGGGTCCATGTACAGAGATCATTAAAATGCCTGGACTGGTTGGGCCTCCGTTCAAGGAAGAAGCAGGAGGGCCTGCAGGCTGTCCTGGTGGAGGATGGAGATGTACTGGGACTGATCTGGACATTCATGGTGAAAGGGAGACGGTTAGGGCCAGGAAGTTGGAAATAGTCAAAGTGGCGGAGGGTGCAGGAAGAGTTGTGGATGTAGGTTGATAGAGTGTGGACAAAGGGAGAAAAAATAGAGTTCAGATACAAAGAAATAGGTTCCATGGGGCAGAAACGAGTTAAAATGATGGTTTTCCTGGGTTTCAGGGATCTTAGGAAGGAGATCTGCATTAGGGGTTTTTAATTGCAATTTGACAATTCAAGTGTCAAAAAGAATAGGTTGGTCTGGACTCATACTCCTTTTTCTTCAGAACAAGCAGCAGTATGTGTGCATGGCAGTATGATGTGGCTGTTCCAAAAATGTTTCAGATTGTTCCTAAAGGCATTGGGATTAGTCTCCCCTCCCTGAGAAGCAAATTTGCCTTTGATGTGGTCACATTGACTATTTTTTCCATTTTGAAAAGAATGATTGTTTTCCCTCAGATAGTGCTTTGTCAATTCAAGTTTCTGGACTGTCAAGAATTTCTTGATTTCAAACAAGAAATTCGAGTTGACAAAGAAAACAGCAAATGAAGTATTATGAGACAGTGATGAATGGGAGGTGTCGTCAGCTAGCTTTTTTTTCTCTGGCATCTGGTTTTAAATCCAGCTTAGATCCAGGAGATAAAAAAGAAAATCTCCTTCATATTACCTTCAAGCTCTACTATTTAATGCTATTCTGGCCAGCCCCCATCTTCCACCCTCCATAAACCTGCTCTTTCAAATCTCTGCTGCCCACATTCTCACCCTCGCACCAAATCCCATTCACTCATCAACGCTGCGCTTGCTGATCTTTCTTTTTCTAGTTTCTCTCTTATTTCTTCTCATGCCCTCTCCAATCTCAACTTGTCCATGAGACCCACCTCCTACTCTCTTGACCCTATTCCCACTAAACTGCTGACCACCCAACTTCCCTTCCTGGCCCCCACGATAGCTAATATTATTAATGATTCTCTGTCCTTTGGTACTGGCTCCCTCCCCTTCAAATCTGCTGTCATCACCCCCTCCTTAAAAAACCCACCCTCGACCTCTCTGACCCATTTCCAACCTCCCGCTCCTCTCCAAAGTCTTTGAACATGTTGTTGCCTCCCAAATCTGTTTTCATCTTTCCTGCAATTTCATGCATCCCTCCAATCAGCTTTTGGCCCCTGCAACGACACAGAAATGGCCCTTATCAAAGTCACACATTACATCCTATGTGACTGGCAATTATCCCTCCTTGTCATTTTCAATCTGTTTGCAGCCTTTGACATGGTTGACCACACCACCCTCCGCCAATGCCTCTCCTCTGTCGCCCAGTTGGGTGGGACTGCCTTTACCTGCTTCCATTCCTATCTATCCAGTCAGTCAGTGAAACATCTGTAATGGTTTCTATTTCTGCTCTCACACCATTACCTCTGAAATCTTAGTCTCCTCATTTTTCTCACCTACATGCTGCCCCTCAGCAACATAACCTGAAAACACAATGTTAGTTTCCACATATACATTTACAACACCCAGCTCTACCTCATCACTACCTCTCTCGACTCCTCCACTGCCTATTATTTGTCACACTGCTTGTCCGACATCCAGTGCTGGATCAGCAACAATTTCCTTCAACTAAATATTTAGAAGACTGAAGCCACTGTGTTCAGTCCCCGCCACAAACTCCGTTCTCTAGCGGTCCACTACATTCCTCTCCATGGCCACTGTCTGAGGCAAAAGCCAACTGTTTACAACCTTAGTGTCCTATTTGATGCTGAGATGAGCTTTCAACCCCACATCTACTCTATTACCAAAACCACCTACTTCCATCTCTATTCCAATAGAATAGTCAAATTCTCCTTCGAACCATAGAATAATAGAAGGAGGACATTCGGTCAATTATGCCTGTGCCAACTCTTTGGCAGAGTTTACCAATTAGTCTCACTCCTGTACTCTTTTCCCATAGTCCTGTAAATGTTTTCCCTTCAAGTATTTGTATAATTCTCCTTTAAACGTTACTGTTGAATCTGCTTCTACCACTCTTCCAGATCGCAACAACTCACTGTGTAAAAAACATTTCCTCATGGCACTTCTGGTTATTTTGTCAATCACCTTAAATCTATGTCCTCTGGTTAGCGAACCTTCTGCTGCTGGCAACAGTTTCTCCTTATTTACTCTATCAAAATCATTCATGATCTTGAATACCTCTGTCAAATCTTCTTTAACCTTCTCTGCTCCAAGGAGAAAAACCCCAGCTTCTTCTGTCTCTCCCAATAACTGAAGTCCCTCATCCCTAGTACCATTCTGGTAAATCTCTTTTGCAACCCCTCTAAGGCCTTGATGTCCTGCCTAAAAAGGTGCCCAGAATTGAATGCAATACTCCAGCTGAGGCCTAATCAGTGTTTCATAAAGGTTTAGCATATCTTCCTTGCTTTTGTAAGCTATTCCTCTGTTAATAAAACCAAGGATTCCATATGCTTCTTTAACAGCCTGCTCAACTTTTCCTACCACTTTAAAAGATATCTGAGCATAATCCTCCAGGTCTCACTGTTCCTACAGAATCCTCTTCTCTAGTGAAAACAGATGAAAAGTACTCATTTAGTACCTCAGCCATGCCCTCTGCTGCCACAAGAATTTGTTTTGATCCTGAATCAGTCCCAACTTTCCTTTAACTGTCTTTTTAAGATTTATGTGTTTATAAAAGACTTTTGTCTTCCATTTTATGTTAACTGCTAATCTATGCTTGTAGTCATTCTTTGCCCCTTTTCTTCCCTTCTTTAGACTACCTCTGTATTTTCTATATTCAGTTTGATTCTCTACTGTATTGAAAACCTTACAACCTTACAATTGCCAAAAGCTTCCTTTTTCCATCTCACTTCAATCTCTATATCTTCAGTCATCTAGCTTTGGATTGTCTTCGTAGCGGTTAGGTACAACTGAGTGGTTTGCTAGGCCATTTCAGAGGGCATGTAAGAGTTAACCGCATTGCTGTGGGTCTGGAGTCACATGTAGGCCAGACCAGGTAAGGACAGCAGATTTCCTTCCCTAAAGGACATTAGTGAACCAGATGGGTTTTTACAACAATTGGCAATGGTTTCATGGCCATCATTAGACTAGCTTTTTAATTCCAAGCGGTTCAAGAAGGCAGCTCACCACCACCTTCTCAAGGGCAATTAGGGATGGGTAATAAATGCTGGCATAGCCAGTGACGCCCTAAACCTCTGTGCCTCTCTACCTCTCTCTCCTCCTTTAAGACAGTCCTTAAAACCGCTCTCTTTGACCAAACTTTGGGTCACCTGTCTGAATCTCTCCTAATATGGCTCAGTGTTTTTGTTTGTTAGTGCTCCTGTGAAGAACTTTGGGACATTTTACTGCATTAAAAGTGCTATATAAAAGCAAGTTGTTGGTGGTGTTATTATTGGCTCCTAGTCCACCAACACTTCAATTTAAAAATAGTTATCCTTGTGTTCAAATCCCTCCATGGCCTTGCCGCTCCCTATCTCTGCAACCTCATCCAACGCTACAGCTCTCCAAGAACTCTGCATTCCTCCAATTCTGTCCTGTTGTGCATTCCCCACTTTCTTTACCCCACCATTGGCAGCCATGTCTTCTGCTGTCTAGGCACTGAGGTTTGGAATTCACTCCCTAAACCTCTCCACCTCTCTCTCCTCCTTTAAGATTCTGCTCAAAACCTACCTCTGAGAAACATTTGTTCACCGGGTCGGGGAAGGGGGGGTTGGTTCTTTCCTGGGAGTGCACAGCATTCAGATATTTACACCTTACAGCACCAATGACAATCAGCAACCGTGGATGAGCAGTTCCTTTGCTTGGATAGTTGTTTGCAAGTTGAAAATTCTGGAAACCACACTTTAGGAAGATTGTCAAGGCTTTGGAGAGGGTGCAGAAGAGATTACTAGAATGGTACCAAAGATGATGGACTCCAGTTATGTGAAGAGGTTAAAGGAATTGGGATTGTTTCCCTTAGCGCAGAGAAGGGTAAAGGGAGATTGAGTAGAGGTGTTCAAAATCATGAAGTTGTTTTGATAAATGAAATAAGGAGAAACTGTTTCCACTGGAAAAAGGGTCTGTAACCAGAGAATACAAATTATATAATTCTATTATTCTAATTGGGAAACTGAATTGCTGGCCATAAAATGTGTCTGATGGAACTGTAATCATTCATGTCTCAGGAAGGTGCCAAGAAAATCATCTCTTGAGGTTTTTTCCCCACTCCACCAGGAGTGGTAGTGTCACCTCATTAACTTGACACCACTGCTATTGGCAGGAGTGCTGTACAGAGTGTCTATTGACACCACTGCTATTGGTAGTAGTGCTGTACAGAGTGTCTATTGACACCACTGCTATTGGTAGTAGTGCTGTACAGAGTGTCGATTGACACCACTGCTATTGGCAGGAGTGCTGTACAGAGTGTCTATTGACACCACTGCTATTGGTAGTAGTGCTGTACAGAGTGTCGATTGACACCACTGCTATTGGCAGGAGTGCTGTACAGAGTGTCTATTGACACCACTGCTATTGGTAGTAGTGCTGTACAGAGTGTCGATTGACACCATCGCTACTGGCAGTAGTGCTGGACAGAGTGTCTATTGACACCACTGCTATTGGTAGTAGTGCTGTACAGAGTGTCGATTGACACCATCGCTACTGGCAGTAGTGCTGGACAGAGTGTCTATTGACACCACTGCTATTGGCAGGAGTGCTGGACAGAGTGTCGATTGACACCATCGCTACTGGCAGTAGTGCTGTACAGAGTGTCTATTGACACCACTGCTATTGGCAGGAGTGCTGTACAGAGTGTCGATTGACACCATCGCTACTGGCAGTAGTGCTGGACAGAGTGTCTATTGACACCACTGCTATTGGCAGGAATGCTGGACAGAGTGTCGATTGACAGCACTGAGTCAACCAATGAATTAAATTGTGTCAGCCATCGAGTTGGACGCTAGGTGGGGATTACAGCAAGACAAACCATAAACAGTCTATTTTACAGCAAACAGAGTCTGTTTAGTTGCACACTAAAGAAAGAAAGAAAGACTTGCATTACATAGCACCTTTCACAACCTCAGGGAATCCCAAAGCACTTTACAGCCTTTTGAAGTGCAATCACTGTTGTAATATAGGAATCATGCCAGCCAATTTGCACACGGAAAGCCCCCACAAATAGCAATGTGGTATCGACCAGATAATCTGTTTTTAGTGAGGTTGATTGAGGGATAAATATTGGCCAGAATACCAGGGATAACTCCCCTGCTCTC
Organism: Heterodontus francisci; assembly: GCF_036365525.1. Classification (NCBI taxonomy): domain Eukaryota; kingdom Metazoa; phylum Chordata; class Chondrichthyes; order Heterodontiformes; family Heterodontidae; genus Heterodontus; species Heterodontus francisci. Next base: position 53,886,112 of record NC_090393.1, read on the forward strand.
CTTCAAAATAGTGCCATGGGATATTTTATGTCCACCCAGGAGAGCAGATGGGGCCTTGGTTTAACATCTCATTTGAAAGACAACATCTTTAACAGTGCAGCATGCCCTCAGAGTTTTAGCCTAGATTTTTGTGCTCACTTTTCTATAGAGTGGGACTTGAACCTTCTAACTCAGAGATGGGAGTGGTTCAACCTGAACCACAGCTGACACATAAAGTACGACAAACAGTCTACAGACTCTATTTAAAAAGAGTCTCTATGAACTACAACAAACAGAACACATGCCCAAAATTGCAGCAGTCTCTCAATAGAAGAAAAGTGATCTCTCCAGCAAAATGCAGTGAGTACATACAAATTATGTGAAACCCCAGTCACTTACAGCAGTGCCATCTCCAGGTGTGACTGACAGGAGAATTAACCAATCCCTTTCATTCTGGCAGGTAATAACAGTGTCACTATATGCAACCATAGATTAATTGGTACATTAATTGCAAGCAATTTCTATGTAGTCACTATGAACAGAGTTGTTAATGCCAGTAATCAAAAACCCATTGTGGTACTGAGGAAGTGCAACATTGTTGGAGGTGCCATTTTTCTGATGAGACATTCAACCAAGGCTTCATTGACCATGTCAGGTGGGCGTAAAATATCCCATGGCACTGTTTCAAAGAAGAGCAGGTGGAGTTCTCCCAGGTGTCCTAGCCAATATTTATCCCTAAACCACTGTGTAAAACAGATTATCTGACCATTTATTTCACTGCTATTTGTGGAATCTTACTTTGTGCAAATTTGCTGCTGTATTTGATACATCACAGCGGTGACTGCACTTCAAAAGTTTTTCATTGGCTGTAAAAATGTTCTTCTCTTTATAGCAATATTGAGGTTCCTGGCCTAGAATTTCTGCAGGCAGGTCCAGCCTTTTATGTTGTTTCTCTGGAGGGTCCACCCATCTCCTGCTGAAGTTACAGTAGGGGATCAGGAGAACTCCCGTTGGCAGGCTGTGACTAGTGGGGTACCGCAGGGATCAGTGCTTGGGCCCCAGTTGTTCACAATATATATCAATGATTTGGATGTGGGGACCAAATGTAGCATTTCCAAGTTCGCGGAATGTGTTTTGTGAGGAAGATGGAAAGCAGCTTCAAGGGGATTTGGACAGACTTAGTGAGTGGGCAAGAACGTGGCAGATGGAATATAATGTGGAAAAATGTGAGGTTATCCACTTTGGTAGGAAATAGATGTGTAGAGTATTTCTTAAATAGTAAGAGATTAGAAAGTGTGGATGTACAAAGGGACCTGGGTGTCTTTGTCAATAAGTCACTGAAAGCTAACATGCAGGTGCAGCAAGAAATTAAGAAGGCCAATGGTATGTTAGCCTTTATCACAAGAGGATTCGAGTACACAAGTAGTGAAGTCTTGCTTCAATTGTTTGGAACCTTGGGTAGACCGCACCTGGAGTACTGTGTGCAGCTCTGGTCCCCTTACATTAGCAAGGATATTATTGCCATAGAGGAAGTGCAATGAAGGTTCACCAGATTTGTTGCCGGGATGGCAGGACTGTCCCATGAAGAGAGATTGGGGAAACTGGGCCTGTATTCTTTAGAGTTTCGAAGAATGAGAGATGATCTCATTGAAACTTACAAAATACTTAAAGGGATAGACAGGGTAGATGCAGCTAAGATGTTTCCCCTGGTTGGGGAGTCTAGAACCAGGGGACACAATTTCAAAATAAGGGGGAAGCCACTTAGGACAGAGATGAGGAGAAATTTCTTTACTCAGAGGGTTGTGAATCTTTGGAATTCTCTACACCAGAGGGCTGTGGAAGCTCAGTCATTGAGTATGTTTAAAGCAGAGATTGACAGATCTCTAAATACAACTGACTTAAGGTGATATGGGGATAGTGTGGGAAAAGGGCATTGAAGTGGAAGATCAGTCATGATCATATTGAATGGTGGAGCAGGCTCGATGGGCTGAAAGGCCTACTCCTGCTCCTATGTTCCTAACTCCCTGCGGAATTCCACCTTGCTGTTCAGCTCTCCTGCAGTAACCCTGGCAGGATGGCCAGAAACTCCAGAAAAATGGTGCAAACAGTTGTCTTTAGATATTTATGGCAGTTCTCTGGCGGACGGGAGGGTTTCTTGCCAAGGAAAATGCCCATGAAACTTCTAGGTGTGAGCACTTGCATTGGATGGAATCTTCAATTCCAGTTTCCATGTACATCCAAGAGACACATCTGTATCAGAGTTTCAGGGATGAATTGTACACACTTCACCAGAAGGTAAAGTGGTCTTAATGGCATTTCCAGAATGATCTTAATACAAAAACACCCATGTGACTGATAAAAATTAAATCAAGAGCCATTAATTTCCGTCTTTCCTTACAGGAGTCTATCATGCGAAAAATTGTTTTTCCTTCCTTCATCCTGGTAGTCAAAGAGTAACATTTTTTTAAAAAAAGAACACAAATAACTTGTTCCAAAGTAAACAGATTAAACCTTTAATTTGTGTAAATCCCAGAGAAGCCCAGTTCCCACTCCTGCAGACAACTCCCAGCCCTGTGCAGTCGTCTGTCACTATCCTCAGACACAAGCTATTTTCAGGAGTTAGGTCTAAAAATGGAAGCAAACTGCAAAGAATCCTGGGCTGTAAATCGTGGGAAAGAACTACAAATAGAACAGTTTTGTTACCAGAACCTATATACAGTACTTAAAGGTGGAAAATATGTAGTTTGAGGACAATCTTTGAGATGTTGGAGTTCTTGTGAAACATACTGGCTGTAGTTTTCCATACCGAGTCAGACTGCCATATTTAAGCATTTTTTCCAGACTGATTGGGCTACTGACAGTGGCAACTATATACAAAGTTCAGCAGTGAGGATACAGTGCAGTATATTTATAAGAACATAAGAAAGAGGAGCAGAAGTAGGCCATTTGGCCCTTCAAGCCTGCTCTGCCATCCAATAAGATTATGGCCAGTCTTCTATCTCCAGTCCATTGTCCCGCACTCTCCCCATATCCCTTGATTCTCTTAGTGTCCAAAAATCTATCTGTCTCAGTGTTGAATACACTCAACAACTGAATATCCATCATCCTCTGGATGATGAATTAGAGAATTCTCTGAATTAGAGAATTCCAAAGATTCACAACCCTCTGAGTGAAGAAATTTCTCCTCATGAGCAACTCCTTTACCTAAGACTATGACCCCTAGTTCTGGCCAGTGGAAACAGCCTCTCAGCATCTATCCTGTCACACCCTCAAAGAAGTTTATAAGTTTCAATGAGATCATCTCTTATTCTTCTAAACTCCAGAAAATATAGCCCCATTCTCTCAATCCCTCCTCTCATCCCAGGAATCAATTTTGTGGACCTTTGTTGCTTCACTTCTAATGCAAGCGTATCCTTTTTAGGAGACCAAAACTGTATTCAGTACTCCAGGTGTGGTCTCAACAAAACCCTAAAGGCTAAAGATTGGTTTCTAGCCATTTTGTGGGCATGAGATTCGCAATTTGAAATCTGCCGTCATCCATTGAGGTAGGCAGCTTGCAAATTTCATGCTGCGATCTCATTTACCTGATTGTAGCATAGGGCACTGCTGGCCACCTTTGCGAACACCACTGAGCCGAACAGCCCATGCTTACAGCACTTGGTGCAGCCAGCCTTCTCTTCTTAAAGGCAGTCTGTCCCTCTTAAATGGCTGTTATATTGAATTACAGGAGGCAGCTGAATACTATTGCAGTAATTTTAAAGAAGGAAAATTAAACATTCGGGTAGAGAGAGGGTTCAAGGGTCATGGATGCAGCACTGGAGGCCTTATGGTGGAGGTGGACATGAGGAAAGATGCCGTGGTTCCGCGGGGGAGCCAGGGGGCCCTCCAGAGCCACCCTCATAAGGGATTGGAAACAAGTGACCAGTGAGGTCAATTCCCGACTTCTGTCCCCAAGGACATGACAACAATGCCACAAGAAGTCTAATGACCTCACATGGATGGTCAAGGTCAGTGACTGTACCTTCACATGACAGCTCTTATCAATCGCTTCACCAGCCTCTCACACTGCGCACTGCATCACACCCCCATCACTCAGCCATCAGCAGCCCTTGGCACTCAGGACTCACACATAACATCCAGATATTCCACCTCAGCCTCACATACCTACCAATGCTGCCAGTGTTAAATCCACCCCTCACTGCCTTCACATTTCAGTTATTCAGTTATGGCAGATACATCGCCTAAACACAGTGCTACACAATCACTGACATTCTTCCCTCCCTCTTGCAGGAACCAAGATGGCACACAATAGAAGGGAGCAGAGCAGAACTGGCGAGAGACAGTTCTAAACTTTGTGCCCACAGTGGGGCAAATGGCATGTTGGCCTTTATTGCAAGGGGATTGGAGTACAAGAATAAGGAAGTCTTTGCTACAATTGTACGGGGCTTTGGTGAGACCACACCAGGAGTACTGTACACAGTCTTGGTCTCCATATTTAAGGAAGAATCTACTTGCATTAGAGGCAGTACAGCGAAGGTTCACTAGATTAGCTCCTGGGATGAGAGGCTGAGTAAATTGGGTCTATACTGTCTGGGGTCTAGAAGAATAGGAGGTGCTCTCATTGAAACATACAAGATTCTGAAGAGGCTTGACTGAGTAGATGCTGAGAGGTTGTTTCCCCTGGCGAGGGAATCTAGAACATGGTCTCAGGATAAGGGGATGATCATTTAGGACTGAGATGAGGAGAAATTTCTTCACTCAAGGGTTGTGAATCTTTGGAATTCTCTACCCCACAGGATTGTGGATGCTCCATCATTGTTATTTTAATGTAATTTGCCTTCCTAATTGCTTGCTGTATCTTCATGCTAACTTTTTGTATCCCTTGTACGAGTATAGCCAAGTCCCTCTGAACATTAACGTTTAAAAGTTTCATGCCTTTTAAAAATATTCTGCTTTTCTATTCTTACTACTAAAGTGTATAACCTCTCACTCCCCTGCATTATACTCCACCTGCCATCTGTTTGCCCACTCACTTAACCTGTCTATGTCTCTTTCCAATCTCTTTGTGTCCTCATTGAATATATTTAAGGCTGAGATGGACAGAGTTTTGGACTCTCAGGGCATCAAGGGATCAGGGGAACGGGCAGGAAGGTGGAATTGGGGCAGAAGATCAGCCATGATCATATTGAATGGAGCAGTAGGTTCGAGGGGCCGAATGGTCTAATCCTGCTCCTATTTCTTATGTTCTTAGGATAATGTACAAGCTCGGACCCCAGCTATCATACCAATGCCTCTGTGAGGTGGACATTGCATCTCTCCACTAGGCATTTTACAACCATCTGGCCTTAACATTAATTTTAATGACTTTGGCCTTAACCACCACTCAAATTTTATCTCATTCAGATGTTGATGCTGTACACCAAAGCAACAGGGAATGGGAAAGGTTGTGGCCCAATGTTTGGAATGGAGATCCCCTATAGGTACATGGCCAGTGGGCTTCTTCCACTACATGCCTAGGCCACAGGTGCTTTCTCCACTTTTCCAGATTTTTCCTGCTTCCTTCCACCTCTACTATTCTGCTGTAACCATTTATGTATCCTCTGGACACATATTTTCCTCCCCCCTAACTTCTCTAATTATCTTTTCCTTTGCCTTACATCATCACATGTATCATTTAATCATCTCCTGCCCTCTACCCAATCACAGACCTCTCCTTTCTTTTCCTGTACCCTTTTACCCTCTCTGCTCCTTTTTATAAGCCATTCATCTCTAACATCTTCTAATTCTGACAAAAATGTTATTGACCAGAAATGTTAGCGTCACCTTCTCCTCTCCACAGATGCTGCCTGACCTGTTGCATGTTTCCAGCATTTTCTGTTTTCATTTCAGATTTCCAGTGTTTTGCTTGCTGTTTACTACTTTACATGCTCCATCCATCAATATCGGCGACCACACTCTGGAAGTGGTTCAAGAGTTCACCTACCTAGGCTCAACTATCTCCAATAACCTGTCTCTCGATGCAGAAATCAACAAGCGCATGGGACAGGTTCCGCTGCTATGTCCAGACTGGCCAAGAGAGTGTGGGAAAATGGCGCACTGAAACAAAACACAAAAGTCAGAGTGTATCAAACCTGTGTCCTCAGTACCTTGCTGTACGGCAGCGAGGCCTGGATAACGTATGTCAGCCAAGAGCGACGTCTCAATTCATTCCATCTTCGTTGCCTCCGGAGAATCCTTGGCATCAGATGGCAGGACTGTATCTCCAACACAGAAGTCCTCGAGGCGGCCAACATCCCCAGCTTATACACCCTACTGAGCCAGCGGCGCTTGAGATGGCTTGGCCATGTGAGCCGCATGGAAGATGGCAGGATCCCCAAGGACACATTGTACAGCGAGCTCGTCACTGATATCAGCCCCACCGGCCGTCCATGTCTCCGCTTTAAAGACGTCTGCAAACGCGACATGAAGTCCTGTGACATTGATCGCAAGTCGTGGGAGTCAGTTGCCAGTGATCGCAGAGCTGGTGGGCAGCCATAAAGGCGGAGCTAAAGTGTGGCGAGTCGAAGAGACTTAGCAGTTGGCAGGAAAAAAGACAGAAGCGCAAGGGGAGAGCCAACTGTGTAACAGCCTCGACAACCAATTTTATCTGCAGCACCTGTGGAAGAGTCTGTCACTCTAGAATTGGCCTTTATGGCCACTCCAGACGCTGCTTCACAAACCAATGACCACCTCCAGGCACTAACCCATTGTCTCTCGAGACAAGGAGGCCAAAGAAGAAGAAGACTACTTTACAGGAGAATCTCTCTGGATTGGAGCGAGCACAGACCCTGCACCTGTTAGTCTGTATGAATGCTGCCCCCACCAGATCTTCTGTTATCAGGCTCATTCAAATATTTAGGGCAGGACCCCAGCAGTATTTTTTGCTGTGCCCGGGTTGGGGTGGCAGAGGGAGAAGAGCAGGATCATGGCTACAGCACCTGTTACCATGTCGCATGGCCAGAGGAAGACCCTGGCTATTCTGATTTTAAAAAATTAAAATTGGGCCTAGAGCAATCAATCATTCCAAAATTTATTTCAATTGAAAATTGGCTCTTTAACTTTCAATCACTTTCCTCCACCTCCTGAGTAATGCTGTATGCCAGGGAGCACTCGGAATCAGCCTGCAGATGCCAGGTGGTCAATCTACATCTCCAGGCTGGTGCCCATTATTTGCTGCTACTTCCCCATCACACCCCCCCCCCCACCCCTTTCAATGAGTTTCTTCACATTCAGGCATTCCTGACTGTCAGCATTACGATGCTAACGCTGGGAAATACATTTGAATGCACCCACTGAAATTAGGGCAGGTGTATTCAACATCCACTGTCACCTCTGGCAATTGACTTCAGAAGGATCAGCAGAATGACTCCCATCACTATTCCCTCTGCTGACTGTCCTGCTGCTCTCCAAGGTTGGGTAGTACAGCAGGGTGAAAAGTGCCGACCTTATAGTATTCAATGTGAAAGAAAGCCTGTTGCTGATATGAGGGGAAATTTTCTGCTCAAGCCACATCAGCAGTGCAACACTGCATCTCGTGCTGCAGATAGGAGGAGAGGACCTCCTGGTATTTCTCAAGTTGCCGTCATTTAATTAATTAGGCTGATTGTCCCCTGTGCTGGGAGTATGAAAGCCATGTGGGGCCGCAGCATAAAACAGCAACTGCTACCTCTTAAAGGGCTACCTGCACTTCCTGTTGTGCTGAAAGAGTCACTATTTAGCCATTTTGGTTCAGATCTTTCAAGATATCAGAGGAGACTGTAAAGACTTGGGGGGAGTGCTGGCGGGGTAAAGGTCTGCTCTCTTGCCAGTAACGATAGGTGAGCGAAAGGATTACTGCCCTCTTTAGCACAGAAAGCGCACTCCTACATTCCTTAGGAGGCAGCTCTGTGGGTTTCTTAAGTCAAGTCGGCAGAGCAGGTCAATGCGTTCATGATGTCGGCAACCCATGAAGTGAAAAATATTCAATACCTCGAAGTTTTCCAAGGGAAGAATGCACTAAAGTTCTTTCTTTCCAGTCTTGTGGAATAGTATGGTAGCAACAGACACTTTCACCTCCATCACCTGCATACAAACATGGGAGGCTTATTTATCTTTAAAAAAAAGTAACCCTTTGACCTGTCAAGCAACTCACATTCATGCATGACACACCTTTCACATTCCAAGCGAACCTTTCAGTGATTGTGGGTAGGGCCAAAAAAGACTGCCATCAGCAACTATGAGTATGTTGTATTTCCTTGCACTATTATTTTGGGAGGCACAAAAGCTAGTTGCATAGCAAAGGCAGGGCTCAGGAAACAGTCAGCATTCAACAATCTCTTTATGATTGCAGAAAAAGAGCTGACTGAAGGGAGAGATTAATAAAAGGACATCTCAAAGCCCTACACATCCAAAAGTACTTTTGAAGTGCAGTTACTACTGCAAAGTAGGCAAACATAGTAGCCAAATTTGTGCACAGCAAGGTTCCGCAAACAGCAAAGATATAAATTCTAATGATGATTGCTGAGGAATAAATGTTAACTAGAACAACTCAACAACAACTTGCATTTATATAGTGCTTTCATTGTAGTAAGCTGTCTCAAGGTGCTTCATTGTGTTATCAAACAAAATTTGACAACAAGCCACATAATAGATCATAGATCATAAAAAATTTAAAGCAGTGAAGGAGACCAGTCGGCCCATTGTATCTATGACAGCCGAAAAAGAGTTACCCAGCCTAATATCTCTTTCCAGCTCTTGGTCCATAGCCTTGTAAGTAGCTAAAATTCTCCAGTCCTGGCCACATCCTCAAATTTCCTCTGTACCCTCTCTAGTGCGATCACATACTTCCTGCAATGTGGTATGAGATGGTAGGGCAGATGAACAAAAGCTTGGTCAAAGAGGCAAGTTTTAAGGAGCAGTAAAGAAGGAGAGAGAGGTAGCAAGGCTCAGAGGTTTAGCAAGGGAATTCCAGAGCTTAGGGCTTGGGCCACTGAAGGCATGGCCGCCAAAGATGCAGCAAAGCAAATTGGGATATGTAACAGGCTAGAACTGGAGCAACACAGGTACCTCAGATGGTTGTAGAGCTGGAGGAGTTTACAGAGATAGGGAGGAACTCCTTTGTTCTTCAAGTAGTGCTATGGGATCCTTTACACCCACATCAGAAGGCAGATAGAACCTCTGTTTAATTGCTCATCCAAAGGATGACACATCTGTTATGGTCATGTGAGGAGGGGTTGAAGGGCATCACTCTTTTCCCTCTCCTTGTTTGATTACTTACTTGCTATGATCATAATAAGAACCAATCAGGTTTTCATGAGTTTAGCAAAGAAAGAGGTTAACTTTATTGTAATTAAACCAAACCATTAGAAATAATAAACTACGCGCCAACTTTCACTCACACACACGCACACTAAGGGTTTACACACACACAAATCAGTTACAGAGTGGGGAAAGGTGGATTGGTTGAGTTAGAGTTCATAGAAAAAAGGGGTATGCAGTCTGTGGGGTTTGGTGATTTGGCGGCTTCTGGCTGAATTCGGAGGTCCTTAGGCTTTTAATTGAAGAGGTGGATGATTGGTTTGGTGGGTCTCTTGGAGATAGTGATGCGGATTATTTTCCTCCAGCGGAGTTTCTGATTGTAGCCGAAGTATGCAAAGGTGGTCATTCATAAGGCAGAGTTCGAAGCTTATAAGCTGAAATGGAGAGAGAGAGAGAGACTCCCACTTGGGTCTGCACGTGTCAGAGTCCAGAAGCTTCTCCTTGTTGTTGTAGAGAAACACAAGCTTAAAACCACAGATGGTGAGAAGCTTATCACATAACAGTCACCCAGTGATTCAAACATGGTTACAATGTTTCTCTTCTTGCTAAGAAGAACAGGTAGTTCCCTTAAACTTTCAGGGTCTTGGTTCTTGCTGGGATGAGCAGCCATTTCATCTCCACCTCACAGGCTTTGCAATGTTGGATACAGTGTTGCAAATTAGGTGGCCATCCTAAGCTGTCAGCAAAGTCATCCTTCATCTGTTCTCTCTTAAATGTCTTCAAAAAATGTAAATTCAGATCCCCAGTCAGTGGATTAAAAAAATTGTCATTCAGCAAAGCAAGTTGGCGTGACACATCAAACAAGTCCCTCCGTACTGCACTGAAGTATCAATTTATATGCTCAAGTTCTGGATAAGAGCTGCCAAATAGTGATTCCGTTCGTTTTCTTTCCAACTGTTAATTCAATAATTGACTGGTTGAGCAGTTCTTATGTGTCAGATAGCCAATCATAGAATCGTTACAGCACAGAAGAAGGCCATTCAGCCCATTCTGTCTGTGCTGGCTCTCCGAAGGAGCAATTCATGTACTGCCACTCCTCCACCCCCTCCCCACATCCCTGCACATTCCTCCTTTTCAGATATTTAGAATATTTAGAAAATGTAGAAAAATTTACGGCACAGGAAGAGGCTACCTGCCCATCATGTCTGCACCGGACGAAAAATAAGCCACCCATTCTAATCCCATTTTCCAGCACTTGGTCCATATCCATTGAGGTTATGGGACTTTAGGTGCATATCCAGACACCTTTTAAATTACTTGAGGGTTTCTGCCTCTATAATCCTTTCTGGCAGTGAGTTCCAAACCCCTACCACCCTCTGGGTGAAAAAACTTTCCTCATCTCCCCTCTAATCTTTCTACCAATCACTTTAAATCTATGCCCTCTAATCACTGACCTCTCTGCTAAGGGAAATAGGTCCTTCCCATCCACTCGATCCAGGCCCCTCACAAACTTGTACATCTCAATCAAGGCATGGCATCAAGGAGCCCTAGCAAAACTAAGGTCAATGGGAATCAGGGGGAAAACCCTCCGCTGGTTGGAGTCATACCTAGCACAAAGGAAGGTGGTTGTGGTTATTGGAGGTCAATCATCTGAGCTCCAGGACATCACTGCAGGAGTTCCTCAGGGCAGTGTCCTAGACCCAACCATCTTCAGCTGCTTCATCAATGACCTTCCTTCAGTCATAAGGTCAGAAGTGGGGATGTTCGCTGATGATTGCACAAAGTTCTGCACCATCTGTGACTCCTCAGATACTGAAGCAGTCCGTGTAGAAATGCAAAAAGACTTGGATAATATCCAGGGCTGATAAGTGGCAAGTAACATTCGTGCCACACAGGTGCCAGGCAATGACCATCTCCAACAAGAGAGAATCTAACCATCTCCCCTTGACATTCAATGGCATTACCATCGCTGAATCCCCCACTATCAACATCCTAGGGGCTACCATTGACCAGAAACTGAACTGGAGTAGCCATATAAATACCATGGCTACAAGAGCAGGTCAGAAGCTAGGAATCCTGTGGCGAGTAACTCACCTCCTGACTGCCCAAAGCCTGTCCACCATCTACAAGGCACAAGTCAGGAGTGTGATGGAATACTCTCCACTTGCCTGGATGGGTGCAGCTCCAACAACACTCAAGAAGCTCGACACCATCCAGGACAAAGCAGCCCGCTTGATTGGCACCCCATCTACAAACATTCACACCCTCAACCACCAACGCACAGTGGCAGCAGTGTGTACCATCTACAAGATGCATTGCAGCAATGCACCAAGGCTCCTTAGGACAAGGGCAGCAAATACATGGGAACACCACCACCTGCAAGTTCCCCTCCAAGTCACACACCATCCTGACTTGGAACTATATCGTTGTTCCTTCACTGTCACTGGGTCAAAATCCTGGAACTCCCTTCCTAACAGCACTCTGGGTGTACCTACCCCAAATGGACTGCAGCAGTTCAAGAAGGCAGCTCACCGCCACCTTCTCAAGGACAATTAGGGATGGGCAATAAATGCTGGCCTGGCCAGCGATGCCCACATCCCATGAATGAATAAAAAAAAAATCAAATCTGCACTCAACCTCCTCTGTTCCAAGGAAAACAACTTCAGCCTATCTAAAATGAAAGCAAAATACTGCAGATGCAGGAAATCTGAAATAAAAACAAGTATTGCTGGAAATACTCAGCAGGTCTGGCAGCATCTGTTCTCACATTGAACAACTTCTCCTTCAACTCCACTCACTTCCTTCAAGTAAAAGGTGTTGCAATGGGTACCCGCATGGGTCCTAGTTATGCCTGTCTTTTTGTGGGATATGTCGAACATTCCTTGTTCGAGTCCTACTCAGGCCCCCTCCCCCAACTCTTTTTCCGGTACATTGATGACTGTATCGCTGCCGTTTCCTGCTCCCACCCCGAACTGGAAAACTGCATCAACTTTGCTTCTAATTTCCACCCTTCTCTCACCATTACATGGTCCATCTCTGACTCTTCCCTTCCCTTCCTCGACTTCTCTATCTCCATCTCTGGTGATAGGCTGTCTACTAATATCCATTATAAGCCCACCGACTCCCACAGCTACGTCGACTACACTTCTTCACACCCTACCTCCTGTAAGGACTCCATTCCATTCTCCCAGTTTCTCCGTCTTCGACGCATCTGCTCTGATGATGCTACCTTCCATGACAGTGCTTCTGATATGTCTTCCTTTTTCCTCAACCGAGAATCCCCCCCCCACTGTGGTTGACCGGGCCCTCAACCGTGTCTGGCCCATTTCCCGCACCTCTACCTTCACCCCTTCCCCTCCCTCCCAGAACCGCGACAGGGTTCCCCTTGTCCTCACTTTCCACCCCATCAGCCTCCATATCCAAAGGATCATCCTCTGCCATTTCCGCCACCTCCAGTGTGATGCCACTACCAAACGCATCTTCTCCTCCCTTCCCCTGTCAGCATTCCAAAGGGATCGTTCCCTCCGTGACACCCTGGTCCACTCCTCCATTACCCCCACCACCTCATCCCCTTCCCAGGACACCTTCCCCTGCAATCGCAGGAGGTGTAATACCTGCCCATTTACCTCCTCTCTCCTCACTATCCCAGGCCCCAAACACTCCTTTCAGGTGAAGCAGCGATTTACTTGTACTTCTTTCAATGTAGTATACTGTATTCGCTGCTCACAATGTGGTCTCCTCTACACTGGGGAGGCCAAACGCAGACTGGATGATCGCTTTGTGGAACACCTCCGCTCAGTCCGCAAGCAGGACCCTGAGCTTCCCGTTGCTTGCCATTTCAACACTCCCCACTGCTCTCATGCTCACATCTCTGTCCTGGGATTGATGCAGTGGTCCAGTGAACATCAACGCAAGCTCGAGGAACAGCATCTCATTTACCGATTAGGCACAATACAGCCTGCTGGACTGAACATTGAGTTCAATAATTTCAGAGCATGACGGGCCCCCCATTTTACTTTTATTTTTAGTTATTTTTTTCTATTTCCTTTTTAAAAATTTTTTTGTGTTTATTTTATTTTATTTCATCTTAGTTTGTTCAGTTTGCTTACCCACTGTTTTTTTTCATGTTTGTACTTGCGGCTGTTCAATTTTCAGTCTGTTAACACCCTATCTGTACTAATGCTTTGTTTTTCAACACACCATTAACATATTGTTTGCCTTTGCTCCATGACCTTCTGGTCAGTTATTCTGTGACCTTGTCCTATTTACACCTTCTCCTTTGTTATCTCTTGCCCCACCCCTGCTTTATTTGCTTATAGCCTTTTACATTTCTAATATTTGCTCGTTCTGAAGAAGGGTCACTGATCTGAAACGTTAACTCTGCTTCTCTCTCCACAGATGCTGCCAGACCTGCTGAGTATTTCCAGCATTTCTTGATTTTATTTCAGCCTATCTAATCTTTCCTCCTAGCTTCAATTTCCCAGTTCTGGTAAGATCCTCGTAAATCTCCTCTTTACCACCTCTAGTACAATTACATCCTTTCTGTAATGAAATGAGCAGAACTGCATGCAGTACTCAAGTTGTGGCCTAACTAGTGTTCTATATAGCTCCAGCATAACCTCCCTGCTCTTATATTCCACGCCTCGGCTAATAAAGGAAAGTATTCCATATGCCTTCTTCACCACCTTATCGACCTGTCCTGCTACCTTCAGGTATCTGTGGACATGCACTCCAAGGTCCCTCACTTTGTCTACACCTCTCAGTATCATCCCATTTATTGTGTATTCCTTTGGGTTGTTTGACCTCCCCAGTGCATCACCTCACACATCTCTGGGTTAAATTCCATTTGCCACTTTTCTGCCCACCTGACCAGTCCATTGATATCTTCCTGCAGCCTACAGCTTCCCTCCTCACTATCAACCACGTGGCCATTTTTTGTCTGCAAACTTCATGATCATGCTCCCTACATGTAAGTGGAAATCATTAATATCTACCACAAAAAGCAGGGGACCTAGTACTGAGCCCTTCAGAACCCCACTTGAAACAGCCTTCTGGTCTCAAAAACACCTGGAAAACAATTACCCATTGTTTCCTGCCACTGAACCAATTTTGTATCCAGCTTCTACAGTTCCCCAGATCCCATGGGTGGGCTTTTATATTTTTAACCATTCTACCATATGGGACCTTGTCAAAAGCCTTGCTAAAATCTATGTAGACCACATCAACTGCACTACCCTCATCAATCCATCTTGTTACCTTCTCAAAAAATTCAATCAAGTTAGTCAGACACAACCTTCTTTTAACAAATCCATGTTGACTGTCCTTGATTACTCTGTGCTTTTCTAAGTGACAGTTTATCTTGTCTCTCAGAATTGATCCCAATAATTTGCCCACTATCAAGGTTAGACTGACTGGCCTGTAATTATTCGGTCTAACCCTCGCTCCCTTTATAAACAGAGGTACAACGTTAGCAGACTTCCAATTCTCCGGCACCATACCTGCATACGTGAGGATTGGAAAATGATGGTCAGAGCATCCGTTATTTCCTCCCTGGCTTCCTTTAACAGCCCGGGGTACATTTCATCCGGCCCTGGTGATTTATTCACTTTCAAGGATGCTAATCCCCTGAATACTTCCTCTCTCCGTATGTTTATCCCATCCAATATTTCACACTCTTCCTCCTTAACTACAATTTCTTCATTGTCTGCCTCTTTTGTGAAGATAGACACAAAGCATTCATTAAGAACCATATCCACATCTTTCACCTCCACACATAGGTTACCTTTTTGGACTTTTGTGTGCCCTACTCTTTCCTTAGTTATCCTCTTACTCTTAATGTATCAATAAAACATCTTTGCGTTCTCCTTGATTTTAGATGCCAATATTGTTTTGTGCCCTCTCTTTGCTTTCCTAATGTCCTTTTGGATTTCACCCTTCCACTTTCTGTGCTCCTCTCAGCTTTCTGCAGTAGCGAGTTCTTGGTGTCTGACATAAGCTTTCCTTTTCTGCCTTATCTTACCCTGTATGCTCCTTGACATCCAGGGGGCTCTAGATTTGGCCGTCCCACCCTTTTACTTTGTGGAAACATGTTTACTCTGAACCCTCTGAATCTCCCCTTTGAATGTCTCTGCCTGCACTGACACTGATTTACCTGTTTCCAGCCCACTTTTGCTAAATCACTCCTCAGCTTAGCCTCACCCCAATTTAGAACTTTAACTCCTGTTCTATATTTAAGCTTTTCCATAATTATGCTCGCTACTCCCTAAATGTTCTCCCACCGCCACTTTCTACCTGGCCTGCTTCATTTTCTAAAACTAAGTCCAGAACTGCGCCCTCTCTTGTTGGACTTACGAAATACTGGCCAAAAAAGTTCTCCTGAATGCACTTCAAGAATTCTGTTCCCTCCATTCCTTTCACACTAAAATTATCCCAGTAAATATTGGGGTAGTTAAAATCCCTACTATTCCTTCCCTGTTGTTTTTGCACTTCTCAGAGATTTGCCTACATATTTGCTCTTCTATCTCCCTCTGACTTTTGGTGGTCTATAGTATACTCCCAGCAGTGTGACTGCCCCTTTTTTGTTCCTTCACACAATCCATATGGCCTCATTTGATAAACTTTCTAACATAACGAGCTGGATTTTACAGGCCCTCACCGATGTCGGTGGTTGTGGCGGCAAGGCCTGGAAAATGCCTCCGGGAGAGGCCCGCCATGGACCTCGACGCTGGGATGGCCCAGCCCTCTATTGCTGGTGGCGGCGAGGCCTCGTGGCAGCCGCCCCGCCGCTCAGCGATGGGACCAACATTACCATAGTCTTCTTCTTCTTCTTTGGCCTCCTTGTCTCGAGAGACAATGGGTAAGCGCCTGGAGGTGGTCAGTGGTTTGTGGAGCAGCGCCTGGAGTGGCCATAGTCAAAAACTGCTAATCAGTGAACTAATACTTACCGCTCCCGCCGTCTGTTCTGGTGCCATATTGGTGGGGACAGCCAACGCTGCCACGCCTTCAGATCTCCGTTCAGAGATCTGATGTGGGACACTGGTGGGGAGG
This sequence comes from Heterodontus francisci, assembly GCF_036365525.1. Classification (NCBI taxonomy): domain Eukaryota; kingdom Metazoa; phylum Chordata; class Chondrichthyes; order Heterodontiformes; family Heterodontidae; genus Heterodontus; species Heterodontus francisci. The sequence goes on from NC_090393.1 coordinate 53,902,414, forward strand.
GGGGAGCAAGTAATTATTTCACTGCAGGAGAGGGGGGCGAGTGGGGAAAAACTATTCTGATTGGTGGAAGGGATGGTGGGAAGGGGTTGAAGATAAAAGTTCATGAACTTTGGGGGGGGGGAAGGTCTAGTACACAAGGTAAGTATTTTGGGGGGGTGAGAGGGCAAGGAAGAACTAAATGGATATTGGGAGGGGTGGGAGAGGGGATGGAAACATTTCTCTAATTTTTAAAATTAAATCTAAAGTGCATATTTCTTTAAAATTTTTAATTAAATGTAAGGGCTAGAAGCTGTTTAAAAATGGCATTGGTGCCTGTGCAGTGGTGCCAGACGCCATTGCCGGGGTGGCCCGCCCACCCCCTGTACGTCATCGGGGGGGGGGGGGCGGTGGTCCGTCCCGGCCATGTAAATGAGCTGCAACGTTTAATATCACGGTGGCTCCGTGGAGTAAAGCCCGCGTGTGTGCGCCGCCATCTTTGAAGCTGCTTGTCAAATGCAGCCCATCATCCCTCCTCACATCTGTAATTGTTTCTTTGACCAAAATACCACCCCCCTTTTCCTTTTTTATCCCCTTCTCTATCTCGTCTGAAAACCCTGTAACCAGGAACGTTGAGCTGCCATTCCAAACATGGCCTTTTTAAGCCATGTTTCTGTAATAGCTATGATATCATACTGCCACATGTCTATCTATGCCCTCAGCTCATCTGCTTTATTAGCTATACTCCTTGCATTGAAGTATTTACCCTTGAGCACTGCCAAATTCTTATTTTTATTTTCTAACCTTTGTTTCCTCTGCCTTCCAGTCTCATTCACTAATTTTCTGCCTTCCATTTCCAATTTTGTCCCATCTGAATTCACCCTTCAGTTCCCATCCCCCTGCCAAACTAGTTTAAACCCTGCCCAACAGCACTAGCAAACTTCCCCACAAGGATATTTGTCCCGGTCCTGTTGAGGTGCAAACCATCCAGCTTGTACAGGTCCAATCTTCCCCAGAACTGGTCCCAATGCCCCAGGAATCTGAAGCCCTCCCTCCTGCACCATCTCTCCAGCCATGCATTCATCTGCTCTAACTTCCTAGGTCTATGCTCACTAGCGCTTGGCACTGGGAATAATCTAGAGATCATTAGCTCTGAGTTCCTGCTTTTTAATGTCTTTCTTAACTCCTTAAACTCTGCCCACAGGACTTCTTCCCTTTTCCTACCTATGTTGTTGGTACCGATATGAACCACCACCTCTGGCTGTTCACCCTCCTCTAGAATGTTCTGCAGCCGCTCAGTGACAACCATGACCCTGGAACCAGGGAGGCAACATACCATCCTGGATTTATGCCTGCGGCCGCAAAAACATCTGCCTGCTCCCCTAACTGTAGAATCCCCTGTAACTATTGCTCTTCTAGTCTTCCTCGCACCCCCTGTACAGTTGTACCCATGGTGACATGGACTTGGCTCTGGCTGCACCCCCGAGATGAACCATCACCCTTATCATTATTCAGAACTGAATACTGGTTGGAGAATGAGATGCACTCAGGGGACCCCTGCACTACCTGCCTGTTTCTTTTTGACTGTCTGGTGGTCATCCATTCCCTGTCTCCCTGTGTACCCTTAAGCTGCGTGGTGACTACATCTGTAAACGTGCTATCCACGAAGCTCTCATCCTCATGGATGCACCACAGTTATGCCAGCTGCTGTTCAAGTTCTGAAACACGGAGCTCAAGCTTCTGCAACTAGCAACACCTCCGCACAAGTGGTTATCCAGGACGTTGGAAGAGTCCTGGAGTTCCCATTTTGCACAGGACATGCATTCTTGAGGTTGGAGCAGCCCTGCCATTCCATTATTTATTAACTAATAATCTTGTTACTGCAAATAAACCTTACCACAGATAATTAATTACTATTATTAATAAACCTTACCATTACTGATACTCCCCACTAATACTTAGCAAAACCTTATAATTACTAATAAATTATTTGTGTTTTGAAAGATAAATGAGCAAAATACTCACCTATCAATCACTTACCTGTTTCGCTCTGATGTCACATCTTGACTTTTCTTTCTGAGTTGAGGTCTGGCAGCATCCGTGGAGAGAGAAGCAGAGTTAACCTTTCAGGTCAGTGACCCTTCTTCAGAACTCATTTATCTTGCTCAAAACATTGGTTGTTCTATTTTTACGAAATATGTGATTTATTTTTGTCGAAATCTAGTTCTTGAAATTCCATTTTCAGCAGTCCTTCAACGTCAGCTCACGGCCAGTGTATCTTGCTGACCAGCAAATAAAAAAGACTTGCATTTATATAGCACCTTTCGTGACCAACGGACATCCCACACACTTGACAGCCAATGAAGTACTTTTGAAGTATAGTCACTACTATAATGTAGGAAATGCGGCAGCCAATTTGTGCACAGCAAGCTCCCACAAACAGCAATGTGATAATGACCAGATAATCTGTTCTTTTGTGATGTTGGTTGTGGGATAAATGTTGGCCAGGACACCGGGGATAACTCCCCTGCTTTTCTTCAAAATAGCACCATGGGATCTTTTACCTCCACCTGAAAGGGCAGACAGTGTGTCGATTTAACGTCTCATCCAGAAGACAGCATCTCCAACAGTGCAGTACTTCCTCAGTACTGTAGTGTCAGCCTTGATTTTTGTGCTCAAGTCCTTGAGTGGGACTTGAACCCACAACCTTCTAACTTAGAGATAAGAGTGCTACCAACAGCCACAGCCAACAGCAATTGGGACAGTATCAGTTTCCATTGGCTTTCCGCCTACAAATCGATTTCCCCCGCGTATCCTAGTGCAGCTTAATCCTTCACGCTGAAGCCCACTGTACTGAATTAAAATAACTGCAGCCTGATGGTCCTGCAGGCCCCCAGTTTCGAGTTTAAACTTGCAATGCACTAGGAGAAGTTAGAATGAGGATTATAAGGGCTCAGCTGTTGCTAGGATCAGGTAAAACTGGCTGAAGTCAGGAGTTTTGCACCAGCTGAGATTGCTAGCAACAATTTTCTTTGCATGCAGTCCAGACAGCCTTTGATTTGTTTTTGAGTGCTTGTGGGAGTGCGAGAGCAGTGGGTGGTGACTTCGACCCACCACTCTCACATACCTCCCACCCGATCCACTTCACCTAGAATGAGCATTATCGCATTTCTATAGGCCCAGCTTTGTGTGCCATCAAGGCAGAGTAACAGGAGAAGATGCAGAAAAGGAGAGTGAGACATTATTAAACGAAGGTCCATTGCACCAGATATTAGCACTCCATCAGAGCAATGTATTAGAAGAAGGCACTTCACCAACTGCCACTTACTGCATAAGGACCTGCAGCCTTTTTTTTTATTTCCAAAATATACTTTATTCATAAACATCTGTAAAAATTACATTGCCAAACAGTTTCCAAACAGCAACAAAAAATACAAACATTGCAAGGGAGATCAGTTTCCTTCAATACTGTCATGAGTTTCTTCCCAACCCTTCCGTTTCACAATTGTCATGTCAATTACAGTTTTACATTTACAGCAATTGAGAATATTAACGATACAGTTCGAGGGGTTTCCATTGGATCCAGCCCCTCAGTTCAGCTTGGTGGGGGAACCTTACACTGTGGTCTTTCCCCATTGAGCCTTTGCTGCGGCTGCCCCAAGCTTTAGTGCGTCCCTCAGCACGTAGTCCTGGACCTTGGAATGTGCCAGTCTGCAACATTCGGTGGTGGACAACTCTTTGCGCTGGAAGACCAGCAAGTTTCGGGCAGACCAAAGGGCGTCTTTCACCGAATTGATAGTCCTCCAGCAGCAGTTGATGTTTGTCTCGGTGTGCGTCCCTGGGAACAGCCCGTAGAGCACAGACTCCTGTGTTACAGAGCTGCTTGGGATGAACCTTGACAAAAACCACTGCATCTCTTTCCACACCTGCTTTGCAAAGGCACATTCCAGGAGGAGGTGGGCGACCGTCTCTTCCCCACCACAGCCAACGCGGGGGCACTGTGCGGAGGGGGCGAGACTTCGGGTGTGCATGAAGGATCTGACAGGGAGGGCCCTTCTCACCACCAGCCAAGCTACGTCTTGGTGCTTGTTTGAAAGTTCTGGTGATGAGGCATTCCGCCAAATGACTTTGACGGTCTGCTCGGGGAACCATCCGACAGGATCCACCGTTTCCTTTTCCCGTAGGGCCATGAGGACATTCCGTGCAGACCACTGCCAGATGGACCGGTGGTCAAAGGTGTTTCCCCGCAGAAACTGCTCCACGAAGGATAGGTGGTACGGCACCGCCCAACTGCACGGAGCGTTCCGCGGCAATGTGACCAGGCCCATCCTTCGCAACACCGGGGACAGATAGAACCTCAGCACGTAGTGACACTTGGAGTTTGCGTACTGGGGATCTACACACAGCTTGATGCAGCCGCACACGAAAGTGGTCATCAGGATGAGGGCCGCGTTGGGTACATTTTTCCCGCCCTTGTCCAGAGATTTGAACATCGTGTCCCTCCGGACCCGGTCCATTTTACATCCCCAGACGAAGCGGAAAATGGCTCGGGTGACTGCCACGGCGCAGGAGTGGGGTATGGGCCAGACCTGCGCCACGTAGAGCAACAACGTGAGCGCCTCGCACCTGATGACCAGGTTCTTACCCACAATGGAGAGAGATTGCTGCCCCCACATGCCCAACTTTTGTCGTACCTTGGCTACTCGCTCCTCCCATGTTTTGGTGCACGCCCCGGCCCTTCCGAACCATATCCCCAGCACCTTCAGGTAATCTGACCTGACGGTGAAGGGGACAAAGGATCGGTCAGCCCAGTTGCCAAAGAACATGGCCTCGCTCTTGCCGTGGTTAACTTTGGCTCCCGAGGCCAGTTCGAACTGGTCGCAGATGCTCATCAGTCTGCGCACGGACAGCGGATCCGAGCAGAAAACGGCGACGTCATCCATGTACAGGGAGGTTTTGACCTGAGTGCCTCCGCTGCCTGGGATTGTCACCCCTCTTATGCTCGCATCCTTCCTAATAGACTCAGCAAAGGGTTCAATACAGCAAACAAACAAGACTGGGGACAGAGGACAGCCCTGTCTGACTCCAGATTTGATCGGGAAACTTTCAGAATCCCACCCGTTGATTGAGACTGCGCTACTGATGTTTGTGTAGAGCAGTTGGATCCAATTGCAGATTCCCTCCCCAAACCCCATTTTGGAAAGCACGTCCATCATGTAGGTGTGCGATATCCTGTCAAAAGCCTTCTCCTGGTCCAGGCTGATGAAGCAGGTGTCCACCCTCCTGTCCCGTACGTAGGCGATCGTATCCCTGAGTAGCGCGAGACTATCAGAGATCTTCCTGCCGGGTACAGTACAGGTCTGATCGGGGTGAATCACCAGCTCCAGAGCAGACTTGACTCGACTGGCTATGACTTTGGACAGAATCTTGTGCATAAGGCATAAGGACCTGCAGCCACAGTCAATCTGCCCACACTGCTCTATCTGTGGCTATCAATGCAAGAACCACATATTACTTTCATCGCACTGGGTCATTTCATAGTAATATCAACCAGTGCTCAATATGAGCATGTGTTCATCTGTTGACAGACTTTTCAGGACATATGAGGAATTCACCCAGTTTGGCATCGTAGCAAGACAGCAGTGAGATAGGGGCCATCCAGTTTCATGAGTTTTCTGGTTCTCCCAACGTCCAAGTTGCAACAGTTGCATCTATGTTGTTTTGCGAGCTCCTACCATCAACTTCTTCAGCTTCGTTAACAGGAAGGGGGTTAGTGTACAGATTGTGTGTGACAACATGCAAAGGATCTGGCATGTCAACACAAGATTAGCTGAAAGTTATCATCCTTTGTTAGCCAGATTGCCAAATGTAATACTTTGCTTGTCCTGAACAGGTTATTGTACATTTTGTGGCGCTAGTTTGCAGCTTTAAGGGTGGTCGAGTTATCACTCAATGTCAGTACCATTTCCCTCCTCGCAGCATGAGGAACACATTTAGTGGGTTCCTCCCAAGCACTCTCATCTGTTCACTCTCCCCAAGGAAAGTTTGGACATTGCTCTCACTTAAGTTGTGAGCTTCAATCTCACCAGATCCTGCAATGAATGACATTCTTGAAAAGTGGGACAAAAATCATAAAGAAACCATCCAGTGCAGCTACCCGACAGCAAAGTCAGTGGTCCAAATACTTCCCTATTTACACTAACCTGCTGCTGCAATCTTCAGCTAGACATTTAAAAGCACTTCCACTAGCTTGTTACTCTTGCTTTACACTGATTTACGCTGGAATCGCAAATGGCTGTGTAAATGGGCTGACCAATGAAATTCTGGCAGAGTATCAGAAGGTGCACGTCCAGACACATTGGCGCAACTCACCTAGTAGAGTTTCTGGCTTTGCATTTTAGAGAGCTTAATTTAGTTGTTAACTTAGATTTTCACTGACCTGTGGCAAATCTATTCTGAAGTCTGTGCAGCAAACTTGGTCAGGTTGGTTGGAGCTGTTTGAACCCACTGAAAAAGCATTATTCATTTAAACATAGAATGGGTGCAGCCCAGATGAAGACCATTCAGCCCATTGTGTCTGTGCTGGCTCTCTGCAAGAGCAACTCTGCTAGTCCCACTCCCCTGCACTTTCCTCATAACCCAGTGATTTTTTTTTTCTCTTCAGGTACTAATTAATTCCTGTTTGAAGACCATAATTGAGTCTGTCTCCACCTCACTCTCATCAATGCATTTCAGATCCTAAGCACATCTGCGTGAATAAGTTCTTCCTCATGCCACTATTGCTTCTTTTGCCGATCACCTTAAATTGGTGTCCTCTGGTTCTCGATCCTTCCACCAATGGGAACAGTTTCTCCCCTTATTTACACTGTTTGGACCCTCATGATTTTGAACACCTTGAGCAACTCTCCTCTCAATCCTTTATCCTCTAAGGAGAACACCACCAACTTCTCCAATCTATCCATGTATCTGAAGTCTCTCATCCCTGGAACCATTCTCGTAAACCTTTTCTGCACCCTCTCTAAAGCCTTCACATCCTTCCTAAAGTGCTGTGCCCAGAATTGGACATAATACTCCAGTTGAGGCTGAACCAGTGTTTTATAAAGGTTCATCATAACTTCCTTACTTTTGTACTTTTTGCCTCTATTTATAAAGCCCAGGATCCCATATGCCTTTTGAACTAATTTCTCAACCTGCCCTGCCATCTTCAATAATTTGTGTACATATACCCCCAGGTCGCTCTGTTTCTGCACCCTCTTTAGGATCGTAATTTTTATTTTATATTGCCTCGCCTTGTTCTTCCTACCAAAGTGTAGAAATTTAGGCTTCTCTGCATTAAATTTCATCTGCCACATGCCTGCCCATTCCACCAGCCTGTCTATGTCCTCTTGATATCTACCACTCTCCTCCTCACAGTTCACAATACTTCAAAATTTTGCATTATCTGCAAATTTTGAAATTGTGCCCTGTACACACAACTCTAGGTCATTAATATATATGAAGAAAAGTAGTGGTTCTAGTACCGACCCCTGGGGAACCCTACTACATACCTTCCTCCAGTTTGAAAAACAACTGTTCACCACGACTCTTTGTTTCCTGTCACCCAGCCAACTTCATATCCATGTTGCCACTGTCCCTATTCTATGGGCTTCAACTTGGCTGGCACGCCTACGATGTGTCACTGTATCAAATGCCTTTTGGAAGTCCATGTACACCCCTTCAACTGCATTACCCTTGTCAACCCTCTCTGGTACTTCATCAAAAAACAGTCTTGGAAGTTTACCTTGTGGTTATTTACCTCTTGAAAGCGGCTAAAAGGGTTAAATTATGAGGACAGGTTGCAGAGTAGGCTATTATTCCTTTAAATATTATGGGGTGATTTAATTGAGGAGTTTAAGATGATTAAAGGAATTCATAGGGTAGATAAAGAAAAACTATTTTATCCCGTGGAGAAATCCAGAACAAGGGGACATAACCTTAAAATTAGAACTACACCATTCAGGGATTATGTCAGGAAGCACTTATTCACACAAAGTGTATTGGAAACCTGGAACACTCACCCCAAAAAACTGTTCAGGTTAGGTTGGTTGAAAATTTCAGAACTGCGATTGATAGATGTTTGTTAGGCAAGGGTAATGGAACCAAGGTGGATAGATGGAGGTATGCTGCAGGTCAACTATGATCTAATTGAATGGTGAAACAGGTTCAGGAAGGCTGAATGGCCTACTCCTGCTCCTATGAGAAATCAAATAGGTTTGAGAGAATCAAAATCAATGAAACTCTGTGTAAAGGTGCCTCTAAACACCTGGAATTGTCCCATTGCATAGTTTCCAATGGCCTTACTTAAAATATTTTTCCATGGTTATGAAGCCACAGAAATGATGGTTGGCATCCTTCCTAAAAAAATGATAGACATGCTGCAAATAATCCATTTAGGTGGGGTGTCTTCTCTTGGTGCACCTTTGCTGATGGCTGTGTAGGTCAAACCTTGAGAGGGAGGTTTTGCCACAGTGCTACATGCAAAGCTGTCAAGTGACCCTGTGAGTTGTTGTTTTTGATGTTGGTGCCTATTGCCAAGCTGCTTTAGCAAATATTCGACATGGTAGTGCACACCAGGCCACGGGATGTGCTGCCAGTTCCCTCTTTTGCCAGCTAGTGATTCCCAGGTGCGATAGTCAACATTTAGGGCCTTGATGTCACACTCGCAAGCATCCTTGAAGTGGAGCTTTGGGCCCCCTACTGGTCATCTGGCCCCGGCTACCTCATCATACAGAAGGTCCTTGGGTATGCAATCATCTTCCATCCTGTGGAAGTGTCCGATCCACTGAGGCTGTCTCTGTTTGATTAGTGCCAACACACTTAAGACGACTGCTGCATTTATGATTTTGCCCTGCCTGAACATACCTATAATGCGCCGCAGACAGCAAAGAAGGAAATTATTGAGCTTCTTTTCCTGGTAGCTGTAAGTCATCCATGTTTCACAGCCATACAGCAAAGTGTTGAGAACACAGGCCTTATAAACCATCAACTTGGTGCTAAGGGTCAGCTTGGTGTTATCCAAGCATGGTTTGCAAGTCGGCCAAAGGTGGTAGCTGCTTTCCCTATGTGTGTAACAAGCTCTGCATCAAGGGACAGATTGCCTGTCACTGTAGACCCAATGTAGCAGAATTTGCTCACCACTGTCAGTGGAGTGTTATTTAGTTGACGCTTACAGTCAAACAGAACTAGTTACAGGCATGGAAGAGACAGTCCATCAGTCCTTGTAGCTGAGTTTCCATGTGAGCGACTAGCACAGCATTATCAGTGGATGCCACAGAAATATCAAATATAAATTAAAGCAGAAAGTGCTGGAAATACTCAGCAGGTCAGACAGCAGCTGTGGAGTGAGAAGCAGAGTTAACGTTTCGGGTCTGTGACCTTTCATCAGAACCACAGAAATATCATCCTGTTAAATGTTGGTCTGTGATCATTCTTCTGTTCTATACTATTCTATGATTCTATCATCAGGCAGAATCAAATTCCCTCTTCTACCCAGCTTGGCTCAGAGGGGGAGGTGTATTTTACAACTAAATCACAAAGTCTAAGTCTTAAAATTAAACAGACAACATTCTGCCCCAACACAGAGAATCTCTTTCAACATTCAATGTATCGTAACATTTTTCTTTCTAGAACAAACCACATTGTTTCCATATAGACACCTCATTTGTTTACCAAAGGTTGTTTTGCTTCAGTTAAAAATACTTCAGATAAAAAAAATTAGTGAATTATTTTTCAACTGCCATTGAAACATTCATTCAGCAACTCAGTCAAAACAAGCTGAGAGCACAATTAACAAAAAACATCTATTTTACACAACCCAATTTGGCTATAAAATTTGCTGCTGCCTCAAGGCTATTTTCACAGTCATTTGAGATGTTCAGGCTATTGTTGAAGAATGTTTAACATGTCTCATAAATGTAGCTGTTGAATAACCTTCAGTTCATGGATTAGATCATTTGTTAATATTTTGATATTTTTATAAATACTGCATCAAATTCTAACAGATATTAAAAAAACTATGATTCCTATGTGTGTCTTACACTCAATGCTCTCACACATCTCCTAGCAGCAAATAGGAATAAATATTGCCTGGGAACATGTTCTTAAGTATGTGGTGGTGCAAGGGGAAAAGTTCTATCAAAAAGGAATGAACGAGAAGAGGTTTTCTTCACTTAGGTTCTAAGCAATGGGAGTAAATGGAAGGTGTTTGTTCCAATAGAATTCTATACAAAGGAGTACACATTGTTCACAAAAAGAACTGGGAGGAGTTTTCTCCACTTGACATATATTCAATGGGGATAGATTTGAAGAGGTTTAGTTCACTGGAAATGTATTCAGAGAAATTGACTGGGAGGGGAAATGTATTCAGAGAAATTGACTGGGAGGTACTTGGAAATGTATACAATGGAAATAGAGGGAAGAGGTTTGTTCTTGAAATTGCACTTCTTTCCTTCAATCAGGAAAACCACAACATGAGCCCACGTTCATGACAGTTGTTATTGGCTAGATCGAATTGTCGCTGTACCCTTTGTGCTTGTGCCATCTTGTGGTCAACAGTTGACAGCTTCAGTGTGAGCTACCTCTCGTTCTCAAAGAGTTTTAGTGCGTTTATGGCAAAGCAACAAATTACCTCAATCATTTCAAAAGTCTTAATGGGATGGTGTTTCCATTTTAAAGAAACAATGTGATCATATCAACGAAGCCACGTTAAAAGTGCCATACTGTCCGATCTTTTTGAGAGTGTTTTTCAGACTCCATCAATGGTTTTACAAAAATTGCGAGATCAAAATAATACAGCTTTAGTGCCAGACAGATCTGGTAATATAATGATGCCGTGCTGTCTGCAATTGTGTTAATCTGTGGTTAAAGTCCCTTTTATGGTTTGTCGCTTCAGTGAACATCAAGAGCACTGTTTAACTGCTGAAGCGAGAAAGGAAGAGAAGAAACGAGCAGGAAAAGAGGGATGAGAAGGAAGAGAGAGACGAAAAGGAAGAGAGGGGTGAGAAGGAAGAGAGGGCCAAGAAGGAAGAGAAAGAGAGGAAAAAGAAAGAAAGAAAGAAAGGTAAAGAAGTCTTGCAGCAATAGTGTCTTGGTGAGACCGCACCTGGAGTATTGTGTCCAGTTTTGGTCTCCTTATCCAAGGAAGTATATACTTGCCATAGAAGGAGTGCAATGGAGATTCACCAGGGGCGGCGCAGTGGTTAGCACCGCAGCCTCACAGCTCCAGCGACCCGGGTTCAATTCTGGGTACTGCCTGTGTGGAGTTTGCAAGTTCTCCCTGTGTCTGCGTGGGTTTCCTCCGGGTGCTCTGGTTTCCTCCCACATGCCAAAGACTTGTGGGTTGATAGGTAAATTGGCCATTATAAATTGTCCCTAGTATAGGTAGGTGATAGGGATAGGTGGGGATGTGGTAGGAATATGGAATTAGTGTAGGATTAGTATATAAATGGGTGGTTGATGGTCGGCACAGACTCGGTGGGCCGAAGGGCCTGTTTCAGTGCTGTATCTCTAAACTAAACTAAACTAAACTAATCCCTGGGATGGCGGGCGTGTTTTATGAGGAGAGATTGAGGAAACTGGGCCTGTATTCTCTAGAGTTTTGAAGAATTAAAGGTGATCTCATTGAAACTTACAAAATTCTTACAGGGCATGACAGGGTGGATGTAGATAGGATGTTTCCCCTGGCTGGTAAGTCTAGAACCAGGGGACATATTCTCAGAATATAGGCTAGGCCATTTAAGACTGAGATGAGGAGGAATTTCTTCACTCAGAGGGTGGTGAATCTTTGGAATTTTCTACCCCAGAGGGCTGTGGAAGCTTAATCATTGAGCATGTTTGAGACAGAAATTCATAGATATCTGGATACTAATGACATCAAGGGATATGGGGATAGCGCCGGAAAGTGGCGTTGAGGTAGATGATCAGTCATGATCTACCTGAATGGCGCAGCAGGGTCGACAGGCTGAATGGCCTACTCTTGCTCCTATGTTCCTATGAGAGAGCGAGAGAGAGAGAAAAAAATAGAGAGAATAGAAAGAGGAGAAAGACAAAGAGAGAGAAAAGGACAGAGAGAGGGAGAAGGAAAGAAAAAGAGAGATAGAGTGAGTAGGAGAAAGACAAAGAGAGAGGGAAAGAAAACAAGTTTGCTATGGCACCGCTCTTCAGTCATTTCAGATAATGATGACTGGAACAGTAGATTTCATGGGGAATATAGCACAGAGGTGAAACTGCATAGTTTTTATACAACTTGAAATTCTTTCTCCTAAAGTAGCAAAATCACAGAAGTAGTACGAAATGAAGATACACAAGAAGGTAGAAGGTTCAGAGTTGATTTTATTGGGATATTGTAAAGACATTCACTTGAGTAGATACACAGAAACTATTTCCACTTAGGGGGCAATCCAGAACAAGATGGCATAGTTAGACCATTAAGGAGTGAAATCAGGAAGTACTTTACAACATAAAGGATAATGGCAATGTGGAACTCTCTTTCCAAAAAAGGATGTGGATGTTGGGTCAATTGAAATTTTGTGGAATTCACTACTGGAATTAATAATTGAAGCAAAGATCATGTCAACTTTTAGCTGGTTAGATAGGTGGCAGATAGGTGGAAGATTGACAAAGTCAGAGGAATTAAGAGGAGAACCCCCTCTCCCCCCACCCCAGCAGGAACGTGGTTTAGTGAAGCTTGAAGTGGACAATATGCAGACCAATATGTGCTAGATAATCATCAACTCACCCATCTACCATGAACTTACGTTCCAACATTCTCAAGTACACCAGAAAAACTACTAAAGGGATTAAGGGAAAAGGGCAGGCACATGGGATTAGAGTTACAGCTGGTATGGATAATAAAAACCAACGTGGACTGGTTCAGCCACACAACTTGTTTCCATACTGTAATTTCTATGCAAGTGTGCACTGGATGCAGGATTTGTGCATATGGACATATGACTTAACATCAAAATAGGTTACATTTTGAACCAAGTTGAGTGAGGTTCACTCCAAATGAGTGAGAATTAACACAATAACACAAGAACACAAGAAATAGAAGCAGATATAGACCACATGGCCCATTGAGCCTGCTTCGCCATTCAATACGATCATGGCTGATCCTGGGGTTCAATTCTACTTTCCTGCCCACTCCCCATATCCCTTGATTCCTTGCGAGACCAAAAATCTGTCTCTCCCAACCTTAACTGTATTCAATGATGGAGCATCCACAACGCTCTGGGGTAGAGAATTCTAAAGATTCACAACCCTTTGAATGTAGTAATTTCTCCTCATCTCAGTCCTGAATGATTGGCCCCATATCCTGAGACTGGCTCCCTTGTGTTCTGGATTCCCCGACCAGCAAAAAAATCTTTCAGCTTCTACCTTATCAAGCCCTTTCAGAATCTTGTATGTCTCAATTAGATCACCTCTCATTCTTCTAAACTCCAGAAAATATAGGCCCAATTTACTCAGCCTCTCACTGTAGGACAACCCCTTCATCCCAGGGACCAATTTAGTAAATTTTCGTTGCACCGCCACCAGTGCAAGTATATCCATTCTGAAATGTGGAGACCAAAACTGTACACAGTATTCCAGGTGCGGTCTCACCAAAGCCCTTTACAATTTTAGTAAGACTTCTCTATTCCCTTGCAATAAAGGCCAACATGCCATTTGTCTTCCCATGCTGCACCTGCATGTTAACTTTGTACATTCCTTGTACGAGTACCCCCAAGTCTCTCTGAACAGCAACACTTAGCAGTTTCACACCCTTTAAAAATATTCTGCTTTTCTATTTTTATGACCAAAGTGAACAGCTTCACACTTCCCTACATTATACTCCATTTGCCATCTTGTTGCCAACTCACTTAACCTGTCTATTTTTCTTTGCAGCCTCTCTATGTCCTCCCCACAGCTTACCTTTCCGCCGAGCTTTGTATCATCAGCAAACTTAGATACATTACTCTCTGTCTCTTCATCCAAGTCATTAATATAGAATGTAAATAGCTGAGGCCCCAGCACTGGGTATGTAAAAGGTGGCAAGGAAAACATGCATCAAGAATGCTTGGAAAAGGTTAAGTAATTGTGAAACTTTAAAACAAAAACTGGATAAATATCTGGTTAGCAATGCTGTTATAAAAAGATGGCATGTTTGTGTGTAACATGATTGTTCCTTAAGTGCCAAGACTTTTGGAAATGTCACTACAAAATAGATTTTGATGAAGATAGCCCACTTAATCTTGTCTTTCCAGAATGCGAACCACATCACCTTCCCAATGCTCCAACTTACTTTTTTTCTTAGATGAGTACAGCACCTCAACCTTCCTTCCTGGCAATCAATTCCCATTATTGTTTACACATCTGAGCAAGGAAATATTTCCTAACAACCATCCTAAAGTTGCTCTGAACTGTGCATTCTTGCCTTGATGTATCGTAAAGTAATGCTCTAGGCTTATTTTCTCAATTTTGTTAAGCATCTTAAGTGTCAGCCATGGCTCAGTGGCTAACATTCTTGCCTCTGCAGGTGGGATGTCAAATTGGCAAAAAAAAATGCCAGTGTGTCAGAAACCCAACATGACCCCACTCATTTCTGCCTGTGGGGATGGTGTCTCTGTTATTTGAATATGGTAACAGACAATTAATTGAAAATTTAGCCCAGCATTCTGGTTTTAACAGCCAGCGCACAGGTTTCCTGAGCTGTGAGAAATTCACCAGGGTCAACAAGGTGGGAGCACAGCAGGGATTGATGGCTCTGTAAAATTGACAGGCTGGAAAGCCTTTAAATACTGAAAAAGCACTGCTGCTTCCTTGCCTTGGTGAAAAGGATTTTGCTCAAGGAAGCAGTGCTCTCAAGGCTTAACAGTTCTGCTATCTTGGACTTTAATTACCTTGATCTGCACTTCCCTGTTGTCAGCCTTCACTGCAGCATGGGAGCAGCTTATACAGTTCTACCTTGGACCTCTGTGAGGAACAAAAAGAGCAGCACCAGCAACACCAACAGCACAAGGAGCAATACAACAGCAGCAGCTACCTTCTCTTCAGCCACCTGCAGCTCCACAGGGAAAAGGGGATGGGTATAATGGGCGGGATTTTCAATCCAGGGTCAGGAACCCAACCCCATTCCGCATCTGCGTTGCTGATGTGACACTATTTTAATATGCAAAGCCCCTAATTGGGGCAGAGGCGAGTTCAGTTTCCAACTAGTGGTGCTAAGCACTGCCTGGAGGTGGGAAATGGCTCAGGAGTGCAATGCTCAAAGGCAGTTATAACTGGGCTTGCCATTGCTGTGCAGATTGGAGCAGGCAGGAGAGCAGAGGGCCAGCAGCCTCATGGTGCATACAAGTGGCCAAATGGTTAATCATAAGGTACTTGACCCGCTCTGCTGAAATGAAGGCAACTTGTGCCACCACTTGAGCACCTCAGTTTCAATAAGCTATTTTTCACCACTTCAATTTAGCAGCAACGTCACAGTATGGCTCCCTGCAGTGCTCCCAAAAGGTGTGCACTAATGTGCCCCAGTCTGTTCACTTTTCCCATTCGGCGCATTGAAAGTTTTCCTCTGGATCTCACCAGCCTGTTAACAATCTCTTTAATGAGCTTAATGGGCTGCTAATTGGAGGCGAGCTAGTTGCCAGCTCCCCCACCCTTGCTTTGAAAATTGCAGTGCATTCCAGACGAGGCGTAAGACTGACACGCCATCCAGGAGCACTATTTTAAAATTGTGCCTGCACTCGACCTCACCCCCATGGGCATTTGAAAATCAAGCCCAGAGTATCATAGAAACTTACAGCAATAAAGGAGGCCATTCGGCCCATTGAGATGGCACCGGCCGACAAGGAGCCACTCAGTCTAGTTCCAGATCCTCACCACCCTCTGGGTGAAAAGATTTCACCTCAAATCCCATCTAAACCTACCTCTTACCCTAAATCTATGGACCCCTCAACCAAGGGGAATAGGGCCTTCCTATTGACTCTATCTAAACCCCTCATAATTTTATTAACTTCAATTAAGTTTTACATAGAAACATAGAAAATAGGAGCAGGAGTAGGCCATTCAGCCCTTCGAGCCTGCTCCACCATTCATTATGATCATGGCTGATCATCCAGCTCAGTAACCTGTTCCCGCTTTCGTCCCATACCCTTTGATCCCTTTAGACCCAAGAGCTATTTCTAACTCCTTCTTGAAAACATACAATGTTTTGGCCACAAATGCTTTCTGTGGTAGCGAATTCCACAGGCTCACCACTTGTTGGGTGAAGAAATTTCTCCTCATCTCAGTCCTGAAAGGTTTACCCCGTATCATTAGACTATGGCCCCTGGGTCTGGACTCCCCCACCATCGGGAACATCCTTCCTGTATCAACCCTGTCAAGTTCTGTTAGAATTTTGTAGGTTTCTATGAGATCCCCCCTCATTCTTCTGAACTCCAGCGAATATAATCCTAACTGACTCAATCTCTCCTCATACATCAATCCCACCATCCCAGGAATCAGTCTGGTAAACCTTCGATGCACTCCCTCTATAGCAAGAACATCCTTCCTCAGATAAGGAGACCAAAACTGCACACAGTATTCCAGGTGTGGCCTCACCAAGGCCCTGTATAATTGCAGCAAGACATCCCTGCTCTTGTACTCTAATCCTCTCGCTATGAAGGCCAACATACCATTTGCCTTTTTCACCGCCTGTTGGACCTGCATGCTTACCTTCAGCGACTGGTGTATGAGAACACCCAGGTCTCGTTGCATATTCCCCTCTCTCAGTTTATAGCCGTTCAGATAATAATCTGCCTTCCTGTTTTTGCTACCAAAGTGGATAACCTCACATTTATCCACATTATACTGCATCTGCCATGCATTTGCCCACTCACTCAACTTGTCCAAATCACCCTGAAGCCTCGCTGCATCCTCCTCACAACTCACCCTCCCACCCAGTTTTGTGTCATCTGCAAATTTGGAGATATTACATTTAGTTCCCTCATCTAAATCATTAATATATATTGTGAATAGCTGGGGTCCTAGCACCGATCCCTGCGGTACCCCACTAGTCACTGTCTGCCATTCAGAAAAAGACGCATTTATCCCTTCTTTTTGTTTCCTGTCTGCCAACCAATTTTCTATCCATCGCGTGACTGTGACGTGACCTTCCCTTAACAAATCCGTGCTCACTGTCTTTGATTAATCCATGTCTTTCTAGATGAAGATTTATCCTGTCCCTCAAAACATTTTCCAATAATTTTCCCACCACCGATGTTAGGCTGACTGGCCTGAAAGGGTCTATCCCTTATTCCCTTTTTAAACAATGGTACAACATTAACTGTTCTCCAGTCCTCTGGCACCTCACCTATAGCCAGAGAGGATTGAAAAATGACAGTCAGAGTCTACGCTATTTCTTCCCTTTCTTCCCTTAACAGCCTTGAATACATTTCATCCGGGCCTGGGGATTTATCCACTTTCAAAGATGTTAAACCCCTTAATACTTCCTCTCACACTACATCAATTTAATCTAATAGTTTACACTCGCCTTTGATTGCAATGTCTGTATCGTCCCTCTCTTTTGTGAAAACCCCCTCCTTTTTATCCCCTCTTTATCTCATCTGAAAACCCTGTAACCAGGAATGCTGAGCTGCCTTTCCTGCACTCCTTTCAACCATGTCCCAGTACTAGCTATAAGATCATACTCCCACATGTCAGTCTGTGCTCTCGGCTCATCTGCCTTATTCTGTAGACTTCTTGCATTGAAATAAAGAACATTTAGCACTGCCAAACTCCTTGTCTATTTTCTATTCTTTGCTTCCTCTGCATCCAAACATGCTTACTAATTTTCTGCCTTCCATTTCCACTTCTCCTTTCTCCCTTCTGAATTTACTCTCAAGTTCCCAATCCCCTGCCTAGTGAGTTTAAACCCTCCTCAACAGCACTAGCAAAACCCCCTGAGAGGATATTGGTCCCAGCGTTGTTGAGGTGCAACCCATCTGGCTTGTACAGGTCCTATCTCCCCCAGAAGCAGTCCCAATGCTCCAGGAATCTAAAGCTCTCCCTCTTAGAGCATCTCTCCACCCACGTATTCATCAGCTTTACCTTCCTATTTCTGTACTCACTAGCATGTGGCACCAGGAGTAATCTGGAGATTACTTTGAGGTCCTGCTTTTCAATCTCTCTCCTAGTTCCATCCTCTTTTTGCCTATGTCATTGTTTCTGATATGGACCACAACCTCTGGCTGTTCACTCTGTACCCATTCAGTGAGGTCCTTGACCCTGGCACCAGAGCAGCAACATGCCAACCTGGAGTCAGGTCTGTGCCCACAGAAGCCTCACTATCAAATCCCCTCCCACTATTGCTTTTCCACTCTTCTTCCTCTCCCACTGCACAACTGAGCCACTCATGGTGCTGTGGATTTGGCTCTGCCTGCACTCCCCAGAGGAATTATCACTCTCACCAGTATTCAGAGCTGAATACTAGTTGGAAAACAAGATGCACTCTGGGGAGTCCTGCATTCCCTGCTTGGACTTCCTTGACTGCCTGGTCGTTTATCCATTCGCTCTGTGCCTGCACTCTCTTAAGCTGGGGGATAACCACATCCAGCAATGTGCTATCCATAAAACTCTCAACCTCATGGATGCACCATAGTGACTCCAGCTGCTGCTCAAGGTCCAAAATCCAGAGCTTGAGCTGCTCTTGCCAGTGACACTTCCTGCACATGTGGTTGTCCAGGCCACGAGAAGCATCCAGGATTTCCCACATTGCACAGGATGTGCATTCCACGGGACTGAGGTGCCATGGTGCCATGCCATGCCTTTACTTTCTAGACTATTAACTAGAAACACTTAACGGCTACTCACTAATTGGTTCCTTCCCTGGTTGTGATGCCACAATAGCTGTTTTACAGATGTTGCTTTTGTTGTTGGTGATTTTGCAGGAGGCTCTCTCTCTCTCCTCCTTTAACTCCTCGGTTGCTGCACTCAGTCTCCAGCCAGGTCCGCCACTGCCACTACTGCCGGTGAGTCCCAGAGCTCCAGATCAAAGGAGATGATGAAACCCAGCACTGGATATACAGGCAGAGGATCAGCTTTCTTGACATGACTGAGCAGCAGTCACTCAGAAGGGTCAGGCTTTCTCGGCAGGTTGTTGCTGATATTTGCAGCATCCTGGAACAAAACGTTCTTCCAAGTGGATCAGGTGGGCATGCATTGCCAGTGGCCATCAAGGTCACCATAGCCTTGAATTTCTTTGCCTCCGGCTCCTTCCAGGGATCTGCTGGTGACATTTGCAGGATTCCACAACCTGCTGCACATAAGTGCATTGCCCAGGTGAACGATGCCATGTTTGCAGGGTTGCCAATTACGTCCACTTTGCTACTGATGAGGCCAGGTGAATGAGAGGGCTCCTGTATTTGCTGGATTGCCACTGGTACAGGAAATCATAGACTGCACATATGGCAATCAAGGTTCCTCAGATCATGCAGCTTTATTTGTCAATCGAACAGGATTCCATTCCATTAATATTCAGCTGATATGTGACCACCGGATGGTTTTCATGGATGTCTGTGCAAGATATGCTGGACGCTGCCATGATACCTTCATAATGCACCAGGCACATCTCCCACAGGTCTTCATACCTCCAAACAGCGTGAGTGGGTGTCTCCTTGGAGATAAGGGATACCTTTTAAGGATGTGGCTGATGACACCACTGATACAAAGGAAAGATACAACTGAAGCCACGTGAGCACATGACTGGTCATAGAGCAAGCCATTCGCTTGCTGAAGATGCAATTCAGGTGCTTGGACAGATCTGGGGGCATCCTTCAGTATGTACCAGCAAGGGCTTCCACGATGGTGGTGATCTACTGTGCCTTACACAACTTTACTCTGAGAGGACTGGGTCTGCAGGAGGAGGAAGATGATAACTGCTCTGCATCTTCGGAGGAGGAGCAGCAGGAGATATAGTCTGAGGGGGAGCCTGATGTGTCGAGGGCACCTGTAGCCACTTAAATAGCTGCCAAAGAAGTCTCTGACAGCCTTATCCAGGCATGATTCAGATAACTTGAGTGTGTGAAGCCTCATGGCACAACAACGCTGAACCCTCTGCCCACCCGCACACCCCAAACACAAATCATTCCCCACAGGCAATACTCCTTCCATCTCATTCACACCCTTTGCTCGTCTTCCACTTTGACCACACGATTCTCCTCAAGGCTAATGTCCAATTGGAAGGGTGGAGGCAACAATGGAAATATTGGACAATGGAGACTTGAAATAAAGTTCATGATTCAGTAAAATTTTCAAATACATTGAGACAGTGACATTGTTATAAACACCCAAGCGAACTTCCTTGTGCTACTAAAATGTCTTCCTCTTCTGTTTCCTATTACTCCTACGCGGTTCTACCCATGTGATTTCAGCAGAGGTAGAGGCAGGCTGCTCGATCACTAGGTTTCAGAGCCGAGATCCTTGTGGCAGATGTTCTCTGAATTTTGGCACGCATGAGGGCCCTGCCAAACACTGCCCACATGCACCTGTACAGAGGTAAACTTGGTCATCGGGACAGGTGGCAGCATATGGGGCTCTGACTGAGGGAGAGGGCAAGAGATGAGAAGTAGGACGGCTTTGAGCAGAGTCCTCACTTCCTTGTCCCCTTTCTCCATCTTCTCTCTCATGGTCCACCTGATAGACAAGCTGGAGACGCTTTGCTGCACTTCAATGAAGTGCTGAACGGCCAAGGCAAGGCTCTCCTCCATCTTATTTAAAGTGGCAGACTGACTGGACAGGCCATTGGTCTGGGCCAGCATGCACTCGGTTGTCTGACGTGTCCGATGCTCCACGCTGGTGGCCACTATTTCCTTGGAGGTGGACATCAGCGCAAAGGCCGGAGACAGGAATGGAGGCAGTGGGGGATAGGGGGATAAAACCAGAAGTCTGATGCTGTGACGTCTCATCCCGACTTTATTGATGGCGGCTGCTGCCTTCAGTGATCTATGGACAAGCACCCCAAGGTCTCTCTGTACTCCCTAGGGTTCTACCATCCATTGCATATTCCATTGCTTTGTTAGACCTCCCAATGTGCATCACCTCACACTTCTCAGGATTAAACTCCATTTGCCACTGCTCTGTTTCTTACTTCAATTGAATAGAGTTGTCAGATTTTAGCCAAGTTGCTGGAAAGGTTCCATAGAAAGTAGTGCTATTCATCTTGGAGAACAATAGATCAAACTAGTCTTTCTCACCTACTAAATCCTGTTTCCCAATAATCAAGGGAATGGTAGCATAGTGGTACTTTGCTGATGATCAAGAGGAGACTGATGGGCGGTAATTGGCCAGATTGGATTTGTCCTGCTTTTTATGGACAGGACATACCTGGCCAATTTTTCACATTGTTGTGTCGATGCCAGATGTACTGGAACAAGCTTGACTAGTAGCACAGCAAATTCTGGAGTACAAGCCTTCAGTTGTCAGGGCCTATAGGCTTTTCTGTATCCAGTGCCTTCAGCCTTTTCTTGACATCGTGTGGAGTGAATTGAATTGGCTGAAGACTGGCATCTGTGGTATAGGGGACCTCAGGAGGAGGCTGAGATAAATCATCCACTTGACACTTCTCGCTGAAGAGGGTTGCAAATGATTCAGCTGTTTCTCTTGCACTGACGTGCTGGACTCCACCATCAATGAGGATGGGGATTGTTGTGATAGTGGAAGTAAGTGAAGTTATTTGGACACATGTTTATGCATATGTACATGCAATGACTGAAGTGATAACATAGAAACATAGAAAATAGGAGCAGGAGTAGGCCATTCGGCCCTGCAATGCCATTCAAAAAAAGATCATGGCTGATCGTTTAATTCAGTACCCTGTTCCTGCTTTCTCCCCATATCCCTTGATCCCTTTGGCATTAAGTGTTGTAATTCATGCACACGTTCTTTAAATATTATCCATTATCTATCCACTTTTAGTAAAGTTCCCCAATCTATCATAGCCAACTAGCACTTCATACCTTCATAGGTTCCTTTATTTAGATTCAGGACCTTCGTTTTGGATTCAACTACTTCACTCTCCATCTTAATGAAGAATTCTATCATGTTATGGTCGCTCCTCCCCAAGGGACCCTGCACAACAAGATTGTTATTTAATCCTTTCTCATTGCACAATACCCAGTCTAGGATAGCCTGTTCTCTAGTTGGTTCCTCAACGTATTGGTCTCAAAAACCATCACGTACGCACTCCAGGAAATCCTCCTCCACAGTATTATTGCTAATTTGTTTTGACCAGTCTATATGTAGATTAAAATCACCCATGATTGCAGTTGTACCCTTATTGCATATATCTCTAATTTCCTATTTAATACCATCCCTTATATGTCCACTACAGTTTGGAGGCCTATTGACAACTCCCACCAACGTTTTCTGCCCCTTGGTTTTTCTTAGCTCCACCCATACAGATTCCACATCATGATTCTCCGAGCCAATGTCCTTCCTCACTATTGCATTGATTTCCTCCTTTACTAACAATGCTACCCCTCCTCCTTTCCCTTTTTGCCTGACCTTCCTAAATATTGAATACCCCTGGATGTTCAGTTCCCATCCCTGGTCACCTTGCAGCCATGTCTCTGTAATCACTACTATATCATAACCGTTTATATCTATTTGCGCTGTTAATTCATCTACCTTATTGCGAATGCTCCACGCATTAAGACACAATGTCTTTAGATTGTCTTTTTAACATTGTTAGTCTTCTTAGCTTTATAGCTTTATTTTGCATCATGGCCCCATTTATTTCTTGCCCTTGTTTTCTCTGCCTTCCACTTTTACTTCTTACCTTTCCGTCTTTCATTTCTATCCTTGTTTCCCTCTCCTCTGTCTCCCTGCTCAGATTCCCATCCCCCTGCCATTCTAGTTTAAACCCTCCCTGACAGTACTAGCAAACACCCCCCTCAGGAAATTGGTCCCGGTCCTGCCCAGATGCAACCCTTCCAGCTTGTACTGGTCCCACCTTCCCCAGAACCGGTCCCAATGTCCCAGGAATCTGAATCCCTCCCCCCTACACCACTTCTCCAGTCATATATTCATCTGATATATCCTGCTGTTCCTGCTCTCGTTAACACGTGGCACTGGTACTTTTAAATTTTTGTCCTAACTCCCTATATTCAGCTTGTAGGAGCTCATCCCTTTTTTTACCTATGTCGTTGGTACCGATATGTACCACGACAACTGGCTGCTTGCCCTCCCCCTTCAGAATGCCCTGCAGCCACTCAGAGACATCCTTGACCCGAGCACCAGGGAGGCAACATACCATCCTGGAGTCTCTTTTGCGGCCACAGAAACGCCTGTCTGTTCCCCTTACAATTGAATCCCCTATCACTATAGCCCTGCCACTCTTCTTCTTCCCCTCCTGTGCCGCAGAGCCAATCATGGTGCCATGAACTTGGATCTTGCTGCTTTCCACTGAGCCATCACCCCCAACAATATCCAAAGCGGTATATCTGTTAGAGAGGGGGATGGCCACAGGGGACTCCTGCACTACCTGACTTCCTCTACGCTGGCTGGTGGTCACCCATTCCCTTTCTGCCTTTGCTGCATTTGCCTGCTGTGTGACCACCTCGCTAAACATGCTAGCCACGATGATCTCTGCATCACGGATGCTCCACAGTGAATCCACCTGCAGCTCCAGCTCTGTAATGCGATGGATACACTTCCTGCACACATGGTCATCAGGGACACTGGAAGCGTCCCTGATTTCCCACATAGCGCAGGAAGAGCATATCATGGGTGCGAGCTCTCCTGCCATGACTTACCTTTAGATTACTTAGTTACTCCCTTTAATTAAAAAGTACTAATTACGCTAGGGGCCTTGTCCTACTTCAAACACTACCCACTACAATCTGAAGTCCTGAATAGATTACACTAATATCTATATCTCTTTGCAGCCTCTCTGTGTCCTTCCCACAGCTTACCTTTCCACCTACCTTTGTATCATCAGCAAACTTAGACACATTACTCTCTGTCTCTTCATCTAAATCATGAATATAGATTGTAAATAGCTGAGACCTCAGCACTGATCCTTGCGGCATTCCAGTATTCATTGCCTGCCAACTTAAAATGCCTTGTTTTTGCTCACTCGTTCTTCCTGTCTGTTAACCAATCTCTATCCATGCTATTACCCCCAACTCCATGAGCCCTTATCTTGCCTACTAAACTTTTTGTGGCACTTAATCGAATGCCTTTTGGAAATCCAGGTACACTATATCTACTGGTTCCCCTTTATCTGCCCGACTAGTTACATCCTCAAAAAGCTCTAATAAATTTGTTAAACAGGATTTCCCTTTAGTAAAACCATGTTGACTTGTTCTAATCATGCAGTGCTTTTCTCAGTGCATTGTTAAGACTTCCTTAATAATAGATTTCAGCATTTTCCCAATGTCTAATGTAAGGCTAAATGGCCTGTAACTCCCTGCTTTCTCTCTCCCTCCTTTCTTGAAAAGCAATGTAACATTTGCCAACTTCCGATCTGATGGGACCGTTCCCAAATCTAAGGCATTTTATAAAATCATAGCTAGCCCATCAACTATCTCTGCAGCTACATCTTTTAAAACCATAGTTGTAGGCCATCAGGTTCTGAATTTGTCCAATTTTAGTCCCTTACGTTTCTCATACTTTTTTCTCTGCTAATATTAATTTCCTTAATTTCCTCACTCTTTTTAGCCCCTAGGTTACCATCTATTTCTGGTATGAAACTTGTGTCTTCTACTATGAAGACAGACACAAAATATTTGTTTGCCTCTGCCATTTCCTCATTCCCCATTATAATTTCTCCTGTCTCTGCTTCTAAGGGACCAGCATTTACTTTAGCTACTCTCTTCTTTTTTATATACCTATAAAAGCTATTGCAATGTATTTTTATATTACTGGCTAATTTACTCTCGTTCTATTTTTTTCATTTTTTATCAACTTTTTGGTAGCCCTTTGCTGGTTTCTAAAGCACTCCCAATCCTCAGATTTGCTATGCTTTTTTGCAACGTTGTAAGCCATTTCTTTCAATCTAATGCTATCCTTAACTTCATGAATAAGCCACAGATGGGTCTTTCTTGTTGAGTTTTTGTTTTTTAATAGAATGTATTTTTGTTGAACATTTTGAATTGTTTCTTTAAAGGTTTCCCACTGTTCATTTACTGCCATACCTTTTGGTCTATTTACCCAATTTACCTTGGGCAGTTCTCCCCTCATACCTACATAATTGGCTTTGTTTAAGTTTAAGATTCTTGTTTGTGATTAGAGTATGACACGGAACACAAAAGTCCGAGTGTATCAGGCCTGTGTCCTCAGTACCTTGCTCTACGGCAGCGAGGCCTGGACAACGTATGCCAGCCAAGAGCGACGTCTCAATTCATTCCATCTTCGCTGCCTTCGGAGAATACTTGGCATCAGGTGGCAGGACTATATCTCCAACACAGAAGTCCTTGAAGCGGCCAACACCCCCAGCTTATACACACTACTGAGTCAGCGGCGCTTGAGATGGCTTGGCCATGTGAGCCGCATGGAAGATGGCAGGATCCCCAAAGACACATTGTACAGCGAGCTCGCCACTGGTATCAGACCCACCGGCCGTCCATGTCTCCGTTATAAAGACGTCTGCAAACGCGACATGAAATCGTGTGACATTGATCACAAGTCCTGGGAGTCAGTTGCCAGCATTCGCCAGAGCTGGCGGGCAGCCATAAAGACAGGGCTAAATTGTGGCGAGTCGAAGAGACTTAGTAGTTGGCAGGAAAAAAGACAGAGGCGCAAGGGGAGAGCCAACTGTGCAACAGCCCCAACAAACAAATTTCTCTGCAGCACCTGTGGAAGAGCCTGTCACTCCAGAATTGGCCTTTATAGCCACTCCAGGCGCTGCTTCACAAACCACTGACCACCTCCAGGCGCGTATCCATTGTCTCTCGAGATAAGGAGGCCCTAAAGAAAGAGTATGTCACTTTCAAACTTAACATGGAATTCAATGGTTATGATCACTATTTCCCAGTGGATACTTTACTATGACATTACTAATTAATCCTGCTTCGTTAACACAATACTAGATCTAAGATAGCTTTATCCCTAGTCAGTTCCACAATGTATTGCTCCAAGAAACTGTCCCAAAAACATTCTACAAACTCATCTTCTGGACCACTCTTGCCAATTTCATTGTCCCAGTCTATATGAAGATTAAAGTCCCTCACAATTATTGCATTGCCTTTATTACAAGCTTCAATAATTTCTTGTTTAATGCTCTGTCCATTGGTATAACTACTGTCAAGGGGCCGATAAACTACTCCCACCAGTGTTTTCTGATTCTTGGTATTTCTAATTTCCCCCCATACTGATCCTGCTTCACGACCTTCTGAGGCCAAATCTTTTCTCACTGATATCCTTATGTCATCCTTTATCAAGGCTACCCCTTCTTCTTTGCCATTCTGTCTGTCTATCCGAAATATTGTGTATCATGGAATATTTATTTCCCAACCTTGATCACCTTGTAATAATGTCTCTGTAATGGCGATTAGATTTAAATCATTTACTATTTGTGCCACTCGTTCATTTATCTTATTGCAGATGCTTTGCGCATTCAGATAAAGAACCTTTACTTTTTTACTTCTATTCCCTGCAATGACCTTATTCGCTGATGTACAATTTTTGTTAAACTCTCTGTCCCATTCTGCTTGTCTTTACTCACAATCCAATACTGTTCCGATGCCTCAACCTTTCTCTTTGGATTTCTAAATCTCCCTTCACCTGAATGTTACCTGTTAGTTCACGACCTCTAGCCTTATTGGCTGGCGCAGTCTTTAGTTTGTATGTCTGTCCTTTCCTGCCACACTCTGATTATCGTTACTCTTATTGCTATCTTTCTGTCTTGGCTTCTCCTCTCTCTTTAAGTTATCACATCTTCCCTCACTTGATCCCTCGCCCCCACTATTTAGTTTAAAGCCCTCTCTACTGCTCTAGTTATACAACTTGCCAGAACACTGGTCCCAGCATGGTTCAGGTGAAGACCATCCCAACGGTACAGCTCCCATTTTCCCCAGTACTGGTGCCAGTGCCCCATAAAGCAAAACCCACTTCTTCCACACCAATCTTTGAGGATTTAACTCTCTAATCTTATCTACCCTAAGTCAATTCACTCGAGGCTCAGGTAATAATCCAGAGATTACTATCTTTGAGGTTTAGCTTTAAATTTAGCCCCGAGCTGCTCATACTCCCTATGCAGAACCTCTTTTCTAGTCCTATCTATGTCGTTGGTACTCATGTGGACCACGACAACTGGATCCTCCCCCTCCCACTGCAAGTTTCTCTCCAGTCTTGAGCAGATGTCCCAACCTCTGGCACCGTCAGGCAACACAGCCTCCTGGACTCACGCTTTCTGCTGCAAAGAACTGTGTCTATCCCCCTGACTATACTATCTCCACCGCTACATTCCTATTTACTCCCGTTACTTGAAAGGCTTTCTGTGCCACTGCCAGTTTTCTCATCCAAGCTGCAGCTCTCGCTCTTATCCATACAAGTTGAAAGAACCTCAAACCTGTTGGACAATTACAAGGGATGAGGCTCCTCCACTTCTGCCTTCTCGATCCCCTTACCTGCCTCACTCACAGTCACACCCTCCTGTCCCTGATCAGTGACCAAATCAGAAGACCCTATCCTATGGGGTGGGACTGCCTTCTGGAACAAAGTGTCCAGGTAACTTTCCCCCTCCCTGATACATCACAGTGTCGGTAGCTTGGCTTCCAGCTCATCAATTCTGAGCCAAAGCTCCTTGAGCTGTAGACAGTTACTGCAGACATGATTGCCATGGATCACACTGGTGTCCACGTGCTCCCACACATTGGAGCTGCAACACAATGCCTGCCCTGCCACCCTGATTGTGTTTTAAATAACTAATTAATTCAGTGCAATCTGATCATAGTTCTCCTGAAGTGAGTAACAAAAAATTAGAAGCGAGATGAGCATACTCTGGCTCTTTGCTCCGACCAGGCAGACTAAATGCAGCAGCATTAGCCAGTGAGCCGAGTACAGCGATAGTGCATTCGGACGCGGATTTTTACTTACGCCGTCGCCACACCTGCGCACCAGTAATCCACCCCACTCCCAGAGACCCACCCATCTCTGTAACCTCGAGGCCTACACTGCAGCTGCACAGCTCAGGGTGCGGCTCCAGTCCAGCTCCATGGCCATTATGATCAGCTACCACTGCGCTATCGAGACTCACTCCTTAAAGCGAGCAGCGGCAGAAGACAGGTACCCAGAAATAAATCGGAAGCTCTCTTGATATCCCAGGCGAATTTAAGCTGTTCGGACAAGGAATGAAGTTATGCCTTCTAGATAATGAGGTTGCAGATGCAGGAAAGCAAGCAATCAAAATTAAAATTGCAATAGGCAATGAAGGGCTTTGTTGGATAAATACCTCCGGTCTATCCGAAACTGATCTGAAAGATCCTGCAAAGCTCTGGTCGATGCTGGGAGACAGCTTCAAGTGAAAGTAAACTTCAGAATCCATTGTTTAAAGCTTATGAGGTAGAAGCAGAAAACGAATGAGAGCATCGACCAGTTTGTCAGTAGGTGCAGAGACAAACGAAAGGAGTGCAAGTCACAGATGCAGAGCTCCCTGAGCGTATCATGGAATTAGTCATTGCCTCCACACCAATGGAAGCATTTTCCAGAAGGATTTGCTCAGCAAGCCGAAGGGACACAGCATAGATAGCGTGCTACAAGATGACGGATGTATTAAGCCATCGTAGCAGGGAAGAAAACGCTTACAAGCTCTGGAACAACCATTGGTGCGATATTGAGAGCTGCTAAGCAGAAGACGATGTGTGGCAATTGTGGGCTCTCCCATCAGCTGCGTAAGTGCCCAGCTTATGTGCAGGGCTTGCGGATTCAAAGGGCACTGGGATAAGGTATGCAGGAAGTCTGGTAGCAGGACAAAGGGAGAAGCCAGTACATAGAGTTTCAGCCGTAGATGCCGCCTCCTAGAGGCACAGGTAGACGGGATTCACCTCGGCACCGCCAGAAGTATCGGCCTGTCCATGTAATGAGCGAACACCAGACCAGATGAGAAGAGATGGATGAAGATGAATACATGATAGACTGTGAGCAACTATTCCACACAATCAGTCTGGCTGAACAGTTTGACTCTGTAGCTAGAGATCATATATTCAAGCAAGACTGGAAAGCATCGCTTATGTATAAAATTTGACACAGGAGCAAGTGGCAATATACTTCCACTGTGGACTCTTAAGGACGTGCATAGGGAGAAATAGATGTTCTAATCCAGCCTACCAGTGTGAAGCTCACTGCCTCCAATGGCTCACTAATATACTGCTTAGGCATAATAAAAACAAGAAATGCTGGAAATACTCAACAGATCTGGCAGCATCTGTGGACAGAGAAGCAGAGTTAACGTTTGACATGAAACGTTAACTCTGCTTCTCGCTCCACAGATGCTGCCAGAATTGCTGAGCATTTCCAGCATTTCTTGTTTTTAATTCAGATTTCCAGCATCCACAGTATTTTGCTTTAATTTTACTGCTTAGGCATCTTGACCTTGAAGTGTAGATACAAAGGCTCCCCTGGTCAGGGAAAACATTTTATGTCATGGATGGTTCAGGACCTGAAGTGATAGGGTTGCCAGCATGCAATGAGCTCAATGTAGTAATGATTCAATAGCTGAGTCAATCGAAGGACTATGACAATCCAGGTACATAAACCCACATAAAGTCAGTCAAGGAGCTCCAGAGGATGTACCCACACCGGTTTGAAACAGTCAGCAACTTCCATGGCGACGCAATCCTTCACCTCAAGGAAGATGCAACACCATTTATTGACCTGCCATGGAAGTGTAGTGTGCATGTACAGGACAAGTTAAGGATAGAGTCTGATGGCATGGAAAAGCAAGGAATAATTTGCCAAGTAAAGCACCACACAGACTGGTGCAGCTCCATGACCACCGCAGTCAAGAAAGATAGGTCAATTGGATTGTATCTAGACCGAGGAGGCTGAACAAAGCCCTGAAGAAATGTCCCCACAAGGTGCCAACCCTGGAAGAACGCAACCAGGCATTTTTCCAAGCTCGATGCCAAGAATGGATATTGGTCAGTACACCTGTCAGAGAAATCGCAAGAGCTGCCGACCTTCAGAACCCCTTTTGGCAGATACTGCTTCCTTCACCTACCTTTTGGGTTATTGGTCAGCCAAGACATTTTCCAGTAACACATGCACCGAATAACAGAACGTGTCACAGGGTGCGTATGCATCGCTGATGACATCACTGTGCACAAAAGAGGAACATGATAGAAACCTCCACATGCTGATGGAGACTGCCAGGCATGAAGTTTAGACTCGCAAGAAATGTTCCATCAAAACAGACCACATCAATTTCTTTGGGTCTATCTGTTCCAACACGAGTATTCGCCCAGATTCAAGTAAAATTGAAGACATTCACTCAATGTCCACACCACAGGGATAAGGATGACCTGCAGTGATGCTTAGGATTGCTCAACTTCCTGGCAGTATACGTCCCCAATTTCTCAGAAAAGGTATTCCCACTCAGGGAGCTTTTGAAGAAAGACACACCATTTCTCTGGCAAGATGACCAACATGCTTTCAATGCACTAAAGCAGCCACTCTCAGCTGAATCATGCCTACAGTACGACAACCCACAGAAAGCAACAATGCTAGAGGTAGATGTCTCACAGAAAGGCCTTGGGTGTGCCTCCTGCAGGACGGCATTTGGATTGAAGAGTCTATCAACTGACCAGACAAACTATTCAAACATTGACAATGAGACTCTAGCAATCGTTTTTGGAATCACCAGATTCCAGATGTATCTGTTCGGTAAGGAATTCACAGTTGAAACGGACCACAAACCTCTAGAAATGATTTGGAGGAAGCCGCTTACCAGCGCACCACCTCGCCTCCAGAGATTGCTGATAAAGATCTAAGGTTACAATTGCGACATCAGGTACAAACCTGGCAACCAGATGGTTCTGTCAGGTGCTCTGAGCAGACTGCTTAACCCAGAAATACACGGGACATACCACTTGACTTCCAGATCGACGAGGTCATAGATGAGGTCTACAAGATCAACCTGATGTGTTTTGGTCACAGCAAACGAGAGGAACTCCAGAGAGAGACTTCCCGAGACCCGTACTCAGAACCCTGTGGAAGGCCGTCGGTGGCGGTTGGCCAGAAACCATCAAGGAGATACCTATAGACCTGAGAATATACTGGCCATATCAGGATGAGATTGGCATCTCGAATGGAGTGCTTTTCAAAGGCCACCAGGTATTGCTTACAGTGATGCTTCGCTCAGGCATACTTGGTCAGCTTCACCAGGGCCATATAGGGAGTGAGAAGACGAGACAGCTTGCTCATGGATCAGTGTTCTGGCCTGGCATTGGCAAAGATGTTGGCCAGCTCGTAAAGGCTTGTGATGCTTGCCAAGAACACCAAGCCAAACAACAGAAGGAGTCACCCCAGGCACACAATATCCCGTCCTCTCCATGGACCAAGCTAGGAACAGACCTGTACACTGTTGACAAGCAGGTCTACCTACTCATAACCGATTACCATTCCAAGTCTCTGATTGTTCAAAGGCTCAGGGAAATGTCAAGTGCAGCAGTGGCCAGCATCGTAAGTGCCATTTTCAGCCGTTTCAGTGCCCTGGTTGAAGTTGTATCAGACAACGGTCCATAGTACAGAGGAAAACCCTTCCAAGACGTATGAGAAATGGTCTGTCCTCCAATGGATTGGCAGAGCGCATGGTCAGGACGGTGAAATCTCTGATTAGGAAATGCACAGAAACAGGACATTCAGATCTCTTTGTTACATCTTCACGCAACTCCGCTGGATCCCAAATTGCCGTCCCCAGCAAAATCCTGTTCGGTCGGACCACTCTCCCAAGCCATCACCTCATGAAGTCATCTTCGATCATGGACCAACTGCAACAAAGACAGAACAGGATGAAGGACACTCATGATAAATGTGCTGATGCAGAACTATCGCCACTCCACGTCGGTCAGAATGTGAGAGTCATATCCCCTCAGGAATAAAAGTGGATCCCGGAAGAAGTGTCGAAAGTTTGCAGGGAACCACAATCCTACGAGATGACGACACTGAATAGAACCACACTAAGAAGAAATAGATCTCACTTCAGAGAACTCTCTAACAGCCATCCACCGGGCAATCCAACAGCATTGCCTATGCACGACCATGTGTGCTTTGCCAACGAAGGGACAAGTACCAAACCAAGCACACCGACACCTGAAGACAGCCATTCCAAACCCAAACATCAGGCCAAAAAAACAGACAGCTCAAAATCACACCCACATGTAGCTGTTACCAGGTGTGATCAAGTCAGCCGCCGACCAGCACGTTTCCAAGAATACAAGATGTAGTTAGCACCTTGGAGAATAGTCATTTTAAGTGTTGTCATTATAGGTTGTAATGTTCGATGTCACACAATGTTCATAGTTGCTTAGAAGTAAGGACTCGTTGTTGTAATAGCTATAGGTGTTTCTTTTGGGCCTCCTTATCTCGAGAGACAATGGATACGCGCCTGGAGGTGGTCAGTGGTTTGTGAAGCAGCGCCTGGAGTGGCTATAAAGGCCAATTCTGGAGTGACAGGCTCTTCCACAGGTGCTGCAGAGAAATTTGTTTGTTGGGGCTGTTGCACAGTTGGCTCTCCCCTTGCGCCTCTGTCTTTTTTCCTGCCAACTACTAAGTCTCTTCGACTCGCCACAATTTAGCCCTGTCTTTATGGCTGCCCGCCAGCTCTGGCGAATGCTGGCAACTGACTCCCACGACTTGTGATCAATGTCACACGATTTCATGTCACGTTTGCAGACGTCTTTATAACGGAGACATGGACGGCCGGTGGGTCTGATACCAGTGGCGAGCTCGCTGTACAATGTGTCTTTGGGGATCCTGCCATCTTCCATGCGGCTCACATGGCCAAGCCATCTCAAGCGCCGCTGACTCAGTAGTGTGTATAAGCTGGGGGTGTTGGCCGCTTCAAGGACTTCTGTGTTGGAGATATAGTCCTGCCACCTGATGCCAAGTATTCTCCGAAGGCAGCGAAGATGGAATGAATTGAGACGTCGCTCTTGGCTGGCATATGTTGTCCAGGCCTCGCTGCCGTAGAGCAAGGTACTGAGGACACATTAATTAATTAATTAATTGTTATTAATATAGGAGAATGTGTTAAAGTTAAAAGGCACTGTATGATAAGATATGAATTTGCAAATTATATGTGCTAGAATACCACACTACCTGTATGTAACATTGATACCATTTTTCTACCCCATTAGCAATACCTACTTTTATACATAGCAGTGTTAAATTGAATTGAAGGGAATTCTATTCAAGGGAAGGGGGATGTTGTGATAGTGGAAGTAAGTGAAGCTATTTGAATACATGTTTATGCATACGTATGCACCACGACCGGAAGTGATGTAATCACCCAAGTGGTGCCGCCATGATGCCCAGCTAGAAACACATGTAAGAACAGTCTCTCAATAAAAATAAAGCACATCACGACAAGGCTGCCGAGCTTTGATCTGATCTGTTGGTTGTGGGACTGCTTTGCTTATCTATAGCATATGACTACAGCATGCTGCTTCTGCTGTTTAGCATGTGTGTAGTCCTGTGTTGTAATTTCACCAGGTTGGCACCTCATTTTTAGGCATGCCTGGTGCTGCTCCTTGCATGCAATCCTGCACTCTTTTTTAAATTCGTTCATGGGATGTTAGCGTCGCTGGCTAGGCCAGCATATATTGCACGTCCCGAATGCCCTTGAGAAGATGGTGGTGAGATGCCTTCTTGAAGGCGCTGTCGAAGGAGTCTTGGTAAGTTGCTGCAGTGCATCTTGTAGATGGTACACACTGCCGTCACTGTGCATCGATGGTGAAGGGAAAGAATGTTGAAGGTTGTGGATGGGGTGCAATCAAGCGGGCTGCTTTGTCCTGGATGGTGTAAAGCTTCTTGAGTGTTGTTCAAGCTGCACGCATCCAGGCAAGTGGAGAGTATTCCATCACACACCTGACTTGTGCCTTGTAGATGGTGGACAGGCTTTGAGGAGTCAGGAGGTGAGTTACTCACTGCACAATTCCCAGCCTCTGACTTGCTCTTGTAGCCACAGTATTTATGTGGCTGGTCCAGTTCAGTTTCTGGTCAATGGTAACCCCCAGGATGTTGATGGTGGGGATTCAGTGATAGAAATGCCATTGAACATCAAGGGGAGATGGTTAGATTCTCTCTTGTTTGAGACGGTCATTACCTGGCACTTGTGTGGTGCGAATGTTACTTGCCACTTATCAGCCCAAGCCTGGATGTTGTCCAGGTCTTGCTGCAGCTGGACACGGGCTGCTTCATTATCTGAGGAGTTGCGAACGGTGCTGAACAGTGTGCAAACATCAGTGGATATCCCCACTTCTGACCTTATGATGGAGGGAAGGTCATTGATGAAGCAGCTGAAGATGGTTGGGCCTAGGATAGTACCCTGAGGAACTCCTGCAGTGATGTCCTGGGACTGAGATGATTGACCTCCAACAACCACAACCATCTTCCTTTGTGCTAGGTACGACTCCAACCAGCGGAGTTTCCCCCCGATTCTCATTGAACCAGGGTTAATCCCCTGCTTGATGGCAATGGTAGAGTGAGGGTTATGGTGGCCCATGAGTTTACAGATTGTGGTTGAATACAGTTTTGCTGCTGCTGATGCCCCGCATGCATCAGGGATGTCCAGTTTTGATTTGCTCGCTCTGTTCTGAAGGTTGCCCATTTAGCACAGTGGTAGTACCACACAACACAATGGAGAGTATCCTCAATTTTCGAATCGTTCCATAGCCTTGCCCCTCCCTATCTTTGTAATCTCCTCCAACCCTGCAATCTTCTGAGATATCTGTGCTCCTCCAATTCTGGCCACTTATCCTTAATTTTAATTGCTCCATCAGCTGCCAAGGCCCTAAGGTCTGGAATCCCCTCCTAACAACTCTCTGTCTCACTTTCGTCCTTTAAGAGGGTCCTTAAAACCTACCACTTTGACCAGGCTTTTGGTCATCTTACCTAATATCTCTTTAAATGGCTCGGCGTCATAGCTTTTTATCTCATGCTCCTTTGAAACGCCTTGGGAACTTTTATAACGTTAAAAGCACGATAAAAATATAAGTTGTTGTTGTTGTTTTAAAGACTGCAAGACTTTGATGGCTGAAAGTTCTTTTATGTGTCTAAATCGGTTATGACCAACATTAAACCAGACTAAAAACGGTGTTATCCGATGTACTGGGGAACTCGGGCCGTCCTATTGTATGAATTCCCCTGTGAATCTATTTTTGGCGGGAGAGGGGGTGATGTCACGGTTATCCCGCGGTGTATGATGGGAGTTGTAGTTCCCTCCCCTCCAGCTGCCGCCTGTCTGCGTGGTGCATTGTGGGTGTTGTAGTCATTTGCTGCGCTCTTCCCATTGGGTCAACGCACGCCTGCGGCAATGGGACTCCATCTCCCGGCGAGACCTGCGATCGAAACAGGTTGGCATGATGGCGTTTGGGTTTTTGCTCTGTGCCCGAATGTTTCTCTGAGAGGAAATTGGAAGTGACGGGGATACAGTTTTGTTGCCATTGTCTCCGGGGCCATGGAGGGGAAGTCGAAGGTGGCCCCAAGCGTGGATTTCGATCACAGTTGTTCGGACAGTGTCGAATATTTGACGTTGAACTTTGGGCCTTTCGAGACAGTGCATCGCTGGAGGAGGCTGCCGCCCTGCGATGAATTTGTGGGAGCCAGGTAATGAGAGCCGACGGCAGCGTCTACGACCAGCTTTAATCCAGTCAATCAGTTCCAGTCAATCAGTAGCTTCTTCCACTTCGCTCCCTTCGAATGTCCCTTTCCCCAAAACTATCCTTCACATAGCCTCACATAAAGCGCTGTCATATCCCATATATTGTACACACATCCTTCAATAACCTCACAGAATCTCCATTCGGCACGCTAATCATTAATCTTCTTCGTTGGCCTAAAATAAAAGCAAAATACTGCGGATGCTGGAAATCTGAAATAAAAACAAGAAATGCTGGAACCACTCAGCAGGTCTGGCAGCATCTGTGGAAAGAGAAGCAGAGTTAACGTTTCGGGTCACTAACTCTGCTTCTCTTTCCACAGATGCTGCCAGACCTGCTGAGTGATTCCAGCATTTCTTGTTTTTATTTCTTCTTTGGCCTCCTTGTCTCGAGAGACAATGGGTAAGCGCCTGGAGGTGGTCAGTGGTTTGTGAAGCAGCGCCTGGAGTGGCTATAAAGGCCAATTCTAGAGTGACAGACTTTTCCACAGGTGCTGCAGATAAAATTGGTTGTCGGGGCTGTTACACAGTTGGCTCTCCCCTTGCGCTTCTGTCTTTTTTCCTGCCAACTGCTATGTCTCTTCGACTCACCATACTTTAGCACTGCCTTTATGGCTGCCCGCCAGCTCTGGCGATCCCTGGCAACTGACTCCCACGACTTGTGATCAATGTCACAGGACTTCATGTCGTGTTTGCAGACGTCTTCAAAGCGGAGACATGGACGGCCGGTGGGTCTGATACCTGTGACGAGCTCGCTGTACAATGTGTCCTTGGGGATCTTGCCATCTTCCATGCGGCTCACATGGCCAAGCCATCTCAAGCGCCGCTGACTCAGTAGGGTGTATATGCTGGGGATGTTGGCCGCCTCCAGTACTTCTGTGTTGGAGATACGGTCCTGCCACGTGATGCCAAGGATTCTCCAGAGGCAGCAAAGATGGAATGAATTGAGACGTCGCTTTTGGCTGACATACGTTGTCCAGGCCTCGCTGCTGTAGAGCAAGGTACTGAGGGCACGGGCTTGATACACTAGGACTTTTGTGTTCTGTGACAGTGTGCCATTTTCCCACACTCTCTTGGCCAGTCTGGACATAGTAGTGGAAGCCTTTCCCATGTGCTTGTTGATTTCTGCATCGAGAGACAGGTTACTAATGATAGTTGAGCCTAGGTAGGTGAACTCTTGAACCACTTCCAGAGCGTGGTCGCCGATATTGATGGATGGAGCATTTCTGACGTCCTGTCCCATGATGTTCGTTTTCTTGAGGCTGATGGTTAGGCCAAATTTGTTGCAGGCAGCCGCAAACCTGTCGATGAGACTCTGCAGACACTCTTCAGTGTGAGATGTTTATGCAGCATCGTCAGCAAAGAGGAGTTCCATGATGAGGACTTTCCATACTTTGGTCCTCGCTCTTAGACGGGCAAGGTTGAACAACCTGCCCCCTGATCTTGTGTGGAGGAAAATTCCTTCTTCTGAAGACTTGAATAACTCCACATAAACCCAATTGCACGCTAATCCATCAATAACCCCATAGAGCTACCTTACAATTAATTAAGGCACACAAGCAGAAGGGAAAGTCTGGTGAGTCTTCCATTCTGTTTTATTTTAAAGCTGTAAGGTTTGTTACTGAGGTTATTACTACTATTGGTAACATTTTAGTATTGGTAGGGTATATTAGTGGTAATTTAGAGTAGTTTTGGTAAGTGGACATCACAGGGAAGCAGTTAGGTGATTGGTTGGGTGAGACTTCAGAGCTGCAAAGAGCGCTAGAGGGTAGCGAGGCACAGGGAGCTAGTTGGTCAGTATCTGGTGGATATTTTAGTTTAGTTTAGAGATACAGCACTGAAACAGGCCCTTCGGCCCACCGAGTCTGTGCCAACCATCAACCACCCATTTATACTAATCCTACACTAATTCCATATTCCTACCACATGCCCACCTGTCCCTATATTCCCCTACCACCTACCTATACTAGGGGCGATTGCTAATGGCCAATTTACCTATCAACCTGCAAGTCTTTGGCATGTGGGAGGAAACCGGAGCACCCGGAGGAAACCCACGCAGACACAGGGAGAACTTGCAAACTCCACACAGGCAGTACCCAGAATTGAACCCGGGTTGCTGGAGCTGTGAGGCTGCGGTGCTAGCCACTGTGCCGCCCTTTTCTTTCTTTTTTCTGCTGATTTTTATTTTCTCTCTAACATTTAAGTCTATCTACTAAGTAGAAGCTGAAATACCAGTAGTTGTTTCTTTTATTTATAACCATTTTATTGTGTTCAACTTCAAATTTTAGTGCAATAAATAAATAATTCGAGGCATGGCAGGGCAGTTCACACTTGTCAAATGCACATCCTGTGCCATGTGGGGACTCCAGGACTCTGCCCACGGCCTGGACGACAACATGTGCGGAAAGTGCCACCAAATGCAAAAATTTAGAACTTAGAATCTTAGAACTTGAGGAGCAGCTGGAGCCACTGAGGTGCATTCACGAGGATGAAAGATACATGGAAGTTTCAGGAAGTGGTCACCAGCTTAAGAGAGCACAGGCAGAGAGGGATTGGGTGCCAGCCAGACAGACAAGAGGGACAAGGCAGGTAGTGCAGG
The DNA here is from genome assembly GCF_036365525.1 of Heterodontus francisci. Taxonomy (NCBI): domain Eukaryota; kingdom Metazoa; phylum Chordata; class Chondrichthyes; order Heterodontiformes; family Heterodontidae; genus Heterodontus; species Heterodontus francisci. Next base: position 53,940,858 of record NC_090393.1, read on the forward strand.
AGACCCCGGAGGGCATTCCACTTTTTAACCGGTATTCAGTTCTGAGTACCAATGGGAGAGAGGGTTCCTCTGGACAGTGCAGCATGAGTCATGACCAGAGCAACATGGGTGGTTCAGTTATGCAGGGAGGGAGGAGATAAGATAGGAGAGCAATAATTGGAGGAGATTCTATAGTTAGAGGAACAGACAGGCATTTCTGTGGTTGTAGATATGATTCCAAGATGGTGCGTTGCCTGCTTGGTGCAAGGGTCATGGATATCGCCAAGCGGCTTCAGAGCATTCTGGAGGGCAAGGGTTTGTGTCCACATTGATACCAATGATATAGGTAGAAAGAGGGATGAGGTCCTGCAGGCTGAATTTAGGGAGTTAGGAAAAACATTAGCAGGACTTCAAAGGTAGTAATCTCCGGACCAGAACCGATGTCCTCGCAGGGGCATTTGCTAGTGCTGTTGGGGAGGATTTAAACTAGAATGGCAGGGGGATGGGAACCTGAGTGGGGAGACTGAGGAGGAGGAAACAAGGATAAAGACAGGAAACAAAATGACAAAAGTGGAAGGCAAAGAAATCAAGGGCAAGAAACAAGTAGGACCATAGTCCGAAATAATGCTGAGATGACTAAGAATGTTAAAAAGACAAGCCTCAAGGCATTGTGTCTCAATGCATGGAGTATTCGCAATAAGGTAGGCAAATTAACCACGCAAATAGATGTAAATGGATACGATGTAGTTGTGATTACGGAGACATGGCTGCAGGGTGACCAAGGATGGAAACTGAATATCCAAGGGTATTCGATCTTTAGGAAGGACAGGCAAAAAGGGAAAGGAGGTGGAGTAGCGTTGTTATTAAAAGAGGAAATCAATATAATAGTGAGGAAGGATATTAGCTCAGAGAATCCTGATGTGGAATCTGTATGGGTGGAGCTAAGAAACACCAAGGTGCAGAAAACATTGATGAGGGTCCCCCAAACAACAACAGTGGTGGTGTAGAGGATGGCATTGAACAGGAAATTAGAGACACATGCAATAAGGGTGCAACTGTAATTATGGGTGACTTTAATCTAGTGGCGCAGTGGTTAGCACCGCAGCCTCACAGCTCCAGGGACCCGGGTTCAATTCTGGGTACTGCCTGTGCGGAGTTTGCAAGTTCTCCCTGTGACTGCGTGGGTTTTCGCCGGGTGCTCCGGTTTCCTCCCACCGCCAAAGACTTGCAGGTGATAGGTAAATTGGCCATTGTAAATTGCCCCTAGTGTAGGTAGGTGGTAGGGAATATGGGATTACTGTAGGGTTAGTATAAATGGGTGGTTCTTGGTCGGCACAGACTCGGTGGGCCGAAGGGCCTGTTTCAGTGCTGTATCTCCAAATAAAAATTAAAAATAAACAAGCAGCAAACCTGAGGATTGGGAGCAGTTTAGAATTCAGCAAAGGAGGACAAAGGGATTGATTAAGAAGGGGAAAATAGAGTATGAGAGTAAGCTTGCAGAGAACATAAAAACTGACTGTAAAAGCTTCTATAGATATGTGAAGTGAAAAAGATTAGTGAAGACAAATGTGGGTCCCTTACAGTCAGAAACGGGGGAATTTATAATAGGGCAGAAAGAAATGACAGACCAATTAAATAGATACTTTGGTTCTGTCTTCACAAAGGAGGACACAGATTACCTCCCAGAAATGCTGGGGAACATAGGGTCTAGTGAGAAGGAAGAACTGTATGAAATCAGTATTAGTAGGGAAATGGTGTTAGGGAAATAGATGGGATTGAAGGCCGATAAATCCCCAGGGCCTGATAATCTACATCCCAGAGTACTTAAGGAAGTGGCCCTAGAAATAGTAGATGCATTGCTGGTTATTTTTCAAAATTCTGTAGACTCTGGAACAGTGCCAACAGATTGGAGGGTAGCTAACGTAACCCCACTATTTAAAAAAGGAGGTAGGGAGAAAACAGGGAATTGTCGACCGGTTAGCCTGACATCAGTAGTGGGGAAAATGCTAGAATCCATTATAAAAGATGTAATAGCAGAGCACTTGGAAAACAATGACAGGATCAAAGTCAACACGGATTTACGAAAGGGAAACCATACTTGACAAATCTACTGGAATTTTTTGAGGATGTAACTAGTAGAATAGATAAGGGAGAACCAGTGGATGTGGTGTATTTGGACTTTCAGAAGGCTTTTGATAAGGTCCCACATAAGAGATTAGCGTGCAAAAGTAAAGCTCATGAGGTTAGGGGTAAGGTACTGACATGGATAGAGAACTGGTTGGCAGACAGGAAACCAAGAGTAGGAATAAACAAGTCTTTTTCCAAGTGGCAGGCAGTGACTAGTGGGGTACCTCAGAGATCAGTGCTAGGGGCGGCGCAGTGGTTAGCACCGCAGCCTCACAGCTCCAGGGACCTGGCTTCGATTCTGGGTACTGCCTGTGTGGAGTTTGCAAGTTCTCCCTGTGACCGCGTGGGTTTCCGCCGGGTGCTCCGGTTTCCTCCCACAGCCAAAGACTTGCACGTTGATAGGTAAATTGGCCATTGTAAATTGCCCCTAGTGTAGGTAGGTGGTAGGGAATATGGGATTACTGTAGGATTAGTATAAATGGGTGGTTGTTGGTCAGCACAGACTCAGTGGGCCGAAGGGCCTGTTTCAGTGCTGTATCTCTATGACTATGACCCCAGCTATTCACAATGTATATTAATGATATAGATGAGAGAATTAAATGTAATATCTCCAAGTTTGCAGATGACACAAAGCTGGGTGGGAGTGTGAGCTGTGAGGAGGATGCAGAGAAGCTCCAGTGTGATTTGGACAGGTTGAGTGAGAGGGCAAATACATGGCAGATGCAGTATAATGTGGATAAATATGAGGTTATCCACTTTGGTGGCAAAAACAGAAAGGCAGATTATTATCTGAACGGCGATAGATTGGGAAAGAGGGAGGTGCAGCGAGACCTGGGTGTCTGTGCACCAGTCGCTGAAAGTGAGCATGCAGGTGCAGCAGGCAGTTAAGAAGGCAAATGGTATGTTGGTCTTCATAGTGAGAGGATTTGAGTACAGGAACAAGGATGTCTTGCTGCAATTATACAAGGCCTTGGTGAGACCACATCTGGAGTATTGTTTGCAGTTTTGGTCTCCTTATGTGAGGAGGGATGTTCTTGCTATGGAGGGAGTGCAGTGAAGGTTCAACAGACTGATTCCTGGGATGGCAGGACTGATGTATGAAGAGAGATTGAGACAATTAGGCTTGTATCGCTGGAGTTTAGAAGAATGAGAGGGGATCTCATAGAAACCTACAAAATTCTAACAGGACTGGACAGACTAGATGCAGGAAGGATGTTCCCGATGGCGGGGGAGTCCAGGACCAAGGGTCACAGTCTAAGGATAAGGGGTAAGCCATTTAGGGCTGAGATGAGGAGAGATTTCTTCAGCCAGAGAGTGGTGAACCTGTGGTATTCTCTACCACGGAAAGCAGTTGAGGCCAAATCATTAAATATATTCAAGAAAGAGTTAGATATAGTTCTTAGGGCTAAAGGGATACGGAGAGAAAGCAGGAACAGGTTACTGAGTTTGGATGATCAGCCCTGATCATATTGAATGGCAGAGCAGGCTCGAAGGGACGAATGGCCTAATCCTGCTGTTTTTCTCTGTTTCTACTCCCGAGGCCACGTGCTAGTGAGTATAGAAATAGGAGAATACACCAGATGAATGTGTGGCTGGAGAGGTGGTACAGGACGGAGGGCTTCAAATTTTGGGGCACTGGGACTGGATCTGGGGAAGTTGGTACCTGTACAAGCTGTATGACTACACCTGAACAAGACCAGGATGAATATTCTTGCAAGAACATTTGCTAGTGCTGTTGGGGATGGTTTAAACTAGATTGGCAGGGGGATGAGAACATGAGGATAGTTTCAGATGTGACAGATTCAGGGCAGGGAACGGGAGGCAGAAAATTAGCGAGTGACTCTGAAAGACAGAAGAAGTAAAGGTTAGAAAGTGTGCAGCACAGCAATTTGGCAGTATTAAAAGATATTTATATAGTATTAAAAGAATATAGCAAATAAAGCCGATGAGCTGAGGGCACAGATCGACACATGGCAGCATGATAACATTGCTATAATGGAAACTTGGCTTAAAGAGGGGCAAAATGGCAGCTCAACATCCCTGGATATAGAGTTTTCAGGCAGGATAGAGAGGGCGATTTAAAAAAAAAAGGATGGGGTGTAGCATTATTGGTTAAAGAATCAATTAAGCTGTGAGGAGGGATGATGTACTAAATAAATCATCAAATGAGGCCATATGGTTTGAGCTCAGAAATAAAAAGGGGCAGCCACACTACTAGGAGTGTACTGTAGACACCCAAACAGTGAGAGGGAGATAGAGGAACAAATATGTAGGCAAATTTCTGAGTGCAAAAAAAAAGGGATTTCAACTACCCCAGTATCAGCTGGGATGCAAACAGTGTGAAGGGCACAAAATTCTTGAACTGCATTGAAGAGAACTTTTTTTAGCCAGCATGTACCAAGCCAAACGAGAGGGGGCACAGTTCTAGATTTAGTCTTCGGTAATGAAGCTGGGCAAGTGGATGAAGTAGCAGCGGGTGACCATTTTGGATTGGTGACCATAATACAGTTAGATTTATCATTATTACGGAAAAGGACAAGGATAGAACAGGAGTAAAAGTTCTAAATTGAGGGAAGGCAAATTTTACGAACCTGAGAACTGATCTGGCGAAAGTGGACTGGATACAGCTACTTGAAGGAAAATCAGTGGCAAACCAGTGGGAGGCATTCAAAAGCGAAGATTCTACAGGCACAGTGTAGACACGTCCCCACGAAGGGTGTACTGCCAAATCTAGAGCCCCCTGATTATCTAGAAGCATACAGGGTAAGATAAAGCAGAAAAAGAAAGCTTATGAAAGTCACAAAAAACTTTGTACTTTAGAAAGCCTAGAGGAGCATAGATAGTGCAGGGGTGAAGTGAAAAAGGAAATTCGGAAAGCAAAGAGAGGACATGAAAAAATATTGCCAGGTAAAATCAAGGAAAAGCCAAAGCTGTTTTATCAGTACATTAAGAACAAGAGGATAACTAAGAAAAGGGTAGGGCCTATCAGATTTACAAGTGAACTTATGTGTGGATGCAGAAGATGTGGGCAGGGTTCTTAATGACTACTTTGTCTCTGTCTTCACAAAGGAGAGGGATGATGCAGACATTGTAGTTAAAGAGGAGGAGTGTGAACTTTTAGATACGATAAGCATAATGAGAGGGGAAGTACTGGAGGGCCTGACATTCTTGAAAGTGGATAAATCACCAGGGCCGGATGGATTGTATCTCGGGTTGTTAAAGGAAGCCAGGGAGGAAATAGCGGATGCTCTGAGCATCATCTTCAAATCCTCACTAGATACGGGCGAGGTACCAGAGGATTGGAGGACTGCTAATGTTGTACCATTGTTTAAAAAGGCTACGAGGGATAGAGCAAATAATTAAAGGCCGGTCAGTCTGACCTCTTTGGTGGGCAAGTTATTAGAATCAATTCTGGGAGATCAGGATGAACTGCCACTTAGAAAGGCACAGATTAATCAGGGATAGTCAGCATGGATTTGTGAAGGGAAGTCATGTCTTACTAACTTGATTGAATTTTTTGAGGAAGTAACAAGGAGGATTGATGAGGGTAGTGCAGTTGATGTTGTCTACATGGATTTTAGTAAGGCATTTGACAAGGTCCCACATGGCAGACTGATCAGAAAAGTAAAAGTCCAAGGGATATAGTGGAATGTTGTAAGTTGGATCCAGAATTGGCTCAGTGACAAGAAACAAAGGATAATGGTCGACAGATGTTTTCGCGAATGGAAGGCGGTTTCCAGTGGCGTTCCACAGAGCTCAGTGTTGGGTCCCTTGCTGTTTGTCATATATATTAATGATTTGGACTTAAATGTGGGAGGCATGATTGGGAAATTTGCAGATGACACAAAAGTTGGCCGTGTAATTGATAGTGAAGAGGATAGATGTAGACTCCAGAATGATATCAATGGTTGGTTGAGCGGGCAGAAAAGTGGTAATGCATTTGGGGAGGGCAAACAAAGCAAGGGAATACACAATAAACGGGAGGATATTGAGAGAGTTAGAGGAAGCGAGAGACCTTGGAGTGCATGTCCACAGGTCCCTGAAGGTGGCAGGACAGGTAGATGAAGTGGTAATAAAAGCAACATACTGCGGATGCTGGGAATCTGAAATAAAAACAAAGTGCTGGAAATACTCAGCAGGTCTGGGAGGATCTGTGGAGAGAGAGAAGCAGAGTTAATGTTTCAGGTCTGTGACCTTTTATCAGAACTGGCCAGATAAAGTGAAGAAGGCAAATGGAATGCTTTCCTTCATTGGCCGAGGTATAGAATGCAAAAGCAGGGATGTAATGCTGGAACTGTATAAAGTGCTGGCTAGGCCACAGTTGGAGTATTGCGTACAGTTCTGGTCACCATATTACAGGAAGGAGATCATTGTTCTGGAGAGAGTGCAGAGGAGATTTACGAGAATGTTGCCAGGGCTTGAAAGTTGCAGCTATGAGGAAAGATTGGATAGACTAGGGTTGTTTTCCTTAGAACAGAGGAGGCTGAGGGGTGACTTAATTGAGGTGTACAAAATTATGAGGGGCCTAGATTGAGTAGACAGGAAGGACCTGTTTCCCCTAGTGGAGACGTCAGTTACTGGGGGCATAGGTTTAAGGTGATTGGTAGAAGAATTAGAGGGGACATGAGGAAAAACTTTTTCACCCAGAGGGTGCTGGATATCTGGAAGTCGCTGCCCGGATCGGTGGTGGAGGCAGAAACTCTCAACTCATTTAAAAGCTAACTGGACATGCACCTGAAGTGCTGTAACCTGCAAGGCTGTAGCCTCGGATGCTGGAAGGTGGAATTAAATTGGGCAGCTAGTTTTTTCAACTGGCGCAGGCACGATTTGATGAATGGCCTCTTTGTGTGCCATAACTTTTCAGTGGTTCTGTTGATCCATCAACAACCTCACAGAAACCCCTTACTGCATACTAATCCTTTAATAAGCCCATAGACACCCCTTACTGCACACAGATCCATCAATAACGCCACGCCGTGCCCTGATCCATCAATAACGCCACGCCACCCCCTGATCATCAATCACGCCACAGAAACCCCTTTGGAACATAGGTGCAGGAATAGGCCATTCAGCCCATCGAGCCTGCTCTGCCATTCAGTATGATCATGGCTGATCTTCCACTTCAATGCCTTTTTCCCACACTATCCTCATATCCCATTATGTCTTTTGTAATTAGAAATCTGTCAATCTCTGCTTTAAACATACTCAATGACTGAGCTTCCACAACCCTCTGGGATAGAGAATTCCAAAGGTTCACAACCCTCTGAGTAAAGAAATTTCTCCTCATCTCTGTCCTGAGTGGTTTCCCCCTTATTTTGAATTTGTGTCCCCTAGTTCTAGACTCCCCAGCCAGGGGAAACATCTTAGCTGCACCTACCCTGTCTATCCCTTTAAGTATTTAGTAGGTTTCAATGAGATCACCACTCATTCTTCGAAACTCTAGAGAATACAGGCCCAGTTTCCTCAATCTCTCTTCATAGGACAGTCCCACCATCCCGGGAGCAAGTCTGGTGAACCTTTGTTGCACTCTCTCTATGGTGGTAATATCCTTCCTGAGGTAAGGGGACGAAAACTGCACACAGCTGGTGCAGTCTAACCAAGGTTCTATACAATTGAAGCAAGACTTCACTACTCCTGTACTCAGATCATCTTGCGATAAAGGCTAACATACCATTAACCTTCTTTCTTGCTTGCTGCACCTGCATGTTAGCTTTCAGTGACTTATTGATAAGGACATCCAGGTCCCTTTGTACATCTATACTTTCTAATCTCTTACCATTTAAGGAATACTCTACACATCTATTCCTCTACCAAAGTGGATAACCTCACATTTTTCCACATTATATTCCATTTGACACGTTGTTACCCACTCACTAAGTCTGTCTCTGGAAAGTCCTACAACAGAAGGGCCTGTACTGGACCTAATCTTAGGGAATGAAGCCGGAGAAGTGTCAGTGGGGGGAGCATTTCGCGGATAATGACCATAACTCTCTAAGATTTAAGGTAGTTATGGAAAAGGACAAAGATGGACCAGAAATAAAGGTACTGAATTGGTGGAAGGCCGATTTCAATATGATAAAACGGGTTCTGGCCAAAGTGGGCTGGGAGCAGCTACTTGTAGGAAAGTCTACATCAGACCAGTGGGAGTCATTCAAAAAGGAAATAGTGAGAGTTCAGGGCCAACATGTTCCCGTAAAGGTGAAGGGTAGGACCAACAAGTCCAGGGAACCCTGGATGTCAAGGGATATAGAGGATTGGATAAGGGGAAAAAAAAGGAGGCTTATGGCAGATTCAGAGGGCTGAAACAGCAGAGGCCCTAGAGGAGTGTAGAAAGTGTAGGAGGGTACTTAAAAAAAATAATAATAATTAGGAGAGTGAAGAGGGGACATGAAAAACACTGGTGGGCAAGATAAAGGAAAATCCCAAGGCTTTTTATCAGTATATTAAGGGCAAGAGGATAACCATTTTAAGAGTAGGGCCCATTAGGGACTAAAGTGGCAATCTGTGTGTGGAGCCGGAGGACGTAGGTGAGGTTTTAAATTATTACTTTTCATCTGTGTTCACTATGGAGAAGGACAATGTAGGTGTAGAGATCAGGGAGGGGAATTGTGATATACTCGAACAAATTAGCATTGAAAGGGAGGACGTTTTAGCGGGCTTAAAAGTGGATAAATCTCCAGGCCCCGATGAGATGTATACCAGACTGCTATGTGAGGCAAGGGAGGAGATAGCAGGGACTCTGACACAAATTTTCAAATCCTCTCTGGCCACAGGAGAGGTGCCAGAGGACTGGAGGACAGCGAATGTGGTACCATTATTCATGAAGGGTAGTAGGGATAAACCAGGTAATTACAGGCCAGTGAGTCAAACATCAGTGGTAGGGAAACTATTAGTGGGTTACTGCAAGGATCAGTGTTTCAGCCTCAATATTCGCAATCTGTATCAATGATTTCGATAAAGGAACCGAATGTGATGTATGCAGGTTTTCTGACGATACAAAGCTAGGTGGGAAAGTAAGCTGTGAGGAGGATGCGAAGAAAGAAAGATGTGCATTTATATAGCACCTTTCAGGACCACAGGATGTCCCATAGGGCTTTACAGCCAATGAAGCACTTTTGAAGTGTAGTATTGTTGTATTGTAGGAAACATGACAGCTAACCTGTGCACAGCAAGCTCCCACTAACAGCAGTTTGATAATGACCAGGTAATCTCTGTGATGTTGATTGAAGGATAAATAGTGGCCAGGACATTGGCGATAACTCCCTGCTCTTCTTTGAAATAGTGCCATGGGATCTTTTATATACACCTGAGTGGACAGACAGGGCTGCAAAAGGATAAGGGGTAGCTGATTTAAAACAGAGATGAGGAGAAATTACTTCTCTCAAAGGGTCGTGAGTCTGGAATTCATTACCCCAGAGTGCGGTGGATGCCGGGACATTGAGTAAATTTAAGGAGGAGTAGACGAGACAGACTTTTAAATAGTAATGTGTTGAAGGGTTATGGAGAATGGGCAGGAAAGTGGAGTTGTGACCGAGATGAGATCAGCCATGCTGGTATTGAATGGCAGAGCAGGCTGAATTGCCTACTCCTGCTCCTAGTTCTTATGTTCTTATAGACAGGTTAGGTGAGTGGGCAACAATGTGGCAGATGGTATATAATGGTAAAATGTTAAGTTATCCACTTGGGAACAATAGAAAAACAGAAAAGATGTGAGAGTGGGAAATGTTGATGTTCGAAGCAAACTGGGTGTCCTTGTACACAACAGAAAGTTAACATGCAGGTACAGCAAGCAATTAGGAAAGCAAATGGTTTGCTGGCCTTTATTACAAAGGGCTTGGAGTATAAGAGTAAAGAAGTCTTCATGCAATTGTATTGGGCCTTGGTGAGACCACACCTAGACTCCTGTGTATAGCTTTGGTCATCTTATCTTCCCTTAGAGGGAGTGCAACAAAGGTTTACTAGACTGGTTCCTAGGATCGGGATTGTCCTATAGGAGAGATTGAGTTAACTAGGCCTATATTCCCGAGAGTTTAGAAGAATGAGAGGTGATTTTTTTTTTGAAACATATGAAATCCTTAAGGGGCTTGATAGGGTAGATGCTGGCAGGATATTTCTCCTGGCTGGGTAGTCTAGAACTAGGAGTCGCAATCTCAAAATAAGGGGTGGACCCATTTAGGACTAAGATGAAGAGAAATTTTTTCATTCAAAGGGTTGGAATCTTTGGGATTTTCTACCGAAGTGGGTTATGAATGATCAGTCTTTTGAGTATATTCAACACAGAGATCAATAGACTTTTGGATACTAAGGGAATCAAGGGGTATGGGGATAGTGTAGGAAGGTGTAACTGAGGTAGAGGATCAGCCATGATCATCTTAAGTGGTGGAGCAGGCTCAAGGGGCTGAATGACCTCAAAAGCGCTTGATAGAGTGCCACATAATTAGCAAGATTAAAGTCCATTGGAATAAAGGGGCAGTGGCAGCATGGATACAAAATTGGCTAAGAATTAGAAAGCAGAGTAGTGCTCAACAGTTGTTTTTCGGTCTGGAGGAAGTTTTATAGTTGTGTTCCTCCGGGGTTGGAATTAGGACATTGGCTTTTTTAGATGTATATTAATGACCTGGACTTGGATACACGGCATAATTTCAAAATGTGCAGCTAATATGAAACTCAGAAATGTAGTAAACAATTAGAAGGATAGGAACAGACCTTAGGAACACGTAGACTGGTAAAGCGGGCAGACACATGGCAGATGCAAATTATCACAGAGAAGTGTGACTTTTGGGAGGAAGAATAAGGAGAGGTAATATAAACTAAATGGTACAATTTTAAAGTGGGTGCAGGAACGAAGAAATCTGGGGATGTATGTACACAAATCTTTGAAGGTGGCAGGCAAGTTGGGAAGGTGGTTAAAAAGGTATATTGGATCCTTGGCTTTATTAATAGAAGCAGAGAGTACAAAAGCAAGGAAGTTTCACTAAACCTTTATAAAACACTGGTTAGGTCTCAGCTGGAATATTGTTCAATTCCTGGCACCATGCTTTAGGAAGGCTTAGAGAGGATGCAAAAGAGATTTAAAGAGATTTCCTAGAAAGGTACCAGGGATGAGGTACGTCACTTATGGTGGAGAGACTGGAGAAGCTGTTTTCCCTTAGAGCAGAGAGGATTAAGAGCATATTTAATAGAGGTGGTCAAGATCATGAATGGTTTTAATAGAGTAAATAAAGGGAAACTGTTTCCAGTCGCAGAATGGTTGCTAACCAGAGGACACAGATTTCAGGTGATTGGCAAAAAAAAGGCAATAAGAGGAAACGCTTTTACAGTGAGTTATGATCTGGTATGCACTGTCTGAAAGGGTGGTGGAAGCAGATTCAGTAGAACATTCAAAAGGGAATTGTATAAATATTTGAAAGAATTTCAGGGGTATGGGGAAAAAAGCGGGGATTAATTGGAAAACTCTAGCAAACAGCTGGCTCAGGCATAATGGGCCAGTAACCCCAGATAAAGTCCATACGGCATACAGATCCATTAATAACCCTGTATAAACCCTCTACTGTATATAAATCCCTTAACCCCTCACAAACATGTCCATAACTCTACATGGTTGAGGGTTGTTTTTGCGATAGGAAACCTGTGACCAGTGGTGTACTGCAGGGGTCGGTGCTGGGACCCTTGCTTTTTGTAGTATACGTTAATAATTTAGACATGATTATAGGAGGTATAATCAGTAAGTTCACAGACGACACGAAAATTGGTGGTGTTGTAAATAGTGAGGAGGAAAGCCTTAGATTACCGGATGATATAGATGGGCTGGTAAGATGAGCAGAGCTGTGGCAAATGGAATTTAATCCTGAGAAGTGTGAGGTGATGCATTTTGGGAGGTCTAACAAGGCAAGGGAATATACAATGGATGGTAGGATCCTAGGAAGTACGAAGGGTCAGAGGAACCTTGGTGTAGTCCATAGATCACTGAAGGCAGCAGCACAGGTAGACAAGGTGGTTAGGAAAGCATATGGGATACTTGCCTTTATTAGCTGAGGCATTGAATATAAGAGCAGGGAGGTTATGATGGAGCAGTATAAAACGCTAGTTAGGCCACAGCTGGAGTACTGTGTACAGTTCTGGTCGCCACACTATAGGAAGGATGTGATTGCACTGGAGAGGGTGCAGAGGAGATTCACCAGGATGTTACCTGGGCTGGAGCATTTCAGCTATGAAGAGAGACTGGATAGGCTAGGGTTGTTTTCCTTAGAGCAGAGAAGGCTGAGGGGGGACCTGATTGAGGTGTACAAAATTATGAGGGACATAGGGTAGATAGGAAAAAAACTTTTTCCCTTAGCGAAGGTGTCAATAACCAGGGGGCATAGATTTAAGGTTTGGGGCAGGAGGTTGAGAGGGGATTTGAGGAAAAGAAATTTCACCCAGAGGGTGATTGGAATCTGGAACACACTGTCTGAAGGGGTGGTGGAGGCAGGAACCCTCAACATTTAAGAAGTATTTAGATGAGCATTTGAAACACCATAGCATACAAGGCTACAGGCCAAGGCTGGAAAATGGGATTAGAATAGATAAGTGATTGATGGCCGGCACGGACACGATGGGTCAAAGGGGCCTGTTTCTGTGCTGTATAACTCTATGACTCTGTTAAACGTTCAGTAACTCCTAACTGTTCAGTACCTTCTCTCTTGCCTATAAATTCTTCTGTCACCCCTCCTACATTAGAACAGTGACTATACTTACAAGTTGACTGTAAATTGCTTTGGGTTGCCCTGAGGTCATGCGAAGCACTATATAAGTAAAAGTCTTTTCTTACCCACAAGTCCGTCAATAATCCCATGGACTTCCTTAGTATCCAATTCCCCTATAAATTTCCCTGTAAACCACTTCCTTTTACTGGCATTAATAAATAAACTCCATTTCAGATCAGGAGTTGAAAGGACAGAGTTTTTTTTTTTGAGATACAGCACTGAAACAGGCCCTTCGGCCCACCGAGTCTGTGCCGAACATCAACCACCCATTTATACTAATCCTACACTAATCCCATATTCCTACCAAACATCCCCACCTGTCCCTATATTTCCCTACCACCTACCTATACTAGTGACAATTTATAATGGCCAATTTACCTATCAACCTGCAAGTCTTTTGGCTTGTGGGAGGAAACCGGAGCACCCGGAGAAAACCCACGCAGACACAGGGAGAACTTGCAAACTCCACACAGGCAGTACCCGGAATCGACCCCGGGTCCCTGGAGCTGTGAGGCTGCAGTGCTAACCACTGCGCCACTGTGCCGCCCTAACCCACTGTTTTTGTTTGTGAAAATATTGCGACAGATACCCTGTAGAATTGTTATTGATGCTTGTGTTTTCTCTCTTCAGACGAAGCAAGCATACGGTCGTGGCCTATAAGGATGCAATCTATGTGTTTGGAGGCGATAATGGGTATGTACTGAACTAATCCCATTGAGGAATGTGAGCCAGTAGTTTAAAAAATGCACCATGTAGATACAGGAACAATTTTACAATCAAAGGTCATCTTTGTTAAGCATGTATGTATGTTGGGTCCACCCAAAATAATGTACCACGATTATAGACCCAGCGAGCAAGATAGTGTTTGGTACAGTGGTATGTATTCTGCCTATTGTTGTACCTTACAGAGCCAGGTAGAGCTGGCTGAGTTTCAGGGTTGCTATTGCAACCATTTTCAGAATAGGTGATTTGTATATAAAGAATTGAGTAGAGATACATGGAAGGAAGTACCTTCCTACTGAAGGTCTTCAGTTATAACATATTAAATCTATAATGTAAAATTTTTAGTGTACACAGGAGCAAAGGCAACAAGTTAGAATATACAGACACAAACTCCAATAAAACAGAAAATACTAAAAGTGTTTTCTCAGCTTCTGTTAGTCTTAGACACATGTCATTTTACACAGTGTATATATAAAACAGTGCATACTTCGACTAATCTTGATCAGTGCCACAGACATTTCACTAAAATGTAAGTTAATCCTAGTACATGTCTATCATACTCAAGATGTCACACTTTATTACTGATGCAAAGCAACTTCAAAAAAGAAATAAAAGCTAATCATTTAACAATGAGTTTTTCTCGCCTCAGGGAGGGGTGAGGGATTTATAGCCTGCTAATCTTAATAGAGCTACTGTTACGACCGACCGCTCCTGTCAAAGCCTCCAATCAAAATATACAATTCTGATTGTGGTGGGACCAACGCACTGTTAATTCAATCCCGTCGCTCCACAGATCAGTTAGCATATCATTTAAAACTTTCCAAATTAAAGAAAGACCCAGCCAAATGGTACCATTTATTAACCCCCAAATGAGACTAAGCAAGTCTTTAAATCAACAATTTAACTCTTTAATTAGAAGAATTAAATTCTTAAACACTATGAAGATATAAACAACATTTAAAATAGCAAAAATTAGAATCCTTGAAAATTTACAGTGCAGTGTTGCTCGAATTCCTCACAGACTGTTGCGTTCCTTCTCCAGCGAATTTCAACAATTAACGACTTGCAAACCTTTTCAATGGAATCGAGCTGTCTTTAGAGTTTTTGAGGGATAAAAGATTGTCACAGTCTAACTTTCCTTTCTTCAATTTAAATTACCAGAGATCTCTGTTTTGGCTTGACTTTTTCTCAGAATTTTGAGAGATAATAAAACAAACTAAAATCCTATTCCTTAAGTTTGAATGGGTGAGAGTTCTTTTTCAGGTGTCTGAACACCACAGCTGTGTCTTCTGCGTCTGTCTGTGTCCTCTGTCTGTGTTCCAGCTGTCTTCAACTCATAAGCCAGTTCAAAATTGAATTGTAACAAATGAGACTCACTCCCAGTGGCTGTTTCCATGGTATTGAGAATGCACCCTTTTAATCGCAGTCTCCAAATGGCCATTTCTAAGGCAACGAAAATGCACCTTCCTATAACTCCTAAGGCTTGCTGGTTTTTAAAGCAATACTGATCCTTTGCAAGCCTTAAAGGCAAACCGCATAGTCCGAAAAAAAAACTACAGGACCATGACACTATTTTCTGTGAACCTACAGTGATGTGCCGAGTAGGTTACACTTATTCTGTTGCAGAAGGTAATGTAATAGGCAGCATGGAAACTAGCAGTAGTTGCAAGTTTAGTTTTGTATTTTTGGGGATTCTCATGCTGAGAAATAGAACACTTTTCCTGCTTTTTGCCCCAGATGTCAGTATTTAGTCCTTCCAGGTTGGATGTACCATGAGTTTCATGAGAGCAAATAGACCTCTGCACTGACCCATAGTCCAGTGGTTGATGCACATGTTGCCTGAGTTATGTACTTTATCAGAGTAAAAGTCGTGAAACTCGGGTGAATATGTGCAGAGTTCCGTGATTTTGTTCATGTATGCTATGAACGTTGACTATTGGGCTCTCATCATATACTTGCCGATCAGTTATTGTATAGGCTGTTTGTAGGATTCCTGTCACTTCCAGGAGAACAATAGTATGGGCCATAATAAAAACAGATGATCCTGGAAATACTGAGCAGGTCAGGCAGCATCTGTGGAGAGAGAAGCAGAAGTAACGTTTCAGGTCTGTGACTTTTCATCAGAACTGCAGAATTTTCCGTTTATAATAGTATGAGCCAATTGGATGGTATCCTCCTTCAACATTGCTGAATTGAGTGTATCTCAAACTCAGAGAGGGTCTTTAGAGCCAGCAAAGAATATTTCACGCCATCATTTTGGCTCACAATCAAACGTGGCATTAAATTAGCTTTTAGAAACTTTTTGCTGATGACTGTTCCCTTAGCACAAATAAGATGTTAAATTTATGATGTGCTTAGCTATTGAACTAAATAGAACAGCCCCATTCCATCGAGATGAAATGAAACCATTTGTTTTCCAGTCTAATATAGCTGTAAACTACAGGACAAGAGCACCATCCGAGTATTCATGTGTACTTAAGCATAATTGAATATTACAGGATGTGTAGGACTTCAGAACACTGCAGACAACTTTTTTTTGCATCACTTTGAAACACTTTGTGATGAGCACTGGAAATCAAGTACTTGCCAACCAGCAAAGCCAACATGGCTAATCAATAGTTTGGTAAAGATGCCAGTAGTCATTTATAGACAGCTGCATTGTTCCTGACAGAATTCAGCATTGATTTTAGTATGGTTGTGGCTATAGGTGTCGATGAAACTTTCAGATACGCAAAAAAGACATTGCTTAAAGTTGAGGATTTGGTGTGGGGGGGGTTGGGGGTGGCATTGGAGAGGAGTGGGAAGAACCCAATGTAACCAAATTGACCGTCCATGTTGAATGATCTTTCAACTCTTTTGTTTTTTCTGCAGAAAGAACATGTTAAATGACCTGTTAAGATTTGATGTCAAGGACTGCTCTTGGTGCAGGTTTGTACAGCAACAGTTTGCATTTGTAAAACATCTTGATTGGAAAAGAAAATCCCAAGGCATGAGGAAATGGATTCTTACAGGCATGAGGAAATCGATTCTGACCCAAGAAGAGAGCAATTAGGAGGGTGTGACCAAACTATTTAGTAGAATAGGTGGGTTTTGGCAGGGAGTTCCCAATAATAAAATCAAGGTGTCTGGGGACTCCACCATAGATAGTGTGGAAAAGTGGGGATATGTGATAGGACAGGGGGGGTTCTGATGTATCCAATGACCCAGGATTGACAATCGGCACCAGACACCCAGGTGTTGAATGGAGCTCTTGCTCACTTTTTTCCCCCTGTTCTGGTCTAGTGTTAAGGGATCACTATTTCCTCTTGACCTTTTTTTGATGTCCAGAGGATATTAGTGAAAGGTGGTGATCTCCTACTTTGAAATAAGATCTTTACCAACAGTGAAATCACTATAACTCTATGACTACTGGAATAGGACATTTTGGCTAACTGAAATCTGTATTCAGTCCAGCGTTTAAGTATGATAACATCCCTTAATTGTGTTTGATGGGGAAAAAATCAAACTACCGATGGGGAAAAAATCAAACTACCAATGGGGTCAGGTGAACCACTGGCACTATTGGCCACTACCAAAAGGCACTTTAATGGTACACATTATCTGCAAATAATCAGGATACTGGTTTATGATGGTTGAATAAATTGAAGTTATTGCATAGGATTCTAGGGCTTTTACCAGTGTTTTCCATTTGGTGGCCCTGTCAATATTTGGTGAATAATGCAAGTCGTTAGTCTTGAAAGTAGTTAATACCTGGCAACTTATTAGTATGTTTTAAACTTTTACCCCATGCTGTATAATTTAAGAGCATGGCTGTTGCACAACTAACTTTATCCTTGTTGATTTTATTTTAAAGCATTTTTAGTAACATTAAAAACCATGATGATTTATTTCTGGCTTTCTTGGTCAGGGCTTTTACAACAGGGACTCCACCTGCACCTAGGTACCATCACTCAGCCGTTGTGTATGGAAGCAGCATGTTTGTGTTTGGTAAGTCGTGCGAATGGGCAGGGTTCTGGGGATACTTCTGCTTATTCATGGACTTTTGCTGTCAGGTGACTGATTTTAACTTTAAGTTTAGATTATGATAGTTAAAACTGTTCTAAAGCTCAAGAAAATGATCACATTAATCTGATCTTGAGGCATTTTTTTATTCATCGCTCTTCTCTTTCTCCCTCATGCCCCACCCAGCTTTAGCGAATGAAAGTTTTGATCGGTCAGTAGAAAGTATCTGTGGCATATTATTGTCATACACTGGCAATGCTCCTGGTCCATGATTAGTCTTTTTCTGCAGACTACTGTTTCTTTCTGTATATTTTTTATGTATTTGTGAATGCATCTAAAAATAGGCTTTCACCTTCCGATCCTGACCTAATTGTTCTGTATAGTTGCACGACGAGAAGGATTCCAGGAATACTGCAATTGTAGGCAGCAACCTGGCCCGTTTTCTGGAAAAATGTTTTTTTATGTAACTAGGACAGGATTTTTGATAGATGTGTAAGGCAGACAGCAGTGAATTGAAAATAACAGGGCATTAGACATATTATATTAAGAAACAGTAATGAGCTTTTACCAAGCTTGTGCTTTACATGCCTGTGGGTTGTAGGAGGGGGAGATTGGTCGAAGAAAGGATTTTCAGTTTTGAAGTCCTTTGTAAGAAAGTTAGACTCACAGGAGGTCGCTCAAGTCTTGTTTTCAACATAAGGATGCAGGGAGACCATTTAAGATGCTGTAATTTGTTCGAAACAAGGACCAGTAAAACACTGAAGGGTGCTCTGAATCTTGCCTTCACTAAGTTCCTGAAGTAGTGATTCCTGACTGGAGATTAATTGTTTGTGCACTTGTGTAAGCCTTAATGTGAGACAGTGGGCTAATTTATTGGTATTGCAAGCACATTTACTCACAGATGTTTACAGGTGCATGCTCTGCTGAGGTTTTTATCAAATTAATGCAAGATCTTGCAAGACCTAGAAATAACCCATCTATACCTGCTGCCAAGAAAAATCAAAAATTAAATTTTTAGTTCCTGTTATTTTAAAACAGTTACAATGATACTTTATAAAGGAGATAAGGATCTGTGTAGTTAAAAAGATTGCATTTACATAACATCTTTCAGAGCTCTAGTCATTGTTGTGATTTAGGGAAAGACTGTAGGAGTAATTATTGTCCAGGAGAGCTCTCTGCTCTCCTTCGAATAGTACCATGAGATCTTTTACGTCCATTTGATAAGGCACAGAGCCTTGGTTTAATCTTTACTCCCTCCATACTACACTGAAGTATCAAATGAGATTATGTGCTCAAGGCTTTGGAGTTGGCCTTGGCCCACAACCTTCTGACTCAAGCGAGAATACTGTCACTGAGCCAAAAAGAGTTAGATTCTGCAACTATTGTTGAAAATTGTGGTCCAATTTGGAAGTGATATTCTGGCATAGGTGGAAGTGCACTGGGTTATGACCTCTACAGTTCAACAATGATCTTGAGTTACTTTTCCCTGTATAGGTGGCTATACTGGAGACATTTATTCCAACTCTAACCTGCAGAACAAGAATGATCTGTTTGAGTACAAATTTGCCACAGGCCAGTGGACAGAATGGAAAGTAGAGGGCAGGTAAGCTTTGTTTGTTTGTTTGTTATACTGTATGTTTATAATTTTGAAGGAGAACATTTAGCATCGTGATGAGTTTGGTAGGGGTGGGAGGGGGTTTGTGGTAAGGTGATATAATGAAGCACCTCCTTCCTATGCTGCAAGGATGTATGTTGTAGGTAAACTTCAAATCGCCTTTAATTGATTGAGACTCTGTATTCTGCAGTTGTGCAGTATCTGCAGAATACAACAGTTTTAGCTCTAGCAACTTAATATTGTGTGACTAATAAAATTTTGTAGGTGGCTTACTTTCATTAGACGGGTTTTAAAAAATGACGAAGGCTGTGTATAGATGATTTAAGGTTGCTTTATTACGTGTTCCCATTTCTAATTGCCTCCCCCCACCCAACTGCTAACACATTTGTTTGCAAGAAGACTGGCGCACAAACTTCCCACAGGCTATTTTTCCTATGACGAGGAATGAAGAGGAGTGTCCATGTGCCATGGGGTGATTTATTCTTTGAATCCCTCCTCCTGACATCTCCACTCTTGAGATGGGAGATAGTGCGCTCACACATAGAATACAAACTCAAACCTGCAAAGTTTACTTTAATGTATATTGCCCAATAAGTGTGCATTTTATGGTAATCATTTTTGCTGTCAATGTGGATATCATTTTGAATCAATTATATGGAACAGATTGGTCATTAATATCTACCAGGACATACACCACTGTCAAAACAGAATAAAGCAACTCAAAAGCAGATATGTACAAGTGGTTTTGTTTCAGGTGATTGCTTTAATCCTTTCAAGCTTCATGCCATCATCTCTGTTCCTTAATTAGAATCCCAGCTTGTAGCCCACTCTTTAGGACTTCTTTCACATGTAATCTATCTCAACTCCTCAGCTGCATGTTTGCTGTAACACCCTGATTAGTGTCCATTGCTGGATGAATATATATTTAATGCTCTTTAGATAATGCATGTCTAATAGTGAGTCCTTTACTAATTTACTGTATAGAAATTTTTCACTGCAAAATATGCTTTTATTGCAGGTTGCCAGTTGCAAGATCAGCTCATGGAGCTACGGTTTATAGTGACAAACTCTGGATCTTTGCAGGCTACGATGGTAATGCCAGGTAAGGTGAGAGCAGTTTCTTAAACTTCTAGCTTGTTCGTTTAAATGAAAGCATTAACCGGCAGTTGGCACTCAAATATCCAATTGCATTGGATTCTTGCCCGACATTAAGTCAAGATTGACTAAAACATTATACACAACTGACTCCATGTAGTAATGCTAACTGGGTGAGGACTATACCCAACCTGGTTTTCCTTGTTACTGTGTGGACTGAAACCAGACTTTATTTACAGTCTGATTGCCTTCAGTTTCCAGACCAATTGGTCATTGTGGATTTAAGGAAGAAAATTGGGATCTGGTAAAATCTAAGTGACATAACTTTGCCAGGAATTTGCTTGTAGTGCATGCCTGTACGTAGGAAGACCTGGACAACATTCAGGCTTCGGCTAATAATTGGCAAATAACAATCATGGCACGCAAGTGCCAGGCAACGACCATCTCCAACAAGAGAAGATCTAATCATCACCCATGACATTCAACAGCATCACCATCAACATCTAGGGGCCACCATTGACCGGAAACCTAACTGGATCAGCCATATAAGTACTGTGGCTACAAGAGCAGATCAGAGGCTAAGGATTCAGTGACAAGTATCTCACTTCCTAATTCCCCAAAGCCTGTCCACCATCTACAAGGCGCAAGTCAAGAGTGTGGTGGAATACTGTTTACTTGCCTGGATGAGTGCAGCTCCAACAACACCGAAGAAACTTGACTCCATCCAGAACAGAGCAGCCCATTTGATTGGCACCCCCTCCACCACCAGCGCACAGTGGCTACAGTGTGAACTATCTTCAGGATGCACTGCAGCAACTCGCCAAGACTCCTTCAACATCACCTTCCAAACTCACAACCTCTACCACCTATAATAACAAGGGCAGTAGGCACATGAAAACACTGCTACCTGCAAGTTACGTCAAAGTCACACACCATCCTGATTGGAAATATATTGCAGTTCCTTCACTGTCGCTGGGTCAAAATCCATAAACTCCCTCCCTGTCAGCACAGTGGGTGTACCTACACCACAATGACTACAACAGTTCAAGGAAATGGCTCACCACCACCTTCTTGAGGACAATTTGGGCTGGGAAATAAATGCTGGCCTGGCCAGTGATGCCCACATCCCATGAACAAATAAAAAAAAAAAGACTGGGTTACATATGTTATTTGACGCAGAAGGTAACAGCCAGTCCCTGAAAGCAGTAAAGTGGTGGGTTATTAGGCCGATCCCTAGTGTCAGAATTATGCGAGAAGTAAGCAAAAAAAATGAAAGCCTTGAAAGGGTGTGAATGAGAGATTATTTTTACACTCGGTGGATTCGAAAAGCTTAATCCTGAGCACTTGACTACAGGACTGTTACAAACAGGTACGAGACATGTTCAGGGCTAATGTCAGGAACCACTTCTCACAAATATTGATCAGTACCGAAATGGTCTTCCAGGAACATACGAATTAGGAGCACAAGTTGGCCACTTGGCCCCTCGAGCCTGCCTTGCCATTCAATAAGATCATGGCTGATCTGATTGTAACCTCGACTCCACATTCCCGCCTATCCCCGATAACCTTTTACCCCCTTGCCTATCAAGAATCTGTTTACCTCTCCATTAAAAATATTCAAAGACTTTGCTTCCACTGCCTTCTGAGGAAAAGAGTTCCAAAGACTCGAGACCCTCAAAGGCAAAACTCTGGAGTTCTTCAGACAAACAGATGCTGCAATTGGTGTTGGAAATCATTTTAATGAAAGAGTGAGTTAGGTGGGCCCAAATGTTCAGCTGTACTTGGTTTCAGTGATTCAACAGTCCCTTATTTTACTGTATTCTTTGTTTTTTTTTGCACCTGATCATCTCTAGCCTAGAGATTAAGCAGAATGTGAGAAACTCCAAAGATGCTGATCCTTGCAGCCTCAGGAGCCACACCTCTGTGGAGTGCCTTGGTCTGAGCGCGATGTTACACTGACCTACACGAATGCTAGTATGCATGCAATTATTCTTCCCATTCCTCCCTAGCCGTGGAGAATCCAAAGCCCAGAAGATTTAGTGAAGTAGAAAATAGTGTGCTACCTTTGCTCTTCTACTGATGCCGTAGCTGTTGGGAAGCTAAACCTGTTTTTTTTTAAAGGCTGTTTTTAAGATGGTTAATTTTTGGTTTTCTTGAACATATCGATACACAGCAGATCATAAAAGAGCCAAACTTTAGTTTATTTGCCTGCTGATTCTCGCTTTCTCCCACCTCCCTCCAATTATGACTGTTCCCTTATGCTGGCAGTGAAGATGTAGAGTAATCTGGGCTGTCCTTCAAGTAGTCTTTTTTTGGGTTTGGGAGTCTGAGGACTCCTGAAAATCTCTCTAATACACAATCTCCTTAGTATCCAACTTCTTTTTTGAACATCCTGAATATTTGTTTTTCCCTCTGGTATCTGAAAGATTATTCCAAACTTTTATTTGAGTAAAGATATTCTTCCTAATATATGGGTTTTACATTTACTTCTCACTGATTTGAATACTCTTCTCCGGCTCTCCTGTCTGTCTTTGAAGTAATATTCTGGCTTTATTTTGCTAATTACTTAATTCTTCATAGACCCTGAGGCTCCTTCTACCCCCTTAACTACCTTTTAGTTCATCTAATATTTCTTGTACCATTTCCCTCACACTTCGAATTAATCTTCTCAATGCCTGTACTTTCTTTGACATGGCGACCAGAACAAAACACAATATTCCCATGTAAGATCTGACCAGTGCAATGTGGAGTTTTAGCATTACCTCTTTAGACTACTACTGCACAAACAAACAAACTCTACTATCCTAGCCAGATCTATTCGAATTCTAATAGATCTTTTGATCAGTGTCCTCACCAGCAAATTTGATGATACAGAAAGCAAAATAACTGCAAATGCTGGAAATCTGATATAAAAAGAGATTGTTGGAAAAACTCAGCAGGTCACATAGCATCTGTGAGGAGAGGAAGATAGAGTTAACATTTCAGGTCAATGACCCGTCATCAGGGGATTTTCTCCATAAATGCTGCCTGTCCTGCTGAGTGTTTCCAAAGTTCTTTGTTTTTATATCGATAATATTACAGTTCCTTTCAGTGTGCAGATCATTTTTGTGAGAAACAGAGCTCCAAGCATCAAATGCAGGATTTGAATCGAAAGTGATATTCTGCATCCTGCAAGTAATCTTTCTATTTAACCCAACTTCTTTTGCTATATTCATAGTCACTTTTGTGCCTCTAAAACCTTTTTTAAAACTTGTTTTGGCAGTCCCATGCTTGAACCACAGTTTGGCACTTTTTCCCCCTATGCACTTTGTTCAATTTATTTTTCTTGCCATTTTAATTGCCCTGTTCATTTTTGGGGACTTTGTTTTCTTGGGTATATATCATTTACATTTATTCAACACTGATGGAGCTTCCTCAATCTTGCAGCAGTACCTCTCAGTTAGTCTCTTTTAGTTCATCCCTAATAAATTTGTCTTTTTTAATTCTAATAAGTTGTATTTCTGACTTCATTCTCAAACTAATAATTGACGTCATGATGTTTGAAGCTCATTTTAGATTAGCAAGGTACATTAATAGGACTGTCAACAATGCAATCTGCTTTTTCCTTCCCTCAGGCTGAATGACATGTGGACCATTGGCCTCCAGGATAAAGAGATGGCATGCTGGGATGAGGTAAGTAATTATAAATGTAGCAATTCGGTGTAATTAAAACGGTTTTTTAAAAAAAAAGGTTCAAGAACGAAAGACTAAACACAATGAGCCCCATGGAATATTATTGTTTCCTATTTGATTTTTGAAATAAATTCCTTGCTCTTTTGCAACTGGGAACTTTTTATGGGGAGGGACTGTGATGTATCTTTGTATAGGAGTATACAGATGCTGTGTATAGTATTTGAAAGCAAATATACACACATTGCTTTACCATGAGCTGACTGAGACTAAGGTCAAATCTAGCAGGCTTTCAGCAACAATTTGCTTTTGTCAACACATCATAAGCAAACATTCTTTAAAAATAAATTCATACATACTTTTCTTCCTTCCCTTGGACATGGAGAAGCAGGTGTTTGTTGGTATTGGTTTTGTGGATACTAGCTGCTCTTGAGTACCTTTACTAGGTGACATTTTTCGTGTATTAGCCGAGAATGTGGGCCGGCTGTTTAATCCCAGGGATCATCACATGGACCATCAGCCACTCCATGGCTGTATTATATTACTTTCCAACAGAATGCAGAAATCTGTCTGTTTTCTTCACTTCCTAGCTATCAAACACTAATGCCACCATGAGAGAAGCTTTGTCCAGAAGTTGTTGTGGAATTCTATAAAGGTGGAATTAGGCAGAGAAAAACAACAAGAATAATAGAATCTTGCAGAAGAAGGCCATGCAGCCCATGTGCCAGCTCTTTGAAATTTCCAGCCATTTAGTCCCACTTCCAGGCTCTCACCCATTAGTCCTTCAAGTATTTATCCAGTTCCTTTTTGAATGTTACTATTGAATCTGTTTCTATCACCCTTTCAGGCATTGCATTCCAGATCATAACAAGTCACTGCGTTTTATGAAAAAGAATTCCTGACTTTGCCTGTAAATCTTTTGCCTACCTTAAATCTGTGACCCGTGATTACTGACCCTTCTGCACCTGGGAACAGTTTTTCCTTATTTACTGTACCCAAACCGTTAATGATTTTTAACACCTCTATCATATCTCTTAACCTTCTCTAAGGAGAACAACCCCAGCTTGTCCATATAACTGAAGTCTTTCATCCTTAGTACCATTCTAGTAAATCTCTTCTGCATCCTCACTAAGACCTTGATATCTTTCCTAAGGTCTGTTGCCCAGAATTGAGCACAGTATTCCAGCTGACACCTAACCAGCGTTTTATAAAGGTTTAGCATAACTTCCTGGCTTTTATACTCTATTCCTCTGTTAATAACGTCAAGGGTCCCACATGCCTTTTCTAACATCCTTACCAACTTGCCCTGCCACCTTCACCTGCCGCAAGTACAAACATGAAAAAAAAACAGTGGGTAAGCAAACTGAACAAACTAAGATAAAATAAACACAAAAGAAAGAAAAAAGAACTAAAAGTAAAATGGGGGGCCCGTCATGCTCAGAAATGATTGTACTTGTGGCAGTTCAGTTTTCAGTCAGTTAACACCCAATCTGTACTAATGCTTTGTCTTTCAACACAACATTAACATATTGTTTGCCTTTGCTCCATGACCTTCTGGTCGGTTCTTCTCTGTGACCTTGTCCTGTCTACACCTTCTCCTTTGTTATCTCTTGCCCCACCCCCACTTTACTTGCTTCAAACCTTTTACATTTCTAATATTTGCCAGTTCTGAAGAAGGGTCACTGACCTGAAACGTAACTCTGCTTCTCTCTCCACAGATGCTGCCAGACCTGCTGAGTATTTCCAGCATTTCTTGTTTTTATTAAAGTATTTTTACTCTTGATTGTCATTTTCCTTTTTCATAACTACACTAAATCTGATAGCACTGTTCCCTAAATGCTCCCCACTGAATCATGTACCACCTGCCCCACTTAATTCCCCAGAACTAGATCCATTACTGCTGCCGCTCTCATTGAGTTGAAGTACATTGATTAAGAAAATTCTTTTGTGCACCTTTCAAGAATTCTGCCCTTTAAATGTTCCTAATCCAGTCCATATATTTGGATAATTGAAGTTATCCATTATCACTACTGTGTTGTCCTTGCATCTTTCTATAATTTACTTACCAAGATGCTCCTCTATCTCCATCCCACTATTTGGTGGCCCTACAGCATACACCCAGTAATGTAATAGCTCATTGTTTATTCTA
Source organism: Heterodontus francisci (assembly GCF_036365525.1). Taxonomy (NCBI): domain Eukaryota; kingdom Metazoa; phylum Chordata; class Chondrichthyes; order Heterodontiformes; family Heterodontidae; genus Heterodontus; species Heterodontus francisci. The sequence goes on from NC_090393.1 coordinate 53,966,962, forward strand.
ACCAAATAGATTCTGTCTTTGGCACCTCAACTACATCATCTCCCTCCAGTGCTATATTAAACCCTTTGATCAATATTGTCATGTCCGCCTTCTTTTCCTTCCCTCCTTTTCCTTCCCTCCTTTTCCTGAATACCTTGTAGCCAGGAATATTAAGTTCCCAATCCTTTCCTTTTTTCAGCCCAGTCTCTGTCATTGCCACTATATTATCATAGTCCCACTTGGTGACTTGTGCCACAGCTCACCAACCTTATTTACGCACATGCGTTCCTAACCTATCTTAGACTGCCTTGCATTTGCCCACTGTCTGATTCTCCTATTTCTGATCTAATCTTTACTGTAGTGCCATTCATGTTTCCAAATCTTTGGTGCACTTTGTTTCTCCTATCAAATGTTTCATCCTAGTGCCCATTCCCCTGCCAAATTAGTTTAAACCCTACCTTGCAGCACTAGTTAACCTCCCCGCAAGGACAGTGGCCCCACCGCTGTTAAGGTGCAACCTGTCCATCTTGAACAGGTCCCTCCTGCCCTAGAACTGCTGTCAATGCCCCAGAAATCTGAAGCCTTCCCTCCTGTACCATGTCTCCAGCCACGCATCAACATGTTTTACCCCAGTATTCCTGGTGCATTCTCCATGGCAACGCCTCTACCAATCAGAGTTCACTTGCCAACCAATCAGCACTCTCTTTTCATACAGTATAAAGTTGTTGTTTTCCCTTACACTGGTATTCTTGCGGATTGTCCTGATGAGTGCAAGAAGAAAAGCTTCGACAACATGACTATTTTCAACAGTACTCAAGTTAGAATAGTCTTGATTTGAAAAATCTCCTTAAAGCATTACAGTCATATAATTATCTTGCAGAGGAACCCTCCTAACTTAGTACTGGCATTGTTCTTGTATGCAAAATATAACATAAGAAATAGGAGCTGAAGTAGGCCATTTGGTCCTTTGAGCCTGCTCCACATTCAACAAGATCATGGCTGATTTACGTCAACTCCACCTTCCCACGTTGTCTCCATATCCCTTAATTCCCTTCGTACACAAAAATTTATCAACCTCTATCTTGAATATACTCAAAGACTGAGCATCCATAGCTTTCTGGGTTAGGGAATTTCAAATATTTATAATTCTTTGAGTGAAGAGGTTTTTCATCTCATTTCGAAATGGCCGAACTGTTATTTTGAGACTGACCCCATATTCTAGATTCACCAGCCAGGGGTGAATCAGCATCTACCCTGTCGAGCCCCTTAAGAATTTTACATGTTTCAATTAGATCACCTCTCATTCTTCTAGACTGCAAGGAATATAGGCCTAGCCTGCTCAATCTTTCCTTATAGGACAATTCCCTCATCCCAGGAACCAGTCTAGTGAACCTTTGTTACATCCCCTGTAGAGCAAGTATGTCCTTCATTAGGTAAGGAGATCAAAGCTGCAGGCAGTACTCCAGGTGTGCCGTCACCAATGCCCTGTATAATTGTTGTAAGACTTCTTTACTCTAATGCTCCAATCATTTTGTAACAAAAGCTAACATACAATTTGCCTTCCTAATTGCTTGCTGTACCTGCATGTTAACTTTCTGTTAGGACACTCTGGTCCCTCTGAATGTAAACATTTCTCAGTTTCTCACCGTTCAAAAAATATTATTTTTTATTTTCCCTGCTAAAGTGGATAACTTCACAGTTTTCTACATTGTATTCCATTTGCCATATTCTTGCCCACTCATCCAACCTGCCTATATCCCTCTGCGGCCTCTCCTCACCAAAATTTGCTGGAAAAGTTTAGTTTAGAGATACAGCACTGAAACAGGCCCTTCGGCCCACCGAGTCTGTGCCGACCATCAACCACCCATTTATACTAATCCTACACTAATCCCATATTCCTATCACATCCCCACCTGTCCCTATATATTTCCCTACCACCTACCTATACTAGGGGCAATTTATAATGGCCAATTAACCTATCAACCTGCAAGTCTTTGGCATGTGGGAGGAAACCGGAGCACCCGGAGGAAACCCACGCAGACACAGGGAGAACTTGCAAACTCCGCACAGGCAGTACCCAGAATCGAACCCGGGTCCCTGGAGCTGTGAGGCTGCGGTGCTAACCACTGCGCCACTGTGCCGCCCATAGTCCCCTCATCTAAGTCCCCTCATCTAAGTCATTAATATAGATTGTAAATAGCTGAGGCCTAAGTACTGATCCTTGTGGTACCCTGCTAGTTACAACCTGCCAATCCAAAAATGTCCCGTTTATTTCATCTCTCCATTTTCTGTCTTAACCAGTCCTCAAACCATACAAATATATTACCCCCAATTCATGAGTCCTAATTTTGTGTAATAACCTCTTGTATGGCACTTTATCCATGCTTTTTGAAAAGCTAAATACACTGCATCCACTGGTTCAGCTGCTTATCCATCTGCCTTAGTTACTTCCTCAAAAAAATTCTAACTCATTTGGCAAACATGATTTCCTTTTCGTAAATCCGTGTTGACTCTGCTTAATCATTTTCTAGGTGCCCTAGGAAAATAAGCAAGTCTGAAAGTGACTTGATAAAGGAAGGGATTCATGCAAACTTATCACAAGTAATTAAGCTCCTGTTATAGGTGGGAACTGTGGAGTTTTCCTCTCTTCTGTGAGGAAGAGGACCTTGATTGAGACTAAGGGGAATTTTTTTTTTCTCCCTTTTTTTTCTACAATCTTTTATTTCAAGTGCAGTAAAAACCAAAATGGTGTGATTTTCCACACTGGGGCAGATTTTCCTTAATGTGCTCGAGGGTACATTTGATGGGTCATTAGGGCAGCCAAATCCCATCTATTCAGTTAGATAAAATGATTGCTGTGGTGTCTATTTAGGTGCTCTTTGTATGCCAGTTGTGACTTTTTTAGATGGGACAGTCAACTCATTATAAAAATTGGTTTCCACCTAGGTGTACTGACCAAATGGATTCAAGTCTAGCATTTGTTGGTAGGGCAGCCTGGTATACATCAGAATCTGGTACAGAGCTGAAAATACTGAGTGATCAATGTGTTAACCACGTCCATGGTTCATGGGAACTTCTTATAGAGATTCTTGTTATTGAGTGATCTCCTCGACCCAGATCCCAACTGAAGCTGAGATCCTTTTATTAACTAAGAAAAGTCTTCAACTCGCAGAAGATATAACTAACAGCAACCACACTCCAATCCCGCAACAATAAAATAATCAGAGGTAGCGGGTTACTCACGTCAAGATTGTAAAGAAGGTAGTAGTGTTTCCATTTATGTTTTGAGTAGGTTGCCTGAATGTCCTTAAGAAAAAAGTGGAAAAAGTCCAATTGAGAGGCAATAGTTTACAGTCCAGGAAGAATTTGAATTTGCAAAAAAATTTAGTAGGCTGTAACCTCAAAAGATCTACTTTGTTTTTTTTAGATCGAGCAGAGTGGAGAGATCCCTCCTTCATGCTGTAACTTCCCTGTGGCTGTTTGCAAGGACAAGATGTTTGTTTTCTCAGGACAGAGCGGAGCAAAGATCACCAATAATCTTTTTCAATTTGAATTCAAGGAAAAAGTGTACGTGCTCAATAATTATTCTTTCTAATCACTCTTATCCTTAATAAACTAGTGAAATTGTTATTACATTGTCAGGTTTTGAGGCAAGGAAACTGGGGTCAGGAAAGATGTGATTTAGGGATTTAGAGGAGGAACTCTCATGTTTTCTCATCAAGCCTTGATGTAGAAGTTCTCTGCCTTACTCAGCAGCACATTTACTGTAATGCTGGTCATTTGGGAGCTATAAAAAATTACTGCATTGAATATAGGGAATGGTGATTATATAAAAAAAATCTTTCATAACATTAATGTATGATATAACTTCTGAGTAAGAAATCCATTTCTTGATGTAGGTCTTTTGCCTTCTGGCTATTGAATTGATTCCAGTATCAGCTGAAGTCTAATCTTGTGTGTTCCTTTAAAGTCAAGAATATCTGTGCTCACATTACCATTGCTGAAGCTGTTTGAGAACAAGTAGCATTCACAAGAGTTCGCTCACCACAGTATACAGCAGTGCAGCAAAGTAATAATTCTCTATTGTCCCAGTTCTCCCCCTCCCCTCTGAAATTTGGTGTTAAGTGCAAGATGAATTGGACCAGGTGCCCCACACCACATGCAATGATCATTTGTTGCCGTGTAACCAAAGTTATTAACATTGCCAGACCACGTACAGGAAGGCAGGAGCCTTGACCTTTTTGGACTATTTATCTGTGGTTCAGGAGAGTAAAAGGTTCTACTTTGTTCCATTAAATGTTCTTTTATGTATGTATTCTACAAAAAGGCTCACAAATTTTAATTGTAGACACAAATTTGGTAGAGTCCAACAAAAGGGGAAGGAATTAGTTGTGGTCTAACTTTGATTTTACTAATAAATACTGCTCAGTACTGAAGGGACTTTTAACTGCTAGCTGATACTGACTTACAGATTGACACTCGTGTTTTATGACTATTTCTTAAATAATCCTGTGGCTGCAGTTTTTCTAATGGATTTCCCTGTACATGACAGTGAGGCTTGGTAAACCTCAAATAAAACAGTTTTAGAAATAAGTTGCATGAAAAAAAGGAAATATCCAATGAAGAACAATATTTTACTTTGCTTTTTGTTTTAAAAAAGCTGCACATCAAATTGACATACAAATGTGAAGGTTATCTTGCTGCATCTGTACATTCTTCTGAACATGCTCTTTACATTTAAATGAACTACTAGAGCTTGCACATAATACTTAAGAACAATGATGGATGATTCCCTTGTCAGGGGAATAAAGTGGTACGTGACGACACAGCAAATCTCCCTTCCTGTTCACATGGAGTCTTGTTTTAGGCCTATCTTCCTTATTGCTCCCATTTATAATGTATGATGCCAAGCTCCCTACAGATTTGGTGGCGTCAATGGGACACCAGATACTATGAGCTGCTGCACCTCCCCTCATACAAAGTGGTACCCAGTGTATTGTGTCGACAGCTATCCAGGCGCAATAGCAATACCATACCAGACAAAAATCTTGATTTTAGGAGTAGAATCTTAAAAAAAAAAGCCTGAAAGTGTTGGTGCAGATGAAGGTAGTACAATTGGTCCAAAGTGTTTTGGCAAAGTACACCACTTCCACAATTTTTTTAAATTATTCATTCAGGGGATGTGGGCATACTAACAAAGTCAGCATTTATTGCCCATCCCTGATTGTCCTTCAGAAAACGGTGGTGAGGTCTTGACAACTGAGTAGCTTGCTGCAGGGCATTTAAGAGTTGCCCACATTGCTCAGAGTTTGGAGTCACATATAGGTCAGACTGGGTATGAAAGGCAGATTTCATTCACTAAAGGGCATTGTTGTGAGTGCTTCCATTTTTTGTTAAATTATGAGGATTTGTGTGTTAAAACTGAAAAAAGATTCCGTAGATGCTGGAACTCTTTTTTTTTCAGAAGAGGTCATCAGAAGGTCTTTTGGATTACGCTTGTAAACAATAGTTATTGGAAGGCACCTGTTTTCAGATAAATACCCAGCAGGGGGCTTTTTTGACTTGGGGAAAGATGTTTACTAAGAAGTGACAGGTCAAGATTTATAGGGGTCAGGAGGGTTGACTGTTGTGACATTGTTTTTGATTTTGCTTTGGGCAATGAGTTGGGATATTGTTATGGAAGTGATTCTGTTTATTTGTTTAAAATACCTTTTGAGGAATTCATAGTCAAACTGAATAAATGTTGGACCAGTTTTTTTCAAGAGGGCACTGAAGGAATTAATTTGGCAACAATCTTTACTGGTTGTCACAGGACTTGAGTTAAAAATAGAACAAAAACCCTGGTAACAGGGAGATATAGCCAGAGAAGTCAGTCGCGTGCCCCTTGATTGGACAAGCCAGGAGCAGCAGAGTGCACCTGAGAGAGGGAGAGAGAGAGCAGAAACCTCGCAGTCTTTTGGTTGTAGCAGTCAGAGTGTGTGTTTTACCTTCTGGAGTGAGCAGCTGATAAAGTTAGCTTGAAGAAGTGAAGGAGGGAGACCACAACCCAACTAGCTTTCCAGCAAGTCTCTCAAAAACCCTGAAGTCCACTGTGTCCATTCATCTCATCTCCTGTCTTTGAAGAAAGCCTGCTAAAATAATTCTCAACACCGTCTGAAAAGAACTGTTCAAAAAGATCCTAGTGACCGTGTACTTGGGGGCTAGACTGTATGCCAGTTTTGGAACAATATATCTTGTCTGCTGTTTTCTTCAAAAATGAGCAAGTAGTTCAGCCCAAGTACTTTTTTTTCAGTAACAGAGCTCTGAGTTTTTAAAAAAATCCCATTTATTTTTCAGTATGTGTATATATTTATGTATGTTTGTGTGTGTGTGTGAGTCTGAGGGGCTAAGGTAAAAAAAAGTAGCTTAAAATTTGGCTAAGGTGAAAAGGGGACTTTCAAAATTTAAAATCTGTGTTAATGCTTTACTTCATTACTAGTTAAGACTTGTTCTATATCTAAGGATACGGGGTAAACCTTTCAGGACTGAGATGAGGAGAAATTTCTTCACCCAGAGAGTGGTGAGCCTGTGGAATTCGCTACTGCAGAAAGCAGTTGAGACCAAAACAGTGTATGTTTTCAAGAAGGAATTAGATATAGTTCTTGGGTCTAAAGGGATCAAAGGGTATGGGGCGAAAGCGGGAACAGGCTACTGAGTTGGATGATCAACCATGATTGTAATGAATGGCGGAGCAGGCTCGAAGGGCTGAATGGCCTACTCCTATTTTCTATGTTTCTACAATAAACTGATAATTTTGTTGTTCATTAAAGAAACCTGGTTAGTGTGTTCTATTCTAGGAAAAGTAGAGTATATGATTGACCATATTGGTAAGTGGGAAAATTTAAATATATGTTGTGACCTGTGGAGAAGTGGAACTAGAAAAACGGTGCACTACTCCTGCCTCAGTCGTAACAGCATTAATGAACAATCTGGTAGTTACATTGTCACCATTACTGATAGATTTTTATTCCAGATTTATTTAATAAAGTGAATTTATATTCCCAGCTATCATGGTGGGATTTGAACTCATGGCTGGAATTTTCGCCACCCCAGTGATGGGGGTGGGGGGGTGGTGTAAAATGGAGCGGGAGGCTCCGGAGGCCTTCCTGACCCGCTCCCGCCTCCGCCCCACTTTACACTTTACATATGGCAGGGAGGGGGTGAAAAACGAGCCGCCCGCCCCAGGCCAGTCAAGGCCCTTAAGTTGCCAGTTAACAGCCACTTATGGGCTTTCACCCACCTCCACGGGGATTTTACCCATGGCAAGCGGGCGTCCTGGAGCCGGGAAAGGCCGCCCAGTGAAAGCTGGTGGCCTCTCAGCACCCCGGGATGTCTGCCCTGACAAATGGACACAGGGTGCCTGATTGAGGGCCACCCCCAGGACCCAAGACGCCCCCCCCCCCCCTTCCCCGCAGATGACCACCCTTGCCTCGCCAGGGCCCGACTGGTTACCCCCCGGCGATGCAAACTAAACTTGCCTGCAGTTCTGACTCCATGTCCTTGGCTGGGTTGCAGTCTCAGCAGTGGCTACCGCTCCCAGTGGCGCTGCTGGGATAAGAACTGCCGGCCCGATGATTGGCAGGCAGTTCAATGAGGCAGGACTTCCTCCCTCAAGTGGGTGGAAGTCCCACCTCAGGCTGGGCGGAAGTGGGTTCGCCAGTGACTTTTACATTGGTGGCCAGCTCCCGTCCGCCCGCCATAAAATCCAGCCCCACGTTTCTGGAACATTAGTCCATGCCCCCGGATTTCTAATCCCATAACGTAACCACCATGCTACTGTTCCCGGTATAAATCATTCCAAATTCAGATTGGTAACAGCAGTTTGTTACAAAATGCACAGGAAGTGCAGGAAGCAAAGTTTATTTTGATGCTTTGCTACTTCTTGTGCCATTGCAGCTGTCTTTTTAGTGTTTTATGTTTTTACTTGTAATCTACCTCTGCATTTTAATCGTACCCCTTGCTGTATAATACACCTTCATTGCTGCACCCTTATTTATCAATGGCGAGCAATTCTGCTCAATGTATTGATACCTGTCTTCATCCAGGATGTGCAAATGGCTCTTATCATTTTCAGTTATTATGTTACTGGATTAGTAATCCAGAGGCCTGGATTAATAATAGAGAACATTCCATGGCAGTTTGAGAGTTTGAATTCAGTTTTGAAAATTTGCAAATAAAAAGCTGGTGTCAGTAAAAGTGACCATAAATTTGTCAGATTGTTTTTAAAAAAAAACCCAACTGGTTCACTAATGTAGTTGAGGGAAGGGACCCTGTCGCCTTATCTGGTCTAACCAAAATGTGACTCCAGTCCCAAGTCAAAGTGGCTGACTTTTAATTGCCCCTGAAGTGGCACCACACCACGTGCTCAGGACTGATGGGAATGGGCATTAAATGCTGGCTTTGCTAGTGATGCCCACATCCTAAGAATTTGCAGGAGTAGATAATGCAGTGGAACGGATAACATTTGTCTTTAAATCCTGGGTTTGAATCCAGTTTAGCTTGATTGGATTAAAATCTTCTTATAATAGGCCTATGTGTATAGAGAATTTTTTTGAAAGTCTTATTTTGGAAATTATTTCCATAAAATTTGCTGTCTTACCAAAACTATAAAGATTTAAAAAAACACTGGGTTAGGAATAAAAACAGAAAATGCTGAAGACACTCAACAGTCTTGCAGCTTCTGTGGAGAGAAATGTTTAACGAGTTAATGTTTCAAGTCTGTGACCTTCCATCAGAACTGAGAAAAGTTAGGAATGTAATAGGTTTTGAACAAGTGAAAGGGGGGGAAGGTGGGAAGAACGACAAAAGGGAAGGTCTATGATAGGGTGGAGGGTAGGACAGATGAAATGACAAAAGATTTCATGGTGCAAAGCCGAAGGGAGTGGTGAGGGGACAAATAAAGAAAACAAAAATGTGTTTAGCTGAGGTGTGAATGGCAGGATAGCAGCCATCTGAACACAAAGCAATGAGGTTAGGAAAAAAACATGAGAAACCACTGAACTGCAAACAAAACACGGAACAAAATGGGAGCAGAGGTTATGATCTAAAAACTGAACTCAATTGAGTCCAGTGGGCTGTAAAATGACATGCCAATTGAACGTCTGGTTGTTGTACACAATTTGGTTGGGCTGTCTGACGTAGAGCGGCAGGTTTTAGTATGGCTCAGGGGCCGAGTGAGAGGGCATACAGGTTTCTGGTGCAGCACTAGAGGTCCTGATGGAGGAGGTAGTCTACCTCGCCTTCATGTCCCTTTCTCCTGCATCAGCTGGTAGTCTGCCTCGCCTTGTGTCCTCTTCCCATTCCTGGTAAAGACCAATGAGAACCTCTAGCAAGATACCCATGATCAAACACTCCCTTTCTCCTTGTGACCCTTTATAAGGTAGAGAAGCATAGCACTCACTTTTTCTTTTAGGTGAAGTCCTCCGAGAATTTCTGAAATAAAGGTTGATCGGGTGTTGGTGAAGGCTTGACTAAATGTCCCAGAAAATCTCCTGATGTGTTTTGGAAGAGTCGTCTCCTGATGTGTTTTGAAAGTCCTCTCCAGCAGCAAGCTAACGGTAAAAGGTGTATACCTTTTAAGTAGCACTCAAAATCCTCAGCAACGACTTGTTTCCTCCCAGTCATCTGGTCATGGTTACGAGAGGGTGCTGGGTCAAGTGCTATCCACCAAAATGCCGTGCAGCACTAGCAATTTAAACAGCAATCAGCCCCATTAACGATCCTTCTGGCAGCTATTCCTAGTACAAGGCTCAATTCCTTTACCAAGATGATGTCTCGCACTAACATGGACTAAACCTGTGTTTCAGCTGAAGACCCCATCTTGGCCACCTTGGAGGCTCTTTTGTGCCTAAAGGAGCTGGCAAATATCACTCCCTAGGTCCTTGCTGGATAAGCAAATGAGCTTTATTTAAAAGTAGAATTTTTTAAATGTGCAGTTGAGTATTTTGACAAAAAAAGTACTCTCTCCAGACTTTACTTCTCTCCCCCCCCCCCCCCCACCCACCTCTTTCCAAAGGCATCTACGTATATAAAGAAAAATCACTTTGAGGATATTGTTGGCTTGGAGTTGTATCATGGCTGATATAACCTGTGGTACTTCTGTTTTTTTTAAGTTGTTACTAATTGCAAATAATTTAAATTTGTTCTGTGTTCTTATGCAGCTGGACAAGAATTCCCACTGAGCACTTACTCCGAGGCTCCCCACCCCCACCTCAAAGACGATATGGACATACTATGGTGGCATTTGATCGACATCTCTATGTGTTTGGTGGCGCTGCAGATAACACATTGCCTAATGAGCTGCATTGCTACGATGTGGACTCTCAGACATGGGAGGTTATCCAGCCCAGCCCAGACAGTGAGGTGAGTTGAGTTGTGTACTGTATTCAAAATGCATGTAGAAGAAATTGTCCAATTTTCATTTAGTTTTGAAATATTTTCTTGGTACCACATGATCTAATTTTTTTTCCAATTTTCAAACAATAGATAATTTGAGCAATTTTAAGTTGTAAAAGATGCTCTTCGAAAGATCTCTGATATGTTATATGACTTCTCATAGCAGTGATATTTATATAGAATCATTCCTTGCCCCTCCCTTAATTCGCCTTCCCTGCCCATGGTCAGTGTTGAGTTCTTTTCCTCTTGCCATTGGTTGCTTTCATGCCCTTACTGCAAGTGAGAGCATGTATGAATGTTTATGCCCTGCTGTTGGCTTTGCAGTAAAATGCTCCTCTTCTTCCCCACCCCCACCCCACCTTTCAGGGATGTGACTTTTTTTTTGACATGTCCTTTAAATACAGAAGCCTTTCGGTAACTCCTCTTAGCCTGCCTTTAGCAAGTTTTGTTTTAATTTACCGATCATGATTAAAGTAGGTAATTCATATTGTCTTCAAAGAGGAGTTGACGAGATCAATGTCTCTTGTTCAATTCTCTGTCTGATTGCCTAAGTTATTTGTAGTAACTAAAAGATTTTCTCATTTTGCATATAAAGAGTACAGGACCTAAATTGAGTTATCTTGATGCAGACATTTGTAAACTACAATAATGTTGTTTCAACCACACATAGTATCACTATTTGGATTTCATGTTATACCAGACACAATAGCAGTAACATATTTTAATGTGACGGGAAATGTTGTTTTGTTTATGTCAGAATACGCATTAGGCAAAAAAAATCTTGTTTTCAAAAGATTAATTTTACATGTAATGGTGAATATTTTTGTATTTAACATACAAAAGCATTCCTTCATTTATTTCCCTCTCCCAAAAGTCTGTTCTTCAAGCATGACCCAAACAATTGTTCACATCTGTACAATTATGACACAGTACACATAGCATGTTACTCAAAGGATGTAATTTACTCTTGAAATGTATTTTTCACATGTCCTTGACTGCATTGCTCAGTACGTATTAATGCTTTGCTGAGATAGTGTAAGTGAGGGGATTTCTCCTATCTGACTGGCCAAGTTAGTAGAGGGGAGTGAGAATTGTGCAAATGGTCCAACCAAGATTGTTGTTTTGGGATAATAAAAGAAAATGCAGGAAATTCACAAGTAGTTAACGCCCATGAAGAAAAAAAAAAAGTGGTTTGCTTTTATTCTTTCATGGGATGTGAGTGATACTGGCAAGGCCAGCATTTGTTCCCTATCCCTAATTCCCCTTGAGAAGGTGGTGGTGAGTCACCACCTTGAACCGCTGCAGTCCGCCTGGTGTAGGTACACCCACAGTGCTATTAGGAAGGAAGTTTCAGAATTTTGACCCTGCAACAAAGAAGGAATGGTGAAATAGTTCCAAGTCAGGATGATGTGTGACTTGGAGGAGAACTTGCAGGTGGTGGAGTTCCCATGCATCTGCTGTCCTTGTCCTTCTAGGTTGTAGAGGTCGCGTGTTTGGAATGTGCTGTCGAAGGAGGCTTGGGAAGTTGCTACATTGCAGCTGGTATTTGGTACACACTGTTGCCATTGGGCAACTCTAGTGGAGGGAGTGAATGCTGAAGGTGGTGGATGGGTTGCTGATCAAGCTATTTTGTCCTGGATGGTGTCGAGCTTCTTCGGTGTTGTTGGAGCTGCACTCATCCAGGCAAGTGGAGAGTATTCCGTCACTCCTGACTTGTACCTTGTAGATGGTGGACAAGCTTTGTGAAGTCAGGAGGTGAGTTACTCACCACAGAATTCCCAGCCTCTGACCTGCTTTTGTAGTCACAGTATTTATATGGCTGGTCCAGTTAAGTTTCTGGTCAGTGGTAACCCCAGGATGTTGGTGAAGGAGGATTCAGTGATGATAATGTCAAGGGGAAGATGGTTAGATTCTCTCTCATTCGAGATAGTCATTGCCTGGCATTTCTGTGGCATGAATGTTACTGCCACATATCAGCCCAAGCCTGAATATTATCCAGGGTCTTGCTGCACGTGCATATGGACTGCTTCAGTACCTGAGGAGTCGTGACTAGTACTGAACACTGCAATCATCTGCGACATCCCCACTTCTGACCTTATGCAGGACGGAAGGTCAGTGATGAAGCAGCTGAAGATGGTAGGACACTACTCTGAGGAACGGCACAGTGGTTAGCACCGCAGCCTCACAGCTCCAGGGACCTGGGTTCGATTCTGGGTACTGCCTGTGTGGAGTTTGCAAGTTCTCCCTGTGTCTGCGTGGGTTTTCTCCGGGTGCTCCGGTTTCCTCCCACAAGCCAAAAGACTTGCAGGTTGGTAGGTAAATTGGCCATTATAAATTGTCACTAGTATAGGTAGGTGGTAGGGAAATACAGGGGGCAGGTGGGGATGTTTGGTAGGAATATGGGATTAGTGTAGGATTAGTATAAATGGGTGGTTGATGGTCAGCACAGACTCGGTGGGCCGAAGGGCCTGTTTCAGTGCTGTATATCTAATCTAATCTAATCTAATCTAACTCCTGTAGCAATGTAGCAATGTCTGGGGCTTGGATATTTGGCTTCCAACAACCACAGCTATCTTCTTTTGTGCTTGGTATGACTCCAACCAGTGAAGATTTTTTCCTCTGATTTCCCTTGACTCCAATTTTGCTCAATCCTCTTGATGCCACATTTGGTTAAGAGCTGCCAGAATGTCCCGGGCAGTTACTTTCATCTCAACTCTTGAATTCAGCTCTTTTGTACATGTTTGGGCCAAATCTGTAATGAGGTCATGAGCCGAGTAGCCCTGGCGGAACCCAAACTGAGAATCGGTGAGCAGGTTATTGTTGTGTAAGCGACGCTTGATAGCATTATCGATGACACGTTCCATCACTTTGCTGATGATCAAGTATAGACTGATGAGCCGGTAATTGGCTGGATTGGATTTGTTCTGCTTTTTGTGGACAGGGCATAACTGGGTGATTTTCTACATTAGTGGGTAGATTCCAGTGTTGTAGCTGTACTGGAACAGCTTGGCTAGGAGCACAGCTAGTTCTAGAGCACAGGTCTTCAGTACTACAACCAAGATGTTATCAGGGCCCATAGCCTTTGCAGTATCCAGTGCCTTCAGCCGTTTCTTGATATCGCATGGAGTGAATTGAATTGGCTGAAAACTGGCATCTGTGATGCTGGGAACCTCAGGAGGAGGCCGCGATGGATCATCTACTCAGCACTTCTGGCTAAAGATGTTTGCAAATGATACAGCCTTGTCTTTTGCACTGATGTGCTGGATTCCCCCATCATTGAAGATGGGGGATGTTTGTGGAGCCTCCTCCTCTGGTTAGTTGTTCAATTGTCCACCGCCATGCAGGACTGCAGAGTTTTGATCTGATCAGTTGGTTGTGGGTAGTGCTATATTGTGCTGCTTCTGCTTTTTAGCATGCATGCAATCCTGTGTTGTAGCTTCACCAGGTTGCCACCTCATTTTTAGGTATTCCTGGTGCTGCTCCTGGTATGCTCTCCTGCACTCCTCATTGGACCACGGTTGATCCTCTGGCTTGATGGTAATGGTAGAGTGCGGGATAGGCCGGGCATGAGATAACAGATTGTGGTTGAATAGAGTTCTGCTGCTGCTGATGGGTCGCAGCGCCTCATGGTTGCCCAGTTTTGAGCCACCAGATCTGTTCTGAATCTATCCCATTTAGCACAGTGGTAGTGCCACACGACACGATGGACGGTGTCCTCAGTGTGAAGACAGGACTGAGTCTCCACAAGGATTGTGCGGTCACTTCTATCTGTACTGTCATGGACAGATGCAGCTGCGACAGGTAGCTTGGTGAGGACGAGGTGAAGCAGGCTTTTCCCTCTTGTTGGTTCTGTCACCACCTGCTGAGACCCAGTCTGGCAGATCTGTCCTTCAGGGCTTGGTTAGTAGCGGTGCTACCGAGCCACTCTTGATAATGTGCATTGATGTTCCCCCACCCAGTGTACATTTTGTGCCCTTTTGTGTGTGTCGCATCCTGCTTTGCGCTTTGCAGATGATGACTGATTTCTGTTTCTAGCATTTACAGCTTTTTTTTTTATTTGACTGTTATTTTGGGACTTTGCTCAAGCTCATGATGTGTCCAGGGTCTTCTCCATCACTATTTCACAGCACACCATTCGGTGGTGTAATTATTGAAACAGCAAAACTGAACATTCAGCATTCCGCTCGGCAGAATGTTTCCTTGGTTCAGTTAAGTAGAAACTCTTTGCTGTGATTGCAAGCCTGAGCACTTGTGTGTGGTGTGCTACAAGGCTGAAATGATATTAACTACAGTTAATAAAAAGAACTGTCTACAGCCTTTTGTTAGAAAACTGCTGATAATATTACTTAGTATATACTGCATGGAAACAGTCCATTTGGCCCAACTAGTCTGTGCTGGTGTTTATAGTCCAAACATGTCACCCCTCATTCAGTTTACCTGTAATATTCTATCTAATATAATCCTGTCTGTTGTGCCATTTTTACGTGCTATAATATTCCATTACATAAGTCTCACCTTTATCTATGTTTTATTGTCTTCGAAATATAGGGGAGCAACTTGTACACAGAGGCAATTTATGATCCGGATTTTATGGTAAGTTGCTTATTCTGCTAGTATTGCACTTCATATAAGTGTAAAATAGTGAATTTGTGAAGTTGACTCATGGTTTCTAAGAAAATGAGTGTAAGGTTTGGGGCGGGCAGGGGGGTGTGTTGAATTATTGTATATTACCAGTTTGTAAATTGCCCCATGATTTAAACCAGTATAGTGTGAAAGGTTTGACTTTTCACAATATATTCTGTGTTTCCCATGGGTTAAGGAAGCTGCTTTGTTCACTCATTAGTTGCAAGTATTGTTGTCTTTTCTCCCAGTATTTCCTGTGGAAGAGGAAGAGCAGCCTTTATCTGTATACAGAGCTTTAAAACCATTGTTTCGTGTTGCCGTTGTAATTAACAATACACCTTCTCTTGTAAGTGGAGAGACAACTGTCTTGCAGATTTGTTTGTTTTGGCACAGAGGTGTCGCATTAAGTCACAGTACAGAATGTTTCTTCAGAGCCTTTAGGTTTAAGATAATTTCATTAATCAGTTTCTTCATTGTGGTGAGGCAGGCGTCGAGTAATTCTGTCAGAGTATTAAGGAATCTGACAATTTTTAATATAAAAAACAATTATCCAGTAACTTCAGTGTTTTTAGGAATATGTAAAGTTTGAGAGGGTGCACTAACTAATTGGAGGAGGGAAACTGAAGGTGTATATGGGGACATGGGATACAAGCAGGCAATTATTCAGGGTGTTTGCATCAAAAAGGTGTGATATTCTATTTCCACACCTGAGGCCAAAACGTTTATTGCTATAACACTGTCTGCTTTTTTTAAAACTGCATTTAGTGTTTGTGTTCTGCTAAGTTAAAGATACCTGTGCATCAGAACTTGTGCAAGGGGCCTGTCACAGTAATGTTAGCTCAAAAGTAAAATCCGAGGTGGAACACTCAATGACTTTGGAAACCCCAATCACAGACCACAAATAAATCATAAGATCATAAGTAATAGGATCCAGAGTAGGCCATTCGGCCCCTTGAGCCTGCTCTGCCATTCAATAAGATGATGGCTGATCTGATTGTGGCCTTACTTCTACTTTGCTGCCAGACACCCATAACTCTTGACTCTTGTTTAGATCAAAAATCTGTCTAACTAAGCCTTGAATGTATTCAATGAACCAGCCTCCACTGCGCTCTGGGGAAAGAGAATTCTAAAGATTAACAGCCCCCGAGAGAAGAAATTCCTCCTCATTGCCATCTTAAATGGGAGACCCCTTATCTTGAAACTGTACCTGGTTCCAGATTCCCCCATGAGGAGGAGAATGACAAACCCTTCATCCCAGGAATCAGCCTATTGAACCTTCATCCCAGGAATCAGCCTAGTGAACCTTCTCTGAACTGCAAGTATATCCCTCCTTAAGTAAGGAGACCAAAACTGTACACCGTACTCTAGGTGCAGCCTCACCAATGCCCTGTACAGTTGTAGCAAGACTTCCCTACTCTAATACCCCTTGCAATAAAGGTCAACATTCAATTTGCCTTCCTAATTAATTACTTGCTGTAACTGCATGTTAACTTTTTGTGACTCATGCATGAGGACACCCAGATCCCTCTGTACCACAGCACTCTACTGTCTCTCTCCATTTAAATAATCTGCTTTTCTGTTCTTCCTACCAAAGTGGACAACCTCACATTTTCCCACATTATACTCATTTGCTAAATTTTTGTCCACTCATTTAACGTATCTATATTCCTCTGCAGATTCTGTGTCCTCCTCACAACTTGCTTTCCTACCTATCTTTGTATCATCAGTAAATTTGGCTACAATACACTCGGCCCCTTCATCCAAGTCATTAATATCACTTGTAAATGGTTGTGGCCCCAGCACTGATCCCTGTGACACTCCACTAGTTGCAGTTTGCCAACCTGAAAATGTTTCATATCTCTACTCTCTTTCCTGTTAGTTAGCCAATCCTCTGTCCGTGCTAATATATTACCCCAACACCATGAGCTCTTATCTTGTGTGGTAACCTTTTATGTAGCCTTTTGGAAATCCAAATACACTACATCTACTGGTTTTCCTTTATCCTTCCTGCTTGTTACTTCCTCGAAGAACTCTAATAAATTTGTCAAACACGATTTCCCTTTCATAAAAACATGTTGACTCTGCCTGATTGCATTGATTTTCTAAATGTCCTGCTGCTACTCCCTTAATAATGGGATTCGAGCATTTTCCCAATGATAGATGTTAGGCTAACTGGCCTATAGTTTCCTACTTTCTGTCTCACTCTTTTCGTGAATAGAGGTGTTACATTTGCTGATTTAAATTTGCTGGGACCTTTACAGAATCTAGGGAATTTTGGAAGATTACAACCAATGCGTCACACTCTCTGCAGCCACTTCTTTTAAGTCCCTGGGATGCAGGCCATCGGGTTCAGGGGACATGTCAGCCTTTAGTCCTATTAGTTTCCCTCGTAATTTTTCTCTTGTGATAGTGATTGTTTTCGGTTCCTCCCTCCCTTTTACCCCTTTATTTTCTACTATTCTTGGGATACTTTTAGTGCCTTCTTCCATGAAGACAGATGTAAAATACTTGTTCAAACTCTCTGCTGTTTCCTTGTTTGTAGTTATTAATTCCCCAGTCTCATCTTCTAATGGGCCAATGCTTACTTTAGCCATTCTTTTCCTTTTTATATACTTGTAGAAGCTTTTACTATCTGTCTTTACATTTCTTTCTAGTTTAGTAGAAATGGGTACCATTGATACTGCAGTATGAATTTTTCCATCGATCAAGTCTTCAGTGTATTCTGAGATGGGGATATTATGAGCCCTTCGGCATGTTAATATGTACCGCACACCAATAGGACAACACTGCAGTTACTCTTATGTAGCCCTCCATGCAAATATGGGTACATTCAATGATGGCAGTAAATCTAAATGAATTATAATGCAGATTTTAGTAGTATGGCATTTTTCCTGCTGTGGATCTACACTAGGTTATTTTAAGAAACTCAACTAAAAGCAGGAAGAATCAAACTTGCAAGACATTTTGTTTTTTTAGCTTATCGTTGTCTTCTCATGCAGTTTAAGGTTAATCTCTGTATGTAGCTGCCAAAGACAACAGTTAGTCATGGACTTCATAAAAATTTCACTCTAAATGTTGAGCAAACTGCTTTAATGCATCTCTGGAAATAACATTGCTGTATCAATATAATTCATTCAGATTTGATTTATTTGTTTTGACACATCAAAGCTTCACACTTTTTAAAAGAAAAACCTTGGACTACTATCCAAGCTGTTGGTAACATTGATTTCTGATGAATTTGTAACTTTAATAATGGGATATCAGAAGTAATTAATGGATTATTAATATCCCCACAGCCCCCACATCCTCCTCTTGCCACAAATCTATCTTGCAGTTCAGTTATGGACCTTGCAAGTGGTCCGGAGGAATCCTTTGCATTGCATATCCATCAGTTCTGAACCATCTGTTTGAAGAATAGTCTTAATAGGTGAGGAGTTTAACCTCAGTTAGAATTTTGCTGTCATTGCAGAACAACCTAAGCATTTTTCATCCCTGCTTCGCTTGGTCTTCAAAGTCTGTCCAGGCTGAAGTTGCCATTCATCAGTTACCGATGAGGCACTTAGGATAGATTTTTCTTTTTGATTTGTTCATAAGATGTGGGAGTCCCTGGCAAGGCCAATTGCTCATCCCTAATTGCCTTTGGGAAGGTGCTGGTGAGCCGCCTTCTTGACCTGCTGCAGTCCATATGGTGTAGTATACCACAGTGCTATTAGGAAGGAAGTTCCAGGATTTTGACCCAGCAACAGTGAAGGAACGGCAATTTAGTTCCAAGTCAGGATAGTGTGTGGCTTGGAGGGGAACTTGCAGGTGGTGGTATTCCCATGCATCTGCTGCCCTTGTCTTTCTAGGTGGTAGAGGTCACGAGTTTAGAAGGTACTGTCGAAGGAGCCTTGGTAAGTTGCTGTAGTACATCTTGTAGCTAATGTTTAAGATCGTGAATCGGGTGCTGATCCTGGATGGTGTCGAGCGTCTTGATGTTGTTGGAGCTGCACTCATCCAGGCAAGTGGAGATTATTCGATCACACTCCTGACTTGTACCTTGCAGTCCGGGGGTGAGTTACTCGCCTCAGTAGCCCAGCCTCTGACCTGCTCTTGTAATATTTATTTGGCTGGTCCATTTAATTTCTGGTCAATGGTAACCCCCAAGATGTTGATGGTAGGGGTTTCAGCAATGGTAATACCATTGACCATGGGGAGGTGGTTAGATTCTCTCTTGTTGGAGATGGTCATTTCCTGGCACGTGTGGCACAGATGTTACTTGCCACTTATCAGCTCAAGTCTGAATGTTGTCTAGGTTCTTGCTGCATGCAGCACGGACTGCTTCAGTATCTGAAGAGTCGTGAATGGTTCTGAACACTGTCCGAGCATCCCCACTTCTGACCTTATGTTGGAGGGAAGGTCATTGATGAAGCAGCGGAAGATGGTTGGGCCTAGGACCCCACCCTGAGGAGCTTCTGCACTGATGTCCTGGGGCTTACATGATTAACCTCCAATAACCACAAGCATCATCTTTTGTGCCCCTTGAATTTTCCAGTCAATAACTTGAGATCTCCTGTTGAGCCGTATAATGCTGCATTCGGGGGAGTAACATTCCACTAATTAGCCCGTTGTGCAAGATGGTGAGTAGAGTTCCCGCAGCACCGTATCATTAGTAAAAAAGAGCACTGCAATATTTTCATAGAAGCCTGGGTCAGACTCTCCACGCCTGTCCTTTTCAATGCCATTCAACATGATTAATTAGGATGGGTGGCAGTAAGCACCCTGCCTCATTTGTCTTTTGAGAGAGATGGATTCAATGAGTCTTTCATCTAGCCTGTAATGGATCTTGGATCTAGAGTACACATCCCAGATAAAATGCAACATTTGGCTTCCAGTACTGCTTTAACTGCAGCCTACTTTCACCTGACTGGTCTCCATCCCTTTGCAGCTACCTTAACAAGGTGCTATTTAGTGGACTGACTGAACATGTACAATGTTTGCTTGTGTCCACTTGCTCAGAAGTTATTGATGCCAGGAGTGAGATGAAATACTCTGCACTTGCCTGGATGAGTGCAGCTCCAACAGCACTCAAGAAGCTCAACACCATCCAGGACAAAGTAGCTTGCTTGATTGCTACCCCATCCACCACCTTTAAATATTCACTCCCTCCACCAGTGGCACACTATGGCTGCAGTATGTACCTTCTACAAGATGCACTGCAGCAACTCGCGAAGGCTCCTTTTGATGCACCTTCCAAACCTGCGACCTCTACCACTGAGAAGGGTAAGGGCAGCAGGCGCATGGGAACACCATCACCTGCAAGTTTCACTTTAAGTCACACACCATGCTGATTTGGAATATATCGCTGTTCCTTCACTGTCGCTGGGTAAAGATCCTGGAACTTCCTATATAAGAGTACTGAGTGAGTACGTTCAACACATGGACTGCAGCAGTTCAAGAGGTGGCTCACCATCATCTTCTCAAGGGCAATTAGGGATGGACAATAAATGCTGGTCTTGCCAGTGATGCCCACATTTCATGAATGAATTTTTTAAAAAAGGAGTTAAGGTGGAGGGCTAGGAGGAAGTGCTGCCAATAATACATTGTCCTGGCATCCAGGAAAACTACCCCCTGGTGAAAGATCCAGTGCCTCTTGACAGCCTTGGTACCAGATTATAGGGTTACCTCTGGCATATGTGCTGTCAATCCAGGGTATTAGAACTACAAATTAATTAGTTCTGTGTCAGTTAGAATTGAGCATATTTTATTCACTTTAATCAGTTGTGTGCATATATAAACAGTATGCAATTTCACTGGCATACAACAACACGTAGGGGGTGCATAATTATATATCTTCAAAACTGAGATTTTCTTGTCTTCACCTTCATCTCTCTTTCGTCTCTCTACCAATTCTGTACAATCTCTTTCTTTTCTCTCATCTTTATCTTTGGTTTTTGGTCATTTTCCTGATCTGCCATTGTGTTGGGGGGTGGGGCGAGTGGGGGTGCTATGGTTTACATATGTTAGATGGGTATGTGGTTTTGCTGGAAATTTTCCATGTAACAAATGATTTTATATAGGCAGACTAGTGCTGCAGCCTTGTGGAGTGAGAACGTGTTTACCACAGAATGGAGAACAGGGCAATATCTTTCATTCTCTACATGGTGAATTTCTGAACTTGACTGTGCTGTCGTGGGAGGTTGAGGATAAATGCTGCTTGTTTTTTCCCACAGGATGATGGTTAAATCAGGGACAGAGCCACATCAGTGCTATTGCGTCTCATAATGCTCTCTTTTGGGTCTTCTGAAGACTTTGCGTTCACAATGAGAAAGAAAATAAAAAATCAGCATGGGATACAACTTGCTGCCTGGTCTCTGGGCTGAGGGGTGATTCATGAGGCTGATGCATGAGGACTTGATGGGGAAAAAAAAATTCTAACTTGATTAGTGCTTCCAGTTTATTGAATGGTATAGTTGAACAGCCATTATATTTAAATGAGAAGTTAAAAGTCAATTGGACTGTTCTTGGGCTGCGATAACTTTAATTTTACCAGAGAAAAATGAACTTGACCAGGGCATAAAACTAATCTTGCTTGGGTTGTCTCAACTGTTTCCTCCCTCCACCCCCACCACCCCCCCCACGGCAATTGTGAGTGAAAGGGTAAAAGTTATCGGTTGTGTTGGTGAAGATGATCTGTTAAAAAGACTTGGATTTTTATAGTGCTTTCATGACCACCGGATGTCTCAAAATGCTTTACAGCCAATTAAGTACTTTTTTTGAAGTGTAGTTGCTCTTGTAATGTGGGAAATCTCCATTGTTTTGGTTAAGCTCGAGTGTACATGTGGGATTAAATGAGCTCGCTGTACATCTGTGGGTCTAGGTTCAATCCCTTAGTAAAAAGCTGCTTGCTTTCCAGAGTGTGATTGTGATACAATTCAGTACTTAGCTGTGGACATCATTCATTATGCAGCACGCTAGCACTGTCGAGTGGTAGAAGAGTATTACTGCATTCATAACACGTGGGGTAATCCATGTTTCATCATTGTGCAACTTTCATGCCATAATGGACGAAGTTTTTGACTCGAGTACATCTGGAGTAGTGTTGGATTGTGTGCTTGGTGGCTTAGCTAAGCAGGCTACTGTAGAAGTAAATGCGGCAGATTAAAATATGATACAATTTTTTTCTTTTTAATATCCTGGGACTGTAAATAATTTCCTGGATGAGTGGGCAGATAGACCTATGACAATTCTGCTTTGTCAATTCCCTGCCAGAAATAGAACAAAAGCAATCGGGGGTCTTCTTTCTTTTGGGCCTCCTTATCTCAAGAGACAATGGATACGCGCCTGGAGGTGGTCAGTGATGCTGTCGGGGGTGATGCTGTTGATTTTCTGTCTTTCTGGGCAAATGCGAAGTCTCCAAACAAAAACACAGTTGAAATCAACCTTATCTGTTCCTTAACAGCTATGGATTAGAGAACTGAGCAAATAAACCACATTCGCATAGCTGAGCATTTACAAGGAGGGATTACACAAACTAGGGTTATATTTACTGGAATTTAGAAGGTTATTTGATGATTTGATCAAAGTTTTCAAGATATTATGGGGTAGGTTAAAGAGATGAGGTTGATGGAGAGAAACTATTGCTGCTGGTTGGGAAGTCTCGGACTTTGGGAGGGTGGGGCATAGTCTAAAGATTAGAGCCAGACATTTCAGGAGTGAAATTAGGGCCAGAATTTCACTTTGAGGCAACGGCCCCACCCACCAGCTAAAATGTTTGGGGAGAGCCCCCCTGTGCTACGCAGCAGTTGTGCGTGGCCCAGGCTCTTAATTGGCCTCGGTCGGGACTTCCACCACTCTGAGGCAGGAAGTTCCACCTCAGTGCTGCCAGCCAGAGGGCGGGCAGCTCCTCAGTCCCAGCGGTGGATGGATGTCGCCTTTCAGGAAGGTAAGTGGGTTTGGGCCTTGCTGGGGGCAATTGGCTGGGCCCTGGCGAGGGGGGTTGGGGTCTAGGGCAGGGGGATAATTTTAGCGGGGGTGGCTAATGCTGCCTGGAGGGCCCCTCTGTGGGACACAGAGTGGCTGCCTCAGGTGCTGAAGTGCCAGTAGCGACGTGAAGAGGCCTTTAAGTGGGATTAATTGGCCACTTATAGGCCTCTGTTAGCCTGGGGCGGGCAGGCGACTTGTCACCTCCACTACGCTGGTAAAATAGTGGCGGGTAGGCAATGAGAGGCAGGTGGAGGTACAAATTTCCAGTTTAAGAAACACTTCTACACACAAAGAGTAGTAAAGTTTGGAACACTCCTGTAAATGGCAGTTGGTGCTCGATCAATAGTAAATTTTAAACCTGAAATTGTAAGATTTTTGTTAATCAAAGATATTATGGTATATGGGGCAAAGGCGGGTATATGAAGCTAGGTTGCACTTCGCCCATGTTCCCACAAAGAAAAAGGGTGGGATGGCCAATTCTAGAGCCCCCTGGATGTCAAGGAGCGTACAGGGTATGATGACGCAGAAAAGAAAAGCTTATGTCAGATGCTGAGAGGACTATAGAAAGTGGAGGGGTGAAATCAAAAAGGAAATTAGGAAAGCAAAGAGAGGGCATGAAAGAATATTGGCAAGAAAAATCAAGGAGAACCCAAAAATGTTTTATCGATACATGAAGAGTAAGAGAATAACTAAGGAAAGAGTAGGGCCCATAAAAGACCAAAAAGGTAACCTATGTGTGGAGGTTGAAGATGTGGGTGTGGTTCTTAACGAATACTTGGGGGTCTGTCTTCACAAAAGGGGGGAACAATGCAGACATTGTAGTTAAGGAGGAGGAGTGTGGATATTCAATATTGGATGCGATGAATGTAGGGAGAGAGAAAGTATTAAGGGGATTAGCATCCTTGCAAGTGGATAAAGTAGATAAATCACCAGGGCCGGGTGACATGTACCCCGATCTGTTAAAAGAAGCCAGGGAGGAAATAACAACGGTCTGACCATCATTTTCCAATCTTCACTGGATACAGATGTGCCGGAGAATTGGAGGTCTGCTAACATTGTACCTTTGTTTAAAAAGGGAGCGAAGGATAGACCAAATTATTACAGGCCAGTCCGTCTAACCTCGGTAGTGGGCAAATTATGGAATCGATTCTGCAAGACGGGATAAACTGTCACTTAGGCACAGGTTAATCAAGGAAAGTCAGCATGGGTTTGTTAAGGGAAGGTTGTGTCTGACTAACTTGATTGAATTTTTTAAGGAAGTAACAAGGAGGATTGATGAGGGTAGTGCAGTTGATGTGGTCTACATGGATTTTAGCAGGGCTTTTGACAAGGTCCCACGTGACATTTTTTTTTTAGAAAAAACTAAAAGCCCATGGGATCCAGGGAAATGTAACAAGTTGGATATAAAATTGGCTCAGTGGCAAGAAACAAAGGGTAATTGTTGCCGGGTGTTTTTGCGGCTGGAAGCTTCTTTCCATGGGGTTTCACAGGGCTCAATACTGCTTTATGTGGCATACATTAATGATTTGGGCATAAATGTAGGGAGCATGATCAAGGAGTTTGCAGACGACACAAAAATTAGCTGCGTGGCACAGTGGCGCAGTGGTTAGCACCGCAGCCTCACAGCTCCAGAGACCCGGGTTCGGTTCTGGGTACTGCCTGTGCGGAGTTTGCACGTTCTCCCTGTGACCGCGTGGGTTTCCGCCGGGTGCTCCGGTTTCCTCCCACAGCCAAAGACGTGCAAGTTGATAGGTAAATTAGCCATTGTAAATTGCCCCTAGTGTAGGTAGGTAGGTGGTGGGGTGTGGTAGGGAATATGGGATTAATGTAGGATTAGTATAAATGGGTGGTTGTTGTTCGGCACAGACTCGGTGGACCGAAGGGCCTGCTGTTTCAGTGCTGTATCTCTCTATGGTCTATGGTATGGTGGTTGATAGCAAGGAGGATACTTATAGTAGATTGCAGGAAGATATCAATGGACTGGTCAGGTGGGCAGAAAAGTGGCAAATGGAATTTAACTCAGAAGTATGAGGTGATGCATTTGGGGAGGTCAAACAAGGCAAAGGAATACACAATAAATGGGAGGATACAGAGAGGTGTAGAAGAAGTAGAGTATATGTCCACAGATCCCTGAAGGTAGCAGGACAGGTGATAAGGTGGTTAAGAAGGCATATGGAACCCTTTCCTTTATTAGCTGAGACGTAGAATATAAGAGTAGGGAGGTTATGCTGGAACTGTGTAAAACATTGGTTAGGCCGCAACTTGAGTACAGTGTGCAGTTGTGGTCACCTCGTTACAGAAAGGATGTAATTGCACTAGAGAAGGTACAGAGGAGATTTACAAGGATGTTGCCAGGACTGGGAAATTGAAGCTATGAGGAAAGATTGAATAGGGAGGATTGTTTTCCTTGGAACAGAGAAGGCTGAGGGGAGATTTGATTGAGATGTACAAGGCTGTGTGGGACCTGGATAGAGTGGATGGGAAGGGCATATTTATCTTACCAGAGGGTTAAGTGACTAGGGACATAAATTTAAAGTGATTGGTAGAAGAATTAGAGGGGAGATGAGGACATTATTTTGTCACCCAGAGGGTGGTAGGAGTCTGGAACACACTGCCTGAAAGGGTGGTAGAGGCAGAAAACCTCATCTCATTTAAAAGGTGCCTGGATGTGCACCTGAGGTGCCATAACTTGTTGGGCTACAGACTAAATGCTGGAAGTGGGATTAGGCTGGGTGGCTTTTTTTTGGCCAAGTGGCCTCTTTCTGTGCCATTAACTTTCTATGATTCTGTGTCATTAAATGGCGGAATAGGCTCGAGGGGCTGAATTACCTATTCCTGTTCCTATGCCTTTCACGACCACAGGACGTCCCAAAGTGCTTCACAACCAATGAAGTACTTTTGAAGTTCAGTCACTGTTGTAGGAAGCATTCATTCACTAATTCAGTCAGTTTGTGCATATCAAGCTCCCACAAATAGCAGACAAGACAAGATAATCTGTTTTTGTGATGTTGATTCAGGGACACGGGATAATTCCCCTGCTCTTCTTTGAAATAGTGCCGTGGGAACTTTTGTGTCCTCCTAATATCTTATCCGAAAGACAGCACCTTCAACAGTGCAGTGCTCCCTCAGTACTGCACTGGAGCGTCAGCCTTGATTTTTATGCTCAAGCCCTGGAGTGGAACCTATAACCTTCTGACTCAGAGGCAAGAGTGCTACCAACTGAATCACGGTTGACACAACAAGCAATTAGGAAAGGAAATGGTATGTTGCCCTTTGTTGCAAAGGGATTGAAGTATTACGAGTAAAGAAGTCTTTGCAATTTTATAGGTCCTTGGTGAGACCATGCCTGGAGTATTGTGTTCAGTTTTGGTCTCCTTTCTTAAGGAAATGTATACTTAGAGGGATTATGACAAAGGTTTACTAGTCTGATTCCTGATTGTCTTATGAGGAGCAATTAAGTAGACTATGCTTAATGTTTCCTATTTAGAAGAATGAGAAGTGATCTAATTGAAAAATATAAAATTCTTAAAGGGCTTGACAGGGTAGATCCTGGGAGGATGTTTCCCTTGGCTGGGAGTGTAGAACTAGAGGACACCGTCTCGGAATAAATGGTCAACTATTTAGGACTGAGTTGAGGAGAAATTTCTTCAATCAGAGGGTTGTGAATTTTTGGAATTTTCTACCCCAGAGGGTGAGGGCGTCCATTAGCTGGGGCATGCTTTTAGGGGGACAAAATAGTCGGGATGGATTATGGAAAGTCTGTCCACATGTTCTCTTCATCTCCATTCTTTACCCACCCCCCAACCCCTGCCATTCCCTTTTGGGATCAAGCATTGGTGGTAGCATAATGTGGGAACTGGAAATAGTGATGGGTGAGGGGAAAGAGAAAAATGTTTTATTTTGTTATCACAATGATGGGAAAAAATGAAATATTAGGCATGCAGTCAAGTTTGGGGTTGGTGCACACTTGTATACTGATGGAGCAGAACAGAGATTTTATAAATGCATTCAGTTTGTGCTATATCCAACTCAGTCAGAAGTGCTTGATGTGGCTGAATAGAGGAAACTTTATCTGTAACTTGATTTGACAGCACTTCATGTTGATAGTGGATGCATAAAATTAAAGTCCTTCCGATTCCATTCACAGTGACACCATCCCTCTCTCATCTCTTCTACCTGGTATCCCACCCCCATAAAAGATTTTTCCCCAACAGTGGAGGAAAGAGTAGATAAGTAATCTTCAAAGTTACTTCAGCCGTGAAATGTTTTCATCCTTTCAATTCGCAGATGCCCAGTGGAAGACTTTTCCATGCTGCAGCAGTTATTTCCGACGCTATGTATATCTTTGGTGGGACAGTGGACAACAATGTGAGGAGTGGAGAGATGTATCGGTTTCAGGTAAGCAATGCGCCAGGCGCTTATATACAAGCACATGCAGTTACACACATTGGCAGCTATGCATATTAGTTTCTATTTTATAAAACAAGTGGTGCCTGATGCTAAAGGTGGGCACTAAATCTTGAGGAATGGATAGTTAGGAATATGCGACAAGGCTAAAGCACTGAAGTTAAATTGTACTCTAAATTATAAAAGTGAAGCTGAAGATGGTTGTGCATGTTCAGTAAACTTTAATGTATATCGCTGCTTTCAAGTACCTTTGAGTAATCATTCCTTGCAGAACTAAACGTATGAAGAAACTTAGAGATCCTGGACATTCACACGGCTCACTATAGTTATACTGCACTATGTGACTTCGGCAAAATTACTATGCTGCATAATTTGTACTGCCATTATTGTATATTTTTTATTTAGTTTTAAAAGCTGAATTCCTACAGCATTGAAGAACAACAAAAAAAGAATGTGAGCACCATTACTGGATCATAGCGTGTAAGGTTATCAAAATCGTAATCCGGAGACCTGACCTAATGCTCCAGAGACACAAGTTCAAATCCCACCACAGCAACTGGGGGAATTTAAATTCAATTAATAAATCTGCAATAAAGTGCTAGTCTTATTAATGATCATGAAACTACTGAATTGTTATAAAAACCCATCTGGTTCACTAGTGCCCTTCAGAGGAGGCAATCTGCCATTCTTGCCTGATTTGGCCAATACATGACCCCAGATCCACAGCAATGTGGTTGACTCTTAACTGCCCTCTGAAATGGCGTCGCAAGTCACTCAGTTGTATCAAACTGCTACAGAAAGCATTGTGGGTGTAACTGCACCACATGACTGTAGTGGTTCAAGAAGGCTGCTCACCGCCCCCTTCTCAAGGGCAATTAGGGATGGGAAATAAATGCTGGCCTTGCCAGCGACGCTCACATCCCAAGAACGATTTTAAAAAATCATATGTATGCAAGCATCATGGCTTGATTTTTTTTTTATATAGTTATAAGAAAGTATTTTTAATCAAATAATTGCAGCCACTTCATTTGCAATACTTTTAGAAATGTGAATCAATATTTAAATTTTTTTGTTTGCCCTTAATTTAACTAGTTTTTTTTTAAACTTTGGGCTAATAATTGGATAGCACCGAAAATGAGGCATGGGGATCACGATTCGCGGCCTGTGGTGCCAGTTACATTAGAGGAGGGCAGCGCACTAATTTGGTGTGATTGTAGCATTGGGCCAAGTGGCTCCCGCACTGCCGCCTCCTCTGTGCTTAGCAGGGTCCTAGTAGTGTTTTGCTGAGAGCACATGGTGCATCCAACCTTCTGTTCTTAAAGGCAGTCTATCCCTCTTAAGGGGTAGCTGCACTGAATGACAAGAGGCTGTGGCTCAATACCTTTGCTGCAATTCTATACAAGGAAAATGGAACACCAAGGCTGTGGGGAGGGGAGGGTTCCTAGGTCAGATGTGGCACAGGAGGTCTTAGTGGTGGAGGTGGACAGGAGGAAAGATGGTGTGATTCTGCAGGGAGGCAGGAGTCCCTCAAGCACCACCCTCAGAAGGAATTGGGAGTAGGTGGCAAGGGAGATCAATTCCTGGCATCTGGAGATGAGGACCTGGCAGCAGCGTCACAACAAGTCTTAATGACCTCATTACAGGTGGTCAAAGTCAATGAATGCATCTTCACATGACATCTACCTACTTCACCACCACCTTGCTCAGTGCACCAAAACTCACTCACTCATCAGCAGCCCCTGGCACTTAGGATTTATGCCTGACATCCAGATACTCCACCTCACCCTCACACATCTACCAATACTGCCACCCTCGCACCCACCTCTCGCTGCCTTCACATACCCACAGCTATTCAGCTATAGGGCTGTTCAGCTGTGACAGGCACATCATCCAAACAATGCAACACAATCACTGACATTTTTCCCTATCTCTTGCTGGACAAGGTGACACACAATAAAAGGGAGTAGAGCAGACCTGTCAGGTTATTAGGGCAACTGCGTCTCCTGAACTCTGCAGAGGAGATAGCTCTCCAGCAACTAACCAAGGCTCCTTCGACAGCAACTTCCAAACCCATGACCTCTGCCACCTAGAAGGACAAGGGCAGCAGATGCATGGGAACACGACCACTTGCAAGTTCCCCTCCAAGTCACACACCATTCTGACTTCGGACTATATCACTGTTCCTTCACTGGCGCAGGGCCAAAATCCTGGAACTCCCTTCCTTACAAGGGAACCCCAAGGGCTGCAGCAGTTCAAGAATGCAGCTCACCACCACCTTCTGAAGGGCAATTAGGGATGGACAATAATGCTGGCCTAGCCAGCGATGCCCACATCCCACGAACGAATCATAAAAGAAAAAAAATTTAGGGATGGGCAATAAATACCGGCCTAGCCAGCGATGCCCACATCCCATGAACGAATAAATGGTATAGATTCAGAACAGATCTAGCAGAAGAAAACTGGACATCCATGAGGTATTGTAGGCCATCAGCAGCAACAAAATTGTATTCCACCACAATGTGTAATTTTCTAGCCTGCCATATCCCTCACTCTGCCATTATCAAAAGCCAAGGAATCAACCTTGGTTCAGTGATGAGCATAGAAGAGCATGCTAGGAGCATCATCAGGTGTACTTGAAAATGAGGTGATAACCTGGTGAAGCAACAACGCAGGACTACAGGCAGGAAGCAGCATGCTAGAGACAGAGATAGGCAATCCCACAACCAATGGATCAGATCAAAACTCCTCAGTCCTGCCACGTCCAGTCATGAATGGTGATAGACAGTTACGCAGCTAATGGGAGGAGGAGGCTCCATGAACATTCGCATCCTTTATGAGCACTTTCATCCTCAATGAGCACATGAGTGTAAAAGCCAAGACTGAAGCATTTGCAGCCATCTTCAACCAGAGGTGCACAGTGGATGATCCATCTCTGCCTCCTCCTGAGGTTCCCAGCATCACAGATGCCAGACTTCAACCAATTCGAATCACTCCATGTGATATCAAGAAATAGCTGAGTGCGCTGAATACAGCCAGGGCTATGCGCCCTGACAATATCCTAGCTGTAGTGCAAAAGACTTGTGCTCCAGAACTAGCCACACCTCCAGCCAAGTTGTTCCCAGTGCAGCTACACCACTGGCATCTACCTGACAAAGTGGAACATTACCCAGGTGTGTCCTATCCACGAAAAGCAGGACGATTTCAGTCCGGCCAAATACCGCTCCATCAGTCTACTCTTGATCACCAGCACAGTGCTATCAATTAGAACTTACTCACCAATAACCTGCTCACTGATTCTCAGTTTGTTCTCCTCCAGGACCACTTGGCTCCAGAGCTCATTACAACCTTGGTCCAAACATGGACAAAGGAACTGAATTCCAGAGGTGAGGGTAGTGACTGCCCTTGACATCAAGGCAACATTTGACCGAGTGTGGCATCAAGCAGCCCTAATAAAATTGAAGTTAATGGGAATCGCGTTGGGGAAAGCTCTACACTGGCTGGACTCATACCTAGCACAAATGAAGATAGTTGTGGTTGTCGGTGGCCAATCATCTCAACCCCAGGACATTGCTGCAGGTGTTCCTCAGGGCAGTGTCCTAAGCCTAACCATCTTCAGCTCTTCATCACTGGCCTTCCCTCCACCATGATGTTTGCTGATGATTGCACAGTGTTCAGTTCCGTTTGCATCTCCTCAGATAAGGAATCAGACCATGCCTGCATGCAGGAAGACCTGGACCACATTCAGGCATGGGCTGATAAAGTTCCATCTATGCCACACAAGTGCCAGGCAATGAAGATCTCCAACTAGTGAGTGTCTAACCACCTCCCCTTGATATTCAACAACATTACCATTGCTGAATCCATCCACCAACATCCTGGGGGTCATCATTGCTCAGAAACTGAACTGGGCCAGCCACATAAGTACTGTATTTAGATGAACACCTGAAATGCCATAGCATACAAGGCTACGGGCCAGGTGCTGGAAAATGGGATTAAAATAGATAGGTGCTTGAAGGCCGGTGTGGACACGATGGGCCGAAGGGCCTGTTTCTGTGCTGTATAACTCTGACTTTATGACCATGGGGCTGGCTGCAACAGAGCTCCTGGTATCCGGCATCGTTGAGAGCATTGAGGATGACTGTATGTTATTGCCTTATTGTTACGACCGAGGTGGGAGGAGTGTACTGTCTATTCTACTCCCACTTCCCCACAGGTCACGACATATATTTTAAATTTTGCCACTGCGACCGATATGGTCAAATCATATACTATATTTTTCCCAGAATAGAACACAGTAACCAGGTTTCTTTAATGAACAACCAAATTATCAGTTTGTAATAAAACGAGTCTTAACCAGTAATGAAGTAAAGCATAAAGACGCAGACTGAAATTGTAACGCCCCCTTTTTACCTTAGCCCCTCGCTCCCTCTCTCCCTCGCGCGCGCGCACGCACACACACGCACACACACGCACACACACGCACACAAGCGGATGAGATGTATAGTGTTCCAACACTGGCATACAGTCTAACTTCCGAGAACACGTAGATGGGTCACTGTGATCTTTTAGGACAGTTCTTTTCGGGCGGTGTTGAGAATTAATTTAGCAGGCTTTTCTTCAAAGACAGGAGACCAGATGAATTGACACAGTGGATGTCTCAAGATCTTTTAGAGAGTTGCTGGAAAGCGAGCTGGGTTTTATTTATTTATTTTTATTTATTTTATTTAGAGATACAGCACTGAAACAGGCCCTTTGGCCCACCGAGTCTGTGCCGACCATCAACCACCCATTTATACTAATCCTACATTAATCCCATATTCCTACCACATCCCCACCTTCCCTCAATTCCCCCACCACCTACCTATACTAGGGGCAATTTATAATGGCCAATTTACCTATCAACCTGCAAGTCTTTGACTGTGGGAGGAAACCGGAGCACCCGCGAAAGCCCACGCGGTCACAGGGAGAACTTGCAAACTCCGCACAGGCAGTACCCAGAATTGAACCCGAGTCGCTGGAGCTGTGAGGCTGCGGTGCTAACCACTGTGCCGCCTGAGTTGTGGTCTTCTCTCCTTCCTTGACACTTCTTCAGCAGCAAGCAGGAGCTAACTTTATCTCATTCCAGAAGGTACAATACACTGACACACACCCAAAAGTTTGAGTTTGCTGTCCTCTCAGGTGCACGCTGTTGCTCCCAGGCTTGTCCTATCAAGGGCGCCTGTCACTTCTCTGCCCACATCCTCCCTTATTACCAGGGTTTCTGTTCTATTTTGAACTTGTCATGTGACAACCCGTAAACATTGTTGCTAAACCAGTTCTTTGTATCCCCTTGATGACTGTCTTGGGAAGGAAAAAACTTGTCCAACATTTCTTCAGTTTGACTATGAATTCCTCAAAAAAAAAGAAGCACCTTCATAACACATTCCTCCAGCATTGTTGAGAGCATTGAGGATGACACTAAGTTCTTGCCTCTGCCCCTTCCCAACTCCCAGCTCACCCTCATCCTACTGTCTTGCGCGATCAGCAAGCTGCAGATGGTGTGGTTGTGGAACTCTTGCTTCAAACCCCAGTCTTCCCCCTCTGATTTTCTGCCTTCAGATATTCAAGTATGGGTGCCTGCCCAGCCAAGGCATCCCCCAGGAGGAGGAGCAATAGCTATAACACAGCACTGCTGAAGTGGCCCCATCACTTGATCCGGCACTCTGAGCTGCCAGCCCAGATACTGGCACTGCATGTACTTTGGAGGCTAGTTTAGAGTTGGGACCAGCACGTGGTGAGCGACTAGGCATGAGTGAGCTGCAGCCAGGCCAGGGGTTAAAGGATAGTTCATTTTCCAGTTCACTGGAGGATGAGGTTGTAGACCAGCCTTGCTACAGAAAACTCAGATGAGGACCTCGATTGGGCATACAGGAGAACGCTGATGGGCTTGCATATTGAGATGTTGGTGCATTGGCTAGCCTGTCAGACAGTCTCCTGTCACTGCCAAGGAGCATGGAAGAGTCCAGCTCAAACCTTGCAGAGGGCATTGCGCAGAGCTTGCCCTCTCTGCAGTCCCTGCTCCATCTTCCTGTCGTGCTGCAGATCTACAGGCACTGCAGCTACAGCTTCCATACTTGTTGCAGCCTTTGAGTGGACAGGTTATCTAATCATCTGCCCTCTCTGAGGCTACAGCAACACTCCCTGCCAAATCCAGGATTTCACCACAACACCTCCAACAACAATCCACAATACTTCCAGACACTTTGCAATAGCAGAAGTTATTCAAAATTACCTTACTTGCAATTTGGGTGCCTGGCCCTTTAAGTAATGCTGGGTCCCGCTTGCAGCTGAATGCCTGATCTTTGGTGATTGATTTATGAATTGAGACAGTGGACCTGCATGGATCAGATTTGAGCACTGATTCTTCTGTTTCCAACGCATGTGGGGGCGACCCGGGCAGGTGCCCTTTTCAGGATGGCACACACACCAGAAGTGGCTGTTGATGCACTGTGCATGCCCTAGAGGAGGGGGGGTCGGCTTCCGAAGCACTGCTGGAGGAGGTGCTACGTAGATGAAGTTTGCACCCATTCACTTTTTTTGAACTTTCTTGTTCAGTGTTTAGTCTCTCGATGCTGCGGAAGCTGATAGGTGATGCACTTCAGTCGGAAAAACAGAAACATCACCTACACCTTAGAAAATAAATTAAATGGGGTAGAAGAGCAAAGGCATCTAAGGGTACAAGTGAACAAATAATTAAAAGCAGCATCACAGGTCAGCAAAACAATTAATGTTAAAGCACTGGAATTTACTTCTGGGCATATAGATTCAAAAGTAGTGAAGTTATTTTAAACTTGTATAGGACCTTGGTCAGGCCACACTTGGAGTACAGTGCACAGTTCTAGTCTCCATACAATAAAAAGGTTATAGAAGCACTGGAGAAAGTGCAAAGAAGGTTGACAAGAATTGTACCACAACTCAGCGATTTCAGCTATCGGGAAAGATTGAACGGGGCTTTTTTCTTTATAAAAGAGACTGAGAGAACTGCTGGTACATTTCTAAAAAATTATGAATGTGTTGTACAGGGTAGATGTGGGGAGTATGTTTTCACTTGTAGGAGAATCCAAAACTAGGGGCCATAAATACAAGATGGTTACAATACAATAGGGAAATAAGGAGAAATTCCTTTATTTAGTGAATAGTTAGAAAGTGGAACTCGTTATTATAGGAGGTGGTTTAAGCAAATGGCTTAGATGCTTTCAAACGAAAAGTAGGATACATGAGAGAAAAGGGAATAGAAAGATATGCTGAAAGGCTGCGACGAGGTAGGTGGAATAGGAGGAAACTCGTGAGTAGTGTAAACACTAGCAAATACTAGTTGGTCCGAATGGCCTGTATCTGTGCTGTATGTATTTTATGTAATTCTATGTGTTGTCAGTATGCAGCACTTACAACTTACATATTAAAATCCCTGTCTTTCAATTTCAGTTTTCCTGTTATCCAAAATGCACTTTACATGAAGACTATGGGAGGCTGTGGGAGAACAGGCAGTTCTGTGATGTGGAATTCATCCTAGGAGAGGTAGGAGATTTGATACTAATCCTGATTCACACCAGCATTTTCAACAGTGTTGAAATTTGGTTATTGAAGGACGGGAAAGTGTGTTTTGAAGGTTTGAGTGATGCAAGGTGTTAGTTTTGTCCTTTCAGTTCTCGAACTTGGTGTGATTCAGTGCATCAGGTAATTCTTCAATAGGTTTTATCATTATTTAAGACCCCATCTACCCTAGTTGATGATGTGTCCTAAGGGTGGTGTATTAATCATCATTTTGTCTGACCTGGTACCAGAAAGAAGAGCGAGTTAAAGGGCATATAGCACTTGTCACGGCTCGAAGCAAATGGTTAAGAAAGAAAATTACCCAGGCCAGAGATTGGCTGAAGCAGGTATGTAATCTGTACATTAATTAAAATACTCTAGGCCTGTTGAAAAGCCTTTATTGTGTTTTGCAGAGCTGCTATCCCAAATATTGTTGAAGACTGCATCGTTTAAAAGTCTCACTGATGTGTGATATAACCAATGCATTATGCATATCCTGCCTTTTTTAATTGCTTTTCTACACCTCTTAGATAATGCTAGAGTTGACTCCATTATTACTTCTGGGAGTCCCGAGTTACCTTGTCGTAATTCTGTTCCATTTACATAGAACATAGAACATAGAACATAGAACATACAGCACAGAACAGGCCCTTCGGCCCACAATGTTGTGCCGATCCTTTGTCCTCTGTCAAGGACAATTTAATCTATACCCCATCATTCTCCTTTATCCATATACCTATCCAAAAGCCTTTTGAAAGTCCCTAAAGTTTCTGACTCAACAACTTCCCCGGGCAAGGCATTCCATGCCTCGACCACTCTCTGGGTAAAGAACCTTCCCCTGACATCCCCCTTATATCTCCCACCCTTCACCTTAAATTTATGACCCCTTGTAACGCTTTGCTCCACCCGGGGAAAAAGTTTCTGACTGTCTACCCTATCTATTCCCCTGATCATCTTATAAACCTCTATCATGTCACCCCTCATCCTTCTCCTTTCTAATGAGAAGAGGCCTAGAATGTTCAGCCTTTCCTCGTAAGACTTATTCTCCATTCCAGGCAACATCCTGGTAAATCTCCTCTGCACCCTCTCCAAGGCTTCCACATCCTTCCTAAAATGAGGCGACCAGAACTGCACACAGTACTCCAAATGAGGCCTTACCAAGGTCCTGTACAGCTGCATCATCACCTCACGGCTCTTAAATTCAATCCCTCTGCTAATGAACGCTAACACCCCATATGCCTTCTTCACAGCCCTATCCACTTGACTTGCAACTTTCAATGATCTATGCACATAGACCCCAAGGTCTCTCTGCTCCTCCACATGCCCAAGAACCCTACCGTTAACCCAGTATTTTGCATTCATGTTTGTCCTTCCAAAATGGACGACCTCACACTTTTCAGGGTTAAACTCCATCTGCCACTTTTCAGCCCAGCACTGCAACCTATCCAAGTCCCTTTGCAGACGACAATAGCCCTCCTCGGTATCCACAACTCCACCAACCTTTGTATCATCTGCAAATTTACTGACCCACCCTTCGACTTCCTCATCCAAGTCGTTAATAAAAATCACAAACAGGAGAGGACCCAGAACTGATCCCTGCGGCACGCCACTGGTAACTGGGCTCCAGGCTGAGTATTTACCATCTAAGACCACTCTCTGCCTTCTATCAGTTAGCCAATTCTTAATCCAACTGGCCACATTCCCCACTATCCCATGCCTCCTGACTTTCTCCATAAGTCTACCATGGGGGACCTTATCAAATGCCTTACTAAAATCCATGTACACCACATCCACTGGTTTACCCTCATCCACTTGCTTGGTCACCTGCTCAAAGAATTCAATCAGGCTTGTGAGGCAAGACCTACCCCTCACAAAACCGTGCTGACTGTCCCGAATCAAGCAGTGTCTTTCCAGATGCTCAGAAATCCTATCCCTCAGCACCTTTTCCATCAACTTGCCTACCACCGAAGTAAGACTAACTGGCCTGTAATTCCCAGGGTTGTTCCTATTCCCTTTCTTGAACAGGGGCACAACATTCGCCACCCTCCAATCACCTGGTACCACCCCCGTCAGCAGAGAAGATGAAAAGATCATTGCCAGCGGCTCTGCAATTTCATCCCTTGCTTCCCATAACATCCTTGGATATACCCCGTCAGGCCCGGGAGACTTGTCTATCTTCAAGTTATTCAAAAACCCCAACACATCTTCCCTCCTAACGAGCACTTCCTCGAGCTTACCAGTCTGCTTCCCACCGTCCTCTTCAGTAATACACCCCTTCTCATTTGTAAATACCGAAGAGAAGTACTCATTCAAAACCTCACTTATCTCTTCCGGCTCAACACACAGTCTCCCGCTATTGTCCTTGACCGGACCTACGGTCCCCCTAGTCATCCTCATATTTCTGACATACGCGTAAAAGGCCTTGGGGTTTTCTTTTATCCTACCCGCCAAGCATTTTTCATGCCCTCTCTTAGCTCTCCTAATCCCTTTCTTCAGATCCTTCCTGGCCATCTTGTATCCCTCCAGAGCTATGCCTGTGCCCTTTTTCCTCAACTTTATATACGCATCCTTCTTCTTCCTAACAAGACTCTCAACCTCTCTTGTCAACCACGGTTCCCTCACATGACCATCCCTTCCCTGTCTGACAGGGACATGCTTATCAATGGCCCCTACTATCTGCTCCTTGAAAAAGTTCCACATTTCGACCGTGCCCTTCCCTGCCAGCATATGCTCCCAACTTATGCTCCTCAGTTCCTGCCTGACAGCATCATATCTACCCTTCCCCCAATTGTAAACCTTGCCCTGTTGCACATACCTATCCCTCTCCATTACCACAGTGAATGCTACAGAATTGTGATCACTATCTCCAAAGTGCTCGCCCACCAACAGCTCTATCACTTGCCCTGGTTCATTACCTAGTACCAAATCCAATATTGCCTCCCCTCTGGTCGGGCAGTCTACATACTGAGTCAGAAAAGCTTCCTGGACATACTGCACAAACACTACCCCATCCAAACTATTCGATCTAAAGAGTTGCCAATCAATATTTGGGAAGTTGAAATCCCCCATAATTACTACCCTGTGACTTCTGCTCCTTTCCAAAATCTGTTTCCCAATCTGCTCTTCCACCTCCCTGCTGCTATTGGGGGGCCTATAGAAAACTCCCATCAAGGTGACTGCTCCTTTCCTGTTCCTGACCTCAACCCACAGTGCCTCAGTCGGCAGATCCTCCTCGAAAATTCTTTCAGCAGTTGTTACACTATTTCTAACTAACAATGCCACCCCCCCACCTCTTTTACCACCATTCCTAATCTTATGAAAACATCTATAACCAGGTACCTCCAAAAACCATTCCTCCCCCTCACCTATCCACGTTTCAGTGATGGCCACAACATCGTAGTCCCAAGTGCCCATCCACGCCTTCAATTCACTCACCTTATTCCTGATGCTTCTTGCGTTGAAGTATACGCACTTTAACCCTTCTCCGTGCCCATCTGTCCTCTGCGACAGTGCTACCTTCCCCAATACCTCACTACACTCTTTGTCTTTCTGAGTGGACCCACTGGTCCCTGGATTACAAGTCCGGTTCCCATCCCCCTCCCAAACTAGTTTAAACCCTCCCGAACAGTACTAGCAAACCTCCCTCCCAGGATATTGGTGCCCCTCTGGTTCAGATGCAGCCCGTCCTGTTTGAACAGGTCCCATCTTCCCCAGAATGCAGTCCAATTATCCAAGAACTGGAAGCCCTCCCTCCTACACCATTCCTGCAGCCACGTGTTCAGCTGTGCTCTCTCCCTATTCCTAGCCTCACTATCACGTGGCGCCGGCAACAAACCAGAGATAACAACTCTGTCCGTCCGAGCTTTCAGCTTCCAGCCTAACTCCCTAAACTCACTTCTAACATCTGTGCCACCCTTCCTTCCTACGTCGTTGGTGCCAATTTATTATGGTATTTATATTGCCCTTTATTTTATTCTACTGCCAATGGGGAAAATAATGGCAATTGTGAATGTTTTCTCAGTGTCAATTAGCAAATAACCAATTTCTTCCTATACTATGAATTTGACGCTGATTTTAATATTTTACCCCAATATATGTATATCCTGGCCATCAGAAAGCCAAGCAGGAGACCGCAGTTGAAGAAGAAATAGCAGGCACTAGCCTAAAACCAAGTCCCTTACTTCAGCTGGAGGTGGTGATCCGTGAAGCTGAGGCACAGCCGTTTGAAATCTTGATGCAGTTTCTCTACACAGACAAAATCAAGTACCCACGGAAAGGTAATGTTCAGTATTTTGCTGCTAAATAAAATCCCTTCAAAGCCTATTGCAATTTTTCTTTTTAATTAAACCTCCCCCGCCTGCTTAATTTCAGACATTTTTAGGGGAATTGAGGGAACTCTGCTCAGAGCCTGGGAATTCTGCGGCGAGTAACTCGCCTTCTGACTCCCCAATGCCTGTCCACCATCTACAAGGCACAAGTTAGGAGTGTGATGGAATACTCTCCACTTGCCTGGATGGGTGCAGCTCCAACAACACTCGAGGGGCTCGACACCATCCAAAACAAAGCAGCCCACTTGATTGGCACCCCATTCACCCCCTTCAACATTCACTCCCTTCACCACTGATGCACAGTGGTAGCAGTGTGTACCATCTACAAGATGCACTGCAGCAACTCACCAAGGCTCCTTCCACAGCACCTTCCAAACCACGATCTCCACCACCTAGAAGAATAAGGGCAGCAGATGCATGGGAACACCACCACCTGCAAGTTCCCCTGCAAGTCACACACCATCCTGACTTGAAACTATATTGCCGTTCCTTCACTGTCGCTGGATCAAAATCCTGGAACTCCCTTCCTAATAGCGCTGTTGGTGTACCTACATCCCAAGGACTTCAGTTCAAGAAGGCAGCTCACCACCACCACTTTCTGAAGGGCAATTAGGGATGGGCAGTAGATGCTGGCCTAGCCAGCAATGCCCACATCCCCTGAACGAATAAAAACAAAATCTTGTCTAAAAGCTATAATTCAGAATTTGCCCTTTATCCACAGAATTTCTCAAACTTCTCCATTTTCACAAATATGATATATACAAAATATGCAGTGAGCAAGTGTCATTATAATGCTGCCTGGCCTGCTGCGTATTTCCAGCATTTTCTGGTTATATTAATTTCTTGTTGGTTTGATTCTTGTAATTGTGACAGAGTTGTCAGTTTGATTTACTTTAAATCTTCCTCCATGTTGCAATAATGTACATTCCTCAAATGATTAAATAACACTGAGATACTGGGCAGGGTTTGCGCAGGTCTGTAAAATAAATATGACAAGGAATATATTCCAAGAAAGACTCACAGAAGATCTTTTTAAACCGAATGTAACTGTAAACTTGCCTATGATGGTGTATTTTTTGGATAGTAAGTGACTGGCATAAGTGCATCTGTTGCCCATTTCATGTTCTGCACTTTTAAATGCTGCTGTATACTGTCCAATAATCCTACAATTTTTGTGCTCAGCATTGACCACAAATAATAAAAGCAACTTTTATTTATATTTACAGCCAAGGTCCCAGACACTTTCATCACCCTCCCTGGGTATGTCCTGTTTCACCAGCGGGGCAAACTTAGCAGAGGTGCTGGCACAGTGGTCTACATTTGGGAGGGAGTGGCCCTGGGAGACCTCAACATTGACTCTGACCCTTTGAAGTCTCATGGCATCAGGTCAAACCTTCTGCTGATTACCTGCTCTGTCTCAGCTGTTGAATCAGTGCTCCTTCATGGTGAACATTACTTAAAATCATTTTTTTATTCGTTCATGGGATGATGGCGTCGCTGGCTAGGCCAGCATTTATTGCCCAACCCTAACTGTCCTTGAGAAGGTGGTGGTGAGCTGCCTTTTTGAACCGCTGTAGTCCTTAGAATGGTTACAGCACAGAAGGAGACCATTTGACACGTGTTATCTCTGTCAGCTCTCTGCAAGAGCAACTTAGCTAGTCCCAGCCCCTCGCTTTTTCCCTGTGGCCTGCAAACATTTTTATTCAGATTATCATCCAATTCCTTTTTGAAAGCCATAACAGAATCTGCCTCCGCCACACTCTCGGGTCGTGCATTCCAGATCCTAACCACTCGCGTAAAAAAAAAAAAGAAGCTTTTCCTCATCTCCTTTTTGATTCTTTTGCCATTCACCTTAAATTGGTGTCCTCTGGTTCTCGACCCTTCCGCCAATGGGAACAATCTGTCCCTTTCCACTCTGTCCAGACCCCTCATGATTTTGAACACCTCGAGAAAAATCTCTTCTCAACCTCCTCCTCTATAAGAACAACTCCAGCTTCTCCGATCTGTCCATGTAACTGAAGTCCCTCATGCCTGGAACCATTCTCGTAAATCTTTTCTGCACCCTCTCGAAAGCCTTCATGTCCTTCCTAAAGTATGGTGCCCAGTAAAGGCCCGCTACCCCACCCAAACCTGACGGGACCGGACGACGTGTCGGGTTCGGGTTGGGTCGGGCCCCGAGGTCTGGCTTTCGGGCTCGGGTTGTGCTTGGGTCGGGTCGGGCCAGACGCACATGATACGTGCTCTGCTGGTAAGTATTAAAAATAAAAAAAACTTATCTGAGCTGGGAGTCTGGGACGAAACTGAGTCTGCGCAGTGAGTGAATGCCATCTCTATGATGTCATCATGCACTGCTGCAGCTCCTTGGGGGTTCTGAGTCGGAAGGTAAGTAAAGGGATGGTCGAGTTGAGTCGGGCTCAGGTTGGGTCGGGCTCGGGGTGAAATTGGAAGGACTCGGACTGGGTCGGGCTTGGGTCTGCTGTGGATTGTTCGGGTTTGGGTTAGGTTCTTTTTCCCGACCCGAACAGGCCTTTAGTGCCCAGAATCAAGCACAATACTGCAGTTGAGGCTGAACCAGTTTTCTATAAAGATTCATCATAACTTCCTTTGTTTTCTACTCTATGCCTCTATTTATTAACCCAGAATCTCATATGTCTTATTAACAGCTTTCTTGACCTGCCCTGCCACCTTCAACAATCTGTCCACATATATCCCAGGTTCCTCCGCTCCTGCATGCCCTTTAGAATTATATCCTTTATTTTGTATTGCTTCTCCTCGTTCTTCCTACCAAAATGTATCACTTCACAATTTTCTGCATTAAATTTCATCTGCCATGTGTCCACCCAGCCACCAGCCTGTCTATGGCTCCTTGAAGTCTGTCACTATCGTAAGGGCCATTTACAGTGAAGGATGCCATTCAGCCCATCAAGTCTGCCAGCTCTCCTTAAAGCACTCCAGTCAGTCCATTCCCCTGCTCTATCCGCGTGGGTTTTCGCCGGGTGCTCCGGTTTCCTCCCACCGCCAAAGTCTTGCAGCTGATAGGTAAATTGGCCGTTGTAAATTGCCCCTAGTGTAGGTAGGTCATAGGGAATATGGGATTACTATAGGATTAGTATAAATGGGTGGTTCTTGGTCGGCACAGACTCGGTGAGCCGAAAGGGCCTGTTTCAGTGCTGTATCTCTAAATAAATGTCCACCCAATTTCCTTTTGAAATCATTGGTCTCTGCTTCCACCACCTTTTGTAGGCATCGAGGTCCAGGTCATTACTATCCTTACAGTTTACAATATTTCAAAGTTTTGTGTCATCCGCAAATTTTGAAATTGTGTCCAGTACACCCAAGTCAAGGTCATTCATATAGATCAAGAAAAGCAGTGATTCTAGTGCCGACTCTTGGGGAACCGCATAATCTACCATCCTCCAGTCTGAAAAACATGCATTCACCACCACTACCTGTTTTCCTGTCATTCAGCCAACTTTGTATCCACTGTCCCTTTTATTCCATGGACTTTAACTTTGCTGACATCTGATATGTGGCACTTTATCAAACACCTTTTGGAAGTCTATGTACACCACATCAACTGCATTACCCTCATCATCCCTTTCTGTTACTTCATCAAAAAATTCAGTCAAGTTAGTTAAACACGATTTGCCTTTAACAAATCCATGCTGGCTTTCCTTAATTCCTTTTTGATTCCTTTTTGGAGCAAAGATGTAACATTTGCAATTCTCCAATCCTCTGGCACCACCCTATATCTAAGGCAGCTTGGAAGATTATGGCCAGTACGTCTGCAATTTCTACCCTTGCTTCCCTCAGTATCCTCGGATGTGTCTGATCCAGTCCTGGTGACTTATCAACTTGAAGTACAGGCAGCCTTTTTATACCTCTATCAATTTTTAGCCCATCCAATCTTTCAACTACTGCCTCTTTCACTACTTTTACAGCATCTTCTTCCTTGGTAGAGATAGATGCAAAGTATTCATTTAGTACCTCAGCCATGCTCTCTGCCTCCGTCTGCAAATCCACTTTTTGGTCCCTAATTGGCTCCACTCCTCCTTTTACTACCCTTTTACTATTTCTATGCCGATAGAGGACTTTTGGATTCTCTTTCATGAAAGCTGTTCAGTCTCTTCTAATACACTCTCTTTGCTTCTCATTTCTTTTTTCACTTCCCCTCTGAACTTTCTTTATTCAGCCTGGTTCTCACCTGTATTATAAACCTGCCATTGTCATAAGCACCCTTTTTCTCTTTCATACTCTTTTGTCATCCACAGAGTTCTATTTTTTTTTTATTTAGAGATGCAGCACTGAAACAGGCCGTTCGGCCCACCGAGTCTGTGCCGACCATCAACCATCCATTTATACTAATCCTACACTAATTCCATATTCCTACCATATCCCCACCTGTCCCTATATTTCCCTACCACTTACCTATACTAGGGGCAATTTATAATTGCCAATTTACCTATCAACCTGCAAGTCTTTGGCATGTGGGAGGAAACCGGAGCACCCGGAGGAAACCCACGCAGACACAGGGAGAACTTTCAAACTTCACACAGGCAGTACCCAGAATTGAACCCGGGTTGCTGGAGCTGTGAGGCTGCGGTGCTAACCACTGCGCCACTGTGTTCCCCCTCGTGGGAATGCACCTTGACTGTACCTGAACCATTTTGCCTTTAAAGGCAGCCCATTGTCCCATTACAGTTTTGCCTGCCAATCTTTGATTCCAATTTACCTGGACCAGATCTGTTCTCACCCCATTGAAATTGTCCCTCTGCCAATTAATTATTTTTACTCTGGATTGCTCCTTGTTCTTTTCCATAGCTAACCAAAACCTTATGATGCGATGATCATTCTCCCCTAAATGTTCCCTACTGACACTTAATCCACTTGACCCACCTCATTCCCAGAACCAGATCCAGCAATGCCTCCTTCCTCGTTGTGCCGGAAACATATTGATCTAGAAGATTGTCCTGATCACGCTTTAGAAACTCTTCCCCATTGCTGTCCTTTACACTATTACTATCCCAGTCTATATTAGGATATTTGAAGTCCATCATTATAACTACTTCATAGTTTTTGCAACTCTCTGTAATTGCTTTGCAAATTTGTTCCTTTTATATCTTTCCCTACAGAACATACCCAGTAATACCTCTAGTGTTTCTTAGCTCTATCCAAATAGATTACCCCTCTAGGACACCCTCTCTCTTCAGCACTGTAATATTCTCTTTAATCAATACTGCAACCCTTACTCCTTTCCTTCCTTTCCTATCTTTCCTGAGCACCTTGTATCCAGGAATATTTAGTACCCAGTCTTGTCCTTTTTTGAGCCAGGTCTCCGTTATCGCCATGACATCATATTCCCCTTGGCTGTCTGCACCTGCAGCACACCAACCCATGAGTTCACATACGTGCACTGAGGACCTAATTTAGATCATATCGCATTCCCTCTTACTCTGATCCCACATAATACCTTCCTATTTCTTATTCACATGCTCTCTTGTTTCTCCCAATTCTTCCTGCACCTTGCTTTCCTCTCTAATGTTACATCCTGTTTCTCATCCCCCTGCCAATTTAGTTTAAACCCCCTCTCAATAGCTGTAGCAGATGTCCCACAAGGACATTGGTCCTAGCTCTGTTGATGTGCAACCCGCCTGGCCTGTATAGGTTCCA
Source organism: Heterodontus francisci (assembly GCF_036365525.1). Classification (NCBI taxonomy): domain Eukaryota; kingdom Metazoa; phylum Chordata; class Chondrichthyes; order Heterodontiformes; family Heterodontidae; genus Heterodontus; species Heterodontus francisci. The sequence continues at coordinate 54,011,940 of NC_090393.1, forward strand.
ATGTTCTGTGAATCTAAAGCCCTTCCTCCTGTGCAGTCTCTCCAGGCTTAAATTCATCTGCTCTATCCTCCTATTTCTGTATTCACTAGTGCGTGGTACTGGGAGTAATCTGGAGATTACTCCCTTTGAGGCCCTGCTTGGTAGTTCTTTCCAAGCTCCCTAAAATTTGCTTGCAGAATCTCGTCTTTCTTTCTATCTATGTTGGTACCTATATTGACTACGACTGCTAGTTGTTCACCCTCCCCCTTCAGAATGCTGTGCAGCCATTCAGTGGCATTCCTGACCCAGCACCAGGGAGTCAACATACCAACCTAGGTTCATGTTTGTGGCTGCAGAAACACCTGTATGTTCCCCTAACTATGGAATCCCTATCTCTATTTCTTTCCCAATCTTTCTCCTGCCCCCCTGTACAGCTGTGGTGCAGTGGACCTGGCTCTGGCTGCATTCCCCAGAGGAGCCATCATTCACACCAGTATTCAGAATGAATACAGGTTGGCGAGTGCAGTGAAATCCAGGGACTCCTGTATTATCTACCTGGTCCTCCTTGACTGCCTGGCAGTTACCTATTCCCTCTCTGCTTGCACACCCTTAAGCTGCATGTGAACTCATCCAGAAACAAACTAGCCACGTAGCTCTCAGCCTCACGTATGCACCAGAGTGACGCCAGCTGCAGTCAAGCTCTGGAACCCAGAGCTCAAGCTCCTCCCGTTGACAACACCTCCTGCACATGTGGTTGTCCAGGACACGGGATTTTTCCTGGAGTTCCCACATCAAACAGGATGTGCATCAAATGGAACTGAGGTGCCCTGCCATTCCTCTTAGACAATTAACTGGCATGACAGAAATAAACTAACGACTTCAATAAATAAATGCTCGCCAGCTACTCACTAATCAGCTGCTTCCCTTGTGCTGACATCACTATATTTTTTAGGGAGATTAAATAAAATCGAAGACTTACTTCAATTTAAGCTTACTTAAACATATGAAATTTAAAACTTACCAAACTTAAAAACCTATTAGGCAATTAACTGAATTTCTTGGTTTAACCAGCTGTCCTCGCTTAGTGAAATAAAGACGATAATGCTCACCCACCAATCGCCTACCTGTTATCATGTGACATCACTTCTGTTTTTTTTTGTTAAAATATGCTGACATCGCTCCTCCTGCTGCCACCCCTCAGTTCCAAGCTGTGTGTGTCCAGGACCTTGTCTCCCGCTCTACTTCCTACTGCTGCTGCTCCTGCTGTCACCCCTCAGTTCCATGCTCTGTGTGTCAGGGGCCTTGCCTCCTGTCTATTATTTACTGCTGCCACTGCTCCTCCTGCTGCTGCTGCCGCTCAGTTACACGCTCTGTGTGTCCAGGACCTTGTCTCCCGCTCTACTTACTGCTGCTGCCACCACTCCTCCTGCTGTCTCTGCTCAGGTCCGCACTCTTGAAAGAAGCACTGAGGGTAGCAAGGGCACAGAATGTACTCTGGGTTGGGGATCTTCAATGTCCATCACCAAGATTGGCTTGGTAGCACCACTACTGACAGAGCTAGCAGAGTTCTGAAGGATATATCTGTCAGACTGGGCCTGTGGCAGGTAGTGAGTGCACCAACAAAAAAGAAAACCAACTTGGTCTAATCCTCACCAAATCTACCTGTCGCAGGTGCATCTGTCCATGACAATATTGGGAGGAGTCAATGCCGAACAGCCATTGTGGAGATGAAGTCCCGTCTTCACACTTGGGACACCCTCTGTGTTGTTGTGTGGCACTACCACTGTGCTAAATGGGATAGATTTAGAACAGATCTTGCAGCTCAACTGTGCATCCATGAGGTGCTGTGGGCCATAAGCAGCAGCAGAATTGTATTCAACCACAATCTGTAACCTTATGGCCCAGCACATTCCTCACTCTACCATTACCATCAAGCCAGGGGATCAGCCCTGGTTCAATGAGGAGTGCAGGACAGCATGCCAGGAGCAGCACCAGGCATATCTAAAAATGAGATGCTAACCTGGTGAAGCTACAACACAGGACTATATGCATGCTAAAACAGCAGAAGCAGCATGCTGTAGACAGAGCTAAGTGATCACATGGCCAACAGATCAGATCAAAGGTCTGGAGTCCTGCCACAACCAGTCGTGGATGGTGGTGGACAGTTAAACAACTAACCAGAGGAGGAGGAGCCCAGCATTTCAGTGCAAATACAAGTCAGAAGTGCCAGGTGGATGATCCATCACTGCATCCGCCTGAGGTCCCCAGCATCACAAATGCCAGTCTTCAGCCAATTCAATTCACTCCACGTGATATCAAGTGGTTGAAGGCACTGCATACAGCAAAGGCTACGGACCCTGACAACACCCCGGCTGTAGTAGATTTCTGTTACAAAATTAGCTGTGTCCCTTGCCAAGCAGTTAGAAATACAACTACAACATTGGGATCTACCCGACAAATTGGAAAATTGCCCAGGTTATGTCCTGCCCACAAAAAGCAGGACAAATCCAATCCGGCCAATTACCACCCCATTAGTCTCCTCTCAATGTCAACAGTGCTATCAAGAGGCAATTACTCAGCAATACCCTGTTTATCAATGCTCAGTTTGGGCTCCACCAGGGCCACTCAGCTCCAGACCTCATTCCATGTTTGGACCAAGGCTGTATGAAAGAGCTGAATTCCAGAGGTGAGGTGAGAGTGACGTCCCTTGACGTCAAGGCAGCATTTGACTGAGAGTGGCATTAAGGAGCCCGAGCAGAATTGAGGTCAATGGGAATTGTGGGGTGGGGAGGGAAGGAAAGCTCCCAACTGGTTGCAGTCATACATGCACAAAGGAAAATGGCTGTAGTTGTTGGAAGCCAATCATTTCCCCCAGGACAATGCTGCAGGAGTTCTTCAGGGTAATGTCCTAGGCCCAACCAGCCTCAGCTGCTTCATCATTAACCTTCCCACCACCGTAACGTCAGAAGTGGGGCTGTTAGCTGATGATCGCCCACTGTTCAGTCCCATTAACAACTCCTCAGATACTGAAGCACTCCATATCTGCATGCACCAAGATCTGGGCAACATTCAGGTTTGGGCTGATACGTGGCAAGTTACATTTGTGCCACACAAGTGCCAGGCAATGACCATCTCCAACAAGAATCTAACCATGTTCCCTTTACCTTCAATGGCATTACGGTTGCAGAATCCCCCACCATTAACATCTTGGGGGATAACATTGACCAGAAACTTAACTGGACCAGCCATATAAATACTGTGGCTTCAAGAGCAGGTCAGCAGCTGGGAATTCTGCACCTACTGATTTCCGCAAAGCCTGTCCACCACCTACAAGGCACAAGTCCAGAGTGCAATGGAATACACTACACCTGCCTGGATGAGTGTACCTCCAACACCACTCAAGAATTTCAATACCATCCAGGACAAAGCAGCCCACTTGATTGGCACCCCATCCAGCACCTTAAACATTCATTCCCTCCACCACTGGTGCACAGCGGCAGCAGTGTGTACCATCTATAAGATGCACTGCAGGAACTTGCCAAGGCTCCTTTGACAGCACTTTCCAAACTTTCAACCTCTACCACCTAGAAGGGCAAGTGCAGCAGACAAATGGGAACACCACCACCTGCAAGTTCCCCTCCAAACCACACACCATCCTGACTTGGAGAAATATATCGCCATTTCTTCGCTGTCACTGGATCAAAATCCTGGAACTCTCTTCCAAACAGTCCAGTGGTCTACCTACACCACATTGACTGCAAGCAGTTCAAGAAGGTGTCTCCGCACCACCTACTCAAGGGCAATTAGGGATGAGCAATAAATGCAGCCCTTGCCAGCAATGCTCACATCACATAAACAAATAAAGAAAGTGCCTTTAATGTCATAAATGTCCTAAGGTGCTTCAAAGGGGCATTATAAAACAAAATATGACACCGAGCCACATGAGATATTATGTCAGATGACGAAAAGCTTGGTCAAAGAGGTGCATTTTAGGGAGCCTGTTAAAGAATAAAATTGAGGAAAAGAGGCAGAGTGTTGTAGGGTGGTGAATTCTGGAGCTTAGGGTCTAGATAGAATGTGTTTATAAATTTGTAGATCATCTGTGGCATTGCACACTGTGTACATTGTAATTGGAAGACTCGCTGTAGAGCAGTTTTTCCAATACACTTGGATTTGTTTTTTGCTTGAACTTGTGTTTTCTATTAGGTATGGTAGTGGTTCTGTTACTATACTAATATATTGAGTGATTACAAATCCCAGCAAGGTCGTTTGAGAATTTGAAATTGATTTATATATTTAAAAAGAACTATCAGTAAAAGTGACCCTGACGCTGTTAGATTGATGTGAAAGCCTAACTGGTTCACTGATGTCCTTTTAGGAAAGGAAACCTGCTGCTCTTGTGCAGATGGCCTATATGTAACTCCAGTCCGGCACCCAAGGTGATTGACTCTTAACTGCCCTCTGAAGTGACTGAGCAAGCTTCTCAGTTGCTTCAAACCATATAGCAGTTTAAGGCGGTCCAGCACCACCTTCCCAGGGCAGCTAGAGATGGGCAATAACTTGCCAGTGAAGCCCACCTCCTGAAAATGGAAGAAAAAGGAATCAGAATGAAACACTAGGGGAAGAACCTACCCCTATATATGTTCCAGGAACGTAAGGTTTTGTTTGCATCCCTGTTTTAAATATTTCCATTTTTCAGGGCCTTTCCCTGTGCACATCATGGGTTGAGATCTTTATAGTACATTGTATTATAGCTTCCTGCTCCTTTCACAGATGCCAAATATCCTTTTTTTCACTTTTGAAAAGAAAATTAGGTGAATGTTCTGCTCATCATGAGCAGTGGTAGCAGGAAACGGAAACGTTTCCATCTGCTACTTTCCTGTCAACATAAAGCACTCCCTGATCAGATGGTGCTTAATACATGCAGTATATCCAGTTCCCAAATAGTATTTTTATGGCTGAAATATATGCACTGTATTGTTTTCTATGTCATGTAGGTCATGTGCAGGATGTCTTGCTGATAATGGATGTTTATAAGCTTGCTCTAAGCTTTCACTTGGCACGACTAGAACAGCTGTGCTTACAGTACATCGAAGCCTCAGTCGACCTTCAGAACGTACTCACTGTGTGTGAGAATGCCAACAAATTACAGCTGGACCAGCTAAAGGTATGTGCACCATGTGATGAGGACAAATGATCAAATGGCTTTTTCTAAAAGTGCCTTTTGCCATTTACAATCTCACTGTTCCTATCACAGGGAGTTAACCTGTTCATCCACCATATTGCATATGCTTTGGGCTACTGTACCTAGCAAAGATATTAACCCCTTCACTGTTTGTTTAATCAGCTATGGGCAAGCTGTTCCCAGCATAGTGTTTAACTTTAAAGTTGAATCGGAGACTGCTTGATGTTATCACTTGCTGCCAAAAGTAGAAAGGTATCTATTCCCTAACACTGATTTCAATTACCTGTGATGAGTAGCATGTCTTCTCTCTAGCAGTACTGTTATTGCAGTTGTTAGTATGGGATGGCTTTTGAAGTGAAAGCAGTGGTGCTCAATGTATGTACATTAAAGCCTTTCAGGACCTATTCCACTTTGGAGAGACGGAAGTGGTTTTAATGTTCTTTTTGTTTCAGGAATACTGTCTGAATTTTGTGGTGAAAGAATCACACTTTAACCAAGTGATAATGACCAAAGAGTTTGAGCATCTTTCCACCTGCTTAATTGTGGAGATTGTAAGAAGGAAGCATCAGCCCCCGACGAGGATACATTCCGATCAGCCTATTGATATAGGTAATATGTGTGAAATGAACATTTCTTATATGCAGATCTTTCTGTATTAGTTCAAGGAAAATATACTTGTCTGAATTTCTGTTTTTCACCATTTCACCTTTGTAAAGGTGTGCAAAATATTCTGCAAGTTTGATTGATTGATGCCTCCTGCAACTCAGTAATCTACTGGTATAACAGGTTCCGAGTTATTCACTCCCAACTGTTTTCCTCATTGCGGGGAGGTACTTCTCAACATTTCTTCTTAAAGGTCTGGTCAGTATCAGGCTCAAGGGGCTGTGCAGTCCACTCCTGTTCCTATTTCTTCTGATCTTAAAAGCAGAGAGGTTATGTTATAGTGTTGTATTATTGAGATCTCAACTGAAATGTACCAAACACTCTGAGGATGAATGGCACATTGAATGAAGGGTTCTTTATTACAAAATAAAGAATTACAGGAGTGCTCTGAGATGCACGTGCTGACTGTTGACTAAAACTGCTCCAACTACTATATCACATGTTGGCTGGCATCACTTCCTGTAATGTATACCAAAATATTTTACATATTCAGCAATATGTTAACTAGTGCTCAAACAGTTAAAGCAATATCACAACATCCCCCATTCCCTAAATGGAAATTTACAGGTTATAAGCTGTGTATATAATGGAATAGGATAATTGTGAACGATACTTACTGTCATGCAGACCCCTACCTGCCAAGACATTAATTTTGCCACATGAACATTAATTTTTAAACTTACTGGAGTAAAGAAAGAACTTGCTTTTTAAAAGAAAGCAACACCAGACCCTTGACTGGAAAGACATTTGCATTTTTACAGACACTGTTTAAAAGGGACAAAAGACCATTTCCTGTCACATTCAGTCCACAATGGACTTTTGATTACCAGACATTGAGGGTGGAGGAGCTCGCATTCCAGGTTGATTGCTAAGATGGCCAAATACACAAACCGGCGTGGTCAGACCAGTTTAGTCACATGACTAAATGGCTGTTGGAGGTTGTTTTTGAACTTGCCACAGAGAATTTGAACTCAAAAAGCTGTTTACTCCTGGACTGAAAAGACCTCTCATGGCTGGCTTGCCGCCGCCTCTCCTGTCTGCTCTCATCTGTCTCACCAGCTTCAGAAACCATTGAAGATATATGAACCCCAAGAGAGAAAAGTCTCCTGCAGTGAACAAGGTTTAAGAAGAATACTGGGCCCCAACGAAAAGCAAGATCTACCTACAAGCAAGGACTACAGCGAGCTCGAAGCACAGTAACAAAAACTCTTCTTCAGAGATTGCCTCCAACCTCTCTACTTTGTTTTTCTTTTCTTTTCTGTCTCTATTTGAATGTGCGTATCGCATATGCATGCTAGTGTGGGGCATGGCATGTAGCCGTTAACCGAATTAGAGTATAAGTTTTAATAAATTTCACTTTTCTTCTTTAGATCTAAGAAACCTGTTTGTGCTTATTTCTTTGCCTTATAATTGGAAAGCGGTGAACAAGGATTCATCAAGGGGGAGTTCAAAACACTGTTTAAAACAAAACCCTGTTACAGTAAGACCAAGTGAAGGCTAAAAGGGACCCCTAGACTCCTTTTTCACCAGGTCGTAACATTTACATAGATATTGTCTCTCGCATTCATTAATCACGTGTCTCTGGAATGTGTAGGTGGTCAGCTGACTTGACCTGATTTGGTAACTGTGAAACTTTGCTGCTATCTGGAATTGTCAATTCTTCTTGACTCGTAGGTTCAGATTGAACTCTTGTACTTGAGTGTTGTGCATGTCATTTTTCTTAACTCCATTCTTAAAACTTGAATGTGAGCGTGCTGTTGACGCTTTAGGAGTGTCAGGTATGATGCTGTCAGATAACTCTCAACTAACATCAATTCTTTCTCAGTGCAGCTCCATTTGGGGTGGTTACCTCACATGACCGAGGATCATTACACTGCTGCAGGGAACCATGTTTTCTCTTGTTGGGGGGTGGATCACTCTGATCTTTTGTCCAATCTGTAGAGGAGGCAACTCCACGCCTGCATGCTTGTCATGTGTGATTTTCGTCTTCTCTTGTCTTGCCAATAATTTGCCCTGACTGATGATCTGATCAGGTGAGATGACTCAGAAGAGTTGTCCTGACTTGCCTTCCAAACATGATCTTCGCTGGGGATGGTAATCCTGTATCAAGAGGTGTTGGTAGGTCCAACATCGTTATTTGGATGTTTTGATTGGTCTCCGTACATTTTAAAATTAATGATTTTACTGTCCGCACCATCCTTTCTGCCAGACTGTTTCACCTTGGATAATGTGGAGATGACGTAACATGATTTACCGCCTGCTTTGCGCACCTCTTTAAATGGCTTACTGTGGACTGTCGTCCAACACTAGTTCCTCTGGGGAACCAAAAAGACTGAAAATTGAACTCATCGTGTTTGCTGCCAATGCACTTGATTGGTCCCTCAGTTGGTGAATGATAGGAAATTTGGAGAAGTAGTTGGTGATGAGCAGAAAGTCGTCACCTTTGACAGTAAATAAGTAAATCGCTATTCTTGACCATGGATGTGATGGTACTTCATGAGGATGATGCGGCTTTCTGTGTTGGCTAGGTTGAATCTCTTGCATTGTATCTGGCCATCCACTGATGATAAGTTGTGCTAATGCCCTGAGGACAGGATCTGTGGAAGTCTTTCTCTGGAGCACTTCGTGTTTTTTCTGTCCGAATCGCATTAGGTCTGTATTGTACACATCTTCTAGCTCTACATTTATTTAATTTACTTGCACATCTAACGGCATATTTTCTTGTTTCTTGGGGTTAGGTAGCCTGCTCAATGTGTCAGATGTAACCATGCGGTTTCCAGGTTTATATCGAACCTCACAATCATACACCTGTACCTTTAATGAGTAGCTTTTGGAGACGAGGTGGCGCGCTGGGTGGGCGGCAGACCGTTAGAACCGAATACAGTTTGGTCTATCTTCCGTAACAGATATGCTCCAAAATCCTTTTGTGAAGCATCTACAAGTGTCATTTCTTTCCTTGGATCATAATATTGCAAACATGCTTCAGCGTGGCGTAGTGGTATTATCACTGGACTAGTAACCCAGAGACCCAGGGTATTTCTCTGGGGACATGGGTTCGAATCCCACCACAGCAGAAGGTGGAATTTGAATTTAATTGATAAATCTGGAATTAAAAGCTAGTCTAATGATGGCTATGAAACTATTGTCGATTGTTGTAAAAACCCATCTGGTTCACTAATGTCCTTTAGGGAAGGAAATCTGCTGTCCTTACCTGGTCTGGCCTACATGTGACTCCAGACCCACAGCAATGTGGTTAACTCTTACATGCCCTCTGAAATGGCCTAGCAAGCCACTCAGTTGTACCTAACCGCTACGAAGTCAATAAAAAAGAATGAAACCGGACGGACCACCCGGCATCGACCTAGGCACCGGAAACGACAACGGCAAACCCAGCCCTGTCAACCCTGCAAAGTTCTCCTTACTAACATCTGGGGGCTTGTGCCAAAGTTGGGAGAGCTGTCCCACAGACCAGTCAAGCAAACAGCCTGACATAGTCATACTCACGGAATCATACCTTACAGACAATGTCCCAGATGCTGCCATCACCGTCCCCGGGTATGCCTTGTCCCACCGGCAGGACAGACCCACCAGAGGTGGCAGGACAGCGGTATACAGTAGGGAGGGAGTTGCCCTGGGAGTCCTCAACATCGACTCCGAACCCCATGAAGTCTCATGGGCATCAGGTCAAACATGGGCAAGGTAACCTCCTGCTGATAACCACCTACCGCCCTCCCTCAGCTGATGACTCAGTACTCCACCATGCTGAACACCACTTGGAGGAGGCACTGAGGGTGGTAAGGGCACAAAATGTACTCTGGGTGGGGGACTTCAATGTCCATCACCAAGAGTAGCTCGGTAGCACAACTACTGACCAAGCTGGCCAAGTCCTAAAGGACATAGCTGCTAGACTGGGTCTGCGGCAGGTGGTGGGGGAACCAACACGAGGGAAAAACATACTTGACCTCGTCCTCACCAATCTGCCTACCGCAGATGCTTCTGTCCATGACTGTATTGGTAGGAGTGACCACCGCACAGTCCTTGTGGAGACGAAGTCCCGCCTTCACATTGAGGATACCGTCCATCGTGTTGTGTGGCACTATCACCGTGCTAAATGGAATAGTTTTCGAACAGATCTAGCAATGCAAAACTGGGCATCCATGAGGCACTGTGGGCCATCAGCAGCAGCAGAATAGTACTCAACCACAGTGTGGCTTTCGTGCAGAGAGATCGACTATTGACATGCTGTTCTCCCTTCGTCAGATACAGGAGAAATGCCGTGAACAACAGATGCCCCTTCTACATTGCTTTCATTGATCTCACCAAAGCCTTTGACCTCGTCAGCAGACGCGGTCTCTTCAGACTACTAGAAAAGATCGGATGTCCACCAAAGCTACTAAGTATCATCACCTCATTCCATGACAATATGAAAGGCACAATTCAACATGGTGGCTCCTCATCAGAGCCCTTTCCTATCCTGAGTGGTGTGAAACAGGGCTGTGTTCTCGCACCCACACTTTTTGGGATTTTCTTCTCCCTGCTGCTTTCACATGCGTTCAAATCCTCTGAAGAAGGAATTTTCCTCCACACAAGATCAGGGGGCAGGTTGTTCAACCTTGCCTGTCTAAGAGCGAAGTCCAAAGTACGGAAAGTCCTCATCAGAGAACTCCTCTTTGCTGACGATGCTGCTTTAACATCTCACACTGAAGAATGCCTGCAGAGTCTCATCGACAGGTTTGCGTCTGCCTGCAATGAATTTGGCCTAACCATCAGCCTCAAGAAAACGAACATCATGGGGCAGGATGTCAGAAATGCTCCATCCATCAATATTGGCGACCACGCTCTGGAAGTGGTTCAAGAGTTCACCTACCTAGGCTCAACTATCACCAGTAACCTGTCTCTAGATGCAGAAATCAACAAGCGCATGGGTAAGGCTTCCACTGCTTTGTTCAGACTGGCCAAGAGAGTGTGGGAAAATGGCGCACTGACACGGAACACAAAAGTCCGAGTGTATCAGGCCTGTGTCCTCAGTACCTTGCTCTACGGCAGCGAGGCCTGGACAACGTATGCCAGCCAAGAGCGACGTCTCAATTCATTCCATCTTCGCTGCCTTCGGAGAATACTTGGCATCAGGTGGCAGGACTATATCTCCAACACAGAAGTCCTTGAAGCGGCCAACACCCCCAGCTTATACACACTACTGAGTCAGTGGCGCTTGAGATGGCTTGGCCATGTGAGCCGCATGGAAGATGGCAGGATCCCCAAAGACACATTGTACAGCGAGCTCGCCACTGGTATCAGACCCACCGGCCGTCCATGTCTCCGTTATAAAGACGTCTGCAAACGCGACATGAAATCGTGTGACATTGATCACAAGTCGTGGGAGTCAGTTGCCAGCATTCGCCAGAGCTGGCGGGCAGCCATAAAGACAGGGCTAAATTGTGGCGAGTCGAAGAGACTTAGTAGTTGGCAGGAAAAAAGACAGAGGCGCAAGGGGAGAGCCAACTGTGCAACAGCCCCAACAAACAAATTTCTCTGCAGCACCTGTGGAAGAGCCTGTCACTCCAGAATTGGCCTTTATAGCCACTCCAGGCGCTGCTTCACAAACCACTGACCACCTCCAGGCGCGTATCCATTGTCTCTCGAGATAAGGAGGCCCAAAAGAAGACAATCTGTAACTTCATGGCCCGGCATATCCCCCACTCTACCATTACCATCAAGCCAGGAGACCAATCCTGGTACAATGAAGAGTGCAGGAGGGCATGCCAGGAGCAGCACCAGGCATATCTCAAAGTGAGGTGTCAACCTGGTGAAGCTACAACACAGGACTACTTGCATGCCAAACTGCATAAGCAGCATGCGGTAGACAGAGCTAAGCAATCCCATAACCAATGGATCAGATCGAAGCTCTGCAGTCCTGCCACATCCAGCCGTGAATGGTGGTGGACAATTAAACAACTAACTGGAGGAGGTGGCTCCACACACATGCCCATCCTCAATGATGGGGGAGCCCAGCATATCAGTGCGAAAGATAAGGCTGAAGCATTTGCAACAATCTTCAGCCAGAAATGCCGAGTTGATGATCCATCTCGGCCTCCTCCTGAAGTCCCCAGCATCACAGATGCCAGACTTCAGCCAATTCGATTCACTCCTTTCGATATCAAGAAACGACTGAAGGCACTGGATACTGCAAAAGCTAATGGCCCTGACAATATTCCGGCAATAGTACTGAAGACCTGTGCTCCAGAACTTGCCACGCCCCTAGCCAAGCTGTTCCAGTACAGCTACAACACTGGCATCTACCCTGCAATGTGGGAAATTGCCCAGGTATGTCCTGTACACAAAAAGCAGGACAAGTCCAATCCGGCCAATTACTGCCCCATCAGCCTACTCTCAATCATCAGTAAAGTGATGGAAGGTGTCATGAACAGTGCCATCAAGCGGCACTTGCTTAGCAATAGCCTGCTCAGTGACGCTCAGTTTGGGTTCTGCCAGGGCCACTCAGCTTCTGACCTCATTACAGCCTTGGTTCAAACATGGACAAAAGAGCTGAACTAAAGATGTGAGGTGAGAGTGACTGCCTTTGACATCAAGGCAGCATTTGACCAAGTATGGCATCAAGGAGCCCTCGCAAAACAGGTCAATGGGAATCAGGGGGAAAACCCTCCGCTGGCTGGAGTCATACCTAGCGCAAAGGAAGATGGTTGTGGATGTTGGAGGTCAATCATCTGAGCTCCAGGACATCACTGCAGGAGTTCCTCAGGGTAGTGTCCTAGGCCCAACCATCTTCAGCTGCTTTATCAATGACCTTCCTTCAACCATAAGGTCAGAAGTGGGGATGTTTGCTGATGATTGCCACAATGTTCAGCACCATTTGTGACTCCTCAGATACTGAAGCAGCCCGTGTAGAAATGCAGCAAGACCTGAACAATATCCAGGCTTGGGCTGATGAGTTGCAAGTAACATTCACGCCACACAAGTGCCAGGCAATGACCATCTCCAACAAGAGAGAATCTAACCATCTCCCCTTGACATTCAACAGCATTACCAATTCTGAATCCCCCACTATCAACATCCTAGGGGCTACCGTTGACCAGAAACTGTACTGGAGTAACCAGATAAATACCGTGGCTACAAGAGCAGGTCAGAGGCTAGGAATCCTGCGGTGAGTAACTCACCTCCTGACTCCCCAAAGCCTGTCCACCATCTACAAGGCACAAGTCAGGAGTGTGATGGAATACTCTCCACTTGCCTGGATGGATGCAGCTCCAACAACACTCAAGAAGCTTGACACCATCCAGGACAAAGCAGCCCGCTTGATTGGCACCCCATCTACAAACATTCACTCCCCCACCACCGACGCTCAGTGGCAGCAGTGTGTACCATCTACAAGATGCACTGCAGCAATGCACCAAGGCTCCTCAGACAGCACCTTCCAAACCCGCGACCTCTACCAACTAGAAGGACAAGGGCAGCAAATACATGGGAACACCACCACCTGCAAGTTCCCCTCCAAGTCACACACCATCCTGACTTGGAACTATATCGCCATTCCTTCACTGTCGCTGTGTCAAAATCCTGGAACTCCCTTCCTAACAGCACTATGGGTATACCTACCCCAAATGGACTGCAGCGGTTCAAGAAGGCAGCTCACCACTACCTTCTCAAGGGCAATTGGAGATGGGCAATAAATGCTGGCCTGGCCAGCGTCGCCCACATCCTATGAATGAATTAAAAAAAAAAGCAGAAGGTGACTGTTTTAACGAATTGAACGCGTGCTGATGATCTTCTTGCCACATGAAAGGTGTATCTTTCTTGAAAAGTTCACACAGTGGTGATGTTTTCTCAGAAAAATTCAAGATGTATTGTGCTTAAAAAGTTAAACTGGCCTAAACACCTTGTCTTGAGGGGTAGGCATTGATGGTATGTACTCAACTTTACTGGGATCTGGTTGTATTTCAGCGTCAGAGTAGACTGACCTGAAGAAGTTGATGTGGTTCACATTGATAGCACATTTTTTGCTATTAAACAAGACTTTCTCTTCTAGTAGTCTCCATTAATATGTGAAGATTCTTGTCCTTCTCTTCCTTGGTACTTCCCATGACTGCTATGCCATCTGCTATGCAAACACAATCAGGAACACTCTGAGTATTGCGATCCATATGCTGTTGGAACAGGCCTTGACTCACTGACAGACCAAATAGTAATCATAGAAAGCGATACCTCCCAAATAATGTTCTGAAAGTTGTTAATTCCTGTGAATTTTCAGTAAGGTGGGCTGACCAGTATCGATGTTTTGCGTCCAATTTTGAGAAAAATCTGGCTCTTGCAAACCTTGGATTTAGTTATTCTGAAGTAGGAATTTTGTGACACCATCTTTTGAATGCTCGGTTCAATCTTCTGGGATCTAAGCATACCCTAATGGTACCTTGATTTCTTGATTACAGTGGTTATAGAGCTACACCAATCAATGTATTGTTGAACACGGCGAATTATTTCTTGTTGTTCCATCGTGTCAAGCTCAGCCTTTAAGCTTGTTCTTTTATGTGGACACTGCACTTTCATGGTGGATCTATGGAGGGAACTGGATCATCTTTCAAGTGAAGAACAGCATCTCTTATAAAACTGCCCACAGTGTCAAATCTACTCGGGTTCTTTTGCAAATCTTGAGTGGACTCAATGGGGTCATGTTTGCCATGACTCTTTAGCATTGGCACTTTACCATCTCGTGAATTGTCACTGTCTGGAGTTCACTGCATGCTGATAATCTTGCTACCGCTGGACCATTGGTGTCAACAACATAGAAGACTTGTAGTGACCATGCTGAACTACCATATCTGCACTTCAACGTCAATGCTCCCACGCAGCATATTAGTGATCCATTATATGCAATGAGTCTAGCTTTCATTGGCTGTAACATAGACTCCCATTTTGCTAGGTACATATCTTATAGTACCCGCAGTGGTAAAATGTTGACACTTGCCCCAGTATCTATCTACAGTCATAGCTTGCTTGCCACTTTTATTAGGATATGATTTTGAATGTAGTGAAGGTTTCCATTTGTGCGATTGCATCCATGTGCTCTGTGCCTGTCATCATGTGGAAAGCTTGTTCACTTTCAGTGCCATCTTTGCTGTCTAGATCTTTGCCTACCTCATGGACATGCCTGTGCTTAAAGTGGTATTGATGAACTTTTATATTGTTGTCACTAGGCAGTGTCTTATCGACCTGTGCTACGCTGTGGCTTCTGACTGCTTCTTCACTGCCAGATTTTCTACAGTCTTTCCTGTGTCCCTTTAGGCCTCACACCTTGCAGGTATCTCAATACAGGACAGTTACGTGGCTGATGCATGAGACCGCACTTGCTGTACGTCTTGTCCTGTTGAGGTGCCTTGACTACCTCGCCTATGGTTGTTGCTGAACCAAGCGCTTCTATGTGTTGCCTGCTCGCAGCAATGGCTTCATGTTTTTTCCATCCTTGAGACTGTCGATGTTGTATCCTTTTTTCTTATCCTTTTGGAATACCTCTATTGTAGTTGATGTGATTACCAGCTTCTGTATTCTCTTGGAGAATTCTGTGTTGGAGAAATCACAATCTTTCCCTTTTTTCTGGCATCTACTGACAAACTGGTCAATAGTTTCTTTGGGCTGTTGTCTATAGGCCATCAGTTTGTTGATCCTGAAGTTGGTCTTCTAGCATTGTTCAAAGTTTAGATGGGTCTTTTTGGTCTGCATGTGACAGTCCAGAAGTGTTGATGCGATGGAGACCTTCGTTGCCAATCGCAATCTTTATTTTAATTGCTTGCTTGTCAAGTTCTGTAACTGCAAGATCTAAACAGCGCACCTCCATACACTGTCTAAAGAGTTGGAATTTGTGAAGGATATCTGGAACCTTCTAATTCATCACTGGGTATTTTGTGGTCATGGTGTCAAAACTTCTTGTTTACAAGAATTCTGCTGAGCTTTCTCCTTTAATTATTTTCTTTACACTAGCTTTCCTTAAAGGAAACAAACAATGCAGGTCAGCCGTGCCTGCAGTGTTGGACGTCTGTCATGCCCTGAGCTCTTTGGTTGCAGCGTGGGCTTTCAACCTATGCTTGGGGAGACTCCGCCCACGAAACTGTTTTGGCAAGAATACCACAATGTGTATACCTATTTGAGCCCGAATACTGCCTTTCCTGCCGATGTCTGTTCGAATAAACTACCCCTTTCGTTTGCTGAAACTCTTCCAGAATACTAATTTTTCAGGGTGGTCTTCAAATCTGACCCTATGTCGTGCTGCCTTCGCTTTCTCCAGCAATCTTCAGTATTGTCCCAGGCTTTTATGGCTTTACAGGGGAGAAGCCATTTTGCTCTTGTGATCGCCGTCACTGTGTCGAACGCCATTACTAGCACGTCGAGCGCCTCTGCATCGCTGCTACCCTGTTGTGTTCCGCTGCCACCATTTGTGTTATTGAGTTCTCAATACAGTGGGCCAAATACGAGGATGAATGGTAAGTTAAATGAAGGGTTCTTTATTATATATTTCATAATTACAGGAGAGCTCTGAGATACATATGCTACTGTATCACATGTTGACTTGCATCACTTCCTGTGATGTATACTAAACTATTTACATATTCAGCAGTATGTTAAGTAGTACTCAAACAGTTAAAGCAATATCATAACAATAATACTTTGGTTAGACCACACTGTAGTATTGTGAACAGTTCTGGTCTCCATATTATAAAAAGGATATGGAGGCACTGGAGAAGGTGCATGAAATATTCACTAGGAAGAAACCAGAACTAATCTTATACCTACTGGGAAAGATTGACTAGGCTGGGACTCTATTTTTTCTCTAGAAAAGCAAAGATTGAAGGGGTCCTGATAGAAGTCTTTAAGATAATGAAAGGGTTTGATAAGGTAAACGTAGAGTAGATGTTTCTACTTGCGGGTGGGGTGAGACCATAACTCAGCCATAAATATAAAATAGTCACTAATAAATCCAGCAGGGAATTCAGGAGAAACTTCTTTACCCAGAGAGTGGTTAAAATGTGAAACTTTCTACCACAAGAAGTAGTTGAGGTGAATAGCATAGATGCTTTTAAGGGAAAGCCAGATGGACACATGAGGGAGAAAGGAATAGAATGATATGTTGATGGGTTGGGTGAAGAAGAGTGGGAGGAAAGTTGTGTGGAGCAGCATGGATCTGTTTGGGCCGAATAAGCCTCTTCTGTGCTGTAAGTACTGTGTAATACCATGTATTAGCCTCACTGTCCTCCCACTGCATGTCAGTGAAGTTCAGTGCTTGTGATTTATTAAATTCATTGTCAGTTGAAGGGAAGTACTTTTTTTTTCGTTACAATTCACCAGCAGGACTAATGTTACTTTTGACCTATAAGTGCTTTTTAATTTTACTGTCAGGCACCTCTCTGGTCCAGGACATGAAGAACTATCTGGAAGGAGCAGGCATGGAATTCTGTGATATAACACTACTGTTGGATGGTCATCCCAGGCTAGCCCACAAAGCAATCCTAGCTGCCCGTTCCAGGTCAGTAACAAATGAAGCATTAACTTCTCCACCTATTGCTTTGCAGATGACCATTGGACTTGCTGTTCGTAGCATTTGGATGCCATTCAGAGCTGAGGAGGTTGGGTCCTTCTTAATTTTATGCCCAAGAGTTTTCAAACACAGTTTTTGGATATTTTGAATTGACTTAAA
Source organism: Heterodontus francisci (assembly GCF_036365525.1). Classification (NCBI taxonomy): domain Eukaryota; kingdom Metazoa; phylum Chordata; class Chondrichthyes; order Heterodontiformes; family Heterodontidae; genus Heterodontus; species Heterodontus francisci. Next base: position 54,029,468 of record NC_090393.1, read on the forward strand.
CCTTGCTGCTAAAGGGGAGCCTGGGGAAAAGGAGGATGCGAATAGATGAAGCACTTAAGGTGCCAATGATGCCTGTTTTTTAGGATTGCCTGTTATGATTTTTATATGCTATGCAGTAGCTTTTTGTTGTTTGCAAACTGCTGCGTATATTGCATGAGCAGAATTACATTTTAATTAGTACGTCTCTTCAGAAGAAATACAAAACTTAAAATGGAAGTAGTTTAATTTTCATTGCTTGGGCTCATTCTTTTTCTCTACCTGTCTCCTTTTTAAAAGGCTTTATTGCATGCATGCATACATCATTGGACACTTTTTAAAACTACCTTGTTTAACAAGTGACTACACAACTAGGTGGGATTAAGTATAATTGTAAATTTCACCATATCCTGTAATTGTATAATTTCTATTTAACACCATTTTTCAAAATGTCTGTTGTGGAAACTGATGTACAAAATCCAGCTCTCTCTCGCCTTATTTTACATATTCAATTTAAAAGAACGGTATGTTTTACAACTGTGGCTCGAAACAGACCGACTGAAGTAAGAACAGTATCTCTTCTTATGATAACTCATTAAATTTCACCTTGTACTAAAATTGTGTACATTTACAAAGAAAGATTTTGATACCACTTACCAGAGAGTATTTTTTCTTAAACTGAGTGCCTTAGAGCTGCTGTTGCTAATGTGAACATGGCAATTCAGCCAGGGAATAAACATTTACTCGCACTGGTGCCCATGAACATTCCATAAAATACTTCCGCGTTACGCACAGACTTGATAAAAACTAAATCAAACATTGTCAGTAAGCTTACTAGCTATGCCAAATATCTGGCAGAGACATGATAGGCCAAATGGTCTCCTACTGAACTGTAAACTTTTATGGTTAAGCACTGAAACTGATAAAGGGAAAAGGGATTATGAATCTAAGCTAGCTAGAAACATAAAGGCGGACTGTAAAAGCTTCTTTAGATATGTGAAAAGGAAACAATTAGCAAGGACGAATGTGGGTCCATTGCAGGCGGGGACAGGAGAGTTTGTGGTGGAAAATGAGGAAATGGCAGAGACTAAACAATTACCTTGTGTTTGGCTTCACGGAGGAAGACACAGAAAATCTCCCAGAAATACTAGGGAACCAAGGGACTTGTAAAAATGAGGAACTGAAAGTAATTAGTATCAATAAAGAGGTAATACTCAAAACATTAATTGGATTGAAAGTTGATAACTCCCCAGGACCAGATGAGCTACATCCCAGAGTATTGAATGAGGTGGCTTTAGAGACAGTCGATGCATTCGTGGTTATCTTTCAAAATTCTATAGATTCTGGAACGGTTTCTGCAGACTGGAAAGTCGAAAATCTAACCCCAGTGTTTAAGAAGGGAATGAGAGAGAAAACGGAGAACTACAGACATGTTAGTTTGACGTCAGTAGTGGGGAAAATGTTGGAATCTATTATAAAGGGTGAGATAACTGGACACTTGGAAAATAATGATATGATTGGGCAGAGTCAACATGGATTTGTGAAAGGGAAATCATGTTTGACAAACCTGTTGGAGTTTTTTTCAGGATGCTACTTGTAGCATAGATAAAGGAGAACCAGTAGATGTGGTGTATTTGGATTTTCGGAAGGCTTTTGATAAGGTCCCACACTGGAAATTAGTAAACAAAATTAGAGCACATGGGATTGGGGGTAGTATACTGCAATGGATTGAGAATTGGTTAATAGCCAGAAAGTAGGGACAAAAGGGTCATTCTCAGGATTGCAGGCTGTTACTAGTGGGGTACCACAAGGATCAATGCTTGGGCCACAGCTGTTTACAGTCTATATAAATTACTTGGATATGGGGACCAAATGTAATATTTCCAAATTTGCCTTTCCCTATGTGGGAATGTAAGCTGTGAGGAGGATGCAAGGAAGCTTCAAGGGGATTTGGACTGGCTAAGTGAATGGGCAAGAACATGGCAGATGGAATATAATGTGAATAAGTGTGAAGTGATTCACTTTGGTAGAAAAACAGAAAGACAGAGTATTTCTTAAATGATGAGAAGTTGGGAAGTGTTGATGTCCAAAGAGATCTGGGTGTCCTTGCTCATGATTCTCTGAAAGCTAGTATGCAGGTGCAGCAAGCAGTTAAGAAGGCACATGGTATGTTGACCTTCATTGCAAGGGGATTTAAGTACCGGAGTAAAGATGTATTGCTTCAATTGTATAAAGCATTGATGAGACCACACCTGGAGTATTGTGTACAGTTTTGGTCTCCTTTCCTAAGGAAGGGTATACTTGCCATAGATGGAGTGCAACGGAGGTTCACCAGACTAATCCCTGGGTTGACGGGATTGTCTCATGTGGAGAGATTGCAGAAACTGGGCCTGTATTCTCTAGAGTTACGAAGAATGAGAGGTGATCTCATTGAAACTTACAAAATTCTTACAGGGCGTGACAGGGTGGATGTGCAAAGGATTTTTCCTCTGGCTGGTGAATCTAGAACCAGGAGGACACAGTCTCAGAATAAGGGAAAGGCCAAATAAGACTGAGATGAGGAGGAATTGTTTTACCCAGGGTGGTGAATCTGTGGAGGGCTGGAGAAGCTCAATCATTGAGCATGTTCAAGACAGAAATTGATAGATTTCTGAAATCTAACGACATCAAGGGATATGGGGACAGTGGGGAAAAATGGCATAGAGGTAGATGATCAGCCATGATCTGTTTGAATGGCGGAGCAGGCTTGGGCCGAATGGCCTACTCCTGCTCCTATTTCCTATGATCCTGACATCACCAGAGAATGTTATTCCCTGTAGCAAAACTATTTCTTTTAATAAAGTATTTTGCCTTGCATGCTGTGAAGCTCCAGATCGCTTAGTATCACAGTTATAATGCTGCTGAGGTTTCAAAACAACAGTTTACCTTCATATTTTTGTTTCTCTGCCTTGTAAAGTACATATAATAAAGATGGATACTAGCAAGAGGGAAGAAGTTATGGGTGGGATTGACAGCACAGTTAAAGAATGTTTTTGCATGGCTTTTGAAATCAAAGAAGGAATTGCAAGGTGGAGCGGTCTAGGGAAGCAATTCCACAAAGCAAGAATATGGTGGCTGAAGGAATGACCTCTTGCAATGGAGTGGACAGAATGGCAACAAGATGTAATCTGATGTACGGAACAGCAGTGGATTTTGGGGTGTGTGGCAGCTGGAGGTTGCTGAGGTTGGGTGGAGTGATGCCATGAAGGGATTAGAAAGTGACAATGAAGAACTTCAAATTAGCTTGTAGACCCATGGAAATTTAAAAAGAAACTAGTAACAGAAAAAGAGAGTGAGAGGATACTGTCTCAAAGTTGAGACGAGCAACCAGATGCCAAGTTGAGGCTGCGGTGTTTCTAGATAAGGGAAGCAAAGTTCACCTAAATAGTTCACTTTGCGTGGTAATCATGCCTTCTAACAGTTCGCAAAATATGTAACAAAATGATATGGCACAGAAGGAGGCAATTTGACCATCATGCCTATTGCAGCTCTTTCGTAGAGCTATCCCATTAATCCCACTCCCCTGCTCTTTCCCCTTGGTCCTGTAATTTTATCCCTTCAAGTAATTCTCCAATTTTCTTATGAATGTTACTATTGAATTTGCTTCGACCACCCTTTCACACAGTGCATTCCAGATTACAACTTGCTATGTTTATTAAAATAAAATGTTTCCTCATGTCGCTTCGGGTTCTTTGCCAGTCACCTTAAATCAGTCTCCTCTGGTTACTGGCCCTTCTGCCAGTGGAAACAGTTTCTCTGTATACACACTCATCAAAGCTGATCATGAGTCTAAATACCTCTATCAAATCTCCTCTTAATCTTCTCTACTTTAAAGGAAAACAATCCCAGCTTCTCCAGTCTCTCCACATAACTGAAGTCCCTCATCCTTGGTACCATTCTAGAAAATCTCTTCTGCATGCACTCCAAGGCCTTGACATCCTTCCTAAAGTGCAGTGCCCAGAATTTAACACAATATTCCAGTTGAGGCCTTAATCCCCAGCTCTCTCTGTTTCTGCACCCCCTTTAACATTGTACCATTTAGTTCATATTGTCTGTCCTCATTCTTCCTACCAAAATGTATCACTTCACACGTCTCTGCATCAAATTTCATCTGCCATGCCTCTGCGCATTTCACCAGTCTGTCTGTGCCATGTGGAAGTTTGTTACTATCCAAATCAGCGTTTACTACATTTCCAAGTTTTGTATCATCTGTAAACTTTGTAATTATGCCCTGTATACCCAAGTCCAGGTCATTAATGTGCATCAAAAAGAGCAATGATCCTAATACTAGTAACACCAACCCCACTGTCTCATAAACTAAGAGACAGACTCTTAAAAAAAAAAAATCGAGATTTTGCATAAAATTCATGAGTTACAAATTTTTCAAACATAAACCAATATAGGTTGGCAATTAGATTATACACTCTTACAGGTCAGTGCTGTTCACAAAAAACTGCATACTACATGTGAAAATGTTTTCAAAAAACTTTTACTGAGTAGCACAAATGGAGCCAGGAGATCCCAGAATCCATCCCTGGCTTGTGTATCCCGACACAGCACTTCCTGCGGGAATGCCAGTTTAATAATCAGAACTAGGAGTCATAGCAATTTTTAATCTCTCAAACCCACCCAAATCTGAAATGCAACACAGACAACTCCCATTACATAGAGTCTTGAATGTAGTAAAATGTCCCAAGGCACTTCACAAGAGTGTTATCAGACAAAACTTGACACCAAGCCACATAAGGGGATATTAGGACAGGTGACCAGTAGCTTGGTCGAAAAGGTAGGTTTTTAAGGAGCATCTCGAGGAAAGAGAAGGTAGAGAAGCAGACAGGTTCAGGGAGCAATTTCCAGAGTTAAGAGCCTAAGCAGCAGAAAGCACAGCTGCCAACTGTGGCGATTTAAAATTGGGGACATGCAATAGGGCAGAAGTGGAAGAACCATCGGATCTAGGAGGGGTGTAAGAAAGGAGGAGGTTACGGAGACAGGGAGGGTATAAGGCCCTGGAGAGACATTCCTGACCTATGGAGGTTTAGTTACGCATTGGGAAAATTTTCTCAACCAACAGAGAAACCAGAGCTTCGATGTTTTTCAGCTATTCCTACTTGTTGAGTCAGGAATCACAATTTCTTTTATTCTTTCATGGGATGTGCGCATCGTTGGCAAGGCTCGCATTTGTTGCCCATCCCTAATTGCTCTTGACAACTGGATGGCTTGCTTGGCCATTTCGGAGGGCAGTTAAGAGTGAACCATATTGCTGTGGGTCTGGAGTCACAGGTAGGCCTGACCAGGTAAGGGTAGCAGATTTCCTTCCCTAAAGAATATTAGTGAACCAGGTGGGTTTTAACGACAATTGATAATAGTGTGGGTTTTTACGACAATTGATAATAGTTCATGCCACCATTACTGAGACGAGCTTTCAATTCCAGATTTTTAAATTAATTGAATATTTTAATTAATTGAATTTAAATTCCACCAGCTGCTGTGGTGGGATTTGAACCCATATCCCCGTGGCATTAGCCTGGGCCTGTGGATTACTAGTTCAGTGACACTGCCACTAAGCCACTGTCTCTGGAACAAAACCTGCAGGTGCCACATTGTACCAGACAGAGGAGAGGGTAGCAATTCTGAGTTTAGGAAACATCCCATATAATAAAAACAGGTGATTATGAAATGATCATCTTTCGGAGGAAGGACAGGTGGGTTACTAAACATACAATAAAATCTGCAGCTGGCTTTTTTAACTTAGAATCAAATTAAAAGGATTGGAGGGTGAGCAGAAGGAAACATTAATTTCTATCAGTATACCAACAGAAGTCAGGTTTTTTACATCCAGTAATTCCTTTGACTAATATTTTTGTGTTAACAAAAGACCAACGTAAGTGAAATGCAGAGGATAGGTGAGGTGTGTAAGTCTCTGGTTACAATGCATGATCACTTTTCCCCCTGTTTGTTACCTTGCAGGCACTCTGTTCAGCTTATTTACAGTCCATTAAAGAGTCACCATCTCAGTTTCCTTTCTGTCTTTCTCCTTCTTCATTTAAAAACATTGTCCCTTTCTTCAGTGTTCCCACACCATCCTGATGGTGACTTTAAAGCCTGCAGCTGCAAAACTCTACCGAGGTCCAATGTTAGCGTGCCAGCAGCTCCAAGCACATGGTGGTTTAAAGAGTGAAAGTCTCAAAACACAGACTAAAGAGGAATGTTAGAAGTTCAGGAAGGTGCCTGGATGGCTGATGGCATGAGAGCAGAGACCTAGACTTGTGTGATGTTGGGAGAAGAAAATACTGGAACCTTGCGACAGCTAATTAAGCATACAATAAAATGGGGACAGGTTTGGTGACTTTTTTTTCAGTTATAAACAGTAAGCAGGGCCAGTGCAAGGCAAATGTTGTCCAAAACTGCATTCCAGAAGCCTGTGAGTGATTCAAATAGATTGCTGACAAATTGGCAAGAGATGAATTTTATTTTTTTTATTATTCATTCATGGGATGTGGGCGTCGCTGGCTAGGCCAGCATTTATTGTCCATCCCAAATTGCCCTTGAGAACGTGGTGGTGAGCTGTCTTCTTGAACTGCTGCAGTCCATATGAGGTAGGTGCACCCACAGTGCTGTTAGGAAGGGAGTTCCAGGATTTTCACCCAGCGACAGTGAAGGAACGATGATCTAGTTCCAAGGATGGTGTGTGACTTGGAGGGGATGTGGTGGTGTTCCCATGCATCTTCTGTCCTTCTCCTAGGTGGTAGACGTTGCAGGTTTGGAAGGTGCTGTCTAAGGAGCCTTGGTGCGTTGCTGCAGTGTATCTTGTAAATGGTACACGCTGCTGCCACTGTGCATCGGTGGTGGAGTGAGTGAATGTTTGTGAATGGGGTGCCAATCAAGCGGCCTGCTTTGTCCTGGATGGTGTTGAGCTTCTTGAGTGTTGGAGCTGCATCCATCCAGGGAAGTGGAGAGTATTCCATCACACTCCTGATTTGTGCCTAGTAGATGGTGGACAGGCTTTGGGGAGTCAGGAGGGGAGTTACTCGCCATAGGATTCCTAGCTTCTGACCTGCTCTTGTAGCCATGGTATTTATATAGCTACTCCGTTCTGTTTCTGGTCAATGGTAGCCCCTAGGATGTTGACACTGGGGGATTCAGCAATGGTAATGCCATTGAATGTCAAGGGAGATGGTTAGATTCTCTCTTGTTGGAGATGGTCATTGCCTGGCACTTGTGTGGCGTGAATGTTATTTGCCACTTATCAGCCCAAGCCTGGATATTGTCCATGCATTGCTACATGGACTGCTTCAGTATCTGAGGAATCACTAATGGTGCTGAACATTGTGCAATCATCAGCGAGCATCCCCACTTCTAACCTTATGATTGAAGGAAGGTCATTGATGAAGCAACTGAAGATGGCTGGGCCTAGGAACTCTGAGGAACTCCTGCAGTGATGTCCTGGAGCTGAGATGATTGACCTCCAGCAACCACAACCATCTTCCTTTGCACTAGATATGACTCCAACCAGTGGAGAGTTTTCGCCCCGATTCCCATTGACTTCTCTTTTGTTAGGGCTCCTTGATGCCATACTCGGTTAAATGCTGCCTTGATGTCAAGGACACTCACTCTCACCTCACCTCTTGAGTTCAGCTCTTTTGTCCATGTTTGAACCAAGGCTGTAATGAGGTCAGAAGCTGAGTGGCCCTGGTGGAACCCAAACCGAGCGTCACCGAACAGGTTATTGCTAATCAAGTGCTGCTTGATAGCACTGTCGATGACGCCTTCCATCACTTTACTGATGATTGCAAGTAAACTGATGGGGTGGTAATTGGTTGGGTTGGACTTGTCCTGCTTTTTGTGTACAGGACATACCTGGTCAATTTTTCACGTTACTGGGTAGATGCCTGTGTTGTAGCTGTACTGGAACAGCTTGGCTAGGGGCGCAGCAAGTTCTGGAGCACAGGTCTTCAGTACTATTGCGGGAATATTGTCAGGGCCGACAGTCTTTGCAGTATCCAGTGCCTTCAGTCGTTTCTTTATATCAAGCAGAGTGAATCGAATTGGCTGAAGTCTGGCATCTGTGACACTGGGGAATTCAGGAGGAGGCCAAGATGGATCATCAGCTCGGCACTTCTGGCTGAAGATTGTTGCAAATGCTTCAGCCTTACCTTTCGCACTGATATGCACGGCTCCCCCATCATTGAGGATGGGGATAATTGTGGAGCCTCCTCCTCCAGTTAGTTGTTTAATTGTCCACCACCATTCATGGCTGGATGTGCCAGGACTGCACAGCGTAGATCTAATCGGTTGGTTATGGGATCGCTTAGCTCTATCTATCGCATGCTGCATACGAAGTTTGGAACACAAGTATTCCTTTGTTGTAGCTTCTCCAGGTTGACACCTCATTTTGAAGTATGCCTGGTGCTGCTCCTGGCATGCCCTCCTGCACTCTTCATTGAACCTGGGTTGGTCTCCTGGCTTGATGATAACAGTAGAGTGGGGAATACGCCCGGCCAGGAGGTTACAGATTGTGGTTGAGTAGAATTCTGCTGCTGCTGATGGCCCACAGCGCCTCATGGATGCCCAGTTTTGCATTGCTAGATCTGTTCGAAATCTATCCCATTTAGCATGGTGATAGTGCCACACAACACGATGGACGGTATCCTCAATGTGAAGACGGGACTTTGTCTTCACAAGGACTGTGCGGTGGTCACTCCTACCAATACTGTCATGGGCAGATGCATCTGTGGTAGGCAGATTGGTGAAGACGAGATTAAGTATGTTTTTTCCTCTTGTTGGTTCTTTCACCACCTACCGCATACCCAGTCTAGCAGCTATGTCCTTTAGGACTCAGCCAGCTTGGTCAGTAGTTGTGCTACCGAGCCACTCTTGGTGATGGACATTGAAGTCCCCCACCCAGAGTACCTTCTGTGCCCTTGCCACCCTCAGTGCTTCCTCCCAAGTGGTGTTCAACATGGAGGTGTACTGATTCATCAGCTGAGGGAGGGTCGTAGGTGATAATCAGCAGGAGGTTTCCTTGCCCATGTTTGACCTGATGCCATGAGACTTCATGGGTCCGGGGTCGATGTTGAGGACTCGCAGGACAACTCCCTCCCGACTGTATACCACTGTGCATCCACCTATGCTGGGTCTGTCCTGCCGGTGGGACAGGACATACCCGGGGATGGTAGTGTCTGGGACATTGTCTGTCAGGTATGATTCCTTGAGTATGACTATGTCAGGCTGTTGCTTAAATAGTCTGTGGGACAGCTCTCCCAACTTTGGCACAAGCCCCTAGATGTTAGTAAGGAGGGCTTTGAAGGGCAGACGTGGCTGGGTTTGCCATTGTCCTATGCGGTGTGTAGATCGATGCCGGGTGGTCCATGCGGTTTTATTTCGTTTTATTGACCGTAGCGGTTAGATACAACTAAGTGGCTTGCTAGGCCATGTCAGAGGGCGTTTAAAAGTCAACCATATTTCCTTCCCTAAAGGACATTAGTGACCCAGATGGGTTTTTACAACAATCGACAGTGGTTTCATGGCCATCATTAGACTAGCTTTTAATTCCAGATTTATTAATTGAATTCAATTTCCACCTTCTGCTGTGGTGGGATTTGAACCCATGACCCCAGAGAAATACTCTGGGTTGCTAGTCCAGTGGCAATACCACTACGCCATAAATTCAGAGAAAGGCCCCCTCTATTGTATCCCAAATGTAGAATTGTCTCTACACCACCAATGTGGTATGATGACGGACCATGACTGAGGTAGTTGCGGGACGCTGATTAATTTCTGTAATTTGGGGTGGTGGAGAGGCATAGATTATATAAATGGGTGCATAAATGGTGCAGATTTTTTTAATATTTCATTTTTTAAAAACTTTTTTTAAAATGCATGAACCTCAAGAAATTAACCCTATTGGATAACAATGTACTGTTTGTTACTGGGGAGTAATGGTCTTGGCCTGAACCTCAGTTCATTTCCAGTAATGCGCTGCTAAGCTGGCCAAGCAGCAGCAGTGAGAAGGTGGAGTTCAGTCGAAACAGATTCATGAGCAAAAGAGATCTGCTAGTGTTAATAAAAAATGTGGTTTTCAGTTATTCTCTCAAAAGTCTTAAAATATGAGGCATAAAAGCTGTTAATGGTATCCCCAACCTCCCTAAAATAACTTGTCTACCAGTATCAGAGATTTTGCTTCTGAAAATTATTTTCAACCAAATTTTAAAACATGGTTGCGATGCTGTCCCTGGGCACATCTGATTCTGCCACCTGTCCATGCTGTCTTGAGGTCGAGAACACTGGCAGTCACAATAACAAGGTGTATCATCTCCGTGTGTACCATGTCCCTGAGGAAAGCTGGGTTGGGTGGACTGCAAATATTAAGAAAAGCACTGTTAAAGTGCATCTAACATTGGCAGTTCGGGTTTAATTAAGTTGCATCAAAATAGGCCATTTTAATTTTAATTCTGTTTCTCATTTGGCAGATTTAATGATAGAGTTGCAACATTAAGGTTTCTTTTATAAACATTAGCAAGTTAAAACACCATTCTGTCGCAGGTTGGTTTTGATAAAATTTATAGTATTAGAGATTTTGATCTGACAGTAAATGTACATCAATGTGATCTTGTTTTGATTATTGGTTTTTGTCTGTGATATTTCTTAGTTATTTTGAAGCTATGTTCCGATCTTTCATGCCTGAAGATGGGCAGGTTAATATCTCCATTGGTGAAATGGTGCCAAGTCGACAAGCTTTCGAGTCACTCCTTCGCTATGTGTACTACGGTGAAGTCAACATGCCTCCAGAGGATTCACTGTATCCTTCCTTAGCACGTGACTTATTTAGACAGCAGCATTGCCACCTTTTCCCTATTAGCCTTGCACTTCTGAACAAAATGGTAGAACTGTGAACTAATACTCTATCATGTTATACTGTGAGTAGTAATGCACAGGTTCACAACTGTAGTTCATCGCACGCAAAACTCTCAGTTCTAATCATGTTCTCAGTGGATGGAACTAGTGGAGGCTAGTTGTTTTTTCAAAGGAACGTGGGGAAAATTCAAGTGAAAACTGGGATGTGAATCACCTTGGACCATCTTGGGAGCAGTATAACTTCTTCCTCTTTGACTGGGAAATATGATAGAAAGTTGAGAATATTTGAAAAATAAGAACTAAAAGAGGAGGATTTGAAAATGCATTGTAGACATGTGAACCTAACTGTCTTGTGCAGTTTCACTTTCAATGATGGCCATCCGGATCAGTAGAAACTAATTAAACTAACAGCTGGTGTATGAACAAATGGTACAAATAAGTTAAAACAGAAAGTAGAAATACCGTTGAGGTAAAAGCTCCTTTATTATCCCAGTCTGTGTAAGCTTTTGTTTAAAATATTCTGGGATTGCCATCCTGTGACTGCTACTTGCTGAATTTATAAATGGAAGTATGTTGCAAAATGTATTTGCTGAGTTGAATATTGCTGGAATGCTACTTGTGACACTGCTTCTGAAGTGACTGTAAACTCTCACAGGTGGTCCTAGGATAGGTGCTGAAAAGAAAAGAATACTTTTGAATTCCCTGTACAGTGAAATCTCAATTTGAACTGCTGTATCTGAGGGAGGAGAGGTGGTAAACAGATATCCTGCACAGAGGAGATGACATGGAAGGGTGGGTTATCCAGACCATTCCTTTGCCTCTCCAAACTGCTGATTATAGAAAGCTCTTAGTGGAGGCCTCTGAGGGAGAATGGCACATGAGGGGTTGGGGGACAGAGGGAAGATGGACATATGAGGAAAACTAAATTGGGTAATTGCTTTCAGCATGTATTGCAGGGCACAAGGGAAAGAACAGTGGTGAATATACACCTGTGAACCTTCCAGCTACTTTACTTGTGTAATGAAGTAGCAGGAATGGCTCTTTTCACTATGCATGCGACTTTGAGTAAAATTTGTACAGCCATTAATTCCATATTCACTGAGACAGATTTCTTTGACTTATCTCTGACAGATATTTGTTTTCAGCACCTTATTATTATGGCTTCACAAACAACAGACTGCAAGCATATTGTAAGCAGAACCTGGAGATGAATGTTACAGTGGAAAATGTTCTGCAGGTGACTTGTCTTTTCTGTTTTCACTGCAAATGTTCCATCATGAACTGATCAGACTATCGTACATATTTCAAATTATATTTTCACTGAATATTCCTGTTGAGAATGTTACAAATTAACAGTGTACTTGGCCATTGCTGTTAACCAGCTGAGATGGTATGTAATTTGGAACATGTATGTGCCTTTATTTAGGAGAAAAATAGTCATTTGTGTCTCCGACTAGCATCTTTCCCATCTCTTCTTTCATTGTCGAACACATCTTGTCTATGAAACTCGTTTATTCTTAATTCCTGTTGAACTGCTGATCTTTCAGTTTTCCTTCCTGACATCTATGCCAGCTAGTGTTTCTTGTCCTAAAGTTCTTTTCTCCCACCCTTCCAAAACAGCTATCATCACTCCCTTCCTCAAAACATGCACCCTCTACCTCTCTGTCTATCTAAACTACAGATCATTCTCCAATCTCCTTTTCTTCAGAAGTCCTTGAACATGTTGCCTCCTAAAATTCTACCCATCCCCCTGCAAGTCCCTGTTTGAATCTCTCCAATCAAGTTTCCACCTTTGCCACAGCACTAAAACAGCCCTAACCATAGTCATAAATGATATTTTCTATGACTCAGACTGTGGTGCTTTGACCCTTCTTTACCTCTCTGTGGTCTTTGACATGAGTGACCACATCATCTCATCTAAAGCCTCCACTCCATTGCCCAGTTCAGTGTGACTGCTCTTGCTTGGTTTCACTCTTTTCTCTTACCTGTCCAGTTGTATCCCAGAGTAATAGTTTCTCTTCCAGTCTCTCCTCATGACCTCTGGAGACCTGCAAGGATCTATCTCTAAACCGCCTCCTCTATTATTTCTGCCCCTTGACCAGATGTTGATGCCATCCAGTACTACCTCCATCATCTTTCTCCACACTTCCACTTTTGTTAGACTGCTTATCCAAAAATCAGATTTGGAGGAACTATACCTTCCTCCATCTAAACATTGGCAAGATGGAAGCCATCATTGTCAGCCCCTGCCAAAAACTCCAAATTCTTGTCACTGATATCATCCACTTCGCCAGCTGCAGGCTCTGGCTGAACGAGACTGCTCATAACCTTGGCATCCTATTTGACTCCCAAGCTCCACTTCCAACTCTGTATCCTTTGTCACAAAGGCTAACTACTTCCACTTCACCCATCTCTACCCCATCCCTATCTCAGCCCATCGACTGCTGAAACCCCTACCTTTGTCACCTCTAGACAACTAGTTACAATGCTCTAATGCCAGCCTCTCATCCTGTGTAAAAGTCAGATCTTCCAAAACACAGCTGCCCATATCCTGTCCTGCTTACTGTCTTCCCATCCTGCTGATCTACATTGACTCTCAGTTCTCCAGTGTCTCAAATTTGTAATTATCTTCCCTGTTTAAATGCCTTTATGGCCTCAACACTCCCACGGCTAGGCCTACAACAGCCCTCCAAACTGTCTTTTGATTCCGCCCTCTTGTGTATTCCCCCCTCTGCCTTTAAGCCACATTGGTGACTGCCTTCAGCTACTCGGGTCTTCTGCTTTGGAATTCCCTCTCTAAACTCATTCGCTTCTCCACCTCCTTTTAAGACACTCCTTAAAGCCCACTACTTTAAACCAACCTATTGGTCATCCCTCCTTTTATCTCTTTCTTTAACCCTGTCCATTTTTTAATCATGCTGTGAAGAGCTATGAATGTTTTTTCTACATTAAGGCATTATGTAAAAACAGGTTTATCAGTCAGTAAAATTACAAATCCTGGTGCTAATTAATTTAAACCATTTCCCTGTCACTTCAGATTCTGGAAGCAGCTGATAAGACACAGGCTTTGGACATGAAGAAACACTGCCTCCACATTATTGTACATCATTTCACCAAGGTAGGTAGGATCCTGTTTGGCTCTGTGGGAGTCTGTTGTCCTTTTATACCATCTTGGCTTCAACAGTAAAGAGGCTATCCTTCATTTCTGGTCAGATTGAGATCTGCTTTCTTGGACAAATCTGGAATAGAAAAGTTACAATGAGTTCAGAAAAATCAGATACTGTTATGGTTGCTATGTAGTTTACCTTGTGTTAACAATATGGTTTTGAGTTTGTTTTCTTCCCCCTCCCTATTCCTGCTGTGCTTGTCTGACTGCCTGCCCAGCATCTATTGTTGAAACTTCCTACAGCTCAACATTGGCAAAACTATGTGCTTCTCGCACTGATACCCCTAAATATCCGTAGCTGCATGGTTTGAGTCCAGTTATGCACAATCTCAACATTCTCTTTGACACTGAACATTTTACTCCAGGTCTAATCTGTCAACACTACCATCTTCAGAAACCAGGTGTTGCCTGCATGTCTCCCTGCACCCCCCCCCCCCCCCCCCCCCCCACACCTTTTCCCACTCCACTGTAAAGTCCACACCTTCATCAGCTCAAGGATTGCTTTCTCCAGTGTGGTCCATGCCCTCTCTTTGTGTCTAACTTCAGCTGATCCAGAGCCCTGCGGCCTGAGTTCTTTTTCACACATCGTCATCCTCATCCGGTTGCACTGGCTTCAGTGCCCTATTTGAATCAACTTCAAGATTCTCATATTCAATTTGCTCCCGACTCAGCTGCCCTCGTGTGGAGGAAAGATAATCTAGGGTGAGAGTAGCACTTGGGCTGCTCAAACACATCTTCAAGCAGCTGTTTCAAAGCAATACTGGCCGAAGGCGAGTTTCCTCCCTGCTTTTGTGTGCAGTTGGAGTATGGCCTAGGGGGACAAAGTAAAGGCATTTACGATTAGCAAAAATGATTGTGTACTGGATCACAAACATCCCTATTAATTTACTGAGTAAAGTAACAAAGATGTTTGGCTGTATTAATTTAACATTATTTGGGGTCTGGTATCAGTTAATGCCTTGTGGCAGCTTTCTCAACGTTATTGAAACCAACCAAAGACTTCATCCAGGTTTTCCGTAACTAGTGATCTTGACTTTGATAACCACCTAATAGATGTGCAATAAAACAATTCACATTGGAGTGTCCTGTTGTTGGAATTGCTTCTAACCCAGATCAGGTCTAAACATAACAGTAAGGAACCAGTTATTCCCCCACATGTTTTCCTTCCTGTAGAAAAGTCCCCAATGCTTTGTACCCAGCTCAGAACTACCAGTGACCACTTCTATTCCACCAGTACTCTGTAATTGTGTAGTCATAAATGTGTATCAATCTTGTTAATTTTTCTCCTTTGCCCCTGTATAAATGCCTCACCTTTGGTCTGTCTCCCAGATAGTTTGAGCTGAAATAGAAATTTGCCAGTTTGCAGGAGTTGGAGTACTAGTGCACTATGGCAGTACATTAGAACCCTGGCCTACTTGTGTTCATTATCCTGTATGGAGAGGAGACATCAAAGACTCTTAACACTGCATTGCCCATATTGTTAGGCACCACGGATATCTGGTTTGAACCATACCCTGATTGTGTTAATATTGGGGAATTTAGACGTTTTATTTAAATTGTCAAATGGATTTTCTGCTGGCACACTGGCATACCAATCAAGTGACCAATTATGTCACAGTATGCAGCTGTGAAAGCTTACAGCACAGGCTGTTTTGGTTGATGGTTTTGTTAATGATTGAGCTTTGTAGTAAAGCCAACATTATTCTTGGGGTTTAGTGTGCTGATCGTTTGAATCTGCGCCCAAGACAAAATGCTTTGAGAAAGTGGGCGCATGAATTGTGAAATGAGTAATTCATTTAGCAGTAAAAATGTCACAGTATGACTGATTTTGATGTGTCAAATATAAGGGTGGAATTAGTATAGATGTGCTTTCCACTATTATGAAATACTGCAACATTTTGACATTAAGATGTGATCATTTGGCGTTAACTAGGATATTTACAGTTTTTTTGGGAAAATTTGAAGTTAGTGAAGCAATGCATTTGAGAATGTGCTAAAAACACGGTGCAAGTATGCAACTGTATTGAGCACAAGAGTTTTACGAACACTGGACTTTCATCAGTTTTCTTTTTGTCTTAATTCTTGATCAGAGGACATCATTGGATTAGTTTGATGAAAATGTATTATAGATATCTCTGCTAGTCGGTATTGCATGATATGACATTTGCACTTTAATGTGAAATGAAACGTAAATTATAAAAACTAAACACTTCAACACAAACGTGTTTTTTCATGACCAGGCCATCTCTAAATTTTTGACGGCTAAACTATATTATGCTTTAAAAAAAATTATACCTGTTTCTGGGGTGTTTGCCTGTTGATTTAAACCTTTAAATGTTTTAAGCCAAAGTACTTTGATTTTTACAGCATTGTGTCTTGTCACAGGGAAAACTGTATCAGCTAAAAACAGAAAGTGATGAAAATACACATCAGGTCTGGCAGCATCTGGAGAGAGAAACAGAGTTAACGTTTCAGGTCTGTAACCTTCCATGAGAACAAAAGGTCACACATGAAACGTTAACTCTGTTTCTCCACAGATGCTGCCAGACCTACTTTGTATTCCCAGCGCTTTCAGTTTTTATTTCAGATTTCTAGCATCTACAGATCTTTTGCTTTTATTGTATCTCTGAGCTCTTTGCCATCTCTGTAGTCCTACAGAAACTGATGAATGAAACTTGCATGTATAACCATATTGCTGCAGATGTTCCATCCTATTCTTTCCTATCAAATGAAACACATTTTCTATGTATTGTTTATTTGTTTGTTCGCTGTGTCACTGAAAATGCTGTGCAGTTTTCCAGCAGAAGTATTTCAACTGCAGGGTGTGCTGAACTTGGTTGCCAGCTTAGCAGCCTACTCCACCAAAGCACAGCTGTTTTTTGTAAAATGAAATAAGTTGTCGGAGGCCAAGGACATAATATATTTAATCTCCTTTTTGTTCCTTAACTCAGAGGCAAATTAGTGTCCTTGCTCTAGGATGCTTATTTCTTGGATCAAGTGTTTTGTGGGTTGGGAATAAGAGCAAGAAAGGTATTCTAGAAATCTGAGAATGTTGAGCATGTTGGGAAGATTTGAGGTTAGATGGTTGGGTAGAGAGAACGTTCTAAAAACCTTCTGTTTTACTCCACAAAAAGAAGGATAATGTGTCTGTGCTATGTAGATTATACATTATCTGTGCTATTGAGAGTCTCAAAGCCACACTTGACCCCTCTATCCTTGCAAACTGCAGCCCAACTCCAAACTCCCTTTCCTGTCCAAAGTCCTTGAATGTGTTCCAAATCGATACCCATCTTTCCTGCAACACCATGTTTGAATCCATCCAATCAGGTTTCTGACCCTGCAACACTATTGAAATGGCCGTAATCAAAGTGACAAATGACATCCTATGTGACTATGGTAGCTATCCCTCCTCATGACCTCTCTGTAGCCTTTGATATGTTTGACCTCACCATCCTCCTCTAATGCTTCAACCCTAGGAGGACTGCCCTTGCCTGATTCCATTTTTACCTAAACAGTCATAGCTGGAAAGTCATCTACAATTACTTCTCTTCCTACTCCCACGGGATCCCATAGGATCTAACCTTAGCCTCCTTCCATTTCTCATCCGCATGTTGCCCATCAGCAGCATCATCCAAAAGCACATCAGGTCCCACATGTATGCTGACAACACCCAGCTCTACCTCACCATCACCTCTCCTGACCCTGCCACCACTGCTGATTTGTGACACTGCTTGTCCAACATCCGGTATTTGATGAGCAGAAATTTCCTCCAACTAAATATTGGAAGACCAAAGCCGTTGTCATTGGTCCCCGCCACAAACTCTCTTCCCTAACCACTGACTCCATCCCTCTCCCAGCAACTGTGGCTGAATGAGACTATTCACAACCTCAGTGTTGTATTTGACCGTGAGATGTGCGTCTGACCACAGATCTGTATCAGCAAGACTGCCTACTCTGTAACGTCGCCTGACTCTTCCCCTGTCTTAGCTCATCTGCTGAAACCATCATCCAAGCTTTGATACCTCTAGACTTGACTATTCTAGTACACTTCTGGTCAGCTTCCCATTTTCCACCCTCCATAAACTTGAGTTCATCCAAAACTCTGCTGCCCTTACCCCAATGCCTCAGTTTAAAAATTGTCATCCTGGTTTTGAAATTTCTCCATGGCCTCACCCCTCCCTATCTCTGTAACAACGTTCAGCTCTACAACCCTCTGAGATCTCTGCACTCATTCAATTCAGGCCACCTATTTTCATCATTCCACCATTGGCAGCCATGCCTTCAGCTACCTACACCCTAAACTCTGGAATTCCCTCCCTAAACCTCGTCACCTGTCTACCTCCAGCTCTTTCCTCCTTTTAAGACACTTCTTAAAACCCACCTCTTTGAGCAAGCTTTTGATCAGCTGTGCTAATATCTCCTTATGTGGTTTGGTATCAAATTCTGTTTAATAATACTCCTGTGAAGCGCTATGGGTAGTTTTACCTACATTAAAGGTGCAATATAAGTACAGGTTGTTGGCCGCAGAAGTTCAGTTTAACATCCTGGCACTGATTTCTGATGCTGTTCAGTCATTCACATTGTTGTGTTGTGAATACACATTATGCCTTGTTAAACAGATTCTATGTAATAAAGATATTGCAAATTTTGTAATGCTTTGAAGCTTACAGAATTGTTTTTGTTGTTTTTCAGTTAAATTAAATTAATAATTGCAGAACCTTAGCAGGCACAAATGGCCATTTTTGAAACTAAAATGACACCAAACAAAATAACCAACCATTGTTGTCTTATTCTTAAAATACTGCATTGAATCTCTATAAAAATTCATATACGTGTGATGACTCTAAATGCAGCTGTAGACTTGCACTCCTACTTTCCTGAAGGGTGGGTGCTAAGCAGGAATTCACGCACCACCATTCTGTCATGCAGGTGACACCATTTTTGCTGCACCAGTGAGCTATTAGATTCTCTCTAACATTTTTATTCTATAGCTCTGTATATTCCTCAAATTGAACCCCTCCTAACAATAAACGATTTGAGGGATTCACACTAACCTGTCAGTATCTGAAGGATTTTTGTTCTGCTTTATATACTGCATAAAATATTACACAAAGTTACTTAGCTGTCATCATGATGCCAGACTCATGAACAGTTTCATGAATGCTTTACTTTTTTTATTTAAAATAATTTGGATGCAATTCATATGAAACTAGAGGTTGCTCAAGAACGATGTTTTGTTTGAAAATTGAAGGTTTTCTTAAAGTTTGACTTGGCAAGAATTTGTCTGAAATTTGAACATTTGCTAGTTTGGTCATAATCCTGAGTATTGCTGGTTCATTTTTTCTGCACCAAGTCATGATTCAAATTCCTTCATATTTCATGATTAGTGGTCCATAGTGAACAATCATTAAAGGATTGTTAAGATATTTGCAGAAATTCTTTATCTTACAAGCAAGGTACATCCTGATGTATGACTTTCCTCTTTATACAGTATCCATAAAGCATCTCTCCTTAGTTTCTTCATTTGCATTGATACCACTTCTATAGGTGTTCATGAGTGAGAAGAAAAATAGAAAAACACATCTGCGCTTAATTTGCAGGCAATATTTTCTTGCTTCTACTTGTAACTGATACCAACCAGTCACCTTTGACTTTGCTGTGTGTAGTTTTCTACTAAAGGTTCCAAAGAAAATGCAGAACATCAGCCTTAAAGTCAGAAGGTGATCATAACATTCTAATCCCATCGCCAGTGCTTTTGGAATAGGGCAAAAATGTCTTTAAGCTGGATCAATCAGCAAACCACTGTGCTTGGACAAACTCTACAAATAATTCTCCAAACCAGTTTGAGGGTCTCGTTTACTAATTCGGTGGCATGCTGTCAGGTAGAAACAAGAATCTCCAATGGGCACATGTAAACTTACTACAAAATAAAGATTAGCAAAATAATTAGTCAAATATGTCAGCTGATATTCATAACAAAGGGAAAGGGAATCTTGCAGCAAAATCTGCAGGCAAAGCATGGCTGACTTTTAATCGTATTGCCTAAGAAGACACCTGCAAAGCAGCTAGCTGTAATCTGTTTAGTCACCAAATATTATGTTTTGCACTTGGCTGCCGTTTCAGACAGTTTGACAGTACCCTCTGGGACTCTGTTTTGGTCCCTCGTTGGACAGCTTTTGGGGAAGTACCCATAGATATATTGTACTTAAAAAATGAATGAGACAAAAGATAGATTAATTCACTGGAGGTGTATAAATTGTAATGGATTTATGCTCTTCTACAAGTCAACTTCCACATCCGTTCCCCTGAGCACTTGGGTCTGGATGAGGAAATTATGTCTGCGTATGTAGGATTTTTAATTTATACGATTCAGTGTTTCATAAAAGCTCATTGGCATTCAAATATCTTGTGTTTTTTTGATTGTTTGCAATACCTAATGAATATTCAGTGTTAATGGGCATTTGTATTCCTGCTTCTCCCACTCCCCACTTTCAAATATATTGACAGATCAGAGTTTTTTGGGGGGTTGGTGAGATGTAGTGTGAAGGGCTCATGAAACCTATTTTGGTATTGGATCATTGTATGTTTCTGTTACTCTGGCACTTGCTGTATCACAGCAATACAGCGTGAGAGATATTATCTGTTGTCCTTCATTGCTACAAGAGATTCAGATGGGACAGAAGTTCAGTAGTGAGTCTTTCCAGATCTTGCTAAAAAGATAATTCAGTTTAAAATCTTGCTATGTACCCCTCTTGTTTCCTAATTTCTTAAATCCATTTTTTTTCTTCCCTAAGGTCTCCAAGTTGCCCAACCTACGATCCCTAAGTCAAGCACTGCTTCTAGACATCATCGAGTCATTAGCCAATCATATTTCAGACAAGCAGTGTGCAGAGCTGGGCTCAGATATGTGACAATTAATTTTAAACACTGATTCTCAAATTGTTTTAGAAACTTTGCTCACTTGTGATCCAGATTTGTAGTATTTATTACATATATTTAAATAAAATTATTTTAAGTAGGACAGTTAGGATACAAGGTTCAAGCTATTTTGAAATCAGTGTTTGATTCAGGTCCTTGGTTAATGATATTGGCTGGAAGAAAAAAGTATCAACGCCCCACCTTTTTGTTTGCTGGTTCAAACATAATAAAGGTACAAGTAACTTTATCTCATTTCTCCATGTGTCATTTCAAAATATCATCCTTCCCTCCTAAGATTTGCACAACTTAGTCATGAAATTAAAAAAAAAACCTGTTTCACTTTGTAATGTATTCTCTTCTTGTACTTCTAAAATTATAAATGGAATGAATAAGACTGACATTCCAAGGTGCATGCAAAGGATACAGGTGATTATCAGACTCACTGGCTTAATTGCCTGGTAGTTTTGAGTTTCTCTAGTTCACTGTTATGTTGTGTGATATCTGAGAGCGCCAAGAGGCAGTGAGTGAGATTCCAGGATTGTAACTGGAGCCCTTACAACTGATGTCGGCTAATGGAATATATGTTAAGTATTAGTTGATTAACACACTGTGTAAATTAATACAAATGGTTTTGCTTAGTGGGATCTGATATAAAGATCTCACTTGGTTATCACCAGGCAACCTTTGTACAGAAATTGAATGAGCCATGACATTGATTATCTTGTTGCAATAATGTTTATAGGAATTGTGTAAAGACCTATTCGTACCACATATGTAACATGCTGACTGGTGTTCTGACGTTAAAAGAAATTGCACAATTTCAGTAGATCCTATGTATGTAAAGATCTGAAAACAAGGAACATTAATGTGGGCTAAGTTGTGGCTCCCACCTCCTCTCCTAGCAGCAAATTGTGTTGAATCTTCTGCCTGGCTTTTATTTCTGTTGTTGTTTGCATTGCATCTTGGTCTTGATCAGGAAAATTACTGCAAAGCATCTTTTTCCACTGTTTATATATGCTAAAAGTTAGACAGAGATTTCTTTATAGCTCGTCATTTAGAAGTGAACCACAGTCTCTGTCAAGTGATCCCTAATTTAAAAAAATATGCAAACAATCACTTGCGCATGCTGAACAAGCAGTTGTTGGTAGATTTTGGATCTTTTGCATAGTCCACATGTTCATTAGGTTGTGCACAACGTGGTGTATGTGTTTAGTCAATCATGGTCGTTTTGCTTGTGTCTGACATTAACTAAAATTCCCAGGACTTCATTCACCAACAGTAGTTTTCGAACATTCTTAACTGTCATCCTTGGAAAAATAGCCAGAAATAGTATGTATTGATTATGATTTTGATCATGTTGCTATTAAGTTGCATCTACAATTTCTCACTATTACATAACGTAGTTCTAAGTCGGACTCTGAATTGAACAAAGAAACGTTGGTGACTGCAATCCTACATATGTATGGTCACCAGTAGCCATGTCACTGAGAAAATGGTCATAACCTTTCCAATATTGTGCCCTCTAAATACTTAGGTTAATTGCTGTGTAACTTATAACTTTTTGGGGGGTAGGGAGAGGAGGAAAGGAATTCAGACTGCTGCAAATGTATTCCAAAGCCTATTAAATAAAGTGATCAAAATTCACTTTTATATTTGTTATATATGTTACAAAATGTTTAATTGTGAAGATTAGTTAATGTGTAAAGTAACTTGCACATATCATTAATATTGCCTTATTCTGCTTGTGCCTCATGTAGGCTCTGTTGTGTAGTATTCATAACACTATAAAATAAGCTGTCATCAATTTGTATTTAATCGTGGTCATTTTTTCAATGTAGCATGGTTATAATCTGGGTTATAACAATGTATTCTGTGCAGAGCAGTGAAACCACGGGACAGATCACATAACAGATTGTATTTGTAAAGGAGCAATGAATTGAACAAAAATATAAGCCAATAATTTGGCGTAAAAATCCTCATTCTGCTCATGGCAACAGAGTGAGGCTCAGTCTACACATTATGTTCTCCTCTGGTCATGTCTCAGCCATGCCTTTTGAGATGTAGCACCAAGCAGAAGCCAGACTCTTTCCCAAAGAGGGTGGAAAAATGAGGCTGAGTCACCCTGGATTACCCACACAATGACAGAGGAGGGGAGCGATCACATGTCAAGTATCTGAATTTGGTGACTGACGAGTGATCTGATGACTGCCTCTTACCTTATGGTTGCTTGTAAATCCCATTTTGAAAGAGCAATATTGACCTCTCCTGCACCTTAAAGCAGAAGTTCCAGCATTGCTAGTGTGTGGTGCAGATGGTCTCTCGTAAAGTGTACCATAAGGGACTGGGACCCATGAAGAAAACAGGTGAGCAGCAGGAGTATATAAACTATAATACACAGAAGAATTTCCAGGCACTGGTGAAGTAATGAAGATTATAAATTCCAAGGTGCCAGGGTGACGAGCAGATTTGGGTCCAGAAACAAGTATCAAAGCTGAGCTTCAGGTGGTACCGAGAGGTGACAGAACTTTAGATGAGAATCTACTGTGTGTGGATTGAAACAGTAAATTCTGGAAAAACTCAGCAAGTCTGGCAGCATCTGTGGAGAGAGAAGCAGAGTTAACATTTCAGCTCAGTGACTGTGTGTATGCCTGATTGTGAACTGTCTTAGGAAGGATGGAGCTGGCATCTGTTTTAACCTGTCCCACTTCAGCTGCAGAAATTCCTTTAGCAGGGCTATTAATAATAAAAGCAAAATACTGCAGATGCTGGAAATCTGAAACAAAAACAAAAAGTGTTGGAAATACTGAGCAGGTCAGGCAGCATCTGTGGAGAGAGAAGCAAAGTTAACGTTTCAGATCTGTGACCTTTCATCAGAACTGGCAAGGTTAGAAAAGAACTAGGTTTTAAGCAAGGGGAGGGGAGTGAGGGAAGTAGAGCATGGCTATTCGACCCGAGCCCGACGGGACCCGCCATGTGTCGGGGTTGGGTCGCACTTCCGGGTCTGGCATTCGGGCCGGGTCGGGCATGCTCTATCAACACCGCTGGTAAGAGGCTTCAATGGTAATGTACTTTTTGGACTTGAAAGGTGGTTTTGTTAGTTTTTTTTTTAAGCTTATGCAGATAAGCAACAAAGTGAAAAACAGAAGGTAGGTTAACTGATGGTTGGGTCAGACGCGAGAAAAAAATCAAAGGACTCGTGCCAGCTCGGGGTCGGATGTGGTTCTGTTGGGCTTGGGTCGGGTTTCATTTGCAGACCTGAGCCGACCTTTCGGGGGAAGAGAACAAAGTGATAGGGCAGGAGAGATTAAATAACAAGGCTGTCCTGTGACAAAGGCAGAGCGTGTGTTAGTGCTTGTGGTGAAAGACAAATCATTAGTCCAGAGAAACTGTTAATATCGGAATAATGAGCAGCTCTGACTACATGAAAAGCAGGCCTATGATTAAAAACTAAAATATTTTAAAAAGGCCAGTCATGCTATGAAGTTATTGAACTCAATGTTCAGTTCTCAAGGCTGCAGAGTGCCTAATCGAAAGATCAGGTGCTGCTCCTCGAGCTTGCATTGATGTTTACTGGAGCAGGCCAAATTCAGAAATGTTGGCATGAGAGCAGGGGGGGAGTGTTGAAATGGCAAACAACTGGAAGCTCGGGGTCATGCTTTCAGACTGAGTGGAGGTTTCAACAAAGCGGTTAGCCAATCTGCATTTGGTCTCATCAATGTAGAGGAGACTGCATTGTGAGCAGTGAATACAGTATACTAAATTTAAAGAAGTACAAGTAATTTGCTGCTTCACCTGGAAGGAGTGTTTGTTTTTGTTTCAGATTCCCAGCAACTGCAGTATTTTGCTTTTATTTAAGCATATTGGATCCTGGGTTTTAGAAATGGAGACAGTACAAAGGCCAGAATGGACTAGATAAGTTGGGGTTGTTCTTCGGGTGGGGACCTACTGTTGGAAAACCATGGTGGTCTACAGTCTTGCTGGTGACCTGCTTTTCTTTCCTACCAGACTGCTGGTACCTGCTAGTTTTTCTTGCTTTCCTTTCTACCAATCCCACTTCCCCACCTTTTTCAGCTGCTTACACATTCTGCATGTCTTGTATATTGATTTGATTTTGCTTATGCTGCCATTATCTCATGATAATACTTCTGCCATTTAACCATCTATTTCCCAGTTTAGCAACTTGCAGGTCATTCTATTTTCTTATATTTTTCTTCACAATCTTCCCTTTTTTCTGTTTCTTTTTAAATGCTGTTCATTGGCAATATCTTCCAGTTTTGGCAAGGGTCTTTTTTATTTATATATATATATTCTTTTGTGGGATATGGGCATCACTGGCTAGGCTAGCATTTATTGCCCATTCCTAATTGCCCTTGAGAAGGTGGTGGTGAGCTGCCTTCTTGAACCGCTGCAGTCCTTGGAGTGTAGGTACACCAACAGTGCTATTAGGAAGGGAGTTCCAGGATTTTGACCCAGTGACAGCGAAGGAACGTCGATATAGTTCCAAGTCAGGATGGTGTGGCTTGGAGGGGAACTAGCAGGTGGTGTTGTTCCCAAGCATCTGCTGCCCTTGTCCTGGAGCTGGTAGAGGTCGTATGTTTGGAAGCTGCTGTCGAAGGAGCCTTGGTGCGTTGCATCTTGTAGATGGTACACACTGCTGCTACTGCATCAGTGGTGAAAGGAGTGAATGTTGAAGGTGGTGGATGGGGTGCCAATCAAGTGAGCTGCTTTGTCCTGGATGGTATCAAGTTTCTTCAGTGTTGTTGGAGCTGCATCCATCCAGGCAAGTGGAGAGTGTTCAATCACACTCCTGACTTGTGCCTTGTAGATGGTGAACAGACACTAGGGAGACAGGAGGTGAGTTTCTCGCTGCAGAATTCCTGGCCTCTGACCTCCTCTCGTAGCCAGAGCATTTATGTGGCTGTCCCAGTTCAGTTTCTGATCAATTGTAACCCCCCAGGATGTTAGTGGGGGATTCAACAATGGTAATGCCATTGAACATTGAGGAGAGATGGTTAGATTCTCTCTTGTTTGAGATGATCATTGCCTGGCACTTGTGTGGCACAAATGTATCTTGCCACGTACTAGTCCAAGCCTGGATGTTGTCCAGGTCTTGCTGCATCTGGATACAGTATCAGCTTCAGTATCTGAGGAGTCGTGAATGGTGCTGAACATTGTGCAGCCAAAACAGTTGTCTGTTCTTAACTGATGCTGCCTGACCTGCTGAGTGTTGACAGCTTTTTCAGATTTCTGGCATCAGAAATTTTGCTTTTCATTTATTTTTGTCCATTTCTACTCGCTTTTACATTTCTATCTTTTTATTATTTTGCTTTTTTAGTTGTAATTTTGGCAACTTTTGTTTCTAAACACGTACAATTATCTTTCAGTATATTGCCTACTGTTTCAATTAACTCTGCTTTCATAATGTAAGATATCCATTATTTTATTTGAGAATACATTTATTTTATTTGAGAATACATTTAATGGTCATCAGCCTCAAGAAAACGAACATCATGGGGCAGGATGTCAGAAATGCTCCATCCATCAATATTGGCGACCACGCTCTGGAAGTGGTTCAAGAGTTCACCTACCTAGGCTCAACTATCACCAGTAACCTGTCTCTAGATGCAGAAATCAACAAGCGCATGGGTAAGGCTTCCACTGCTATGTTCAGACTGGCCAAGAGAGTGTGGGAAAATGGCGCACTGACACGGAACACAAAAGTCCGAGTGTATCAGGCCTGTGTCCTCAGTACCTTGCTCTACGGCAGCGAGGCCTGGACAACGTATGCCAGCCAAGAGCGACGTCTCAATTCATTCCATCTTCGCTGCCTTCGGAGAATACTTGGCATCAGGTGGCAGGACTATATCTCCAACACAGAAGTCCTTGAAGCGGCCAACATCCCCAGCTTATACACACTACTGAGTCAGCGGCGCTTGAGATGGCTTGGCCATGTGAGCCGCATGGAAGATGGCAGGATCCCCAAAGACACATTGTACAGCGAGCTCGCCACTGGTATCAGACCCACCGGCCGTCCATGTCTCCGTTATAAAGACGTCTGCAAACGCGACATGAAATCGTGTGACATTGATCACAAGTCGTGGGAGTCAGTTGCCAGCATTCGCCAGAGCTGGCGGGCAGCCATAAAGACAGGGCTAAATTGTGGCGAGTCGAAGAGACTTAGTAGTTGGCAGGAAAAAAGACAGAGGCGCAAGGGGAGAGCCAACTGTGCAACAGCCCCAACAAACAAATTTCTCTGCAGCACCTGTGGAAGAGCCTGTCACTCCAGAATTGGCCTTTATAGCCACTCCAGGCGCTGCTTCACAAACCACTGACCACCTCCAGGCGCGTATCCATTGTCTCTCGAGATAAGGAGGCCCAAAAAAGACATTTAATGGTACATAAAGTGTTGGTTCACTCTATATTTGTGCACTTTGCTGTAGGCAGGTGCGATGGAGTTCAAAAGAATGTAACAATATAACCTTTTACGGGCTGGTTCATTTTAGATGGTGAGTTACTCATTAATAAAAATTTGCAACACAAGTTTTCCATCCGTTTGCTGATACATCCGTGTATTGTTTTCAGCACAAAAAGTATCACTTGAAGTCGAAAGCTACATTATCATAACCCCCTCTCTGGCTTTAAGTTGAATAAAACTTGGTTTTTGATCGAGTTGTCACCTTTTCGCCTATGATTTCACATTCTAAACCAGTGTCAGACACGGGACTTTGAAGAGGGGGTATAGCTTGGAGGATGCGTTTGTTGCAGCAGAAACACTGCAAAAGCATAAAACGGGTAGACTTGTTCACCATGAGTCGACGACTCGTCCATTCAGTATTTTAATTTCAGACTTTTGCCAAGAGTTTTCAATTAACAAAATTATGCAGCCACCATTAGCCCTTGTGCAGATCCCCCACTACATTATCAATAGGTTGGCCAATACCCCTAATGTTAGTGTGTATAACAAGGTTTCCACTGCTATGTCCAGACTGGCCAAGAGAGTGTGGGAAAATGGCGCACTGACGCGGAACACAAAAGTCCGAGTGTATCAGGCCTGTGTCCTCAGTACCTTGCTCTACGCCAGTGAGGCCTGGACAACGTATGTCAGCCAAGAGCGACGTCTCAATTCATTCCATCTTCGCTGCCTCCGGAGAATACTTGGCATCAGGTGGCAGGACCATATCTCTAACACAGAAGTCCTCGAGGCGGTCAACATCCCCAGCTTATACACCCTACTGTGTCAGCGGCGCTTGAGATGGCTTAGCCATGTGAGCCGCATGGAAGATGGCAGGATCCCCAAAGACACATTGTACAGCGAGCTCGCCACTGGTATCAGACCCACCGGCCGTCCATGTCTCCGCTGTAAAGATGTCTGCAAACGCGACATGAAATCCTGTGACATTGATCACAAGTCGTGGGAGTCAGTTGCCAGCGTTTGCCAGAGCTGGCGGGCAGCCATAAAGACGGGGCTAAAGTGTGGCGAGTCGAAGAGACTTAGTAGTTGGCAGGAAAAAAGACAGAGGCGCAGGGGGCGAGCCAACTGTGCAACAGCCCCGACAAACAAATTTTTCTGCAGCACCTGTGGAAGAGCCTGTCACTCCAGAATTGGCCTTTATAGCCACTCCAGACGCTGCTTCACAAACCACTGACCACCTCCAGGCGCTTACCCATTGTCTCTCGAGATAAGGAGCTCAACGATAACAAGGTGGGTGAGAAGCAGACGCTGGACCGGGGGCGGGACGACATTCCCTTACCAAGATGGCTGCCTTGTGACCAGTAGAGGAGTACCTGCAACAAGTCTCTTTCCGATTGGTGATTATTCTCCAGTCGGCAGTATGATTGGTCAGTTGGGCTTCCGGTAGTATCCAATTGGTTCTTTCCATAAGGAGGGAGATTTGATTTTTGTACAGTTTGAAGGAAGCAAAAAAAAGAAAAGGAACCCGGGGCCTGCGGACTGTCCGGGAGAGAGCCCGGGGCCTGCGGACTGTCCGGGAGAGAGCCCGGGGCCTGTGGACTGTCCGGGAGTGAGAGGGAGCGGCGCTGCTGTCTGCTGAGGTGATAGTTGGATTTCTCCCCGCTCCGCTTCCTGGTCAAGGTGAGGCTGCTTCTACAGTATCTCCAACAGTTGCAAAGTTTGCATTGAAAACCCGAATTTGTCAGAATGCTGTAGCTATGAAGGGTTATTTTTTTTCCCAAAATGTTATAGGCGCCTTCAATGATCATTTTAAATCCAATCTTTATAACTACTTGCTCTGTTGAAACTAAATCTTGCAACTTCATGAACTGATGTTTTCGTCTTTCTAAAATGTTGCATTATTTTACATCTTGCAAATCTACTCTCTTAACGTCTTGGTTTTTGGCATGTGAGCCAGTGAGTTGCGAAGCATTCATTCCTCACATGCTTAGTGTGGTTTGATGCTTCAACCTACTAAGTTCCTAGCCATGGTGAATTCAGTCTGCAACAGGAAATCAATTCTCCTCCGCCTTTTATTATCTTGGCAATGGTATATCAAGTTGTACAGTCCAGATAATTTTGCATTATTATTTTATAAACATCTTGGATTAACATTAAAGCGATTATGTCACATACACTGCCCACCTTCTTCACTGCTGTATTCCCTCCATCTCCCGTGTTGACTTTGCCTCAAGTCAAATTACCCAGTATCTTCTCCTGTCCAGCCTCCACTGTTCACAAATTTCAGCTAATTAAGAACTCTGTTGCCTACGTCCTTCTCACAGAAAGACCTGCTCACCTGTCACTCCTGTCATCACCCATATCCACAGGCTTCCTGTGGCCCATCAATCTGATCTCTGTATTCTTCTCAATTTGAAATCCCTCCAAGTCTGATGGCACATTTTTTCTTGTAGGTTCTTATTTGGCAACATGTCCAAGCCTACACTTTCAGTTATTTTCATGGTTGCTTCTTATCCTTTACCCTCTTTACCCCACAGGGTAAAGGCTGATCTTTCACGCTATGTTTCAAATTTTCTTTCAAAACTACTTTGCCTTTCTTGGTTCAGAAACTTCCTGGAAGCGTATGCTCGACTGTGCCTTCGTCTCCTCCTCTGAAATCCTTTACTTCTTGTATAAAAGCTCCTTTATTCCTTTACTGACCACACATAAACCCCTCTCCCCTTTTATAAGTGCTCTGAGACTTTTTTTTGTTATCGGCAAACGAAAAATATTTTGTCAGTTCTCTGAGTGACAGGTTTTCTTGAAAAGGTCAGGGTCCTGCAGTATGTAGGGGTCACTTCACTCAATGTATAAGACCCTACAACATGGGTAATCTCTTACTCATCCCCCTTATTTCTCTGATGTGTTTGTATGATTCTGTATTTTATCATAAGGCCAAATGATACCCTATAGCAGCATGGTGAGATAACTATCTTTGAGCATGTGTAAAATGAATTGATCAATAAAATATATCATCTGTAATTTCCCCCATACTCCCCCACTGTCTCCTTCCCCCACCCCCCATAGAGTTGAGATGGAAACCCTGGAGGAATTTGATCAAGAATATCCTCTGAGCAAGATATTCTGTAAGCGTCTGACAAAAGAAGAATTTGAGGCTGAAGCACTCAGCTATACGGAAAAGGCACTGCAGGACTTATTTCACGCTATGGAGCAGAACCCATTACTGTGTGAGAAGGTGGTGCGCAAGCGGAAACAGACTGAACTGGAGAAGGCTGGGTTGAAATCCTTTATTAAGGTACCGTAACCATCACTAACCAGTAGAAAATGTGTTGATTGCACCAGAACCCACTTCTTTTCACTTTTTTTGAGCAAGGTACAAGTTGCTTTATTCTCTCTTCAGTCTTTGCTCTTGCTGGCAGTGCTGTGTTCATGATGAGCCAAGTCGTTGCATGCAACACTGGTTACCTGATTAACTCATAAAAGTCAATGGCTCAGGGCAAAGTCAACTGTGTCAGATAAGTTAGAAATGTGGTCGAAGTGCTAAGGACTAGTTGTTGTCTGTAACTTCTACGTTTGGTCTTGCAGTTTATGCTATTTCCTGGTAGATGGAGCTCTAGTGTGGGGGTGAGAGCTAATATGAGGGGAAGATTACATGGACAAATATAATAGAAAGGGCATTTTAGGAGCAGAGGTTTGCTGTGGGGTAGAATCTGAACCAGATATTGAAGACTCCAGAGCTGTCTTGAGGGTAGAGCACCAAACTTAACTGCTCCTTTTATGTGTTGGTTTCCCAAAACTAAAAGCTAAACTATTGCCTTCCAAGCATTAATTGTGGGTCACGTCAAAGACTGATAAATGTGAGCATTTTCTTTGCAGGCTAAATTTTTCTCAGCCGTGGATGGTCGAATGAACCGCTGCAATGCTGTTAACATGGATGAGTTACAAGAAAGACTCCGACACTTGAAAGATGAGATGAGAAAAGTTCAAACATATGCTTGTGGTAAGACTTGGAATCAACAAATGCTGACCGCGTATCAATTATATAGTAATGAGGGATGTGTGAATGTACAAGCAAAGTTGAGTTAGCATACTGCAGGTTTTCATGTAATGTGATGTTACCCAGTATTTCATATTCATCTGTGGGACCAGCCTCAGGGCACTTTCTGCAGCTGTTTGGTCCAGAAAAGGAAGGTATCCACAGTGCAACGGCGGTATGTTTGTGACAGCAATGTTGGGATTGTCTCCAGTTTATAAGTGAATGGACTGATGATTAGAATGGTGTATTTGCAATTATATGAATTCTAAACAGAGTTATGGCATAAATCAGTGAACTTAGCTGATGTTCTCCGACGCCTATAGCCAGTCCAAAAGATTTGCCATCAGTCCAGGGGCAATGTCCCTCAGTAAACTGGCAATTTTTATGCTCCAGAATGGATATAAAACTTCTGGCATTCATCGGACACCTGCTTTCACTACCTCAAGGACACATTCATTTTTAGATGAGGCTGCAAGCTTAATTTTATTTCCGACTGCTTTTATTGCATTGTTGAAAGAAGCACAAACGAAAGTGGGTGTGAAGTTATTTGTCCAGAGTACACTTTCAATAATTGTTTTGAAATTTGGGAATAACCAATAGCCATGTTTTAAATGTATATTTGTACAGTGTACATCTGAATGGAGAGCAAGCTGATTTTTATGACTGCACCCTTGCACTGATGTAGCATTTTCTCTGGGCAAGGGTTGACATCGTCTGTACTACAGTTGGGGCTGTACACAACATATTTCACACTAGCTGTGCAACCTGATTTGATTTTTTTGTGAATTTAGTGCTAGGTATGGAACACTTAATTTCAGGCATCTAGTGTCAGAATCAAGTTACATCCGTCAAAACCTGTGTTTTGCCCTTTAAAATATGTCTAGAGTTTGGAGCTATAATAATATTTGAATGAAGTACTCGTGGAAGCAACTTGAGGTGATGAGTATTGAATAAGAATTGTATTGCTACCTGAAAAAATGAAGTAAATAATATATAAAATGCAGTTCTGATGAAGAGTCACTGACCTGAAACATTAACTTTGCTTTTGTCTCCACAGATGTTGCCAGACCTGCTGAGTATTTCCAGCATTTCTTGTTTATATTTCAGATTTCCAGCATCTGCATTATTTTTCTTTCATTCAAATGAAGTGACAATATTCTTTGCTCTCCCTCAGTCATTACTGCACCATTGTGGCAATTTATTCTTCTCTCAAACCAACCATCCTATGGGCTCACAATTAATTCCATAATAGGGGAAGTTTTCTCTTCCTTTCTCAATAGGGGCTGGATTGTGGGGATTTCCCTAACCAACAGTCTAAACTGGATTAGAATTCAAGTCTCCAAGGGGAATGGCCATTCTCTAACCCACTGCACTACTGAGTTCCCCACAAGTTGACAACTTGTGCAAAATAGAACATGTGCTAGTCAATCAACTGTGTTTCAGTCAACTGCCTGCTATATTTTGTGCTGAGGAACCGAGTGATGCGGTGATATAGCTGGCATTCAGAAATGGTTTCTGCATTGTCAGGCTGCATGGAAAATAGAATCAATCTGGCACATTATAGAGTTTAAAGCATCCAATGTACCCTTAAATTTTGTTTTTGAAGTGCACAGCCCCTTTAAATTTTTTTGTGCAGGCTGCCCACCCGCAGTAACTTAAAGGGGCCGATTTGTGTGCTGCCTGTGTGGAAACGTTTGGGTTGCTGCTCAACTGCCCAGCTTAGAGGGAATGTTGTCTGCATTCTCTCTTTCCCCCGTGCCACCCCCCCCACCCCCGCTTTTCTAGGCTTGTATTTCCCTGAGTGCAGAAGATTATGGGGTGAACTAATAGAGATGTTTAAGCTCATTAAAAGAATTGGTACAGTAGATAAACTATTTTCTCTGGTAGCAGAGTCCAAAACATAATCTTAAGGCTGCATTATCTTAAAATTAGAGCTAGGCCATTCAGCAGTGATGTCAGAAAGCATTTCTTCCCACAGAGGGTAGTGGAAATCTGGAACTCTTTCCCAAAAACCTGTTGAGGCTGTGGGTCAATTGAAAATTTCAAAACTGAGACTCAAAGGTTTTTGCTGGACGAGGATAATAAGGGTTTCAGAACCAAGGTGGGTAAGTGGAGTTAAGGTATAGATCACCTAATTGAATGGTGAAACAGGCTCAAGGGGCAGAATGGCCTACTGCAGTTCCTATCCTTATGTTGGGGCGTGGAGGAGAGAATTGGTCACAAACATCAATGCAGTGTTTCTGATTCCAGCCCAGGTTCAGCTCACTAATCAAAAGTTTGGGCGGCACAGTGGTTAGCACCGCAGCCTCACAGCTCCAGCGACCCGGGTTCAATTTTGGGTACTGCCTGTGTGGAGTTTGCAAGTTCTCCCTGTGACCGCGTGGGTTTTCGCCGGGTGCTCCGGTTTCCTCCCACAGCCAAAGACTTGCTGGTTGATAGGTAAATTGGCCATTATAAATTGCCCCTAGTATAGGTAGGTGGTAGAGGAATATAGGGACAAGTTGGGGATGTGGTAGGGATATGGGATTAGAGTAGGATTAGTATAAATGAGTGGTTGGTGGTCGGCACAGACTCGGTGGGCCGAAGGGCCTGTTTCAGTGCTGCATCTCTAAATAAAAAAAAATAAGTCTTTTCCAGTATAGTACTCTTGATAAGAACCTCTGCTGTTGCTACAGCGATGGAAACCTTGACTTGTTGCGAGTTAAGCTCTCTGCACAGCAAGCTTTAGAAACCTTCCACCGCAAACTTGGATGCAGAATAGACTGCAGTGAAGGACGCACCAATCCTTCCTGTGAGATCATTAATATGGTAAGGAAAATGGTTGCTAGATTCTATCGTAACAATCAATGCTGAGGTCTTTTCAGGAGTATAGTATTATGCATTCTTGTACATTCTCCCTTCCCTTTGCCCAGTCATTGGCAGCCATATTATTAGTCTCCTAGGCCCATGCTCTGGAATTCTGTCTCTAAACAACTCCGCTTCTTCACCTCCCTCTCTTTTTATAAATGCAAGTTGATGGTGGGGTGTCTATTATACCTTGTGTATGAATATCTAGTTTTCATATGGTACTAGTGACAAGAGTTTGTGTGTTCAGAGCCAGTTTGAAAAATACAAGCTATGACTGTTTCTTGGGCTATTCTGTTCAGTAATCACGCTATCTGAATCATCTGCATCTTTCAAGCAGTGTTTTTCACTGTTTGCGGAGCAGGCTCGAGGGGCCGGACGGCCTACCCCTGCTCCTACTTCTTATGATCTTAAAAACAAATGAGGCCTATCTAGTCCGACCTTCTAAAACAGGGAACTGGAGCTAGAATGAAATCCTGACATACCTGAGGCTGGAGGATTGATACATTAATTTTTTGCTCGGAGCCTTGGTTTCTAGTATATTATGCGGCTCGTTAAACCATTGTGAATGGATTTCATGAGGTTTTGATAAGCTGAGGTTACATTTCATACCGTTCAATGATGATATGACAATAATGCCTGAGATTCCTTTAGCATGGCCATAGATGCACTGCTTAGTTGGATGTAGCTGAGAAAATTGACACAGACCGGTGACCACATATTGTATTTTGCCTTTAAGTAGCCAAACTTCCCCAAGTTCTTCCAATATGGTTGAACGCCAGATAGTTGAGTCCTCCTAAGATATGAAAAAATCAGAAAAACAGAATTTCTCAGGTACAGAGACCATGCAGATAAATTGCTGAGAGTTTGTGAGATGTACATTGCCACCCAGTGCCCATAAGATGTGGCAGTGTCAACTTGCATGCATGCCAACCAAGACTCAGGTTTGAAATTGATGTGAAACGATGATTGGTAATGTAATATTTTGCAGTATAAACTGGTGGTATCCTATAGGTTATGATTATTTGAAGTATAAGAAGCCCACATTTGGTTATTTAGTTTTGGTGGGCTTGGGTTATGACCGCTGTTCTGTGCCACATGAGCAGCAAAACTTATAGCCTTACCCACTTAATTGACTGCATCATGGTATCTGAACATTCAGCCTTGACTTGCTTCTAACTTCACTTTCAAACCCTGTTTAATTCCTATGGAACAGATGCTTGGATTTTCTGGTTTGGAAGCCTTAATAGAATCCTGGGAGTCCCCTAATGTTCAAAGACTAATTGCTAAGAGAAACTTAAACTCACTCTACAAATGGGACTGTGATTGGGATCAGTATTGCAAGGGCTGGAATCAGATGAGTAGCATGCATCTGTTTTAATGTCTAATTTACCACTTGCAAAGGTATGTGTATGATAGCATTGATGTATGTGGACAAGTGCAATAAAATGTACTCGACATTGTAGCTTTTACCTGCTGATCCTCGGTGTACCCTACATGGCTAATCTTTTCCTTGGCTTTACCAGATGTTCCTGTAGGGACCTTCATTCAATATAAATATATGATAGAATGAATACTGATCCAGTTTCTCCTACTTTTCCTTAACAACATTCCCTGCTGATGACATCACTCATGTTGGACAGGATGTAATCTGCTGAAGCAGCACCCAGATCAAGGCAGCATTGTTTCACCTGCTGTAAAAGTGGGAAAGATGCAAAGGCTGAATAACCATATTGTATTTTGGTTTTGTCATACTCTGCCAAATTTAAAACCTAAGAAGAGGAAAACACATTTCATGTTGGGGTAAGTGTTGTTGACTGCATTTGCTACCTAGGGCGTAACAGACTGGAATATCCGGCTTCTTAATAGGCTGCACTTATAATTTGGGAGGTTAGAAACTTATCTCTCAGAGTTGCAGTAGGTTGGAGCATGTTTTCTTTTACCTTTAGCTGGATATAATTAAAGTTGTGTTGAAATTTGTTCTGTGTCCAGTGTCGAATCACACAGTTTTATTTGAGCTTAGCTCTAGTTTGTAATGGCACTGCGGCTTTGTGAGAGACAGCACAGTAATGTAACAAATCCCATCCCACTGTGATTCATGTGCTTGGGTAGTCTTGGCAGCATGTTGTGTAGCACCTAACATAACTAAGTGTGTTCTCCCCCAGTATGCAATCTTAGTTAATCAAACTGGATAAAGGTCATATTTGTCTTTGGGAAGAGATGATTAGGAAGAGGTATTTATTTGCAGAGTTGGGGAGTTAAGAAACTAAGCAAGATCTGATCATATATCTATCCTATCACTTGAACTTTTTCCTAGTGGAGTTGCCAGGTTTAAGATCTTTTGCCCTGCACTGCAATGAGAGCAAGAAAGCTAAATACCAAAACAGTACTTCAAATGCCACACAAGTCTATCATCCACACTGCTTCAAGCCCTGTTTGTCTTGGGCACTTTTCCAAAATAGGGAATTTTCTAGTCTGCAATATTTCCATTACAAATTGCAATTATTTGCTCCCACCTTGACTTCAGAACTGATGTGTTGAAACATTTCTTTCACTGGGACATGAACAAAGACAATAAGAGCCTGCAGTAATGCTAAACCGATCAGTAAACAAAATGTCTTGTTTTCTGGTATGACAGGCTGCTCATGTGGATTTGATTACTTTTTTTCTTGTCCTTGTATAGCACCTTAATATATCTTCTGAAACAAAGGAAAACATGGCAACCACTTTGCACTCAGCAATAACCCACACACAGCAATGAGCTGAATGACTTTGGTGGTTGAGGGATGATTGTTGGCCCAGTCTACTGGATAACTTCTCTACTCTTCAGTTTGAGACATGGGATCTTTAAATGTCCACCAGAAGAGATAGAGGGGGCCTTGGGCAGCACCTCTGAAAATGTAACATTCCCTCAGTACTGCACTGGAGTGTCAGCTTAGATTATGTGCTTCATTCCCGGAATAGTGCTTGAACCCATTACCTTCTGCAATTTTTCCTGTTCAAATCCAGTTCAAAGATCTGGTTAGAGTACTGTGCGGATATGATGGATACTGTAAATAAGAACTGCTCTTTAAAGGGACCGCCTTATGGTGTTTGGAATCTGAACTTTGTACCAGTACCAGTGTGTTGAATTCAGAATAGATGCAATATTGCAGATGGATCTCCGAAGCCGTGGTTGCACTATATGAGGGATTGGAGTCATTTGGGAAGCTGATTTGTCTTGAGCATCAGAATCCTCTTAATAGTCCACAGTTTTTAAAAGAATTTGTTTAAGAACCTCTAAAATCACTGGTAATAAACTAGACATGTCAGCAATGGAGTTGGTATTTTCTTCAGTGTATAAACCTATCATAATGCAGCAATCACATAGATCCAGGAATTGCAGTGGTATGGTGGTGATTGCAACATTAGGAATGGGATGAAAAATGTTTTGAATGAAGAGATGGATCTGGAAAATAGTACTGCATAAGCACACTAAAAACATCCCCTTATAATTAATGAGATTAGTGAGATTAATTTTGACTAATTGCTGAGTAGGGAGAAGCAAATTTATGAATATTAACAAGTTGAATTGTGCTCTCCACTTGCAAGTGAGCTAGCAGGTCAGTACTTTGCTCGATTTTTGTGTGTGGGGTTTGTGTGCATGGCATCTTTGTCCAAAAAAGATGAGTATAATTTGCTACATTTGTGTCTGACTTTCTCAGCTCCTGTGGACAAGATGGTGGGTAGTTATACCATACAATTATCAATATTTTGAGATGAGTCTGATTATTTGTGGTTGCGTTTAGGGTTTTACAGACTATTGCAGTACTTTGAGATTACACCACTGCTGGTGGGATGGAGCAGTTATTGGCACTGTACCTCTTGGCTTATTGGCCCAAATTTTGGGCTGGTAATGACAGCAAAAATATCAACGTTTGCTGTCATTACTCCTCTGAAACTGACAGCAACTTCTGGAGACCACACAAATGCAGAATAACATGAAAATCCAGAATTTAGAATAAAATCTTAGTCATTACAGCACAGAAGAAGGCCATTTGACCCATTGTGTCTGTGCTGGCTCTCCTAAGGAGCAATTCATGTACTGCCACTCCTCCGCCTCCTCCCCACATCCGTGCACATTCCTGCTTTTCAGATATTTAGAAAAAGAGCCACCCAGCCAAATCTCATTTTCCAGCACTTGGTCTGTATCCTTGGAGGTTGCGGGACTTCAGGTGCACCCTCAGACGGCATTCAATGGAAAATCTTTTGAATTGATGAGAACTTCCGCTCTCATGCTGTTAGTTTCGCTGTAAAAACTCTTGAAAAAGTTGCATCTTGTTGAATGTGATGTAACTGGGTTTTTAACAATGCACTAACTTCATAATTACTGCTAAACACCTTCACTAGACTGGAGAAGCAAATTTTATATTTGTGAAAAGTTAAATTTGTCCATCACAAAAAAAATGTTAAAGTTTTTTTGAAGTTTATCTTTATTTTAGTTTCTATCTTAATCCAATCATTATGATTTATTTCGCTATCTTAAAATTTTAATTAAATGTGAAGGTTATTTATATTCATAGTTTATTGTGTGTGAATACTTGAATGTGATTGGCTATTTATCTGCTCACTGAGATCACTGCTGCTGCATGCCAAGCAAACCCCTTGACTTGGCACCAGATTTAAACTGCCTTCGGGAAATGGGAAAACCACGCCACGGAGATCACTAGATCTTTCTGGGCAGCTTTCTTCGAGGTCAGCAGCAAGTGCTGTTTCTTTGCCACTGACTCCAAATTTGGGCCATTATGACTCTGCTCTATGTGTTACTATACCTTCTGTAATTCTTGTTCTGGCCTAGCAGTCACAATGACATTTGCGACCATCCTGACAAAGTGATAGGTAATTTGTTTTCCAGTCCAGGTGTTCAAACCGGTCATGAAAACCCTTTTTGCACGAACTATCTTCACAACACAAAAATTTATACAGAAATGAGCTTTGAGATTGTTGACATTTTTTCAGGGAGTACAGAGGAGTTTTATGACAAGCAGAATGAATTGCAGTTAAACAGCTTCTTTCACAACCACAGGGTATCCCCAAAGCACTTTACAGCAATGAAGTACTTTTAAAGTATAGTCACTGTTGTAATGTAGAAAACACAACAGCCAATTTGCACACAGCAAAGTCTCACAGACAGCAATGAGATAACTTTAGTGACATTGGTTGAGGGACAAATATTGGCCAGGACAGCGAGAAGAACTCTCCCGCACTTCAAAATAGTGCCATGTGATTTTCTATGTCCACCTGAGAGCACAGACAGGGCCTCAGGTTAATGTCTCATCCAAAAGATGGCACCTCCAATAATGCAGCACTCCCTCAGTATTGCACTACATGCCAGCCTAGAATTTTATGCTTCAGTCTCTGGAATAGGACAAGTACTAGGGAATTAAATACTTGTCTGTTCTGCACTAACATTCAGGGACAAGCAGTCCCAGGCCTTGAATAGCACTGGCTGTTTAAAAGAGAAAGTTTCTTCTCTTTCCCCAAGCAACCGTTTGAATTTTTATACATTGCTGGCCCATAGATATACCCTGTGGGGTTAAATGCCCTTATTTGCGAGGTGCAGCCTAATGTGAACTGAAGAGGTGGAGTGAAACAAAAATGAAAGTTCCATGTGAAAATTGAATAATTTCTATATTTTAAACAAACTGTAACAGGCCAAGTTCTGGAAAACCACCACTGTAGCAATGAGCTACAACAACTTGTATTTATGTAGCATTCTTAATGTTAAAAAAGAACTCCCAAAGCACTTCACGAGAGCTTAATAAATGAGGTAGGTTTTAAGGAGCATCTCAAAGGAGGAAAGAGGCAGGCAGGTGGAAAGGTTTGGTGAGGGAATCCAGTGCTAAGGGCATGGCCCCTAGTGGTGAAGTGATTAAAATCAGGGATGCTCAAGAGACCAGAATTAGAGGAGTGCATGTATCATGGAGGGTTGTGCGATTGGACCAACCACTCATGAATACAAGAGCAGGTCAGAGGCTGGGTATTCTGCAGTGTGTGACTCACCTTCTGACTCCCAAACCCATTCCATGATGTACGGAGCACAAATCAAGAGTGTGATGGAATACTCCCCACTTACCTAGATGAGTGTAGCTCCAACAACACACAAGAAGCTTGACACCATCCAGGGCAAAGCAGCCCACTTGATTGATGCCCCATTCACTTCCTCCACCACCGGCATACTGTTGCAGCAGTGTGTACTGTCTACAAAATGCTCTGCAGCAACACATCGAGGCTTCTTCAATAACATCTGCCAAACTTGCAACCTGTACTGCCTGGAAGAACAAGGGCAGCAGGCACATGGAACACTACCATCTCCCAAGTTCCCCTCCAAGTCACACACCATCTTGGCTTGGAAATATCACCATTCCTTCGTTGTTACTGGGTCAAAATCCTGCAACCCCCTACCTAACAGCACCTTGAGAGTACTTGCACTGCAGCAGTTTAGGAACCCACAAAAGGGCAATAAATGCTGATTTTTGCCAGCGACATCCATGTCCCATGAATTTTTTTTTTAAACCTCCAAGGTGCTTTGTTGGCTGTAAATGTGCTATATAAATGTAAGCTCATTCTTTCACCACACTTGAATAATAATTTAGCTGCAGTTTATGCAATACCATTTGTTTATGGACCATTTCTCTCTCTGGAATCATAAAATGATTACAGCACAGAAGGTGGCCATTCAGCCTATCGTGTCCATGCCAGCTCTCTGTAAGAGCTACTCAGCTAGTCCCACTTCCTTGCCTTTTCCCTGTAGCCCTGCAAAATTTTTCTCTTCAGATAATTATCCGATTCCCTTTTGAAAGCCATGATTGTAAGTGCCTCCACCACACTCTCAGGCAGTGCATTCCAG
The DNA here is from genome assembly GCF_036365525.1 of Heterodontus francisci. Lineage (NCBI taxonomy): Eukaryota > Metazoa > Chordata > Chondrichthyes > Heterodontiformes > Heterodontidae > Heterodontus > Heterodontus francisci. The sequence goes on from NC_090393.1 coordinate 54,070,602, forward strand.
ATCCTTTCCAGTTGCTGTGAAAACTTTAAAATGATAACTTGAGTTTTGTTTAGTCAGTGAATTGGGTGAGATTTTCAATGAAGTGGCAATGAGATCAAAGCGTTGCTATTGTAGATTTAACCATGCAATTGATTCACATTGGCAATACAAAAAACTGATCAAATGTACAATTTAAAGGCTCAAATATCCTCAAGCCTCCTTGCTTAATGGCTGACTATAATGGCACAATTTAAAATTCAACTCTCATTACTGAATTGCTCAGAGTCTAAAATTCACTCCAGTAGCGTGCACTGAGATATATCAGTGGAGCTATGCATTTCCGTATTCATAGATCTGATATAAGGAAATGCAGCTACCTACCTGGATGGAAGGAGTCTGGCATGAAAAGGTCATAAGCAGCCAACACAACTGCAGCAGCAAATTCTGTACTCCAGCCATGGTTGGAGCTATGCTTCTCTAGATTTTACTAACGTGCTGGTGAATACTCTGGGAAGTCTGCATTCTGGTGTGTGATATGTTGATAGAATTGATTATAGCAGGTCAACATCCTACAAGGAGTCAGTCGGCAGATATTCAAAAGAATTGTATCACAATTAAATCTGACTGTTTTGTAACTTGTATGACACATTGTATGAATCTTGGAACAAAGGTCTATCTCCTTGCTGATTGCAGTTTCTATACACTGTGGAAGTCAAGCTGCCCCCATTTTGCACTCCTGTTGGGTTTTCTCATTGACAAAGAGCTGGTGAGCGTTATAATGCACAGCTTGCAGTCAGTAAAAAAAAACCTTGCAGATATCAGATTGCGCTTGTAGAGAACTAGATATCCCATATAATGAAGAACAATGTGATGTACTGTGTAAATATTAAAATGACTTTCTCACAATTGTTAATTGTGCATGACACTGCTGGATCAACAACAAATCTATTGCACTTGAATTATTTAAACAGTTGGGATACCTAGTGGGGAGTATTGTCCCATTAAATTTATGGTACATCTGGGTTATGAGAGTACACTTAGAGGGCCAAGATTATGAGGTGTGCATTTGTAAAGTGACTGTTAATAAATGCTTATAAAAAGAAAGTAAACATAGGCTCCAGTTCTATTCTTCACCACCTGGTTTTCCAGAATAGAACATGGTAGCAGAGAATGGTTGACAGAAGATGAAGGTTGTGAACTAAGAAAAAATAAGATTTCAGGCAGAATGGCAACTAGGATTTCGGCTTTGCGGAAAATGGCAGAAAGCAAGTGTAAATTGTCAGGGTAGAATTACCCTCCGTTGTTCACGGAGTCAGTACCAAATGACCAGTGGAAGAATGAAGTAGGCTTTTAGAGAAGGTTTGTGTCCTTATTAAAGGCATTTTTGCTTTGTACAAGAAGTAAAATCAGAAGTGAAGTATTTTGTGAGATGCATGCCTGTCACTTGGATTGTTATGAAGGTTTGGGCCTTCTATTAGAGTTCTTGGATGAAATCTACAAGAAAGATGATCTGTTAAATGCCAATGAGACATGGTCAGAATTTGATTGATTTCAGAAAACAGATGGTCATTCCATGGAAGAATATATCATGTACTTCAACAGATTCTGTAAAACATTGCCGAAATTCAATTTCAGGATCCCTGGATCAGTACTTGAGTTTAAATTACTGGATTGTGCTAAGGTGTCTCATACGGACAGGCAACTGGTTCTATCTGGCCTTTGGTTCTCGGAGAAGGAAATTCCGTTAGATCAGCTGTCTGCTGCCTTAAAAAAAAAAATCCTGGAGAAAAAGTCATTTCCTTCAGCCTTCATGGAACAAATGAGACATTCTGTGGTGATGCAACAAATAGAAGATTGCCAGATTTAAAAATACAGATAGTCCAGATACTGGGTGCAAGCGTCAATATAATGGAAGAATTAAAGGCAGGCAGGATGAAAGCATCTTTAGCAGATCTGGCTATTACAGCAGAAGACAAAATTGGAACAAAAATATGGGCTAATGAATCCCAGGAATGCCCAAGGAACCGTTGATAAGTACTTCAGGTGTGATTTGAAGTATCAATATGCAGTGAACTGCCCAGAGCATAGAGGCAGGGTCCTCAAAGTGACACATAACGAAGAGAGTTCTGAGGAAGCAGATGAAGGTAATGATGAATCCGAATAAATTATACTGGTCACAAGGAGTTTCAGTCCTGTGATAAATGTGTTAGCTGCAGACTCCTTTTACTGTGCAGTACCAGATAGTGCTTGTACTTCAACAGTATGAGGGACAGATTGGGTTAAAGTGTTATCCTAAGTAGTGAGGATCGTGCAAGGTTAAGAAATATAAAAGTACTGCTTGCTTTATATTTGGTGATGACAACCCATAAGGTCACTAAAGAGAGTTGTAATTCCATGTAAAATAATTGCAACAAGCCATTTTTAAGTACTGATGTAGTCTCTAGTGAGATACCTGTTGAGTAAACCTTCTATGAAAAAGGCACAAGCAAAACTTGAAAGGTAATTACTTTTGGGAAGTCATTTGATCTGCAGTTTACCCAGTCAGGACATTACTGTATCCCTTTAACAAAACCTGTTTCTCATCAGAATGTTAGACAAGTATTAATGGCATTTGGTGGTAAGGATCAGAGAGAAAGAAAAGTGTCTTAAAGTTACATCAACAAGTTGCTCACCTTACTTGTCAAAGGTTAAAAATTTTGATAAAAGATGCATGTGTGGTTGATGAAGTGTGTACGAGGCAAATAGAGATTAGTGAGAAGTGTGAAATCTGTATAATAATTTTTAAAAGGTATCAAAGGACACTGCCACATCCTCTTGCAAGCCTTCCATTGGCGTGTGATTTTAACGAGGTAGGTGCCATGGATCTAAAGGTATGGGACAAAGACAGAAATATTTTCATCCCATGTTTTATAGACCTGGCGACCAGAATGAGTCTTTCTACAATAATACTTAGTAATTATAGTTATTATAGTCAAAATCGTGGAGAAATGGTAGGCACCTACTTGGGACACCAGTGAAGTTCCAGACTGATCATGGAGTAGACTGATGATAGTATACCCATTGAATGTTGTGTAGATAATCATTTATTGTGGGTTAATGTATACTCTACAAAAAGTGTGAGTGGGGAAAGATTATGGATTGAAACAAACGCTGGACAGAAAGGAAATATCCTGAAATTAAATGGATGAATGCAAGTCTTCAACTGTCAGATTGTTTTCCAAAAAAAGCATATAGGAAGAAATTGTTAAGAGCCCTAGAGGAGGGGCATCTCTCAATGTAATGCTTTGTACAGAATATGAAAGTCTTTGTTTTGAAATTTTTGGTGTACATAAAAACAATCTTTTTATTTAAAAAAAGAAGGGAATCAGTTAATTGTATATTAATTGTGTTCAATTGTATGCAGGTGGTAGGCATTAAATGCAGATTCATTTTTTTTTAAAAATTCTTTCGTGGGAGGTGAATGTCGCTGGCAAAGCCAGCATTTGTTGCCCTACAATGTCTTTCCTAATCAGTACTGTCACCCCACCTTTCTTTTTCCTTCCCTATCTTTTCTGAACATTTTGTATCCATGAATGCTACGCGCTTAGAGCTCGCTATTTTTAAGCCATGTTTCTGGTAATTGCCACTACATCATATTCCAACATGGCTATTTGCACCTTATTCATTACACTTTGTGCGTTTACATAAATGCATTGTAAACCTGTCTTCCTATTCCTCATAGTCCTTAGTCTGTTGCTATCTAATATGGTACTACTTCCTTCTCTAGTACTATCAAACACTGCCATTCCTTCCTGCACCATATTCCTCTTTTCTACTTCTATATGCTGATGTCCACCTCCCCTGCCAATTTAGTTTAAACCCTCCCCACCACACTAGTGAACCTCTCTGCGAGGACATTGGTCTCAGTCCTGTTGAGGTACAACCCATGCTTTTTGAATAGGTGCCTTCTGCACCTGAACTGGTCCCAATGCCCCAAGAATCTAAAGCCCTCCCTCCTGCACCATGCCTCAAGCCATGCATTGATCCTCCCCATCTTCCTATTTCTACTGTTGCTGGCATGTGGCACTGGGAATAATTCAGAGATTACTACCTTCCATGTCCTACTTTTTAACTTCCTCCCTATTTCTCTCTCCACAGATGCTGCCAGACCTGCTGAGTACTTCCAGCATTTTCTGTTCATCTCTAACCTGGGAATGCTTGGTACTAATATGAATTGTAAAGAGAAATGATCACTTCTGTCACCCTCTGGCCACAATGATTGAGCTAATATGGAATTGTCCGGAAAGAATGTACAGCACTCAATGTTGTCCCAGTTCACATCTTTGAATCTCTTTTTCATTAAAATTATGCAATAATCGAAAGCTACCATTAGTTGATTTGGGCACCGGTTTAATATCTACTGTTCTTTGTGATATTTGTGTGTTCTAGAGGCTAAAGGTAGTGCACAAAGGACCTCCAAGCGATTGGCTGAAAAGAGATGGAAGGAGCAGGCTGAGACCTCTACCAGTGCAAGTACCTCACTACCTTCAGCTGCTGTCGTTCCTCCTCCTCCTCCTCCACCACCACCACCTCTTCCATCTTCCTGTAATCTGGGGATTAAAACCCCGCTAAAAGACAAGTCCAATTTTCATGCAGTAAGTAATCAGCCTCAAAAGGAAGCTACATAACATTGGATAGAGTGATGAGTTCTATGCATTTTTTTTTTTGAAGGGCTGGGGTGTGCTGAGGAGGGCATCACCCTACTGAAAGCTACTACACATGGTCAGGAGGAGCGAGGAAGCCCTGCATTTTTTACTTAGAAAGGAAAGAAAAACATGCTTTTATGTAATGCCTTTCACAATATCAGGACGTATCGAAGAGCTTTGCAACCAACAAAGTGCTTTTGAAGTGCAGTCAGTGTTGTAATGTAGGAAATGTGGCAGCCGATTTGAGCGCAGCAAATTTGAGATCTATTTCTTGTCTTGCAGAGAGAAGCAATGGTCTTGCCGACCCCAGATCTGCTGGAGAGTTATGGACTTGCCAGATTGAATCATCGTTGTAAAAGGTGAGGGAATGGTGTATTTAATTTGAAGCATACTTACTACAATTTGGAATTTGAATCCTATATGTTGCTAACATTATTCACAGTAAAGGCCTGCTCAGGTCAGGGGGGGGAAAAAACCCAACCCGAACCCGACAGGACCACATCAGACCCAAGCCCGACCCAAGTCCCTCCAATTTTTCCTGTGCCCGACCCGACCCAACCCAACAACCGGAATGTTCCCTTTACCTGCCTTGCGACTCCCAATCTTAAGGAAGCTGCAGCATGAGCGTGATTGACGTCATAGAGACGCTCACTGCGCAGACTCGGAGTTTCCCTCCTTGACGTCCCGAACTCCCAGCTCAAGTGGGTTTTTTACTTTTACCACTTCTTGCTGTGTGTGCCGGACCCGGACCGGCCCGACCCAACCCGAGCTCAAAAGCAGGACCCGGAAGAGCGACCCGATCCCAACACATGTTGTCAGGTTCGGGTCGGGTAGCAGGCCTTTAATTCACAGTCCTCTTCAGTCTGCCTGATGGTCAGGTGTGCTAGTTTGTTGTGTCACAAATGAGGACACCGAGCAGTCTTGACTGAAAGCTACACTCTGGCTGCCCAATGATATTGACTGGGAGTGGCAACAAGAGGAAGTGAGGTAGTCAAGCTTTTCTGTTTGTGAGCAGTACAGGTGTGTTCCACACAGCCTTGAGGACCATGTGTAAAATTTTAAATCCATTTTGACCACATTTTCCAGATATCACAAGTTGCTAATACTAGCAGATCTTGGTGCTCTGATTTCAGGTTCATCCACCAACGAGGCAACATTGTGGTTGTGTGTTAGTGAAAGGGCATGAGAAAGATTACAGCAAAAAAAAATAGTTTCAGATTTATTTTTGCTGTGATTTTAAAAATTCTTCATTGTGTTTGGTATTAGACACACTGATAGAATAAATATTCCTGCAAAAGCGAAGGCCAGAACGCTTTGGGAAAAAAAGTTTGTGGTTCAGAGCACTGTAAAAGTATGGCAAGTATTGAGATCATGTGTCCTAACTTTTGAAAAGAAAGATGAAAATTGAGATTTCTAGTGTACATAAACAAAGTACTGCATTTGCCAAAATAAACATACACTGCCAGCCACTGTCCATTGTCTATATGACTCTATTATTGTTTCAAGATGGACACTTAAACCACCATGAGGTAAAAACCCTTCACTATATATAGTGACATTATAAATCTGATCCTGAAGATGTCCTTGGTTTGGTTTCTTGAGCGAAATGATAAAAAGATTTTCTTTTAGAATTTCCTATATATACTGAATAGCGATCTTCACAAATGCATCTTGCTATACAGAGTGACTGAAATTCTCACTCTAATATGTGACCTGTGAGTTCACATTGAGCATGGTGAGGATGAGCGTGACCGAAAACGACAATGGCAAACCAAGCCCTGTCAACCCTGCAAAGTCCTTCTTACTAACATCTGGGGACCTGTGCCAAAATTGGGATAGCTGTCCCACAGACTAGTCAAGCAACAACCTGACATAGTCATGCTCACAGAATCGTACCTTACAGACAATGTCCCAGACAGGACCATTACCATCCCCGGGTATGTAAATTTTTTCTTGACAAAATGACAAAAAAGGAATACTTGGCCAAATACTGTCAATTCTTGAAGGAAAAGGAGAAGATATGGAATGATATCAGTTGTACTTTTATTCTGGCGTCCCAATACACGTCGAGGGCTGTCGCTGGGATCCTTTTGGAATAGTTCTCTTCAGACAACTTCAAGGGTTAGTCCGGCATGCTTTCCCGGAGAAATGCGGCATCAGGAGTTTCAGCTATCGCACTGGATTCTCACTGTTTCTCAGAGAGGTGGAGAAAGGATGAGCTGGTGTCTTCTCTCTGAGCAGGCTGACCCCCAACTGACTCAAAACAATATCCAAAACAAAACCAACTCTTGACCACCATAAATCTTGACATGTCACTTGTCTGTAAACAACTCTCCCTCATCACAAAGGCTCCTGCTGTTTATTTAGCTTAAGACATGTGACATGCAGTAAGGGTTGTTTTTAAACAAAAGCTCCCAAGTCTTTCCAGTGACCTTTCAAAAAAAAAACTCAAGTCCAGTAGCTCCTCAGATTTCCACAGACTTTTACACACAAGTCCTCAAAAAATATTAAAACATGAAACACCTTCATAACAGTATGCACAATCCAATGAAGTTTGATACATTTCATGTCAAAGTCAAGTCCTCAAAACTTGGACACAAATACTCTGATGGTTTTGCAGATTGAATAAGATTGGTGGGATTTTCAGGATGCCTGATGATGCTTTTTAGTGGGGGTTTACAGGCCACTAAGTGTTGACAGAATTCCAGTATGCTAGAGAGTGAACTTCTATTAAGTAGTTATTTAAAACTGGGCCTGGGGTCTCTGATTTAGTGCCTTTTGTCCACTAGACCATCAGAGGAGCTACGTGAAACCATTAACTGCAAGAAGAAAACATTGTTAAATGGCGATTACCTCTGCCTTTCTTATCTTTACGAATGGCGATCCCTAGAGAATCAACACTGAACTTTCCTAGTATATGATAGGAGTCTAGAAAATTCAATCCCATCATCCCAGTGTGGGATGTAAACTTGTTAACACAAACCTCTGTTAGCACCTTTCATTCCCCATAACTCTCAAGGTACTTGGAAGACAGGCCTGATCATGCTTCTTGTTTTTTTTCAATTCAACGAGCTGCAGCCCAGTTCCATCCAGCTTAAAGTTCTAATGTTACTCTTTTTCCTGTGTTTGAGAAGAAACATCATTTCTATTAAGAAATGTTGACATTTTTAATCCAGTTCCACGTGGGTGTGATCCTGAAGCATCAAATAGTCCCTAACCTGGCACGAATTTCACTCAGTGGCACTCCAGGACAGCTTGTGTGGAAAATGAAAAGTATGTCACACAGGTTTATATGGGCTGCTTCACTGAGGTTGGGGCTGACACACATTGTTGAAGAATCTTTACTCTGTGTCTGGCTATACCTGAGCTGGAAATGTTTGTTGCTGACACAGTTTGCCTAAAATGGGAAAGTTTCCACTTCCTGCACAAAACAAAGGAGATCAAAACCTAGCTTTTGAATATGAAATAACCACACTCATTTTATTGACTTCTGTGTGCTTTGAGTCACTTTACGGATTTGCTTCTAAATGTTCTGTTTCTAGTACTGGGGATCTGAGAGTTCTTGAGAGCGACCACAACATTCAACCTGTCCAAAGTATTCACTCTGAGCTGCTGGCTGCAAACCACTTTAAGAGACTACGTTCAACAGGTATTCATAGGTATGTAGAAAGTGTTCTGTTTAAATGTCTACCTTCAAAAGTGTTCTAACAGATTCTATTCTGTTATCCCATGTTTTTTTTTAAATTAGTGGCCTAATGCAGGTATGTTAATAAATGGTTTCTCAGGGATACACAAAACCCTGGAGATTTTACGTGGAGCATTCCCAGTGCCCTCATGCTTTATGCTTAGACCTCCATTTGAGCTTCTACGTAGAAGCGACAGTTCCTTGCAGATCTCTGTGCTGTCTGTCACCATCTTCCAGCTGTTAGCTTGTCCTTCTTTGTTTGTGATATGGACTGGAGTTCATATTGAACTGGGAGGTCACAAGGATTAGGGATGGTAGGAATCATGCTGAATTATTCAGGAAAGTCAAAAATGGTTCATTTAAGCCGCAGATCAGCTGAGTTAGGTAAAATAAAAGAGCACTTTCACCTAAGTTAACAAGGATATGCGTCACACACAAAAGGTTGCTGAATTTTTCCAAGTCTCTTAAATGCTGTGCAACTTTTACATTACTTTGTAATGGTTTCCCATTAACATAACCAGATGTTAATACTTTCAACTGGTATTGTGATTGTTAGTTATTCTTGATGACAATGAGAAACAGCTTTGGGTTGATTAGACAAGTAAGTGACTTTGAAACATAATCCAAACCAATAGTTAATTTTAAATTAGTTCTGTTTTAAATAGTGCTATGAAGATTGTTTAACATTGATACCAACGTATTATGGACAAAAAAAATTCAATCAATATGCTTTAATGTGCAATACTCTCCATCTATGATACTCTTAATTAATCACCTCCAACAGCTTCAATTCCTGCTGCATCACTCCGACAATATACCACTGTCAAAGTTCTGTGTTTCATTTCTAAAATGAAGTATTCTAGAAGTAACATCATTTTGTTCTGCATTGGATAAAAAAACAATTAAATTCCACTAAACAACAGTATTTATTCTGACCATATACCATTTATCTCATGATATTGTTTTTTTTTTACTAATTAGATGTCAAAATACTGCCATTTGTTCCTGTCTGCTCCTCTTGTAGGTCTCCAGGTGGAACTCCATCCAAAATCCCTAAGAGCCGGCCAGCACAGGAAGGGGAAATGAGTTCTCCTGCATCTGCCTTTAATACAACATTGCTGAATAAATTTCGTAATACAAAGAGCCCAATTGAGAGTGCTCCACGATCACCATCCACCAGCGACAGTGAGAACTCCGGATTTGCCACACCTCCAGGGAGCCCATGAGAGAGACACCCTCTGTAACTTCGTCTCTCAAGAGTGACGGAAACCTTTGGCTCTGCCTCCTCGCCTGAAAAAGGTTTCACTGTATAAACTTCTAACCTTGGTCAAACATTGGTGTAAGGAAGATGTGAACTGATGTAATAGAAGCATTCATTACTGCTGATGATCAAAAGTACCTCACTTTTAAAACAGACAGCAAGAATAATTTCATCCACTTGTTCCTACCGTACCATCTGTTTGTTCTACTTGAAAAAAAAATCCTAAAACTTGATGCAGGAAGGATGTTCCCGATGGTGGGGGAGTCCAGGACCAGGGGTCACAGTCTAAGGATAAGGGGTAAGCCATTTAGGACTGAGATGAGGAGAGATTTCTTCACCCAGAGAGTGGTGAACCTGTGGAATTCTCTACCACGGAAAGCAGTTGAGGCCAAATCATTAAATATATTCAAGAGTTAGATATAGTTCTTAGGGCTAATGGGATCAAGGGATATGGGGAGAAAGCGGGAACAGGTTACTGAGTTTGGATAAAAGCAAAATACTGCGGATGCTGGAAATCTGAAATAAAAACAAGAAATGCTGGAACCACTCAGCAGGTCTGGCAGCATCTGTGAAAAGAGAAGCAGAGTTAACGTTTCGGGTCCGTGACCCTTCTTCGGAAGAAGGGTCACTGACCTGAAACGTTAACTCTGCTTCTCTTTTCACAGATGCTGCCAGACCTGCTGAGTGGTTCCAGCATTTCTTGTTTTTATTACTGAGTTTGGATGATCAGCCATGATCGTATTGAATGGCAAAGCAGGCTTGAAGGGCGGAATGGCCTACTGCTCCTATTTTTCTATGTTTCTGATACAAAACTCAAAATTAACAAGCATTTAAGACAATCTTGTTACTTTATTGTGCTTTATATAATGCAAAGCTATTAACTTGCAACTTTTTCCATGTTCTACCTTTTCTGAGAACCTGGCAGCTGGATGCAGATCTATTTTAAATCTTACTTGTGGCTTCCTTTGGTTATATGATTCAGAAATGTACTAGGTGTGAGAAAGTATTTTTGATTTTAATTGAGTATAGATTAGATTACAATGTACTTCTAAATGTATTTTTGCAATGTCAATCGCCACACTGGTGTATCTTAAATAGCATAGATCTTGTTTAAGAATCTTAAAAGCAGTGGTTTTAAAACTTACCTATCTGGAGAGCCCCAACTAATATTCACTCCCAGGACCCTTTCTCATAAACCTTGAGGGATGTGATGCAAATTGTGCCCTGACACCCCTTTGTAATGTAATTTTTTTTTCTTCTGTTGTTTATCTACAGAAGCACTAAATTGCTGCACCAAATTATAACCATTAATTGTTCAACATTTATAAAATTAATAGGTCCAGTTCTTGGTTCTCTGACTTATTGCAATTTTAACAGCATTATTCCCATAGTTATGAAGAAAGCTGAAATGGAACTTGTGTAATGCCAATGATGAAGATACTAATAAGTGCAATTTTTCTCTTCACAGCTTTTCAAATTTAAGAGGGCTAATACATAACTAATTATATATCTACCTGTCAGTTGAAGTTCAGATTACTGGAATGTCTTTGGTGGGGGCATCACAAAGGAAGGGTACTGATCTGCAGCGGGAGGCTCCTACCATGAGAAAGCAAAGGCATACTCCCAGGTCCTGAACCACAGATAATTGTCAAGGAACAACATGCTACCTGAATGGTAAAGCATCGTTCAAAACACTAAGATAATTAAACATTTAACCCTACTAAAGAGCTCTTGTAGTATAATATAGTAGAAAATGGGGCATAATACAAAAGATGCCAATATAGAGGGACTGTGGGAAATTGTGTCAAACTGTAACAACCCTGCTGCGGCTGGAGCTTAAAGTCCTTGAAGAGCTGGCTGAGAACTGTCTGGCAGGTCTCTCTCAAGTTGATAAGAAGGCACAGGATTTAAAGACCTTGAGAAGGAGATGGTTAGTAGCAGTCACATGAACAAATAGCTGGTCAAGAAAGGCATGCAAAGGGTAAACATGATTGGGCACTGGGAGGGGCTAAATGGATAAGAGCCAGGATAAAAGTGACCCTACCAGTTAGGCCTGTGAGGTGGAGAGAACCAGAAACAAGAAAATAGAGAAAAGATGAGAGAGAGAGAAACAGAAAGGAAAACTCAAGACCGAAAGCTGCAAGCGATGATGTGCGCTCCCCTTCCAAGACTAATACAGGAAGTATATAACCTGCATTAGACTGTATGTCACTGCGCAAGTTTATTGCCATAGTTTGCATGAAACTTAATAAACTTTTTCTGATTTTGTCACCGTAAGTAGCTTCACAGCTGAACTTCTGTCACGTCTGATCCCGTTGTAAGGGTTTAAATCCTCTCAGATTACAGGGCAAGGCACTCTGGTTACAGTTGCAGCCCAGATGGGTTTCGAACTCTTCGAGAACACGAAAGAATCTCGAGATTAGCAAGTCTGGCCAACGCACTTCTCGGGAAGGGAACATTATTAGAGTGTGAGGATCTTAATGGACCCACCAGTGGTCAAAGGCACTTACACGAGAATAGATATTGTATAATTATACCGTCCAAAGATGTCAAACTGGTCTTCGAGAAAAGTTAGATAGGCTACCCATCAATGAAGTACAGGAGATAATGGCTGGATGCCAGAATGTAAGCGATTGGAAGCCATCTAGTGGAGCCACAGAGCCAAGGTAGGGTAGGTCAGAAAACGCTTGAAGTCGAGAAGGCAAGGAACCTTCTGGCTTATCAGTAGGTCTGAGATTTGAGGCTCTGTAACAAATGTGCGACTGCTTCGTTACATCAGCACAATATCTCTGGTCTGAATGCTGGCGAAGAGAGTTGGAACAGGGCTAGGAAGAAACAAGTTAAAAGGGCCCACAGCAAAAGTTAAACCGGCTAAGAGGGGGGGAAGAAAAGGTGTAGTATGTGAATGGTGTATGAGAATTCCTGATCGACCTGGATGTGGTTTTAAATTTGTGGGTGTTCTATGTATATACGCATTTATATTGATGAGATTTTTGAACCAGTTGAAGCTATGAATGTGATTGTCGAGAGCATTCATTTCATAAGATTGTGTACCCAGAAATGGGATTATAAAAACTGAATTAATTTTAAAATTAACGATGCTGGTGTAGTGTTTTTATTTTGAAATTTAGTTTTGCAACTGTGAAAAGGCACTGCACTGTTTTTTTTCGTAAGAGATAAACTTCAGCCTTGAAGATGTCTGGCAGAAATCCAATTAAGTTTCAGAACCCTTTGCTTTAATTGGACTAGTGTTTAAAATAAACAGCTAGTGCTTTTTTATTTTCTGCAGTTTAAAGACATACCTGACTGACTGTTTTTCCGAATGAGGTTTTTCCAAATAAGCAAACATCAGGAATTGAAAATTGGTTTAAGGGAGGAAAAGGATAAATAAAGGAGATATGGGAAAGTTTCTGTCCAGTCTGTCCCTTTTTCTACTGTTAAAGGGGCTCACAAAATGGGCAAAGCTCCACACTCTAACTCCCTTTGGTGTAGGAATGTTGAAGGTGTTATTTAACTGTGAAAGCTAACTTTTTCTTCAGCCACCTTTCCAAATGACGAATAAAACTGAAGAACAAGGAGAAAAAAAAGAGTAATTTATCTTTTTTTTAAAAAAAAAAGGCACATGCTATTCTGCTCTGTTTAGTTAATTAGTATTGGAATTATTACGGTTAACTAACCTGTTGTAATAACTTGAATTTCATTGGTCACATGAAAATCTTTGTCATGATAAAGGATGTAGGGGTCTTTAATTATGGATAATAAGACTCCCATCTAAAGCTTGGCAGTTTTGAATTTCGATGGTTAATGATGTAAATGGAATTTGGGATATTTGAGGTGATTTGGTTGTTTATTCATCTCTGCTGTACCAAAAAAATCTTTGGGTTAGAAACCTCTTACAAAAAGATGTAATTTTTTTTATTTAGAGATACAGCACTGAAACAGGCCCTTCGGCCTACCGAGTCTGTGCAGACCAACAACCACCCATTTATACTAACCCTGCAGTAATCCCATATTCTCTACCACCTACCTACACTAGGGGCAATTTACAATGGCCAATTTACCTATCAACCCGCAAGTCTTTGGCTGTGGGAGGAAACCGGAGCACCTGGTGAAAACCCACGCGGTCACAGGGAGAACTTGCAAACTCCACACAGGCAGTACCCAGAATTGAACCCGGGTCCCTGGAGCTGTGAGGCTGCAGTGCTAACCACTGTGCAATGTTTGGAAACATTTGGAGTTTATTGTAAAATAATATATTCCCTGATGGAAATGTTTTCATTTGAAGTTGATAATGTTACTAATGATTTTTATTTTCAACCTGAAAATTTGGGCAAAGTTGAAGAAAAGATACCGAAAAGAATTGGGGAAAAAAAAGTTTAAAATGGAGTTCAGTTCATTTTTAATCGAGAGAGTTTTTTTTAAAGAGTTATGTAAAGTGACGCAATTGCATGCATGAGAGAAGTTTCCTCTGCCCCCTTTCAAACAAGCAACAAAGTTAACCCCTTCTGCTGACAGCAGTTTTTTCAAATTTATTTCACCATGCAACTTATCACTGAGTGTAAATTTATATATTGGACATTATTAAATTTCATGACTCTAAATTGATAAATTGGACAAATTAAAGAATTTTAAAACTTATGTAACAGCATGGTGACGATTTAGACTAAAGGCTTTTCTTTTCAAAGACTTGACCCATTCAGGCCATTTGTTATCTTCCAAGATAAAGTGTTCGAGAAGGAGAGATATATTGAGATTACCTCTAAACTAGTTGCAAGCACTTCTGTCTTTAATGTAAAATATCATGCAAAACCACCAAGCCTAGGCATAATTATTTCTGAGATTTGAATTCATAAAATAAATTCATGAGTTGCTATTTCAAGCATGAAAAGAGAAATTTACCTGAAGTTCAGAGGGATAATCAAATTTTCTTTTGTATAAAAACTAAAAAACAGTCTAGAATGGTTTCTGAGTATCAAAAAAAAAAACAGAAGGTTTCTTTTGGGGAGAAATAAATTGAATATTGACCAAACTTGTCAGTCCAACAACACTTGTCATTTGAATTTGGGATAATTGTGAAATGTTAAAATGTCAAACACAAGACAAACATAATGTGTTAATGCCTGAAATCCAGATATTACAAGAATATTGTATTGGACTGTAAAGTTCCTCCAGGGCTCATGAATGAGATGAGTAACTCAGGGGCTGTGTAAAACTTGATGAGTAAGTGATAGAGGGTGAGAAATAGAGACAGGAAATGGAAAATATTCAGTGGAATATATCAACCTGATATTCATGTATATTTTAGTAAGAGTTAGGGAAGTGTAGTTAAGAATTGTAATTGATAGGTTTCTCTTGGATATATTTATATCCTTGTGAACCTTTTTTAAAGAAGACCATATTTGATAGTCTGGCCACTATCTGAGATTTTGGGACCATGTAGGGAAAGATAAGCTAAGATCTCAGACAAACACCACCCCCTTGATCTTTTGATAAGATCACCTGGAAGTCCAAGAATAGCTTGTATCGGATGGCACATATGTAGCATGATATTGGGATACCAGTATGAGTGTGCAGATGTGATTTGTCATGTGTGAAGTAACTAACATGCAGAAATGCATGGTGAACCTGCACTGAAGAACAGGTCTCAGACATGCTCGACATACTTGACAAACACCAGGACATGAAATGGTTAATGTTGCCAGTAGAGTGAGAGAATTTTTTTTTTTAAATCAAGGCATTGACACTCCATACTCAGAGAAACTGACTTTAAAGTAATCAGGATAGAATTAAACACTATTCACAGTCAGAGGGAGTAAAATTAAAGTAAAAGGGATACAGGATTTGGATTGGGACCATTGAAGATTAGGAAGAAATAGTATTTAGGAAAAATTATCCACAAGTTTGATGCAGATGAAGAGAGCTGGAGAATCTTTTAAGTCTATGCATGATTGGTTGCTTAAATTATATCTACTTATGTACTAATAGTTTAGAACATTATTGAGTGAGGTGATCAGCAGATGGGGAGTAACAGTGCAGGTCGATAGTAATCAAGGGTCACACTTTAATGGGAAGGTTTTTACTCATCTTCGGGAGTGGTGGAAAGAGGGAATAGAACCCTGAAAATAATGCTGCAGGAATTCTGTACATCTCCAGATGGGGACTTATTGAGTAACAACTAATGCCCGAGTCACGTCACATGGGGGTATAAACATTGCTGCATTTCCATGGTTGACCTTCTGTTTTAAGCCCACACCAACAATGACAATAGGCAATTACATTGTACTCCCCATGAAAGAACACATCATTATGGAACCGAGGGTCACTCTGTCTTTGCAGAGTGAGGTCCTCCAAGCCATTGCACAATTTGAACATCTTATACCCCCATTGTCTTTGAGTCTCCAATCTATTATAGCAAGAACTACCACTTCATAGGAAACCTCATTCTCATAAGAATGAAACAAATTAATAACAGGACCTAGATGAAAATAGAGAAGTTAGGGGAACATCCTTGGGAGGCTGCATATGTTAGTCAGCACCAATGGCTTCAAATGTTTTCTGTGCTTATGCTACTAGCCCAATCCTCTATTGTCCTTATGGATATAATCATGCTTTGCTATTTGAGATGTTTAGTGTGAAAATTGAGTTACAAAACATTTAGAGTTCGCAGCTTTGCTGAGAAATAATTAATGAGGGGTTGATAAGGCTATCTTCCCCTCAAAGGGGGAGTTTTGTAAGATTATTAAACATTTAACACGACGAAAGAACTCTTGTAGTATAATATAGTAGAAAAATGGGGCATAATACAAAAGATGCCAAAGTATAGGGACAGTGGGAAATCGTGTCAAACTAACAACACAACTGCAGCTGGAGCGTTAAGTCCTTGAAGAGCTGGCTGAGAACTGTCTAGCAGGTCTTTTGGTAAGAAGGCACCTTGAGACGCAGAGAATAAGACTGTTGTATTGGAAGGCATTATGTAAGGTTGTTAACAGTCACATGAACAATACCTGATTGTTCAAGAAAGGCTTGCAAAGGGCATGATAGCCACGGGGATGAACATGACTGGGCGTTGGAAGGGGTTAATTGGATAAGAGCCAGGATAAAAGAGACCCAACTGGTAGGTCTGTGCAGTGGAGAGAACCAGAAACAAGAGAGAAACAGAAAAGAAAAGTTCAAAGAACAAAAGCTGCAAGAGAAGATTTGCTCTCCCCTTCCAGGACTAATACAGGAAGTATATAGCCTGCATTAGACTGTAAATCGCTGCCTAAGTTTATTGCCATAGTTTGGATAAAACTTAATAAACCTGTTTCGACTTTGTCTCAGCACGTAACTTCACAACTGAACTTTTATCATGTCTGATCCTGTTGTGATTAAGGAGTTAAATCCTCACAGATTAATTCCTGATTACAGCACTTTTGAAATCCATTATCAGCTTTTATAGTTCATCCCCTGGCCAGCAGACCACCCTACTTCTTTCTTGGTATAATCTTAAAGATGCTTCTTAGATATTGCCTTCCTTCACTGCTTCACTTGCAGAACTCTTGGGAATCAATCACAAACTTCCAAAGGGTGTGTACCCTTTTGGAAACCACTGTCTGAAAGAGATACTGAAAAGGATCTTTTCTTATGTAATGGTCTGTAGTATTCAGCAACAAAACTAAATCAATGATAAATGTAAATGCTTTTAAGGATTTCCAAATGGTTTTGAGGACTTTTTAAGCAAGCTTTAAGTCCACTCATTGATACAAAATCTGGTTTTATCTGAAGGGTTGTGCCAAAGTGTTTAAATGAATGAATTCAATTCTGTTTTATATTCTGCAATCTTGCATTTCAGTATATTATGTCTGGCTCATTTAATGAATTACCCGAAATCTATATTTTCACAACAATGCTGAATATGTGTACTTGTATTAATGACACATTGGCGCATCAATGTACAATTTTTAATGTACATATTCAAAAGGAAATTGGATAGGCACTTGAGGGAAATAAACTTGCAGGGTTATGGGGTAGAACATGGCTACCCGACCCAAACCCGTCTGGTCCCAATGACGTGCTGGGTTCAGGTCGGGTTGCTCTTCCGGATCAGCCATTCAGACTTGGATTGGGTCAGACACAGTGACAGCCAGGACATCAAGGCGGGAAACGTGATCCAGACTCCGCACTAGTCTGCAGTGAGCGATTCCATCCAAGGTAGAGCACAACCTCTTTAACATAATCAACTTCATGCCGGTGGTCAGGTCGGGCGTAGGAACAAATCAAAGGACTCAGGCTCGGCTCGGGTTTCTTTTGCAGACCCAAGCAGGCCTTTTATTATGGGGATAGAGCAGGGAATGGGACTGACTGGATTGCTCTACAGAGAACTGACATGGATTCAATGGGCCGAATGGCAGCCTCTTGTGTTATGACTCTGTATGATGCCCACTCACTTGCAACTATCACAGTATTGAATGGTCTCCTATTTTGGTCACAGTATTTCTGGACTGAAGATTTGTTTTCCTCATGTCCATCAAGTTTCAATGGTATTACTCAGTATATTTTTAAACTCTACTTAACACTATATGTGTTGGTGTGCTGCAGGGTGACAGGATGCAGGTTTGATTCCTATATTGAGTCCCTAATCTGAGCTATTGTGAGCTGCTGAGCAGAGACCAGTGCCACTATGGTGAGGGTGAAGGAGAGGAGAGAAAAAGAACTGGCCCTATCTGCTTATGTTTGCTTTTTTATATTTAGCTCAGAGCAGCATTAATGAGGTATAAAGTTGTGTGTGATGTGTAGTCCCATGGAGGAAAAAAAGCGAAAATAAGAGAAATACTTCCAAGTTATAGCATGGAAAATGGCCATTTGCCCCACCCAGTCTCTGCTGGTGTTTATCCTCCACGCAAGTATATTATTCGAATGAAGTTTACCTATCCTGTTCCCATATCTCTTCAACTTCTTTTCCTACATCCACCTATCTAATCTAATCTTGAATGTTGATTTCATTTCCGTCTCAACCACTAACCTGGGAAGTGAATTCAAACATCGCGACTTCCTGTGTAAAGAAGTTTCCTTTTATAAATCTCATATTTAATCTTGTATCTATCGCCCTTCATTCCAGACCCTTCAATTGCTTGAAACAGTCAGCTTCTAGCTACACTGTCCCATCCATTCATAATTTTAAACACTAATATATCACCCTGTAATTTGTAACTGTTCCAGCGAGAAAAGACCCAATTTTTGTTAATGTTGTGAACCTATATTGTCCATGCAAATGCTCGTGTTTTGTGCTCTATATCCTTTGCTTTTATTGACAAAATGATCTGACTCTGTGGACAGAAATTCTTTGCCATTGACCTGAAGATAGATTAAATTTAAATCCATGTAGGAAAGTGGTCATGTGAATTTAATGAAGCAGATGTTCATTATAATAAGTACCTTGATTCTACTGGTGAGTCCTGTACTATGAATATCTCTCAAAGAAATTATAAATTAACACAATATTTAAAGGAGATTAGGATGCTTCAGAGGCAAAACCAGATTTGACTCTCCTCTCTCAACCTCTAATATATTCAGTAACAAAAGATGTGCTGGAGTTACTGCAATATCACTGAAGAATTTTATGCTATGGGTCAAAGAAAAATCATTGGAACTCTGAGAAATCTGTTTTATCGACAAATGTATATATGAATTTTCAACAGGCAGTTATACAGAGCTTTGGTTGGATTCCATCTGGAGTACTCCACATTTTGGGCACTCAACCTCAAATATATATTGGCCTTGGAAGGTGTACGGTGCAGATTCACCAGACTCATCCCAGGGTTAAAAGGATAAATTATAATGCTGGGTTGCATAAACTTGACCTGTATTCCCTTGACTTTAGATGGTTGAATGGTGCTCTGAAGGTATTTAAAATGATGAGGGATTCAGTAGGCAAAATTGGGACTTTTTAGAATGGAACATAAATGATTAATAGGATCTCAGATTTTCTTTATTTAATGTTACCTCTTTTCAAAAAATGCTGAATTTTGAAGCCAACTGATGATCACCACCTGGTGGTTGGAAAATGTCATGATGTGGACATTCTAATTTCTAAAACTTAGGAAAACGAAGAAAGATGCACAAGATTTTCCCCTCATTTTAATTTGATTTATTTTTTGTGAAAGCAAGCAAAGTTGCTTTGTGGGAAAATGTTGAGAAGGAATAGGAGAAAGCAACTGGTTCAAGAGGAGGGGGCATCTGGCCTCTTGCCACCCATTGGCCGGGAAGAGTTAAGCATAAGCTGAGTGAACATACGTGTATACGAATTAGGAGCAGGAGTAGGACAAGGAATGGGGGAAGGAGAGCGTTCATTGGATCATTCAAAGAAGAGGGGGTGAGGGTAATTATGTTGAGAGTGTGAAAGGGTAGGGGAACACAATGAGCAATGGGATGGAGTAAGTACAGGTGACAAATTCTGAACATTATCTTAAACCAAGTCCTGCTCAACCATCACCCTGTCATCATTAACATACATTGACTTCTGGTCCCCCAACACCTTTAATGATATACTCATACTATTGGTTAAATCCTTTCATGGCCTCACCCTCCATATCTCTGACTGGCCTCTTGTCCATTTTACTCCCTTGCCCCACCATTTTAACTGTGCCTTCACACATGTCGGCCCCATGCTCTAAATTACCTGGCCTAAACCCCTCCGCCTTTCCATCTCCTCTTTTAAGACCCTACCTAATACCTGACTCTTTAATTAAGCTTTAGGTCACCCTTTCCAATATCTCCTTTGGTTTGACATCCTTTTTTTTTAAATCACGCCTCTGAAGCACCTTTGGGATTTTTATTTATGTAAAGTGTAGTGTCTAAATGCAAGTTGTAATTGTTGATTTCTTCCCATTGCCTCTGCCAATGAAGTCCTAATGTCAGAATAAAGTCTGCAGTCATTGGCCTTGTGCCAGAAATGAGAGTACAAGATGCCAGGTTAAGGTGAATTAAATTTGAAGAAATTATACTCAGACAACACACGTGGCCATAAGAAGGCTGTGGAAGACCTTTTACGATCACTTAAGCTCAGAAGCAACGCTTGGTCTTTCTAACTTTGTGTTACATACTCTTGCATTTCAAAGCTACACAAAGAATAAGCAGCTCACCACAAATCATTGGCAAGGAAGGGAGGCCCAAGGCTTTGAGAGTCTAGCCTTATTTAGACATGTTCCAAAAGGCTGCTGTAGCAGATTATAAAGAAACTGGAACTTTTTAAACTTTTAACATAAAATGGATTCCTTAGTACAACCTTTCTTTCCAGCGCTACTAACACTTTCCTCAAAACCCCACCCCAAATGTTTCCACTTAAAAGGACTGTAACAACTCCTTACTTGTAACGTATCTCCGTTTATCAGACTGATGGTACTCTGATTTAAAAAAAACTTTCCAACATTTAACCTAACTCTGCTTACAGATTTTATAGACAGGACCATCCCTATCAATTTCAAATTGCCTATCAAACCAGAATGTATCCAAGATCTGCATGACTTTAAAAATCTCAACTGTATTCCCTACTGGCTTGTATTTCTCTTTAGTAAAAACCCTAATTCTTGGACCATAAGAAATAGCAGCAGGTGTAAACCATACAGCCCATCGAGCCTACTTTGTCATTCAATACACTCATGGCTGGTCTTGGGCTTCAACTCCACTTTCTCACTCGCTCCCTTGATTCCGTGAGACCAAATGCACTGTTAAGACTTCCTTAATAATAGATTCCAGCACTTTCCCGATCACTGATGTTTGACTAACTGGCCTGTAGTTCCCTGTTTTTCCTCTCCCTCCTTTCTTGAACAGAGGTGTTACATTTGCTAACTTCTAATCTGCTGGTACTGTTCCAGAATCCAGGCATTTTTTGGAAAATCATAGCCAGCATATCCACTATCTCTATAGCTATCTCTTTTAGAACCCTAGGATGTCGTCCTGAGGGATTTGTTGGATTTTACTTTCTCAAGTTTCTCCAATACCTTTTCTCTACTAATATTAATTACCTTAATTTCCTCACTCTTTTTAGCCCCTAAGTTACCCTCTATTTCTGGTACGTAACTTATGTCTTCTATTGTGAAGACAGACATGAAATATTCAATTTCTCTGCTATTTCCTCATTCCCCATAGTAATTTCTCCCATCTCTGCTTCTAAGGGACCACGTTTACTTTAGCTACTCTCTCTCTTTTTATATACTTGTAAAAGCTATTACAATCTGTTTTAATATTCCTAGCTAGTTTGTTCTCATTCGATTTTTTTCCCTTTATATGAACTTTTTGGTGGCTCTTTGCTCCCAAACCTCAGACTTGCTACTATTCTCTGCATAATTATAAGCCTCTTCTTTTAATCTGATCCTCTCCTTAACTTCCTGAGTAAGCCACAAATGGATCTTCCTTGCTTAGTTTTTATTTTTCAATGGAATATATTTTTGTTGATCATCTTGAATTGTTTCTTTAAATGTTTCCCACTGTTTATTTACTGCTGTACCTTTCAGTCTACTTACCCAATGAACCTCAACCAGCACTCTCCTCATACCTATGTAATTGGTTTTGTTTAGGTTTAAGATTTTTGTTTGTGATTGGAGTATGTTGCTTTCAAACTTAACATGGAATTCAATTGTATTATCATTATTTCCCAGCGGATCTTTTACTATGAGATTACTTATTAACCCTGCCTCATTACACAATACTAGGTCTAAAATAGCTTTATCCCTATTTGATTCCACAGCATATTGCTCCAGGAAACTGTCACAAAACATTCCACAAACTCATCTTCCAAACTACCTTGATTTGTCCAGTCTATATGAAAATTGTAGTCCCCCACAATTATTACATTGCCTTTATTACATGTCTCCAATGATTTCTTGTTTAATGTTCTGTCCAACAGTATATCTACTTTTAGGGGGCCTAAAAACTACTCCTACCAGTGTTTTCTGACTCTTGCTATTCCTAATATCCACCCATATTGATTCTATGCATGATCTTACGAGCCAAGGTTCATTCTCACTAATGCCCCCTATGTCATCCTTTACTATCAAGGCCACCCCTACTCCTTTGCCATTCTGTCTGTCTTTTCAAAATATTGTGTACCCTGGAATATTTATTTCCCAACATTGGTTCCTTGTAACCTTGTCTCTGTAATGGCAATTAGATATAAACCATTTATTTCTATTTTGTGCCGCAAGTTCATCTACCTTATCCTGAGAGCTCTAAGGTTTAGTATCATTCTGGTTATCCTTCACTGCACCTTTTCCCCAAAGTCTATTCATCCATGGTAACCAAAACTAGATGCCAAACTGCAAGTGCAGATATACTACTGGTCAGAGCCTTACTTAGCCTAAGATAGTTCTCATTATTTTGTACAAAATGGTCTTAGCAATACAGCTTAAAACTCTGTTAGAGTTCCCTATAGCCACTTCATGCTACTTGTGCAACATGTAGCTCTCTGCAAGAAACAAGATACACTGAGATGTCAGCACTTCATTAATTTTGGAACAAAAATATTACAAAAAAATCTTTTTTTTTTTAAATGAGCAAAGGGTATACTTTATGGATTTCACAGTTAGTAACAGCAAGGTTGACAGAACAGCCTGCAGACATACAGCTTGAAATTTGAGTGTTTTGTCATAATTTATTAGCAGAAACAAGTTGCAAAATTTGGAATACAAGTTTTTTAATGCTAGTCATAGACAAAGTGCACAACTTTAATGCCTACATAGTGTCATATGCAATTTTATTTATCTAATATGTATTTTTGCAGTATTCCTGATCCCAGTAAGTGCTAAGACCCTGGAGATTCTCAACTTTGGACAAAAATATTTGAAGATCAGAAATGTAAGTGGGAGAAAATTGAGAGGGAAGATTTGAAGACAGAAAATAGACAAAGTAAATGTGAATTTATTCCATGCCAAACCCTGCTCCCATTAGATTCTAGGAATGGGTAAAGTGTGCATGACGCCATACAATTTTTCACTTTTACATGGCTCTTCAGGGGATTCCAGTGCTGTGCATAAAGAACAATGTGGAAATACAGACGTACTGCCCTCCAAAACCTAACATAGCACATCCTCCCTACAAACAAGAGTTCCCTGATTAACAGGGAGTGAGATCAGGGAAATGGTATGGAGAGGATGGTTGAAAGCAGTTCAGGTAACGCACCAGTACAGTATCTCAATCTTGAGATTTGAAAATGTATTTTAGTATGTAGGTTACAAAGCATTATGGCAGACGCATATATGCATTGGATGATCAAGGATTTATTACAAAAGTCCTCATAACTCCTTGTAAAGATGTATTAAGCTAGTGAGGAGCTATGCACAGTTAACTGATCTCAACCTTGAGAAGAGTTAAATGACTAGAATTTACCTCTGTCCTTTCAAGCAAGGCAGGATTGCTATTGAGTGACCCCACAGTAAGCGTATGACTCAGCTCCTGACACTGCAGCTTGGTCAATGATTCTTGCAAATTTAATCCTAGATTCCTCCTGCTTTGCTGAATCGCTGAGGTTGTGTTGGTCACAGAACATGTACAATGATAGGCTGTGCCATTTATTTGTACATGTTGGTGTGTCAAATAAAAACTGGAGCAAGAAATCTGAGATTCTTTAACAATAGTTTCATTTGCAAATAAAATGAATACTAATTCCCATAAAATGTTTACACAGGTGTGCCAATATTTATCCCTCAATCAACATCATACAAACAGATTATATGGTCATTATCACATTGCTGTTTGTGGGAGTTTGCTGTGCACAATCTGACTGCCGCATTTCCGACATTACAACAGTGACTTTTTTATATTCATTCATGGGATGTGGGCATCATTGGCTCGGCCAGCATTTATTGCCCACCCCTAATCGCCCTTGAGAAGGTGGTGGTGAGCTGCCTTCTTGAACCACTGCAGTCCTTGTTAGGAAGAGAGTTCCAGGATTTTGACCCAGTGACAGTGAAGGAATGGTGATACAGTTCCAAGTCAGGATGGTGTGAAGCTTGAAGGGGAACTTGCAGATGGTGGTGTTCCCATGCATCTGCTGCCCTTGTTCTACTAGGTGGTAGAGATTGCGGATTTGGAAGGTGCTGTCAAAGGAGCCTTGGTGAGTTGCTGCAGTGCAGCTTGTGGATGATACTGCTGCTGCTGTGTGTCAGTGAAGAAGGGACTGAATGTTGAAGGTGGTGGATGGGGTGCCAATCAAGTGGGCTACTTTGTCCTGGATGGTGTTGAGCTTCTTGAGTGTTGTTGGAGCTGCACTCATCCAGGCAAGTGGTGAGTATTCCATCACACTCCTGACTTGTATTGGGGAGTCAGGTGTTACCCGCCACAGAATTCCCAGCCTCTGACTGGCTCTTGCAGCTACAGTATTTATGTGGCTGGTCCAGTTCAGTTTCTGGTCAATGGTAACCCTCAAGATGTTGATAATGAGGGTTTTCACTGACAGTAATGCCATTGAACATCAATGGGAATGGTTAGATCCTCTCTCGTTTGAGATGATCATTGCCTGGCACGAATGTTACTTGCCATTTATCAGCCCAAGCCTGGATGTTGTCCAGGATGATCTGGATGTTGACTACAGCCAATGAAGCATTTTTGAAATGTAAAATGCTTTGAGACATCCAGTGGTTGTGAAAGGTGCTATATAAATGCAGGTCTTTTTCTTTTATCAATATTAAAAATATTTAGTTCACAAGCACAGCATGATGGACTGAATGGCCTCCTGTGTTGTATGATTCTATGATTACATGTTTGACAGTTGAGGATAAACAAGATTCTGAAGGTTCTCACTAATATTTAAAGTGCTTTAAGAGTCATCTGTTTGAGGTAGGTTGGCAAATATCATTGCACTGAATATACACTACACTCACAGTAAAAAGATTGCATCAAATTAAAGCTATTTCAATGTGCTACATAGCTGCTATCCCCAAAGCACCAATAAAAAATCCCAGAAAATTTCAGTCACCATAAAATTGGTGGCCTTGACGATGACTCGAGAATTTGAGTACAAAATGAACAAGTGTCAAGAGCAGATTTGAATATTCTGTTTTCCTTGATAGCATTACTTAAGGGGAGTAGATTCTAGAAAAGTAGCTAATGCATTGACTCCTTTAAAAAGTAAATTAATATCTGACTAAGAACAACGTGACAGATAATAACCACAGTTGATCAAACACCTTTCAGAATATTAACATTCCTGTCTCATGTTGGGAGAGACTGTATGACTACTATGTATGAAATGTACCTGGCGATCGTTGAATAAGCTGTTGATGCTGGATTGCCGTTCGGGGTCAGTAAGAAATCTAAAAGAGTCTGATCTTTAAGAAAGTGCTTATGATTATTGAGTTCCTTTATGTCGTTAAATAAGTTGGAGGCCATGCATGGCAAGAGAGTCATATGTGATCTGTTGAAAGAATAGACTTTATGGGCCACGTATCTTTTTTTCCCATTTCCTTAAAAGGAATCTTCCAACAACTTGATAATGATTGCACTCCATTTCTCAGGAAAGCATTCTGGATCTTTATAAACACTAGATACATCTGAGGTGTATGGAAAATATACCAGTGTGAGAAGTTGGGGATAAAAACCCACAGGTACTAGCACCACAAATGCTATGTTTTCTGTATACCTTCAAATTACTGCCCTTGCAGGGGTATTCCCTGTAAATTACATGTAAGTTTTTAAAAAAATACTCCCATGGCACTGCTAATGGATAGCCTGTGGCCTGTCTCTTTAAAGCTGTTGTTCAAGTTAAGTAAATACATACAGTACATAAAATAAAAATAAATAAAATTCCATCTAGTGGCCACTGTGTATTGTGACTTCATTCTACTGCATTTTAACTTCATAAAACTCATATTTCTCTAGAGGTTGATTTATTTATTTATTTAGAGATACAGCACTGAAACAGGCCCTTCGGCCCACTGAGTCTGTGCTGACCAACAACCACCCATTTATACTAATCTTACATTAACCCCACATCTCCACCATTCTCCTATCACCTACCTACACTAGGGGCAATTTACAATGGCCAATTTACCTATCAACCTGCAAGTCTTTGGCTGCGGGAGGAAACCGGAGCACCCGGCGGAAACCCACACGGTCACAGGGCAGCACCTCATATTGCTCGGTTTTAAACTGCACAGTTATTAGACCAACAGAGAGAAAGAAATACTTATTTCATCGTTAATTACAAGAATGTTTGCAGGCTAAGTTAGAAATGGGTAAATATTAAAACAGATGAATTTCCCAGGTGAGTTTTCTTTTAAGTACATAAAGTCTAGAGAGAGAAAAAAACTATTTGGCTCATTAAGTTCACACCAAACAGTGTTATGTATGATTATTATATCATTGAATCCTCTACTCATTTCCACCCGCTCCCCCACCACCTATTGTTTCCCTATCTTAAGGAACAACCCGAATGCCTCTTAAAAATGCAAATTAAGCAGTGATATTAATGTCTCTGTAATCCTCAATCCCCCTTTTTAACAGATAATAATCCAACTTTTACAAAGTGTCAGTTCATTCCAACTATCTTCTCTGGACATCTGTTTCAAATGAATGTTAAATCAATGCATAACAAAAACCAATAGTGGTGAAGAGAGTACCTATCATATTAATCATTGTACTTGTAACCAATTACTATCGTTAGTGAACTGTGTGCCACTGACAATCCCTGAAAGAGAAGTTAAAGACTCCTATGCTTCGCATACCTACTAATACATGGATAATTTGTTCCTCACAATAAAACCATTTTTATATATACCATTATCGGGGGTTTTCCAGTTTGCAGCACAACAGTGTCAAAGGTGAAGAATACATGACAGTGCCTCTCCACATCGAGCACTAATTTTCAGAGTGGCCAGTATATCTGCTCTGGTAACTCCAATGTTCAGTAACGCAATTGGTATTTTCTTCTCATAGGCTGCAATGATGAACCTATATCCAGAATACACCTATTCATGGAGAACAAAAAGAATCAGCAATGTTAATTTACAAACCACCCGGGCATATATGATGCATGAAGATGGATTTGAACCCAATCTGAAGGCATGAGTTGAAGCCTATTCTAACACATAATATAAGCAAATCCCTGAGGCATCAGCTGTGACTCAGCAGTAGCATACTCGCCACTGAGCCAAAGGGTATGGCTTCAAGTTCTACTCCAGGGACAAATGTTCCCTTTAAAATTTAGTTAACACCAGCATTCACTGCACAGCCTGTTTTTGTCAGTACCTGAGTGCTTTAAATTTTTATGTGCAGCCACGAACAAATGTTATTTCTCCACAAGGCCCACGCAGGAACTTTGACCATGCACCTGTGTAGCGTAGCGGATACGTTGTCTGGGACCTGAGCAAAAAATCTAGGCCAATACTCCAGTGCACTGTCAGAGGCGACATATTTCGGATGAGGCGTTAAACCATGCATTCAACTGCCCTCTTGGATGGGTGGATAATGGTGCTGACATTTCAATTGGTTGTAAAACGCTTTTAGATGTCCTGAGGTTGTGAAAGGCACTATATAAATGCAAGTCTCCTTTTAAAAGGATCCCATGTCACTATTATAAAGAAGAGCAGGGGAGTTTCCCTGGTGTCCTGGCCCATATTTATCCCTCAACAAATACCTTAAAAGAACAACTATCTAGTCAATATCACACTTCTGCTTGTGGGTGTTTGCTGTGTGCAAATTGGCTGCCATGTTTCCTACATACAACAGTTCAAAAATACTTCAGCTGTATAAAAAAAGCTTTGGGATGCACCTGGGTTTTAAAAGGCCTATATATATTTTCTTCTTGAAACAGTTATCTCAGAGACTGTTAACAATTTCTGAAATGTTCACAAAAAATGAATTGTGATGTCCTGGCTTATAAGGGAAATGAAATTCTGGCATATATAATGTCTAGAACAAGCTTATCTCATACACCCATTATTACAGAATGATACAGCATAGAGGGTGACCAATTGACCTTTTTGTGCTCTTTCTCTCTGGTCTCTGACTCTCCTTTTGGCGTGCTTTTTAAAACTCT
Source organism: Heterodontus francisci (assembly GCF_036365525.1). NCBI lineage: Eukaryota > Metazoa > Chordata > Chondrichthyes > Heterodontiformes > Heterodontidae > Heterodontus > Heterodontus francisci. Next base: position 54,099,221 of record NC_090393.1, read on the forward strand.
GCTCCCGCCGTGCTTGCCCTCTCTCTCTCTCTCTCTCTCTGGTCTCCGACTGTCCTTTTGGCGCACTTTGTAAAGCTCTGCTCCCACCATGCTCTCTCTCTCCCTCTCTGGTCCAAACATGGACAAGGAAACTCTTGCTGCTTACCACTTACCCCACCCCCTCAGCTGATGAATCAGTACTCCTCCATGTTGAACACCCCTTGGAGCTTGGAGGAAGCACTGAGGGTAGCAAGGGCACAGAATGTACACTGGGTGGGGACTTCAATGTCCATCACCAAGAGTGGCTCGGTGGCACCACGACTAACTGAGCTGGCCGAGTCCTAAAGGACATAGCTGCTAGCCTGGGTCTGCAGCAGGTGGTGAGGGAAACAATAAGCCGGAAAAATATACTTGACCTCGTCCTCACCAATCTGCCTGCCACAGATGCATCTGTCCATGACAGTATTGGTAGGAGTGACCACCGCACAGTCCTTGTGGAGACAAAGTCCCATCTTCACATTGAGGACACCCTCCATCGTGTTGTGTGGCACTATTACCATGCTAAATGGGATAGATTTCAAACAGATCTAGCAATGCAAAACTGGGCATCCATGAGGCGCTGTGGGCCATCAGCAGCAGCAGAATTGTACTCAACCACAATCAGTATCCTCATGGCTCGGCATATTCCCCACTCTACCATTACCATTAAGCCGGGGGAATCAACCCTGGTTCACTGAAGAGTGCAGATGGGCATGCCAGGAGCAGCACCAGACATACCTCAAAATGAGGTGTCAAGCTGGTGAAGCTACAATCCAGGACTACTTGCGTGCCAAACAGGGTAGGCAGCATGCGATAGACAGAGCTAAGCGATCCCACAACCAACGGATCAGATCTAAGATCCGCAGTCCTGCCACATCCAGTAATGAATGGTGGTGGACAATTAAACAACTGACTGGAAGAGGTGGCTCCACAAATATCCCCATCCTCAATGATGGGGGAGCTCAGCACATCAGTGCAAAAGATATGGTTGAAGCATTTACAACAATCTTCAGCCAGAAGTGCCGAGTGGATGATCCATCTCTGCCTCCTCCTGAAGTCCCCAGCACCATAGATGCCAGTCTACAGCCAATTCAATTCACTCCACGTGATATCAAGAAACGACTGAAGACACTGGATACTGCAAAGGCTATGGGCCCTGACAACATTCCAGCAATAGTACTGAAGACCTGTGCTCCAGAACTTGCCGTGCCCCTAGCCAAGCTGTTTCAGTACAGCTACAACACTGGTATCTACCCGGCAATGTGGAAAATTGCCCAGATATGTCCTGTACACAAAAAGCAGGATAAATCCAACCCAGCCCATACCGCCCCAGCAGTCTATTTACGATCATCAGTAAAGTGACGGAAGATGTCATCAACAGTACTATCAAGCGGTACTTGCTTAGCAATAACCTACTCTGTGACGCTCAGTTTGGGTTTCACCAGGGCCACTCAGCTCTGGAGCTCATTACAGCCTTGGTTCAAATATGGACAAAAGAGTTGAACTCAAGAGTTGAGGTGACAGTGTCTGCCCTTGACATCAAGGCAGCATTTGACACGAATATGACATCAAGGAGCCCTAGCAAAACTGCAGTCAATGGGAATCAGGGGGAAAACTCTCTGCTGGTTGGAGTCGTACCTAGCGCAAAGGAAAGTGGTTGTGGTTGTTGGAGGCCAATCATCTCAGCTCCAGGGGATCAGTGCAGGAGTTCCTATGGGTGGTGTCCTAGGCCCAACCATCTTCAGCTGCGTCATTAATGACCTTCCCTCCATCATAAGGTCAGAAGTGGGGATGTTCGATGATGACTGCACAATGTTCAGCACCATTCGCAAATCCTCAGATACTGAAGCAGTCCGTGTAGAAATGCAGCAAGACCTGGACAATATCCAGGCTTGGGCTAATAAGTGGCAAATAACATTCGCGCCACACAAGTGCCAGGTAATGACCATCTCAAACAAGAGAGAATCTAACCATCGCCCCTTGACAATCAATGGCATTACGATTGCTGAATCAACATCATGGGGGTTACCATTGGCCAGAAACTGAACTGGAGTATCCATATAAATACCGTGGCTACAAGAGCAGGTTGCAGGCTAGGAATCCTGTGGCGAGTAACTCACCTCCTAACTCCCCAAAGCCTGCGCACCATCTACAAGGCACAAGTCAGGAGTGTGATGGAATACTCTCCACTTGCCTGGATGGATGCAGCTCCAACAACACTCAAGAAGCTCAACACCATCCAGGACAAAGCAGCCCACCTGATTGGCACCCCATGCATAAACATTCACTCCCTCCACCACCGACGCACAGTGGTAACAGTGTGTACCATCTACGAGACACAATGCAGCAACACACCAAGGCTCCTTAGACAGCATCTTCAAAACCCGTGACCTCTACCACCTAGAAGGACAGGTGCAGCACATGCATGGCTACACCACCACCTGCAAGTTCCCCTCCAAGCCACACACCATCCTGACTTGGAACTATATCGTCATTCCTTCGCTGTCACTGGGTCCAAATCCTGGAACTCCCTTCCTAACAGCACTGTGGGTGTACCTATCCCATATGGACTGCAGCGGTTCAAGAAGGCATCTCAACACCATCTTCTCAAGGGCAATTAGGGATGGGCAATAAATGTTGGCCTGGCCTGCGATGCCCACATCCCCAAAAACAAATTTTTAAAAATTATTTTTACATGTTTCCCAAAATAATCACAACCGCACACACATGCATTCACTCACATATGTAAACACACACACACACGAATAGATAGATAAAGAGGAAAAGGGCAAGTGTTTTGAAGTGACGTGGGTGTTCGGGATTCATGGTATACCTGTTGAAGCTTCTCAGAGGATAGTTTCTTTTAAAGTTGCAGGCTTGGGTGTTAGTATTTTTCTTGTGGTTAAACTTCAGACTGGAGGTGGTGGGTCACTTTCAGTTCTCTGCTGCACCAAATTGAAGTATAGAATTAGCAGCAGGGCTCCAACCTTGCCTGGCTGGGCTTGTTTCCACAGCCACTTGCTGGATTGTTTCTGTGATGTTTCTGTGATCGCGCTCTCTCTCAGCTTTGCTGGAATTCAAGATGGCTTTTTGTTGCACTGTGTGGCTGACGAGAGACCAGGCTGATGTTGTTGTCTCTAGTCCCGTCCTGAAAAGACCCTCCCTTTGTTCCTCAAAACGAATACCTTTTAAGGTGAATTTTACAAGGGTTGGCTTCACCCATGTGACTTCAGGTTTCAGGCCTAGCTGAGTGACCGTCTGGAAAGAAGAACTGCAACCGTATCATGTGAGCTATCAAGACTCCAAATTAACATTGCCGTCGTCCGTGAGACCCGTCTTCCTGGGACGGGGCAGCTGAAGGAACAAGGCAGGGGATACACCTTCTACTGAAAAGGAAGGTCTGACAGTGACCCTCGTATTCACGGAGTTGGTTTTGCCATTGAGAATAGGATCTTGAATGTACTGCCAGAACTCCCCAATTGTATCAATGACATTTCACCTATAGCTCAGCCGTAATCAATATGCCACCATCATCAGCGCTTATGCCCTGACTCTTGACTCCGATGAAGATGTTAAGGAAAAGTTCTATCCTGACCTTGATGAAGTCCTCACTGCCATCCCAAAAGGAAGAGAAGATCATCCTTCTGGGGGACTCTAATGCCAGGGTTAGCTGTGACGCCGATGTCTGGAGAGGAACCATTGGGAAAAACAGGTTGGGAAAAGCCAATGCAAATGGTGGCCTCCTGCTGACAAAGTGTGCTCAGCATGGCCTCATTATAACAAACACCCTCTTCTGCCAGAAGAACAAATACAAAGCCACATGGAGGCATCCTAGATCAAAGCACTGGCACATCCTGGATTATGCCATTGTTTGAGTCAAAGATCTAGGTGATGTCTGTATCACTCAATCCACATGGGGAACTGATGCCTGCTGGAGAGATCATAAACTTGTTTGATCGGTGATGAATATTGGCCTAGCACCAAGGCATCACAAAACCCTAAATTCCAAGAGGAAGAAGATCAATGTCTCATCCCTAAAGCAGCCTGACTGAACAAAGGAATTCCAAGAGCAGATCTTAACCAATCTGAAAATCTTCACGCATCCAACTCAATTTCAGAACAGTGGGAACTAATAAGGTCAGCTGTACCAGGCTCCTGTGTCCAGACCATTGGGGTCGAGCATCGTCATCATCAGGACTGGTTCATCAAAAACGATGCTGAAATATGTGACCTCCTAGAACAAAAACGAGCAGCTATCATTGCCTGGCAGAACAACCCAAGGTCCCAAGTCAAGTAGACAACATTCCAACAGCTCAAGGCTGACACCCAAAGACAAATCCAGAAGATAAAGGACAAGTGGTGGTAAGAGAAAACCCGAGAGATCCAAAAATATGCCGACCATCATGACATGCGAAGCTTTTTTGAAGCCAGCAGGGCCATCTGTAGACCATGATCAAATGCACAAAATCCCTGTCGCTCAAAGGATGGTGTCTCTCTTCTTAAGGATGACAATGCCATCCATCAACGCTGGAAAGAACATTTTCAACAACTCCTCAACCGTAAATCCACAGTGGCAGCTGATGCTCTTTAGGCCACCCCCAGTATCCTGTGGTAGAATTCATCAATGGAAGAGCTGCAACAAGCAATCAAACGGATGAAAAACAACAAAGCCTGTGGCCCCGATGGTATTCCAACTAAGGCCTTCAAAGCTGGTAGGCTTTTGCTAACTTCAAGACTCCATGCACTCGTCCTACGGATTTGGGAGGAAAAAGAACTCCCTCCCCACCCCCACCGACTCCAGGAATGCGACAATTGTAACTATCTTCAAGAAGGGAGATAACTTATGCTGTGGAAACTATTGAGGTATTTCCCTCTTGTCCATAGCAGGGAAAATCCTGACATGCATTCTCCTGAATCGCCTACTTCCTGAGGCTGGGGAAATCCTCCCAGAGACATAATGTGGGCTTTAGACCTTCCAGAGGAACCTCCGACATGGTCTTTGTTGCCCAACAAATCCAGGAAAAATATCGCGAACAACATCAGGAACTGTTCATTGCATTCATTGACCTGACCAAAGCATTTGACTCAGTAAATTGCAAGGCTCTGTGATTGTGTTCCAAAGATTTGGATGCCCAAGAAACTTCATCACAATTCTGCAATTGCTCCATGATGATGTGACTGCAACTGTCTTGAGTGGAAGATCTGAAACAGACACCTTCAAAATACAGACTAGGTTCAAGCAAGACTGTGTGATAGCCCCCCATACAATTCACAATCTACCTGAGTGGCTATTCATCTCATGAAAGAGCAACAGCCTTCTGGTGTTTGTATTAAATACCACATAGATGGAAAACTCCTTAATCTCAGTCGCCTCCATGCCAAAACTAAACTGACCACCATTTACATACACGATCTACAGTTTGCAGATGACTGCAGTGTTGTTTTCCACACTGCACCAGATTTGCAAGCCACTCTCGATCTCTTCAATTCTGCATACAAGAGACTCGGCCTGTCCTTGAATGTTGCCAAAACAAAACTCATATCAATCCACGCCTGGTCATCCAAATATTCCACTTCCCATATATGTTGAAGGAGAGACTCTGGAATATGTTGAGTACATCCCATACCTTGGCAGTCACCTCTCTCAAAAGGCCACCATTGACAAGGAGACCTGACACTGGATCAGCTGCGCCAGCTGAGCCTTCCACAAACTATGGCAGCAAATGTTTGACAGCAAAGACCTCCGCAAGTCAACAAAAGTCCTAGTGTACAGAGCAGTTGTTGTAACCACACTCCTGTACTGCAGTGAGACCTGGACTGTGTATCAGCGACACTTAAGAACTCTAGAGAAATTCTATCAGCAATGCCTCCGCCGTATCCTCTGGATTCAGTGGGAGGACCGTCGAACCAACATTGGTGTCCTTCTTGAAGCCAGCTCCACAAGCACTCAGCCAAAACTCCTGAAAATCCAACTTCGATGGACTGGACACTGTCCGAATGGCTGAAAACCATCTCCGCCACCAGGTCATAGAGTTATACAGCACAGAAACAGGCCCTTCAGCTCATCGTCTCTGTGTCGGCCATCAAGCATCTATCTATTCCAATCCCATTTTCCAGCACTTGGCTCATAGCCTTGTATGCTATGGCATTTCAAGTGCTCATCTAAATACTTCTTCAATGTTGTGAGGGTTCCTGCCTCTACCAGCCTTTCAGGCAGTGTGTTCCAGATTCCAACCACCCTCTGGGTGAAAACATTTTTGCTCAAATCCCCTCTAAACCTCCTGCCCCTTACCATAAATCTATGCCCCCTGGTTATTTACCCCTCCGCTAAGGGAAAACTTTCTTCCTATCTATCCTATCAATGCCCCTCATAATTTTGTATAACTCAATCAGGTCCCCCCTCAGCCTTCTCTGTTCTAAGGAAAACAACCCTAGCCTATTCAGTCTCTCTTCGTAGCTGAAATGCTCCAGCCCAGACAACATCCTGGTGAATTTCCTCTGCACCCTCTCCAGTGCAATCACATCCTTCCTAATAATGTGCTGACCAGAACTGTACACAATATTCCAGCTGTGGCCTAACTAGCATTTTATACAGCTCCATCATAACCTCCCTGCTCTTATATTCTATGCCTCGGCTAATAAAGGCAAGTATCCCGTATGGCTTCCTAACCACCTTATCTACCTGTGCTGCTGCCTTCAGTGATCTAGGGACAACTACACCAAGATCCCTCTGTACTTCCTAGGGTCCTACCATCCATTGTATATTCCCTTGCCTTGTTAGTCCTCCCAAAATGCATCACCTCACACTTCTCAGGATTAAATTCCATTTGCCACAGCTCTGCTCATCTTACCAGCCCATCTATATCGTCCTGTAATCTAAGGCTTTCCTCCTCACTATTTACGACACCACCAATTTTCATGTCATCTGCAAACTTACTAATCATACCTCCTATATTCATGTTTAAATCATTAATATGCACTACAAACAGCAAGGGTCCCAGCACCGATCCCTGTGGTACACCAGTGGTCACAGGCTTCCAATCGCAAAAACAACCCTCGACCATCACCTTCTGCTTCCTGCCACGAAGCCAATTTTGGATCCAATTTGCCAAATTGCCCCAGATCCCATGGGCTCTTACCTTCTTAACTAATCTCCCATGCGGGACCCTATCAAAAGCCCTACTGAAGTCCACGTAGACTACATCAACTGCTTTACCCTCATCTACACATCTCATCAACATCTCAAAAAATTCAATCAAGTTTGTTAGACACAATCTCCCCTTGATAAAGCCATGCTGACTGTCCCTGATTAATCCCTTCCTCTTCAAGTGGAGATTATTCATGTCCCTCAGAATTTTTCCAATAGTTTCCCTACCACTGATGTTAGACTCACTGGCCTGTAATTACCTGGTTTATCCCTGCTACTCTTCTTGAATAATGGTACCACATTTGCTGTCCTCCAGTCCTCTGGTACCTCTCCTGTGGCCGGACAGGATTTGAAAATTTGTGTCAGAGCCCCTGCAATCTCCTCCCTGGCCTCACATAACAGCCTGGGATACATCTCATCTGGGCCTGGGGATTTATCCACTTCTAAGCCCGCCAAAACAGCTAATTTGTTCGAGTATATCACAATCCCCCTCCCTGATCTCTACACTTACATCGTCCTTCTCCATAGTGAACACAGATGAAAAGTAATCATTTAAAACCTCACCTATGTCCTCCAGCTCCACACAGATTGCCATTTTGGTCCCTAATGGGCCCTACTCTTTCCCCAATTATTCTCTTGCCCTTAATATACTTATAAAACACCTTGGGATTTTCCTTTATCCTGCCCGCCAGTGTTTTTTCATGTCCCCTCTTCACTCTCCTAATTACTTTTTTTATGTACCCACTACAGTTTCTATACTCCTCTAGGGTCTCCGCTGTTTTCAGCACTCTGAATCTGCCATAAGCCTCCTTTTTTTTCCTTATCCAGTCCTCTATATCCCTTAAGATCCAGGGTTCCCTGGACTTGTTGGTCCTACCCTTCACCTTTACAGGAACATGGCGGCACAGTGGCGCAGTGGTTAGCACCGCAGTCTCACAGTTCCAGCGACCCGGGTTGAATTCTGGGCACTGCCTGTGTGCAGTTTGCAAGTTCTCCCTGTGTCTGCGTGGGTTTTCTCCGGGTGCTCCGGTTTCCTCCCACAAGCCAAAAGACTTGCAGGTTGGTAGGTAAATTGGCCATTATAAATTGCCCATAGTATAGGTAGGTGGTAGGGAAATAGAGGGACAGGTGGGGATGTGGTAGGAATATGGGATTAGTGTAGGATTAGTATAAATGGGTGGTTGATGGTCGGCACAGACTCGGTGGGCCGAAGGGCCTGTTTCAGTGCTGTATCTCTAAACTAAATGTCGGCCCTGACCTCTCCTATTTCCTCTTTGAATGATTCCCACTGATCTGATGTAGACTTTCCTACAAGTAGCTGCTCCCAGTCCACTTTGGTCACATCCTGTTTTACCATATTGAAATCGGCCTACCCCCAAATCAGTACCCTTATTTCCGGTCCATCTTTGTCCTTTTCCATAACTCTGTTAAATCTTACACAGTTATGATCACTATCCCCGAAATGATCCCCCACTGACACTTCTACCACTTGTCCCGCTTCATTCCCTAGGATTAGGTCCAGTACCGCCCCTTGTCTTGTAGGACTTTCTATGTGCTGGCTCAAAAAGCTCTCCTGCATGCACCTTAAGAATTCCGCCCCCTTTAAGCCTTTTGCACTAAGACTATCCCAGTTGATATTGGGGAAATCCCCTATTATTACCCTATTATTTTTACACCTCTCTGAGATTTGCTTACATATCTGCTCCTCTATCTCTCCCTGACTGTTTGGAGGCCTGTAGTACACTCCCAGCCCAGTGATTGCCCCTTTTTTGTTTTAACGTTCTACCCATATGGCCTCATTTGAGGAACCTTCTAACCTTCCCTCCTTACTGCAGTAATTGACTCCTTGATAGACAGTGCAATGCCACCTCCTCTTTAACACCCTCCCCTGTCACGCCTGAAGATTCTATACCCTGGAATATTGAGCTGCCAGTCCTGCCCTTCCCTCAACTATGTCTCTGTGATAGCAATAATATCATATTCCCATGTGTTAATCAATGTCCTCAATTCATCTGCCTTACTAGTAAGACTTCTTGCATTATAATAGATGCAATCCAGCCTTGCATTATTTGCTTGTGCCTTAACAGGTCTATATTTGCTCTGCCTTCCAGACTGACTTAGTTTCTCTTCTATATTTGACTGTGCATCACCCCCTACTGTACCTCCACTTTGTATCCCATCCCCCTACCAAATGAGTTTAAACCACCCCCAACAACAGCACTAGCAAACCCCCCAGCAAGGATGTTGGTCCCTTTCCAGTTCAGGTGCAACCTGTCCAACTTGTACAGGTCCCACCTTCGCCAGAAACAAGACCCAGTGATCCAGGAAACTAAAGCCCTTCCTCCTGCACCATCTCGTCAGCCACGCATTCATCTGCTCTATCCTTCTATTCCTATACTCACTAGCACATGGCACCAGGAGTAATCCAGAGATTACAACCTTTGAGGTCCTGCTTTTTAATCTGCTACCTAGCTCCCTATATTTTTGTTGCAGGACCTTATCCCTCTTTCTACCTATGTCGTTAGTACCAATGTGAACCACAACCTCTGACTGTTCACCCTCCCCCTTCAGAATGTCCTGCAGCCGCTCCGTGACATCCTTGACCCGAGCACCAGGGAGGCAACATACCATCCTGGAGTCACGTTTGGGGCAACAGAAACACCTATCTGTACCCCTTACGATAGAATCCCTTATCACTATAGCTCTCCCACTTTTTTTTCCTCCCCTCCTATGCAGCTGAGCCACCTGTGGTGCCACAAACTTGGCTCTTGCTGCATTCCCCTAAGAAGCTATCTTCCCCAACAGTATCCAAAGCAGAAAATCTGTTAGATATGGAGATGGACCCAGGGGACTCCTGCACTACCTGCCTAGTTCTTCTACTCTGCCTGGCGGTCACCCATTCCCTTTCTGCCTGAGCAGTCTTTACTTGCGGTGTGGCCACCTCCCTGTACTTGCTATTCACCATGATCTCAGCCTCGCGGATGCTCCACAGTGTCCCCAGCCGCCGCTCCAGATCTGAAACATGGATTTTGATTAGCTGCAGCTGGAGACACTTCCTGCACACGTGTTCGCCCTGGACACTGGAAGTGTCCCTGACTTCCCACATTGCACAGGAGGAGCACTCCACACTGCCGAGCTGCCCTGCCATGACTTTCCCTTAAATTACCCAAAAATTAGATTATTTACACTAAGGACCTAGATTCTCTAAAAAAAAATACACAACCAACTATATTTTTTAAAAAACTGGAGACCTTTCTCTTTACTTTGGTTACTTACCCAGCTATTTAGAGTTATCCCTAACAGCTGTTACTCACCAACCAATCACCATGCAGCTTTCCTGTAATGTCACTGGTGACTTTTTTTTTCAAAACTCTGGCGCGCCTGGACTGCTCTCCACTCCTGAAGGTAAATGAAGGCCTCAAGCCTCGTGCTGAATTTATCCGCTCCCGGTTCCAGGCGTTCCCACACAGGTCCAACTATTCTCCGCTCCTGATGATCCTTTTCCTCAACTCCTTCCAGGGAAGGACAAAGAAAATGCTTCAAAGACACTTTGAGGCTCTCTTTGAAGCACAGCAGCATTGACATTGGTAGCAAGCTCCCAGTCATCAATCGTTCAAAATGGCGACAACTTCTCCATCAAGCTGCATCATGCTTTGAGTCCAAACACCTTAATGATGAGGCAGAGCAACGGCAGAGATGGAAAGAAAAGGAAGCAAATCCTGCAGTCCGGATCCCATTACCTCGTGGGACGTCCTGCCCCATGTGCCCAAAGACCTGCGGGTCGAGAATCGGCCTGTTCGATCACCTGAAGACCAACGGCAGAAACTAGTGACCTTGAGCAAACGTCATCCTCGAATCAAGGAACAGCCGACGCCAACGGTTTTCAGTCTTGGTAGACACAGATGTGGATTTGAGTGCACGAGATTCTGAGGGTCATGTGTCTTGTCCTCCATTTTGTTGACAGCACATGTACCAGTCTCTAAAATTGTCCCCTTTTTTTATAACTCTTCAGTTCGGTTCTGTATTTGCATTGCTGCACTTCTCATGAGGGTCACAATATAAAAAAGGGAAATCTGAATTTACATTCTCAGTAACTAACTTGGGTTAAGTGAATCTTGAACCAACGTAAAATATCTTCGAAAACACTAACATAAATGACTGCGTGTAAGCCATGTACATTTAAAATTGTCCAATCTTTTGTGCTGCTTTGGCTGATCTGCACAGATTGCGCCGATATAACTAGTGGAAACTCAACCCCAAAAAGTTTAATAAAAGCAAAATACTGCGGATGCTGGAAATCTGAAATAAAAACAGAAAGTGCTGAAAATACTCATCAGGTCTGGCAGCATCTGTGTAGAGAGAAGCAGAGTTAACATTTCAGTGACCTTTCATCAGAACTGGCAAAGGTTAGAAATGCAATAGGTTTTAAGCAAATAAAGCGGGGATGGGGGAAAAGAGAACAAAAGGAAGGTGTATGATAGGAGAGAGGGTCGGAGAAATTAACTGACAAGGAGGTCATGGGGCAAAGGCAAAGAGAGTGTGCTAAAGACAAAGCATTAGTACAGAGGGACTGTTAATGGCAGAATAACGAGCAGCCATAGCCAAAAGCACAAACGTGAAAAAATCAGTAGGCTGGCACATGGTAGAAAACAAAAAGGGAACAAAATAAAATTAAAATAAAGAGCCAGTCATACTCTGAAATTATTGAACTCAATGTTCAATCAATAGGCTGTAGAGTGCCTAATAGGAAAACGAGGTGCTGTTCCTCGAGCTTGCGTTGATGTTCACTGGAACGCTGCAGCAGGCCCTGGACAGAGATGTGGGCACGACAGCAAGGGGGTGTGTTGAAATGGCAAACGACCGGAAGCTCGGGGTCATGTCAGGCAGAAGTCAGAAGTCCGAAAATATGACCCCGAGCTTCCCGTCGTTTGCCATTTCAACAACCACCCCCCCCCCTGCTCTTGCCTGTCTAAGGGCGAAGACCAAAGTATGGAAAGTCCTCATCAGGGAACTTCTCTTTGCTGACGATGCTGCATTAACATCTCACACTGAAGAGTGTCTGCAGAATCTCAACGACAGGTTTGCGGCTGCCTGCAACGAATTTGGCCTAACCAACAGCTTCAAGAAAATGAACATCATGGGACAGGACCTCAGAAATGCTCCATCCATCAATATCGGCGACCACGCTCTGGAAGTGGTTCAAGAGTTCACCTACCTAGGCTCAACTATCACCAGTAACCTGTCTTTCAATGCAGAAATCAACAAGAGCATGGGAAAGGTTTCCACTGCTATATCCAGACTGGCCAAGAGAGTGTGGGAAAATGGTGCACTGACACAGAATACAAAAGTCCGCGTGTATCAAGCCTGTGTCCTCAGTACCTTGCTCCATGGCAGCGAGGCCTGGACAACGTATGTCAGCCAAGAGCGACGTCTCAATTCATTCCATCTTCGCTGCCTCCGGAGAATCCTTGGCATCAGGTGGCAGGACCGTATCTCTAACACAGAAGTCCTCGAGGCGGCCAACATCCGCAGCATATACACCCTACTGAGTCAGCGGCGCTTGAGATGGCTTGGCCATGTGAGCCGCATGGAAGATGGCAGGATCCCCAAGGACACATTGTACAGCGAGCTCGTCACTGGTATCAGACCCACCGGCCGTCCATGTCTCCGCTTTAAGACGTCTGCAAACGCGACATGAAGTCCTGTGACATTGACCACAAGTCGTGGGAGTCAGTTGCCAGCGATTGCCAGAGCTGGCGGGCAGACATAAAGGCGGGGCTAAAGAGTGGCGAGTCGAAGAGACTTAGCAGTTGGCAGGAAAAAAGACAGAAGCGCAAGGAGAGAGCCAACTGCGAAACAGCCCTGACAACCAATTTTATCTGCAGCACCTGTGGAAGAGTCTGTCACTCTTGGCCTTTATAGCCACTCCAGGCGCTGCTCCACACACCACTGACCACCTGCAGGCGCTTACCCATTGTCTCTCGAGACAAGGAGGCCAAAGAAAAAAAATGACTGAACAATCTTGCTTTCCGGGCCGGTCTGTCAGGGCTAAGTGGCCACAGGTTAAACATCCCTACTGTAAAGTCTTTATTACTCTCAGCCACTCACCTGCAGAGAAGAACCTGCCACCAGAACTGCATCCGACTCCGCCACACGCTCATAGACAAAATTCACTTTCTCCTTGTTCACCGTGTCTCCAAAAAAGGTGACATCAGGTTTCAGGATACCGCCACAACTCTCACATGAGGGAACGTTAAAATGTTTAACTTGTTCATCGGTCAGGAAAACGTCTCCATCTGGAGCTATTCCGTGCGCTTCTTCAGTCCAGCCAGGATTCAGAGCTGTCAGTTTTTCTTGAAGATGACTCCTCAGCATTACATCTCCGCAGCCAAGACACATCACCCTGTGAGAACAGCCATGAAGCTCCGTCAGGCGCTGGCTTCCCGCTTTTGTGTGCAAAGCATCCACATTCTGAGTCACCAGCCAGTGCAGTTTCCCCAGGTTCTCCCATTTACACAAAACATTGTGCGCCGCATTTGGCCGGTGAGAACAAAACTGTGGCCAGCCGACATAATTCCGTGCCCAGTATCTCTGCCTGCCATTGGCACTGCGGACAAACTCACAGTGCTGAATGGGGCGCCTTTCCGTCCGAGCGTAGAGCCCCACACCCTCAGATCGATAATCCGGAATACCAGACTCTGTGGAAACCCCTGCTCCGGTCAGCACAAGCAGCTTCTTGGACCGAAGCACAAACTCCTGAAGTTCCTCTAATTCGATGGAGTCCAAAGGAGGGCTAGAAGGAACAAACGCCAAATTGGAAGCAGTGACTGAACTGTAGTTCTTGCAGGTTAGCTTCAGAAATAGGCATTTCTCAGCCACTGCAAATGCAGACAGCAACCGCATCTAGGAATAAACATAATCAAGTGATAGTGCCTTGAGCAGAAATCATATTTCAGGATAATGCACATGGTGCTTAGAAACAGCTCCTACAAAAATAGACACAGTAAAGAATGCCTGAATAATTTTTTGGTGGTAGGCTGTTCTCTAGAGGGATTGAGCCGCACAACTACAGGTGTGAGATCACCTTGTACTGTCTTGGCTACTTAACAGTAACATTCAGAAATCCCAATCCTTTAACCTGGAAGGATGAAGATTAGTTTATACAACATTATGAAAACCTATTTTTAGTAAATATAACAGCAGTGTGATCATAGAGTTATACATGCCAGCAAAGTACCAGGTTTGATCCTCTGATTTAGCCTGATTTTACTTCCAAAATCTCTTTGTTTGGTGCAGTGACAAGTTCAGGGTCAGATTAGCTGATCGTTACACTCCAGGCTGCCCAAGCGAAATACCGGACGGTCTCCGCAACAATTCCCATTGACAAAGACCCTACCCTTGCCTGCAATTTACCTTATCAAGCCGCGTTGCACAGCTGACAGCAGGCTGCAGCTACCATGAAAACACTGCAAGTGTTATAAAAGCAATGCTAACGACCGGATATAGAGAGCTGCCATTGGTCAAAGTGTTATGATGACGTAACCGGATAATATGCACGTGTCATCATACCAGCCAATAGAAGGCAACAACGGCCCTCGACGGAGCCTTACTCCTGGGTCTGACGATTGAGGAGTGGAAACTTAGAGCGCAGAAGGAGGCAATCGGACCTGTCTTGTCTGTGTTGGTCCTTTAAAAGAGTAGTTGTACTTAGTCCAAAGTCCATGTTCTTTCTCCATAACCCTGAGAGTGCCTGATCCTCAAGTACCTGTCAACTCCCCTTTTAGATTATTTATGGAATTAGCTTCCACCGCACTTTCAAGTTGCATTTTGAGAGAGAGAAAAACACAGTTAATGTATCAGGTCACAGAGTCATTACAGCACAGTCAATGAGGTAGGGTCAGAAATGGAAAATGTTAGAATTGTAGCAGGTGTTAAGTGACTACCGAGGCGAGGCGAGGCGAGGGGGGGTGGAAATAACAACAACTTATATTTATATAGCGCGTTTAACGTAATAAAATATCCCAAGGCACTTCACAGGTGCATTATAAAACAAACTATGACACTGAGCCACATAAGGAGTTATCAGGTCGGATGACCAAAAACTTGGTCAAAGGGGTAGGTTTTAAGAAGTGTCTTAAAGGAGGAAAGCGAGATAGAGAGTTGGAGACGTGTGGGGAGGGTATTTCCAGAGCTGAGTGCTTAGGCAGTTGAAAGCTTGACCACCAACAGTAGAGCGATTAATATCGGGGATGCTCAAGCGGCCAGAATTAAGAGGAGCGCAGATATTTTGGAGGATTGTGGGGCTGGATGAGATTACAGAGCTAGGGAGGGGCAAGGCCATGGAAGGAGTTAAAAACAACAATGATAATTTTAAAATCAAGATGTTGCTTGACCAGGTGCCAATGTAGGTCAACAAGCACAGGTGTGATAGGTAGACAGGACTTGGTGCGAGTTAAGACATGGGCAGCAGAGTTTTGGATGACTTCAAGTTTACAGAGGGTAGAATGTGGGAGACCAGCCAGGAGTGCATTGGAATAGTCAGGTCCAGAGGTAACGAAGGCATGAATGAGGGTTTCAGCAACAGGTGAGCTGAGACAGGGGCGAAGTTGGGCAATGTTACGGAGGTGGAAATGGGTGGTCTTAGTGGTGGCACAAATATGAGGTCGGACGCTCATCTCTGGGTCAAATGTGACACGAAGAGAGCAAACAGACTGGCTTAGTCTCAGACTGTTGCCAGGTTGAGGGATGGAGTCAGTAGCTAGGGAATGAAGTTTGGAGTGGGGACTGAAAATGATGGCTTCAGTCTTCCTTATATTTAATTGGAGGAAATTTCTGCTCATCCAGTACAAAAGATAACAAAAAGGGAGGACTGTGATGGGGTGGAAGGCAGGAGAGATTAAACAACAAAAGGGTTGATGGTACAAATCAAATAGAGATGGTAATAGGACAAGAAACAAAAGATAAGTTCTAGAGGAGGTTTAAGTGGCAATAGCAGAATCAACAGTTACCATCTAAAAATCGTGTCAGCTGTGGCTCAGTTGGTACCACTCTTGTCACTTGAGTCACAAGACTATGGGTTCAAGTCCCACTCCAGGGCTTGAACACAAAAATAAATGCTGACATTCCAGTGCAGCACTGAGAGGGCGCTACATTGTTGGAGGTGCTGTCTTTTGGATGAGACATTAAACTGAGACCATCTGTTTGTTGGGGTGGATGTAAGATCCCACTTTGAAGAGTAGGGGAGTTATTGCTGGTGTCCTGGTCAATATTTATCCCTCAATCAACATCACAAAAACATTGAATAAAAGCAAAATATTGCAGATGCTGGAAATCTGAAATAAAACCAGAAAGTGCTGGAAATACTCAGCAGCTCAAGCAGCATCTGTGGAGAGAGCAGCAGAGTTAACGTTTCAGGTCTGTGACCTTTCATCAGAACTGGCAACGGTTAGAAAAGAATTAGGTTTTAAGCAAGTGAAGAGGGGGGGAGGTGGTTTGGTAGGGAAGAGAACAAAAGGAAAGGTGAGTGATAGGGAAGAGGGCAGGAGAGATTAAATAACAAAGCTGTCATGGGCCAAAGACAAAGAGTGTGTTAATGCTTGTGGTGAAAGACAAAGCATTTGTCCAGACAGAGTGTTAATGGTAGAGTAATGAGAAGCTCTGTCCACATGAAAAAACAGGCACTTAGTTAAAAATAAAATAAAATAAGAAAAAAAAGCCAGTCTGAAATTGCTGAACTCAAGGTTGAGTCCATCAGGCTGTATAATGCCTAATCAAAAGATCAGGTGTTGCTCCTCGAGCTTGCGTTGATGTTCACTGGAACATTGGAGCAGGCCAAGGACAGAAATGCGGGCATGAGAGTGTGTGGGGGGGGGTGGGGGGTGGTAGTGTTGAAATGGCAAGCCACCAGAAGCTCGGGGTTATGCTTTCGGACTGAGCAGAGATGTTCCGCAAAGCAGTCACCCAATCTGCGTTTGGTCTCCCCAATGTAAAGGCGACTGCATTGTGAGCAGTAAGTACAGTATACTAAATTGAAAGAAGTACAAGTAAATTGCTGCTTCACCTGGAAGGAGTTTTTGGGGCCTTGGATGGTGAGGAGAGAGGAGGTAAAAGGGCAGGTATTACACCTCCTGCGATTGCATGGGAAGGTGCCGAGGGAAGGGGACAAGGTGTCGGGGGTAATGGAGGAGTGGACCAGGGACTCGCGAAGGGAACGATCCCTTTGGAATGCTGACAGGGGAGGGGAAAAGAAGATGTGTTTGCTGGTGGCATCACGCTGGACGTGACGGAAATGGCATTCTTTGCATGTGGAGGCTTGTGGGGTGGAAAGTACGGAAAAGGGGAACCCTGTCGCGGTTCTGGGAAGGAGGGAAGGGGGGAGGGCAGAAGTGCAAGAAATTGGTCAGACACGATTGAGGGCCCTGTCAACCACAGTGGGAGGGAATCCTCGGTTGAGGAAAAAGGAAGACATGTCAGAAGCGCTGGTGTGGAATGTTGCATCAACAGAACAGATGCGTCAGAGACGGAGAAACTGGGAGAATGGAATGGAGTCCTTACAGGAGGCAGGGTGTGAGGAAGTGTAGTCAAGGTAACCGTGGGAGTCGGTGGGCTTATAATGAATATTAGTGGACAGCCCATCCCCAGAGATGGAGACAGAGAAGTCGAGGAAGGGAAGTATCGGAGATAGACAATGTAAAGGACAGAGAAGGGTGGAAATTGTAATCAAAGTTGATGAAGTGCCTTCCAATTTCCGCCCTTCTCTCAACTTTACATGGTCTAGCTCTGACTCTTCCCTTCCTCGACTTCTCTGTCTCCAACTCTGGGGATAAGCTGTCCACTAATATTCATTATAAGCCCAACAAATCCCACAGCTACCTTGACTACACTTCCTCACACCCTGCCTCCTGTAAGGACTCCATTCCATTCTCCCAGTTTCTCCATCTCCGACACATCTGTTCTGATGATGCAACCTTCCACAACAGTGCTTCTGGTCAGTATCATACTGCTGTTTGTGGGAGTTTACTATCTGCATACTGGCTGCCGCATTCCCTACATTACAACTATGACTGCACTTCAAAAGTACTTCATTGGCTATACAGTGCTTTTAAGACGTCCAGTGGTCGTGAAAGGCGCTCCATAAATGCAAGTCTTTCTTCTTTTCTGCGTCTGTAACTTACCTTTTGGTTGGGTTCTGGGCCAGCGATACCATGGAAACACTACAACCCCCACCATGCACTGCAACACCAGCTGGCGCGGGTGGCTATGGGGCACTGTGACTGGTCAGGTCGCTGAGATCACTTGACCTATAAGATGCACGTATCGTCGCATTGCCCAATCGGAAGGCTGAGCCGCCGGAGGCGGAGCTGCTCTCTTGGTTCTGGAGTCGGTGACGGTGCAGGGTACTTGAGGTATGGCGCGGGTCAGGAGTTGGTAACTGGCAAATCAGACTGAAATGGCTGATGGACAGGCTGTGCAAGCCCAGGTTCTCTTAGGGTCGGGTCCTGGGAATCGCGCATGGCGGGCCTGCACCCGCAAGAAGCGACAGAGCCTGTCTGGCGATGGGCTCAGTGGCGACGCCGGCCTGGTTATACAGACAGGGCAGTGTGTGTGAGTGTGAGAAATGGATATGGAGGCGCTGAGGGTGTTTGGCCTCTGCTGCCTGATAACTCTTTAAACTGCCGTCTGTTGCCGTATATATTGAAGGCCTTGTCTCCACGTCATAGTTTTAGTCTTTTATGCCGATATTACATTGAATTTGCTGCGTGGGAGCAGGCCTTTCATCCCAGATGAGAGTTCATGCTAACACTTTATAAATCACTGGTTAGGCTTCAACTGGAGTATTGTGAATAATTGTAGGCACCACACTTCAGGGAAAATGTAAAAGGCCTTAGAAAGGGCGCAGAGTTGGTTTACCAACTAGGGATTGAACCATACAATGGTTAGAGTACAGAAGGAGGCCATTTGGTCCCTCATGTTCATGCCAGCTCTCTACAAGACCAACTTAGTTCGTCCTGTTTCCCCTGCTATGTTGCTCTGCAATTTTTTTTCCCTTCAGGTAAATATCCAATTCCCTTTTGAAAGCCACAATTGAATCTGCCTCCACCACACTTTCAGGCAGTGTGTTCCAGATCCTAACCACTTACATGAGTTTCAGTTATGAGGATATGTTGGAAAAGTTAGGACTGTACTCTTTGGAACAGAGCAGGTTAGGTGAATGAATAGATGTTTTCAAGATAGAAGTTTTGATAGCGTAGATGGAGAAAAATTATTCCCTCTGGTGAGTGGATTAGTAGTTAGAGATCTTAAACTTAAAATCATTAGCAAAAGATCTAGAGTGGAGCAGAAATCTTTTCCCTCAAGGATTTCTGGCATCTGGAATGCTGTGCCTGAAAAGGTGATCGAAGCTCATTCCATAAATAATTTTTGAAGGGAGTTGGATGATATTTAAAGATGAGGAATTTAAAGGGCTATGAACAAAAAGTGGGATGTGGGACTAAGTACAACTGCTGTTTCGTAGAGCCAGCACAGGCACAACAGGCCAAATGACCACCTGTGCTGGAAGTTCCTATGATTGTACTGGAAATAGTAATTGCATATGTATAAACTGGTCTTTGTTAGTATTTCATCTTCACGCGAGCCTCCTCCAATGTAATTAATTGCCTCTTCTCACTTTGTCCCTATATTCCTCCAATCCCTTCCTGGCACAGATCCCTGTGAGATGCCAATTCCCACTTTTTGTCAGTCCACTATACTGCCTTAACTTTTTGTTTAGTAACCATCTTTCAATAAATTCTGTTACCATGTCCTGACATTTCCTTTGAATCTCTTATTTGATACCTTATTAAAGGACTTCTGAAATTCCATGTATATTGGCTTGGAATTTTTTTTTTTATTCATTCATGGGATGTGGGCATCGCTGGCTAGGTCAGCATTTATTGCCCATCCCTAATTACCCTTGAGAAGGTGGTGGTGAGTTGCTGCCTTGAACCGCTGCAGTCCATGTGAGGTAGGTACACCCATAGTGCTGTTAGGAAGGGAGTTCCAGGATTTTCACCCAGCGACAGAGAAGGAACGGCGATCTAGTTCCAAGTCAGGGAGGGGAACTTGCAGGTGGTGGTGTTCCCATGCATGTGTTGCCCTTGTCCTTCTAGTTGGTAGAGGTCGCGGGTTTGGAAAGTGCTGTCTAAGGAGCATTGCTGCTGTACATCTTGTAGATGGTACACACTGCTACCACTGTGCGTCTGTGGTGGAGGGAGTGAATACTAGTGGATGGGGTCCCAATCAATTGGGCTGCTTTGTCCTGAATGATGTCAAGCTTCCTGAGTGTTGTTGGAGCTGCACCCATCCAGGCAAGTGGAGAGTATTTCATCATGCTCCTGACTTGTTCCTTGTAGATGGTGGACAGGCTTTGGGGTGTCAGAAGGTGAGTTACCCACCGCAGGATTCTTAGCCTCTAACCTGCTCTTGTAGCCATGGTATTTATATGGCTACTCCAGTTTAGTTTCTGGTCAATGGTAACCCCCAGGATGTTGATAATGGGGGATTCAGCAATTGTATTGCCATTGAATGTCAAGGGGAGATGGTTAGATTCTCTCTTGTTGGAGATGGCCATTGCCTGGCACTTGTGTGGCGTGAATGTTACTTGCCACTTATCAGCCCAAGCCTGGATATTGTCCAGGTCTTGCTGCATTTCTACACTGACTGCTTCAGTATCTGAGGGGTTTGTGGGGTTTTTGACGGCAAACTGTCAGCCTTACTAAATCTGACCACTTCAGGATTTAGCGCAAGTGCAAATTAACTTGGAAATCCGAAAGATGCAATCTATCATTCACTGCTGCACTGTGGACACCCCTCCATCCTCCAAGCCGACAATGAGCAAAATCAGTTGATCTAGCAAGTATGCCCGCTTTTCTGTTCTCGTATCACTGTTAGAAACCCAATAAAAAGATATGTCTTGTTCAATGAGGTATAACTGGGCTTTTAGCTGTAATCTGAGTGATAACTCCGACTGAACAACTTATCTGGCTCTTAAAAATGTGTGAAATGTTGTTAAATGTCTCCATTATGCTTAATTACTAGAATTTTTGGGGGGTTTTTTCATGGTATTTCCGCTTCTTCCTTCACCCCGGCCTTTATTTTGCTCTTTTTCTTTTTAAAGTGATTTCTTTATTAGGACCTTTCATTGCCTGGATGACTATGGTTGACTTCTTGGACAGCTTGATGACATAACTGCACTCAATGCTGGAAATCCCTATTAAACAATGCTTCAATCACTTGCTTGTCGATAGAGTTAAAGTTCTAGCCACAGAGATCACTAGATCTCTCAGCAAGGCTTTCTTCGAGGTCAGCAGCAAGTGCTCTTGCTTCACCACTGATTGCAGAATCTGTGCCATTACAGCCATTGCATTGCCCTTGTCTATTCTTCATTTCTTCAAAGAATTAATAATGTTTATTAAATATGATCTTTTGAAATCCAGGCTGACTTTTTTTTTTACTAAATTCTCCATCTCTAGATATTTTGTTATCTGATCTGTTAGCAAAGATTCTAGTATCTATCTTACCACTGATGTGCTAACTGGTCACAATTGAGAGAAAACATTTTATGGAGGATAAAAAAATTGGTATATGAGTGCATATATGAGTCTTACTAATTTGATTGAGTTTTTTGAGGAAGTGACGACAATGATTGATGAAGGAAGGGCAGTGGATGTTATCTATATGGACTTTAGTAAAGCCTTTGACAAGGTCCCGCATGGCAGACTGGTACAAAAGGTAAAGTCACACTGGATCAGAGGTGAGCTGGCAAGATGGATACAGAACTGGCTCGTTCATAGAAGACAGAGGGTATCAGTGGATGGGTGTTTTTCTGAATGGAGGGATGTGACTAGTGGTGTTCTGCAGGGATCACTGCTGGGACATTTGCTGTTTGTAGTATATATAAATGATTTGGAGGAAAATGTAGCTGGTCTGATTAGTAAGTTTGCGGACGACACAAAGGTTGGTGGAGTTGCGGATAATGATGAGGATTGTCAGAGGATACAGCAGGATATAGATCGGTTGGAGACCTGGGCGGAGAAATGGCAGATGGAGTTTAATCCGGACAAATGCGAGGTAATGTATTTTGGAAGGTCTAATGCAGGTGGGAAGTATACAGTAAATGGCAGAACCCTTAGGAGTATTGACAGGCAGAGAGATCTGGGCGTACAGGTCCACAGGTCACTGAAAGTGGCAACGCAAGTGGATAAGGTAGTCAAGAAGGCATACGGCATGCTTGCCTTCAGCGGTCGGGGCATAGAGTATAAAAATTGGCAAGTCATGTTGCAGCTGTACAGAACCTTAGTTAGGCCACACTTAGAATATTGCGTGCAATTCTGGTTGCCACACTACCAGAAGGACGTGGAGGCTTTGGAGAGGGTACAGAGGAGGTTTACCAGGATGTTGCTTGGTCTGGAGGGCATTAGCTATGAGGAGAGGTTGAATAAACTCGGATTGTTTTCACTGGAATGACGGAGGTGGAGGGGCGACATGATAGAGGTTTACAAAGTTATGAGCGGCATGGACAGAGTGCAGAGTCAGAAGCTTTTTCCCAGGGTGGAAGAGTCAGTTACTAGGGGACATAGGTTTAAGGTGCGAGGGGCAATGTTTAGAGGGGATGTGTGAGGCAAGTTTTTTACACAGAAGGTGGTGAGTGCCTGGAACTTGCTGCCGGGGGAGGTGGTGGAAGCAGATACGAAAGTGACGTTTCAGAGGCATCTTGACAAATACGTGAATAGGAAGGGATTAGAGGGATATGGGTCCCGGAAGTGCAGAAGGTGTTAGTTTAGGCAGGCATCAAGATCGGCGCAGGCTTGGAGGGTCGAATGGCTTGTTCCTGTGCTGCATTGTTCTTTGTTGTTCTTTGCAGTTACTGGACTAGTAATCCTGAAGCTCACACTGCAAGCTTTATTGAGAGCCACTGTGCTGTACACTGGTTAGATGTGTTGATTATTTAATTCTACTAAGACTCCTAAATCTTAGTGTGAGTTTGGTCCCATTGGTAGCACTGTCCCAGAATCAGAAAAGTGTGGTTTTATGCCTCATTACAGACTTGGCACGTTAAGTAGGCTGTCATTTTAGAGAAGTACTGTTTGATAATGCTCCTGTGAAGCAATTTGGGGCACTGTACTGCTTTATTGGTGCTTTATAAATGCAAGTTGTTTTGACTGTTGGAGGTGCTATCTTTCGGAGGAGGCAACATGCGCTCCTAACATAAAGCTATGTGATGAAGATTTAATTGCATGTAAGGTTGGAGTTTCATCTTCACATCCTGGGTAGAAACCTAGTGGAGTGGATTAACTACCTTTCATAGAACCTGCCTGATTTTCATTCCATTCATTTTGAAGTTAAGGAAAATCAGATGGATGCTCATGAGAATGTGTGACCCTCCCTACCAGATTACTGCAAAAGCAGTGAAGTTGAAAATCTACTCTAGTGTCAAACATGAGCAGTTCATATTTGTATGTGAGGGGCAGATGGTCGTTGCTTAACTCTGGAATTAGGTCAGCTTCAGAGTTATACTGGAACTTTGTAGTGACACCAAGTTTGCAGGATAAACAAACCACTATGCTTGTAACTAAATTAGTTACAAAGGTTTAAATAAAAATACTTACAATTTTGGCATATGGGAATATTTACCTTTTTATAGCGGGAAGTATTAGCCCAATCTTTTTTCATCTTAATGTCATTCTGGATTACAGTATTTTCCATGTCCCTTTTCTCTCTGTCTGTTCTGTACCGTTTGTATTCGAATCATGGAATCTTACAGGACAGAAGGAAGTCACTCAGCCCATTATGTCTTTGCTGGCTCTATAAGAGAACTGTCCAATTTAATCCACCCCTGCTTTTTCCTCATAACCCTGCAAGCTAGTACTCTTTAAGTGCATGTCCAGTTACCTTTTGATAGCACATTACAGGCCTCACCAGCCCTCTGTGAAGGAACCTCTCTAGTTCTTTTTTTTACCAATTATTTTAAGTCTATGACCTCTGGTTTCTGACCCAGTTGCCAGAGGAAACAATTGCTCCCTACTTGTTCAATTAAAACCCCCAGTATCCTGGCCAATATTTATCCCTCAATCAATATCTCAAAAATAAAGATTATCTGTACGTTATCACATTACTGCTTGTGGGAGTTTGCTGTGCCATGTTTCCTACATTACAACAGTGACTACACTTCAAAAGTACTTCATTGGCTGTAAAGTACTTTGCAACGTCCGGTGGTCATGAAAGGCTCTATATAAAAGCAAGTTTTTTTTTCTCTGCACCTTCAGCAGAGCCCTGACGCCCTTGCTAAAGTGTAGTGCCCAGGATTTTACGCAATACAGTACTTCAGCTGAGGCCTAACTAGAGATTTGTAAAGGTTTAGTATGACTTCCTAGTTTTTGTACTCCATGCTCCTATTAACAAAGCAAAGTATTCCATGCTCTTAACCACCTTAACAATTTAGTCTGTCATCTTCAAAGATTTCTGAATATTCACCTGCAGTTCCTTCAAAATAATACTGTATAGATAATCTCTCCAAGTTTCCCCCAAAGTGCATCACTTCACACTTATCCACATTAAATTGCATTTTCCAGGTGTCTGCCCATTTCGCCAGTGTCCTCCTGAAGTCTGCTAATATGTTCACTATTTACTATGTTGTCAAATTTTGTATCATTGCAAATTTCAAAATTGTACTCCTCTGCCCAAGTCCAGGTCAGTTATATGTAAAAGGAAAAACAGTGGTTCTAACACTGATCCCTGAGGGACCCTACTGCATACTTCTCTCCAGAAAAACATCCATTGACCACGACACTCTGCCTCCTATCCCTTAGCTAATTATGTCGCCAAGTTATTACTGTCCCATTAATACCATGTGTTTCTATTTTCCAAATAAGTCTGTTATGTCGGGCTTTTGAAAGTCCATATATACAAAATCTACTCCACATCCTTCAACCTTCTGTTACTTCATCAAAGAGCTCACAGATTAGTTAGATCTGATTTGCCTTCAACAAATCCCTGTTTGTTGTCTCATTAACCCATGCTTCTCCAAGTGAGAATTTTGTCCTTGACAATGATCTGTAGTAATTTTCCCAGCACTGGCATTAAACTGATTGGTCTGCCATTACCAGGTTTCCCCCTTTTTTTTTGAACAAGGGCGTAACATTTGCAACCATCCAGTCTTCTGTTACCACTCCCATATCCAAGGAGTATTGAAAGATTGTGGTCAGCGCTTCTGCTATCTCTATCAATGCTTCCCTAAATAACCTAGGATGCAATCCATCTAAATTGTATGACTTGTAAACTTTGAATGATGCCAACTTACTTAGCATCTTTCTAGCTATTTTTATCCTATCCAATATCTTTACTTCCGCCTTCCTCTACTACAATATTAACTTCATCCTCTTTTGTGAAGACAAATGGAAAGTACTCATTCAGTACCTCAGTCATTTCCTCCGCCTCCACAAGATTATTTCCTGTTTTGTCCCGAATTGACCCCACCATTCCTTTAACTATCTTTTTATTTTTTATGTTTATAAAATATTTTTGGGTTCCCTTTTATGTTGCCCACCAATCTTTTGTACTTTTGTCCTTCTTATCCTTTTTAAATTTTCCCTGCACTCTCTGTATTCTACCTGGTTTTTAGTTGTATTCTTTACCTGAAATTTGTTGTAAACCTCCTTTTTTTGGCTATATTTTAACCTCTATTACCCTTGTCATCCAGGGAGCTCTAGCTCTGGATGCCCTATGAATATACTAGGTTTATACTGAACTATCTCCACCTTGCAAGCCTGCCATTTTTCATTTACTGTGTTCCTGACCAATCTTTGTTTCCAGTCCAGCTGTGCTCGATCCTTCCTCAAATCACCGAAATTGGCTTCTTTTATCTTTGATTATTCTTTGACCCTTTGCATAACTACTTTAAACATAATTATGTCATGTTCACTCTTACCTGGATGGTCTCCCACTGAAACATGCTTCATTTGCCCCAATTCATTTCCCAGAACTGGATCCAGTGCTGCTTCCTTCATTTGGCTAGAAACATACTGATTTAAGAATGTTCCCTTTAATGTTCACATTTTAGGAATTCTTCACCTTCCTTGCCCTTTACTCTTTTTGTTTCTCAGTCATGCTGGGGTGATTGAAAGCTCTGACTATTACAGCTCTATTATGTTTACATTTCTTATATATTTGCCTGTTGTTTTTCCTCTATATCGCCTAATTATTTAGGGTCTAAAGTAAACACTTGGCAATGTAACAGCTCCTTTTTTGTTCCTTAATTCTAACTCTAACCAAATAGATTCAATCTTTGAACCCTGTAGTATATTGTCCGTCTATAGAACGGTAATAATTGCCTGGATTTTGCAGTCAGCAGGGAAGCGCCGGTGCTCACCACTCACTCAAAGAAAGCAGCCCGTAAAAATCCAGTGATCTCTGTGGCATGGATTTCCTCTTTCCCGACGTTGCTTTGAAATTGGTGCCAAGTTAAGGGAAACTCCAAGTGTGATGTCATCAAATGGTCAACAGCCGATCACATTGAAGTATTCTCAGGCTTCAAACCAGGAAGTAAAATGCACTGATTATCCTTCACTTTTAATTAAATTTTAAGGAGTGAAATAAGTGGGACTAAGAAGCTGAAGTACCATACATTTTTTTTTAATTGTGGAATTTTTATCATGGAGAAATTTGGCATTCCACAAATATAAAATTAGTTTTTCTGAGCCAGTGAGGCTTTTTAGCAGTAATCATGAACTTAGTATACCCTTTTTAAAAAGTTGTATCTCATTCAGCAAGGTGTGACATTTTCAAGGGTTTTTACAGTGAGGCTAATAGCATAAAGCAGCAAGTTCTCATCTGTCCAACAATTTCTAATAGATTGCAGTCTTGGGGGACTTCAGCGCACCCCATGGTGAAGCGTAAAATCACTGACAGTAACTTCTGTATTTCCATGTGTAACATTGCATGTGCAATCTCCACAACTTGGTTTCAGAGGAGTAATGACTGCAAACGCTGAAGTTTCAGCATCATTACTATCACAAAGTTCTTGCCATTCGGCTTGATTAATACTACCACCCTCTTCCACTCCTCCAGTCTCTTTCTCTTCCCTATCCTTCCTGAATATATTGTAGGCAGAAATGTTTAGTTCCCATTCCTGCCCATGTTTAAGCCAGGTCTCTGTTACAGTCACTATATTGTAAACCCATGGGGCAGCCTACACCTGTAGCTCAACACATGCATTCCAACAGTATGTTTTATGTAACTTTGCTTTTGTCTTGCATCTAATTCCTGCTCTTTCTGCTCTAGTTATTCTGTTTCTCCCTCCTAGTTTTCTGTGCACCTTTTTTCTTTTTGCTGTTGAATCCTGGTGACTCTTCCCCCACCAAATTAGTTTAAAGCCTCCACCAAAGGATTTGTTAATGTCCCTACATGGACATTTGCCTCAGTCCTGTTCAGGTGCAACCCGTCTGCCTTGTGAAGGTCCCTCCTGCCCAGGAATCTGAAGCCCTCCCTCTGAACCACCTCTTCAGCCAGACATTCACCTGTACTATCTTCCTGTTTCTGTACTTACTAGCACTTGGCACTGGGAACAATCCAGAGATTACCACCTTTGAAGTCCTGTATTTTAATCTTCTTTTCCCTAGCCTCTGAAACAATGCTTGTAGAACCTCAACCCTTTCATACCCATGTCATTTGTTCCAATATGGGCCATAGCTCTGGGTGGTCCCCTTTCAGGATGTGCTGCACACCACCAGGAAGGCAACACATCATTCAGGACTCATAATTGCAGTTGCAAAAATGCTCATCTATTATCTGATTATCCAGTCCCTTACAACAACTGAACTTCTACACTTTCTTGTGCCTTTCTGTGCCGCAGTCTCTTATGGTGCTGCGGATTTGCTTCTGGCTGTACTCCCCTGAGGTGTTATCACCTCACAGGCTGAGTGCCTGTTCACAAACTGCTCACAGTTTGAGTATGTAACGCTCCTATGGGATTCCTGCACTTTCTGCCTGTTTCTTCTAGTCTGCATGGTGGTCACCCACTCCCTCTACTCCTGAACTCCCTGTAGCTGCAGGGTGACTGCTTTATGAAACATGCCATTTACAAAACTCTCGGCTTCCCTTATGCACTGTAATGACATTAGCTGTCTCTCGAGCTCAGAAACTTCATGTTTGAGTAGTTGGCGGCATTTCCTATGTATGTGATTTCCCAGGACACACACTTTTGGTTCCCACATGGCACAGGATGTGCATGTGATGGGCCCCAGATGTCCTGTACCTATATTACTTAAAATTCTTTGTTTAGTTTAACACTCACTAACGCTAAAACATTAACCACTAAATAAAAAACTAACCAACAAACAAAATACTTAAACTGACTTAATGCTAGCCACCAAATACTTCTCCTATATGCTTGTCTGTAATTTCTTGGGCTCCACCGTCCACACTGGTTTTGACATTCCTGCTAAGCCTCTGAAGATTGTGGATACAAGTCTCGCTCCAGAGACTAAAGCATCTAAATCTAGGCTGACACTCCAGTGAAGTACTGAGGGAGTGCTGCACTTTGAGGTGCCGTCTTTTGGATGAGATGTTAAATTGAGGCCTTGTCTGCCTCCTCAGGTGAGTGTAACAGATTCCATTGCACCATTTTGAAGAAGAGCCAGGGAGCTCTTCCTGCTGTCCTGGCAATATTTATCCTTCAACCAACATCACAAGAGACAGATTATCTGATCAACATATTGTTGTCTGAGAGTCCTTGCTGTTGGCAAATTTCCGACAATACAACAGTGACTCCACTTCAAAAGTATCACTGGCTGTAAAGTGCTTGGGGTGTCCAGAGGTTGTGAAAGATGCTTTAGAAATGCAAGTCTTTCTTTGAGCTCTCTGCTGTCTGTTCTGTACCTTTCCTATTATCACTGAGAAGGCTGGGTACAAGGAGTATAAGAACTTCCAGGAGCTGAAGCACAGAAACCACTGTCTAAATTTGACTATCTCAAAATTGTCTCTTCTCGGTTTCCATCAATCAGTACATGGAGTTATTTTTTTAAAAGGTTCACAGAACCCAACAGGTGCACAGGCAGGGCAGGTTATTTCCTGGTATAGTTAAAGCTGTTGCAATCACAGAAAATGTTGGAAAGACAGCAGGTCAATTAAAAAAAAAAGGCACATTCACATTTCAAACGGTGTTCATAATTACAAAGATAAGCGAGCATTTTACGTCATTTAGCCTCTCAAGCCTCTTCCACCATTTAATGAGATCATGGATGATCTGCGACCGAACTCCATATATACCTTCCTTTGCCCCATATTTCTTAATACTTTTGTTAAGAAAAAATCTTTCAATCTCAGCTTTAAACTTAATTTGTCTAGCACCAAAATCTATATGTGGAAGAGTTTTCTAAATTTCTACCAGCCTTTATGTGTAGAAGTGATTCCAAATTTCTCTCCTGGAAGTTCTGACTAATCATTAGACTACGCCCCCTAGTCCTAAACTCCCCCAACCAGCGGAAATAGGATAGATAGCGAGAAACTATCTGATCCCCTTAATATCTTGAAGACTGATCAAATTACCCCTTAATCTTCTAAATTTCAGGGAATGCAACTCTAGTTTGTATAATCTCGTAGTTTACACCTTGGAGTACTAGTAAACCTATTCTGCACTCCCTCCAAGTCCAGCGTGTCATTTCTAAGGTGGGGTGCCCAGAACTGCTCGCAGTACTCCAGGTGTAGTCAAAACAGATTTGTATGGGTGAAGTATGACTTCTTGTGTTCTTGTCCTCTGGATATAAAGGCCAACATTCTGTTAGACATTTTGATTATGTTCTGTGCCCATTCACGACATTTTGATCTATGTATATGGACCCCAAACTCTCAGAATCACAGAATAATACAGTGCAGAAGAGGCCCTTCGGCCCATCAAGTCTGCACCGATGCATTAAAGACACCTGACCTGTCTACCTAATCCCATTTGCCAGCACTTGGCCCATAGCCTTGAATGTTATGACGTGCCAAATGCTCATCCAGGTACTTTTTGAAGGATGTGAGGCAACCCGCCTCTCCCATCCTCCCAGGCAGTGCATTCCAGACCGTCACCACCCTCTGGATAAAAAAGTTCTTCCTCAAATCCCCCTTAAACCTCCTGCCCCTCACCTTAAACTTGTGTCCCCTCGTAACTGACCCTTCAGGGGAATAGCTGCTCCCTATCCACCCTGTCCATGCCCCTCATAATCTTGTACACCTCGATCAGGTCACCCTTCAGTCTTCTCTGCTCCAGCGAAAACAACCCAAGCCTATCCAACCTCTCTTCATAGCTTAAATATTCCATCCCGGGCAACATCCTGGTGAATCGCCTCTGCACCCACTCCAGTGCAATCACATCCTTCCTATAATGTGGCGACCAGAATTGCACACAGTACTCCAACTGTGGCCTTACCAAAGTTCTATACAATTCCAAGATGAGCTCCCTGCTTTTGTAATCTATGCCTCGATTGATAAAGGCAAGTGTCCCATATGCCTTTTTCACCACCCTATTAACTTGCCCTTCTGCCTTTAGAGATCTATGGACAAACACGCCAAGGTCCCTTCATTCCTCGGAACTTCCCAGTGGCAGGCCATTCATTGAATACTTCCGTGTCACATTACTCCTTCCAAAGTGTGTCACCTCACATTTTCCAGGGTTAAATTCCATCTGCCAATTTTCTGCCCATTTTACCATCCCGTCTATACCTTCCTGTAACCCAATACACTCAACCTCACTGTTAACCACTCGGCCAATCTTTGTGTCATCCGCGAACTTACTGATCCTACCCCCCCACATAGTCGTCTATGTCATTTATATAAATGACAAACAATAGGGGACCCAGCACAGATTCCTGTGGTATGCCACTGGACACTGGCTTCCAGTCACTAAAACAGCCGTCTGTCATCACTCTCTGTCTCCTCTAGCTAAGCCAATTTTGAATCCACCTTATCAAGTTACCCTGTATCCCATGTGCATTTGCTTTCTTGATAAGTCTCCCACGTTGGACCTTGTCAAAGGCTTTGCTGAAATCCATGTAAACTACATCAACTGCACTACCCTCATCCACACACCTGGTCACATGCTCAAAAAATTCAATCAAATTTGTTAGGCATGACCTCCCTCTGACAAAGCTATGCTGACTATTCCTAATCAAATTTTGACTTTCCAAATGGAGATAGATTCTCTCCTTCAGAATTTTCTCCAATAGTTTCCCTACCACTGACGTGAGACTCACTGGTCTGTTGTTCCCTGGCTTATCTCTACAACCTTTCTTAAATAGTGGGACCACATTAGCTGTTCTCCAGTCCTCTGGCACCTCCCCCGTGGCCAGAGAGGAATTAAAAATTTGGGTCAGAGCCCCTGCAATCTCCACCCTCGCCTCCCACAGCATCCTGGGACACAAATCGTCTGGACCTGGAGATTTATCCACTTTTAAGCCTGCCAAAACCTCCAATACCTTGTCACTCCCTATGACAATTTGCTCAAGAACCTCACAGTCTCTCTCTCTCAGTTCCATATCTACATCCTCATTCTCTTGGGTGAAGACAGATGTGAAGTATTCATTCAACACCCTAACAATGTCCTCTAGCTCCACCCACAGAATTCCCCCTTGGTCCCTAATGGGTCCTACTCTTTCCCTGGTTATCCTCTTCCCATTGATATACTTATAGAATATCTTGGGATTTTCCCTATTTTTACCAGCCAGAGCTTTCTCATATCCCCTCTTTGCTCTCCTAATTGCTTTCTTAAGCTCTATCCTGCACTTTCTGTACTCCACTAATGCTTCCGTTGATTTGCTCTCCTTGTTTTTGATTAAAGCCTCTCTTTTCTTTCTCATCGTACCCTGAATGTTTCTGGTCATCCATAGTTCTCTGGGCTTGTTGCTCCTACCTTATTACCCTAGAGGAACATGTTGGGCCTGTACCCTCTCCATTTCCTTTTTGAATGCCCCCCACTGCTCTTCTATAGATTTCCCAACAAGTAACTTTTTCCAGTCTACCTTGTCCAGATCCTTTCTTATTTTACTAAAATTCGATCTCCCCCAATCCAAAATCTTTTTTTGCAACTTGTCTATTTCTTTCTCCATAACAAGCTTAAGTTGTACCATGTTGTGGTTGCCATCACCAAAATGCTCCCCCAACCAACACATCAACCACCTGTCCGGCTTCATTCCCCAGAATTAGGTCCAGCACTGCACCCTCCCTTGTTGGATCCTCTGCATATTGAGCTAAAAGGTTCTCCTGTATACATCTTAAGAACTCCACTCCATCTAAGCCCTTAACTCGATGACTATCCCAATTAATGTTGGGAAAGTTGAAATCACTTAATATAATTACCCTATTATTATTTTTACACACCTCTGCAAATTGCACACATATTTGTTCCTCAATTTCCCGCTGACTATCTGGGGGTCTATAATAAACACCTAGCAATGTGGCTGTCCCTTTTTTATTCCTAAACTCTACCCATAAAGCTTCATTTGATGCCCCCTCCAAGATATCATCTCTCCTTACTGCAGTAACTGACTCCTTAACGAATATTGCAATGCCCCCTCCTCTTTTACCCCCTCCTCTGTCTTGCCTGAAGATTCTATATCCCGGGATATTGAGCTGCCAATCCTGCCCCTCACTCAACCATGTCTCCGTGATGGCTACTATATCACAATTCTACGTGTCAATCCTTGCCGTTAACTCATCTGTTTTACCTGTAATACTCCTGGCATTAAAGTAGAGGCCATCCATCCTGATCTTACTCCCTTGAAACTTACTTCCGCTGTATTCCCTCTGACTTGTTTGCTTTCCTGTGTTTAGCTGTGTCCCTATTCTGCTAGGAGTCTGCGTCCCCTCCCCCTGCCAAATTAGTTTAAACTCCTCCCAACAGCACTAGCAAACCCGTCAGCAAGGATGTTAGTCCCCCTCTGGTTCAGATGTAGACCGTCCCGCTTGTACAGGTCCCACCTTCCCCAAAAAGGGTCCCAGTGGTCCAGGAATCTAAAACCCTCCCTCCTGCGCCAACTCTTAAGCATGCATTCATCTGTGCTATTCTCCCACTTCTATACTCGCTAGCACGTGGCACTGGGAGTAATCCAGAGACTACAACCCGAGAGGTCCTGCTTTTTAGTCTACTGTCTAACTCCCTGAATTCTTGATGCAAGACCTCATCCCTGTTTCTACCTATGTCATTGGTACCAACATGTACCATGACCTCTGCCTTATCACCCTTCCCATTCAGGATGCCCTGCAGCCGTTCAATGACATCCCGGACCCTGGCACCAGGGAGGCAACACACCATCCTGGAGTCACGTTGACTGCCACAGTAGCGCCTATCTGTTCCCCTGACTATAGAATCCTCTATTACTATTGCTCTTCCTCTCTTTCCCCCTTCCTGTGCAGACAGGCTGCTCGTGGTGCCAGAAGCTTGGCGCTGTCCACACACCCTGGAGGAAGCAGCCTCATTAGCCTCCAAAATTGAATACCGATTTGCAGGCGGGACCCCAGGGGACTCCTGAACTACCTGCCTGTTTCTCTTGGACTGCCTGGTGGTCACCCATTCCTTTCCTTCCTCAAGTCCCTTCAGCTGCGGTGTGACCACCTCTCTAAACGTGTTATCCACAATGCTCTCAGACTCGCGGATGCTCCACAGTGTTTCCAGCTGCCGTTCCAGCTCTGAAACCTGAGCTTCCAGGAGCTGCAGCTGGACACACTTCCTGCACACATGCTAGTCTCAGGGACTGGAAATATTCACGGTTTCCCACATGCAGCAAGAGGAGCAAACCACGGCTTTAAGCTCTCCTGCCATGACTAGAATTAGAATATTACAGCGCAGTACAGGCCCTTCGGCCCTCGATGTTGCGCCGATCATCTGACCTACACTATTCCATTTACATCCATATGTCTATCCAATGACCACTTAAATGCCCTTAAAGTTGGCGAGTCTACTACTGTTGCAGGCAGGGCGTTCCACGCCCCTACTACTCTCTGCGTGAAGAAACTACCTCTGACATCTGTCCTATATCTTTCACCCCTCAACTTAAAGCTATGTCCCCTCGTGTTTGCCATCCTCATCCGAGGAAAAAGACTCTCACTATCCACCCTATCTAACCCTCTGATTATCTTGTATGTCTCTATTAAGTCACCTCTCCTCCTCCTTCTCTCTAACGAAAACAACCCCAAGTCCCTCAGCCTTTCCTCGTAAGACCCTCCTTCCATACCAGGCAACATCCCAGTAAATCTCCTCTGCACCCTTTCCAAAGCTTCCACATCCTTCCTATAATGCGGTGACCAGAACTGCACGCAATACTCAAGGTGCGGCCTCACCAGAGTTTTGTACAGCTGCATCATGACCTCGTGGCTCCGAAACTCGATCCCCCTACTAATAAAGGCTAACACACCATATGCCTTCTTAACAGCCCTATTAACCTGGGTGGCAACTTTCAGGGATTTATGTACCTGGATACCAAGATCTCTCTGCTCATCTACACTACCAAGAATCTTCCCATTAGCCCAGTACTCTGCATTGCTGTTACTCCTTCCAAAGTGAATCACCTCACACTTCTCCGCATTAAACTCCATTTGCCATCTCTCAGCCCAGCTCCGCAGCCTATCTATGTCCCTCTGTACCCTACAACACCCTTCGACACTATCCACAACTCCACCGACCTTCGTGTCATCTGCAAATTTACTAACCCACCCTTCTACACCCTCATCCAGGTCGTTTATAAAAATGACAAACAGCAGTGGCCCCAAAACAGAACCTTGCGGTACACCACTAGTAACTGAACTCCAGGATGAACATTTGCCATCAACCACCACCCTCTGTCTTCTTTCAGCTAGCCAATTTCTGATCCAAAGCTCTAAATCACCTTCAACCCCATACTTCCGTATTTTCTGCAATAGCCTACCGTGGGGAACCTTATCAAACGCCTTACTGAAATCCATATACACCACATCCACGGCTTTACCCTCATCCACCTGTTTGGTCACCTTCTCGAAAAACTCAATAAGGTTTGTGAGGCACGACCTACCTTTCACAAAACCGTGCTGACTATCGCAAATGAACTTATTCTTTTCAAGATGATTATAAATCCTGTCTCTTATAACCTTTTCCAACATTTTACCCACAACCGAAGTAAGGCTCACAGGTCTATAATTACCAGGGCTGTCTCTACTCCCCTTCTTGAACAAGGGGACAACATTTGCTATCCTCCAGTCTTCCGGCACTACTCCTGTCGACAATGACAACATAAAGATCAACAACAACGGCTCTGCAATCTCCTCCTTGGCTTCCCAGAGAATCCTAGGATAAATCCCATCTGGCCCAGGGGACTTATCTATTTTCACTCTTTCCAAAATTGCTAACACCTCCTCCTTGTGAATCTCAATCCCATCTAGCCTAGTAGGCTGTATCTCAGTAATCTCCTCGGCAACATTTTCTTTTTCTACTGTAAATACTGACGAAAAATATTCATTTAACGCTTCCCCTATCTCCTCTGATTCCGCACACAACTTCCCACTACTATCCTTGATTGGCCCTGTTCTAACTCTTATCATTCGTTTATTCCTGATATACCTATAGAAAGCCTTAGGGTTTTCTTTGATCCTATCCGCCAATGACTTCTCGTGTCCTCTCCTTGCTCTTCTTAGCCCTCCCTTTAGATCCTTCCTGGCTAGCTTGTAACTCTCAAGCGCCCTAACTGAGCCTTCACGTCTCATCCTAACATAAGCCACCCTCTTCCTCTTGACAAGCGCTTCAACTTCTTGAGTAAACCACGGCTCCCTCGCTCGACAACTTCCTCCCTGCCTGACAGGTACATACTTATCAAGGACACGCATTAGCTGCTCCTTGAATAAGCTCCACATTTCGTTTGTGCCCATCCCCTGCAGTTTCCTTCCCCATCCTACACATCCTAAATCTTGCCTAATCGCGTCATAATTTCCTTTCCTCCAGCTATAATAAACCCTTTAAATTTAAAACTTTAGAAGACTATTGTAATAAAAAAATAAATCGACTAAGTCTTGCTAAAGCAAAGACTTACAATTTGATCCAGTTTGAAAAATACCCAACAGGACTTACTCAGCAGTCAGCTGTGATCTTTGGAAACTCTCGGCTCCCCTCACGCTCTTTGAGGACAGGTAGGAAATTAAAGGAGCTCCTCGCTCCCTCCTCACTGAACTCCCTCAGTCACAAAACTCCCACTTTAGCACTCTAATGCAGCCCCAAGTCAGCACTCCAGTGCAAACGTCTTTTTGGACCTTCACTGTTTCTAGCTTTACACCATTTAGAAAGTACCCTGTTCTATCCTTTTTAGGTCCAAAGTGGATGACCACACATTAGCCTATATTGAAATCCATTTGTCACAGTTTTGCAATTTCACTTCATCTGTCAATATTTCTTTGTAGTGTTACGCTTCCATCTACACTGCCTACTTTGACCCTAGCCAAGCTCTTCCATTATCTGCTACAACACTGATGATGTGGAATATTATCCAGGTATGTCCTCTCCGCAAAAAAAAGCTGGACAAATTCAATCCAGCCAACTACGGCCCCATCAGTTTACTGTCGATCATTAGCAAAGTGATGGAAGAAGCTGTTGACAAGTGCTATCAAGCGATGCTTACTCAGAAACAACCTGCTCACCGATGCTCACTTTGGGTTCTGCTAGGGCCATTCAGCTCCAGGCCTCATTACAACCTTGGCCCAAACACCAACAAAAGACCTAAATTCCAGAGGTGAGAGTGATTGCCCTTGACATCAAGGCAGCATTTGACCGAGTGTGGCGTCCAGGAGTCCTAGCAAAATTGAAGTTAATGTGGGGAAGAATGAGGTATTTCACTTTGGTCGTAAGAATATTTTAAAAGGCGTGAAGCTTTTAACTATTGATGTTCAGTGAGACTTGGGTGTACTTGTACAAGGAGCACAAGAAGTTTGCATGCAGGTACAGCAAGCAATTAGGAAAGCAAATGGCATGTTGGCCTTTATTGCAATGGGATTGGAGTACAAGAATAAAGTCCTCTTGCTACAATTATACGGGGCTTTGGTGAGACTACACTTGGAATACGGTGTGCAATTTTGGCCTCCATGTTTAATGAAGGATGTACTTGCATTGGAGGCAGTACAGCAAAAGTCCACTAGATTGGTTCTTGGGATGAAAGTGTTGTTCAGGCTGAGTAAATGTTGTCTGTATTCTCTGGAGTTTAGAAGAATGAGTGGTGATCTCATTGAAACATACAAGATTCTGAAGGGGCTTGACAGGGTAGACACTGAGAGGTTATTTCTCCTGGCTGGGGAATTTAGATAAGGGGACAATCATTTACGACAGAGGTGAGAAATTTCTTCACTCAAAGGGTTGTGAATCTTTGGAGTTCTGTACCCCAGAGGGTTGTCGATGCTCCATTGTTGAATATATTTAAGGCTGGGGTAAACCGATTTTTGGTCTCTGAATCGAGGGATATGGGGAGCGGGCGGGAAAGTGGAGTTGAAGATCAAGATCAATGATATTGAATGGCGGAGCAGGCTCGATGGGCTGTATGGCCTACTCCTGCTCCTATTTCTTCCGTTCCTATGTTCAATGGGAATTGCGGTGGGGGAGAGCTCTCCACTGGTTAGAGTCATACCTAGCACAAAGGAAGGTGCTTGTGATTGTTGGAGGGCAATCATCTCAGTCCCAGGACTTTGCTGCATGAGTTCCTCAGGGTCGTGTCCTAAGCCCAACCAGCTTCAGTTGCTTCATCAGTGACCTTCCAAAGTAGCCTGTTTGATTGACACCCCCATCCGCCACTTTAAACATTCGATCCCTTCACCACTGCACATAGTGGCAGCAGTGTGTACCGTCTACAAGATGCACTGCAGCAACTCGTCAAACCTCCTTTGACATCACCTTGCAACCTGCGGTCTCTACCACCTAGAAGAACAGGGGCAGCAGATGCATAGCAGCACCACTACCTGCAAGTTCCCCTCCAAGCCACTCCTCATCCTGACTTGAAGTTATATCACCCTTCCTTCATTGTTGCTGGATCAAAATCCTGGAACTCCCTCCTTTACAGCATTGTTGGTGTACCTACACCACGTGGACTGCATCAGTTCAAGAAGCAAATCATCTCAAAGGCAATTAGGCATGGGCAACAAATCCTGGCCTTGCCAGCAATGCCCACATCCCATGAATGAATAATAACACAAAAGTACTTGAACAAATGGATGTGGGGAACCAACAAGAAAATAAGTTACTGCAATCACAAAAGGGAATTTAATGGATGAGAGGCCTGCAGCCTGCTTGAAATCAAGGGTGGATCACTAGTAACTTCTTTATAACTGCAGTACCTATTTTCTTTTTTAAAAATTTCCCTTTACCCCTTTTTTCTGATTCTGTTAAACCTCACGAGCACCTTTCGATCTTGAAGCCTTCCATGTAAATGTGTCATTGTTGAAATGTGTGTTCCTGCCATGCCATACAAGAACAATGGAAAGAGAAAGAACATTGGCACTTGTCACTGAAGTGTCAGATAGTTGTGGGATTCGAGCTCCACTCTGACTTGAGCACAGAATCTAGGCTGACAGTTCAGTGCTAATGGAGTGTTTTTTCTGAGGTCTTTGAGGTAGAAGATTAAATTAAGGTCCTCAAACATCAAGTCAAACAAATGCAATCTCTGAAATGATGGAGAGTAAACCTCTTTGTGCTCTGAGTCCTGTGGATCAGTATCTAGGCATGGATAAATTGCTTTGTTGTTGTGCTTTTCCCTAATCTGAGGTTTTAGAAATGATGGTGCATCGTAGTCTTGATTTGTGACATTCCTGCTATAAAAATTTTTGAGATGCTCTTAGTAATGCAAAGGATGTGGATTGAGGGATGCATTTTGTAATCCAGCCCCATTTTACTGTAAATGTGTACAAATGTTCACACCTAATCAAAATTTTGTTGGCTGCACCGCAGAAATGCCCAGTCATTTCATTTTGTTTGTTCTTTCAGATCCGCTCCAACATGCCAGTTCCCTGCAGCAGCTGTGGTAAGAAGGCGGCAGTCCTCAGGCGGCCCAAAACAGGCCACTCTCTTTGCAAAGAATGCTTTTTCTGGGCCTTTGAAGAGGAAGTTCATCAGACAATCGTATCTGCAAAGCTTTTCCAGAAGGGAGAGACTGTTGGAATCGGTGCTTCTGGTGGGAAGGACTCAACCGTTCTGGCTCACGTTCTGAAAGTATTAAATGAGCGCTATGATTACGGGTTAAATCTAATGCTGCTCTCCGTGGACGAAGGCATCAGTGGTTATCGTGATGACTCCTTAGAGACAGTAAAGAGAAACCAGCAGCAGTACGATCTGCCTCTCAAGATTGTTTCCTATGAAGAGCTGTATGGTTGGACAATGGACCAGATTGTGAAGAAAGTTGGTTTGAAGAATAACTGCACGTTCTGTGGGGTCTTCAGACGGCAAGCTCTTGACCGCGGAGCCATGATGCTGAAGGTAGACAAGGTCTGCACAGGTAACGCAGCAGCGGCTTCTCATTCATCTGGGCCACTCCAGCTTATATGCATGGCACAGTAACTTCCAAATATCCACTGGGACCAGTCCAGTTCCAGTAAAGGATTGAATGTTGCTCCCTGACAGCCCATCTTATCTCCATCACAATGAGGTTTTGAACAAAAGCTCTTTATGTTTTGGAAGTTGCAATATTTCAGGATGGTTCACACTCCATGTCTTACTAAAACTATTTTTTCCTCTTTTTTTTTAAGCCATTGTAACTTTTTACTCTTGGTTTGACACCATTATTTGTAAGATGATCAGTTCCCAAGTTTCTGCCAGTATCATGTTGTACTAGCTGTGTAAAGTGGCTTGATATAACCCCAGCCCCCCATTTAACTTTTTTGCCCCTTCCCTCTCACCCCTCAAACCTTTCATTCCTGGTTTCCTATGATAATGGGGGAAACTGGCTTTTGGAGAATCACTAGTATACATCCATATTGTCCTATATTGTACCATTCATTGGCCCACTGTTTTTGACAACAAGAGACTACATTTATGTCACATCTTCAACATAAAAAGTTCCCAAAGTCATTGTGATCTTCCAAAATTCCCCAGATTCTGGAATAGTCGCAATGGATTGGAAGGTAGCAAATGTAACATTGCTAATCAAGAAAGCAGGGAGTGAGAAAACAGGAAACTACTAGCCAGTTAACCTGACATCAGTTGTTGGGAAAATGCTGGAATCTTTTATTTCGGGAAGTGATAACAGCTCACTTTAAAAAAAAAAATCATTATATGATTCGGCAGAGTCAACATGGTTTTATGAGGGTAAACTAGTGTTTCACATCTATTGAGTTTTTTGAGAATATAACTAGCTGGTTAGAAAAAGGGGGACCAGTGGATGTCGTATATTTGGATTTTCCGAAGGCATTCAATAAGATGCTACACAAAAGGTTATTGCACAAGAGAAGGGCTTATGGTATTGGGGGTAATATGTTCGCATGGATGGAGGATCAGATGAACAGAGAACAAGAGAGTAGGAATAAACAGGTCATTTTCAGGTTGGCAGCCTGTTACTAGTGGGGTGCTGCAAGGATCAGTGTTGGGCCCTCAGCTATTTACAATCTACATTAATGCCTTGGATGAATGGACCTAGTGTAATGTATCCAAGTTTGCTGACAGTTGGCTAGGTGGAAAAGTAAGCTCTGAGAAGGACACGGTCTGCAAAGGGATGTAGATGAGTTGAGTGGGAGAGCCATACTGATAGGAGATTCAATTGTAAGGGGAACAGACGGGTTTCTGTGGCCGCAATCGAGACTCCAGGATGGTATGTTGCCTCCCTGGTGCTAGGGTCAAGGATGTCTCGGAGCGGCTGCAGGACATTCTGACGGGAGAGGGTGAACGGTCAGAGATTGTGGTATATAGGAGGATAGAGCAGATGAATGCGTGACTGAGGAGGTGGTGCAAGAGGGAGGGCTTTTGTTTCCTGAATCACTGGGTCTGTTTCTGGCAAAGGTGGGACCTGTACAAGTTGGACAGGTTGCACCTGAACCGGAACGAGACCAACATCCTTGCTGGGAGGTTTGCTAGTGCTGTTGGGGGGGTGGTTTAAACTAATTTGACAGGGGGATGGGATACAGAGTGGAGTTATAGTTGGGGGTGATGCATAGTCAAATATAGAAGAGAGACTGAGTCAGTCTGGAAGGCAGAACAAATATAGACCTCTTAAGGCACAAGTGAAAAATGCAAGGCTGGATTGCATCTATTTTAA
Organism: Heterodontus francisci; assembly: GCF_036365525.1. Taxonomy (NCBI): domain Eukaryota; kingdom Metazoa; phylum Chordata; class Chondrichthyes; order Heterodontiformes; family Heterodontidae; genus Heterodontus; species Heterodontus francisci. Next base: position 54,140,639 of record NC_090393.1, read on the forward strand.
TCAGGGAGTCTTACTAGTAAGGCAGATGAATTGAGGGCATTGATTAGCACATGGCATTATGATATTACTGCTATCACAGAGACATGGTTGAGGGAGGGGCAGGACTGGCAGCTCAATATTCCAGGGTATAGAATCTTCAGGCGTGACAAGGGAGGGTGTAAAAGAGGAGGTGGCATTGTACTGTTGATCAAGGAGTCAATCACTGCAGTAAGGAGGGATGATATCTTAGAAGGTTCCTCAAATGAGACCATATGGGTAGAACTTAAAAACAAAAAAGGAGCAATCACTTGGCTGGGAGTGTACTACAGGCCTCCAAGTAGTCAGGGAGAGATAGAGGAGCAGATATGTAAGCAAATCTCCAAGCGGAGTAAAAATAATAGGGTAATAATAGTAGGGGATTTCAACTTCCCCAATATTAACTGGGATAGTCTTAGTGCAAAAGGCTTAAAGGGGGCAGAATTCTTAAAATGCATACAGGAGAGCTTTTTGAGCCAGTACGTAGAAAGTCCTACAAGAGAAGGGGCAGTACTGGCCCTAATCCTAGGGAATGAAGTCAGACAAGTGGTAGAAGTGTCAGTGGGGGAACATTTCGGGGATAGTGATCATAACTTTGTAAGATTTAAGGTAGTTATGGAAAATGGACTTCAGTAAGGCTTTGATAAGGTCCCGCATGGGAGATTGGTTAAGAAGACAAGAGCCCATGGGATCCAGGGCAATTTGGATCCAAAATTGGCTTAGTGGCAGGAGGCAGAGGGTAATGGTCAATGCTTTTGCGAGTGGAAGCCTGTGACCAGTGGTGTACCGCAGGGATTGGTACTGGGACCCTTGCTGTTTGTAGTGTACGTTAATGATTTAGACGTGCATATAGGAGGTATGATCAGTAAGTTCGCAGATGACATGAAAATTGGTGGTGTTGTAAATAGTGAGGAAGAAAGCCTTAGATTACAGGACGATATAGATGGGCTGGTAAGATGGGTAGAGCTGTGGCAAATGGAATTTAATCCTGAGAAGTGTGAGGTGATGCATTTTGGGAGGACTAACAAGGCAAGGGAATATGCAATGGATGGTAGGACCCTAGGGTCAGAGGACCTTGGTGTACTTGTCCATAGATCACTGAAGGCAGCAGCACAAGTAGATAAGGTGGTTAGGAAGGCATATGGGATACTTACCTTTATTAGCCGAGGCATAGAATATAAAAGCAGGGAGGTTATGATGGAGCTGCATAAAACTCTGGTTAGGCCACAGCTGGAATACTGTGTACAGTTCTGGACACCACACTACAGGGAGGATGTGATTGCACTGGAGAGGGTGCAGAGGAGATTCACCAGGATGTTGCCTGGGCTGGAGCATTTCAGCTACAAAGAGAGACTGAAAAGGCTTGGGTTGTTTTCCTTAGAGTTGAGAAGACTGAGGGGAGATATGATTGAGGTATATAAAATTTATGAGGGGCATTGATAGGTTAGATAGGAAGAAACCTTTTCCCTTAGCAGAGGGGTCAATAACCAGGGGGCATAGATTTTAAGTTAAGGGGCAGGCTGTTTCGAGGGGATTTGAGGAAAGATGTTTTCGCCCAGAGGGTGGTTGGAATCTGGAACTATCTGAAGAGGTGGTAGAGGTAGGAACCCTCACAACATTTAAGAAGTATTTAGGTGAGCACTTGAAACGCCACAGCCTACAAGGTTATGGGCCGTGCTAGAAAATGGGATTAGAAAAGAGTCATAGAGAGATTCATCACTGAAACAGGCCCTTCAGCCCACCGAGTCTTTGCCAACCAACAACCACCCATTTATACTAATCCTACATTAATCCCCATATTCCCTACCACATCTTCACCATTCTCCTACCACTTGCCTACACTAGGGGCAATTTCCAATGGCCAATTTACCTATCAACCTGAAGTCTTTGGCTGTGGGAGGAAATTGAAGCACCCAGCGGAAACCCAAGCGGTCACAGGGAGAAATTGCAAACTCCACACAGGCAGTACCCAGAACCGAACCCGGGTCGCTGGAACTGTGAGGCTGCGATGCTAACCACTGCGCCACTGTGCTGCCCCTAATAGTTAGGTGCTTGATGGCCAGCACAGACACGATGGGCCAAAGGGCCTGTTTCTGTGCTGTATAACTCTATGACTCTAAGTAAGTGGGCAAAAAGGTTGACAGATCGAGTGAAATATGAGGTTATTCACTTTGGTAGGAAGAACAGAAAAACAGAATAATTTTTAAATAATTAGAAACTATTAGGTTGGTGTTCAGAGGGATTTGGGTGTCCTTGTACACAAAACACAAAGTTAACACAGCAAGCAATTAGGAAGACATATGGTATCTGGGCCTTTATTGCAAGAGTGGTTGGAGTACAACAGTGAGGACGTCTTGCTGCAGTTGTACAGCACTTTGGTGAGACTACACCTGGAGTACTGCATACAGTTTTGGTCTCTGTACCTAAGGAAAGTATATACTTGCATTAGAGGGGGTGTAACGAAGGTTCACTAGATTGATTCTTGGGATGAGAGGGTTGTCATCTGAGGACAAATTGGGTAGAATGGGCTTATACTGTCTGTAGTTTAGGAGAATGAGAGGTGATCCCACTGAAACATAAGTTTCTGAGAGGGCTTGACCGGGTAGATACTGAGAGGCTGTTTCCCTGGCTGGAGAGTCTAGAACTAGGGAGCATAGTCTCAGGATAAGCGGTCAACCATTTAGAACTGAGTTGAGGAGAAATTTCTTCACACAAAGGGTTGTGAATCTTTGGAATTCTCTATCCCAGAGAGCTGTGAATGCTCAGTTGACCGAGTGTTAATTTCAATACTGAGAGATAATGCAAAATAAGTTAACAGAATAAATGGGAATTGTTTTTAAAAAAAGAAACGTTGGCGCTGTGCTTGCATTAATGCAAGAAGTCTGACAAATGAGATGTGTGACCTGGAAGATCAGGATTGATCAAATTGAGCATCGTTGGTATAAATTGTTTCGAAGTGACAGTATTGGGAGATGATGTGGTAATATATAGATTGCAGTTTTGAGGCACAAGTGAAAAGAAAAAATAATCCATACAACAAATTGCCTTTATATGGCAGCAGAAATGTCTGACCCTTTGACAACAGAAGGAGGTGGCCAAGAAATGAAGAAATTTGGGAGGAAGTGGGGGGGAAGAGAACAAATGCCTATGAGAACAAAGGTTTGAGAATACATTGGCAGAAAGATAAATACTAAAGCAAAGTTGTTTGTGTCAAGACAATCTCTAGAACAAGCATATCTCCTAGACCCATTATTATAGAATAATACAGCGCAGAAGGATCCCATTTGACCTGTGCTGTCTCTTTAAAAGAACTATTTAATTAGACCCACTCTGCTGCTCTTTTCCCATAGCCCTGAAAGTCTTTCCTTTTCAAGTATTTATCCAATTCCCTTTTGAAAGTTACTATTCAATTTGCTTCTGCCATCCTTTCTGGCAATACATTCCAGATCATAAAACGATTTCTTCTCAACTCCCTCCTGGCTTTTTTGTCAATTTTTAAAAATCTGTGTCCTCTGGTTACTGATCCTCCTGCCAGTGGAAACTGTTTCTGGAATGGCTGAAAGTTCAGCCTCTGAGGGTGGTGTGGAGAGGCTAAGAGACCAGCAGTAATTTGGACTCCGAGGAATGGAGGCATTTGGACTGGGATGAGGGACTGGGAAAAAAGAATAAGACCATGGATGGACTTGAAAATAAGGATGTTGATCTTGAAATTAATTCACTGGAGCTAGGGGGCTGGGCAAGGATGGGTGTGTGCAACTTTGGGAAAGCACTGTGGGTGCACAGTACTTGGTCAGCTGAACTTGGCTCACTTGTGACATGATTCTACCCAAATTAATGATTGCATTTGTATAACACATTTTCAAAACTTCTCAAAAATCTTTTTTAAAGTGCAGTGACAGTTGTTGAGTTGCCTGGATGGCCTCGATTTAGAGCCCAACTAGTGATGTCGGCTCCTGTCATGCTGCTGCATAGTGTCCGGCCTGAAATAAGTGATTGTATCTGTAGGGCTAAAGGTTAATGGCATTCTCATTTACCCCTTCTGCCAGGTCACAATGCCGATGATATTGCTGAGACTGTCCTGATGAATTTCCTGCGTGGAGACATTGCTCGACTCCGCCGCTGCACCTCAGTCACCACAGGCAGCGAGGGGGCCATTCCTCGCTGCAAACCGCTCAAATACGCTTATGAGAAAGAGATTGTGCTGTATGCTTACTTCAAGAAACTGGATTACTTCTCTACAGAATGTGTGTATTCCCCTAACGCATACCGGGGCTATGCCCGTGCTTTCCTGAAAGATCTGGAGTCTATCCGGGCCAGTGCCATTATGGATGTGATTCACTCAGGCGAGAACCTGTCTATAAAGGAGGATGTGAAGATGCCCACACAGGGAACCTGTACCCGCTGTGGTTATATTTCCAGTCAGAAACTCTGCAAGGCATGTGCTCTGCTAGAGGGGTTGAACCGTGGGCTGCCCAAACTTGGTATCGGCAAGCACCACAAATTGCACAGCCGACTGCTGAACAAGGAGCCACTCACTGAGGAAGAAGAGAAGAGACTCAGAATAGTTAATTTCTGAATGCATGCATTCATTTTTGAACTCTGCAAATTATCTGGCCAAGGCCTGTCTTAAATGTTAACTAGCCAGTGACTAATGGGTTTACACCAAGGTAGCAACTATGTCTCACTTCTGTCATAATGTGCACTGGATAGAACCACTGTTATTGCTTAGCTTTAACCACCAAATATTTCACCCCTCTATCATGTGCCACTTTCTGAATATTATAAAGTGAAATTTTAATTTTTTTTAAATTTGAATTGCAGGGGCTGGCTGCCATCCCTAGGCATATTTGGAGGGATATGGAACCTAATGCTGAAAAGACATCATTCTACTCTCTTCCTACAAATTCAGCTAAAACTGTTCACTGATCCTGTTGAAAAGCACAGAAATTCTTAAGAGGAGTATTTGATTAAAAACCACGTGCAGTAGCTGATCAGTAAAATGTAATTTATAATTTGCACCCCCAGGTTATGAGAATCTGTATGACTTGTTTACCAGATTTTATAGTAATTGAGGGAAAATAAGAATTTTCACCCAGACTGATCAGATGAAAATCTCCCTTTCTAGTTAGAGTCCTAAATGTGAAAGAAATATGGTCGTCTTAACTCCATCCCTATTTTATGTCAGTCTAGAACACTAATCTCTATTGATTTGACTCTTAAGTGGCATAAAATTTGGTAAATTCGCTAGAAAATGGAAAAACTTGCCACAGTGCCTTGGGGGGTGTGGGGTGAGAGGTGAAAGGAAGGGTTAGGGTGTACATTTTGGGCCAGAGTAATGGAGCATCACTCTGCTATACATATGCAATTGCTTGATGCAAGCACACATTGATTTTAAAAGTTGGCAAATGAGTTCCACTTGCTCGCACAGAGCTCTGTGTTGACGTGGGACATCCTCTACACAGTAGATCCGAATAATGGTTGGAGCTGATTTGGGAAGGGATCGGTGGGATCTGTTCCTGGGGGAGGAGGATAAATCGAAGAGTGAGTCCTCCCAGGCTATTTTGGCACTTGGCCGAGAATTCCCTGGGGGCAACTTGACTGCTGCCATCCCAGCTACACAGTAGCTGGAACTTAAAATATGGATTGAAAGAAGTAGTAAGTGCTGAATATTTTAGCCTTTGCAGATGCCATACGTTCATTTCGGATCCATCTCTTATCCACAGCTCTCTTACTGGATACTGGACCACTGCAAAATTTACAGCTGCTACCACAGAGGTGGTCCTTCTCTGGCTAAAAACTGTTGACAGTTGCTCTTCACCAGGACAAATGGACAAATTTGAGCTCATAACCATAGTCCTCATTTAACTGGTTGTTATGAACAAGTCTTTTGCCAATTTTAAAGTTTATTTTCTATTTAATTAGAAATAACTGATTTTAATGTTTTAGCCCTCAGTTCCAGGACGAGGGGAGGGTGGATGGAGGGGATTCCAGTGATGGGGGAATGGTTTACAATGATATCTGCACTAAACGCTGCCCTGGCTATGCAGCCCAGAGTGACTGTACATGAAACATCTGTGTCTAACTCAGCTGGAGATGGTACAGAATCTCTCCATTTAGTTTTATATTTATTGTCAACATCTGGATTTATTTTAATAAAACAATTATGATTAATGGTAATTATTTTATGTACATTCTATTAATACACATATTGAACCAAACCTTGTCAGTAACCAACTTCTTATAAACCTCCCATTGCAATGAGTTTGAGCAAAACCAATGCTGTTCCTAGTAGGCAAAACCCTCCCACCTCAGAATTTACCCCTATTTTTTCACTGTTTGAAATTGCAAATTTTGTGCAATTGAGAAAGGCCAAATGTTTGGTCGGGTGGGAAATGGATAAATACACGCAGTTGGTAGTAAAGTGGATCCTCTTCTGAGTTTGGGGCAGACAAGAGGGAGCTTTTATCTACATCTCCCTAAGCTGTTCCTAACCTGAGAGTGCTGGGTGCTGATGCTAGTCATCTACTTAAGAACTAGGAGTATGCAATTCAGCCCCTCGAGCCTGCTCCGCCATTCAATACGATCGTGTCTGATGTCATCTCGGCCTCAACTCCACTTTCCTACCCATTCTCCATAACCCTTCAACCCATTACTAATTAAAAATCTGTTTATCTCTTCCTTAAATTTACTCAATGTCCCAGCATCCTCTGCACTCTGGGGTAGTGAATTCCACAGACTCACGACCCTTTGAGAGAAGTAATTTCTCCTCATCTCTGTTTTAAATCTGCTATCCCTTATCTGAAAAGAATAATGTTCCATTCCCCTGCACTAACATTTGTTGTCTTCACAAAATTCAGTAGGTAAAAAGTAAAATGCTGACAAAGGAGCACAAACCTTGCCAACGTCAACCCCTCTACTAAAACCTGCTTGCTGGGCCTGATGTGTTAGAGTTTGACTTTAATCTAGAAATTTGTTTTGAAACCCTAAAACTTACAAACTGCAATTATAAAGCACAAGTTTTTATTAGATTTTTTCCAGCTACCAACTTTTTTAAAAATTCCAATTTCTTACTATCCCATTAGTCTGTGCCCTAATGACCAACCTCAGAAATTTCCCGTTTTTTTTAATAGATGAGTCTTATTCTTGCAACTGCTTCATTCCTGGTCATTTGTGGTCTTCAATGCTGCAGGAGAGAAAAAGCTCCAAACAGGCTGCACATACTTTTTGTTCAGAAAAATTTGGGAATGTTTTTCTGAAGACTAGAAAAATACACTCTAAATTTTAGATACTTTCTGCCTTTAGGGTCTTTATTAGTTGTAGAAAACCATTTCTGTTTGATCAATATTTGTGCAGAGTACTTCTTTAGATGACAGTTGGTGTCCATGGAGCGACAAAGGAAATCAAGCTTCAGAGGCTAATTGACATTGTTCAGATTAAAATGGTTATATATTTACTCGAGAGGAAAGGACAGGAGATGGGTGAAGAACATAAGTCCTTCTGTAAAAAGCATTCATTGTCCATGGGGACAAAACTGAGAAGATGGCGCCATCTGGAGCATTTAGCTCAACTTGCAGATCATCGTCTAGGTTGATGGGTCCTGATGTAGCACTGCAAAATTCAGGTAAGTGTATCAGAAAACAAATGTATGAAGTAAAGCACAGTTCGTGGCCAACATTTGGGATTGATCCTTAGCTAGGAAGAGTTAGATATTGCTGCGCTAACATTTCTGATGCTGAGTAATCTTGATAACTGCATCTGCATCAGTGTTCAGTTTGTGTCCTTGCGCGTTGGCAGAAAGTTAGACAATCATTGTCTGACGTCCTTCTTGAATTGAGGGAAAACCCAATATCAGTGCAGCCTTCACCTGTGCAACCATAACTGCAGGAATAATGATACATCTTAGTAAAGAAAATTGGTGATAACCAGGGGATCACAGATCAGATAAGTGAAATTCCTTTCCCACAAGACCTGCCTGAGTTAATGTTTCCCTCTGCTCCCATTCCCCTGGATGTAGAGAACACCCACATGGTATGTGGACAACAGTAAATTAAATCGAAACATAGATTAGCCACTCTTTGCATGAAGGTCATTGTCCACATAATAGATTTCTCATCCTCCTTGACAGGTTTGTGGATCTCTTGCCAGTGATTTTCATTAGGTCTGATTATCTAGTGATACTAATTAATATAGGTGTAGGTTTAATATCACCTCCTGTATATCAACATTTTTACACCCAGTTTTATATACTTTGTGTCTCTTTTTGTTTGGTGTTGATATCGTTCTCTATTTTCGATTTATTTTAAAGGGATGTTGGTACTTTCCCCAGTTGCATTACTTTTCTTACTCCGAGTCATGGGGGTAAATGTTCAACTTGCCATTGGGGCACAAAACTGGCATTGTAGATCAGCTGAGCTGCTGTTCTTAAAAAATCACCTGGTTTTCACTTCCATCGATTTCCTTTTATTTTTTTTCTATGTTTCTCCCGAAAGCTGATTTCATAATTGAGGACAGTTTCATGAGTGCCAGTAGATCACACTGTCTGACCTCGAGCACCCATCCCATGTGCGACCCTTGGCTGAGTATCAGCTTGACTGTGGAGAGTTTCATCCAGCCTGCTTGTCCTCTTACCTGATGACTATATTCATGCATTTCCACCACTGGTCACAAGTTGACAATCGAGCTGCAATACTGCCTGATTTTTTTTTTCCAGAACTTTCCAAGTTCAAGTGTGCTGTGACCATTGTAGCCTGGATAAGCCCAGGGTTTAAATGTAATCTTCCTGGTCTTGTATGGCCCAGTACCCCATACAGCAGTGCATGTTGAGCTCTGTACCTTCATCCATGAAGTTTTCAGTTTAATCTTGGTTTTCAAAATAGACACATCTTTATAATAAAACTTCTTGTATTTGTCATGTTGAGTTCCTTGCTTGTCAAACTTGTTGAATGTTTCCTACCCCAAGACATTTCAACTAGTCACATTTCAAAAGAAGACATTATCATAGTTATTACAGCACAGAAGGAACCCAATCAGCCCATAAAGTGTACGCTGGCTCTCTGCAGAGCAATCCAGTCAGTCCCATTCCCCCGTTCTATCCTCGTAGCCCTGCAAGTTTATTTCCCTCAAGTGCCTATCTAATTTCCTTTTGAAATCATTGATCATTTCTGCTTCTTTCACCCTTTTAGGCAGCAAGTTCCAGGTCATTACCACTTGCTGCATTAAAAAAGTTCTTCCTCACATTCCCCCTTTATCTCTTTCACAAAATCTTTAATCTGTGTTCCCTAGTCCTTGTACCATCAGCTGATGGGAACCGCGTTTCTTTGTTTATCTTATTAAACTGGTCTTGTACACCTCACTCCCTTTAATCCCCTTTGCTCCAAGGACAACAACCCCACCTTCTCCAACCTAACCTTGTAGCTAAATTCCCTTGTCTCTGGAACCATTCTAAAATTTTCTCTACACCCTTTCAAGGACCTTCACATCCTTCCTAAAGTATTGTGACCAGAGCTGAACACAGTACTCCAGTTGTAGCCTAACAAGGGTTTTATGTAGGTCCAGTACAACATCCCTGCTTTTGTACTCAATACCTCTATTTATGAAGCCCAAGATCCCATATGCTTTGCTAACTACACTCTCAATATGTCCTGCCACCTTCAAAGATCTATGCACATGAATCCCCAGGTCCCTTTGTCCCTGCACACTCTTTAAAACTGTGCCATTAAGTATACATTGCCTCTCCCTATCCCTTCTGCCAAAATGCATCTTCTCACACTTGTCTGCCCATTTCTGCTAGCCTATCTATGTCCTGTTGCAGTTGATTGGAAGCATCCTCACTTTGCCACACCTCCAAGTTTGGTATCATCAGCGATATTTGAAATTTTACTCTGTATTCCCCAATATCCAAGCCATTTATATATAGCAAATAAAGCAGTGGTCCTAGCACGGGTCCTTGGGGAACACCACTGTATACCATTCTTCAGTCTGAAAAACAATCATTTATCATGACTTGCTGTTTTCTGTCTTTTAAGCTCGTTTTTTTTAATCCAAGCTGACAGTGACCCTCCTATTCCATGAACTTCAATTCTGTTCACCAGCTGTTTTCTTAAAATCCATATAGCCAATATCCATTGTATACCCTTCATCATTCTTCTCTTGCTTCATCAAAAAATTCAGTTAAATTAGTCAAACACGATCTGTCTTTGACAAATCTATGCTGGCTCTCCTTAATTAACTCAAACCTCTCCAAGTGTCTTAGTTTTTTTCCTCATTACTGTTTCTAAAACCTCGCCCACCACTGATAAACTGACTTGCCTGCAGTTACTGGGAATGTCCTTATAACCTTTCTTGAACAAGGGTCTCATATTTGCCACTTTTTAATCCTTTGGGACCTTTCCTGTATCTAGGGAAGATTAGAAGATTGATCATGACATGCCCTTTGCTATCTCCACCCCACTTCCCTTAGCGACCTGGGATGCAAGCCATTCGGACCAGGTGATTTATCCACTCTAAGCATTGTTAGCCTTTCCAGTACATCCTGCCGATCAATTTTCACCCTAGTCATTACCTCTATCATTACCTCTATCATCTCTGTTCCTCCACCAATATTTTGTCAGCATCCTCTTCCTTAGTAAACACTGATACAAATTACTCATTAAGTATTCTAGCCTTGCCCTGCGCCTCTAAACATAAATCATCACCTTTGTCCTTAATAGGCCCCACCCTGCCTCTTACTACATGCCGATAGAAGATTTTTTAGGTTCCCTTTTATGTTAACTGCCATTCTATTCTCATATTCTCTGTTTGCTAGTCTTATTTTCCTCTGCTCTTCCCCTCAACTTATTGTATTTGGCCTGGTTCTCAGTTGAAGAATTCACTTGCCATTCATTAATCGCCCTCTTTTTGTTTCATCATACTCTCTATCTCCCTCGTCATCCAATGAGCCCTAGCTTTGGTTCCCCTGTCTTTCCCTCTTCATGAAATATACCTAGCCTCTACCTGAAACATCGCCACCCACTGTTCCATTATAGTTTTTCCTGTCAAACTTTGGTTCCATTTTACCCTGGCTAGATCCCCTCTCATCCCTTTGAAGTTGGCCCTCTTCCAATTAAGAAGTTTGACTTTAGATTGTTCCTTGCTCTTCATTACAAATCTAAGCCTAATGGTACGATGATCACTCTTATCCAAGTGTTCCCCCACAGACAGTTGGCCCAACTCATTCCCCAGATCCAGCAATGCCTCCCTCCTTCCTACTGGTCCAGGAAGTTCTCCTGAACCCATTTCAGAAATTCCTCCCCTCTTTCCCCTTTACTCTGTTGTCCCAATCGATATTTGGGTAATTTAAGTCCCCCAATATTACTACTCTATAGTTCTTGCAAATCTGTGATTTCCCTGTAGATTTGTTTCTCTCTTTCTCTCCCTCCTCGTAGTGGCTGAAGAGCTCCTGTGGGAGTTGCAGTGTGTCTTTTGCCCATCCAGAGGCGCCACTGGCATGATATTCACTGTGTGACAAATGCAGGGAACAAAGCCAACTGCTGTACATGGCCTTTTTCGACCCCACAAAGGCCTTTGACTCTGTCAACCACGAAGGTTTATGGAGCATCCTGCTCAAATTTGGCTGCCCTCAAATGTTTGTCACCATCCTCTGCTCCACAATGACGTGCAAGCCGTGATCCTTACCAACGGAACTACCACAGATCCCATCTCAGTCAAGACCGTGGTCAAGCAAGGCTGTGTCATCGCACCGGCCCTCTTCTCCATTTTCCTCACTGCAATGCTATACCTCCCCTCTAGCAAACTACTCGCAGGTGTGGAGATAATCTACAGAACAGACGGGAAACTGTTCAACCTACACCGCCTTCAATCCAAAACCAAAATAAATCCAACCTTAGTTGTTGAGCTATGCTTGTGTGTGCGCTAACTCTGAAACTGAGCTGCAGATCATTGTCTATTCCTTCTTGGAAGCATATGAAGAGCTGGGTCTTTCACTGAACACTTTGAAAATGAAGGTCATCTTCCAACCAGCTCCCCAGCACAACACCTTCCCATGTCACTCAAGATCAATGGCGAGATCCTGGAAAATGTGGACCGTTTTCCATATCTTGGGAGCCTCCTCTCAGCAGAGGCAGACATAGATGACATCATTGTCTCAGATGTGCCAGCTCAGCCTTTAACCGACTGAGGAAGAGTGTATTTGAGGATCACAATCTCGAACCCAGTGCTCTTATATGTTTCAGTGACTTACACAACCTACAGCAGGCACTTCAAAGCACTGGAAAAGTACCACCAGAGGTACCTCCACAAGATCCTCCAAATCTGGTGGCAAGAAAGGCGGTCCAACTGCAATGTCCTCTCCCAAGCCAACATCGGGATGCTAATCACCCAAAACCAGCTCTGCTGGGCAGGGACATGTCATTCGCATATCTGACATCAGACTCTTGAAGCAGCTATTCTGCTCAGAACTTAGTTGTGGCAGGAGGCTCCGAGGAGGACAGAGGAAATGTTTTAGAGATGTCCTTAAATCAGCCCTGAAGAGATCAGACATCCATGTCAACTTGTGGGAATCCCCGGCTCAAGACAGTCCTAGATGGAGAAAGCTCAATTGGGAAGGCATCGTACACCTCGAGGGACTTCGTTGGGAACATGCGGCGGCAAAGTCAAGGCGTCGGAGGGAGCACACAAACCTCCAAACTACTCATCTACCTGACTCATCAAGCAGCACCTGCCCTCATGTGGCAGACTCTGCAGATCATGCATTAGACTTAGCAGCTATCTCAGGACCCATTGAATAGGACTAGAAGCTAGTCATCCTCGATCCTGAGGGACTGCCTAAGAAGAAACGAAGATGCCATGGTCTGGACTGCACTCCTTCAAGTTGTTGTCACTCTCAGCAGTCTCCAATGTTGACTGCTGGTTTAAGAGTGGCACACACCCCAAACACTCCTATGCTTACTGCTTCTTCCTACTCTTGCAGATAGCCACCCATCTATTATCTGTAACTCTCACTGCCTGTGGGGTGACCACCTCCTGGAATGTATGATCCAGAAAACTCTCACCCTCCCTGATGCTCCGCAGTGACTCCAGCTGCCCCGCAAGCTCGGAACTCGAGCTCAAGTAGCTGGAGATACTCCCTACATATGTGGTTCCCCCAAGACACATGAAGGGTACTGATGTTCCCACATGGTGCAGGAATTGCAAGTTACAGGTCTCAGCAGCATGATAGTTCCTCACGCACCTCATTGTATACCCTTAAAATAAAATATATTAACTAGCATTTTTTTTAAATCACACTCTTACCCAAAATTTTATTCCAACAACTTTTTCCTGTCCACAAATAGGGCAACGTACATGGGGTCTCTAAAGAACCTGTAATCAGAGTACACTCTCATTTTCCACCCACCAGCCCCCCACTCCACACTTCACAATCCCCACTTGGCCAGCTGATTTGTGATCTTTGGAGGCCTCCCAACAGGATTACAGTTCTCTAGAGGGTGGGGCTGCTGGGGTTGCAAAATAAATTCTGACAAAATTCCCTCTGCCCAGAGGCCTCCAGTTATCTCCCACATGAAAACCTAGCTGAATTCCTGCCTTTATTTTCTGAATCATGTAGTTGAGGAGAGTAAATGGGGAAACAGACCAGTGTTTGTATAACTGTGCACCAAATCATGTAATAAGACAGCTGTGGAAAGGCGACAGGCTTTGAGGCTTAGGGAATATTTTTTTCCCAAAAATATATTTTATTCATAATCAGTAAAAAAAAAAACATTGCAAAACAGTTCAAAACAGCACCAAGTTGACATTCCAGAAAGTGCAAAGGAATTCAGTTTTCTTCAATACAGCCTCACAACCCTTCCATTCCATTTCACATACAATGTACATTTTACAGCAAAACCATATTTGGTGCATACAGCCCGAGGGGTTTTACACAGGTTCACTTGGTTCACTATGATGGGAGGACCTTACACAGTGGTCTTTCCCCACTGAGCCTTTGCAGCGGCTGCCCCACACTTTAGTATGTCCCTCAGCACGTAGTCCTGGACCTTGGAATAGCCAGTCTGCAACCCTCGGTCATGGACAACTCTTTGCACTGGAAGACCAGCAAGTTTCGGGCAGACCAAAGTGCATCTTTCATCAAATTGATAGTCCTCCAGCAGCAGTTGATGTTTATCTAGGTGTGCGTCCTTGGGAACAGCCGTAGAGCACAGACCCCTGTGTTACAGAGCTGCTTGGGATAAACCTCAACAAAAACCACTGCATCTCTTTCCACACCTGCTTTGCAAAGGCACATTCCAGAAGGAGGTGGGCAACCGTCTCTTCCCCACCACAGCCACCGCGAGGGCAGTGTGCGGAGGCGTTGAGATTCCGGGAGTGCAGGAACGATCTGCAGGAGGGCTTTTCTCACCACCAGCCAAGCTACGTCTTGGTGCTTGTTTGAAAGTTCTGGTAATGAGGTATTCTGCTAAGTGATTTTGACAGATGCTCGGAGAACTATCTGACAGGATCCACCATCTCCTTTTCCCGTAGGGCCTTGAGGACATTCCATGCAGACCACTGCCTCTGATGCATTGGTGGTCAAAGGTATTTTTCTGCACAAACTTTTCCACGAAGCATAGGTGGTACGGCACAGTCCAGCTGGATGGGGCATTCTGCGGCAATGTGACCAGACCCATCCTTTGCAACGCCAGGGACAGATAGAACCTCAGCATATAGTGACACTTGGTGTTTGCGTACTGGGGCTGTACACATAGCTTGATGCAGCCGCACACAAGGTTGGTCATCGGGATGAGGGCGACATTGGGTATATTTTTTCCGCCTTTATTCAGAGCATCGTGTCCATTTTGCATCTCCAGATAAAGCAGAAAATGGCTCGGGTGACCGCCACGGCACAGGAGTGGGGTATGGGCCAGATCTGCGCCATATACAGCAACAATGTGATCACCTCACACCCGATGACCAGGTTCTTACCCACAATGGAGAGAGGACACTGCTCCCACATGCTCTGTTTATGGTGTACCCTGGCTACTCGCTTCTTCCAGGTTTTGGCACACGCCCTGGCCCTTCTGAACCATATGCCCAGCATCTTCAAATAGTCTGACCTGACGGTGAAGGGACAAGGGATCGGTCACCCCAGTTCCCAAAGAACATGGCCTCGCTCTTGCCACGATTTACTTTGGCTCCTAAGGCCAGTTGGAACTGGTCGCAGATGCTCATCATTCTGTGAATGGACAGCAGATCCGAGCAGAAGATGGTGACGTCGCCCATGTAAAGGGAGGCTTCGACCCGAGTGTCTCCGCTGCCCGGGATTGTCACTCCTCTTATGTCCGTATCCTTCCTACTGGACTCTGTGTGTAGAGCCCCAGAAAAAAGTTTGATACAGCAAACAAACAAGACAGGGGAGAGAGGGCAGCCCTGTCTGACTCCAGATTAGATCGGGAAACCTTCTGATTCCTACCCATTGATTGAGACTGCGTTACTGATGTTTGTGTAGAGCAGTTTGATCCAATTGCGGATTCCCTCCCCAAACCCCATTTTGGAGACCACGTCCATCATGTATGTGTGCGATATCCTGTCAAAAGCCTTCTCCTGGTCCAAGCTGATGTGGCAGGAATCCAGCCCCCTGTCCCATACATAGGCAAGACTAACACGAGACTATCAGAGAGCTTCCTGCGGGTACAGTGCAGGTCTGATCGGGGTAAATCACCAACTCCAGAGCAGACTTGACCCGACTGGTGATGATTTTGGACAGAATCTTGTAGTCTACTTTAAGCAGTGAGATGGGCCGCCAATTTCTGATTTGCGCCCTCTCCCCCTTACGCTTGTAGATGAGGGTGATGATGCCTTTCCTCAATGGATTTTGACATGCTGCTGGCTAGAAGCGTACTCTCATCTCTCATACACTTCCAGCAGGTCTGGGCCGATCCAGTTCTACAGAGTCGAATGCAGCTCAATGGTAAGCCGTCACTTCCGGGAGTTTTACTCGTCTTGAAGGACGTGATGGCCTTTGTTAGCTCGTCCACAGTTAGCAGTTTGTCCAGACTCTTCCGCATGCTGTCATCTATGACCTCCCTGATAGATGACAGGAAGGACTGGGAGGCCGTGCTGTCCATGGGCTTCACGTCGTCCAGCCCAACATAAAAGGATTTGCTAATACTTAGTATGTCAGATTGCGATGACGTTACCGAGCCGTCCTCTTCCTTCAGGCTGCTGATCACAGAGCTCTCTGTGTGTACCTTTTGGAAGAAGAAACGCGAGCATGTCTCATCCTGCTCAATGGAGCGGACTCTGGACTGGAAGATGATCTTGGAGGCCTCCGTGGCAAATAGTGAGGCCTGCTGGCTCTTCACCTCTTGGCGATCCTCCTTGACCTCGACACCCATCAACTGCAGCTGGAGCAGATTTTGCATTCTTTTCTGGAGCCGTGACATTTCCCTCTGTCTCTCTCTTGCCCTCTGAACACCTTTGAGGATAAAGAACCTCTTGATGTTTGCCTTGATCACTTCCCTCTCAAAACTTACCTGGAACAGGATCAAAGGCCACTGATCATGCTCTCTTCCCTGCCAGGTAAGTCTTCGGCTTAGGGAATTTTTTTTCTCTCAAAAATATACCTTAATCATAAAATTCTGTAAAAAAAAATACATTACAAAACAGTTCAAAACAGCACCAAGTTGACATTCCAGAAAGTGCAAAGGAAATCAGTTTTCTTCAATACAGGAGTGAGTTGCCTCACAATCCTTCCATTCCATTTAACATGCAATATACATTTTACAGCAAACCCATATTTGGTGTGTACAGCCCGAGGGAATATGTGGAAGAGATCAAGGGTTCTACTTCCAATCACAACGTGCTGAGTAATGCCCAGCAGCATAAGAACCCAATACACATTACTATACTAGAAAGAAACAACTACCGTGGAATCTCCCTGCTCAGCATAGTGGGGAAAGTCTTTGCTCGAGTCGCTCTGAACAGGCTCCAGAAGCTGGCCGAGCGCGTCTACCCTGAGGCACAGTGTGGCTTTCGTGCAGAGAGATCGACTATTGACATGCTGTTCTCCCTTCGTCAGATACAGGAGAAATGCCGTGAACAACAGATGCCCCTCTACATTGCTTTCATTGATCTCACCAAAGCCTTTGACCTCGTCAGCAGACGTGGTCTCTTCAGACTACTAGAAAAGATCGGATGTCCACCAAAGCTACTAAGTATCATCACCTCATTCCATGACAATATGAAAGGCACAATTCAACATGGTGGCTCCTCATCAGAGCCCTTTCCTATCCTGAGTGGTGTGAAACAGGGCTGTGTTCTCGCACCCACACTTTTTGGGATTTTCTTCTCCCTGCTGCTTTCACATGCGTTCAAATCCTCTGAAGAAGGAATTTTCCTCCACACAAGATCAGGGGGCAGGTTGTTCAACCTTGCCCGTCTAAGAGCGAAGTCCAAAGTACGGAAAGTCCTCTTCAGAGAACTCCTCTTTGCTGACGATGCTGCTTTAACATCTCACACTGAAGAATGCCTGCAGAGTCTCATCGACAGGTTTGCGTCTGCCTGCAATGAATTTGGCCTAACCATCAGCCTCAAGAAAACGAACATCATGGGGCAGGATGTCAGAAATGCTCCATCCATCAATATTGGCGATCACGCTCTGGAAGTGGTTCAAGAGTTCACCTACCTAGGCTCAACTATCACCAGTAACCTGTCTCTAGATGCAGAAATCAACAAGCGCATGGGTAAGGCTTCCACTGCTATGTTCAGACTGGCCAAGAGAGTGTGGGAAAATGGCGCACTGACACGGAACACAAAAGTCCGAGTGTATCAGGCCTGTGTCCTCAGTACCTTGCTCTACGGCAGCGAGGCCTGGACAACGTATGCCAGCCAAGAGCGACGTCTCAATTCATTCCATCTTCGCTGCCTTCGGAGAATACTTGGCATCAGGTGGCAGGACTATATCTCCAACACAGAAGTCCTTGAAGCGGCCAACATCCCCAGCTTATACACACTACTGAGTCAGCGGCGCTTGAGATGGCTTGGCCATGTGAGCCGCATGGAAGATGGCAGGATCCCCAAAGACACATTGTACAGCGAGCTCGCCACTGGTATCAGACCCACCGGCCGTCCATGTCTCCGTTATAAAGACGTCTGCAAACGCGACATGAAATCGTGTGACATTGATCACAAGTCGTGGGAGTCAGTTGCCAGCATTCGCCAGAGCTGGCGGGCAGCCATAAAGACAGGGCTAAATTGTGGCGAGTCGAAGAGACTTAGTAGTTGGCAGGAAAAAAGACAGAGGCGCAAGGGGAGAGCCAACTGTGCAACAGCCCCAACAAACAAATTTCTCTGCAGCACCTGTGGAAGAGCCTGTCACTCCAGAATTGGCCTTTATAGCCACTCCAGGCGCTGCTTCACAAACCACTGACCACCTCCAGGCGCGTATCCATTGTCTCTCGAGATAAGGAGGCCCAAAAGAAGACTAGAAAGAATAGGGCAACCATCATAAATGGTTTGTTAATGCAATACATTTAAGATTGCATTGCAGCCAAATCAATTCCTCTGGGATGTTTATTTTATTTCACTGATGCTTTGCACTTTAATAAGGAAATGATGCAGTAAAGGGTGCCCTTGAATTTTAAGTTGACATAATGCAAAGTAGGACACAGGATCTCGGCTGATTACATAGTATGACTCATACCTACACAGCAGGACATAAGCAATGCTATAGTTTCCAAAGGTTATTCCTGTAATCATTTGTTAATTGATCTCCCATTGAGCCATTTAATACTTTTCATTATGAAAAATATTTCAAGTGATATTTCCACCTCTCCTGATGGCTCTGTTGATAATTGCATTGTCCAAAGTGGCATTATGTATATGGACAAGAAGCTCCTACTTGCGATTCCCATTCTTTACTAAGTCAGCTCCTGTAGCAGTAAGCTTGTTGCAATCAACATCCGAGCCTTGGCTTGAGGAGAGAAAAGTTTCTCACTCCTAATTGCTATCCAGAGAATCCTACTGGAAAGTGTGTCAATGTCTCTTGAGGAAAAGATCAGGCTTGGCTGTGATGCTCCCTTATGACTAATTGCTCACTGATGTTTGCTGTCAAATTTCACATGATAACAGCTACTTGGAAAAAATATGAGAGAGGAGTCTGGCACCAGTGGAGCTGTACTTGAACCTTCAGTGCCGTCAGAGGGGAGGTAATTGAACGAGATAATGTATTAAAAACTGGTACTCTGTCATAGAATTTTACAACACAGAAAGAGACCAGTTGGTCCAACTTGTACTGGCTGTGTCAAAGATCTATCTTACTTAGTCTGTTTCTCCTTTTAATTTCCTTTTTTTACAAAAAGAAATTATCCACTTCCCTTTAAAAGTTATTATTGATTTTGCTTCCACCACTGTCTGCTTTATCCACACAGTGCATGCCTCACTCTCACTCCTGTTCCTCCTGTGTGTCTTTTTGTCTCTCTCTTCTGTTTCACTTTGCCCCTTCATAGTTTTTCATTTCTGGCTTGCATTCTCTTTCCACTTCCTTTCCAGTTTACACATTGGTGAGACCACATCTCAAATACTGTTCCGAAGATGGGTCACTGACCCGAAACGTTAACTCTGCTTCTCTTTTCACAGATGCTGCCAGACCTGCTGAGTGGTTCCAGCATTTCTTGTTTTTATCTCAAATACTGTGTGCAGTTTTGGTCACCTTATTTAAGGAAGGATGTAAATGTGTTGGAGGTGGTTCAGAGGAGATTTACTATATTCCTGGAATGAGCGAGTTGTCTTGTGAGGAAAGGTTGGATAGACTGGGCTTGTTTTCACTGGAGTTTAGAAGAGTGAGGGGAGACTTGATTGAAGTTTATAAGATCCTGAACGGTCTTGACAAGGTGCATGTGGAAATGATGTTTCCTCTTGTGGGGGAGTCCAGAACAAGGGGGCACTGTTTTAAAATAAGGGGTCACAGAGATGAGGAGAAATTTTTTCTCTCAGAGGGTTGTGTGACTTTGGAACGCTCTGCTTCAGAAGGAGTTGGAGGCAGGGTCATTGAATATTTTTAAGGCGGAGGTAGATAGATTCTTGTTAGGCAAAGGAATCAAAGGTTATTGGGGGTAGATGGGAGTGTGGAATTCGGAACACAAACAAATCAACCGTGAATGGTGGAGAATGCTAGAGGGGCTGAATGGCCTACTTCTGCTCCTAATTCGTATGTTTGGTCTCTTACCCCCTTCCTTTTTTTATCTCCCATCAGACTCTGCTTTTTATCCTTTTTTTCCCATTGTGTTTTATATTCTCCAGACTCTTTAAATTTCCGTAACCCCTTTCTAGCTTACGTTCTCATTCTCTCACCAGTTTGTATTATCTTTCTTCCCTCTTTCTGGTTTCCGATCCATACTATCATCCATCGCATTCTGCCCTAGGGCAGGTCCTAACTCACGTCACACACATAAGATTGTTGAACCACTTACTAGGGAAGAGTAGATGAGTTGGCTTTCCATTGCCTTCACTGCAGGTTTTATCTTCAGAATGCTCTTTGAGCTGCAACAAAGCTTAAAGAGCCCGAGCTACCCTTTAAGATGAGAAGGAGGGTCACCCACAACCATCAGATGCAAGTTAATTGGTGGGAAATCAATCCAGTATTCAGAGCCAATGCTTGTATCCCCGCTCGCTGGGGCTGTCTAGAGTGGGGCCTGAACCCAACTCTTCTGAATCAGATGTGGGAACACTACTCCTGAGCCAGCGGTCTGTGTCCAGGTGCAAGAACCTCACTGGATATCAACCTTGTATTTAGAGTCCACATTCTAGTTTCCATTCATCTGAGCTGTCTGGAATGGGGCTCAAACCCTTCACCTTGTGACTAAGAGACAGAAATGCTACCACTAAGACTTGTTCCGTCTATACTAACACACTATCTTTAATATTATGAGGGAAAGATTCAAGTTTCCTAGGGGCACAAAACAGGCACCTGATTTTTATTTCCATGACTGCATTGGAAAGGAAGATCAGTGGGGTGAACAATGGGCAGCTGATCAGCTACCACCCAATCTCCATACCACAGAAACTGAATTTCATCCTCAATGTGCCTTAATTTATCAACAAGCCTCCTGTGTGACACTTTAACATCTCCTGCATTTCCTTTATCAGTACACTTAGTCCATACCTCAAAGAACACCATTCAATTTGCCAGATAATTGTCACTGATATGTTTCAATGTTAATAAGTAATACAATTAAATGTACATTTTGTACACACATACAAAGCTTTTTAAAAAATGAATCTATTACAGGACCATGGTGCAATGCCTATGGTGTATGTAGACATACTTGAATCCTGTTTGTGATTTTTTTAAAAGTCACTTTCAATGAGCCTTCTTGAAAGTGTACAAAAATAACCACTGATGTTTGCAAACTGATACTGTCACTGTAATTAGCACCTCAGGCGGTGTGATAGTCACACTGTGTTCATGGCTGTTGTTCTATACTAATTATTAACAGTTTCAGGGCAATTAGAATAGATGCCAGTTTTAGAGAAACTGTAGAACCTACTCCTGACTGATATCTGGTACTGTTGTTTTATTCAGATACCACGATCACCACATTCGAATTGCTATCTTCAGCCTGAAGGAAGAAGGAATCCCAGTCCCTTGTGCAACACCACTTTTTGCTGTTGATGGCAGTCATTAGCTTGACGCTGGCCTCAGTCAGCCTTTACTTACGTCAATTTGTGGTGCACTCAATATTATCCCTCTGCCATAAGGGTAGCAATGTCCTGGCTTGCTCAGCCTCCTGGTCTGCCTGACCAGACCAATATATCTCCCCCTTGCTCCTATCTGCAGAACAGCTAAATGTTTAAACTCCCCTCCCTAAGTCTGAGGTAATCAAGAATGGAGAAGCCAAAGGAACAATAAACTAAACTGTCAAAAGCAACTGACTTACAGTTAGTTGCCCTCCAGAGGTGGTGTGGGTTCTAACTTTGTAAAGAGGAGAGGAAAGCCTTGCTCCCTTATTGTCCCTGCACTGAATCAACTTTGTGTGGTCATCTTACATCCTTTTCCTGTGTCGCCTCTGCCACCAGATGGCAATGTTCTTCTTTGGCCTCCTTATCTCGAGAGACAATGGGTAAGCGCCTGGAGGTGGTCAGTGGTTTGTGAAGCAGCGCCTGGAGTGGATATAAAGGCCAATTCTAGAGTGACAGACTCTTCCACAGGTGCTGCAGATAAAATTGGTTGTCAGGGCTGTTTCACAGTTGGCTCTCCCCTTGCGCTTCTGTCTTTTTTCCTGCCAACTGCTAAGTCTCTTCAACTTGCCACACTTTAGCCCCGCCTTTATGGCTGCCCGCCAGCTCTGGCGATCACTGGCAACTGACTCCCACGACTTGTGATCAATGTCACAGAACTTCATGTCGCATTTGCAGACGTCTTTAAAGCGGAGACATGGACGGCCGGTGGGACTGATACCAGTGACGAGCTCACTGTACAATGTGTCCTTGGGGATCCTGCCATCTTCCATGCGGCTCACATGGCCAAGTCATCTCAAGCGCCGCTGGCTCAGTAGGGTGTATAAGCTGGGGATGTTGGCCGCCTCGAGGACTTCTGTGTTGGAGATACGGTCCTGCCACCTGATGCCAAGTATTCTCCGGAGGCAGCGAAGATGGAATGAATTGAGACATCGCTCTTGGCTGACATGCGTTGTCCAGGCCTCTCTGCCATAGAGCAAGGTACTGAGGACACAGGCTTGATACACTCGGACTTTTGTGTTCTGTGTCAGTGCGCCATTTTCCCACACTCTCTTGGCCAGTCTGGACATAGCAGTGGAAGCCTTTCCCATGCGCTTGTTTGCATTGAGAGACAGGTTACTGGTGATAGTTGAGCCTAGGTAGGTGAACTCTTGAACCACTTCCAGAGTGTGGTCGCCAATATTGATGGATGGAGCATTTCTGACGTCCTGTCCCATGATGTTCGTTTTCTTGAGGCTGATGGCCAAATTCGTTGCAGGCAGCCGCAATCCTGTCGATGTGTCTCTGCAGACACTCTTCAGTGTGAGATGTTAATGCAGCATCGTCAGCAAAGAAGAGTTCCCTGATGAGGACCTTCTGCACTTTGGTCTTCGCTCTTAGACGGGCAAGGTTGAACAACCTGCCACCTGATCTTGTGTGGAGGAAAATTCCTTCTTCAGAGGATTTGAACTCATGTGAGAGCAGCAGGGAGAAGAAGATCCCAAACTGTGTAGGTGCGAGAACACAGCCCTGTTTCACACCACTCAGGATAGGAAAGGGGTCTGATGAGGCGCCGCTATGCTGAATTATGCCTTTCATATTGTCATGGAATGAGGTGATGTTACTTAGTAGCTTTGGGAGAC
Source organism: Heterodontus francisci (assembly GCF_036365525.1). Lineage (NCBI taxonomy): Eukaryota > Metazoa > Chordata > Chondrichthyes > Heterodontiformes > Heterodontidae > Heterodontus > Heterodontus francisci. The sequence goes on from NC_090393.1 coordinate 54,163,987, forward strand.
ATTTGATCTTTGCTAGTCGTCTGAAGAGACCACGTCTGCTGACGAGGTCAAAGGCTTTGGTGAGATCAATGAAAGCAACGTAGAGAGGCATCTGTTGTTCGCAACATTTCTCCTGTAGCTGGCGAAGGGAGAACAGCATGTCAATGGTGGATCTCTCTGCTCGAAGGCCACACTGTGCCTCAGGGTAGACACGCTCAGCCAGCTTCTGGAGCCTGTTTAAAGCAACTCGAGCGAAGACTTTCCCCACTATGCTGAGCAGGGAGATTCCACGGTAGTTGTTGCAGTCACCGCGGTCACCCTTGTTCTTATAGAGGGTGATCATATTGGCATTGCGCATGTCCTGTGGTACTGCTCCCTCGTCCCAGCACAGGCAAAGCAGTTCGTAGAGTGCTGAAAGTATAGCAGGCTTGGCACTCTTGATTATTTCAGGGGTAATGCTGTCCTTCCCAGGGGCTTTTCCGCTGGCTAGAGAATCAATGGCATCACTGAGTTACGACTTTGTTGGCTGTACGTCCAGCTCATCCATGACTGGCAGGACTGGGCTGCATTGAGGGCGGTCTCAGTCACAACATTTTCCCTGGAGTACAGTTCTAGGTAGTGTTCCATGCAGCGGTCCATTTGCTTGTGTTGGTCAGTGATTGTGTCCCCTGATTTAGATTTGAGGGGGGCGATCTTCTTGATGGTTGGCCCAAAAGCTCTCTTAATGCCATCATACATTCCTCTGATGTTTCCGGTGTCAGAGGCCAGCTGAATATGACTGCATAGGTGTTGCCAGTAGTCATTTGCGCAGCGCCTGGCTATTCTTTGTGCAGCGCTTCTGGCTGCTTTAAGTGCTACAGATGTTAACTCGCTGGGGGCTTTCCTGTCGTTCAACAGTGCAATGCGCTTAGCGGCTATGACAGGTTCCAGCTCTTCAAAGTGAGATTGAAACCAGTCTGCATTCTGCTTCACACGTTTGCCATAGGTGGTCATAGCTGAGTCATAGATGGAGTCTCTGATGTGGGCCCACTTGGTCCCTGCATCCCCTGCAGGAGGATTTTGAAGGGCTTTTTCAAGTGAATTTAGAAACTTATGTAACAGCTGTGGATAAGAAATTCTGCTAGTGTTGATGCGCAGGCGGCCCTTCTGCTTGGTGTGATGCAGCTTCTTTGGTTTGAGGCTAACCTTGCTGCACACCAGGGAGTGGTCGGTGTCGCAGTCCGCACTGTGAAAGCTGCGTGTGATTTGAACACTGTTTAAAGAGGCTCGCCTTGTGACGATGAGGTCCATCTGGTGCCAACGACGTGATCTTGGGTGCCTCCAAGAAACCTGGTGACAGGGTTTAGTATGAAAGAACTAGTTGGTGATGCAGAGGTTATGATAGGTACACAACTCAAGCAGTCTCTGTCCATTCTCATTCATCCTTCCAATGCCATAGCGCCCAAGGCAGGAGGGCCATGAGTCATGGTCAGCCCCAACCCTGGCATTAAAGTCCCCCAGCAGAAACAGGTGTTTGGTGTTGGGGATGCTACTAATGATATTATGGAGTTCCTCGTAGAACTGGTCTTTAGCTTCAGGTGGGGAGCAGAGTGTTTGAGCATAGATGCTGAGTAGGTGTACTGGACCAGAGGTGGTGAGCATTCGGATGGACAGTATGTGTTCCGAGCCATTTGATGGTGGCTCTATCATGCCGAGCAAAGAGTTTCTGATGGCGAAGGCCACTCTGTGCTGTCTTTTTTCTTCAGGATCCCTGCCCTGCCAGAAGAAGGTGTAGTCTTGCTCTCTTAGAGATCCGCTCGCAGGGAGGTGTGTCTCCTGAAGTGCTGCAATGTCCACATTGAGTCTACTGAGCTCGTTGTTAATGATGACGGTCTTCCGAGAATCGTTGATTTGTGTAAGGTCTTCCGACAGGCCAGGACACATAGTTCTGACATTCCAGCTTGCAAAGCGAAGGGCTGGTACCTTCTTTCCTTTTTATGTCGTGCTGTTTGGTGCAGTGTTGCAGTCCACTTTTAGGGCAATGACCCTGAGCTCCAAGCATCCATTGAAGCAGGTGGACTGTGGCGGGACAGAACCTTACTGATTGGGGGCTGCCCGGTTTGAGACCTCTCCCACTGACAAAGGCAACCCGTGGCGCCCAGTCTCTATGCCAATTGAGCTGGACTTATAACCCGTAACTGCTGCCCTCCGTGTTGTTTTGGTTGCTGTGAGGCAACTATGAAGTGACCTCTCTATGGCGCATGCCTGGGCAGATGTATGGAGGTTGTGAGTTGCCCAAGAGTCAAAACCCCCCTCTCGGCCTTCCTGGTGGGGTCCAAAGGAGTGCAGAGCATGACGTTTGGCACCAGTATGGCTGCAGGAACTACCGGAAACATGCCAAAGGTGACACATGACCGCCTTCGAGGTTCTGCTCCAGATTTTCTGTTAGAGTTTACTCCCTTAGCCTTGGTCTCTCCCGAGATGCCCACAAGGCAGTGGGGTTGATGGTGCAAGGGGGGAACTGGGAAGCGGGGAGCTGGGAAACGGGCTGCAGGTGGGTAGGGGAGGGGGTGCAGGGGAAGGGGGTGCGAGGGGAAGATGGTGCAAGGGGGGAGCTGGGAAGGGGGTGCGAGGGGGTGCAGGGGAAGGGGGTGCGAGGGGAAGATGGTGCAAGGGGGGAGCTGGGAAGGGGGTGCGAGGGGAAGATGGTGCGAGGGGAAGATGGTGCGAGGGGGAGCTGGGAAGGGGGTGAAGGGGGGGTGCAGGGGAAGAGGGTTCGAGGGGAAGATGGTGTGGGGGGGAGCTGGGAAGGGGGTGCAAGGGGGTGGGGGGAAGGGGGTGCGGGGTGGGGGGAGCGGGGTGGGGGGAGGGGGTGGAGGAAGGGGGTGCAGGTAATAAAACATTTCATCAGCTCCCACCATCGCCGCCGAGAAAGCTCACTGCGTCCTCCGGGAGTTGGGCGACAGCTTCGAGCGCCAATACCAGCAGGAATTCGCCGACATTGCGCTGCAGATGCGCCTCAAGCCGGACACCGCCCGCGGGCGCTTTGAAGCTGTGGCCGAGGAGCTGTTCCGCGATGGAGTCAGCTTTGGCCGGGTCGTGGCTTTTTTTGTGTTCGGGGCCACCTTTATTCCCAATAGGCCGTCCACATAGGCTAATACACGAATTTAACACTGTTCCATGCACTCCCACAGAAGGCTTCAGTTTAGTGAAGGTGATCACCAGCATGATGAATAGCCAGTTGGATAAGGTACAGTGCAGCTGGTATCAACCGTAGAACTGTACCTTTGTTTTCAAAATTCAAATCCCTGCAGTAATACCTTCGAAATTCAATGGCAATGTAGTGCTTAACAAATCTGAAAACCCATTGATGAGGTTTGTGGAAATTTTGGGGGATCATTCGTCCCAAAGAGCAGTTTGACTGCCTGTGTAGATCTATAATGTTTAGCACTGACCCCATTTCATCATGTGTGCATCAGTCCTCTGCTCATTAATATAATATTGAAGGTTTCACTCTGGGTGCAGTGAGAACCAGTGTGGGTTCCAAATTCCAAATACCAGAATGGGAATCGCTAGAAGGAACAAAACATTCATTTTTTTTTTCCTAATCTGTAATTTCCATTCAGGAGAGAAAAATGTGCTTTCCCCAGTACCACTTTCAGTGACGCTGCCAAATACCATGGTGTTCACTACTTCAGGGGAAGTCACTGGCATCACATGATGTCTATTTGTTTATTGATCTTCACTCTTTGTTACAGGAGACATCAGTGAATACAGCTTCAGTGTTGGGAACAGCATTTTGGCAATGGATACAGGTCTCCTAAATAGCACAGGGCTTCCCGTGTGCACAGGAAACCTTACTTAAAATCTATGCATAAAATAGCATTTGTTTAAAAAGATTATTCAGTCTGCCTGACCTTTGGTCGTACCTGTACAGTCTTTTGGTTTCCAGAAATACTCGGCCCTACTTACACAGTAAGGTCAAATGGCAATTTTATTACTTTTTTTTCAGAATTACGAGTTGATCACTGGTGCTGTTGCACATTGGGAGTCAAGACCAGGTGCAATATTCAGGTCAAACAAGATTAGAGACCTGGGGATAACTGAACTTGGGCGAGGGTTGGGGACAGGATGTAGAGAGATGAGGGGGTTAAGGATAGGGTGTTGGCAGATGAAAAAGGAAAGGTTTGGAGAGGAGCTGGTGATGAGGAAGTAGAGGGTAGCAGAGACAAGTGGGGAAAAGGGAGAGAGGAGGAAGTGAGGACGAGGGAATTGAGCATAGGGGACAGTAGTAAAGAGGAGGGGATGGGAAAGAGGAAGGGGATGGTGAGGATGTTGGAGGAAGGGAATGGGGCCGGGGAGGAGAGAGGTGAAGGGAAGTGGGGGAGGGTGGTAGTTTGTTTTGAATTATATGGTGTCGGGAGAACCATTTCCCAGGGCCCATTTTGATGCCCTGTGTAGTGGGAGCATTGGGGCAGGGATCCTTGCTTAGTGAGGAAGATGGTGCAGGGGTTGAAATGTTGTTGGTGGAAGGGGAAAACGTTAAAATGCTGATCAGTGAAAGGGAGAAAAGTACGGTGGTGTTTGCAAAAACAGAGTGAGCACAGGAGCTGGAGGGGGCATTGGTGTTGGTGTTAGTGAGTATATGGTCAAGCGGGTTGGAGGTTAAGCAGGTAAGTGAATGGATGGGTGGGAGCTGGTGTAGTTGGATGATTGAGTCACTGACTGCAGACAGTGTGCAAAGGGATTGCAGACCATTAGGGCTAGAGACTGGATGCTATGAGGGAAAGTTTTTTTTGTATTACCTTCAACATACTATGTAAAATTCTCCATTACAGAACTACATACAGACAAAACAGGTACTGCTGGTAAATGTTGGCCATTTTGAAATGGCTTTTGCCATAGACAGCGCCTAACATGGGTGTTCCCAATGCATTTTGAAATGGCGTGTTGCAACCCACTTAGCATTTTTCATCTACAAGATGCACTGCAACAACGCACCAGGACTCCTCAGACAGCACCTTCCAAACCTGCGACCTCTACCAACTAGAAGGACAATGGCAGCAAATGCATGGGAGCACCACCACCTGCAAGTTCTCTTCCAGGTCACAGACCATCCTGACTTGGAACTATATCGCCGTTCCTTCACTGTCGCTGGGTCAAAATCCTGGAACTCCCTTCCTAACAGCACTGTGGGTGTACCTACCTCACATGGACTGCAGCGGTTCAAGAAGGCAGCTCACCACCGCCTTCTCAAGGGCAATTAGGGATGGCCAATAAATGCTGGCCTAGACAGCGACGCCCACATTCCATGAAAGAAAAAAAATCATAAATAATAGATGTTGTTCAAGGACAACCCTCTCCTCACTTGCCATTACAACTGTAGTTTCAGAGCAATGGCTGTGCATGGTCAGGAAGGATTGTGTCTTGCGTGCAAATGAACTGTGAATAATGATTAGCAATGAAAAAGTCAGCATTGTACTTGTAAATTACACCCCCCCCAAAAAAAAACATCATTCCACACTTGCAATGCCTTATGGTCTTTTAGATGCAGGCAACATGTCGACAGACTACTTGGGAATATTTTGGTTAAAAAACTGGATCAAAAGCTGGGAGCTCCAGGACAGGAGACAGCAATGATTCACCAGCATCATCCCAGCTTTATGATTGGGAACCGTGATTAAAAGTGCTTTTACACTGCAACAATGCAATTTCAGATTCTCACTGAACAATAAATCTGTACAGGGCCTCAGCTGACTCTGGAATGCAACCTGTTGCAACTCCCTGGAGCAGGTTATCTCAAGTTACTTCACATGCTTGATAAATCCAGTGCGGTGGCAAATCCATTTGGTCCTTTGGCACTTTATGAATCTTTAGAGCTTTCTAAATATTTATGTGTTGAGCTACTGGGGGAGAGCTCAGCCTACGCCTGTATTCAGCCAGATATACAACTTGCTCTTGGACAAAATTGTTACAGGTTAAGCTAGTGAACACTGAGATAATATGAACATCTGACCAGAATATGAAGTCTTAGGCCCTTAGCTGCAGTTGTAAAGACACCCTTGGTGAATAAAGGGCATCAAGATTTTCAGGTAATTTATTGTTAAGGAATTTACTATTTGTATGGCAAACTTTGCATTGGCAGTAATGTGACTGCAAAAACCGCAAAATCACTAACTGTTGACAGCCATTAGAATAATTATTCAGGGCAAAGAGTCTCAGTGCAGCCACTTTGCCAATGCAGAATCTTCTATTCATGATTGCTTGGTGGAGGGGGCCAAGACTAGCTCAAAAGCAGACAGCAGTCTCAATTCACGGTGAGTTACACTTGAAGTGGCTGATAATGACTTTCACAAAATTATCTCAGATGCCCCCAGGAATTCAGTGTCAGATTATATCAGTACATAAAATCCTCAACGTTCTGGTTATTTATCACTGGTAATGTACAAAGCCTCTGTTCAGTCATATCAGCTCACATTCCAAATGGGTCACATTACAATAGCCGTAGGTTATAATCGTTCATTCTGCATTCATTATATAGCTCCCTAATGACTGAGTGGGATAATGCCCTGTTGAACTAGGGTTGTATTCCATGGAATTTAGAAGGTTAAGGGGTGATTTGATTGAAGATTTCAAGATGTTAATGGGATCAGATAGGGTAAATAAAGAAAAACTTTTTGCACTGGTTGGGGAGTCTAGGACTAGGGGGAAAAGTCTAAAAATTAGAGCCAGACCTTTCAGGAGTGAAATTAGGAAACACTTCTACACAGAAAGGATGGTAGAAGTTTGGAACTTTCTTCCACATTCGAGAACTAATACTAGATTAATTATAAATTTTAAATCTGAGATTGATAGATCTTTGTTATCCAAAGGTATTAAGAGATAGGGGGCAAAGGCAGGAATTTGGAGGTAGATGATAGGTCAGCTATGACCAGACTGAATGACAGAACAGGTTTAAGAAGCTAAATGCCTATTCTTGTTACTATGCTCCTTTAAGAACCGTTAGTCAAATAACCTGCCAGCACTTCATTGATATTGATGTTGACAAGCTACCAGAAGACCACCAGCTTCAAAGAACCAAACCACAGCATGTCTTCAACTTCAGGACAAGAGAAATATGGAAGGAAAACAAAAAACTCTCTGCTAGTTATAGGGGTCCTACATGAAAGGCCATTGGCCAATCTCATGTTGGGTTCTGGGAGATACGGGGGTACAGCACAGAGCACTTACAGTTCTACAGAGACTTCCAATTCCATTTTCTACAAGGAGCAGTCACCATTATTGAGTCCTGATCCAGGCAACCACTGCACTGTGTCAAAGAATAGTTCTAGTCTCCAATTTTGCTTTAGATTTCCCAATTTTAGATTTATTTTTCAGTCTTACAATCCCAGTTTAAGTTAAATAATCTGTTCCCGTAGACATTACAGACAACTTTCAGCATGTTGAAGATCTGGTCCATTTCCCATTTCAATTTTTTTTTGCAGGGAGAACAAGTTTAGTTTTGCTAGCTTTTCTTGTAACTTTGCATTCTGAGTTTCAAAATTAGCCTTGTTGATCTTTGAACCATCTCCAATCCATTAATATAGTTTGAAGGCAACATGCCTATAATTGCACACAACACATCAAATGTGACCTCACCAGGGAGTTCTCAAGGCTTAAAATAACCTGTTTCAACTTGTAATCAAATTCCCTGAAGCTACATTCCAGAACTAGATGAGTCTTGCTAACAATGCTTTTGCATTGACTGGAGATGTTTAATGAATGTTTGAAAATAACACCCAAACCTTGATTCTTTATCAACTTTGTTAATGTACTCCCATCTATTATGTAAATATGTTTCTGATCTTTTGGGCCTCCTTATCTCGAGAGACAATGGATACGCGCCTGGAGGTGGTCAGTGGTTTGTGAAGCAGCGCCTGGAGTGGCTATAAAGGCCAATTCTAGAGTGACAGGCTCTTCCACAGGTGCTGCAGAAAAATTTGTTTGTCGGGGCTGTTGCACAGTTGGCTTCTGATACAATGTGCTTATAAGTGTCTCAATTCTTGCCCTTCAGTTTAAATTGGCCAGTCCTTTTTGAGCACTTTCATTCTTCCTGCATTGCTATGTAATAGTGTAATTCACAAAAATGTGACAATAATTCTAGAAGTCCCCTTCTCCACATTATGAATGGTATGAATAGTAATGATCCACAAGAGACTCCTGGAGAATGCCACCAACCACTCCCTCTCAACAGAGCCTTGTCTATTTACTTGCACCTTCTGTCTGTATTACATACCGATTTTTAACATAATGCACTTGTTTTTCTATGAATTCTAAATGTCTTTATCATCTTTAAAAGATTCTGATGCGGAACATTAGGAAATGACTTCCAAAAAGCCCAATTATATTCCCTAGCTGTTATTTACCATGAATACAAAAGAATTCCTGTAGTTTTGTGAAGGGTGCCATATTCCTTTTATGCTGATTTTCTTAGGAATCTGTTCTCTATAGATGAACATTGATAGTCTTCAGTAAAGATTATATTTTCACCAATTTTGTAATCCATTGATTGCTGCCTCACCTCTTTTTTTTACATACCAGGATTATATGACTGAGTGTTCAGGTACAAGCTCTTTTTGATGGAGCTCCTCCAAATATTAAATCAGGCCTCACCTATTTCCTGACACACATCAAACGAGGATTCAGTCGTGCATCTGGTTCAAGTGCTCTGTCGGCACTGAATGATTTGAGCTGCAACACAGCATGCTCTTTAGACACCTTTACATCCAACCTCTAGTCCTGAGACAGTTTGGCTTATGATCCACTAAGCTCAGGAGGTAATGCTGCAAAGGAAACTTTAACTGGCTCAGAAAACTGGATTCAGATTTGCTGAAGAAGTAAAATCAGGAGAAGAAGGTAAGTGAAGGATATTTATTGATAGGGTCTAGGGTGACCTGCAAACAACAACAACCTCATCCGTGTCACTTTTACCTCTAGACTTGACTATTCCAAAGCATCCCTGGCTGACCTCCCGTGTTTTACCCTCTATAAAGTTGAAGTAATTATAAAATTCTGATGCTGTGTCCTAACTCACACCAAATCCAGTTGGTCCACCACTGCCTTGCTCGCTGATCTACATTGGCTCCTGGTTAAGCAACACCTCGATTTTAAAATTCTCATCCTTGTTTTCAAATCTCTCCATGGCCCCATTCCTCCCTATCGCTGTATTTTCCTCCAACCTCACAATCCTACAAGATATCTACCCTCTACTAACTCTGGCCTCTGGAGCATCCCTGATTTTAATCACTCCACCATTGGTGGTCATGCCTTCATCTGACAAGGTATAGGAGGATGATCTCAGGCAGCTCTGGGCCTAGAAGGCCCAGCTTTGGATTGCACCATCTCGGCATGAGTGGCAGCAGTCTGGTTTGGCTGGCTAACAGGTAACAGCAAGGGTACTGGCAGAGTAGCAGGACGAATGCTGTCATCATGAGAGAGGACAGCAGGTTCGTACTCCATGGAACTATTGCTTCTCAGCGCCTCAGCAATCCTAGTAATGTGTTGGAGACAGACGGCTGAACTGTGGTGACACCTTGGAAGCCCCTTTCAACACTGGGTTTCCACAGTCATGATGGAATCAAGCTGCACTTGGCTGAGAGCAGTCTGAGCCTGGACGCCAGCAAGCCGATCTTGCATGACAACAGACTGAGCTTCCGCTGCAGCACCGACATATTGCGTAGCTTCCGCTTATGCTGCAATGGATGCTGACATCGGCTATCAGACCATCATGGTTGGGTCCACAAGTGTGCTGATTGAGTTAGCCACCACTTACATGCTGCAAAGAATGGGCTCCAAGCTCTGTGCAAAGCCCTGTGCAAAGTTGCTGCCAGGCTCCTCCATGCTCTGTGACATTGCACACAGGGTTTCTGGCAGCCAATGCACCAAGCATTTCATTGTGAATACCTATCAGCCTTCATCTGTAGCTTGTGTCATGCAGACACCCTCCCCGCCCCTGCCAAGAATTAGGCATATTAATTTTGTCATAAGAACATTGATTTTAAACTGTTGCTGGAGTGAAGAAAGGACTTGTTAAAAACTCACCAGACACTTGGCTAGAAAAACATTTGCATACTAACAGACAGTCCTTGGAGAGGCAAATTCCCTGGTCCACTTAACCCAAAATGGGGTGTGATCACCAGACATTGACGTTGAGGATGCTCACATTCCAGGATGACTGCTAAGATGGCAGAATCCACAAACGGAAGTGATCAAACCAGCTAGTCACATGACTAACCTGCTGGGCAACCTGGGGATTTTTGAATTGTGCCACAGAGAAAGACTCAGAAGGCCGTTTGAACTGGAACCTGGAACAAGGAAACCTCTCTCTCTCTATCTCTCGCTTTCTCCCCAAGCCACTGGACCCACAGAAGACATGTAAATCTCAAGAGAGAAAAGACTCCTACATCGGAACAAGTTGAAGCGTGAACTGGTCCCCAATGAATTGCAAGACTTACCGGCAACCAAAGACTCCACATTGAAGTCAAAGGACTGTAACTACCAGATATTGCCTCAAACTTTTTCCCTTTATTCCTTCTACTTTTTCTGTCTCTATCTGCGTGTGTGTTTATCACGTATGCATGCTAGCGTGATCGCGTCGCATATTCGTAGTCGTTAACCGGATTAGAGTTTAAGATTAATAAACTTCTACCTTTCTTGTTTAAATCTAAGGGAACCCGTTTGATTTCTTTGCCTTACAATTGAAACAGTGAACAAGGATTCACTAAAGAGGGAGCTAAAACACAGTGTTTTTTAAAAATTAAACCCTGTTATGGTTAAACCAGGCAAAGGCTGAGAGGGAACCCCTAGTCCCCTCTCACCTGGTCGTAACAGAAATGTGAAGGCTACTGTCCTGGATTTGACCCACAGACGAACAAGAGAAATTAGAAGTGGGAAACCAAATTGTTCCCAATCAAAAAAAGAGAAAAGATTTCAATACAGGTTTTCCTGTGGTTATGTGTGCTAGAATACTAACATGTCTGCGACTGAAGCTAGTAGCTCCCCAAGCCAGGCTGAAGTAACTTGGGAGGAGTTGAGGAAAATGGCTGAACAGTGTGGGATCACTGTACGTGGTAAGGCTAGGAAATCTGAACTCCTAAGACTAGCGGCCAACCATTTTTCCCTTGAATCTGAAGAAGCAGAAACAGGGTTAGAAGCAGACTCTGACTGGGTATTGCTAGCAAAGATAGAATTGGAACAGAGGAAACTTGAATTTGAGGAAAGAGAAAAGGAAAGAGAGAGACAGGGGAGAGTGAAAGAAAGAGCCTTCCAGAAGGAATGTGAAGAAAGAGAGAGAGAGGAGAGAGAGAAAGCAAGACAGGATAAAGAAAAAGTGAGAGAGGAGAGAGAAAGAGAAGGAACTTTCCAGAAAGAATGTGAAGAGAGAGAGAGCTGAAGCAGCTTGAGTTAACTGGAGGGGGGTGGGGGGACAGAGTAACCCCAGTGAAAGCATGGCCAATATGGAGGAGCGTAATTCAGAAGTGGGTACAGAATTGTTCAAACTTTCTCAACTGATCCCAAAATTCAATGAGGGGGATGTGGAAGCAGTTTTTGTGTCTTTTGAAAAACTGGCAAGGCAGTTAAAGTGGCCAGCTGAGGCCTGGTCTCTGCTGTTGCAGAGTAAATTAAACAGAAAAGTTCATGAGGTTTATTCCACGTTGCCAGATGAGAGTTATGAACTGACAAAAAATGCTATCCTTGGGGCATATCAGTTAGTACAGAAAGCCTATCGCCAAAAATTTAGAAACCTCAAGAAGCAAGTTGATCAAACTTACCTGGAGTTTGACAGAAATAAGCAGCTGGGTTTTGACCAGTGGCTGAGGGCTTTTAAAGTACAGCTCAGCTATGAAAATCTGAGAAGTAATTTTGCTATAGGAATTTAAAAACTCTCTCCCACTCTCCATAAAGACACATTTAGAGAAACAGAAGGCTCATAGAACCCAGCAAGCCATAGTTCTGGCCGATGAGTTTGCTCTCATTTATAAGTCAGTTTTCCAGGGGAAAACCTTCCTAATCACCCCCACAAATCCGAAAAGGAAAGAGGGTGGGAAGGTGATAGAAGTTCAAGCAGTCCTGGGAGGAAAGGAAAAGCAGGAGACACAGGGCTCTCCTCCAGCCAAAAAGGAAGGTGCTGTGAGTAGGAGCGAGACCCAGAGACCTGTGTGTAATAAAGCAGGGCATTTAAGAGCTGACGGCTGGAAACTAAAGGGGAAACCTGTAGGGTTAAACGGGGCACACCCACTCAGTGAAGAAGTGAACCTGACGGAAAGCACAGCAGAACAAGCTGTGGCTTTAACTGCAGTAAGAGTGAGATCCAGGAAGCTTACGGCTACAAGTGCAGGAAAATGTAATAGGATTCCTGAGGGTTATCAGGGTTTTGTGCCTGCAGGGACAGTAACCCCATAGACGTCAAGTGGGGCAAGCAAGCCCATAGTAATCCTCAGGGACACGGGTCACTAGATTCCTTTTACTGGGAAAAGGCCTGACCTTTCCCCCCCAGAGAGTGCAGTGAACACCAGAATGGTGGTGAATGGTATTGGAGGGCAGAGTATGCCTGTAACTGTACACCAGGTGCACTTGGAGTGCGACCTTGTTGCTGGACTGGTGACAGAAAGGATTGTCCCTAGTTTGCCTGTGGGCAGGGTTGACCTGCTCCTAGGTAATGATCTGGTGGGGATGAAGGTGGTAGCATCCCCAGTAGTTAAAGAGAGACTGCAAGAGGTCAGAGAGATAAGGAAGTGGCAGAAGACGGTCCCTTGCAGTTTCCCTGAATGCGTGATGAGTCAGGCTATGACCAAACCAGCTCCTCCAGAGGAGACTGAATTGACGCTGCAGGCAGATGACCATGAAGTCTGTCAGTCTGAGACTTTCTTTGGAAAGCTAAGAGACACAGGGAATGAGCTAAATAGCTCTTCCCTAGTTGAGGCTCAGCGAGCTGACCCAATATTGAGAGAGTTAGCACAGGTTGCCCAATCTGAAATTGAAGCAGAAGGAGTCCCTGATTGCTACTATTTAAAGAATGAGGTACTGATGAGGAAGTGGAGTTCTCCTCACAGACCTGAGAGCAAGAAGTGGACAGTAGTTCACCAGTTAGTGCTGCCGCAGAGGTACCAGAGTGATATAGTAAGAATAGCCCATGAGATTACAGTGGCTGTGCATGTCGGTATATGAAAAACCAAAGCCCGCATAAGACAGCAGTTTGACTGGCCAAAACTCCACAAAGATGTGGTGGACTCCTGTATGAGTTGTCACATGTGCCTGGTTGAGGGGAAACCCCAACCTGTGGTGAAAGCTGCACCCCGAAGTCCTGTATCATTGTTTGGAGGACCCTCCAGCAGAGGGCTAGTGAACTGGAAGGGAACCCTGCCGAGAACAAAAGGCGACAGGCAGGCACAAGGCTGGCAACAGGTTAGAAAGGAATGGGGAAAAAGGGACCAAGAGGGCAGGTTATAGGAAGTCTGGGAGAAATCCCAAATGGAAATCCCTACTGCCCAGTCAGCCAACCCCGAAATATTTGAAAAGTTAGACCCCACATTCTCCGATCTAAATGCAGACACTAGAAGCACATCACCAGTTGCTAACAGCATTTACATGCACCTGCAGAGACAAAGAAAGTCTTCAAGAGGGCAGAGAAACCACGAGGGTGAGGCCTCACCCAGTCGAAGTTTCGCAGGGGAGTGCAGCAGAATCTGGACAAATATCTGCAAGCAGGAGTGTCCCAGCGGACAAAGGGAAGATTAGAAAAGAATCCATTCCCATAGTCAGGAAAAAAGGGAACTAGCCATCCCGAGGTGAAAAGCCCTTGCATGACTCATCAAAGCACGGAGAGTTCAGAGTGGAACCGCCCACTGCTGCCGCCCCTGTACAGAACTCCAACCTAGGGTTAATTAAGCCTAATCCTCCCCCCTGCAGACCTGGAAATGTGCAAACTGAAAAAGCTTGCCCAAAAACCACATGTTTATTGGGATGCCAAAAAGGGCCGTTTAAAGCAGCACTGCTACCAAGAAAAGACAGGCTGTAACAAATGTTAGGGTTCTGAATGAATGAGAGAGATGCATGTGTGTTCCTGTCATTATCTTCTCTCTAGTCCCTTTTAATGAAATGCTCTTTTTAAAAAAAAATTGCATTTCATTCTGCTGGGTGTGGGGGTGTCATGCAGACCCCCACCTGCCAAGAATGAGGCATATTAGTTTTGTCAGAAGAACATTGATTTTAAACTGTTGCTGGAGTGAAGAAAGGACTTATTAAAAATATCACCAGACACTTGGCTAGAAAAACATTTGCATACTAACTGACAGTACTTGGAGAGACAAAGGATTATTCCCTGGTCCACTTAACCCAAAATGGGGTGTGATCACCAGACATTGTAGGTGAGGATGACTGCTAAGATGGCAGAATCCACAAACGGAAGTGATCAAACCAGCTAGTCACATGACTAACCTGCTGGGCAACCTGGCACTTTTTGTATTATGCCACAGAGAAAGACTCAGAAGGCTGTTTGAACTGGAACCTGGAACAAGGAAGCCTCTCTCTCTCCCCAAGCCACTGGACCCACAGAAGACACGTAAATCTCAAGAGAGAAAAGACTCAACATCGGAACAAGTTGAAGGGTACACTGGGCCCCAACAAATTGCAAGACTTACCTGCAACCAAAGACTCCACATTGAACTCAAAGGACTGTAACTACCAGATATTGCCTCAAACTGTTTCCCTTTATTCCTTCTACTTTTTCTGTCTCTATCTGTGTATGTGTTTATTGTGTATGTATGCTAGTGTGGTTGCGTCGCATATTCGCAGTCATTAACCGGATTAGAGTTTAAGATTAATAAACTTCTACCTTTCTTGTTTAAATCTAAAGAAACCTGTTTGATTTCTTTGCCTTACAATTGGAGCAATGAATAAGGATTCACTAAAGGGGGAGCTAAAACACAGTGTTTTTAAAAATTAAACCCTGTTACGGTTAAACTAGGCAAAGGCTGAGAGGGAACCCCTAGACCCCTCTCACCTGGTTGTAGCACATGCCAAATCGCGTTACTCATCAGAGTCCTCTGCAGCAGAACATGTGGGCGACCTCAACCACCTGGGAGCTGACACTTAAACTAACCTCGCCCCCTGTCTCTTATGCCTGGTGTCTCACCACATGCAGATCCCACCTCTGAGCTATCTTCTAAATTACGCACAATGTCAGTATCTGAGCTGATGGCTGCGAGTGTGAGATCGAGAATTGCTATTTCTTCATCATCACTGTCCTCTTGTTCTTCCACCTGTTGCTCTTCCACTACTGCATGGCCAGTTTGCAGTTCCTGGGTATCTGAAAGGAGAAAGGCACAAGGGTAGGGTTGTGTTGAAGGGAGGGTGTAAGCAAAAGGTGCATGCTTACACCATCTGAAGAGATTGTGGGATAAAGGGGAAGTGGGATGTGACAAGGAAGATTAGACATGAGAATTTCACCATCATCTATTGTTACATCCCACTCCTGCTGGCCATGGTCTCAGCAATGACTGCTGCAACGATGGCAAACACTATCTCTTTCATGGGGGTAAGGACATGCAGTTGTTCCAATCCCCCGCCAGTTAGCATCTGCTGCCTCAAGTTGTGAACCACCTTGTCCTGCAAGAAAGGGAGGGAAATGTTTGTCAGTGAGTGTTGTGCAATCTGTTTGGATGATGTGGCTGTCATGGTTGCAGTGGACGTGAGACTTGCAGCAGTGTTAAGTGTGTGAGGGTGAGGTGAAACTATGAACGTTAGAATAGATATGAGTCCTGATTGATAGAAATTGTTGATAGGTGACTGATACAGGTGTGGTGCATTGAGCAGTTGCTGAGGCTAGTGGTGCAGTTGGTAAGATATGGCATTTGAAGTTGCATTCAATAAGCTTGTGTGAGGCCACTGAAGATTTTGCAGCTCTGCATCCAGGTCCTCAGGGCCTGACTCCTGGCATTGACCACCATGGCTATCTGCTCCCACTGCCTTCTGAAAATTTATCTGGAGGACTCCCTGAGGATTGAGCGCATCTCTCCTCCTTTGTACCTCCTTGACCAAGGCCTTTATTATTTGAGAAGAGTGGAGGGTTTTTTCCTATGTACAATCTTTGCATACTTAAACTGGGACTGCATAATGCTAGCACTGTAAAACTGGTATAAATGTGCCATTCCACAGTACTGCCATCTCTCATCTTGATGAGAACAAAACATATAGAGAATGGGGTGAATTTGTACAGGGGTTCGCCTAATTGTCGATGAAAGAGCCATAGAAGCTGCAGAAAGCAGTATAAATGGAGCTCACACCATTTTCCCAACATTTTTGCGAATCTTCTGCCAAAGTTGCATCAGAAAAGCAGAACTGCCATGGGAATTCACCCCCATACGTTTGTAGAATAGAAATCAGCAGTAGTCATTGTGTGTTGGAAAACTGCCTTATGGATTAGAGAATGGAGGTTCAATTTCTCAAACTGCTGAACTTTAGATTTCAACTATATTGCTGGAGAAAGAGGGCATCAAGCAGAAACACAAGTGGGAGTGACACGCAGAGGCCCTGTCGAGCATCTCCTGATGGTAAACAAAAGCGAGGTCAGTGGAGACCTGAATACAGAGTAAGGTTGTGCAGAGCCTGGGGAGATTTGATGACTAGTGAGAAAATAAAAAAAAATTTCCTCACAAAAATCTCAATCCGATTTTGGAGCCACTGGGGGAATATTTACTTATCTGACCCATAGGAAGCGGGTCAGTCAAAAAGGCCCACATGCAGGGGAGTGACCAGGAGGTGGGGGGAGGCTGATTGGGGGTGGGGGTGGTCTATTGAGGGTAGGGGAGAGGGAGGGAGGGGGGTCAATAGGGTAGGGAGAGAAGAGGGATGTCGATCGGGGGAGGAGGAGGGGGCGCATCGATTGGGTAGGAGGAGGGAGGACAATTGTGGTGAGGGGAAGAGAGGAGGGGGAGTCTATTGGTGGAGGGAGGAGGGGGGGTTGATAGAGTGGGCTGCTGATCCTCAGAAGGGGGAGAGATGGGAGCCTCAGAGATCTCGGGAAGAAGGTTGATAGTGGTGCCCAATCATGGGGGATTCTCAGGCAGGCCTTGGATCCAGGAGGTAGGTGTGAAGGCACTTAACTTCTGAATGCACCAAGTTCTTATCTCGATCAAACTGCTGGTTCCCCGACGCTCAGGATATCCGGCCGACAGGAGTTTAAGTTGAAAGCCTGAATGACAATGAGGCTTCGAGCCTCATTATCATATTTAAAGTTCTAACCCATCCCTTGGCTACCTATCCAACCTCCAGCCTCAGTTAAAGCAGAAATGGGTAGGTTGGAGGTGGGTTTGGGTCGGGAAACACATTTTCCAGTCTTTAAGCCTCTACCCGACCCAAACCTGTCCCCTTTTTTAGCATAATATTTAGCCCATTGTGTCCAACTTCAGTCATATTTAAACACTGCTTGCATTTAACACTGGAATTAATCATATTTTTAAACCATTCCTCAATGATGAAAGATTGGGCACCTCAGTTGGAGAAGTCTTGGTTCTTGGCTTAACGGGATTCCTTTGGCCTTTCATCACTCTGAGGTGGATAGAAAGAAGAACTAAGCAGTGCTTGCTATAATGTTGCTATATCCACTGGTTGTTCAGCAGCAGAAATGGCAGCAGCATTTGCACCCATCTTTGCAGCTAATCTCTCATTCCTTAATTATTAGATATCGTGGGTCTCAATAAATAGGCATCACCTTACCTGCAGGCATTTGTACAAGTACCTAATCCAGGTTCATGGAAAATAAAAACATCACACTTCAATTTATAAACAAAAATGGATTTACTGCAGTCATTGGTTCCACTAACAGAATCCGGTCTCATCTTATTTTGATTAAGATCAAAATCATTGAATGGATTTTCATTTTTGGTAGTGTTGCATTGCTGGTGGCAACGTTATAGTTTTCTCTGCAAATGTTGGCAATTATGCTAGCATCATCTTTAGCACTGGTCTGCCTTTTGCTTTGTGTGTTAAACACAAACATCAATTCCACCCTGTGTTATAATTGAGCACCATACCAGAAACAAATCTACCACCTGTAAAATTTTCATGACTAAAGATAGCGCTAATGATTTTTACAGCAATGTAATGTTGATCTAAATAATATCCACAATACTATAAAGCTATTCACAGGTGAACATTCTTGTAGAAATAGTTTGGGTAGCAGCAGCTGTAGTCGATAAACAAAGAAAGCTCAGGGGGAGAAAGCTGAGGATGTACGTGCCAAACAGGCGTGCATGATTACCTGTCTTTAGCTGGAAGAAAAGGCCTCAGGTGTATTAGTCGCATCAGACAATTGTTGACTGGTCTCTATCGTGAATTGCTGTGATCTGAAAATAAATTCTGTCACTCACACAGTTCTGCCAGAAGCAATTCATGTCTCTACAGCCACGAACCATTATGCTCCTTCTTGGTGCTTGCATTGTTTATGTAGGCATCACCCATTCTACCATGGCTACATATGTGAAAGATGTCCAACTACATTAAGCAGCAAGAGAGATAGCTTCACTGATAGTTTATGACATAACTGGGTCATGCCAGTATCTTTTTAGGAAGGACCCATAACAATTGTCATACAATCACAATCAAACTAACTTTAAGATTTCCTAATTGGAAATATCTCAGGATGGGACCTTTATCAAACTTAGATGCCATGCTATCTAGAAGAACATTTTTTAGACATTCAGTCACAACTGACAATATTTGGATCAGACGTTAAACAGACACCCTCTATTCTCTATGTTGGTTGTAAAAGATTCTATGCCATCATATAAAGAAGAGCCAGGGAATTGCACACTGCTCCCCACCCCCAACCCGCGTCCTGACCAACATTTATCCCTCAACCATCATCATCAAAACAGATTATGTACCATTTATTTCATTGATGCTTGTGGGATCGTCCTGAGAATAAATTGAGTGCCTTGTTTCTCCACATTACAACAGTTTCTCCACATTACAAAAAATATTCCACTGACTGAAGTTGTGAAAGAGGTGATATAAATACAAGCTCTTTCTATATCCAACATTTCTCAGATCAGGCGATAAAACCTGAACCAAATCAAAGTTACTTTAACACCTTGAAACACATAGCAGCAACCATTTGGACGAGACACAAAGCCTCTCTTCAATCTCTTGATCTCATTCTGCCTTGTAAATCTTTGTTGTATTAGTACATATGTCGGTAAATCAATGCAAGGGGGGTGGGGGGAGTTTGGGGAGAGGGCATGTGTGCCGTATGGTTGAACACTGATGCCTTCAGATGGAAGCAGGTTCAAATCAGAAAAAAATTACATGAATGCCCAAAACTGAGATTCCAGAGATTTATTTTTAAATTTATTCATGGGATGTGGGTGTCGCTGGCCAGGCCAGCATTTATAGCCCATCCCTAATTGCCCTTGAGAAGGTGGTGGTGAGCTGCCTTCTTGAACCACTGCAGTCCATGTGAGGTAGGTACACCCACAGTGCTGTTAGGAAGGGAGTTCCAGGATTTTGACCCACCGACAGTGAAGGAACAGCGATATAGTTCCAAGTCAGGATGATGTGTGACTTGGAGGGGAACTTGCAGGTGGTGTTGTTCCCATGCATTTGCTGCCTTTGTCCTTCTAGTTGGTAGAAGTCGCAGGTTTGGAAGATGCTGTCTAAGGAGCCTTGGTGCGTTGCTGCAGTGCAACTTGTAGATGGTACACACTGCTGCCACTGTGTGTCGGTGGTGCAGGGAATGAATGTTTGTAGATGGGGTGCAAATCAAGCGGGCTGCTTTGTCCTGGATGGTGTCGAGCTTCTTGAGTGTTGTTGGAGCTGCACCCTTCCAAGCAAGTGGAGAGCATTCCATCACACTCCTGACTTCTGCCTTGTAGATGGTGGACAGGCTTTGGGGAGTCAGGAAGTGAGTTATTCGCCACAGGATTCCTAGCCTCTGATCTGCTCTTGTAGCCACCATATTTATATGGCTACTCCAGTTCAGTTTCTGGTCAATGGTAGCCCCTAGGATGTTGATAGTGGGGGATGGTAATGCCATTGAATGTCAAGGGGAGATGGTTAGATTCTCTCTTGTTGGAGATGGTCATTGCCTGGCACTTGTGTGGCATGAATGCTACTTACCACTTATCAGCCCAAGCCTGGATATTGTCTAAGTCTTGCTGCATGTTTATGGGAAGACCTGAATGGCAGAGTAACAGTAGCTGTGAAAGCAAATAGAGGGGAAAAATTGATGCTGAGGGCTTGTGGTTTCAAAAACAAGCCTGGTTATGATGAAGCAGCACACTACCATAGGTATCTTGCATCTTGAGTTGCATGTAATTACTGTGAATACCTGTGTGTTGCTGAGAATCAACTCCCCCATACCGGCGATACCCAATGAGCCTACCCTTCGCTGCCGTTACTAGGCTGAGTGTATCAGCACATTGCTAGAGTCCCTTCCTGCACCAGTCCAAGGAGTACCCCAGGACTATCAGTGCACATTCCCCTGGTATCAATGTGCTACTAGGAGTCCCCGCATCTTTCAACTCAGGGGTGTGCTCCTTTGATTTTGGTTTCTGGTGCATGCTTCCGGAGTACCAAATGTTCCTAAGAGTACTTTCTCTGCTGTGGTATCAAGGCTTCCATATCATTAGTGCATGATCCCACTCGCTGTGTGGTTAAGGTGATAAATTAGCTGCTCAATGTAAAATTGAATCATAATAACCAGAAGATTTGATTCCCAGTGGTTGGGAGCTACAATTTGTCACAGCACTTCATTGCGCGGGAGAGGAAATCTCAGCCAGGTTCCTGCTTCTCATCACTATCCAGCATAGACACTTCCAATGTGTTCAAAGAATCATAAAATGTTACCACATAGAAACAGGCCATTCAGCCCATTAAGTGACTTTTCTGCACGTGAGCAACCCAGTCTAATCCCAATGTTTTGCACCCCATTCCGATGGACCGAATGGCCTCTTGCTGTGCTGTAATGACTCTATTGCTCCATTAAAAACATCAAATTCTATTTTAAAAATGATCTTGAGATGTTCAACTTTAAAGAAGACATATAGGGGGGTTAGTTTATGAGGCTCTGCCCTCAGTAGAGATTGCTAGAATCTTGGATTTGCCTCTGATACTCCCCCTAATCGAGAGCAGAGTAGGTTAAGCGGCAATTTAATAAAAGTGTTCAAAATTAAGAGGCTGTTGGAATCGAATAAATAAGGAGAAACTGTTTCCACTGGCAGGAGGATCGCTAACCAGGTGATACAGATATGATGTAATTATCAAAGAACTAGAGGGAAATGAGGAGAATATTTTTAACACAATGAGTTTTGTGATCTAGAATGCACTGCCTGAAAGGGTGGTGAAGTACATTCAAAACTAACATTGGAAAGGGAACTGGATATATAATTGAAATGGAGAAAACTGCATGGCTATGGGGTAATAAGAAGTTCGTGGGACTAATTGAATAGTTCTTTCAAAGAGCCAGCACAGGCACAATGGGCCAAAGGGGCTCCTGTGCTGAAAGATTCCATGATGTCTTTACACTTGGGTCAACTTCTGCCCATTCAGTGAAGTGATGCCCCTGTGACCGAATACTTTGACTTTTTACCGAGGGCTTACAGGGTGACTTGGCCAAGGTACTTGGGGGGGGTGCCCCATGCCCCTGGCAGAGCCCCTGGTGCCCAGTGCTCCCTGGCACGATGTCACAAAATGATCCCACACATTGAGGGGACACAGAAGACCAATAACATTGGGAGAAAGTATTGGTAGCACTCTCCTCCTTCCCCCTGCCCTGCCCTTCCCTTTACCTCCCCTCCCCTCCCCCCTCACCACCACTCCCCATCCACTCCCCCTCACCCCACCACTCCTCCCCCTCACCACCCATCCCCATTGCCTCCCCCTCCTCTCCAATTCTCCCCCCTCACACTGCCCCCTTCTCCCCCTCCCACCTCCCCATCCCCTCTCCCTCCTTTACCCTCGCCCTCCTCCTCCCACTCTCTCCCCTCCCCACCCAGTCCCCTGTCTTCATCTCCCCTCCCACCTTCTCCCCAACCCCTTCCCACCCTCTACCTCCCCTCCCCCTCTACCCCTCCCCACACACACACCCACCCCACCTGTTCCCCCCTCCTCACCCTCCCTTCCCTCCTCCCCACCCCTCTTGTCCCCCCCTTCCCCTCCTCCCCTCACCCACTCTCCTCCCTCTCTCCCTCTTCCCCACTTCACCCCCTCACCCCCACCCTCTTCTCCCCGCAATACCCTCTCCCTCACCCCTTCTTCCCCAACCCTCTCTCTTCCCCTACCCCTCATCCTCCCTTTCCCCCAGCCCTAACCCCCATTCCTTTTCCCCCACTCCCCCCCACACACCCCTCTCTCCCACTCCCTTCCCTCCACTTCCCTCCACCCCCCTTCTCCCATTCCAACCCCCTCACCCTCCCACCCTCTTCCCCACTTGTCCCCCCACCCCACTTTGCTCACTAACGCCCCTCCTCCCTGCCACCCCCACATCCCCCCTTCTCCCCCATCACCCCCCACTCATCTTCTCTCCCCCCCACCCCAACACAGCCCCACCCAACCCCTCCCCCTCACCGATACCTCCCCACCCCCTCCCCAACTTCACCTCCCCCTTCTCCCGCCCCTCCTCTCCCTCCCTTCCCCTCACCCCTTCTCCCAAAACCTTCCTCCCCTCTTCTCCCCCAACCCCCTTCTCCACCCCTCACCCCCTCTCACTCCCCTACTCGCCCCTCTCACTCCCTTCTCTCCCACCTCCCCCCTCATCCCCCATCTGCCCCATCATCCCTCTCACCTTCTCCACCCTCTTTCTCCCCACTCTCACCCCCGTTCTCCCAACCCTCACCCCCTTTCTACTCCCTCGCCCCATCTACCCCACTTCTCCCTCCCTTCTTTCCGCTCCCCCCTCAATCCGCTTCTCCCCCTCAGCCCCCCTTCTCCCCTCTCCCCCATTCTCCATCCTATCCTCCCCTCTCACCCCCTCCCCACTTCTCCCCCTCCTCTGTCTCACCCCATCTCCCCCCTCACCCCATTCCCACCCCCTTTTCCTCTCACACCTCCCTCCCCACCCCCTTTCTCATCCCACTCCCTTCTCCCCCCATACCCATCTCCACCCACCTCCCCCTCCATCCCTTCTCCCCCAACATCCACTCCTCTCCCCTTCTCCCACCACCCCCACCACCACCCCCGCCTCCCCATCTTCTAGCCTGCGCCTCCCTCTACGCCCAACCCCCCCCACCCCACCTCCCCCCCATCCACCTTCACACCCACACCCAACCCATCCTCCCCCGACACACCCCCTCTGCCCAACCCCCTCCTTTCCACATCCTCCTCACCCCTTCCCAACCCCACTTCCCTCCTTCTCTCACCCTCTCCTCTCCCCCACCCCCTTTTACCCCTTCCACCCACCCCCTTCCCCTTTCCCCCACCTTCTCCCTCAACCCCCTTCTCCCCTATTCCCCCCTCAGACCCCTTCTCCACTCCTCTCACCCCTCCTTCTCCCCCTCAGCCCCCCATCTCCACCTCCCTCACCGCATTTTCCCCACCTTCACCCTCCTCACGCCCTTCTCCCCCTCATCCCCTCCTCCCCCAGCCCCTCTCACCCCATCTTCTCCCTCCCCTTCTCCCCTCCTTCCCCCCACAACCCTCATCTCACTCCCTTCTCCCCTCACACATCCCCTCTTTCACTCCCCTTCTCACCCACACTCCTTCTTTCACTCCCCTTCTCACCCCTACACCCCACTTCTGCCCCCATACACCCCCTCTTTCACTCCCCTTCTCACCCCCACACCCCCCTCTCTCACTCCCCTTCTCCCCCTCACACACCCCTTCTTTCACTCCCCTTCTCACTCCCACACCCCCCTCTCTCACTCCCCTTCTCCCCCTCACACACCCCTTCTCACCCCCACACACCCTCTCTCACTCCCCTTCTCCCCCCACACAGCCCCTTCTCCCCCTCCACCCACCCACCTTTTCCCCCCCACCCCCATCCACTTCACTCCCCACCCCCTTCTCCCCCCACCCCTTCTTCTCCCCCTTCACTCCCCACCCCCTTCTCCTCAACACCCCCTTCTCCCCCCACCCCTGACCCCCTTCTCCCCCCCACCCCACTTCCCTCCACCACCACCTCACCCCCTTCTGCTTCTCCCCACCACCCTCACCCCAAAGAAACCATAAATAAGTTACAGCAGCGGGCCAGTCAGCCCATCATGACTGCGCTGGCTGAAAAAAAAAACTAAATCCAATCCAACCTTTCAGAACTTGGTCCGTAGCCTTGCAGGTTACAGCACTTCAGGTGCATGTCCAGGTACCTTTTAAATGAGTTGAGGGTTCTGTCTCCATCACAGATCTGGGCAGTGAATTCCAGATACCCACCACCCTGTGGGGTGAAAATGTTTACCTTCAATGTCCCAGACACCACCATCATCATCCCTACAAGTGGGACATAACATACCCACTAGAGGTGGCGGCACAGTGGTACACAGTCGGGAGGGAGTTGCCCTGGGAATCCTCAACATTGACTCCGGACCCCATGAAGTCTCATGGCATCAGGTCAAATATGGGCAAACAAGGAAACCTCCTGCTGATTGTCACCTATCGCCCACCCCTTCGGCTGCTGAATCAGTGCTTCTCCATGTTGAACACCAAATTGGAAGAAGCACTGAGAGTGGCAAGGGCACAGAATGTACTCTGGGTGGGGAACTTCAATGTCCATCACCAAGAGTTGCTTGGTAGCACCACTAACTGACCGAGCTGGCTGAGTCGTAAAGGACATAGCTGTTAGATTGGGTCTGCTGCAGGTGTTGAGGGAACCAACAAGACAGAAAAACCTACTTGACCTTGTCCTCACCAATTTACCTGTCGCAGATGCATCTGTCAATAACAGTATCGGTGGCAGTGACCATCGCACAGTCCTTGTGGAGATGAAGTCCCGTCAAGGCTGAAAGGTGATTTGATAGAGGTATTCAAAACTATGAGGGGTCTGGACAGAGTAGATTCAGAGAAACTGTTCCCACTCGTGAAAGGATTGAGAACAAGTGGGCACATATTTAAAGTATTTGGTAAGAGAAGCAAAAGTGACATGAGGAAAAGGTTTTTCACACAGAGAGTGGTTAAGGTCTGGAATGCACTGCCTGAGAGTGTGGTGGAGGCAGGTTCAATTGAAGAATTCAAATGGGAATTAGACAGTTATATAAAAAGGAAGAATGTGCAGGGGTATGGGGAGAAGGCAGAGGAATGGAACTGAGGGAATTGCTCTTTCAGCGAGCTGGTGCGGACACGAGGGGCCGAATGGCCTCCTTCTGCACTGTAATGATTCAGTGATGCACATTGAGGATTCCCACCATCATGGTGGCACTAGCACCGTGCTAAATGAGATAGATTTCAAAGAGGTCTCGCAGCTCAAAACTGGGCGTCCCTGAGGCTCTGTGGGCCATCAGCAGCAGCAGAATTGTATTCAACCACAATCTGTAACCTCATGACCCGGCATATCCCCCACTCTACCGTTACCATCAAATGTGGGAACAAACTCTGGTTCAATGAAGAGTGCAGGAGGGCATGCCAGGAGCAGCACTAGGCATATCTAAAGATGAGGTGTCAACTTGGTGAAGCTACAACACAGAACTACATGCCAAACAGTGGAAGCTCATGCGATAGACAGGGCTAAGTGATCTCACAACTAATGGATCAGATCTAAGCTCTACAGTCCTGCCACATCCAGTCGTGAATGGTGGTGGGCAATTAAACAACTAACTGGAGGAGGTGGCTCCACAAATATCCCCATCCTCAATGATGGGGTAGCCCAGCACATCAGTGCAAAAGACAAGGCTGAAGCATTTGTATCCTTCTTCGGTCAGAAGTGCCGAGTGGATGATTCATCACGGCCTCCCCCTGAAGTCCCCAGCATCACAAATGCCTGTCTTCAGACAATCCAATTCACTCCACGTGATATCAAGAAATGGCTGAAGGTACTGGTTACTGGAAAGGCTATGGGCCCTGACAATATTCTGACAATAACACTGAAGACTTGTGCTCCAGAACTAGCCACGCCCGTAGCCAAGCTGTTTCAGTACAGCTACAACACTGGTATCTACCCGCCAATGTGGAAAATTGCCCAGCTATGTCCTGTCCACAAAAAGCAGGACAGATCCATCCCGGCCAATCACCGCCCGATCAGTCTCCTCTTGATCATCAGCAAAGTGATGGAAGGGGTCATCAACAGTGCTATCAAGCGGCACTTGCTCAAGCAATAACCTTCTCACTGACACTCAGTTTGGGGTCCGCCAGGGCCACTCAGCTCCTGACCTCATTACAGCCTTGGTCCAAACATGGACAAAAGAGTTGAACTACAGAAGTGAGGTGAGAGTGACATCAAGGCAACATTTGACCGAGTATGGCATTCAAGGAGTCCAAGCAAAACTGGAGTCAAAGGGAATCAGGGGGAAAACACTCCATTGCTTGCAGTCATGCCCAGCACCAAGGAAAATGGTTGCGGTTGTTTAAGGTCAATCATCTCAGTCCCATGACATCACTACAAGAGTAACTCAGGGTAGTGCCTAGGCCCAACCATCTTCAGCTGCTTAGCTGCTTCATCAATGACCTTCCCTCCATCATAAGGTCAGAAGTGGGGATGTTTGCTGATGACTACACAATGTTCAGCACTATTTGTGACTCCTCAGATACTGAAGCAGCCTGTGTCCAGATAGCAAGATCTGGACAACATGCAGGCTTGGACTGATAAGTGGCAAGTAACATTCATGCCACACAAGTACCAGGCAATGACCATCTCAAACAAGAGAGAATCTAACCATCTCCCCTTGATGTTTCAATGGCATTACCATCACTGAATCCCCCGCTATCAAGATCCTGGGGGCTGTCATTGACTAGAAGTGGAACTGGACCAGCCACATAAATGCTGAGGCTACAAGAGCAGGTCAGAGGCTAGGAATTCCGTGGCGAGTAACTCACTTCCTGTCTCCCCAATGCCTGTCCACCATCTGCAAGGCACAAGTCAGGAGTGTGATGGAATACTCTCCACTTGCCTGGATGGGTGTAGCTCCAACAACACACAAGAAGCTCAACACCATCCAGGACAAAGCAGCTCGCTTGATTGGCACCCCATCCACCACCTTCAACACCAATGCACAGTGGTAGCAGTGTATACCATCGACAAGATGCACGGCAGCAACTCACCAAGACTCCTTCAACAGCACCTTCCAAACCTACGACCTCTACCACCTAGAAGGACAAGGGCAGCAGATTCATGGGAACAACACCATCTGCAAGTTCCCCTCCAAGCCACACGCCATCCTGACTTGGCACTATATTGCTGTTCCTTCATTGTCACTGGGTTAAAATCCTGGAACTCCCTTCGTAACAGCACTGTTGCTGTATTTACACCCCAAGCACTGCAGCGGTTCAAGAAGGTAGCACACCACCACATTCTCAAGGGCAATTAGGGATGGGCAATAAATGCTGACCTTGCCAGTGACACCCACATGCCGCAAATGAATAAAAAAGAAACTTGTCATAATCTTGTACCCCTCCATCAAATGTCCCCTCAATCTCCTTTGTTCTAAGGAGAAAACAACTCCAGCTTCTCCAACCTAACTTTGGTTCCAGGGATGGGGTATTTTAGCTATAAAAAGGTGACAAGACTGACTGTGGTAACTACAGAGGGGTATCCCTGCTGTCCGCCACAGGGAAGGTCAACACAAGAGAGCTTCTCAACCACCTCCTCCCCGTGGCTGAAGAGCTCCTACCGGAATCACAATGTGGATTCCGTCCAAGAGGCACAGTGGACATGATCTTCACAGCAAGACAACTCCAAGAAAAAGGTAGGGAGCAGCAACCTTTATACATGGCCTTCTTTCTCCTCACAAAGGCCTTTGACTCTATCAACCGGGAGGGAGTATGGAACATCCTCCTCAAATTTGGCTGCCCAGAGAAATTTGTCATCATCCTCCGCCTGCTGCACAGCAACATCCGAGCTGTAATTCCTGCCAATGGATCTGCCACTGACCCAATCCCAATGCAAACTGGGGTCAAGTAAGGCTGTGTCATGGCAACAACGCTCTTTTCCATCTTCCCTGCCGTAACACTCCACCTCATCTCCTTGAAGTCCCTGCCGGAGTAGATCTACTCTACAGGATGAGTGGGAAACTATTTAACCTATGTGGCCTCCAGTCCAGAACCAAGGCCACGCCAACCTGTGTCATCAAGCTGCACTATGCTGACGATGCTTGCATATTTGCACACTCAGAGGGCGAGCTTCAAACCCTCATTGATGCATTCACAGAGGCGTACGAAACAATGGGCCTTAAGCTAAACATCCGGAAGACAAAGGTCCTCTACCAGCCTGCTCTCGCTGCGCAACACTGCCCCCCACCGACTATCAAGATCCAAGGCGAACCACTGGACCATGTGGATCACTTCCCATATCTTGGGAGCCTCTTCTCAGCAAGGGCAGACATCAACAATGAAACTCAGCATCACCTCAAGTGTGCCAGCACAGCCTTTGGTTGTCTGAGGAAAAGAGTATTTGACAACAGAGACCTCAAATCTGGCACCAAACTCCTGGTCTATAGGGCTGCAGTGTTACCTGCCCTCCTGTATGCATCATAAACATGGAGACTGTACAGCAGACATCTCAAAGCCCTGGAGAGATATCATCAGTGGTGCCTCCGCAAGATCCTGCAAATTCAGTGGCAGGACAGGCTCTCCAATATCAGTGTCTTCTCTCAGGCTAACATCCCCAGTATCGAGACACTGGTCACGGCTAGTCAGTTACACTGGGTGGGCCACATTGTCCGCATGCCTGACACTAGACTCCCAAAACAAGCTTTCTACTCCGAGCTCCGTCATGGCAAGAGGCTACCAGGAGGGCAGAGGAAACGCTAAAAGGATGTCCTGACAGCTTCCCTAAAAAAACATGACATCTCCAGCGATTCGTGGGAATCTCTTGCCCAAGACCGACCAAAATGGAGAAGCATCCACGACGGTGCCAGCCAGTTCGAATAATGTCCACATGCCCAGGCAGCGACCAAGTTCAAACAGCGGAAGGAGCGTCCGGAATTCCGAGCATCCCATTCACTCGCCTCACCAGAAACCACCTGCCCCACCTGTGGCAGAGTGTGCGAATCCACAATTGGACTGTTCAGTCGCTTCAGGACCCACAACCTTGGAATAGAAGAAAGTCATCCTCTCTCCCGAGGGACTGCCTAAGATGATTTTAGCTACATTCTGGTAAGTCACCTCTGCCCCCTCTCAATGACCCTAACATCCTTCCTAAAATGTGGTGACCAGAACTGGATTCAATACTCTAATTGTGGCCTAACTAGAGCTTTATAAAGGCTTAGCATAACATCTCTGCTTTTGTACTAAATACCTCTATTTATGAATCCCAAGATCCCATATACATTGCTAATTACTCTCTCAATATGTTCTGCCACCTTCAAAGATATATTGCATATATAAAGCATATATTCTGCAGCGGTTCAGGAAGGCAGCTCATCACCACCTTCTCAAGGGCAAGTAGGGATGGGCAATAAATGTTGGTATAGCCAGCGATACCCACATCCCCCAAACAAATATAAAAAAAAGCATGCACCCCCATGTCCCGCAGTTTTTGCACACTTGTTAGAATTGTGCCATTAAGTCTATATTGCCTCTCCCTATCCCTTCTGCCAAAGTGCATCACCTCACTTTTCTCTGTATTCAGTTCCATCTGCCAGTTGTCTGCCCATTCTGCTAACTTATCAAGTCGGAACCCTAGAAATAATCACATGGAAAAAGGCACATGGGGAATAACCAGGAAACCAGGGACATGAAGTGTAACCAGTAAATAATTACATGGAAAGTAATGAAGAAATAGGCACATGAAGAGTAACCAGGAAATAGTCTCAAAGATATAACCTGAAAATACAAGACCACTTTTCTTTGCTGGTCTATATTGAACTAAAGTGTAAGATTCTGCTTCTATCTCTGATCTGCTGTTCATTTTTTCACTGTGAGTTGGGAAAAAGATCTGGAAAAAAATCTGGATCCGGATCTTCTTTCAAACATGGCTTTCAAATTCCTGTATTTCTCTGGACATCAAAGGAGGTGGTGGCGTAGTGGTATTGTCACTGGACTAGTAACCTAGAGACCCAGGGTATTGCTCTGGGGACATGGGTTTGCATCCCACCATGGTAGAAGGTGGAATTTGAACTCAACTGATAAATCTGGAATTAAAAGCTAGTCTAATGATGGCCATGAAACCACTGTCGATTGTCATTAATACCCATCTGGTTCACTAATGACCTTTAGGGAAGGAAATCTGCTGTCATTACCTGGTCTGTCCTACATGTGACTCTAGACCCACAGCAATGTGGTTCACTCTTAAATGCCCTCTGAAATGGCCTAGCAAGTCACTCAGTTATATCAAACGGCTACAAAGTCATTAAGGAATGAAACCGCACAAACCACCCGGCATTAACCTCGGGACCAGAAACGACAATGGCAAACCCAGCCCTGTCGGCCCTGCAAAGTTCTCCTTACCAACCTCTGGGGTCTTGTGGCAAAGTTGGGAGAGCTGTCCCACAGACTAGTCAAGCAACAGTCTGACATAGTCATACTCACAGAATCATACCTTGCAGACAATGTCCCAAACACCACCATCACCGGTTATGGCCTGTCCCATCGGCAGGACAAACCCAGTAGAGGTGGGGGCACAGTGGTATACAGTCGGGAGGGAGTCCTCAACATTGACTGCGGACCCCATGAAGTCTCATGGCTTCAGGTTAAACATGGGCAAGGAAACCCCCTGCTGATTACCACCTACTACCCTCCCTCAACTGATGAATCAGTACTCCTCCATGTTGAGCACAGCTTGGAGGAAGCACTGAGGGCGGCAAGGGCACAGAATGTACTCTGGGCGGGGGAACTCAATATCCATCACCAAGAATGGCTCGGTAGCACCATTACTGGCCGAGTCTTAAAGGACATAGCTGCTAGACTCGGTCTGCGGCAGGATCTGAGGGACCAGCAAATGGGGGAAAATGTACTTGACCTTGATATGTCTGTCCATGACAGTATTGGTAGGAATGACCACTTCACAGTTCTTGTGGAGACGAAGTCCCATCTTCACATTGAGGATACCCTGCATAATGTTGTGTGGGACTACAATGTGCTAAATGGGATAGATTTCGAACAGATCTAGTAATGCAAAATTGGGCAACCATGAGGGGCAGTGGGCCATCAGCAGCAGCAGAATTGTATCCATCCATAATCTTGTAACTGCACAGCCCGGCATATCCCCCACTCTACCATTACCATCAAGTCAGGGATAAACCCTGGTTCAATGAAGAGCGCAGGAGAGCAGCACCATGCATACCTAAAAATGATGTGCCAACTTGGCGAAGCTACATTCCAGGACTACTTGCGTGCTAAACAGGGTAAGCAGCATGTGATAGACAGGGCGAAGCGATCCTACAACCAACGGGTCAGATCTAAGCTCTACAGTCCTGCCACATCCAGTTGTGAATGGTGGTGGACCGTTAAACTGTTAACTGGAGGAGGTGGATCCACAAATGTCCCCATCCTCAATGATGGGGGAGCCCAGCACATCAGTGAAAACGATAAGGCTGAAGCATTTGCAACAATCTTCAGCCAGAAGTGCCGAGTGGATGATCCATTTCGGCCTCCTCCTGAAGCCCCCAGCATCACAAATGCCAGTCTTCAGCCACGTGATATCAAGAAATGACTGAAGGCAATACTGGATACTGCAAAGGCTATGGGCCTGACAACATTCGGGCTGAATATCTGTGCTCTAGAATAAAGGCCTGTTCAGGTCGGGAAAAAGAACCCGACCCGAACCCGACCAAACCACAGCGGACTTGAGCCCGAGCCGGCCCAAGTCCCTCCAATTCTGCCCCGCACCCGACCCGACCATCCCTTTACCAACCTTTGGACTCGGAACCTCCAGGAAGCTGCAGAGTTTGCGTGATGACTTCATTTGAGAAGTCACTCGCCCACTGCACAAACTCAGTTTCGTTCCGGACTCCCAGCTCAGGCAAGTTTTTTATTTTTAATACTTACCAGCAGAGCACTTACTGTGTGTGTCTGGCCTGACCCGAGCCCGAATTCAGACCCGAAAGAGCGGCCCGACCCAAACCCGACACATATTGTCGGGTCCGGGTCAGGTAGCAGGCCTTTACTCCCGGCATGCCCCGAGCCAAGCTACAACACTGGCAGCTACCCGGCAATGTGGAAGATTGCTCAGCTATGTCATGTACACGAAAAATAGGACATATCCTGCCCCCTCCTCCCCACCCCCCCTCACCTCCCTCCTCCCCACATCTCTCTCCACCCCACCCCCCCTCACCTCCCTCCTCCCCACATCTCTCTCCACCCCACCCCACCCCCCCTCACCTCCCTCCTCCCCACACCTCTCTCCACCCCACACCCCTCACCTACCCACTCCCCCACCTCCCCTCACGCACTCACTCCCCCACCTCCCCCTCACCCTCACCCACTCCCCCACCTCCCCTCACCCACCTACCCACTCCCCCACCTCCCCTCACCCACCTACCCACTCCCCCACCTCCCCTCACCCACCCACTCCCCCACCTCCCCTCACCTCTCTCCCCACTCCCCTCACCCACCCACTCCCCCACCTCCCCTCACCCACCCACTCCCCCACCTCCCCTCACCCACCCACTCCCCCACCTCCCCTCACCTCTCTCCCCACTCCCCTCACCCACCCACTCCCTCACCCACCCACTCCCCCACCTCCCCTCACCCACCCCCCCACCTCCCCTCACCCACCTACCCACTCCCCCACCTCCCCTCACCCACCCACCCACCCACCCACCTCCCCTCACCTCTCTCCCCACTCCCCTCACCCACCCACTCCCCCACCTCCCCTCACCTCTCTCCCCACTCCCCTCACCCACCCACTCCCCCACCTCCCTCTCCTCTCACCTCTCTCCACTCCCCCTCCCCTCACCCGTCCCTCCACACCCTCCGTCCCCCTTCCCTCCACTGCTTCCCCCTCATTCCCACACACTCTCTCCCTCCCCGAGGCAGGTGTTGAGCACGCGCTCCCGGCCTGTCTCCGTGCGCGCGTACCCGGAGCCCCGCCCCCTCGGTCGGCTGCTGCCTGTCGGATCGAGCCGGGCTTTGCGCCTCCCGGACCCCGCGCTTTCGCAGCCGGAACATGGATGATCTGGGTAAGTGAGGCCGGCAGAGGGCGAGGGTAATTCCCCCACCCACCACCGAGCCGCACCGAGTACCGGTGCCGGACCAGGCCGCAGAGTTAGCCCGGGCTGGCAGTGCTGGCCTGGCCGTCTCCCGGCCCCGACGGCATGGGAATCGGAGGAGGCCGGCGTGTGGCTGCGGTCTGTGGGTGAGGGAGAGGGCGACCTCCCCTGGGTAGGTAGGTGGGTGGGTGGGCAGGCAGCCTCCGACCTTGCTCCCCTCTCCTGGATTTGGGGCTCAGTCCCTCGATGCTCATTCGGGAGCAAAGCCGCTGGAAGTTTGTTGGGAGGATTTGAAAAGTTTCCTGCTTGTTCGGGATCTCTGGAGATGAAACGATTGTTTGTTGCAATAGACCGGACTCTGGGCGAGAAACTTTCTTAGTCACTGGGCTTAGTGATTCGATCAGCAGGTCAAGGGGAAATGGGGTTCTGACTAACTCTCCTCAAAGTGACGGAGGAATCTGTGAAGATCTACAGGGCATGGACAACAGCAGTCAGGGGTTTGGGGCACAAGGACCTGAGGGGACTCGGAATGGAGATCAAGAATCTGTGCGGATTCGGGGAATAGGGATCTGTGGAGAATAGAGAATAAGGATGGGGAACAGGGTTCTGTAGTAACATTGGGTATAAAGATCAGGGGGGATATCTGCACAACTGGGGAATAACAAAGGGGTTAGATGTCTGTGAGGGCAAGGGGAATAATAAAGGGATATGCGATCAGGGGACCTGTGAGAAATAACAAAAGATGTCAGGGATCTGTGGGGGCATAGGGAGTAATTACCTCATTAGCCTTTCATGTGGGTTATGGTAAGATTGACTGTCTACTGGGGTTGTAGGGAATAACAATTTGATTTGTTGCTCATGGCGTCCCAGGGAGTAATGATTACTTGTCCAGTAGCATTACAATTTGATTAGCTATTCATAGGAAGCATAGAGACTGCTGGTTCAATTTCACATTTTTAACTGGGGGTGGCAGAGATCACAAGAAATTGAGATTCAAATAATTATTTTACTGGTAATAGGCATTTGATCAGTTTTCCACTTGGGCTGCAAGAAATGATAATCCGGTTGATTTCTCATTGAGTTTTGAGTATGGTAACCTGATTTGGTGTCTGTGAAGAATAGCACTTTGATTTGACATTTTTATTCAGAGGGAATGCATGCTATGCAAAACCCTCTGTAACTTTTGAAGATACATGCCCTTGCAGTTTAACCAGTATCCATGCCTACTGATGTCGTTTTTCATGATTCTATGATTCTGTGATAATCTCATTTAGATAAAAAAAGGGCGTTGGCAGATTCCTTAATGTGTTTAATTCCCCATTCAGCAAGGCAGCATTTGTTTAGGAATTTACTGTTGCCTGTATCAGGATGTACTGCACATTTGTTTTAATATTTCCGTGTAATCTGCTCTGGTGATTATTCCATGACTCCGGGCATCAAATACATTGCTGTTACATACCGATCGTTCCCTTTGCCTCCAGTAAGGAGAGATGGTTTATAGATTAGAACAGATAATTTTAGTTTAGAGTCCAGCCTAGAAAGAGGAAACCAAAGTGTAGTTTATTTTCCACACCACCAATACCACGTAACACTCAAGTCAGACAGCATAAAAACACACCAGTGAGGTTTAAGAGAGCAATCATGTGTATACAGTATGCCATTTTTAAACAGCACGCCATGCTTCATTTGATAACCTGTTGATATTCTTAGCACAAGGAGCAGAATATACTACAATTAAAAGTTGTATTAATATTGTCTTAACCAGCACTTTCCAGATGGTAATGACAAACTATCTGGACGAACAAGTGGCTAAATGTTCTGAGCTCACTAATGACTTGCCCAGGACACTGTCCCTGAATAATCCTAAGGGGCAGTTAGTGAGATCCGCAATGTACTGTGAAGAGAAACTGACCTGGCCTTTGTTAAGATTTGACAATCTTTTCAGAAATGTCTTGTTTTTCCATTACCTTGCCCATCCCCTGAGGGATTAAGTTAACAGGAATGTGGCAAATGCTTCTGAATTTTAGGTGTGGATTAGTGCAAATGGACATGTTTTCTCTGCCTACAATTTGATGACTTTCATAGTTCCCTTCTAAATAACAGCAATGTCCAGATTACAAGCTTTATCTGATTGTCAGTTCCTGTGTCTGACCCATTTCATTTGGAGCTGCTGCAGTACAGATCTTGATGCAGCCCTTCTCTCAAATTTTAAACATTGTTGTCTTTTATTGGAAACATGTTAATTTCAGCAGGAACAAAATTGAACATCGGCACCAATTGTATTTGCATAACCATAACATGATTTGTTGGGCTATGAGGAAAGAGCAGAAGAGTGTGACTAATTGGATATCCCTTCAAAGAATGGGCATAGACACGGTGGGCCAAATGGCCTCCTTCTGGTAATAAAAACAGAAAGTGCTGGAAATACTCAGCAGGTCAGGCAACATCTGTGGAGAGAGAAATAGAGTTAACGTTTCAGGTCTGTGACCTTTCATCACAACCCTCCTTCTGTGCTGTGTGATTCTGCGATATGAGAGGGATGTATAATATATCAGCATAGTTGAAGGGATAGAGGGTAGAAATGCAACATGAGAGGGATGGGCAAATTATAGTAGAGTGAAGCACAGGAGATGGACTACTGTAGTGGAATAAAGTCATCGAACATTATAACATGGAAACATGCCATTTGACCCATCAAGTCTGTGTCAGTTTTTTCTTCATATGCGCCACCTTGTCTAATCCCACTCTTCAGCTTGTTACTCATACCCTTAACATGTTTAAAATTAGTTCTCATGATGTGCAAAATGCTGCAATTCTAACCCTAACTACTACCCTGGCTCCGAGCCACATCCCTAATTCTGAATACCCTGGACCCTGACCTGTACCTGGAACTAACCCAAAACTCTCACTATAAAATACCCTCAACCATGATCCTTATCTTGAACTTAACCTAAAACAGTTCTACCCTCTTTCAAGAGGTATGCCTCGATGCCAAACTCTTAATGCTATAGTTAACTCACACCACTTAAATAAACGGTATGCGCAGAGCAAACAACCCTACTATAGGAAGCTACATTTTGATGGGGACCAAAATCAAGCCCACTACCCTAACCCTAGCTGGGAATAGGATAACACAACCCAGAAAAAAGGATAATTGCAAGTAAAACAGAACAAAAAGCAATAGAAACCAAGAGTCAAACAAAAGTGGCAGGCACCAGTGAAATAAAATAACTCGAAAAATGAGAATATGAACATAAAAGGGAAGTCACACTGCTACCTGCACTCCCTACCTCTGCCATGGCCACATTTAGAATGTAGTGGGCTTTCTTAAATTGCTGGTTTTGTATCAACTGTGTGGCTTGTTTGGCCACTTCAGAGTGTGCTAAGATGGATCAGTGTAGTGGCTTAAGGGAAGGAGAGAGGATAGACCAGCATAGAGCAATACAGGAGGAATAGAGGTTAGACCAGTGTAAGGATATAAGATAGATTGGGAAAGGGATGGGGAACAGTTTACACAAAGCCCAGTGATTATGTGACTGCACTAGTACAATGTTGAAATGTTACTATTGAACTGAGGAATTGAGGATTCTGTGCACTGGCACAGATGAGCTGAGTGAGCTGTTGGTGCACAGCAGAATGTGCAGGGAGAGTTGCACAAAATAGTTACAAAACATTCTCCCACCAGTCCATTTTTTGACTTTAGTGCGAGGAACAGAAATCAAAATCTCCTGGTCTGAAGATTGATTTCTGGGAGTAGCAGATACCATTCTGTATAGAGCAGAAACATTTGCAGTGACAACTATAGACCCTGTTCCACTCTTAATATAAAAAAAGAATATTCCCTCGCCAGTTTACTTAGTAGCCACTCCCAACTTACAGATTGGACACTCACTTCTCCCCTCATCGATACAGTGGGAATGTTCAGACGGCTCTTCCATTCCTGACCATGGTTTCTGCACCGGAACCCACTGAACATGAGCAGTTCTTTGTAGATTTTAGAGAACTGTGCTCCACTCACTCAGTTGGTGCTTGAAGGAAAAGTTTACATGAGGATGTATAAGGACTTACCAATTAAAAACAAACATAGAAATAATGAGAAGAGGGGGGAAAAACACAGTTGGAAATTATTTTAACAGGAACAAAATGAAGAAGCCCAGAGCTAACTGAAAGGCCATGGATGATGTTTCCTCTTTCAAAGGTGTTTGGTTACCCGGCTACATCTTTTGGTGATTAGCAATTTGGCTTCTTTTAACTTTTTTACTGACATTTACTATAAGGGTGGTGATCTGAAATGGCACCTTCAACAAAACCAGATTCCAGTGACAATAATGTAAGCCTATTTAGACATCAGGAGAAGTAATCCCAACATCTGAGGATGGGATGTCTCTTTGCTAACTCTGGATAGAATGGGGAGAAGGGCTTAATCCCTGCGCCTGGGACCTCTGGCTGAACAGAAATTGAAAGTATATGGAAGAAAGAACTTGCATTTATATAGCACCTAACATGAGCTCAGGAAAATCCCTATACATCCACATGTCCTAAAGTGCTTTATAGCCAATGAAGTACTTTTGAATGCAGTCATTGCTGTAAACATAGGAAAACAGTAAGTTTGCACGCAGCAAACTCCAACAAAAAGCAATGAAATAAATGACGATATAGGGGGTAAATATTGGCCAGGACGTGTTTGAAATCTACTGCCTTTTTTGAATAATGCTGTGGGAACTTTTACATCCACCTGAGAGGACAGACAATAACTCGGTTTAGCGTTTCATTCGAAAGGCAACATCTCCGACAGTGCAGCACTACTTCTACAGTGCGCTGAAGTGCCAGCCTCGATTATGTACTCAAGTTTCTGCTTAAAGCCACAACCTTTTGACTTTGAGGTGAGAGTGTTGCCACTCAGCCAATGTAAAGAAGAGATTGTTGATTCCATCTGCTCCGTGTAGATTGAAATGTGCAGAAAGATTTGGTTGAAAAGCTAGTAGTTTATGTTTAATGGCACAGTTTCCATTGAATGTGCTTTTATACTTTGTTGGTGCCTATCACTTCCTTTCAGTACTGAAAATCTCAAGACGTAGCTCTGAGCCTCAATGGTGCATGTAAACGTAGATAAGGAAGGGCTGGCCCAAGTCAAGAATCCGCTGTGGTCTGTGAAAAGTTCATATGTTTCAGTGCTTTACACATTGCTGTTTCACATCAGATCTAGCACACTATTATAACAGCTGTTCTGTTTAATCTGTGTCAGTGCACCAGAGTAAAGCTTTATTAGTGGAGATTGGCAGCCATTAGCACTGTCGATCAGCCTACTGAGTTTGTGACTGTTAGCATTACAGGACTCAGTCAGTGCAGATGTCCATAAGATTAGATATTTGTTAATTTCATAGAGAGAGTGAGGTAATGGGGACTTGATATGTTAAACCACTTCATTGTCATGAAGAGTTGGCACTATGTATGTGAACTGCTTCATGGCCCATTTTTGGATGTTAATGTTTAGGGGCTGCTTTGGTTTGGCATCTCAAAAAGATTAAGCTTGAATGTTTATTGAACAGCCTTCATAAGTCATTAAATCAATGCTTTAGAGGTTCCAATATGTTAGCAATTACGTCAGTGGAACTGGGAAATCGGTGATGCGCTGTCATGGATTTTGATGCTAAAAATCTGCTCCTGTTCTCTGTGCTGTGCATGCGTCTATCTAGCATTTTGTTCCTTTGGTTGCAACGTTGCAATAATTCCACCTTAACCATTTAAGTGTTGTATTTGTTACTGTTCTATGACTACAAAGTATAAATTCTGCATTCCCAGCAGTGAATACTTGAAATAAAAACAGAAAATATTGGAAATACTCAGCAGATTTGGCAGTATCTGTGGAGAGAGAAATAGAGTTAATGTTTTAGGTCGATGACCTTTTATCAGAATACTTGATCACTGATTCATGGTATGCATCCGACCACAGACAATTTCTGGATTCTCAGTTTGCCCTCTACTTGATCTATTTTAAGATTGTAGTTTTGAATGAAACTGTAGCTCTTGCTCTCCACCCCTCTAATTTAACTGTTCCATATTTGACACTTTCCTGGCTGCATAATATAGAATTCTCTTTCTCCCTATTCTGTTAGCAAATGCAAGAATGCCCTCGCCCAATCAGAACCTCATCACCTCACGCTGCTCCTGATTGCCTTCCATTTGCTACTTTTCTGCCCACCTGACCAGTCTGTTGATTCTTCCTGCAGTAAAGGCCTGCTCGGGTCTGCAAATGAAACCGACCAAACCACATCCGACCTGAGCCCGACCCGGCCCGAGTCCTTTAATTTTTTCCCGCGCCCGACCCGACCATCGGAATAAAGTTGATTATATTAAAGCGGATGTGCTCTTCCTTTGATGGAATCGCTCACTGCAGACTAGTGCGGAGTGTTTCCCGCCTTGACATCCTGGCTGTCACTGAGTCCGACCCGGCCTGACCCGACCGCCAGACTCGGAAGAGCGACCCGACCTGAACCCAACACATGTCGACGGGTCCCGTCGGGTAGCCATGCTCTAGTCTACAGGATGTGATGAAAGGTCACAGACCTGAAACTTTAACACTGTTTCTCCCTCCCCAGATACTGCCAGACATGCTGTGTATTTCCAGAGCTTTCTGTTTTTATTTCAGATTTACAGCATCCACAGTATTTTGCTTCTCTTAACAAATCCATGCTGACTGTCCTTTATTTATCTGTGCCTTTCTAAATGACAATTTATATAGTTCCTCAGAATATTTTTACAATAATTTTCCCACCATCGAGGTTAGGCTGACTGGCCTGTAATTACTCCATCTATCCCTTCCTCCCCTTTAGTACAACAGTGCGATGTTACTAGTTCTCCAATCCGCCGGCACCATGTCTGTAGCCAGAGAGGATGGGGAAATGATGGTCAGAGCTTCCGCTATTTCTCCTATGCTTTTCTTAGCAACCTGGGATCAATTTCACCTGGGCCTGGTGATTCATCCACTTTCAAAGATGCTAAACCCCTTCATATTTCCTCTTTCCATATGCTTATACCATCCAGTATTTCACACTGCTCCTCCTTAATTACAATGTCTGCATCGTCCCCCTCTTTTTTGAAGACTGACACAAAGTATTCATAAAGAACTATGTCCAGTCTTCCACCTCCACAAGCATGTTACCATTTTTTGGTCTCTAATCGGCCCTACTCTTTCCTTAGTTAAACTCTTGCTCTTTGTGTATTTATAAAACATCTTTGGCTTTTCCTTATTTTACTTGCCAATATTTTTTTGTGCACTCTTTCCTTTTTAATTTCATCCCTGCACTTTCGCACTTTCTCTACTCCTAGGCTTTCTGCAGTATTGAACTCTTGGCATCTGACAAGCATGGATTCAATGGGCCAAAGAGCCTCCTCCTGTGCTGTAAATAAGTCTGACAGTATGACATAAACTTCCCTTTTTTGCCTTGTTCTATTCTGAATGCTCATTGACATCGGCGGGGGTGGGGGGGGGAACGGGGAGGGTCTAGGGTTGGGAGTTCCACCCATTTTCTGGGAGCATATTTGTTCTGAACCCTCTATCTCCTCCTTGCACACCTCCCACTGCTCTGACAATGATTTACCTTCAAATAGCTGTCCACTTTTGCCAGATCACATCTCAGCTTAGTAAAATTGGCTTTTCCCCAATTTAAAACTTTCACATCATATTAAAAGCTAAATACTGCAGATGCCGGAAATCTGAAATAAAAGCAAGAAATGCTGGAAAAACTCAGCAGCAGCATCTGTGGAGAGAGAAGCAGAGTTAACGTTTCAGGTCAGTGACCCTTCATCAGAACTGGCAAATATTAGAAATGTAATGGGTTTTAAGCAAGTAAGGTGGGTGTGAAGCAAGAGATAACCAAAGAGGTGTTGATAGGACAAGGTCACAGAGAATAACTGACCAGAAGGTCAGGGAGCAAAGGCAAATGGTATGTTAATGGTGTGGTGAAAGACAAAGTGTTAGTGCAGAGAGGGTGTTAATTGACAGAAAAATGAACAGCCTGGCCCCAAGCACAAACATGAAAAAAAACAGTGGGTAGGCACAGTAGAAAAAAACTAAAATAAAATAAACAAATAACAAATAAAAAAGAAATAAAAAAGAAACAATAACTAAAAATAAAAAGGGAGGCACGTCATGCTCTGAAATTATTGAACTCAGTGTTCAGTCTGGCAGACTGTAGCGTGCCTAATCGGTAAATGAGGTGCTGTTCCTCGAGCTTGCGTTGATGTTCACTGGAACACTGCAGCAAACCCAGGACAGAGATGTGGGCATGAGAGGCAGGGGGGAGTGCTGAAATGGCCAGCAACCGGAAGCTCAGGGTCATGCTTTCGGACTGAGCGGAGGTGTTCCGCAAAGTGGTCACCCAATCTGTGTTTGGTCTCCCCAGTGTAGAAGAGACCACATTGTGAGCAATGAGTACAGTAAACTAAATTGAAGGAAGTATAAGTAAAATGCTGCTTCACCTGAAAGGAGTGTTTGGGGCCTTGGATAGTGAGGAGAGAGGAGGTAAATGGGCAGGTATTACAACTCCTGCAATTGCAGGGGAAGGTGCCATGGGAAGAGGACGAGGTGGTGGGGGTAATGGAGGAGTAGACCAGGGTGTCGCGGAGGGAACGATCCCTTTGGAATGCTGACAGGGGAGGGGAAGGGAAGATACATTTGGTAGTGGCATCACGCTGGACATGGCGGAGGATGATCCTTTGGATATGGAGGCTGGTGGGGTGGAAAGTGAGGAGAAGGGGAACCCTGTCACGGTTCTGGGAGGGAGGGGAAGGGGTGAGGGTAGAGGTGCGGGAAATGGGCCAGACATGGTTGAGGGCCCTGTCAACCACAGTTGGGGCGGGGGGAAATCCTCGGTTGAGAAAAAAGGAAGACATATCAGAAGCGCTGTCGTGGAAGGTTGCATCATCAGAGCAGATGCGTTGGAGAGGGAAAAACTGGAAGAATGGAATGGAGTCCTTGCAGGAGTCAGGGTGTGAAGAAGTGTAGTCGAGGTAGCTGTGGGAGTCGGTGGGCTTATAATGAATATTAGTAGACAGCCTCTCCCCAGAGATGGAGACAGCGAAGTCGGGGAAGGGAAGTGTCGGAGATGGACCATGTAAAGGTGAGAGAAGGGTGGAAACTAGAAGCAAAGTTGATGAAGTTTTCCAGTTCGGGGTGGGAGCAGGAAACGGCACGGATACAGTCATCAGTGTATCGGAAAAACAGTTGGGGGAGGGGGCTTGAGTAGGACTGGAACAAGGAATGTTCGACATATCCCACAATAAGACAGGCATAACTAGGACCCATGCGGGTACCCATAGCAACACTTTTTACATGAAGGAAGTGAGTGGAGTTGAAGGAGAAGTTGTTCAATGTGAGAACAAGTTCAGCCAAGCAGAGGAGGGTGGTAGTGGATGGGGATTGGTTGGGCCTCTGTTCAAGGAAGAAGTGGAGAGCCCTCAAACCGTCCTGGTGAGGGACGTAGGTGTAGAGAGATTGGATGTCCATAGTGAAGAGGAGGCAGTTGGGGCCAGGAAACTGGAAATTGTCAAAATGACGCAGGATGTCAAAAGAGTCATGGATGTAGGTGGAAAGAGACTGGACCGGGGAGAAAAGATAGAGTCAAGATAGGAAGAAATAAGTTCAGTGGGGGAGGAACAGGCCTGTTTGTGGATTTTGGGAAGGAGGTAGAAGCGGGCTGTCCAGGTTTGCGGGACTATGAGGTTGGAAGCTGTAGAGGGAAGATCTCCAGAGGAGATGAGGCCGGTGACAGTCCTGTGGACAGTAGCTTGATGTTCGGTGGTGGGGTCATGATTCAGGGGGAAGTAGGAAGAAGTGTCAGGGGAAGGGGACAGGTAAGAGTGAGTGAGGGGGCCAGAGAAATTGAGACGGCTGATGGCTTGCCAACAGTTTTCAATGAAAAGATCAAGAGTGGGTAAGAGGCCAGAGGGAAGGGTCCAGGTAGAGGGAGAATGCTGGAGGCGGGTGAATGGGTCTGCTGGTCGAGGAGAGGACTCCTGGTCAAAGAAGTGAGCCCGGAGGTGAAGGCGACGGAAAAAGAGCTCAACTCCATGCTAAGCGCAAAATTCATTGAGGTGGGGGCGTAAGGGGATAAAACTGAGTCCTTTGCTGAGTACAGAATGTTAAGCATCAGAGAGGAGAACGTCAGAGGGTGTAGTGAATTCACGACAAGTGGTCAGATCAGAAGGGGTGGGGTCAGGGGGAAGTGAAACTTTTACTCCTGGTCTATCTTTGTCCTTTTCTATAACTATGCTAAATCTAACTGAATTATGATCACTGCCACCAAAATGCTGTCCCACTGATACCCCTTCCACTGCTCTGCTTCATTTCCTAAAACTAAATCCAAAATTTCTGTTCTTATAATAGGAGCAAAATATTACAGATACTGGAACTCTGAAATGAGAACAGAAAGTGCTGGAAAAACTCAACAGGTCTGGCAGCATCTGTGTGGAGAGAAACAGTTAATATTTCTGGTCTGTGATCCTTCATCAGAACTGGCAATGGTTAGAAATGTAACAGTCTTTGAGCAAGTGAAAGAGGGGAGGGGGGAGAAGAAGAACAAGAAGGGAAGGACTGTGATAGGACAGAAGGGGGAAGAGAGTAAATGACATGTTATGGAACAGAATGAAAATGGAGTACTCCGTAGTTGTAGCAAAAGACTTGAGTACGAGTCCAGAGAGAGTGCTAATGGCAGAATAATGAACAGCTCTGTACGAAAGCAAAAGCATGAAAAACAAGTTTCGCACATGGTTAAGAATAAAGAAAAAAAAAATTAAAATAAAGAAAAAATAATGGGGCTCTTGGTCTGAAATTATTGAACTAATGAGTTCACATCTACCGCAACAGAAATACCCGTTGGTTCCCCTAATCATTGAATCCCCTATCACTGTTGCTCTTCTGACCTTCCTCTTCCTCCACCTGCACAAGTGAGCCACCGATAGTACTGTGGACTTGCCTCTGTCTGTACTCTGACTTGTCCCTGATCTGGACTGATCAGCTACTTACCAATCACCTCGTGCTCCCTTATCTTTGGCTGTCCAAGTGAAGACTGCTTTTCTTAAAGAAAGAAATTGCACACTGTTTACTCACCTGATTTAATCACCCTAAGAGCTCTTCCCTGTCCTGGGCCTCCTCTCCCATACTCTTTATATTCCTGCTCCTTCTGTTCTTGCTGCAGCTGCTCAAGTCCACTCTCTGTCCTGGGCCTTCAATCCTGTTCTGTTTGTGCTCCTGTCACCTGTGCTCAGGTCCGGGCTCTGTCTGAGCTTAAGACAGTAAGTACTGGCAAG
Organism: Heterodontus francisci; assembly: GCF_036365525.1. Taxonomy (NCBI): domain Eukaryota; kingdom Metazoa; phylum Chordata; class Chondrichthyes; order Heterodontiformes; family Heterodontidae; genus Heterodontus; species Heterodontus francisci. The sequence goes on from NC_090393.1 coordinate 54,208,518, forward strand.
AAGATTTCCCAATGCTTGACTATGATGCCTCCCTAAATGAGATGTCCTCACCTGATAGCTGTACATATGCACTTACCAGAAGAGGCCACTGAACATGATAAGTGAAAATCCTCCCTAGCCTGGGAATAGTAAAGTCACTGATAGTGCCCCACTGCCATCTGAGTTGAGATCCACTTACTTAGTACATATCAGCAATGAAAGACGGAACTTCCTGTTCTGCATGGATCAGTACTACAATAAATATTGTGTGTTTATAACTAAGCCACCAGGGTTGCCACACCTCACCTGCTTTGACTCTACAGAGGAAATCTTTGAAGCATTGACAAGAAATCCGTTTTACTTTTTGCTGCCATAATCTTGAAAAGAAAACATGCAAATGACCAAGCCTCTATTTCTGGTCTGTGGGCCAAAATGTTGAGTGTTGGTCAACTGCTCCTCACCTTCCTCAGGTGATGCTACACTTCAAGCATCAACACTCAGCAGAATAGAACTCTTGGGTCACTGGGGACGTTAAGTACAATAATAGTCAAAATGTGCTGTTCATGTTTCAGGGTTTATTTACATATCTCCTAAATAAGGAGGAGCTAAAGCTTTTGGTGTTTCAAACGTAAGTCATCTGTGTTGCTATTGAGGCAGGAAAGTAAACCTTATTGGTATTCCTGGAATTATTCACATAAGTCCCACACAAAGGGTCAATGATCATGTTCACGTTCCATGGATTGTGCAGATATGTCTTAATAGAGGAGAGAATAATGCTATTTGTATGCTGGGGCTATTCATATGAAACAAGCACAATGAGAAATGCTTTGAATTTCTCCTTTAGAAACTTTTGCCCCAGCAATATGAATACTCTTAGAAATTGCACTGGAAATTCATTGCTTGCATTGATATTGTAAGTGGAAATTTATCTTTAATGCCTTCTCCAAGATAATTCTGCATCCTGTCCTGAAAGCTCCCTGCTTAGCTGTGAACATAGTGGCTCCTTATTAGGATGACATTACTCTGAATTTAGATCGAACATGTCTCCTAATTAGGATGACATTGCTCTGTATTTATACTTGAGCACATTCTTCCCCCTCTGACCCAGATGGTATTGCGCTGTAGTATCCAATTCGAGATTCTTGTGCCATCTGCTATTGTATTGAAGAAGTCAAAGTAAATAAAAAGAAACTAGTTTAGATTGTTAAAAGGTGGAAAGTATGTCAGGGAAGGAGAAGTCTGAATCATCATCCTGCCATGGTTAGATTTTTGTCTCAATGCTGCAGTGTAAATTTCTATGACAACTGGAAGTGCCTCTTATATTTATGTTTCTGTGTTGAGAGTGACATCTAGATTGGATAATTATCTGAGAGAAAAAAATGCAAGGCTACAGGGAAAAGGCAGGGGAATGGAACTAGCTGAGTAGCTTTTACAGAGAGCTAGCAGAGACAGGACGGGCCGAATGGCATCCTTCTGTGCTGTTACCACTCCATGATTCTATTCTAAGAGTAAAGGAAGCTGACCCCTGATCGGAGGATTGGCATTTAGCAAGAGGTAGTTCTAGTAGATTTGTGTTCTCAGTTTATTTTCTCTGCCAGAAAACTCAACATAGCACATCTTCGGAAGGCTTCGAATTATAACTGGGGATGGTTAATTCTGTTTTCAGTTGGGGTTAGTACAGCTTAATGATGTGTAACGTGCAAAAGTATTGTACCCCTTGAAACAAAATGGAAAATGGGCTGTATTGTAATTTCTAGTTATGTAAATTTATAAGTCTGATTTTGAAGGCCATCACTTCACCTGTTAAATTGAGTAATGTTGTGATACAAGTTACACCATTCCATAAAGGCAATGACGGTTTTGTTAAGTCTTACTTCACTAAGCTAGGCTAAACAGGAGCTTCTCCCTTCAAAGCTTGGCAAAACAAAATTCTTTTGTCTCCTTGAGTTCTTTGGACACACAGTCAAAATGGAAGCCAGCTAATTCATATTTAGAAATAATGTCTTCCCTGGAATTTGCTAAGTGAAGTGTAATATTGATCAGTCAGTGTGAATGAATCAATCTAATATGTTGCCATAATTACTGGGGATTCCCTGAAGTGAATTGAAATTACGTTTCCACAAAGACTTCAGAGGAGAAGCTCTGGGAATTTTAGTCCTTATGTAACCCATACCTTATTTTGAGATGCATTATGTTAGCTGTACCATGCTGGATCTGAAAGGCAAAATCCATTTCAGGAATTATTTATTTCAAAATTTTTTAAATTTTATTATATAGCCACAAGGTGAGCTCATTTTAGTTTCAATTCCATGACTCTCAGTAAATCACGCCACATATTTAATTTGTTGAATTCTTACTGTACAAGGCTCTAAAATTGCCATTAGAAACTTTCTCGTATTAAATCACATGTATACATACCATAATATTACACACCGTGTACTTAGGAAACTTTTTCCCAAGCTATCAATGGTTGTTGCACTCAGAAAACCCTTAATTCATCTAGGCTATCAAGATTCAGCTATAATTAACTAGAATATTCTATAACAAAAAATGTTTTTGGAACAGTTACTAATATACCATTTATGTTATATTCTGGGACATAACTGCAATCTAGAACAAGAGGTCATCATTTTAGGATAAGGGGTAGCAGATTTAAAACAGAAATGAGGAGAAATTACTTCTCTCAAAGGATTGTGAGTCTGTGGAATTCACTGTCCCAGAGTGCGGTGGATGCCGGAACATTGAGTAAATTTAAGGAGGAGATAGACAGATTTTTAATTAGTAAAGGGTTGAAGGGTTATAGAGAACCGGCAGAGAAGTGGAGTTGAGGCCGAGATGAGATCAGCCATGATCTTATTGAATGGCGGAGCAGGCTCGAGGGGCTGAATTGCCTACTCCTGCTCCTAGTTCTTATAACTGTACTTAAAGGGAGCTATTGGACTCCAAGTAGCTTATGTTTAACACAGAATGGTACTGCCATTATTCAGTTTCTATCCCTAATTAATTTTTGCCATTTCCTTACAGGTTGAATGAAAGCAGGCTTCAAATTGGATATGTTCCACTTGTTGAGAACAACCATTGATTGTTGTGGAGAGATTAACAATTTTTAAAAGTTAGTTCATGATGTTGCTCTGCTCACTGCTAGTTGGAATTGTCCGGAGATCTAGGAATGCTAGTACTTTAAAGACGCTTCTAAACTGGAGCGCTGTATATCCATTAGATCGTAAATCTCTTATTCTCCAGGATAGAACTGCCCTTATTAAATCTTAAAAGCTCCCCATGTTGCCATTTGTAGGTTCTCTTAAATATTTTAACCTGCAGTGTGACACTATGATCTGGAGATTAAAGGCAACTAACTGCCTGAATGTACTTATTCCTCGCAAGTAGAAATATTCACATTGAAACTTTTTATTTTTTGTGTGTAGATAAAATAATAAAGATTAATTAATAAAAGTATTGAATACCTCAAGGCCAGAAGATCACAGATCCATTTAGTCCCTCTCTCTCCTGCCCTAGCCATTATAACTGGGTTTTTCTCTTTAAGGTCAAATGGGCAAATATTTTGCAGATATGTAAGCAACTTGCCTTTATAACCTTCATTACTAAACTGTTCCAAAATAAAGTGATAAAAGTTAATGTATAGTGTATTGTGTTGAAGTTGATTGAAGCTTGGTAAGCTTAACATCCAGTGCATTGCTGTGTATCACAGTTATAATAACTTACTTCCAATTCCTTTTTTTTTCACTTTTTCCATTTGTCCCTTCAAGCTTATTTAGGAGAATGGGATGGTACAACTGCCTCATATTTTCCCAGTTGTCCCAGGAGGCTTGAAAGATATGGCAGGGGACCCTATTTTCCAGTTTCTTCCTCTTGCCTCTAAAGGAATTTATTAGCTAGGTGATGGTGTACCCCAGGAACTGTGATTCTATCTTGGCATTCCATGAACTGGGATTTGAATTTGACCTGCTGCCTGCAGACAGAATTCAGATTCCAGTTTCAAGTCAGAATTGTGACAGTGTTAGATTTCTGACATGGAGACCTGTCTGCAATCGTGTTTTAATTTCAAAGTACTTTGGTGTCCATTTGAAGGGGCTGAAAGTCATTGTCTCTGTGGTAAGTGATTTACTATTAGGGAGAGAGGGGAATTGGAATGACCTCCCTAATGCTTCCACAAACCTATTGACAAAATCTGATCAATAGTATATTGAATTAGCAGATTGGCAGAATGATCAGCATCAACTCCGGAGCTGACGGTGTGCTCACGTGTTTGGTGTTGCTGTATAGCCCAAGACTACTAAGAAGAAATGCTGATATATTTGAGGTTTTGCAGCATTGTTGCAATTGAGGTTGTTTTAAGGAACGTGTTTCTGGCAGTTGTGGCAGTTTTATAACTACCAGCACCAAAAACAATCTGGAAATTTATTCATGGAATTGAATCATACCCATGTCCACTCTTTGAAAGAGTTATCCAGTTAGTTCCATTCACCAACTCTCTCCCAAAGCCCTGCAAATTTACCTTTTTAAATATATATCCATTTCCCTTTTGAAAGTTACTGTTGAATGTGCTTCCACGACTCTGTTGACTTCCCTGCTTCAGATGCTTTCTCTGCACAAAGAAATTAAGGTAATTTCTCTCTGTGAGCTCTAATGAGCTTCTTTGTGAGGCATCTAAATGTAGACTACTTTACAAGTCAAGTAAAACTGTTTGTCCCTCTCCCCATCTGTGGACGATAACATTGTTTAGATAAAGTTTAGGTGTTGAAATGCACCCAATAAATTGCATTTCCATTGAAGATCTTTAGAATCATAGAATGGTTACAGCACAGAAGGAAGACATTTGGCCGTCATGTATGTGCCAGCTCTATGGAAGACCCATTCAGCTAGTTCCACTCCCCTGGCATTTCACCATAGCCATGCATCCCTCCGTTCATTAGACCCTTCTGGAATATATGTCAACCGAGTACCCACTCTGGGCAGTTAGTCTGTAGGTTTGATAGCTCCATCATGTGTCATGATCACTCACACTATCACTATCCAGCCCTTAATCTGCTGCATTCCATTCCTCAGGATGAATGGGTGAGATTTTGATACTTTAAAAGCTGTAAAACTATGTTTTTAGTAGAATTAAAGTTTTGTGTATTATATGCATATTCTTTATTTGGTATCCTCGTTTGGTCTGGTCTCTGTGTAACTGTCATGAATGATACTTGACCTGAAATAAAACTCCATTGGAAAAGGGAGGTCAGATTTTTCTAATTATTCCTCTTATTTCAGGTTTGTTAATCTTGTATTTGTCCTCTGGTTCTGCAAGCACAATTTAAGTTACCTGTTTACATCTTGGACCCCTTTAATGCCTTGTATCTGTTCAAGGAATCATAGTATATTTTTAGATGGAGGAATGGGGGCAGGAGGGGGAAATAATTTGTTTGTACTTTGTCTAGCCTGGCTTCCAATGCTTTTAAGGTTTCCTCAAAAGTAGTAGGAGTGCAGCTAGAACAAAGAATTGAACAGAAGCCTTTTTTGAGTCTTGTTCAAAGTAGTGTTCAAAGTTGTGATTTCCTTAGTGCAACTTAGTGAATAGATTTTAGTCAGGTAGGTTATGTGCATGATTTGCTTAAAAAAAAATGGTCTTGCTTTACCCTCACAACACCTCATTCTTTAAAACTATGTACTACCACTGAGTTACACATGAATTTGAAGGTTACAGAAGGTTAACCTCTTTGCTCACCTGTGTGCTTCAGCATAGTATAGTGGAGTGACTTCTGTGTTAGCAATAGATTGTAATGTCCTTTTAAGGATGCATGTGTAGTCTGCATGCTCTCTGGTAAGCAAGTGTTACATTGCATAGCATTTGTTTGCTAGGAATGTTGCTTTCTTCTCTGCTTGTGGAGCAGGCATGTGGAGTCTTGCTCCACAAAGGAATTCAGCAGGGTTCCTTTGGGGTCCAGTTGATTTCTGATAGGAAACAGTGGAATGAAGTACCTAACCCAGGTACTGCTTGGGGAGTGGATAAAATTGGAATGTTGACTGACAGAAATGGGTCAGAACGTTGGAGAAAAAGAGACCTGAGAGACAACACTGAACTGAAAAAGGGCTTTTGTTTTTTAATTTTTCTGTATTTAACTTTCCATTACAGCACTTGGCTTGTCGTGTGTTGAGAATAAAAATTCCTGGTACAATCTGTACACTTTCAGATGTGAGAGATTTCATACTTGTGCCTGTTCTTTTCTCTATCGTTTTCCCAATTTAACTTCAGCATTCCCACCCAAAAAATATTGAAGGTGGAATTTAAGGAATGACCCCTAGTTAACTTGAACCTTGGTTGTGATGATACAGGCATGGATTTAACTTTTTTTCCACTAGTTTCTCAATTTGACTACCACCTATACTGTAAAATAAGTTGCTTCCCTTATTACATCTGGCATTAAGTAAAATATGTATATTTCACAATACTCCGCTGCATAGGAGGGGAGGAAAAAGAGTGGGAGAGCTATACTGATAGGGAATTCTATTGTAAGGGGTACAGACAGGCGTTCTGTGGCCGCAAACGTGACTCCAGGATGGTATGTTGCCTCCCTGGTGCTAGGGTCAAGGATGTCACGGAGCGGCTGCAGGATATTCTGAAGGGGGAGGGTGAACAGTTAGAGGTCGTGGTTCACATTGGTACCAATGACATAGGTAGAAAGGGGGATGAGGTCCTGCAACAAGAATTTAGGGAGCTAGGTGGCAGATTAAAAAGCAGGACCTCAAAGGTTGTAATCTCTGGATTACTCCTGGTGCCACGTGCTAGTGAGTATAGAAATAGGAGGATAGAGCAGATGGATGCGTGGCTGAAGAGATGGTGCAGGAGGGAGGGCTTTAGTTTCCTGGATCACTGGGTCTGTTTCGCGAAGGTGGGACCTGTACAAGTCAGACAAGTTGCACCTGAACCGGAATGGGACCAACATCCTTGCAGGGAGGTTTGCTAGTGCTGTTGGGGGGAGGGGTTTAAACTAATTTGGCAGGGGGGTGGGACACAGAGTGGAGGTCCAGTAGAGGGTGATACACAGCCAAATATAGAAGAGAAGCTAAGTCAGCCTGGAAAGCAGAGCAAATATAGACCTGTTAAGCACAAGCGAATAATGCAAGGCTGGATTGCATCTATTTTAACGCAAGGTGTCTTACAAGTAAGGCAGATGAATTGAGGGTGTTGAATAACACATGGGAATATGATATTATTGCTATTACAGAGACATGATTGAGGGAAGGGCAGGACTGACAGTTCAATATTCCAGGATATAGAATCTTCAGGCGTGACCGGGGTGGGGGGATGGTGTAAAAGAGGAGGTGGCATTGCACTATTGATCAAGGAGTCAATTACTGCAGTAAGGAGGGATGGTATATTAGAAGGTTCCTCAAATGAGGCCATATGGGTCGATCTTAAAAACAAAAAGGGGGCAATCACTGCTGGTAGGGTACTGCAGGCCTCCAAATAGTCAGGGAGAGATAGAGGAGCAGATATGTAGGCAAATCTCAGAGAGGTGTAAATATAATAGGGTAATAATAGTCGGGGATTTCAACTTCCCCAACATTAACTGGGATAGTCTTAGTGCAAAAGTCTTAAAGGGGGCGGAATTCTTAAAGTGCATCCAGGGGAGCTTTTTAAGCCAGCACATGGAAAGTCCTACAAGAGCAGGGGCAGTACTGGACCTAATCTTAAGGAATGAAGCCAGACAAGTGGGAGAAGTGTCAGTGGGGGAGCATTTCAGGGATAGTGACCATAAAGTATGATTTAAGGTAATTATAGAAAATGACAAAGCTGGACCGGAAATAAAGGTACTGAATTGGGGGAAGGCCGATTTCAATATGATAACACAGGATCTGGCCAAAGTGGACTGGGAGCAGCTACTTGTAGGAAAGTCTACTTCAGACCAGTGGGAGTCATTCAAAGAGGAAAGAGTGAGAGGTCAGGGCCAACATGTTCCCATGAAGGTGAAGGGTAGGACCAATAAGTCGAGGGAACCCTGAATGTCCAGGGATATAGAGGATTGGATCAGGAAACTAAAGGAGGCTTATGGCAGATTCAGAGGGTTGTTTTTGTGATTGGAAGCCTGTGACCAGTGGTGTGCCATAGGGAACGGTGCTGAGACCCTTGCTGTTCGTAGTGTACATTAATGATTTAGATGTGAAAGTTCGCAGATGACACGAAAATTTGTGGTGTCGTAAATAGTGAGGAGGAAAGCCTTAGATTACAGGATGATATAGATGGGCTGGTGAGATGGGCAGAGCAGTGGCAAATGGAATTTAATCCTGAGAAGTGTGAGGTGATGCATTTTGGGAGAACTAACAAGGCAAGGGAATATACAATGGATGGTAGGACCCTAGGAAGTACAGAGTGACCTTGGTGTACTTGTCCATAGATCACTGAAGGCAGCAGCACAGGTAGATAAGGTGGTTAGGAAGACATATGGGATGCTTGCCTTTATTAGCCGAGGCATAGAATATAAGACCAGAGAGGTTATGATGGAGCTGTATAAAATGCTAGTTAGGCCACAGCGGGAGTACTGTGTACAGTTCTGGTTAGCACACTATAGGAGGGATGTGATTGCACTGGAGTGGATGTGGAGGAGATTCACCAGGATGTTGCCTGGGCTGGAGCATTTCAGCTATGAAGAGAGACTGGATAGGCTCGGGTTGTTTTCCTTAGAGCAGAGAAGGCTGAGGGGGGACCTGATTGAGGTATATAAAATTATGAGGGGCATTGATAGGGTGGATAGGAAAAAACTTTTTCCCTTAGCGGAGGTGTCAGAAACCAGAGGGCATAGATTTAAGGTAAGGAGTAGGAGGTTTAGAGGGGATTTGAGGAAAAATGTTTTCACCCAGAGGGTGGTTGGAATCTGGAACGCACTGCCTGAAGGGGTGGTAGAGGCAAGAACCCTCACAACATTTAAGAAGTATTTAGATGAGCACTTGAAACGCCATAGCATATAAGGCTACGGGCCAAGTGCTGGAAAATGGGATTAGAATAGATTGGCTTGGTCACCGGCGCGAACATGGTGGGCCAAAGGGCCTGTTTCTGTGCTGTAACGCTCTATGACTATCTATGGAGTGTAAAAAATGTCTGAAGATGTGAATTATACAACGCTTTTTATGGCGATTAACCATTAGAGAGTCGTAGAGAGATACAGCACTGAAACAGGCCCTTTGGCCCACCGAGTCCGTGCCGACCATCAACCACCCATTTATACTAATCCTACATTAATCCCATGTCCCCTACCACATCCTCGCATACCTACCTACACTAAGGATAATTTACAATGGCCAATTTACCTATCAACCTGCAAGTCTTTGGCTGTGGGAGGAAACCGGAGCACCCGGCAGAAACCCACGTGGTCACAGGGAGGAAAACTTGCAAACTCCGCACAGGCTGTACCCAGAACAGAACCCGGGTCGCTGGAGCTGTGAGGCTGCGGTGCTAACCACTGCGCCACTGTACCGTTGAATGCTGAGGAGAAACACAATGTATATATTATATGTATATATGACCTTGTTGTGATCGCCTAAACATTCCTTCAATATCTCGGGTGTAAACCACAAGTATTTTTATTGCCTGATGACTGGGAATGGTTCTGCTTGTCTTGGCTTCCAATATGTGCATGTGCAAGTTTCTGCCTGTGCATTTGCTTAAAACTAGGGAATTGCAGCTTTTCTTTCTAATTGCTGATTTTTGCTGGTGACATGGAATGTTTGTCAAGGCCTACAATTTGGAAACACCCACAGCCTGCCTGCTGGCAGAAAGAAAGGCAGTCAACTCACTTGAGCTGGAATACAGCAGTTGACATTTGAGGTGGTTTTCTGTGCTGTTGGAGACAGTAGCAATACATCATTCACCTTACAGTGTTGTTTACAGTGCTGCTTTTTTCCTCCAAAATATACTTTATTCATAGAATTTGTAAAAGCAGATTATATAACAGTTCAAATTTAACATTACATAAAGTGCTGTACAAATCATTTTCCTTCAATACTGTATATGAAGTGCCTCACTACACTTGCCATTACAAGTTATATTTACATTACATGTCAAACATTCTCTGGCGCATCTCACCCGAGGGATTTTACATGGGTTCCAGCCCCTTGGTATACTGTGGCAGGGGGGCCTTACACAGTGGCCTTTCCCCATTGAGACTTTATGGTGGCTGCCCCAAGCTTTAGTGCATCCCTCAGCACATAGTCCTGAACCTTGGAATGTGCCAGTTGGCAACACTTGGTCGTTGACAGCTCTTTGCACTGAAAGACCAGCACATTTTGGGCAGAGCAAAGTGCATCTTTCACCACGTTCATGGTCCTCTAGCAGCAATTGGTGTGCGTCCCTGGGAGCACCCTGTAGAGCTCTGAGCCCTGCGTTATGGAGCTGCTTGGGATGAACCTCGACAAAAACCACTGCATTCCTTTCCAGACCTGCTTTGAGAAGGCACATTCCAGAAAGGTGGATGGGCGGGGGGGGGGGCCCCTGTTCCCCACCACAGCAGCCTCGAGGGCAGTGTGCAGAGGCGGTGAGACTCCGGGCATGTGGGAAGAATCTGACAGGAAAGGCTCTTCTCACCACCGGCCAAGCTACGTCTTGGTGCTTGTTTGAAAGTTCTGGCGATGAGGCATTCTGTTAAATGAGTTTGACCGTCAGCTTGTGGAACCATCTGACAGGATCCATCGTCTCCTTTTCCCGCAGGGCCTCAAGGATGTTATGTACGGACCACTGCCTGATGGACTTGTGGTCAAATGTGTTTTTCTGTACAAACTTTTCCACAAAGGACAGATGGTATGGTATGGTCCAACTGAATAGAGTGTTCCACGGCAATGTGGCCAGACCTGTCTTTCACAATACCGGAGACAGATAGAACCTCAGCATATAGTGACACTTGGTGTTTGCGTATCGAGGATCTTATCGAGGATCTACGCACAACTTGATGCAGCGGCACACAAAGGTGGCCATCAGGATGAGGGCGACGTTTGATTATGTTTTTTTTCTGCCTTTAGGTCTGAACATGTCCCTGCGGACACTGCCCATTTTTGATCTCTGCATAAATTGGAAGCTGGCTCGGGTGACTGCCACGGCGCAGGAGCGGGCGATGGGCCAGACCTGAGCCACATAGAGCAACGCTGAGAATGCTTTGCACCCAATGACCAGGTTCTTACCCGTAATGGAGAGGGAGTGTTGCTCCCACATTTCCTGCTTCTATTTCACCATAGCTTTCTGTTCGTTCCAGTTTTTGGCGCATATCCCGTCCCCTCCAAACCATATCCCCAGCACCTTCAGGCAGTCTGACCTGACGATGAAGTGGACAAAGGATTGGTTGGCCCAGTTCCCAAAGAACATGCCCTTACACTTGCCGCAATTTACTTTTGCTTCTGAGGCCAGCTTGAACTGGTCGTAGATGCTCATCAGTCTGCGAACTGAAAGTAGAAGATGGCGACATCATCCATGTACAGGACAGCTTTGACTTGAGTGCTTCTGCTGCCTGGAATTGTCACCCATTTTTAAAATTTATTTTATTTATTTAGAGATACAGCACTGAAACAGGCCCTTCGGCCCACCGAGTCTGTGCCGACCAACAACCACCCATTTATACTAATCCTACATTAACCCCATATTCCCTACCACATCCCTACCATTCTCTTACCACCTACCTACACTAGGGGCAATTTACAATGGCCAATTTACCTATCAACCTGCAAGTCTTTGGCTGTGGGAGGAAACCCACGCGGTCGCAGGGAGAACTTGCAAACCCCGCACAGGCAGTACCCAGAACTGAACCCGGGTTGCTGGAGCTGTGAGGCTGCGGTGCTAACCACTGCGCCACTGTGCCGCCCATCCCGCATCCTTCCAGATGGCCTTGGCAAAATGTTCGATACAGCACAGAAACAAATGAGTGAGAGGACAGCCCTGCCTGACTCCAGTTTTGATCAGATAACTTTCCAATTCCCACCCATTGATTGAAACTGTACTTCTGATGTTTGTGTAGAGCAGTTAGTTCCAATTGCAGATTCCCTCCTCAAACCCCATTTTGGAGAGCACTTCCATCGTGTAGGTGTGCGATATTCTGTTAACGGCTTTCTCCTGGTCCAAGCTGATGAGACAGGTGTCCACCCCCCCCCGTCCTGTATACAGGCAATCGCGTCCCTGAATAGAATGAGGCGTTCAGGGATCTTCCTGCTGGGTACAGTGCAGTTCACATGGGGTGAATCACAAACTCCGGAGTAGACTTGACCAGATTGGCGATGACCTTGGAGAGAATTTTGTAGTCCACATTAAGCAGTGAAATGGGCCTCCAATTTGTGATTTCCTCCTTCTTCCTCCTTCCGCTTTTAGATGAGGGTGATGATGCTTTTCCTCATGGATTCTGACATACTGCCGGCCAGAAGCATACTCTTGTACACTTCCAGCAGGTGTGGGCCGATCCAGTCCCACACAGTCGAATACAACTCTGCTGATAAGCCGTTGACTATGGGAGTTTCACTCGTCTCAAAGGACCTGATGGCCTTTGCCAGCTCATCTAGAGTTAGCAGTTTATCCAGACTCTCCCGTGTACTGTCATCTAAGACCTCCGTGATAGAGGACAGGAAGGACTGGTAGGCCATGCTGTCTGTGGGCTTCATGTTGTACAGCCGGCATAGAATGATTTGCTGATCCGTAATATGTCAGGCTATGATGATGTTGCCGAACAGTCGTCTTCCTTCAGGCTGCTGATCACAGATCTCTCTCTTTGTACCTTTTGGAAGAAGAAACGCAAGCACGTCTCATCCTGCTCCACAAAGCGGACTCTGGACTGGAAGATGATCTTGGAGGCCTCTGCATCAAAGAGTGAGGCCTGCTGGCTCTTCACTTCTTGGAGACCCTCCTTGACATCAACTCCCATCGACTGCAGCAGGAGCAGATTCTGCATGCTTTTCTGGAGTCCGGACGTTTTCCCCTGTCTGTCACCCTCTGAACACCTTTGAGGATGAAGAATCTCTTGATGCTTGCCTTGTTCGCTTCCCACTGGTCTGTCGGGGACTGAAGGTGGGGTTTCACTGTTCTCCAACCTCTGCAATCCCTTATGACTTCCTCGATATTTTCTGGGATCAACTGTTACATGCTCAGCTTCCATGTCCCCCTTCCAGCCCTCTGGTCTTTCTGTAAGTGACAGTTGGCCAGTGGGAGGCAGTGGTCAGAGAATAACATGGGTTTGATGTTGGTGGATCTGACCGTGAGCGTTCGGGACACAAACAGGAAGTCAGTCCTGGAACAGACAGACCTGTCTGGCTCGACCAGGTGTATCTGCAGGGTTGCTGAAGATGACGTGCAGCTTGGCGTCTTTTAGCAGTTGAATTCACTGCTTAGAATGACTGGCCGGATGTTGCCAGCAGCAGTGGGAGCTGCTGAAGGATGGTCAGCTGCTCACTGTTTTGAGCTGGGGTGTACATGTTGATTAACTGGAGGGGATCGTTTTTGTACGTTACATCTGCTGTGAGGGGGCGACTGCATACCACCTCCTTAACTTCAGAGATGGTGAAGTTGCCTCCCCATAGTAGAATACCAAGGCCAGAGGAACGGGAATCATTTCCCCCTGACCAGATCGCTGGCCTGTGAGACCACCACTGCGACCATTGCCTGGAAATGCTGAGGTGCGGTATTCCGCACTCCTGCAGAAACAGCAGGTTGACTTTGATCTTGGCAAGGTACCCAAAAGTTGAAACACCTCGTGTAGTGGACTTAACGCTACGCACATTAAAGGAGGCAATCTTTTGACTGGTTCAAGCTGTATGTTGCTTACCAGTCTGGGTATCTGTGCTAGTCCCAGCCCTTGGATATGTTCCTCCATACCCATAGCATTCACAAACTGTTGCACTGTTGTTGGGCTCAGAAAACTGTCCTGGTCGCCTGTGGGAGGGTTGTTCTGTTGGGGTGACATCGGGTTGGGGGTTTGAGGGCTAGTATGTGAGGTGTCATGTAAGCAGGGAGACTTGGACTGTCTTCCGCAGGTGCTGTCTTTTCCCTCTGTTCCTCGTCGAGGACTTTGCTGCTCCCGGCTTCCCAGAGCAGGGGTGCGCTGGTCCCTTCACTGCTTCCAACGTTTCGGAGCTTGGAGCCTTTTCCTTGCATTCTGCCGCTTCTTTTGCAGGTGTATTTCCAGCCCTTTCTCATCTGATGAGGCACAACTGCTGTAGTCCATTTCAGACATGCCTTTCTTTTTGACACTGGTTTGGGTGGTAGCCTGTTTCCTTTCTTGGGCCTCTTTCCTTGTGGTTTTCCTCTTGACCACTTGCCATTCACCTGGCTGCCACTCTGCTGGCTCCTCTTCCATTGAAACTGTCTGCTGAGGAAGAGGCTCAGGATACAGGCTTGGTGTTTGGCAGCTTGCTGCAGCACCCTCTTCGCCCTTCTTCTTGTCCTACTTTGACAAGTTTTTCGCACAGTGGGGCTTGGTGGAGAGTGGGTTGCTGGTCTCCTTACCAGCAGCTATGTTCGCTGTTCCTTCCTCGTGTCCTTCCTTGATTTTTGGCACTTATGCATAACTGAGGCACTGTTCTGAGCAGGTCTTATAGAGGGGGCCTGTCCCACCACACAGGTTGCAGCACTTATTCTGCTTGAGGTCCTTCATCTGGTGGACTTCCTGCTTGCAGTTCTTGCAGATGACTGTTGCAGTTGGCTGCCACGTGACCAGATTTGCCACAGGTGTGACAAACTTTACAGTGCTGTTGATGGAATCAAGTGATAGCATTCAGCTGACAGATCAAAGTGCACTAACTGTTGTGGTTTTAGTCATCTAACTTATTAGTACGATAGCCAATAATAGAAATACCATAGTACTTTACTTGGGTCTAATCAGCGGACCTGGGAGAAGGCGGAACCTGAACGGGAGCCATAAAAATCAAGATCCGGGCTCAAGGCCCTCGCTTAACTGAAGACCGGAGAGGCAGTCGGTGGACCTGAGAGGAAGGTTGTGTCTGTGTTGGCACGCGCTGGGATTGAAAAGTGAAAAAAAACCCTAACTGTGTTATCACGGGAAATCGGTAAGCTGATTGGTTGGTAACAACTGTTAGTGCCTGTACATTGCTCAAAAGTCAGAGAAAAAAAATTATTTTTTTAAAACCATCAAATAGCTACTTTATAAGTAGTGATGTTAGTACTACAAAGGTTTTAGGTGGTGTAATTTATTAGTAATTACTAATTAGAAAGTGCTGTTTTGGCAGAGTGTAAGGCTGTGAGATGGTGTGTGAGGGACTTCACTGATGAGGGGAAGGAGGTGCTCTTTGGTCTCCTTTTTTCTGCCTTTTCAGCATCCACGGTACGGGGAAGAAGCTAATTGGCAAGCAACTGATAAGTTATTCTACTTATTACACTAGCAATAATTAGTTTGTAAAGCTAAGGTATGGCAGGGCAGCTCGGCCAAGTGGAATGTGCCTCCTGTGGAATGTGGGAAGTCGTGGATGCACCATGTGCCCTTGACAGGTACATCTGCAAGAAGTGTCGCCGGCTGCAGAAGCTTGAGCTTTGGGTTTCGGAACTTGAGCGGTGACTGGGGTCACTGTGGTTCACTCACAAGGCAGAGAACCATGTGGATAGCACGTTTCAGGAGGTAGTCACCCCGGAGCTTAAGAGAGCACAGGCAGAGAGGGACTGGGTGGCTACCAGACAGACAAGAAGGAGAAGACAGGGAGTGCAGGAGCCCCTGGAGAGCATCCCACTTTCTAACCGATATTCGGTTCTGAGTTACGATGGGAGAGAGGGTTCCTCTGGAGAGTGCAGCGAGAGTCAAGACCAGAGCACTATGGGTGGCTCAGCTGTGCAAGGAGGGAAGAGAAAAGACAGGAGAGCAATAGTGGTAGGGGATTCTATAGTTAGGGGAACAGACAGGTATTTCTGTGGTCGCAGATGTGATTCCAGAATGGTATGTTGCCTCCCTGGTGCAAGGGTCATGGATATCACTGAGTGGCTACAGAGCATTCCGGTGGGCGAGGGTCGTGGTCCACATTGGTACCAACGATGTAGGAAGAAAGAGGAATGAGGTCCTGCAGACTG
The DNA here is from genome assembly GCF_036365525.1 of Heterodontus francisci. Classification (NCBI taxonomy): domain Eukaryota; kingdom Metazoa; phylum Chordata; class Chondrichthyes; order Heterodontiformes; family Heterodontidae; genus Heterodontus; species Heterodontus francisci. Next base: position 54,224,536 of record NC_090393.1, read on the forward strand.
AGTTTAGGGAATTAGGAAAGAGATTAGCAAGCAGGCCATCAAAGGTAGTGTCATAAATATGTCCATGTAGGTGCCAATGACATAGGCAGGACAAGGAAAGAGGCTCTGCATAGTCAGTATGAGGAACTAAGCGCCAAATTAAGAAGCAGAACCTCAAAGGTAATAATCTCTGGATTAGTGTTAGTGTTAGAGGTCTAGATGGAGCAGAATTTGTAAGGAGCATCCAGGAGGGTTTTCTAGAGCAGTATGTAAATAGTCCAACTCGGGAAGGGACCATACTGGACCTGGTGTTGGGGAATGAGCCCGGCCAGGTGGTTGACGTTTCAGTAGGGGACTGCTTTGGGAATAGTGATCACAATTCCGTAAGTTTTAGAATACTCATGGACCAAGACGAGAGTGGTCCCAAAGGAAGAGTGCTAAATTGGGGGAAGGCCAACTATACCAAAATTCGGCAGGAGCTGGGGAATGTAGATTGGGAGCAGCTGTTTGAAGGTAAATCCACATTTGATATGTGGGAGGCTTTTAAAGAGAGGTTGATTAGCGTGCAGGAGAGACATGTTCCTGTGAAAATGAGGGATAGAAATGGCAAGATTAGGGAACCATGGATGACAGGTGAAATTGTGAGACTATCTAAGAGGAAAAAGGAAGCATACATAAGGTCCAGGAGGCTGAAGAAAGACGAAGCTTTGAAAGAATATCGGGAATGTAGGACCAATCTGAAACGAGGAATTAAGAGGGCTAAAAGGGGTCATGAAATATCTTTAGCAAACAGGGTTAAGGAAAATCCCAAAGCCTTTTATTCATATATAAGGAGCAAGAGGGTAACTGGAGAAAGGATTGGCCCACTCAAGGACAAAGGAGGAAAGTTATGCGTGGAGTCAGAGAAAATGGGTGAGATTCTAAACGAGTACTTTGCATCGGTATTCACCGAGGAGAGGGACATGACGGATGTTGAGTTTAGGGACAGATGTTTGATTACTCTCGGTCAAGTCGGCATAAGGAGGGAGGAAGTGTTGGGTATTCTAAAAGGCATTAAGGTGGACAAGTCCCCAGGTCCGTATGGGATCTATCCCAGGTTACTGAGGGAAGCGAGAGAGGAAATAGCTGGGGCCTTAACAGATATCTTTGCAGCATCCTTAAACACGGGTGAGGTCCCGGAGGACTGGAGAATTGCTAATGTTGTCCCCTTGTTTAAGAAGGGTAGCAGGGAAAATCCAGGTAATTATAGACCGGTGAGCCTGACATCAGTGGTAGGGAAGCTGCTGGAGAAGATACTGAGGGATAGGATCTATTCCCATTTGGAAGAAAATGGGCTTATCAGTGATAGGCAACATGGTTTTATGCAGGGAAGGTCATGTCTTACCAACTTAATAGAATTCTTTGAGGAAGTGACAAAGTTGATTGATGAGGGAAGGGCTGTAGATGTCATATACATGGACTTCAGTAAGGCGTTTGATAAGGTTCCCCATGGTAGGCTGATGGAGAAAGTGAAGTCACATGGGGTCCAGGGTGTACTAGCTAGATGGATAAAGAACTGGCTGGGCAACAGGAGACAGAGAGTAGCAGTGGAAGGGAGTTTCTCAAAATGGAGACGTGTGACCAGTGGTGTTCCACAGGGATCCGTGCTGGGACCACTGTTGTTTGTGATATACATAAATGATTTGGAGGAAAGTATAGGTGGTCTGATTAGCAAGTTTGCAGACGACACTAAGATTGGTGGAGTAGCAGATAGTGAAGGGGACTGTCAGAGAATACAGCAGAATATAGATAGATTGGAGAGTTGGGCAGAGAAATGGCAGATGGAGTTCAATCAGGGGAAATGCGAGGTGATGCATTTTGGAAGATCCAATTCAAGAGTGAACTATACAGTAAATGGAAAAGTCCTGGGGAAAATTGATGTACAGAGAGATTTGGGTGTTCAGGTCCATTGTTCCCTGAAGGTGGCAACGCAGGTCAATAGAGTGGTCAAGAAGGCATACGGCATGCTTTCCTTCATCGGACGGGGTATTGAGTACAAGAGTTGGCAGGTCATGTTACAGTTGTATAAGACTTTGGTTCGGCCACATTTGGAATACTGCGTGCAGTTCTGGTCGCCACATTACCAAAAGGATGTGGATGCTTTGGAGAGGGTGCAGAGGAGGTTCACCAGGATGTTGCCTGGTATGGAGGGCGCTAGCTATGAAGAGAGGTTGAGTAGATTAGGATTATTTTCATTAGAAAGACGGAGGTTGAGGGGGGACCTGATTGAGGTGTACAAAATCATGAGAGGTATAGACAGGTTGGATAGCAAGAAGCTTTTTCCCAGAGTGGGGTATTCAATTACTAGGGGTCACGAGTTCAAAGTGAGAGGGGAAAAGTTTAGGGGGGATATGCGTGGAAAGTTCTTTACGCAGAGGGTGGTGGGTGCCTGGAACGTGTTGCCAGCGGAGGTGGTAGACGCGGGCACGATAGCGTCTTTTAAGATGTATCTAGACAGATACATGAATGGGCTGGAAGCAAAGAGATACAGACCCTTAGAAAATCGGCGACATGTTTAGATAGAGGATCTGGATCGGCGCAGGCTTGGAGGGCCGAAGGGCCTGTTCCTGTGCTGTAATTTTCTTTGTTCTTTGAGTAAATCAACAGATGAGGCTGGAGGTTACAAAAATAATAAAAGGACAAAACTAAAGGCTTTTTATCTGAATGCATGTAGCATTTGAAACAAAATAGATGAACTGAGAGTGCAAAAAGAAATAAGTACGATCTGATGGCCATTACAGAGACATGGCTGCAGGACAGCACAGATTGGGACTTGAATATTGAAAGGTACATCGCATTTAGGAAGGACAGGAAGCTAGGAAAAGGTGGCGGGGTAGCTCTGTTTATTAATTTGGTATTAGTGCAATAGAGAGGGATGACCCAAGTTCAGGAGACCAGAATGTAGAAGCAGTTTGGGTCGAGATGAGAAATCATAAAGGCAAGAAGTCATTTGTGGGAGTGGTGCATAGGCCATCTAACATTAACCAGGAATAAATAATGGCAGCTTATCAGAAAGGTGCAGCGATAATTATGGGGGATTTTATTCTACATTTCGACTGGAAAAATCAGATGGGCAGAGGTAACTTAGATGAGGAGTACGTAGAATGAGTTCGGGATAATTTCTTGGAACAATACGTTCTGGAGCCAACCAGAGAGCAGGCTATACTAATCCTGGTATTGTGCAACAAGATAGGATTAGTTAATGACCTCGTAGTGAAGGCGCCTCGAGGTAGCCATGATCATAATATGATTGAATTTTACATTCAGTTTGAGGGAGAGAAGAGTGGGTCCAAGACTAGTATTTTAAACTTAAATAAGGGCAATTTATGAGGGCATGAAAGCAGAGCTAGCTAAAGTGTACTGGCAAATTAGTTTATGGGATAGGTTAATAGAGATGCAGTGGCAGACATTTAAGGGGATATTTCAGAATACACAGAAAGAAAAATTCCAAAGGTGGGACCTGCCATCTGTGGGTTAAAACTGTTAAAGATAGTATCAATCTTAAAGAAAAAGCCTATAATTGCGCAAAGATGGGAGGCTGGACAGAATATAACAAACAGCAAAGAATGACTAAAAGATTGATAAGAAAGGTAAAATTAGAGTATGAGAGAAAGCTAGTTAGAAATATAAAGGCAGATAGTAAGAGTTTCTATAGATATTTAAAAAAGAAGAGTTAACAAAGTGAACGTTGGTCCTATAGAAAGTGAGTCTGGGGAGTTATTGACGATACAAGTAACATCCCAGTATTAGCTCTAAGTCATGAAATGGAAGGGAGGGAGGAACTCAAGAAAATTACAATCACCAGGGAAGTGGTACTGAACAAATTGTTGGAGCTGCAGGCTGACAAGTCCCTGAGTCCTGATGGACTTCACCCGAGGGTGTTAAAAGAAGTGGCTAGTGAGATAGTTGATGCGTTAGTTTCAATTTTCCAAAATTCCCTAGATTTGGGGAAGGTTCCGTTAGATTGGAACATAGCGAATGTAACTCCTTTATTCAAAAAGGGAGGGAGACAGAAAGCAGGAAACTGCAGGTCAGTCAGCTTAACATCTGTCTTAGGGAAAATGTTAGAAGCTATTATTAAAGATGTTATAGCAGGGTATTTAGAAAAATTCAAGGTAATCAGGCAGAGTTAACATGGTTTTGTGAAAGGGAAATCCTGTTTAACCAATTTATTGGAGTTCTTTGAGGGAGTTACATGTGCTGTGGATAAAGGGAAACCAGTGGATGTATTCTACTTAGATTTCCAGAAGGCATTTGATAAGGTGCCACATCCAAGGTTATTGCAGAAAATAAATGCTCATGGTGTAGGGGGTAACATATTGGCATGGATAGAAGATTGGTTAGCTAATAGGAAACAGAAAGTATGCATAAATGGGTCATTTTCTGGTTGGCAAGATGTATTGAGTGGTGTGCCACAGGGATCTGTGCTGGGGCCTCAACTTTTTACAATTTACATAAATGACTTAGATGAAGGGACCGAAGGTATGGTTGCTAAATTTGCTGATGACCCAAAGATAGGTAGGAAAGTAACTTGTAAAGAGGACATAAAGGGGCTACAAAGGGGTATAGATAGGTTAAGTGAGTGGGCAAAGACCTGACAAAGGAGTATAATGTGGAAAAATGTGAAATTGCCACTTTGGCAGGAAGAATAAAAAAGAAGCATATTATCTAAATGGTGAGAGATTGCAGAGCTCCGAGATGCAGAAGAATCTGGGTGTTCTGGTGCATGAATCACAAAAGGTTAGTATGCAGGTACAGCACGTAATTAGGAAAGCTAATATAATATTGTTTATCGCGAGGGGAATTGAATACAAAAGTAGGGAGGTTATGCTTCAACTGTACAGGACATTGGTGAGACCACATCTTGAGTACTGTGTACAGTATTGGTCTCCTTATTTGAAGGAAGGATGTCAATGTGTTGGAGGCAGTACAGAGAAGGTTTACTAGACTAATACCTGGAATGGCTGGGCTGTCTTAGGAAAGATTTGGCAGGTTAGGCTTGTATCTGCTGGAATTTAGAAGAGTAAGAGGCGACTTGATTGAAACATATAAAATCCTGAGCGGTCTTGACAGGGTGAATGTGGAAAGGATGTTTCCCCTTGTGGGAGAATCTAGAACTCGGCGTCGCTGTCTAAAAATAAGGGGTTGCCCATTTAAGACAGAGATGAAAAATGTTTCTCTCATAGGGTCATGAAACTTTGGAATTCTCTTCCTCAAAAGGCAGTGGAAGCAGTCTTTGAATATTTTTAAGGTAGAGGTAGATAGATTCTTGATAAGCAAGGAGTTGGAAGGCTATCGGGGGTAGGTGGAAATATGAAGTAATCAGTTCAGCCATGAACTTATTGAAGGCCAGAGAGGCCTACTCGTGCTCCTAACTTGTATGTTCGTATGTCATAAGAGTTTTGTTTTTCTTTAAAAAACTAAGAGATCTGTGTGCTTTTAAGACTGATAAATAAGACATTTTGTGAACAATAACTGCAGAGACTTAGTATTTGAAGTGCAGGCTACAGGAAGATTTTGCGGCAGTCTTATGACTTTTGTGGAAAGACGTTAGTTTCAGTTCTGCAGAGGGAAACAGAACAGCTAGCAGTGGCTGGAGCTGTGATATGCTGATAGACCAGAGAAAAAAACCTATTCTCTCTGAAAATAAGCTCTGCATTTCAAGGGGAAAAGTGCTACATTTAAGGTGAGGTTTTGACCTGCCTGAAGAGAGAGGAAGAGACTCAAGGAAAAGAGGAATTGCTGCACTCTCTGAAGAAACACTGCTTTGGAGAAAGGAAGCCTGTGTTTTGGGTGTGGCAGGTTGCTGTTGCCTCCAGTCAAAAATCCCTGTCTCAAGAGTGAGTTCTGTGGTTGCTGTGCTGTGTGGAGAAGGCTCCTTTGCTGAGAGTAAGTCCTGTTGCCTTTTGTGTTTTGGAAGTTCCTGAACTCTCAAGAAAGTTTCTACTGTCAAAATTTAAATAGACCTGTTGCTGTACCCTGTTGCTGAAAAATCTGTTTGACGCCTGCTGCAGACGAACTGCCTTGAACGCCTACCCACCACCGACTGTTCATTAATTTTACTTGGAGAGACGTCGAGTGGCATCTGACTATTCGACTCTGGGACATCTCACCAATCCAGGAAAATACTACCAGAAGTTACAACCCAGTTATTTTATTATTCCGAAGAAACTGCTGTAAAGTCAATATTTCCGTTTTCCCTGGTTAGCCGTTGGTAATTGAATGTATGTGTGTGCATGAGGGTTAGGAAGATTAAGGAGTTATAAATTCTTTCATACATAGAGATTCATCTCAATATTGTTTAAAACTTGGTTTAATCATAAATAATTAATTTTGTTGCTTAAAGAAACCTGGTTTGGCGTGCTTTATTCTGGGGATAAATAAAGTGATTAATTTGGCTATTTTTCTGGTAGGTGGAAATCTTTACTAATATGCTGTGACCTGTGGAGTAGTGGGAATGAGTTAATCTCCAGATTACTCCCAAGGCCACGTGCTAGTGAGTATAGAAATAGGAGAATACACCAGATGGATGCGTGGCTGGAGAGATGGTGCAGAAGGGAGGGCTTCAGATTTCTGGGACATTGGGACTGGTTCTGGGGAAGGTGGGACCTGCGCAAACCGTACGGTCTGCACCTTGCAGGAAGGTTTGCTAGTGATATTGGGGATGGTTTAAAGTAGTTTGGCGGGGATGGGAACCTGAGAGTATTTTCAGATAGGACAATCTCAGGGCCGGGAACGGGAGGGAAAAAAATTAGTGAGTATCTCTGAAAGACAGAAGAAGCAAAGGTTAAAAAGTGTGCAGCACTGGAATTTGGCTGTGTTAAAAGATATTTATTTAAATGCAAGGAGTATAGCACATAAAGCCAAGGAGCTGAGGGCACAGATAGACACATGGCAACACGATATCATGGCTATAACGGAAACTTGGCTTAAAGAGGAGCAAGAATGGCAGCTTAACATCCCTGGATATAGAGTTTTCAGGCGGGATTGAGAGGGGGATAAAAAAGGAGGGGGTATAGCATTATTAGTTAAGGAATCAATAACAGCTGTGAGGAGGGATGATATGCTAAATGAATTATCAAATGAGGCTGTATGGGTTGAGCTCAAATAAAAAAAGGGCAGCACACTACTAGGAGTGTACTATAGACGCCCAAATAGTGGGAGGGAGATCGAAGAACAAATATGTAGGCAAATTTCTGAGTGCAAAAACTGCAGGGCAATAATTGGGGGTTTCAACTACCGTAATATCAACTGAGATACCGACAGTATGAAGGGCACAGAGGGCACAAAATTCTTGATCTGCATTCAAGAGAACTTTTTTAGCGAGCACATAACAAGCCCAACGAGAGAGGGTGCAATTCTAGATTTCGTCTTTGGTAATGAAGCTGAGCAAGTGGATGAAGTAGCAAATGGGTGACCATTTTGGAGATAGTGACCGTAATACAGTTAGTTTTAGCATAATCATGGAAAAGGTCAAATATAAAACAGGAGTTCTAAGTTGGGCGAAAGCAAATTTTACGAAACTGAGAGGTGATCTGGCGAAAGTGGACTGGATACTGCTACTTGAAGGAAAATCAGTGGCAAACTAGTGGGAGGCATTCAAAAGCGAGATTCTACAGGCACAGTGTAGGCATGTCCCCACAAAGATAAAGGGTGGAACGGCCAAATCTAGAGCCCCCTGCTTATCTAGAAGCATACAGGGTAAGTTAAAGCAGAAAAAGAAAGCTTATGACAGTCACAAAAAACTTTGTACTTTAGAAAGCCTAGAGGAGCATAGATAGTGCAGGGGTAAAGTAAAAAAGGAAATTAGGAAAGCAAAGAGAGGACATGAAAAATTATTGGTGGGTAAAATCAAGGAAAACTCAAAGATATTTTATCAGTACATTATGAGCAAGAGGATAGCCAAGGAAAGAGTAGGGCCTATTAGAGATGAACAAGGGAACTTATGCATGGATGCAGAAGATGTGGGCAGGGTTCTTAATGAGTTTTTTGTCTCTGTCTTCACAAAGGAGGAGGATTATGCAGACATTGTAGTAAAAGAGGAGGCTTGTGAAATATATACGATAAGCACAATGAGAGAGGAAGTATTAGAGGGTCTGGCATCTTTGAAAGTGGATAAATCGGCAGGGCCAGATGGATTGTATCCCAGGTTAAAGGAAGCCAGGGAGGAAATAGCGGATGTGCTGAGGATCATATTCAAATCCTCACTAGATACAGGTGAGGTACCAGAGGATTGGGGTCTGCAAACATTGTACCATTGTTTAAAAAGGGTGCAAGGGATAGGCCAAATAATTACAGACTAACCTCAGTGATGAGTAAATTATTAGAATCAATTCTGAGAGACAGGATAAACTGAAAGGCATGGATTAATCAGGGATAGTCAGCATGGATTTGTTGAGGAAAGGTTGTGTCTTACTAACTTTGTTGAATTTTTTGAGGAAGTAACAAGGAGGATCGATGAGGGTAGTGCAGTGGATGTTGTCTACATGGATTTTAGTAAGGCATTTTACAAGCCCCCACATGGCAGACTGGTCAGAAAAATGAAAGCCCCTGGGATACACGGGAAAGTGGCAAGTTGGATCCAAAATTGGCTCAGTGACAGGAAACAAAGGGTAGTGGTCGACAGATGTTTTTGCGAATGGAAGGCTGTTTCCAGTGGCGTTCCACAGGGATCAGTGTTGGGTCCCTTGCTGTTTGTTATATATATTAATGATTTGCACTTAAATGTGGGAAGCATGATTGGGAAATTTGCCGATGACACAAAAATTGGCCATGTAGTTGATAGTGAAGAGGATAGCTGCAGACTCCAGAATGATATCAATGGTTTGGTTGAGTGGGTGGAAAAGTGGCAAAATGTAATTCAATCTGGAGAAGTGTGAGGTAATGCATTTGGGGAGGGCAAAGAAAGCAAGGGAATACACAATAAAAGGGAGGATAGTGAGAGGGGTAAAAGAAGTGAGAGACCTTGGAGTACATGTCCACAGGTCCCTGAAGGTGGCAGGACAGGTAGATAGAGTGGTGAAGAAGGTATATGGAATGCTTTCCTTTCTTGGCCGAAGTATAAAATACAAAAGCAGGGATATAATGCTTGAGCAGTATAAAACGCTGGTTAGGCCAGAGCTGGAGTATTGCATACAGTTCTGGTCACCACATTGCTGAAAGGACATAATTGCTCTGGAGAGAGTACAGAGGAGATTTACAGGAATGCTGCCAGGGCTTGAAAGTTGCAGCTATGAAGAAAGATTGGATTGGCTAGGGTTGTTTTCTTTAGAACAGAGGAGACTGAGGGGTGATTTATTTGAGGTGTACAAGATTATAAGGGGCCCTGATAGAGTAGACAGAAGGACCTGATTCCCCTAGCGGAGCGGTCAATTACCAGGGGGCACAGATTTAAGGTGATTGGTAGAAGGATTAGAGGGGACCTAAGGACAAACTTTTTTCACCCAGAGGGTGGTGGGTGTCTGGAATTCACTGCCAGGGATGGTGGTGGAGGTGGAAACCCTCAACTCTTTTAAAAGGTACCTGGACATGCACCTGAGGTGTGGTAACCTGCAAGACCATGGACCAGGTGCTGGAAGGTGGGATTAGATTGGGTGGCTAATTTTTCCGGCCAGCACCGACATGATGGGCTGAATGGCCTTCTTCTGTGCCGTAACCTTTCTATGGTTCTATGATTCTATAATTAGATCACAAGATGATCATAGATGAGGAAAGCCATTCAGCCCATCTTAACTCATTCAGCTAGAAAAAGCTACAGTCCCCCTATCACAGGATATAACTGTCCTTTATGTGACTCCAAGGTTTTTGTCTTTACTACTCTGTGAGGAAGTACATTCCAAATATTGATCAGTGTCTGTGGAAAGAAGAGCTTCTTGACATCAGTCCTAAGTTTTCCTTTTTATCAATTTGAACCTGTGCACACTTGTTCTTCTGTCAAACTTTACCTGAAATATATTAACATTTTTTGTATCTCTTAATACGTTATGTACCTCTATAAGGTCTCCTCTAAACATCATTCGCTGATACTAGGGATCTTGTAGCTCTTTGCACCATAGAGAAGGCACGAGTGTTTTGTGTCTCAGCAACCAAAACTGAACACGGTATAGTGTTCCAAAATGTATTTTTCTTTTCAATATATAGCCACATCCAAAGTTAGCAGTTATGCTTCTTGAATTAATGTAAATATGAAATGTTTGATTTGTTCCCCATCTACTCCTGTACCTTTGCCTTGGTGAGTAATTGTGTGTTGCAATGCCGGATTTATACTGGCATATAAATCTTCAGAATTATGGTAAAATGATCAGATTTTTACTGCAAATGATGTAATGTTGCTTCTGACTACTAGATGACACAGTTGCATGGATGATCTCCACATGTTGCAAGCATAAAATGTTGTCATGCTTTTAAGTGCCAAAGCCACTGGAAAAGAGGTGGTACTCACCTATTGTCTGTGCTGAGATAGATGCTCTCAGTTACAGCAACAAGGCTGCCATATTGTAACCTGCTTAAAAGAGCATTACAATCAGTCCTCAGCATGGTTGTGCATTAGAGAGTACGAATGATAATTTGTGCTCCACTAGGTTCAAATGTTGCCATTTCTGTAGCTGGTTCCTTGTGATCATGAGCGATGCTGATATTTTTAGTTGTTTTCTAAATGCTGTGATGGTTTGATGAAGAATCCTGGCAGACGCATGGTTGCTCGTTTGATGCTCCTTCATGGACTAGGATTGCATGTGTTAAAAGCTGAACAGCACAGGTCTGTTATGATATTCTGTAAGAATTACTGATTTATGTACTGTTATATTTGAGTCTGTGCTCAAACTCCTTAGTTAGGATGGCTGTGTGCAGCTGGAAACCACTTTAAACTCAGAATAACTCTGCGAAAAAAACAGAAAGCCGCAGGCCAAACCACTTCTGGTGTAGAATTTCATTGTAATAGTTCTATGCTACAGAGAGTTTAACCCACTCTTGGGATCTGGTATAATGGAGCGTGGTAATGGCAATCTGTGTTCTAAAACTATAGGTCCTTGATAAATTAAACCCTGATTTTGTCAGGGGGTGGTGAAGAATGGCTTTTGCTGCTATTCTGTGCTGCAAGCAAAGTGCTAATTCATGAGGATTGGTGTGATTGTCATGCTTTAATGCTTGCTGGTGATGTTGAGTCTTGCTTATCTCAACTGTATCAGCAGTTTTGCCTAAATTCCCAGCATGAATAATGCTACCTGTGTCCTGCAGTTGACATTGTGCTGATCAGTGCAGAAACAGGAGGGTCTCTGTTTTAAAAAAAAACGTGTTTTTTCTCCTTGGGATGTTAGGCAAAACAGTGGGAGCCTCCTTGCCTATTTGCACTACTGGGCCCTGCAGCTGAATAGCACATAGGGTTGGGCACTTGATCTTTAACCTGTTGATTTCTTTGAAAGCTGATTGTGAATCACAGGAAGCATTTCGCAACACTTTCCTTCCTCCCTTTCCCCCAATTGTCATGGAAAGAAACAACAAATCCGAGCAGGAAACATTAGCAGACATAAAAATTTAGAGGTATCTTTCATACAAAATTTGTTTTATAATATTTCCACATCTGTGTTTTGATGTACTTTCTAATAATTAAAAAGTAAAATAACACAACTCACCATTTAGATGGTTAAAGAATCATATAATCATTTAATTTGCAGCACAGAAGGAGGCCATTCAAGCCTATGCTGATGCAAGATCTTTAGATACAGCTGTCTGTTCTAATCCTGTTTCCCTGCCCTCTTCCCTTATCCGTCTTTGTGTTCCTCGACCTCTCTGCAGCCTTTGACATAGTTGACCACGTCATCCTCCCCCAGCTCCATGAGACTGCCCTCATGTGGTTCCACTCCTCCTTGTCTGAACATAGCCAGCAGAGACTTCTTTCTCTTTCCAGAGTCCCCCAATGATCTATCCTTAACCCCTCCTCTTCCTAATCGATATGTTGTTCATATTCGCAGGCTTGGGTTCTGATTTCTTATGTATGTTGATGACACCCAGCTGTACTTCTTCACATTTCCCTTGACCCAGGCCTGTTCGGTTATACTGTTTATCTGACACAAAATAATAGATGAGTCAAACTTTCTTTCAGCTGAATAATGGAACCATTTTTATCCTATACCATAAACTCTATTCTTTTGCCATTGAGATCTGAGCAAGAGATGCAGGAGAATGTGAAGAAGAATTTTTTTATGCAGAGAGTGGTAATGACCTGGAACTACCAGGGTGGTGGAAGCGGAGTTGATGAATGATTTCAAAAGGAAATTGGATGGGCACTAGGGCAAAATAACCTTATAGGGCTATGGGAATAGAGCCGGGAAATGGGACTTATTGGATTGCTCTACAGAGAGTGAGCATAGACTTGATGGGACGAATGGCCTCCTTTTCTGCCATAATGACTCTGAGTCTATGCCGTCCTCCACCCTAGCCACTCGCCTAGGTTGAACCAGACTCTGTGAAAGCTTGGCATCCTGTTGAATCCACAGTTTAGCTTCAATCCCCATCACCAAGACCACTTGCAACTTAGAATCATAGAATAGTACAGCACAGAAGGAAGCCACTCAAGCTATTGACTCTGCGCCAGCTCTTTTAGAAGAGCATTTCAGTTAGTCCCACCTCCCCCCGTTTTTTCTCTATATCCCTGCAATTTTTCCTCCTTCAAGTAATTGTCCAATTCCCTTTCAAGGCTACCAATGAATCTGTATCCACCACCCTATCAGGGAGTGCATTCCAAATTCCAACTGTTTGCTGCCTAAAAACATGCTTCCTCATGTTGCCTCAATTTCTTTCGGCATATACCTTGAATCTATGCTCTCTGGTTATTGACCCATCAGTCATTGGAAGCAGTATCTCTTTACTTACCTTATCTAAACAGCCAGGCGCTGTGCAAATGACTACTGGCAACGCCTATGCAGTCATATTCAGCTGGCCTCCGACACCGGAAACATCAGAGGAATGTATGAGAGCATTAAGAGAGCTTTTGGGCCAACCATCAAGAAGATCGCCCCCCTCAAGTCTAAATGAGGGGAAACAATCACTGACCAACGCAAGCAAATGGACCGCTGGGTGGAGCACTTCCTAGAACTGTACTCCAGGGAAAATGTTGTCACTCATACTGCCCTCAATGCAGCCCAGTCTCTGCCAGTCATGGATGAGCTGGACGAACAGCCAACAAAATTGGAACTCAGTGATGCCATTGATTCTCTAGTTAGTGGAAAAGCCCCTGGAAAGGACGGCATTACCCCTGAAATAATCAAGAGTGCCAAACCTGCTATACTCTCAGCACTCCATGGACTGCTTTGGCTGCGCTGGGACGAGGGAGCAGTACCACAGGACATGCGCAATGCCAATATCATCACCCTCTGTAAGAACAAGGGTGACCGCGGTGACTGCAACAACTACTGTGGAATCTCCCTACTCAGCATAGTGGGGAAAGTCTTCACTCGACTCATTTTAAACAGACTCCAGAAGCTGGCTGTGTGTGTCTACCCTGAGGCACAGTGCGGCTTTCGAGCAGACAGATCCACCATTGACATGCTGCTCTCCCTTCGCCAGCTACAGGAGAAATGCCGCACCAACAGATGCCCCTCTACGTTGCTTTCATAGATCTCACCAAAGCCTTTGACCTCGTCAGCAGACGTGGTCTCTTCAGACTACTAGCAAAGATCGGATGTCCACCAAAGCTGCCAAGTATCATCACCTCATTCCATGATAATATGAAAGGCACAATTCAGCATAGCAGTGCCTCATCAGACCCCTTTCCTATCCCGAGTGGTGTGAAACAGGGCTGTGTTCTCACAGCTACACTGTTTGGGATCTTCTTCTCACTGCTGCTCTCATATGTGTTCCTCCACACAAGATCAGATGGCAGGTTGTTCAACCTTGCCTGTCTTGGAGCGAAGACCAAAGTACGGAAAGTCCTCATCAGGGAACTGCTCTTTGCTGACGATGCTGCATTAACATCCCACACAGAAGAGTGTCTGCAGAGACTCATCAACAGGATTGCGGCTGCCTGCAACGAATTTGGCCTAACCATCAGCCTCAAGAAAATGAACATCATGGGACAGGACGTCAGAAATGCTTCATCCATACATATCGGTGACCATGCTCTGGAAGTGATTCAAGAGTTCACCTACCTAGGCTCAATTATCACCAGTAACCTGTCTCTCGATGCAGAAATCAACAAGCGCATGGGAAAGGCGTCTGCTGCTATGTCCAGACTGGCCAAGAGGGTGTGGGAAAATGGCGCACTGACACGGAATACAAAAGTCCGAGTGTTTCAAGCCTGTGTCCTCAGTACCTTGCTCTATGGCAGCGAGGCCTGGACAACGTATGTCAGCCAAGAGCGACGTCTCAACTCATTCCATCTTCGTTGTCTCTGGAGAATCCTTGGCATCAGGTGGCAGGACTGTATCTCCAATGCAGAAGTCCTCGAGGTGGCCAACATCCCCAGCATATACACCCTACTGAGCCAGCGGCGCTTGAGATTGCTTCGCTATGTGAGCCACATGGAAGATGGCAGGATCCCCAAGGACACGTTGTACAGTGAGCTCGTCACTGGTATCAGACCCACCGGCCGTCCATGTCTCCGCTTTAAAGACGTCTGCAAATGCGACATGAGGGCCTGTGACATTGACCACAAGTCGTGGGAGTCAGTTGCCAGTGATAGCCAGAGCTGACGGACAGCCATAAAGACGGGGCTAAAGAGTGGCGAGTTGAAGAGACTTAGCAGTTGGCAGGAAAAAAGACAAGCGCAAGGAGAGAGCCAACTGTGTAACAGCCCCGACAACCAATTTTATCTGCAGCGCCTGTGGAAGAGTCTGTCACTCCAGAAGTGGCCTTTATAGCCACTCCAGGCACTGCTCCACAAACCACTGACCACCTCTAGGCACTTACCCATCTAGGCCATCCTAGACTGGATATTGTGTAATGAGAGAGGAATAATTGACAATCTAGTGGTGCGAGACCCCTTGGGGATGTGTGACCATAATATGAGAGAATTCTTCATCAAGATGGTGAGTGACGTAATTGATTCTGAGACTAGGATCCTGAATCTTAGTGAAGGAAACTACGAAGGTATGAGGCGCGAGTTGGCTATGACAGATTGGGAAACGTTACTTAAAGGGATGACGGTGGATAGGCAATAGCATACATTTAAAGAGCGCCTGGATGAACTGCAACAATTGTTTATCCCTGTCTGGTGCAAAAGTAAAATGGGGAAGGTAACCAAACCATGGCTTACAAGGGAAATTAGAGAGAGCATTAGATCCAAGGAAGAGGCATATAAATCTGCCAGAAAAAACAACAGACCTGAGGATTAGAAGCAGTTTAGAATTCAGCAAAGGAGGACCAAGGGATTGATTAAGAAGGGGAAAATAGAGTACGAGAGCAAGCTTGCGGGGAACATAAAAACTGACTGTAAAAGTTTCTCTTGGTATGTGAAGAGCAAAAGATTGGTAAAGACAATTGTAGGTCTCTTACAGTCAGAAACAGAGGAATTTATTATGGGGGACAAAGAAATGGCTGACCAACTAAATGCATACTTTGGTTCTGTCTTCACAAAGGAGGACACAAATATCATACCAGAAATGTTGGAGAACTGAAGGAAATCAGTATTAGTAGAGAAATGGTGTTGGGGAAATTGATGGGATTGAAGGTCAATAAATCCCCAGGGCCTGATGGTCTGCATCCCAGAGTACTTAAGGAAGTGGCCCTAGAAATAGTGGATGAATTGCTGGTCATCTTCCAAGATTCTATAGACTCTGGAACAGTTCCGACAGATTGGAGGGTAGCTAATGTAACTCCACTATTTAAAAAGGGAGGTAGAGAGAAAGCAGGGAATTATAGACCAGTCAGCCTGACGTCAGTGGTGGGGAAAATTCTAGAGTCCATTATCAAAGATTTTATAGCAGAGCACTTAGAGAACAGTGGTAGAATCGGGCAGAGTCAGCATGGATTTACGAAAGGGAAATCATGCTTGACAAATCTACTAGAATTCTTCGAGGATGTAACTGGTAGAGTTGATGAGGGGGAGCCGGTAGATGTGGTTTATTTGGACTTTCAGAAGGCTTTCGACAAAGAGATTAGTGTGTAAAATTAAAGCGCGTGGGATTGGGGGTAATGTATTGCGATGGATAGAAAATTGGTTGGCAGACAGGAAACAAAGAGTAGGGATAAATGGGTCTTTTTCCTAACGGCAGGCAGTGACTAGTGGGGTACCGCAGGGATTGGTGCTAGGACCCCAGCTATTCACAATATATATTAATGATTTAGATGAGGGAACTAAATGTAATATCTCCAGATTTGCAGATGACACAAAACCGGGTGGGAGGGTGAGTTGTGAGCAGGATGCAGAGAGGCTTCAGGGTGATTTGGACAAGTTGAGTGAGTGGACTAATGCACGGCAGATGCAGTATAATGTGGATAAATGTGAGGTTATCCACTTTGGTAGCAAAAACAGGAAGACAGATTATTATCTGAACGGCTACTAACTGGGAGAGGGGAATTTGCAGCGAGACTTGGATGTTTTCGTACACCAGTCGCTGAAGGTAAGCATGCAGGTGCAACATGCGGTAAAAAAGGCAAATGGTATGTTGGCCTTCACAGCGAGAGGATTCGAGTACAGGAGCAGGGATGCTTGCTGCAATTATACAGGGCCTTGGTGAGGCCATACCTGGAATATTGTGTGCAGTTTTGGTCTCCTTATCGGAGGAAGGATGCTCTTGCTATCGAGGGAGTGCAGCGAAGGTTTACCAGACTGATTCCTGGGATGGCGGGACTGACCTATGAGGAGAGATTGAGTCGGTTAAGATTATATTCGCTGGAGTTCAGAAGAGTGAGGGAGGATCTCATAGAAACCTATAAAATTCTAACAGGACTTGACAGGGTAGATGCAGGAAGGATGTTCCCAATGGTGAGGGAGTCCAGAACCAGGAGTCATAGTCTAAGGATATGGGGTAAACCTTTGAGGACTGAGATGAGGAGAAATTTCTTCACCCAGAGAGTGGAGAGCCTGTGGAATCTGCTACCACAGAAAGCAGTTGAGGCCAAAACATTGTATGTTTTCAAGAAGGAGTTAGATATAGTTCTTGGGTCTAAAGGGATTAAAGGGTCTGGGGAGAAAGCAGGAACAGGTTATTGAGTTGGATGATCAGCCATGATCATAATGAATGGTGGAGCAGGCTCGAAGGGCTGAATTGCCTACTCCCGCTCCTATTTTCTATGTTTCTATGTCTCTCAAGGCAAGGAGGCCAAAGAGAAGAAGACCCTATCTAAACTCTTCATGTTTTCAAACACCTCTATCAGATCTCCTGTTAGCCTTCTAAGGAGAACAACCTCAGTTTCTCGAGTCTATTCACGGAACTGTAATCCTGGAACCATTCTAGTAAATCTCTTTGGTAGCCTTTCCAAAGCCTTCATGTTTTTCCTAAAGTGTGGTGCCCAAAATTGGACACAATACTCCAGTTGGGGCCGAACTAGTGTTTTATATAGATTTAGCATAACGTACTGGCTTTTCTATTCTTTGCTTCTATTTATAAAGTCCAGCAATCCATGTGCTTTATTAACTGAGGTGAGAGTGACTGCCCTTGACATCAAGGCAGCATTTGACTGAGTATAGCATCAAGGAGCCTTAGCAAAACTGGAGCCATGGGAATTGGAAAACTCTCCACCGGTTGGAGTCAAAAGAAGATGGTTGTGGTTGTTGGAGGTCAATCATCTCAGTCGCAGGACATCACTGCAGGAGTACCTCAGGGTAGTGTCCTAGGCCCAACCATCTTCAGCTGCTTCATCAATGACCTTCTTTCCAGGTCAGAAGTGAGGATGTTCGTTGATGATTGCACAATGTTCAGTACCATTCGTGACTCCTCAGATACTGAAGCAGCCTGTGTCCAGATGCAGCAAGACCTGGACAACATCCAGGCTTGAGCTGATAAGTGGCAAGTACCATTCGTGCCACACAAGTGTCAGGCAATGACCATCTCAAACAAGAGCGAATTTAACCATCTCCCCTTGACGTTTCAATGGCATTACCATCATTGAATCCCCAACTATTAACATCCAGGGGGTTACCATTGTCCAGAAACTGAACTGGACCAGCCACATAAATGCTGTGGCTACAAGAACAGGTCAGAGGCTGTGAATTCTGCCATGAGTAACTCAATTCCTGTCTCTCCAATGCATGTCCACCATCTACAAGATACAAGTTAGGAGTGTGATGGAATAATTTCCACATGCCTGGATGGCTGTAGCTGTCGCTCCAACAGCACTGAAGAAGCTCAACACCATCCAGGACAAAGCAGCCTGTTTGATTGGTACCACATCCACCACCTTCAACATTCACTCCCTTTACCACCAATGCACAATGCACAGCAGTGTGTGCCATCTACAAAATGCACTGCAGCAACTCACCAAGACTCCTTCAACAGCACCTTCCAAACCCACAACCTCTACCACCTAGAAAGACAAGGGCAGCAGATGCATGGGAACACCACCATCTGCAAGTTCCCCTCCAAGCCACACACCATCCTGACTTGGAACCATATCGACATTCCTTCACTGTCACTGGTTCAAAATCCAGGAACTCTCTTCCTAACAGCACTCTAGGTGTACCTACACCCCAAGGATTGCAGCGGTTCAAGAAGGCATCTCACCACCACTTTCTTAAGGGCAATTAGGAATGGGCAGTAAATGCTGGTCTGGCCACCGACGGCCACATCCCACGAATGATTTAGAATAAAAACTGCTTTGTTGACCTGTCTTGCCACCTTCAAAGATTTGTGCACAAGGCACCCCCCTCACCCCGATCTCTCTTTCCTTGCACCCCAATAAAATTGTGCCATTAGCATGTATCGTCTCTCCTCATTCTTCCTGTCAAAATGTACCACATGCTTTTCAGCATCGAATTTCATCTGTCATCTGTCCATTTCCATCAGCCTGCCTATGTTCTCTAGCAGTCTAATACTGTCTTACTCAGTGTTTACTATACTTTCAAGTTTTGTGTCACTTGAAAATTTCAAAATTGTGCTCTGTACCTCCAGATATTTAATTTATATTATAAACAGCACTGGTCCTAGTCTGAAACGCGGGGAAATCCACTGTATACCTCCCTGCAGTCCGAAAAACAGCCATTCACCACAACTTTGTTTTCTATAACTTAGCCAATTTTGTATTCATACTGCTATTGCCCTTTTTATCCCATGGGGTTCAATTTTGCTAACAAGCCTGATGGCCTGGATTTTGCAGTAGTAATGACAGTGAAACTGTCAGTGTTCAGATGTCATTACTCCTCTGAAACTGATGGCAACTTCTGGAGTCCACACATGCAGAAATCCAAAAGTTGCTGTCAGTAATTCTATGCTTCTCCAGAGGGTGTGCTGTTGAGGGCCCCTAGACTGCAATCAGTTAGAATTCATTGAACTGTTGAGAACTTCCACTCTTGTACTCTTAGTCTCGCTATAAAAATCATTGAAAAAGTTGCACCTTGTTGAATGAGGCGTAACTGGGTTTTTAATGGTGTACTTAGTTCATAATTACTGCTCAAACAACCTCACTGGCCCTGAAAGAGTAATTTTATATTTGTTAAATGTCAAATTTCTCCATTATGATAAATTCCACATATTTTTAATTTTTAAAAGTTTATGTTATTTTAGCTTCTGCCTTAATCCTGTGTGGACGTTCCAGTCATTTATTTTAGTGTCTGTAAAATTTAGAAATTAAAAGCGATTGGTTTAGGGTTCTGTAGTTTTTTTACTTCCTGGTTTGCTGTCAGCGAGAATACTTCAGTGTAATTGGCTACTTACCCTGCCTGATGGCATCAGTGTTGCTGGACACCTGGAGATCCTCTCGACTTGGCGTCAGATTCAAACAGAAGTCAGGAAAGGGAAATCCGCACTAAAGAGGTCACTATATCTTTGTGGTGGCTTTCTTTGAGATCAGTGGCAATGCTGTTGTTTCACCGCTGACTGCAAATTCAAGCCATTATGTGGTTCTTTATCAAATGCCTTTTGAAAATTCATATGCACAACATCAACTACGTGATCAAAAACTCAACTAAGTCAGTCAAACACGACTTGACCATAACAGATCCATGCTGGTGCTCCTTTATTAGTCCATGCTTGTCCAACTGGCTGTTAATTTTCTCCCATGTTCTTGTTTCTAAAAGCTTCCTTACCACTCGATTTAAACTGACTGGGCAGTAGTTACCAGGTTTAGCCTTCTCCCTTTTTTTGAATGAGGGTGTAATATTTGCAATCCTCCAGTTGTTTGGTACCACCTTTGTTTCCAAGGAGGATTGGAAGACTGTGGCTAGCACCTCTGCAATTTCTATCCTTACTTCCCTCAGCAACATAGGATGAATCACATCGCTACTTTTAAGTACTACCACCCTTCCTAGTATTTTTATCTGATCCAAGCAACCTCCTTGTTTTCCATAACTTTGGCAAAGTCTGTTTCACAGAACAATGAGTAACTAAAAAGTGCTGTTTGTGATATGTTGGGGCAATGGAGGGGTGCATCAACAGAACAGGTGGTATTATGGGCTGTGTTTTCTTAAGACTGCAAGGCTCAAATTTAAGGTCACCAGGCTCATGACAGACTTGCAGTTCAGAATTTCCACATTACTTCCAAAAACAGTAGAATCACTTCTGACCTTTTGGGGGTTGATGGAAAAATTACCGAAAAACAATCACCATGATGGGAATCTGCTTTTGTCCATAACATCCGCTGAATGTGCATTATGCATTATAAACAGTCAGTGTGGCTGTACAGGTTTTATTGCTGATTTAACCGTCTCCTGACTACTTTTGCTTCTCTGATTCTTTTTAAAGGAACTGCTTTGCACCATTTGGTATTGGGTGGTAGCAAAATTGCAGTTCAGACACCAAGGATTTCCCACAGTGTGTGTTTTGTATGTTAGAAATAGAGTGGCACACCTATTTCAGCATCCAGCACTAGTCATGTGTGAAATACAGACAGATTGCTTATATTGTACCCTCACTCCAGTTCATTCTTGGGACAGATAATGTCCTATTAAGAGACTGACCTGATCACTGAAAAAAAATCTAAAGGAGTACCATTGTGAGGATAAAGTAAGTAAAAATGGGAAATGGATAGTGCAATGGTAAGATATTAGTTTAGTTTAGTTTAGAGATACAGCACTGAAACAGGCCCTTTGGCCCACCGAGTCTGTGCCGACCATCAACCACCCATTTATACTACTCCCACGCTAATTCCATATTCCTACCACATCCCCACCTGTCCCTATATTTCCCTACCACCTACCTATACTAGTGACAATTTATAATGGTCAATTAACCTATCAACCTGCAAGTCTTTGGCACGTGGGAGGAAACCGGAGCACCCGGAGGAAACCCACGCAGACACAGGGAGAACTTGCAAACTCCACACAGGCAGTACCCAGAATTGAACCCGGGTCGCTGGAGCTGTGAGGCTGCTATTAGTCTTTCATCTCTGGCTTAAATATATTGCGGGCTGATGGCATGAAAGTTTCCTCTGTCTGTAGGTTGAAAGGGTCCAATGTAAAATGTAGTTGGAAAGTGTAAACCCCGTTTCTTGCAAACATGGGCTCAAATCACAAAACTGCTCCTAATTGGCATTTCATTGTCATTTACTCAGACATAGCACAGACAGGATTGCTAGTGTGGGTAATGGATTACATTAATTCAGTACAGGGTGCTGTCCTAGTGCAGTATGTTTGGGGTTGGGGTAGAATAGGTGGTTTGTTGCACAGCTGACTTTGGGTGTGCTTGGATGACAATGATTATCTGAAGTAGGAAAGCGTACCAGTTTACACCTAATGACAGAGTCTTATCTGAAGTGAGTTGTTAGAATAACATAGCCATGGGCATCAAGCAGTGTTCACTTGGTTCATTGCTTTTGCAGTTTCATGTCATTTCCATTGATTGAAGCTGTCTTTTAAACACCAAACGGCATCCATCCTGCTTGGTATAGTTTGTATTGGTTGTTAATTGTGCTCAAATTACCTGCCAATTATTTCGTTATAAATGTGCTTACTGATATCACAACCATTAATTTATCAATGTTGTGCACATTTTTGTGAATCAATAAGACAGTACTCATTGGCTGTTGCTGGCAATGCTGTTGGCATGAAAACGGATCCAAAACTGAATGAATAGTGTAAATGATATAAAATAACACAGGGCAGTGGATTTGGGTGGTTCAAGCTGTCCTTTAAGATTATGCTGTTGGGGTGAAAATCTCCTTGCACTGATGGCTGTAACTGAGAGCCTAATGTGAAATTAAATTGGAGTATAAGTCCTCGGCAGTGTGCCCTAAACACAGCCTCAACAGAGCACTTCTACTGGATCAATGAAATTTCCATTCCTTTCACCAGCCGTCATTGTGGCTTCTTCTTTGAGATTGCCAAGCTAATGCCAAATAGGGCTTTCATGTAGGGGCATTACTGCTGGCAGAGTGAAAAGATTTTCTTCCTGATTAGTCTGGATTAGATTTAAAACCAGGTCCTAAAGTGAAAAGATAGTGTGCTAACCAGTGCACCGCCCAATCACAGTTACTGTTTAATTAACTCTTGAATATTCATTTCTCTGTCTCTGTAAAACTCAGTGTTTCCTGCCTGTGTAGTTCCCAGGCACCTGATGTTACCTCTATTATTGACTGCTGTGTATCGCTTAAACTGTTTCTATGTAATTAGCTCTGAGGTCTCAATATATTAAGCCATTTTTATTTTGCTGCTTGGTGAGATTGGATTCTGGGAGACTAGGATCTATTGCTGGCTCTCATGTTTATACTACTAAAACTAGCTTGCTTTTCCTGGAGGCAGAATTGCAGACTTACAAAGAATTTGGTCGTCATTTCTGCTGCCAGGCTAAGAGAGCTGGATTGAGTAGTGCACCATTGAGGAGTTGGTTGGCTCAAAGGCATCAGAATCAGATCTCAACAAGTGCTGGCATAAAAGCGGCTTTTACTTTGTTCTTTGTCGTTAGATCCTGGGAGGGGTTGCTGTCAATGTGTAACTGACTTCCAGTATCTATTAATCTGTGTCTGTATAATTAGCTCCTGGATATCTGTTACTCTGTAACTGTATAACTAGCTTCAGCGTATCTTTTATTCTGTCTCTATAATTAGGTTTTGGATATCTGTTACTCTGTCTTGGTGCAGTTAGCTCCTTGCTGTCCACGTACTTCATCCCTGGTATTTGTTGTTCTTAAAAAAGGAGGCTGAGCTGGAGGCCAGTGCTGTGCACTTTTTACCTTTTAGTGAAACTCTAAACAAAAGTCCATTGCAGCTTCAAACATTTAATGACCTTTTCTTCTCATTCTCACTTCATTTATTTTGGGGAAGATGTGGTGAAAATTATAGATGAGGCCAGACTTGGACATGCAAGGTTAGTGGCAGAAGCTTGTTTCAAATATGTTCATGAATCAAGATTGCTTAGTGTATCAGATGTATAGAATGGAATTCTTTGCCCCTTCTGCCTGATGTCCCAGGGCAGAGTTGCGCGGTTAGAAATCTGAATAAAATTGAAATGATGTACTAAATGAGCTAAAGGGCCTTCCTTACCAGTTCTTATCTTGGTGAGTTCAAATTTAAGTGGTTCAGTGGGTTCTGTAGCAGTGTTGAACTGCCTATGTTATATTCAGGAAATTGTTATGATCAGTCTGCATGTCCAGAGCTGGCTGGTCATCCAGTTCCATGAATTACAGCTCAGTGTCATTTGGGTGGAAGGGCACGTTGAACTGAACAGAAACTCTTGTGTGAAGTTGAAGGTTTGAATATTCCACCCCCATGGATTTGCTTCTCTGTGGAGTCTCTTAGCAAAGCAGTGCTGCCATTTATATTTGTGTTTCAGTTAGCTCTAAGAATTAACATTGCTATCAAAGACAGTTCATTCTGTTGGACTTGGAACATAACCGCATTTTCAGTATCTTCTTATGGTGTGTTCCTAACATAGAGACCCTGTTACTTTCTCCTCATCTCTTGCAGTGATGACAACTTGCTCCTAGTTGAATGGATTAATTCTTTCACGCAACCTCTGTTTATTCGCACTCTCCAGCAGACAGACTGATGGCATGCTAATAGGATAGGAAGCAATGGGTTGCACATGGCGCAGTGAATGACAGATGGCATTAAGCATGATGTAGTGAATGATGGTGAGGGAGATGTACTGAATGAAGAACATGTTGCACTTGAACCCCACCTAGTCATTTTTAAATTACTTTAATAGTGTTTTTGAAGTACTGTGTTATATATTTGCTGGCAAAGTGTGACTTAGGAAGTTTTTAAGCATGGATTCCATGAGCTGTTGTACACCAAAGGTTTCTCAGTTTACACCACCAGACAGGACTGTGCTTGGCATTTTGTGGAAATGGTCATTGTCAGTAACAGAGGAGTTAGTTATTGGAATATTTAGCCAGGATAAACTTGAGCATCTCAAAGCATATTTTCATAGAAACCCTAGGGCAGTGTTTCAGAAACACAACATAGTGTGCGTCAGACAGACACAGAAGCAAATGGAGACTGTACAAAAGAAAGCATTCTTTGTGGTTTCGTGATGCTAAGCGAAACTAAGTGCATAGATGTAATGAGAGGGTAAAGATTACACTGCAAATCTGAAGTTTTTGTTTGATTTAAAATAAGTTGAATTTCAGCAGAGGTGTGCCAAATATTGTAAAACATTTTCTGGTTTAAACTGGCTTTTGCGACCAATTCTAGAGACATCATCACCTGTAAATGTTCTGCACATTTTTCTAAAGAGCTTCTAATTTTCTTCAAGTTTTGCGCTAAATTGGTTGTCATCAAGGCATTATGTTCTGGCAAGCACGCTGTCTTCCCAGCCTGTTTAAATGTAATACCAGTGGCTGGGGGCAGAGATGGATTTAAAAAAGTTTCTTAAAAATTGGTCCTGCTGAGTTCAGCCTCCAGTGAGCCACTCCCATCTGATTAGCTCGAAAGATCCTTGCAGCTCTGATCATCCTACTGTTCTTAACACTGTACAGTATCTCTAGATAAGAGAGAAGCAGCAAGAGAGGAGAGCGTTCAAAAAGCATGTGAGAGCCTCAGAGATGAGGAGCGGGAGGTTCGGAGGCAAATTGAAAAGTGACGTCACAATCAACAGAGAGTGCGGGGAAACAGAAAGCAGGCTGGGGTGAGTATATCGGTAAGATTTTAATTTAATCTAAGTTAATCAAATATAAAATAAGACTTGATTGATTCCTTAGTATAAAAACTGAAAACTAAGGCGGATTTTACAATTTACTGTGTGTATATGTATATATATATATATATATATATATATATATATATATATAAAATAGAGAGAGAGGAGCACCAGCAGGGAGGGTATTGGTTCAAATTAGGAGCTGGGTAATTAACATTTTTTCACTCGGGTAGTGTAACAGTCAGTGTTATAATAGTATAAACACAAAGCAGGACTAAAAGTATTAATTACAGTTGATTGTTTAAACAGGTACTTTTAATTTAGTTTAAATCAAACATAGCATCAAACATCCAAATATTTAACATCCAAATTAATTAATTCTATAGAATAGAGATGGCTGGGCAGGCGCTGTGTTGCAGCTGTAGTATGTGGGAGCTGGTGGATGCCGGTGCAATCCATGGTGGCCACATCTGCAGCAAGTGTTGGCTGCTCGAGGACCTTCGCTCAGAGTTGATACTGGAGTCCGAGTTGCGGACACTGCGACACATCAGGGAGGGGGAGAGTTACCTGGATACTCTGTTTCAGGAGACACTGAGATTAATTACGTCAAATTTGGACTGTGGTCAGAGACAGGAGGGAGTGACTGCGAGTGAGGCAGGTATGGGGATCCAGAATTTAGCTTTGGAGGTTCCAGTAGGTATGAGGTTCTTATTCCCAGTGTGGACGAGGGCACAGACTGCAGGGAGGATGAACAAACTGACCACAGCACCATGGTTCAGAGCGCCATTCAGGTAGGGGGAGAAAAGAGAAATGTAGTAGTAATAGGGGATAGCATAGTTAGGGAAATAGATACTGTTCTCTGCAGCAAAGACAGGGAGTTCCAAAGGCTGTGTTGCCTATCTGGTGCCAAGGTTAAGGACATCTCTTCTGGGCTGGAGAGGAACTTGGAGTGGGAGGGGAAGGATCCAGTAGTCGTGGTCCATGTAGGTACCAACGACATAGGTAGGAGTAGGAAGGAGGTTCTGCTGAGGGACTGTGAGCAGCTTGGGGCTAAATTAAAAAGCAGAAGCTCAAAGGAAATCTCCGGATTACTCCCTGAGACGTGCAAATTGGCATAGGGTAAATAAGATTAGAGAGGTAAACGCGTGGCTCAAAGATTGGTGTGGGAGAAATGGGTTCCAATTCATTGGGCACTGGGCACCAGTACCGGGGAAGGAGAGAGCTGTTATCTTGGGACGGGCTTCATTTGAACCATACTGGGTCCAGTGTCCTGGCGAATCGTATAACTAGGGTTGTAGATAGGACTTTAAACTAATTAGTGGGGGGAGGGTTCAATTGAAGGGAAGTTTAAAAAATCAAAAAGAAACGAGAGAGCAGAGGTGCAGGGTAGTGGAGAGGCAAACAGTAATCAAAGTGTGACAGGAAGAGGCAGAAAATATAAGCAGAAGAGTGCAGCAGAAATTAGAACCAGAATGAGTAATAATGGTAAAAGGTCAAAGCTTAAGGCTCTTTATCTGAATGCATGCAGCATTTGTAACAAGATAGATGAGTTGACGGCACAAATAGAAATAAATGAATATGACTTGATAGCTATTACAGAGACGTGGTGGCAGGGTGACCAAGATTGGGAACTCAATATTCAAGGGTATTCGATGTTCCGGAAAAATAGGCTAAAAGGAAAAGGGGTGGGGTAGCTTTGTTCATAAAAGAAGGTATCAGTGTGGTGCTGAGTAGTGATATAGATGCAATAGATCGTGATGTGGAATCAGTTTGAGTGGAAATAAGGAATAGCAGGTCACGGGTGGGAGTTGTCTGTAGGCCCCCGAAGAGTTGCCTCACTGTAGGACAAAGTATAAATCGGCAGCTAATGGAAGCGTATAAGGAGGGCGCTACAATTGTCATGGGTGATTTTAATCTGCATATTGAACGGCCAAATCAGATTGGCAGAGGTAACATGGAAGACAAATTTGTAGAGTGCATCAGGGATTGATGCTTAGAACAATACGTTGCAGAACCTACCCGGGAGCAGGCTATTTTTTTAGATCTAATAATGTGTAAAGAGGTAGGATTAATAAGGGATATCGTAGTTAAGGATCCTCTTGGGGGTAGCATTCACAACATGTTAGAAGTTCACGTTCAGTTTGAGGGCGAGCAACTTGGGTCTCAAACCAGCGTCCTCAGCTTAAACAGTGGCAATTACGGAGGTATGAAGAAAGAGTTGTCTAAAGCGGACTGGGCAAATAGACTAAGGGGAAGGTCAATGGATGAGCAGTGGCAGACATTTGAGCAGATATTTCATAACGCTCAGCAAAAATTTATCCCAGTCAAAAAGAAGGACTTGATGAGAAGGATGAACCACCTGTGGTTAACAAAGGCGGTCAAAGAAAGTATCCAATCAAAAACTAAGGCATACAAAGTGGTGAAAACTAGTGATAGGCCAGAGGATTGGGAATTTTTTAGGAATCAACGGATGACTAAAAAGCTAATAAAGAGGGAGAAAATTGATTATGAAAGTAAATTGGCAAGAAGTATAAAAACAAACAAAAAGAGCTCTATAAGTATATAAAAAGAGAGTAGCTAAAGTGAGTGTGGGACCCTTGGAGGATGTGACTGGAGAATTGATAACAGAGAACGGGGAAATGGCAGATAATTTAAACCAATATTTTGTATCGGTCTTCACGGTGAAGGACACTATAAACATCCCCCAGATATCAGATAAGCAAGGAGCTAATGGGAGGAAAGGTCTTGTAACAGACTCCATCACGAGGGACAAAGTATTTGACAAACTAATGGGACTAAAGGCAGACAAGTCGCCAGGAACTGCTGGCCTGCAGCCAAGGGTTTTAAAGAAAGTGGCTGAAGAGATAGTGGAGGCATTGGTCAAAATATTCCAGAAGTCACTGGATTCCGGGAGGGTCCCAGTGGATTGGAAAACCGCTAATGTGTCGCTG
This sequence comes from Heterodontus francisci, assembly GCF_036365525.1. Lineage (NCBI taxonomy): Eukaryota > Metazoa > Chordata > Chondrichthyes > Heterodontiformes > Heterodontidae > Heterodontus > Heterodontus francisci. Next base: position 54,252,670 of record NC_090393.1, read on the forward strand.
CTGTTCAAGAAGGGAGGGAGACAAAAAGCATGAAACTATAGGCCAATCAGCCTAACATTGGTTGTTGGGAAAATGCTAGAGTCCATTATTAAGGAAGAAATGGCAGGACATTTAGAAAAGCTTAATGCAATCAAACAGAGTCAACATGGTTTTGTGAAAGGGAAATCATATTTGACAAATTTGCTAGAGTTCTTTGAGGCTATAACAAGCAGAGTTGATAAAGGGGAACCGGTAGATGTAGTGTATTCAGATTTCCAGAAGGCATTCGATAAGGTGCCACATAGAAGATTATTGCACAAGATAGGAGCTCACGGTATTGGGAGTAATATATTAACATGGATTGAGGATTGGTTAACACACACAAGACAGAAAGTCGGGATTAATGGGTCTCTTTCAGGTCGGAAAGAGATAACTAGTGGAATGCCACAAGGATCAGTCCTAGGGCCTCAATTATTTACTATCCATATGAATGACTTGGAGGAGGGGGCAGAGTGTAATATATCCAAATTTGCTAACGATACAAAAATAGGTAGGAGGGCATGTTGTGATGAGGACATATGGAATCTGCAAGGGTCTATAGATAGGTTGAGTGAGTGGGCAAAAACTTGGCAGATGGTGTTTAATGTAGGAAAGTGTGAGGTCATGCACTTTGTTAGGAAGAATCAAAAGGCAGACTATTATTTAAATGGAGAGAGACTCCAAAAAAGTGCAGCATAGAGGGATCTGGGTGTTCTTGTGCATGAAACACAAAAAGTTAGCATGCATTTGCAGCAAGTAATTAAGAAGGCAAGTGGAATTTTGGCCTTTATTGTTAAGGGGTTGGAGTTTAAAATAGGCAAGTCTTGTTACAACTGTATAGGGTGTTGGTGAGGCCGCACCTGGAGTACTGTGTACAGTTTTAGTCCCTGTATTTAAGAAAGGATATACTGGCATTGGAGGCAGTTCAAAAGAGATTCACTAGGCTGATTCCTGGGTTGAAGGGGTTGACTTATCAAGAACAGCTAAACAGGTTAGGCATTTATTCATTAGAGTTTAGAAGAATGAGGGGTGATCTTATTGAAACGTGCAAGATTCTGAGGGGGCTTGACAGGGTAGATGTTGAGAAGATGTTTCCACTAGTGGGGGAATCTCGAACTAGGGGACATAGTTACAGAATAAGGGGACACCCTTTTAAAACTGAGATGCGTAGGAATTTCTTCTCTCAGAGGATAGTGAATGTCTGGAATTCTCTACCCCAGAGAGTTGTGGAGGCTAGATCACAAAGTATTTAAAGAGGAGGTAGATAGATTTTTGAAATATCGGAGAGTTGAGGGCAATGGGGAGCTGGCATGAAAGAGGAGTTGAGGTCTGGGGCAGATCAGCCATGATCTTATTGAATGGTGGGGCAGGTTTGAGGGGCCGAATGGCCTACTCTTGCTCCTGTTTCTTATGTTCTTATGAAAGCTGAACTGCTGGTGAGGGGGGAAGGAAAGGAAGCTCCAAAGCTATGATCACTGGACCAATTCTGACTTGTGCCACATCAATGAATGCTGAGGGAGGACAGAAAGGAAAGAAGGTAAACTAATTGAAGTGAAAAAGTCTCAACACTTGCTCATAGAACTCAATTTTGAGAAAGCAAGCTAGTACTGTGCTGTATAATATGCATCTAAGGAGAGTTACAAATAAATAGCAATTAGCCTCTAAAAAGGACCCTGGCCCAAAAGGCAACACACGTTTCCACCACCCCACCACCCCCCCCCACCCCACCCACGTATCTGCATCACTGACCACAACGAGCTCTAGAGAGCATGAAGAAACTAGTCCTGATATTTTAGCGACTGGCCTCGACTAATACTGTAATAGCAAGAAACCAGGTGAATGCAACACTTGGATAAATGTAGATTAATTAAGGAAAGCCAGCATGGATTTGTTAAGGGCATATCATGTTTAACTAACTTGCTTGAATTTTTGATGAGGTAACAGAAAGAATTAATGAAAGTAAGGCAATTGATGTGTACATGGACTTCCAAAAGGCATTTGATAAAGTGCCACATAACAGGCTTGTCAGCAATGTTAATGCCCATGGTATATCAGGGACAGTAGCAGCATGGATATGAAATTGCCTGAGTGACAGAAAACAGAGAGTAGTGGTGAATGGTTTTTTGGACTGGAGGAAAGTGGAGTTCCCCGGGACCCCTGCTTTTCTTGATATATATGAATGACCAAGAGAGGCTTTATAAATAGGGGTTTAGAGTACAGAAGCAAGGAAGTTATAATAAACCTGTTTAAAACACTGTTTTGGCCTCAACTGGAGCATTGTGTCCAGTTCTGGGCACCACACTTATTAGAGAGGGTGCAGAAAAGATTCACGAGAATGGTTTCAGGGATGAGAAACTTCAGTTACATGGATAGATTGGAGAAATTGGGCTGTTTATTTATTTATTTAGAGATACAGCACTGAAACAGGCCCTTCGGCTCACCGAGTCTGTGCCGACCAACAACCACCCATTTATACTAATCCCACATTAATCCCATATTCCCTACCGCATCCCCACCATTCTCCTAACACCTACCTACACTAGGGGCAATTTACAATGGCCAATTTACCTATCAACCTGCAAGTCTTTGGCTGTGGGAGGAAACCGGAGCACCCGGCGGAAACCCACGCAGTCACAGAAAAAACTTGCAAACTCCACACAGGCAGTACCCAGAACTGAACCCGGGTCGCTGGAGCTGTGAGGCTGCAGTGCTAACCAGTGTGCCGCCCACAGGTCCTTCCTGTCTACTCTATCTAGGCCCCTCATAACTTTGTATACCTCAATTAAGTCACCCCTCAGCCTCCTCTGTTCTAAGGAAAACAACCCTAGCTTATCCCATCTTTCTTCATAGTTGCAACTTTCAAGTCCTGGCAACATTCTCGTAAATCTCCTTGGTATTCTCTCCAGAGCAATTATGTCCTTCCTGTAATGCGGTGACCCGAACTGTACGCAATACTCCAGCCGTGGCCTAACCAGCGTTTTATACAAGCCGCTTTACATCTTCCTCACAACACACATTCCCACATAGTTTTGTATCACTTGTGCACTTGGAAATATTACATTTGGTCCCCAAATCTAAATCATTGACATATATTGTGTACAGCTGGGGCCCAAGCACGGATCTCTGCGGTAGCCCACTAGTCAGAGCCTGCCAACGCAAGAATGACCCGTTTATTCCTACTCTCTGCTTTCTGCCTGTTAACCAATCCTTAATGCATGCCAGTATATTACCTCCTATTCCGGGGACTTTATCAAAAGCCTTCTGAAGATCCAAGTATAGCACATCCGACTCCCTTTATCAATTTCTGTTACTAATATCCTCAAAAAGTTCCCAACAGGTTTGACAAACATGAATTCCCATTCATAAATCCATGTTGACTATGCCCAATCAGATCATTATTATCCAAGTGTCCATTTATCGCATCCTTTAGAATAGTTTCTACCATTTTCCCAACAACTTATATAAGGCTAACAGGTCCATAATTATCTCTCCCTTCCTTCTTAAATAGCTGGGTAACATTTGCTACCTTCCAATCTGCAGGAACCATTTCAGAATTTTGGAAGAATTCAGTTACAGTAACAGACCAGATGGGCTAAATGGTCTGTTTCGGCTCTGTAATATTTCATGTTCTCTTTGGAAAAGAGGAGATTTGATAGAGATATTCAAAGTCATGAGGAGACTGAACAGACTTGATAGGGAGAAACTGTTTCCATTCGTGGTAGGATCGAGAAGCAGAGGACACCGATTTAAGGTGATTGGAGAGAAAAAAGCAACGGGACATGAGGGACACATTTTGACACAATGGGTGGTTAGGATCCGGAATACACTGCTTGAGAGTGTTGTGGAGGCAAATTCAATAGAGGACTTCAAAAGAGAATTGGATAATTATATGAAGAGGGAAAATTTGCAGGGCTATGGAGAAAAGGTGGGGAAGTGGGACTAGGTGAGTTGCTCTTGCAGAGAGCTGGCATAGACATGATGGGTCAAATGGCCTCCTTCTGTGCAATTGTGTTTCACTTGGTGATTCTTTAACTGTTTCTTAATCTGCTCTAGAAACTTAATTTTTACTTGCACATTTTGGGAAGCGGCATTTGTCTCACTTAGTGTAAAGTGACTAAAAGTGAATTTGTTGTTTGTGATTCAGGAATTGGAGAAGAGGTTTAAAAACGAAAACTCTGTTGTGAATGTAGCTTCTCAGGGTCTGGATGCATGGGCCAGGTTACGCATGTCTGCATGTGTATTGCGAGTGCTTATAGAGTAAAGGCCTGCTGCCCGACCCGAACCCGACGGAACCCAATGACGTGTGTCGAGTTCGGGTCAGGTTGCACTTCCGGGTCCAGCATTTGGGCTCGGGTCGGGCCGGATTGGATCGGCCATGCTCCATCACCACCTCAGGTAAGTGACTCTAATGTTAATTTACTTTTTGGACTTTAAAGGTGTTTGTGTTACAGTTATTTTAAGCTTGTGCAAGTAAGGAACAAAGTGAAAAACGGAAGGTAAGTTAATTGATGGTTGAGTTGGGTCGGGCGCGGGAAAAAAATGGAAGGACTTGGGCCAGCTCGGGGTCGGATGGGATTCTGTCAGGCTCGGGTTGGGTCTCATTTGCAGACCCGAGCAGGCCTTTACTATAGAGTGTGCATATGAGTTGCGTGTATGGTTCCGATCCTGCAGTATATAGAGGATCAGTGTGTGGGTTGCTGAGTGAGAGTGTCACGGTATTCTAGGAGTGTGGTGTGTTCCAGCCTATAGACCTGCTATAAGTGGGAGGCCATTAGTGGAAATGAAGGAAACATTGTGGTGATTTGTTTCTTGAGAGGCAGATGTGAAGACCATGTTCTACCCAGTGGTTATAATCTGATATTCTTTGGGAAATATAGTACTGTATTTATTCGCAATGGAGTTGAATTTACTTTAGAAAATGTCCTGCTTCTGTAGCTTTCTGCAGCTTAACTGTGTCAGTGAACTGCTGTCCTTGCTCCATTCTGAATGAGAAAACATAGATTATAAAATGATACAGAACAGAAGGCCATTTGGCCCATTGTGCCTGTACTGGCTAGTTGGGGAGCTATCCAAATAATCCCACTCCCCTAGTCTTTCCCCACAACCCTGTCATTGTTTTCCTTTCAAGTATGTATCTCTTTTCCGTTTGAATGTTTTTTTTTAGAGATACAGCACTGAAACAGGCCCTTCGGCCCACCGAGTCTGTGCCGACCAAGAACCACCCATTTATACTGACCCTACAGTAATCCCATATTCCCTATCACCTACCTACACTAGGGACAATTTATAATGGCCAATTTACCTATCACCTGCAAGTCTTTGGCGGTGGGAGGAAACCGGAGCACCCGGTGAAAACCCATGCGGTCACAGGGAGAACTTGCAAACTCCGCACAGGCAGTACCCAGAATTGAACCCAGGTCTCTGGAGCTGTGAGGCTGTGGTGCTAATGTTACGGTGCGTAATGTTACGGTTGAATATGCTGCCACCATCCTTTCAGGCAGTGCATTCCAGATCACAACAACTCGCTGAGAAGAAAACAAGTTTCCTCATGCTGCCTCTGATTCTTTTCCAATCACCTTAAATCTGTGTCCTCTGGTTACTGACCCTACTGCCACTGGAAACAGTTTCTGTTTATGTACTCTTTCAAAAGATTTCATGATTTTGATGAGATCTCCTCTTAACCTTCTTTGTTCTAACGATAACAAACCCAGCTTCTCCAGTCTTTCCACATAACTTAAGTTCCTTATCCCTGGACACATTCTAGTAAATCAATTCTGTATCCTCCCAAAGCATTGATGTTTTTCCTAAATGTAGTACCCAGAATTGAACACAGTACTCCAGGTGAGGCCTAACCAGTGTTTTATAAAGGTTTAGTATAACATCTTAGCTTTTGTACTCTAAGCCTCTGTTTATAAAGCCAAGGATCCCATATGCTTCCCACTTGCCCTGTCACCTTCAAAGACATGTGTCCATACACCCACAGGTCTCTCTCTCTCTCACCCACTTTAAAATCCTCCATTTAGTTCATATTGCCTCTCCTAATTTTTCTGACCAGTTTTTTTTGTGATATTGATTGAAAGATGAATATTGCCTGAGAATAACTCCCCAGCTCCTCTTCGAAAAAGTGTTGTAGGATCTTTTACGTCCACCTTAGAGAGCAGATGGGACCTCGGTTTAAAGTCTCATCTGAAGGACAGCACCTCCTACAATGCAGTACTCCTTCAGCTCTGCGCTGGAGTGTCACCTTAGATAATTTTGTGCTCAATGCCTGGAGTGGAACTTGAACCTATAATCTTCTGACTCAGGCGAGAGTGCCACCAACTAAGCCATGGATGGCGCTGTAAAGTGTCACAACTCACTACTACATTTCAAAGTTTCATATTGTCTGCAGCCTTTGAGATTGTATTCAAGTCCAGGTCATTAATGTATATCAAAAAGAGCAGTAGTCCGATACCAACCTCTGCGGAACGCCACTATATACTTCCCCTTATTCTGATGAACATCCATTGTGCTTTCTGCCCCTTAGCCAATTTTGTATCCATACTGCCACTGTGCCGTTATCCCATGGGCTTTAATTTTACTAACAAGTCTATTATCTGGTACTTAGTCAAATGCCTTTTGAAAGTCCATATACCCAACATCAGCTGCAGTAACATAATCAACCTTCTCCTTTAGTTTGGCAAAGAACTCAATCAATTTAGTCAAACATGATTTGCCTTTAACAAATTCATGTTGACTTTCATTCATTAGCCCACACTTTTCTAAATGTCAATTCATTTTGTCTTGGATGAAGTTAGACTGGCCTCTGGTTGCTGGGTTTATCCCTCCCATCCTTTTTAATTGGATGTAACATTTGCAATCTTCCAGTCCTCTGTCACCACTTCCATATCTAAGGAGGATTGGAAGATTATGGCCAGAGGCTTCACAATTTTCACCTTTACTTCTCTTAGTAACCTAGGATGTGTATCATCCAGTTTAGAAGACTTTTCTATTCCTCTTTATCTATTGATGCAGTATCGCAATTGCCGCCTCCTTTATTGATACATTGGCAGCATACTTGTCTCTAGTGAAGATAACTGCAAAGTACTCATTTAGTACCTCAGCCATGCCCCTGCCTGTACAAGAAAATCTCGTTTTTGGTCCTTAATCAGCTCCACTCTTCCTTTGACTACTTTATTTCTATTTGTGTTTATAAAAGACTTTTAGGTTCCCTTTTATGCTAATCTATTCTCATGCTCTCTTTCTTTGTCCCACTTATTCCTTTTTTTGGAGCTGCTCCGTACTTGGACAAATGCGGATTAATTAAAGAAAGCCAGCACAGATTTGTTAAGGGCAAATTGTGTTTAACTAATTTGATTGATTTTTTTGATGTGATAATAGAGAGGTTTGATGAGAGTAATGTGTAGGGCCCTACCAAATTCAGGGTCGAATTTTACAAATTTCACAGTTGCAGCATTTTAAGGACTGTGAATTTCACGATTTCACGTATTTAAATTGTAAATGTCGCAACAAACCATGAAAATGATCTTTTAAAAACAAAAAAGACAAGGGAGGTTTCTGGTTTTCAATGGCATTTATTGTATACTCAAAAACTATTGTAAAAAGCTGACTATAAACAGATCACATTCTTTACTCACTGAAGTTAGTGGTTGAATGTGAGCATGGAGCAACCTGCAACTGTCTCTTCATTCCCTATCTCTATACTGTGAACACCTTTCCGTGTTTAGACACAGCTCTCTCCGCATCCACAGAGTTTGTTGGAATTTTCAGACAGTGCAGTGCTGGCCTTGCAGGGTGGGGGATTCTGCATTCCACAGAGTTCCAAAACTGCAGCACAGCAAAGTACAATCTGCTTCCTTTGCAATGCTTTTATAAGCAGGAATCTCCAGCCTACAGTTCTTGCCAAACCAGGAATTGCATCAAATGAGTTTAAATCCACCATCAACAGGTGCATTTGTGCAGGGTCAAAGATATGCACAGCTTTCAGGAACGCCACAGAAGGTTGTTGAAACTTCTGAGCTGCTTTTTCTTCACTGCTTGTCTCTACCCTGTAGCAGTAATATTGTTTGAGCTTTTTTGCCATTCAGGAGAACACCTGCTGAGCACAGGCATTTAATTCAGCATCATCAGAGAGTTGTTCATTTGACTGTGCTTCAGCCCAGAACATCCATTACTTTATTGTAAATTTTGTTGGTGGTGACGTATGAGATTCAAACAAAGTGATTAAATCCACCCGTCATGTAGCATTCTTGGCAACAAACTGAACCTCCTCATTAAGCTGAGCATCATTTACAAGGGTTACAATGTCTGTTAAAATCTGTGTTTTCTGTGTCAGCGTGAACTTTTCTGAGACAAAGTCTGAGTAGTAGTTCAGGTGAGCGGCATGATACTGTACTGCCAGAAACCAAGAATTCCAATGTGTAATTACTGGCTCTGGAGGAAGGGCGATGTTTTGTTCTCCAAGTCCAGCCATTTCAGCCACATTTGCAATGTGTTGCCTGTAATGAAAGTTACGGCTAGGGCAGTGTTTGAAGATCTTTTTAATGTAACTGACTCGTTTGTCGACTTTACCAAACTTGCTTTTCCACAGCTCACTGACAAGAGAAATTATATGTGCATTACATGTAATATGAACAGCATTAGACATTACACTTTGGAGCACAGATTTGAAAGATTTTGTCATGTAAGTTGCATTGTCACTAATGAAAACAGACACTTTGTTGAAATCTGCACCCTATTTTGAAATAGTTTTGTCTATCACTTGGGAAACTGTGGTGCAATTAACAGCTTCTAAGTGGAAGCAGTCTGCGTGTACGGTTAGCTTTCCGGACTGTACATCTTCGGCCTTACCAGACATAAAATCAAACAAAACATACAGCGAATAGTTGTCTTGCTCATTGATGGACTCATCACAAATAACTGCAAAAGGCTCACACGCATTAATCTGCGACTTCATCGCCTCACAATGTGTCGTAAAAACCTTTGGTAGGTAGTCCTGTTGTAATCTATTTGCACTTGGCAAGCAACCACCATTTTGCACATTATGTTGAATGAATACCCGCAGCTTTGGGTGATCAAGTTTTTCCCAATGGTACGTTGGCACTTGCAAAAACATCCACAAGTTCCATTGCAACCAACTGACTATTTTCTGAGCTCTCTGTCGACGTCTTAAAAAGAAATGAAATTTGGTTTTTTTGTGTGTTCTTTTTCCAGCAGTGCGGTGTCAGATGCTCTCTTTCTGCTGCGATGGCTTTCAGACTCTTAAGTGACACTGAACTGTTGCCGACTGTGTGTGATCAAATGAAACGTTGCAGCTTGCACAGAACAGTTTTCCACCATTGACATGCAGAATTTGGCTTCCAAATTCTTTCACTTGATGTACTGTAGTAATGGCTATGGCCATTTTTGATTTGTTCATTCTGGCATTCTCACTTGCCTGCTCATACTTGAGACTGCTTCACTCCAAACTGCACCGGATGCCCTCCCTCCATCTACCAATCAGTGAGGTGAGCCTTGTGTCAATTAATAAAACAAATGATGTTCGCAACATGCCCAGCCATTAACAAGGTGAGCCTTGTGTCAATGAATAAAACGCGTGAAGTTCACAAAATGGCTGATTTCATGGAGGATCTGAGATTTCACAGGGGGGTCTCAAGATTTCACAGTTCATAATGTATTTTTCGCGGCCGTGAATTTGGTAGGTCTCTAGTAATATGGTTGATGTGGTGTACATGGACATTGAAAAGCGATTTGATAAAGTGCCACATAACAGGCTTGTCAGCAAAGTTGAAGCCCATGGAATAAAAGGAACAGTAGGACCATGGATACGAGATTGACTGAGTGACAGGAAGCAGAGAGTAGTTGTGCACAGTTGTTTTTCAGATTGGAAAAATGTATATATTGGGATTCCCCAGGGGTCGGTGTTAGGACCCCTGCTTTTCTTGATGTATATTAATAACCTAGACTTGGGTGTACAGGGCACAAAACCTGGAAGTATTGTTAACTGTGAGGAGGATAGTGATAAACTTCAAGAGGACATAGACAGGCTAGTGGAATGGGTGGACAAGTGGCAGATGAAATTTAATGCGGAAAAGTGTGAAGTGATTCATTTTGGTAGGAAGAATGAGGAGAGGCAATATAAATTAAAGGGTACAATTCGAAAGTGGGTGCAGGAGCAGAGGGACCTTGGTGGTATATATGTGCACAGATCATTGGAGATTGCATTTAATAAAGCATATGGAATCCTGGGCTTTATAAATAGGGGCATAGAGAACAAGGAAGTTATGATAAACCTGTATAAAATGCTCATTCGGTCTCAACTGGAGTATTGTGTCCAGTTCTGGGCACCACACTTTAGGAAGAATGGGAAGGCATTAGAGAAGGTACTGCAAAGATTCATATGGTTCCAGGGAAGAAGAACTTCAGTTTTGCGGATAGGTTGGAGAAGCTGGGGCTGCTTTCCTTGGAGAACAGAAGATTAAGAGGAGATTTGATAGAAGTATTCAAAATCATGAGGGATCTGGACAGTGTTGATGGGGAGAAATTGGCAGAAGTATCCAGAACCAGAAGACACTGATTTAAGGTGATTGATAAAAGAAGCAACAACAATATGAGGAAACAACAACATTTTTACACAGCAAGTGGTTAGCATCTGGAGTGCACTGCCTGAGTGTGCAGTGGAGGCAGATTCAATCAAGGTCTTCAGAAGAGAATTGGATAATTATCTGAACAGAAAAAAATTGTAGGATTACAGGGAAAAGGTAGGGGAGTGGGACTAGGTGAGTTGCTCTTGCAGAGAGTTGGCACAGACAGGATGGGCCAAATGGCCGCCTCCTGTGCTGTAATGATTCTATGGTTCTATATTCAGTTGCTTCTCAACTGCATTTTGAACTTTACAATTGTTATAAGCCCCTTTCTCTGTCTCATTTTAATTTCTATATTTTTAGTCATACAGGGAGCTCTAGCTTTGGATGCCTCTTATCCCCTCATAAGAATGAGTCTATGCAGTCCCCAAACTATCTCCTCTTTGAAGGGGTCTCATTGTTCAATTACTGGTTTGCTAACCAATTTTGATTCCAATGCACCTGGGCCAGATCCCTTTTCACTGAAGTTAACTCTGTTCATGTTAAATATTTTTAGGTTTGATTGTTCTTTCCATAACTGTTCTAAACTTGATATTATGATCAGTGTTTTACCAAATGCTTTCCCACTAAAACATGCTGTACTTACCCCACTTCATTCTCCAGCATTAGATCCAGGGCTGCTTCCTTCCTTGTTAGGCTGGAAACAGACTGATCAAGAATGTTCTCTTGTACACATTTCAGGAATTCTGCCCCCTCTTTGCCTTTTAGACTGTTACCATCCCAGTCTATAGGATAATTGAAATCTTCCATTGTCACTACTCTATAATTCTTGCATCTTTTTGTAATTTGCCAGCAAATTTGCTCCTTTATCTTCATGGTGATCTATAGCATCCCTCATCCCAGTACAGGCAATGCAGTTCATGGAGTGCTGAGAGTATAACAGGCTTGGCACTCTTGATTATTTCAGGGGTAATGCCGTCCTTTCCAGGGGCTTTTCCACTGGCTAGAGAATCGATGGCATTACTGAGTTCCGATTTTGTTGGCTGTTCGTCCAGCTCATCCATGACTGGCAGAGACAGGGTTGCATTGAGGGCTTTGAACTGCATGAACTGCTTTGCCTGTACTGGGATGAGGGACCAGTACCACAGGACATGCGCAATACCAATATCATCACCCTCTATAAGAACAAGGGTGACTGCAACAACTACTGCGGAATCTCCCTGCTCAGCATAGTGGAGAAAGCCTTCGCTCGAGTCATTTTAAACAGACTCCAGAAGCTGGATGAGCGTGTCTACCCTGAGGTCACAGTGCAGCTTTTGAGCAGAGAGATCCACCATTGACATGCTGTTCTCCCTTCGCCAGTGACAGGAGAAATGCCGCAAACAACGGATGTCCCTCTACGTTGCCTTCATAGATCTCACCAAAGCCTTTGACCTCGTCAGCAGACATGGTCTCTTCAGACTACTAGCAAAGATCGGATGTCCACCAAAGCTACTAAGTATCATCACCACATTCCATGACAATATGAAAGGCACAATTCAGCATAGCGGTACCTCATCAGACCCCTTTCCTATCCTGAGTGGTGTGAAACAGGGCTGTGTTCTCGCACCTGCACTGTTTGGGATCTTCTTCTCACTGCTGCTCTCACTAAGTCTTCAGAAGAAGGAATTTTCCTCCACACAAGATCAGATGGCAGGTTGTTCAACCTTGCCCGTCTTAGAGCGAAGACCAAAGTACGGAAAGTCCTCATCAGGGAACTCCTCTTTGCTGACGCTGCATTAACATCCCACATGGAAGAGTGTCTGCAGCGACTCATTGACAGGATTGCGGCTGCTTGCAACGAATTTGGTCTAACCATCAGCCTCAAGAAAACGAACGTCATAGAGTTGTACAGCATAGAAACAGGCCCTTCGGCCCACCGCGTCCATGCCGACCATAATGCCTATCTATACTAATCCCACCTGCCTGCATTAATTCCATATTCCTCTATGCCTTGTTCATTCAAGTACCTGTCCAGATGCCTCTTAAATGTTGCGACTGTTCTTGCCTCCAGCACCTCCTCAGGCAGCTCATTCCAGATACCCATTATTCTTTGTGTGAAAAATTTACCCCTTTGATCCCCTTTAAACCTCCTCCCTCTCACCTTAAATTTATGCCCTCTGGTTTTAGTCACCCCTACCATGGGAAACAGACTCTGGCTATCTACCCTATCTATGCCTCTCATAATTTTATATACCTCTATCATGTCCCCTCTCAGCCTCCTTCGCTCTAGGGAAAACAGACCCAGCCTATCCAATCTCTCTTTATAACTCAAGCCCTCCAAACCAGGCAACATCCTTGTGAATCTTTTCTGCACCCTCTCTAGCTTAATCACATCTTTTCTGTAGTGCGGTGACCAGAACTGCACACAGTACTCCAAATGCTGCCTAACCAACGTTATGTACAACTGTAACATGACGTCCCAACTCTTGTACTCAGTGCCTCGGCCGATGAAGACAAGCTTGCCATACACCACCTTCACCACCCTGTCTACCTATGTTGCCACTTTCAGGGAACTATGTACTTGCACCCCAAGGTCTCTCTGCTCAACAACACTACCCAGGGCCCTGCCATTCACTGTATATGTCCTGCCCTGGTTTAACTTCCCAAAATGCATCACTTCACACTTGTCTGCGTTAAATTCCATTTGCCAATCCCTTGCCCACTTTCCCAGTTGATCTATATCCTGTTGTAACCTTAGACAACCTTCTTCACTGTCCACTATACCACCAATTTTGGTGTCATCTGCAAACTTACTAATCATGCCCCCTACATTCACATCCAAGTCATTAATATATATGACAAACAACAGAGGGCCCAGCAGCGATCCCTGTGGCACACCACTGGACACTGGCCTCCAATCTGAAACACAACCCTCCACTACCACCCTCTGCCTCCTATCACCAAGCCAATTTTGTATCCAATTTGCTAGCTCACCCTGGATCCCATGTGTTCGAACCTTCTGGACCAGCCTACCATGCAGGACCTTGTCAAAGGCCTTGCTAAAGTCCAGGTAGCCAACGTCCATCGCCCTACCCTCGTCAATCCTCTTGGCCACCTCCTCGAAAAACTCAATCAAATTCGTGAGACATGATTTCCCATGCACAAAGCCATGCTGACTATCCCTAATCAGACCATGCCTTTCCAAATGCATATAAATCCTGTCTCTCAGAATCCCTTCCAATAGATTTCCCACCACTGATGTAAGGCTCACCGGCCTGTAGTTCCCTGGCTTATCCCTGCTGCCCTTCTTAAATAAAGGCACAATATTAGCTATCTTCCAGTCTTCTGGTACCTCACCCGTGGCTAACGATGATACATCTTGGGACAGCATGTCAGAAATGCTCCATCTATCAATATCGGCGACCACGCTCTGGAAGTGGTTCAAGAGTTCACCTACCTAGGCTCAACTATCATCAGTAATCTGTCTCTCGATGTAGAAATCAACAAGTGTATGGGAAAGGCATCTGCTGCTATGTCCAGACTGGCTAAGAGGATGTGGGAAAATGGCGCACTGACACAGAACACAAAAGTCCGCGTGTTTCAAGCCTTTGTACTCAGTACCTTGCTCTACGGCAGTGAGGCCTGGACAATGTATGTCAGCCAAGAGCGATGTCTCAACGCATTCCATCTTCGCTGTCTCTGGAGAATCCTTGGCATCAGGTGGCAGGACTGTATCTCCAATGCAGACATTCTCAAAGCGGCCAACATCCCCAGCATGTACGCCCTACTGAGTCAGCAGCGCTTGTGGGGCTTGGCCATGTGAGCTGCATGGAAGATGGCAGGATCCCCAAGGACGCATTGTACAGCGAGCTCATCACTGGTATCAGACCCACCGGCCGTCCATGTCTCCGCTTTAAAGACGTCTGCAAACACGGCATGAAGTTCTGCGACATTGACCACTAGTCGTGGGAGTCAGTTGCCAGCGATTGTCAGAGCTGGCGGACAGCTATAAAGGCGGGGCTAAAGAGAGGCGAGTCGAAGAGACTTAACAGTTGGCAGGAAAAGAGACAGATGTATAAGGAGTACAACTGTGTAACAGCCCCGACAACCAATTTTATCTGCAGCGCCTGTGGAGGAGTCTGTCACTCTAGAATTGGCCTTTATAGCCACCCCAGGCGCTGCTTCCCAAACCACTGATCACCTTTGGGCATTTACCCATTGTCTCTCGAGACATGGAGGCCAAAGAAGAAGAAGATCTATAGCAAACACCCAATAGCATAATCGTTCCTCCATTGTTTACTTTTAACCAAATAGATTCTGTCTTTTGCCCCTCAACTGCATCACCCCTTTCCAGTGTTATAATAGTTTCTTTGATCAACACTGACGCCTCATGCCCCCACCTTTTTCCCCTTCCTTTTCTTTCCTGAATACCTTGTGGCCAGGAATATTAAGTTCCCAATCCCTGTTGTTTTGAGCCAACTCTCTACTATTGCCACTACATCATAGTTCCATGTGGTGACTTGTGCCTGCTGCTCACCGACCTTATATACTATGCTCTGTGCATTTAATACATGCACTTGACACAAACTTAGACTGCCTTGCATTTGCCCCCTGTCTTTTCCCTCCTATTTCTGAACTATTCGCCTCTCCCAGTCCTCTTGTTTCTCCTCACGAATGTTTTATCTTGGTGCCCGTCCCTTTGCCAATGAAATCCTGTTGCTGCTATTTCCAAAAGAAGATCTGGGCACCCTCAGAGAAAGAACTCCAAATTGCACAGCCTTTGTCATCATGGAGAGCATGGTGTATAGAGCATGCATTGTATGTGCTGATGTCATTGATCCCCGATCCTGACTTTGATAAAGCAGTGGGAATTTTTATCCCTCATATTTGTGAGAGGATTGTTTTTTGGTGGTATACCACCTGAACAAAACTTTGGAATTTATATTTGGAAGTTGTAAGCACTGATTTTAATAATCTTTAGGTATTTCCTGATATACCATAATGAAACTTTACACAAAATGCTGTGTGAAATTTAAATTGCAGAAACAGTGATAGAATTAAATGAGGTGATGACATTAGGGAAATGTTATTTTAATTCCAGGGATATCTCATGTCCTAATGTTGTACTGTGAATCTTGAGTGTTTAGATGTGCATTGCTATGGAAAAGATCATTGTTCCAAACATAGATGTACATTGAATGACTTGTATTTTTACATTTGTCACTCTGACTAGGATGGGCAATAAATGCTGGCCTGGTCAGCGACACCCACATCCCATCAACAAATAAAAAAAAACTCTGCACACTTGTGCATAAAACTCAGGATCTATGGTGTTCACAAATGATGCTACTGCTGTCCCCGCTTTTAAAAGCCTCCTCAAAATCTTTTTTTTTGACCATGCTTTTGGCCATCTCCACTAAATCTTTTACTACCGCTTGGTATATCCCATGGGTGATGTGACTTCTGTCAATTGGCTATTTTAATCAGCCACTTATTTCACTGAACTGCTTGGTGCTAATGTTGCTTCTGATGATGTTCCTGTCATGGGAACACTGAACATCCTGGATTGAATTATTCCATTCAGTACTCTTTTTGAAAATGTGTTCTGTTTAGGATACAAGGGGGGAAGGGGATTAGAAGGCAATTCTGACAGTAAGAACAACTTACAATTATTTATTCATATATATTTGCTCATGTTTTTAAAATGGGGATAGATGCTACATAAAAGCCTTTGACTGTCCTGCCCTAGCTTGAACGTTTCTGGGCTGATTTGAGTTCAAACTTCTATTGAATGCTGGTGTTGTTTTGGAATGTGCTTGGTACTGTATAGTCCCTTGGATTATTTTAATTGTTTTAATTTTCTTTAGGAACCATATATGCTTTGATCAGCCTGGAGTAGTCAGGAAATTCCTGCCCTGGTCCCAGATAACATTGAATAAGTGGCAAACGATGGGTTTGCACTCAGCTTTTCCAGAGATGTGCCATATTGCCCTTTAATGTCACAGCCCATGGTAAATGATCTATGGCCAATCATACATTTTGAAGAGTAGGGTGCTTCTTGTGATTTTCAAAACAGGAATTCGCAGGTTTCCTGAATTTTAAACCTGCTTGCTTTAATCAGTTGTGGTGTGCAGAGCTCAAGCCATTTCGGTAACCACTAGACAGCTGCTTGAGATTTCCTTTTTTCTTGAACTGGCTGACTTCTGCCTGCTCTTACATTTCCCTAAATTTGTTCAGCTTTCACACTCTCTTGATGCTTTTATATTTTATATATAGTGATCTTGGAGGAACAGTACCAAGACTCAGACCAGTAATTGCTTTGTGCCACTGTACTGTATTTATATTCGTCCTCTCCTGCATGCTCGCCCTCGACAACATTGTTTTCAGGTGTCACGACCTCAGAGATCGCTAACGTGAAAAATGAGATATGAACCCCAGACCAATTTAAAGAATTACACAAGATTTCACATTAAGACTTGTTATGGACAGGTGGGAGATGATAGGGTTGGTTTCCCCTCTTTCACCTTTCAACTGGCCTAAGACAGCGTTTTGTTAAAAAAAAATGTTTTATCCCCTGAGTGGTTTAATAGTCAACAAACAGACAAATGACAGGTTTTCTTGTAAGTGTAAAAGAAAGATAAATGTTTATTATACAACACCCACAAAATGTACGCAGCTTCACCCACTCTCACACGCATTCAGATAAACACACACATGAAAAGATAAGAGATTAAAAGATAACATGCATTTAAGTCTGATGGTTTTAAAGAGTCTTCTGGTAAGCTTGTGTTTGCCCGGGATGAAGATTTGAAACGGAGCAGGCCTGTATTCTTTTCCCTTGTTCACTGAAGAAAGACTTGGAAAGTTTAAGAAAATAGATATGCTGCTGCAGACTGCTGTTGCTATATTCCAGCCAAAGGTTACTGATGAAGTCCTGGTACGATTTCTCAGATCGGGAGTTCAAGGCCTAACTCCAGTCGCTGCCTACATGTAGTTCAAAGCTGGTAATCTTAGGCAGGGTCTCTCTCTCTTCTCGCTTTGTCTGCCCGGCATATACCTTTATCAAGCTCCTTAGCCGAAACCTGGATTCTGTCATGTGATTGGAGTTTCTGTCCCATTGTTCTCATAAGTGGTGTCTGATGGTCAGGCCATTGTTAGACAATGGGGTCTGGGTGTCACTCATCTTCATTCCATCTTGATAAAGTGGAGTTTTTTTTCACACCATTCTCTTGAGTTTGAATTTGGAGTCACTAGGTCTGCAATGCCATTGTTAACCCAATTCACTGGAGAGAAGTAGCCATGAACACAGAATCTTTTTTATTCACATTTTAATGAATTCTCCAAGACTTGTCCAGACATGAAGATTGGCTCAGAGTTCCTACAGTTTCCATGTGTATTAGCAGTACAGGGTAAGGTCACCTGACCTCTTGATTCCATTTTGTTTTGTAGGAAAAGTGTCCAATTTGGGTTTGTTTCATAAATTCATATATAGTTAATGATTTCTCCTTGTGTGAGAATGACCGACTTTTATTATAACAACTAAACTAAAAGCAATCCCCATTAACTAAATACTACTTTGTAAGTAGCTGATACCCCAAATTACAAAGGTGTTTTCTTATTAAAATACTTGAAAACCTCACACAACACTTATTCTTTACACAGTCCTCTTTGATGGTGAAATCTTTGCGGTTAAAAGTCCAAACTCCTCTCAGTTGCAATGGGTTGAATCTTCCAGACCTTTTAAAAAATCAATGTCCTCTTCGGTCACTACTCCAAGCACTTTCAACCTGGATGTCATTGAATAAGGCGATTCCTGGTGATCCTGCTGGTCGTCTACTTTTCCGCAAGCTTCAACTTTCAAAACAAGTTCAAGTCTTCACAGCCTTTTACTGTATCAGGCTTCCGAGAGCAGGTGTCCCCGCTCTCTCTCTCGCTCTCTCTCTCTAGGCTGCAACCATTCATTGACTTCCTTACAGTCTGCTCTCAGGCTGCAACCACTGGTTTCCTCTCGTATAGCGTTTCTGCCTTCAAAAAATCTGTTTAATTTATCTGGACTCCAAAGTCAATAGCTTATTGTCCTGTTCTAATATGCAAAGTCCAGAATTCTGGTTTTTCAGAGCCTCTTGGGCCTTTCATTGTCCCCAGGTTTTAACAGCTGCTTGGAACATTTGCATCTTCAGAATAACTAACTCCTTGTTTTTGGGAGGGCAAAACTCATTTTTCTTCAGGTGTTACCCCTGCAGTCTCTTTGTTCAAAATAGTCTTTGATCTGTCTTGTTCTTTAGCAGAGTGGATGTGAGGTCATTTGACCTTCCGGAATCCATCTTGAACTTTTAAAAACCACAATTTTAAAAACATAATCATGTTACAAAGTCCAGCGTTCTTAACATCAGGCATGAGGTCGGCTTCCATGTGTTTTTTAAATTTGTGCGCGGAATATGGGCATCGCTGGCAAGGCCAGCATTTATTGCCCACCCCAATTGTCCCTGTGAAGTTGGTGGTGAACCGCCTTCTTGAACCCCTGCAGTCCACAGTGCTTTTAGGGAGGGAGTTCCAGGATTTTGACCTGATGGCACCCAGTTTTAGTTCCCCACTACCTCTGTCAACTCCTCCTTTGCCACGGTGTCAAACCACCTGTCCAACATGCAGTCTTGGTTGAGCCTCAGTTTCCTCCAGCAAAGAATTGGTGAGACTGATGCCACCATCTTCGACTTCTGCACAAGCTTGCACCTTTGCCACTAATTCCATTTCCCCACCCTACTGCTTCAGGCTGAACCAGACTGTTTGTAACCTTGCATTCTATTCAACCCTGAAAGCTCCTAACCCCACATCCTCTTCATCAAAACGACTGCCTACTTCTACCTCTGCAGCATTGTCTGCCTCCACTCATATTTGAACCATCTGTTGTGGAAACTTTCATCCAGACTTTCACCAATGCTTTTCTGGTCGGCCTCACATCCAATTCTGCACCTTGCGTCCTATTCTGCACCAAGTCCCTCTCAGTCATCATTCCTATCCTCGCTGACCTACGTTGGCTGCTAGTTTCCCAATGTCTCAGTTAAAAAATGTTCATGCTTGTACAGAATATAAAATCTCTTACAGCCTCGCCTGTCCTTACCTCTATAAACTTCTGTAAGCTGACACTGGCTCTTCCCAACTCTGCAGTCCTTTGGCCTCTTGTGCATACCCGCCCCTTCATCCCACCATCGCTGGCTCTGTCTTCAGCCACCTCAGCCCTATCTTCTGGATTTCCCTCCCTAAACTCCTCCACCTCTCCCCATCCCTTAAAACCTGCCTCTTCGGCTGAGCATTCATTTATTCCTTACATCTCCGTGAAGTCCATTAACATTTTTTTCTATATTAGAGATGCAATATAAATGTAGCTTCTTGTTGTCATGCTGTTTTATAGCAGTTTAGGGCCAGAAGCTCGTGATTCTGGTGGTGAAGAGGAAGGGAGCCATTCCACAGGAACCCAGTTGGCACCTTGTGAGACCCACTAATGGTTCTGCAGTTCTGTCCGATCTCTGGAGATTGGAACATTTATATTGTTAGTAATGATAGGACAACGTGAGACTGTTGTCTTGTAAATGTAAAACCATCCCCACCAATCCCCCAAACTGTATCAACAAGTATCCTCACTATTAACATAACTCCTATTACAAAAGGCTGAGCCCAGCTGTCAGCTGCTGTAGGAGTTGGACAGAAAACCCCAGTTGACTGCTCATGACATTGAGTAATTTGGAACTGCTGTCTCACTATTGTGCAGTTTGGAAGATCTGGGAACTTGGTATACAGCTAACTCAAATCTTCCTCATTTTTAATGTTTCAGCTACTAGTTCTGACAGCCGCTCAATAGAAATTTACTTATCGTACATTATTAAGAGCTTCTTTGCTCATTTCTGTAGTGGTTGACACACTGAGAAAATGTGTTAATAAATAGTGGCTAGTCTGCAACATACTCTTTTATGGAGCTGGCTGTTATTACAGTTGCAGCATCTGAGTGAAGGTAGCATTTTTAGTAAACATAGAAGGTGTTTGGAGAGCTGGCTCAACTTACTGTCTCTGTGAAGCAGTATGCAAGATGTTTCTTTATAGCTTTACGATGGGTGCAGAAATAATGGAGTTAATGACTGCGCTTTTGTTAGCAATAACAATCTCTCTGCACCAGTTAATGGCTACTAGCTGATATTGTAGTTATTTTTTGCTATGGCTTTTTAAGCATATGTAGAACTTGGTGCTGATTCAAAACAATACAGCAAAAATAGCACTACCAGAAAAAAGACACATTTAATTTTTGAACAGATATGCACAATTTTTTTTGAAAAGAGAAGGGAAATTTCTAGGTTAATGCACTTGCTCCTTGAGACTCCTTAAGCCACTTGATTTAGATTTCTTTCAGGTCTTTACATAGAAAATTAATTCTTTCTGTTTATTCCTGTTTGCAGGGTTGGACTGTGAGTGTTAATGTAATTCCAGCTCAAATTAACCATGACCAATCACAACAACAACTTGCATTTATATAGCACATTTAACATAGTAAAACGTCCCGAGGCGCTTCACTGGAGCGTTGGCAAACAAAATTTGACACCAAATCACGTGAGAAAATTTTAGGGCAGGTGACTAAAAGCTTGGTCAAAGAGGTAGGTTTTAAGGAGTATGTGAAAGAGTGGAACAGAGGTTTAGGGAGCATATTGGGCGGCACAGTGGCGCAGTGGTTAGCACCGCAGCCTCACAGCTCCAGCGACCCGGGTTCAATTCTGGGCACTCCCTGTGTGGAGTTTGCAAGTTCTCCCTGTGTCTGCGTGGGTTTTCACCGGGTATTCCGGTTTCCTCCCACAGCCAAAAGACTTGCAGGTTGATAGGTAAATTGGCCATTATAAATTGCCCTGAGATTAGGTAGGTGGTAGGGGAATAAAGGGACAGGTGGGGATGTGGTAGGAATATGGAATTAGTGTAGGATTAGTATAAATGGGTGGTTGATGGTTGGCACAGACTCGGTGGGCCGAAGGGCCTGTTTCAGTGCTGTATCTCTAAATTAAAAAAAATAAATATTCTAGAGCTTAGGGTCTAGGCAGCTGAAGGCATGGCCACCAATGTTGGAGCGTTAAAATCAGGGATGCTCAAGAGGCCAGGATTGGATTGCACAGAGTCCTTGGGAAGGTTGTAGGGCTGGAGAAGGTCACTGAGATATAGAGGGGAGAGGCCATGGTGGCATTTGAAAGCAAGGATGAGAATTGTAAAATCAAAGCGTTGCTTAACTGAGAGCCAGTGTAGGTCTTTGAGCAAAGGCGGGATAGTCGAACCTGTCTTGGTATGAGTTAGGACACAGACAGCAGAGTTCTGGATGACCTCAAGTTTATGGAATGTGGGATGTGTTGGAATAATCAAGTCTAGAGGTAACAAAAGGATGGATGAGGGCTTCTGCAGTAGATGAGCTGATGCCGTTGCAGAGTCAGACAACGTTATGGAGGTGGAAATTGGCAGTCTTAGTGATAGCACAGCTTTGTGGTCGGAAGCTTATCTTGGGGTCACCCAAGGTTGGGAACATTATGGCTGATTCTCTGATCGTTGCCAAGTAGAGGGATGGAGTTGGTGGCTAGGGAACGGAGTTTGTGGTGAGGACCAAAGACAATGGTTTTGGATTTCCCAATATTTACTTGGAGGAAATTTTTGCGAATCCTGTACCACATGTGATCATGTATGTGTTCATAAGCAACCAGGCCCAAATAATTTGCAAATGACGTGCAAGTTCAGGTCACGCGGAATGCAATTAAATTGAATGTTCAGCCACTTGGAGTAGAGTATATTTTTTAAGAAAACAAAATGTTAACATTGCATTGATCAGTCAATGAAAGACAAAGGTAGGGTAACATTTAACTTGTAACACTTCATCAAAAATTCATAGTCAAGTATGAGACGCTTCATGATGAGAATGATTCAGGATGAAGAGCCACAAACTGGAATGGCATATTTGGAGTTTAAAATGCTAAAGAAAAAACACATTTATATAGCACCTCTCATGACCTCACTATGTCCCAAAGCGCTTTACAGCCAATGAAGTGGCTGTATATACTGTAGGAAATGCGGCAGACAATTTTCAAACAGCAATATGATAATGATCAGATAATCTGTTTTAGTGATATTGGATGAGGCATACATATTGGCAGGACACTAGGAAGAACTCCATGTTTTTCTTCCAAATAATGCTATAGGATCTTTTACATCCACCTGAAAGGGTTGACGGGACCTTGGTTTAACATCCCATCCTCAAGACAGCACCTCTGACAGTGCAGCGTTCCCTCAGTACTACACTGGAGTGTAGACTGGATTTTGTGCTCAAATCACTGGAGTGAGACTTGAACCCATAATCTTCTGACTCAGCTACCCCTGTGTCATAGCTGACACCCATAGAAAACATCTGTAAAGTGATAACACTACGTCTTCTTCTTTGGTCTCCTTGTCTCGAGAGACAATGGGTAGGCGCCTGGAGGTAGTCAGTGGTTTGTGAAGCAGCACCTGGAGTGGCTATCAAGGCCAATTCTAGAGTGACAGACTCTTCCACAGGTGCTGCAGATAAAATTGGTTGTCGGGGCTGTTACACAGTTGGCTCTCCCCTTGCTTCTGTCATTTTTCCTGCCAACTGCTAAGTCTCTTCGACTCGCCACTCTGTAGCCCCGCCTTTATGACTGCCCGCCAGCTCTGGCGATCACTGGCAACTGACTCCCACGACATGTTCAATGTCACAGGACTTCATGTCGCGTTTGCAGACGTCTTTAAAGCGGAGACATGGACAGCCGGTGGGTCTGATACCAGTGACGAGCTAGCTGTACAATGTGTCCTTGGGGATCCTGCCATCTTCCATGTGGCTCACATGGCCAAGCCATCTCAAGCGCCGCTGGCTCAGTAAGGTGTATATGCTGGGGATGTTGGCCGCCTCGAGGACTTCTGTGTTGGAGATACGGTCCTGCTACCTGATGCCAAGGATTCTCCAGAGGCAGTGAAGATGTAATGAATTGAGACGTCGCTCTTGGCTGACATACATTGTCTCGCTGCCATAGAGCAAGGTACTGAGATCACAGGCTTGATACACTCGGACTTTTGTGTTCCGTGTCAGTGCGCCATTTTCCCACACTCTCTTGGCCAGTCTGGACATAGCAGTGGAAATACATAGAAACAACTAAAGCCCCAAACAGAATGGCAGGCATTGTGAAAAATCTTGTAAGCAATTCAAATGTCAGAAGGCCAATTTTATGGGTAATTTAGTGATTTATACTTATTGAGAATGTTTTTTTTTAATGTGTGTCATTTGTAGCAGTATACACTGGTGCGCAAAAGGCAATTGAAAACTGATGAAATTATTCCCTTACACAGGATGCCCTCCGACAAACATGGGATAGGATTCCCGTATTTGTACGAGGACATTCTGTGTGAGGGAAATGCCTTTTGCTTTAGAGGAGCTGAGTTTGCGCCTGGAATTTTCAGGTGCTGTGCAAGATGCTGGAGAGAAGTTGTCAGATTGATTATGCCTACTGGTATGTAGTCAGTATACCGGCTTATTCTGTGTTAAGTTCCTTCTGCCTGTTTCATGGAAAATAAAAATAAATTAAAGCATCAAAAAAAAAATGCAATTTTGTCAGACAAAAGTTCACATATCTGAAATTTTAACTCCTTTCTCTGTCCACAGAGGCTGCTTGATCTGAGTGTTTCCAGCATTTTCTGTTTTTATTCCCGATTTCCAGCTTCCGCTGTATTTTCCTTTTGAAATTATTCAGGTATTTTGGTCGGGTTTGAGACACTTACCCATTGTCTCTCGAGACAAGGAGGCCAAAGAAGAAGAAAGAGGAGACACTTAACAGATTTATGAATGATACCTTTGGAAAAAGATGAGAGACTTGATTGCTAGATTTTCGACTTGTTACTTGTTCTTCATTGGGTTTTTGCTACTTTTTGATCTGCTCACATTTGCTTTATTAGATATTTGGCACAACTAGCCAATTACCTGTTAACTTACCAATCACAGTTCGTTGTCCTACTGATCATCCTATACAAAGAGAACTTCCCCTGTCCACTACTACTGACATGTCATGTCTCTCACGCTACTTTTTAAGGTGTGATGCTAATAATATTTGCTGTTTGGAGTGTGCATTGCTGGCAAGACCATGTTTATTGCCCACCGTTTTGAAAAGTGTGAAGCTACAGGTGCAGCAGATGGACTTAGATCGCAAAAATACATGACAGAGCAAAATCTGAACATCCATGCAGATATTTGTCACTCATTGTACAAAATTCAACAATCACATGTTACTGTCATATATGCAAATAAGTCCCTTTAATGTATCAAATTGCATTCCTTTAATCCCATTTCATTTTGAAACCATTTCGAATTGCATATTTGAATTTTAAGCATTGACTTAAGCTTGCTATGTTTTATTTGCCTCTGGCAGCGTAGGATTGTGTGAGCTGTGTCATTGTTGGGAAGAAGTTGGATTGCAAAGTAAAACCTGACACACTCAGTAGAATTGCTGAGTATGTTAAACAAAACCTTAACACTACAGAACAGCTTTTCTGCTCTATATCAAGGCAGTCATTGCTTGTGTGCAGGTGATACTGGAGTGAGCAGCAACTGGGAGTAATGGGACCAGTTTTGTGCCTGTGGCTTTCCGCACTTTGCTGAGTTTTAGATGTTGCATTACAATCAGAACAACAGGTACTTGGCCTTTTTGGGAATTGGAGAGAATGGGAGAAGATCAAAATCCAATGGATAGAGGTGGCAGGGGAAGAAGATATTCATCTTCATTGTATTCACCCTACTCAGGAGTGATGTAAATAGGCAGCTCCACCCAGTTAGGTTGCTGTGTATATTGGTTAGCAGTGGGCAGGGCGAAATTTCCTTTGTATAGGATGGTTAGCTTCAGTGTTGCATGTACACCCAGGTATTTAAAACTGCACCCTTTATGAAGGAATAGGATTCCCATGTTTATTTGAAGATATATGGTGCGAGGGACATGCCTTTGGCTTCAGAGTAGCTGAGTTTGCACCTGGAATTTTCAGATGCTTTGAAAGATGTTGGAGAAACAATGGGTTGGGTTGATTATGCCTACTGGTATGTAGTCAGCCTACAGACTAGTTTGTGTTAAGTTCCTTCTGCTTGTATCTTGGATGGCTGGGTTCACTTTGATACATGTTGCCAGAGGTTCTGTGACACTAGGCAAAGCGGAGGGACGATGGGAAATATCTCTGTCCAATCTCTCAGAGCACTGAAGTGGAACTGAGGCCATAGTGCAGCTTGTGGATGTGGGCCGTGGGTACAGGCTTGCAATCCACTTCCTGAATATGTTAATAAAGGCCATTTTCTAGGGTGCTGCATCCAGTCAAATGTTTTTTCTGCATCCTGGGAGAGTACCAAGCATTTTGCTGCTATTGCAGTGATGGCTCAGAATGCGTACTCACTTAGTGTTATCCCTTAAGAGGCTTATAAAGTCTGTTTGTTTTTTAATGCACCATTCCACAATGACTTTTATTATTTGTTCTTGGGATGTGAGTATTGCTTGCAAAGCCAGCATTTATTGCCCATCCCTAATTGCCCTTGAGAAGGTGGTGGCGAGCTGCCTTCTTAATCTGCTGCAGTCCATCTGGTATGGGTACACCCACAGAGCAGTTAGGGAGGGAGTTTCAGGATTTTGATCCAGCGACAGTAAAGGAATGGCGATATATTTCCAAGTCAGGGTTGTGTGGCTTGGAGGAGAACTTTCAGATGGTGTTGTTCCCAAACATCTGCTGCCTTTGTCTTTCTAAGTGGAAGAGGTCGCAGGTTTGGAAAGTGCTGTTGAAGGAGGCATGGTGAGTTGCTGCAGTGCATCTTGTATATGGTACACACTGCTGTCACTGTGCATCAGTGGTGGAGGGAGTGAATGTTTAAGGTGGTGGATGGGGTGCCAATCAAGCAGGCTGCTTTGTCCTATATGATGTCGAGTTTCCTGACTGGTGTTGGAGCTGCACTCATCTAGGCAAGTGAAGATTATTCCATCACACTCCTTTTGTTCTGTCTGACCTGTCCCAACTTTTTGATGTTTTCTCCTTTTGGTTAGATTCTCATCTATGTGCAATTTCCACCCATTTGAGTGTCATTCTAAGTGAGCTGGCACCACCTGTGTGAAAACATCCTGTTCATTTCTTTCCCTGATGTATACATTTTTATATTTCATATTCACACTCCTGACTTGTGCCTTGTTGATAGTGGACAGGCTTTGGGGAGTCAGGAGGTGAGTTACTTGCCACAGAATTCCCATCCTCTGACCTCTTGTAGCCACAGTATTTATGGCTAGTCCAGTTTAGTTTCTGGTCACTGGTACCCCCCCCCCCCCCCCCCACCACCCCCGCTCCCCACCACCACCCAGCATGTTGATCGTGGGGAATTCAGCAATGGTAATGCCATTAAATGTCAAGGAGAGATGGTTAGATTCTCTCTTGTTGGAGGTGGTCATTGCCCAGCATTTGTGTGGCACAAATGTTACTTGCCACTTATCAGCCCAAGCCTGAATGTTGTCCAGGTCTTGCTGCATGTGGGCATGGACTGCTTCAGTATCTGAGGAATTGCAAATGGTACCCAACACTGTGTAATCATCTGCGAACATCCCCACTTGTGACCTAATGTTGGAGGGAAGGTCATTGATGAAGCAGCTGAATATGGTTGGGCCTAGGACACTACCCTGAGGACCTCCTGCAGCAATGTCCTGGGGGGTGATGATTGATTTCCAACAACCATCTTCCTTTGTGATTGTTATGACTCCAATCAGTGGAGTGTTTTCCCCTGATTTCCATTGACTTCAGTTTTGCCAGACCTCCATGATGCCACACTTAGTCGAATGCTGCCTTGATGGTAAAGGAAGTCACTCTTACCTCACCTCTGGTATTCAGTTCTTTATTCATGTTTGGACCAAGGCTGTAATGAGGTCAGGAGCTGAGTTGCCCTGGCGGAACCCAAATTGAGCGTCGGTGAGCAGGTTGTTGCTGAATAAGTGCTGCTTAATAACACTGTTAACGACACCTTCTGTAACTTTGGTGATGATTGCAAGGGGAATGATAGGGCAGTAATTAGCCAGATTGCATTTGTCCTGCCTTTTGTGCACAGGACATACCCAGGCAATTTTCCACAATGTTTGGTAGATGCTAGTGTTATAGGTGTACTGGAACAGCTTGACTGAGGGTGCGGCTCGTTCTGGAGCACAAATCTTCAGTACTACAGCCAGGATGTTGTTGGGGCCCTTAGCCTTTGCTGTATCCAATGCCTTCGCTGTTTGTTGATATCACGTGGAGTGAATTGAATTGGCTGAAGACTGGCATCTGTTATGGTGGGGACCTCCGTAGGAGACGAAGATGGATCATCCACTCGGCCCTTCTGGCAAAAGATAGTTTCAAATGCTTCAGCTTTGTCTTTTGCATTGATGTGCTGGGTTCCACCATCATTGAGGATGATCTCAAGCCTCCTCCTCCAATTAAGTTGTTTAATTGTCCACCACCATTCAGAACTGGAAGTGACAGGACTGCAGAGCTTTGATCTGATTGATTGGTTGTGGATTGCTTAGTTCTGTCTATAGCAAGCTACTTTCACTGTTTAGCATACATGTAGTTCTGTGTTATAGCTTCACCAGATTGACACCTCATTTTTATGTGTGCCTGGTACTGCGCTTGGCATGCTCTTCTACACTCCTCATTGGAACAGATTGGTCCGTGGCTTGATGGTAATGGTAGAGTGAGGGATATACCGGGCCATGAGGTTACAGATTGTGGTTGAGTACAATTTTGCTGCTGTTGATGGCCCATAGCACCTCATGGAAGCCCAGTTTTGAGCTGCTGGATCTGTTCTGAGTCTATCCCATTTAGCACCGGTAGTAGTGCTGCACAACTTGATGGGTGCCTCCTCATTGTGAATATGAGATTTCATCTCCACAGGGACTGTGCAGTGGTCACACCTACCAATACTTGTATCTGCATCTATTCTGGAGAGCAAAATCTTGGCCAATATTTTATAACTAGCATTGAGGAGAGATATAGGTCTATATCATGAACATATTGTTTGATCCTTGTATAGATTAATGTGATGGAGGTGGCCTTGAAGTTGTCTGGGAGGGTCCTTGTCTCTAGCACATAGTGGAGGAGATTTGGCAGGGAAGGAGTCGGGCCTTGCAGAACGTCAGAGTACCTCTGAGGCTTTACAAGGTTGGAGGGTTTTACTGGCAGCTGGAGTTTACTGGCTGAAATTGGGTCTTGAACACCTGGGAGTGGGGCAATATAGTTCTGAGATCTGTACTACACATTAGGACTCAGTAACCTACAGCCTGGCGCAGTGTGTGCTTGAATAAGCTGAGATTTAATACTTGAAGATTTGTATCAGTGGTGAAGTGATTTAGAGAGAATGTACTGACCAAACCTCAAACAATCACAGCTGTGCTTTGTCTAGCTGTCTTGGGGATGGCAAACTTGGATGAGTTCCCACGCTGCTGCTGTCTTGGAAAACTTCTTACGGAAATCAGGAATCTGTTGTAGCATGAAACTTGTTCATCGGATGTCTTGGCAGTGTTTAAAGTTACACAATGCCCACTTTGCCTTTTATTGTACTCCCTCTCCAACAAAAACCTGTTTCTTCACAGCTACCAATCGCCATCTGTCCTGTATAGCAATAAGGCTGTGCACAGGACGGTGGAGAACTCGGATAATTATGCTGCTCTGGGCTCTCGACTTTTACTGGAGGCAAGTTTTCTTCAAACAATGTGGAAGGGCAAAAAGCAGTCAGGTCTGAGTAAAATGTGTGAATGTTACTTCTCAGTTCTCCATTTTCATGGTGAGGAAGATTAGAATTGGAGGCAGAATATGCTCAGTCATAGAAGGATATGGTTTTAATTTATTTGTGATTTCCTATATAAGTTGCAAAATAAGGTAGGGAACACAATTCTTTTTGAAAACTGTTTCCTGTATGTTGGATGTGTTGTAAGATATTGAAAACCTGTACAAATATCAACTTTTTTGCTACTGGCAGTATTGTAATAGACCACAAAAAATGAGACTCCTTAAAAGACGGCAAAATATAAAATATTGACTTATAAACAGGACGAGAGGACAGGGCTTTGCATTGGAACTTTCCATCTCAGCAGTCAAAATGGACTACCTACCATTTGTGATCTACCTATGTACATCTGGAAAATAGCCCTAATGTGTGAGAACTGCTACTAGCATTTACAGCGGCGGCCTTTGCAATCCCCAGGTGCATCATAAGGTGAGCTGTGATGCAGCTCATCATCTCTACTCTCTTGATACCACATGACTATCAGTTGTGCTTTGGAATCCAGAACGATAAAATGATTTAAGTTCTGCAAATATTCCTCCCTTTCCCACTTACCACCCCTGACCCCCCCAAAAAAACAAAAATTATGTGTGCATAAGCTGAAAACAGTTGTACTTGAGTTTGATCATTTAATGGTGCAACTGCTTGCTTGTGTATTAAGGCTGCCACTGCCTCCATGGAGGTTAGGTATTGCAAATATTGGCCCTTATTCAGGAGTATCAGCAGCATTCAGTCAGCACTGGCTTTTTTGTTGGTTGAGGGTAGAGAATCAGTCTCTGTTCCCCCTCAGCACAAGGAAGTATCCTCATGCAGCTGTAAACAACAGTTAAAAGTAAGGGTCAGGGGTTAGCTGAAGTTGCACATTAGCTTCCTAACTTTGTCAAAAATATCCTTGGAGCAAAGCTCATGAATTTCAGAGCTGCTGACCAGGAAAGGTTTGAGACATGAAGTCATTTACTAATACAGTACCGCTTTCCTCTTCAGTGAGAACTTAAAATACAAGTTATGAGGACACCAGGCCTCGGAATGAATATTGACTGCTCCAGACCAAAATACATTTCACTGCAGTAACTGGCAGCGAAAGTTGCTCTGTAGCCAGTTCAGGATGGGAGACTTAACTGTCTGTTGGCAGCTATGCTGCACAATCTGGAAGAATCATAGAATTAATGGTGCAACCTGTATTTTACTGTAAAATATACTGTATTGGAGGACTACTCATAACACTTACATTGACTGACTGTAACAATCTTCATTGCCACTTGTCCATTGCAAGTGTTGTTTGAAAGTCCTGAGACCTAAAAAGAAAAGTCACTGTACAGCTCTGACTCACTTACTGTGCATCTGATATTGTACCTCAGAGTGGGAGGAAAAAAATAATTAAATATGACAGAGTTTGTTCTGTCTGACCTGTCCCAATTTTTTGATGATTTCTCCTTTTGGTTAGATTCTCATCTATGTGTAATTTCCACCCATTTGAGTGTCATTCTAAGTGAGTTGGCACCAGCTGTGTGAAAACATCCTGTTCATTTCTTTCCCTGATGTATACATTTTCATATTTTATGCTATGTTTTATTAGACAAAGCAGTTACCCTTCATAACTGCGCATGTAAATAACTCCCCCCACCACCAGCTGATAGTATCTCCCTGTTTTCTTATTGCAGTACTGTTTTATTTATTGGCAATTTCTATTCCCCACTCTGCCCAGTTTTATGATGTAAGATTGAGGAATTAACTTCTCTGCATGTGAACATTGCTCCCCCACTAGAACTATTGTGGACAGCAGTGTTCCATGCCTAGAACGTATGAGCTCGGTGAAATTGAGAGCAGAGTTCTGTCCTAATTGTTTCTGAGCAGGAGGGTTATACCTTGCAGAATAAGATTATTTTAGCAAATACTTGAACATAAATCTTATGGCTACACATGAATCAGGTGATATATGAACTGAATTTAAGTGAAGATCAGAGGAGGCTCCATAGTTTTATCTAAATGTAGTTTGTATTTGATTTTTCTTGATAATGTGGTCTTGGTTAGCATACCACAAATCTTAAGCTCAAAGTGGGGCATATTTCTGAGTTTTTAAACTTAGAAACTGTTATTTTTGGTCTGATACATTATGACTCTTGTTACCAAGGTTGAACAATTGAACACAGTGAGAAAAATAGTAACTGGGTTATGTTTCTTTAAAGAATTTACTGAGGTGCACACTGAAAAGGCTGAGTTGTCACAGAAACGATGACTGAGGTTACAATTGAATGAGACCTGACTGGTTTGTGATTGGCACAATTTCTGTGGGTGTAAGGGGTGCCCATATAAGTGATAACATATGTCCTGTTTGGATGGAGATTTACTTGTTAAGGCCATCTTTTTTTCTGTGTCATTCACTGTCTTTTTTTTCTATTTGTCTTGTATGTGTGGATATGTTTGGCTTGTGCACTCTTGTTCTTCTCTCCTTCCCGCTGCCTCTCCCCTTGGGGCCCCAGGCCACATTCACTTGCCTCTTATGCCCTGCATGTATTGACGAATAATGCATGTACAGTACTCAGGAGTACAGCTATGGAATCAATGGTGGGTGTGGTTCACTTGGCAGTGTATAAAATTTGATTTTTGATAAGAAATGGAATGTTTATGAAATGTACTGAGGGTAAGAACAGCCTGCCTATTAGCAATAACACAGTTCAAACATGCTTTATATGGTGCTCATGGACGAATAAAACTTGAAACAGTGGTGAGCTCACTTCTACAGACATGACTGATCAAGAAGGAAATTGGCTGTACCTTCATTCCAGGTTTTCTCTCGATGGAACCCACTAACAATATGTCTGTGTATAACTATACAGAATTCTTGTTGATTAGTAAGCTGAGGGTTACTTACTGGGCAGAGTTCCTGTTGAGCAAGCTAAGGGTTACTATCTGCTTAACTAAAGGTGTTCCTAAATATTGAACAATAACAACTTGCATTTAGTAACACCCATAACATGGCAAATACATCCCAAAGTGCTTCACAGCATAAAGACAAAAATAAAGCCAAGCCAATGAAGGAAATATTAGGAGGGATGACCAAAATCTTCGTTGAAGAGATAGATTTTAGGTAGGAGAGGCCAAGAGTTTTAGGGATGGGAATTTAGAGCGTGAGGCCAAAGTGGCTGAAGGCATGGCCAACAATGGTGGGGGTGAAAGGTGGGGAGATACATAAGAGAGGAATGGAGAGTTTGGGGGTGAGGCGTACAGCTAGTGGAAGTTTTAGGGCTGGATGAGATAGGGAGGGGCAAGACCATGAAAGGATTTAAATACAAAGCTGATAATTTAAGATTTAAGACATTAGGGGACAATGAGACAAGTGCAAGAACAGGGCTGATGGATAAGCGGGACTTCTTGTGATAGGATATGGCAGCAGAATTTTGTGACATGGATTAGGGCTGCAGTAGCAGTGGAAACCTGATTAGAGAAATTCAAACAAAGTTGTGGGGAAAAATGGGCACAGGTTTGGGAGGTGACAACATGTTCAAGGAATTTGGAGAGGAGAGAGAGATTGGAAATGGAGTGGTCGTTTGCAAGGACAGAGGGGTCAAGAGTTGGATTTTTGAGGAACAAAAAGCTTTCAGGTCCCCCTCGAGCTCCACTGTCTACTACAACTTCACTGCCTCAGTTGACTTACTCAACAGCTGTCTCGTCCCTGTTTTTGATGGCCACACCCCCACCAAATCTCCTACAATCACTCACTCTTGCTCAGCTCAGCTGATCCCTTTGCATCCTTAAATCTGAAGACTGGAGATTTGAGTACACTTAGCACCTGGCCGTCCTGGCCATCCAGTACCAGATCTGATTTCAGTGCCTCAACCAGTACCATCTCTGCGACTAAGTCTTATTCCAGAATCACCCTGGTAAAGACAACCCCAAAGTCATGATTAGATTAGAGATACAGCACTGAAACAGGCCCTTCGGCCCACCGAGTTTGTGCCGAACATCAACCACCCATTTATACTAATCCTACACTAATCCCATATTCCTACCAAACATCCCCACCTGTCCCTATATTTCCCTACCACCTACCTATACTAGTGACAATTTATAATGGCCAATTTACCTATCAACTTGCAAGTCTTTTGGCTTGTGGGAGGAAACCGGAGCACCCGGAGAAAACCCACGCAGACACAGGGAGAACTTGCAAACTCCACACAGGCAGTACCCGGAATCGAACCCGGGTCCCTGGAGCTGTGAGGCTGCGGTGCTAACCACTGCGCCACTGTGCCGCCCTGCATGTTCTGCAACCTCACTCCTCCACCCACATCTCTGATACCAACTGTGAAAAACTCATGGATTTCTTTGTCTCCGAAACTCGGGTTACCCATCCACTCAAATTTCCCCCTGCCGCAACCACTGCCAATGACAAACCTGCAAGGAGCTGTAATTCACCCTAAACTAATACAGCTCAAAATGTTCCCTCTAGCCAAAGCCCTGGGATAGAGGGACAATATCTGTACTTGTACTGCTGGATGTTTCACACAGTTCAAGTAGACATGGTATCAGTATTTTACTAGTGGATTATTGAGTTTTACTGAAATGCTAGTGATAATATTGCATGGAGAATGAACTTAATGTGTGGTTTCATTCTGCTTTGCCCACTACAATTTTTCGTCAACATCAGAAGTGAATCAATGAACAAACAAAACCGTTTTTTCGCCTTTCATTTTAGTTTACTAATGCTTTCCTGTCGTCTACTGAGTGAACCAAATATAATAATGGATGGTAGAGAATGAGTTACAGGCTGTAATTGAAACGAGAGGTTCGGGTGTCATGGTAAAAGTACTTTATGAATGCCCTTTGAACTTGAGTCGGGTTACAGCCTTGAAATGGCTACCTCAGATATTTATAATGCGTTCTGGATACCTCTTGTTAATCATTAAACCTGTTACTGTTACCAGTTTCTCCCATGGTCTGTGATAAAGGTTGCACTGTTGGTGCAGGAAACTTGGAATGAATGCGCTTCCTTGTCAGTCAGGTACACTCCAAGTTCCCTGCTTGCATGCCTAAATCTCCAATGTTAACCCATATAATCTAAGGTTTCTCCATGTCTATTTTGGCTACGGCGCCACACCTGAGCTCCAATCTTCTCATTTTTCATTATTAAGCCATCACTGGGCCACACTGTTGCTGTCTTTTCACTGGGCCATGCTTCCTTTCTCCTCGCCCTTTAGTTCTTTTCTTGACCTTTCCTCCTACCTGTCACTATCACTGTCCCATTCTCCACCTCCCCTCCCCCCACCCCTCACTTCCCATCGCCCCCTCAGGCTTGAGTTGCTCACGCTTGTAGCCTCACTTTGCACCTCCCATGCCCTCCTCTGTTGAGGTTACCATGGCATCTGTTGCTGGCTCCCCCAGACTCCCCCATTACTCCTGGTGAGAATTTCACCTAGTGTGAGCAGTTAATAATTTCAGTCTCCCTTTATCCCTTGCATTCTCCCCCTCAAACCTGTGGCAATTCAACTATTACTGTTTCACTCTTGAAAACATTTCCTGCTCTGCTTGAATAAGATCCATTCCATGCACAGCCACATCTTCACATTCTGGTACTACTAGCAACATGGCTTATGGGTGGTGTTTTCTTCCCCTCCACTAAAGCCTCCCCACATGTATATACCGATTCAACAGTTGCAGTGCTGCCATAGCCCTCATTACCAAGTCACATCATGGCCTTTCTTCCCACTCTTCTGGCATGCTCTGTGCAAAACACCTTACCCATTCATTCCATTTTGCTCCTCATCCTGTTACTCCCAAGAGCCATGCTGATGTCCTCATGGATTTGTCTTAGCCTATAAACTGGAGATCTCTTCATCCTTGCTGATTTCCACCTCCATCATAATGCCCTATTTTACAACCTCTCTACTCCTGGTGTCACTTTTCATACAAACCCCACCACCCATATCCACAACCACGCCTTCGACTTCATCTCTTGTGTTCTCTCAGCCCTAACTTCTCCATCTTTGACAAGGCTATCTTATGCTACTATTTCCTTTTTTCCCTTCCCCACCTTAATCACCTTAGTTCCCCTCACTTGCACTACCCTCACCATCTACCCATGGGTCAAACTCTCCCATAGCTCCCTTATTAATTCAGTTTCCCATTTCCCCTTGTCTGTCCTTCCATAACGTCTGCCAGTGTGGTCTTTCTTAACTTTGCTCGCCTTTGGTTTGAGGTTATTGTTCCTTCCAAATCGCTTGCTGTCTCTCTTCCTGGAATAGTCCCTGTCTGCTTTCCATCAAGTCAGAGGGCCATAAACTTAAATGTACTTGTACAGATCACTGGATCTGGCTCAACTATGTCCAATATTACCATACCTTGCTGTCTTAAGGCAAAACAACTTACCATTCCAAGATCATGATGAAGGGCAAGAAACTTATCCTTAAATATTGACATGTTTGATGCTTCTATCACTAATTCCAATAGCCAGGGTTAGGGCTGACCATGACTCATGGCCCTCCTGCCTTGGGCGCTATGGCGTTGGAAGGATGAATGAGAACGGGCAGAGACTGCTTGAGTTGTGTACCTATCAAAACCTCTGCATCACCAACTCGTTCTTTCACACTAAACCGTGTCACCAGGTTTCATGGAGGCACCCAAGATCGCGTCGTCGATAGGTATACAACAGCTAGACCTCATTGTCACAAGGCGAGCTGCCTTAAACAGTGTTCAAATCACACGCAGCTTCCACAGTGCGGACTGCGACACCGACCACTCCCTGGTGTGCAGCAAGGTTAGACTCAGACCAAAGAAGTTGCATCATTCCAAGCAGAAGGGCCACCCGTGCATCAACACGAGCAGAATTTCTCACCCACAGCTGTTACAAAAATTTCTAAATTCACTTGTAACAGCCCTTCAAAACACTCCCACAGGGGATGCTGAGACCAAGTGGGCCCACATCAGAGACGCCATCTATGAGTCAGCTTTGACCACCTACGGCAAAAGTGCAAAGAGAAATGCAGACTGGTTTCAGTCTCATAATGAAGAGCTGGAACCTGTCATAGCCGCTAAGCGCATTGCACTGTTGAACTACAAGAAAGCCCCCAGCGATTTAACATCGGTAGCACTTAAAGCAGCCAGAAGCACTGCACAAAGAACAGCCAGGCGCTGTGCAAATGACTACTGGCAACGCCTATGCAGTCATATTCAGCTGGCCTCCGACACCGGAAACATCAGAGGAATGTATGAGAGCATTAAGAGAGCTTTTGGGCCAACCATCAAGAAGATTGCCCTCCTCAAGTCTAAATGAGGGGAAACAATCACTGACCAATGCAAGCAAATGGACCGCTGGGTGGAGCACTACCTAGAACTGTACTCCAGGGAAAATGTTGTCACTCATACTGCCCTCAATGCAACCCAGTCTCTGCCAGTCATGGATGAGCTGGACGAACTGCCAACAAAATTGGAACTCAGTGATGCCATTGATTCTCTAGCTAGTGGAAAAGCCCCTGGAAAGGACGGCATTACCCCTGAAATAATCAAGAGTGCCAAACCTGCTATACTCTCAGCACTCCATGGACTGCTTTGGGGACGAGGGAGCAGTACCACAGGACATGCGCAATGCCAATATCATCACCCTCTATAAGAACAAGGGTGACCGCGGTGACTGCAACAACTACTGTGGAATCTCCCTACTCAGCATAGTGGGGAAAGTCTTCACTCGACTCATTTTAAACAGACTCCAGAAGCTGGCTGTGTGTGTCTACCCTGAGGCACAGTGCGGCTTTCGAGCAGACAGATCCACCATTGACATGCTGCTCTCCCTTCGCCAGCTACAGGAGAAATGCCGCACCAACAGATGCCCCTCTACGTTGTTTTCATAGATCTCACCAAAGCCTTTGACCTCGTCAGCAGACGTGGTCTCTTCAGACTACTAGCAAAGATCGGATGTCCACCAAAGCTACCAAGTATCATCACCTCATTCCATGATAATATGAAAGGCACAATTCAGCATAGTGGTGCCTCATCAGACCCCTTTCCTATCCTGAGTGGTGTGAAACAGAGCTGTGTTCTCACAGCTACACTGTTTGGGATCTTCTTCTCACTGCTGCTCTCATGTGTGTTCCTCCACACAAGATCAGATGGCAGGTTGTTCAACCTTGCCTGTCTTGGAGCGAAGACCAAAGTACGGAAAGTCCTCATCAGGGAACTGCTCTTTGCTGACGATGCTGCATTAACATCCCACACAGAAGAGTGTCTGCAGAGACTCATCAACAGGATTGCGGCTGCCTGCAACGAATTTGGCCTAACCATCAGCCTCAAGAAAATGAACATCATGGGACAGGACGTCAGAAATGCTTCATCCATACATATCGGTGAAGTGATTCAGGAGTTCACCTACCTAGGCTCAATTATCACCAGTAACCTGTCTCTCGATGCAGAAATCAACAAGCGCATGGGAAAGGCGTCTGCTGCTATGTCCAGACTGGCCAAGAGGGTGTGGGAAAATGGCGCACTGACACGAAATACAAAAGTCCGAATGTTTCAAGCCTGTGTCCTCTGTACCTTGTTCCATGGCAGCGCGGCCTGCACAACGTATGTCAGCCAAGAGCGACGTCTCAACTCATTCCATCTTCGTTGTCTCTGGAGAATCCTTGGCATCAGGTGGCAGGACTGTATCTCCAATGCAGAAGTCCTCGAGGTGGCCAACATCCCCAGCATATACACCCTACTGAGCCAGCGGCGCTTGAGATGGCTTCGCTCTGTGAGCCACATGGAAGATGGCAGGATCCCCGAGGACACATTGTACAGCGAGCTCGTCACTGGTATCAGACCCACCGGCCGTCCATGTCTCCGCTTTAAAGACGTCTGCAAACGCGACATGAAATCCTGTGACATTGATCACAAGTCGTGGGAGTCAGTTGCCAGCGTTCGCCAGAGCTGGCGGGCAGCCATAAAGACGGGGCTAAAATGTGGCGAGTTGAAGAGACTTAGTAGTTGGCAGGAAAAAAGACAGAGGCGCAAGGGGAGAGCCAACTGTCCAACAGCCCCGACAAACAAATTTCTCTGTAGCACCTGTGGAAGAGCCTGTCACTCTAGAAGTGGCCTTTATAGCCACTCCAGGCGCTGCTTCACAAACCACTGACCACCTCCAGGCGCGTATCCATTGTCTCTCGAGATAAGGAGGCCAAAGAAGAACATTCCACAATCTCGCAAACCCCTTGTAAAAATGCAATTCTCCTGCATTCTTCTAAATCTCTTGCATTTAATCGTTTATGAATGTCGCCTTATTTTCAACCCATCAATCATTGGAAACAATCTGTTTCTATCTACTCTGTCCCATATCTTCATAATTTTAAAGAAGTCCATTAAATCACCCCTTAATTCTTGTTTTCATGACAGCAGCCCAGTCTTTCAAGTCCTTATTCATATTTGTATATCCTCATACCAGGCAGCATGCCACTGGATCGACACTGCAACTTCTCTATTGCATCAATATCCTCCTTATTGTGTAAAGCCCAAAACTGCACACAATACTCCCACCCTGATCTTACTAAGGATTTATACACACAGACCTTCAAATCTCACCTTTGCGATAAAATCCAATATTCCACTAACCTTTTTTATGTTCTTATCTACTTGAGGTGCTGCTTTTAATGGCCTGGATTTTGCGGTCAGTGGTGAAGGGATGTCATTCACCATTCACTGCGCTTACAACTGCCCACAGATATTCTGCAGACATTGACTACTTGCTGCCATTGGGTGTCTGATCCAGCTCAGCTCTCAGCCTCTATGGAGCAGCTATGGCATAAGTAAGCAGGGGAAGTAACAGCTTGGCTCTTTGGCTAATCAGATTGAAGAATCATCACTGAGACATACAGAGTCTAAACCAGGAATTTTAAACAAATTACTCTAATTCTCAACCCACCAATCATCGGAAACAATCTGTTTCTGTCTATTCTGTCCCATCTCTTCATAATCTTAAACTCCTCCATTAAATTACCCCTTAATTTCCTCTGTTTTCATTTAAAATCATGTAAAGGAAGCAAAATAAAGTGAGTGAAAGAAAGATGAGATCAAGAGAGAGATAAAAGAGACAAAGTGTTAAATGTAATTTTAATTTTTTAAAAAATCTCCAACAATAATTACATTCCAGAGAAATGATGCTCCATACTTGTGAAATTAAATTTTCAGGGCCAGAGAGGTTGTTTGGCAGTAATTAATTCTTATGCCATAAAATAGTTTACTTACACTCAAATACACCAGCCCTAACTTTTACTGGCATATCTATTGGGTAACTAGTTGGTAAATACAGCAACTTCATGTGTTTTAATGCTGAGTCTCTTGTCAACATACTGGTGTAGCAAACTTGTGGAGGAGCAGGGAAAATTGGACAGCAATTTCCGGATTGCCATGTTCACCTATGCATACGCAGACTCCAGAATTTGCTGTCTAATATACTCCCTAACCGTTATTCTTAGCACAAAGTCCAGGCCATTGTCTTGTGAACCTGAAAACCCAAACCCCTCTGCTCTAACCCAACACCTAGCATTCCTCCATGCAAAATATAATTATTACTAGCATTTTATTTAATCAAAAGAAGCACCTATAATTTAAGGCCCTTGAATTTCCATGTCACTTTCTTGCCCATTCTGTTATCTTATCAATATACCCTCACAGCTTCCTTTGGTCATCAGTGTTATTTATTTGCCTTCTATTTTGATAAACTTTCTGATCTAATATCAAATGCAAATTTGAACATCACTCGCTCTACCCATATATCCAAATCATTGACGTACACAGTGAACAATAGAGGTGCTAAAACAGTATTTGGACACTGCTACCTGCTTCCAAGCACTTTGAGAAACTACCTTTAACTCATAGAAACATAGAAAATAGGAGCAGTGGGCCATTCGGCCCTTCGAGCCTGCTCCGCCATTCATTATGATCATGGCTGATCATCCAACTCAGTAACCTGTTCCCGCTTTCCCCACATACCCTTTGATCCCTTTAGACCCAAGAACTATATCTAACTCCTGCTTGAAAACATACAATGTTTTGGCCTCAACTGCTTTCTGTGGTAGCGAATTCCACAGGCTCACCACTCTCTGGGTGAAGAAATTTCTCTTCATCTCAGTCCTCAAAGGTTTACCCCATATCCTTAGACTATGACCCCTGGTTCTGGACTCCTCCACCATCGGGAACATCCTTCCTGCATCAACCCTGTCAAGTTCTGTTAGAATTTTATAGGTTTCAATGAAATCCCCCCCTCACTCTTCTGAACTCCAGCGAATATAATCCTAACCGACT
The DNA here is from genome assembly GCF_036365525.1 of Heterodontus francisci. NCBI lineage: Eukaryota > Metazoa > Chordata > Chondrichthyes > Heterodontiformes > Heterodontidae > Heterodontus > Heterodontus francisci. Next base: position 54,293,362 of record NC_090393.1, read on the forward strand.
CAATCTCTCCTCATACATCAGTCCCGCCATCCCAAGAATCAGTCTGGTAAACCTTTGCTGCAATCCCTCTATAGCAAGAACAGGAGACCAAAACTGCACACAATATTCCAGGTGTGGCCTCACCAAGGCCCTGTATAATTGCAGCAAGACAACCCTGCTCCTGTACTCGAATCCTCTTGCTATGAAGGCCACCATACCATTTGCCTTTTTTACCGCCTGTTGCACCTGCATGCTTACCTTCAGCGACTGGTGTACGAAAACACCCAGGTCTCGCCGCATATTCCTTTCTCTCAGTTTATAGCCATTCAGATAATAATCCGCCTTCCTGTTTTTGCTACCAAAGTGGATAACCTCACATTTATCCGCATTATACTGCATCTGCCATGCATTAGCCCACTCACTCAACTTGTCCAAATCACCCTGAAGCGCCTCTATATCCTCCTCACAACTCACCCTCCCACCCAGTTTTGTCATATCTGCAAATTTGGATATATTACATTTAGTTCCCTCATCTAAATCATTAATATATATTGTGAATAGTTGGGGCCCCAGCACCGATCCCTGCGGTACCCCACTAGTCACTGCCTGCCATTCAGAAAAAGACCCATTTATCCCTACTCTTTGTTTCCTGCCACCAACCAGTTTTCTATCCATTGCAATACACTGCTCCCAATCCCATGCGCTTTAATTTTGCATGCTAATCTCTTATGTGGGACTTTGTCGATAGCCTTCTGAAAGTCCAAATAAACTGGCTCCACTGGCTCCCCCTCATCAACTCTACTAGTTACATCCTCGAAGAATTCTGGTAGATTTGTCAAGCATGATTTCCCTTTCGTAAATCCATGCTGGCTCTGCCCGATTCTACCACTGTTCTCTAACTCTTACTCTCTTTTAAACAATTTATAATCCAATTTGATACCATCTACCAATTCCGTACCCCTTAATTTTGTCCAGTAGTTTCCTCTGTGGTACCTTGTCAAAGGCTTTCTGAAATTCCATGTGCACCATGTTCATTGCCATCGTAAACTGCCATTTCCTCATAGCTTTTTCAGATTTGTCAGGCACAAGCATCTTTTCATAAATCTGTATTGGCGGTTTCTAATTATCTTCTCTTCATCCAGATATTTAGTGATTTCATCTTTTATTAAAGAGTCCAAAATATAAACTCCCCTCCCTTGTGAGTGATTCCATTTTCCTTCCCAGCCACTCACTTGGACTGAACTAAACAGTGCAAAATCTTGATATCCTGTTTGACTGTGAGTTGAGCTCAGCTTTAAATCCCACATCCTAGTCATCCAAAACCCTCTTAATTCCTTCTGTACTTCAGTCGAATCCACGCTGCTGTTGCCTGTTGACCATTTAAATGCACTTCAGACAAACCTCTGAGAGCCTTCGACATCCACAATAACCATATTGTACAAAGTGTAGTTGCCCATATTTTGTTTTGCCCTAGTTGTTTTCTCCCTTGTACATTTCCTGTATTCCTGCTGTCCTGCACTGACTTCATGTCCCCAAAATATTACATTAGAATTTATGGCTTTGTCCACTAAGTCTCTGCAAATTCGCTAACTTTGTATTCATTCCAGCGCGCTCTGCCTCTGGCCTTTTGTGTGCGTCCCTCCTCCTTTTAAACTACCATTCTTCAGTCACATCGACTGCACTATCTGGTGCTGCCTTCCTAGATAAGTTTCCCTTCTGTCTCTTCTTCCATGTCTTTCAGTTTCCCCTGCTAATCATCCCTCCATAGCTCAACATCTATTTCCACATATTTCCATTTGTCAAATACCTTGTGATTTTTTTTTTTTACAAACATACAAATTAGGAGCAGGTGTAGGCCATTCGGCCTCTCCAGCCTGCTCTGCCATTTGATAAGATCATGGCTGATCTGAATGTGGTCTCAACTCCACTTTCTTTTCTGCTGTTGGAGGTGCTATATAAATGCAAATTATTATTTTATTGCACGAAGCAAAGTGGTTTTGTGTAGAACTATCCTTTACATTGCATAGTTTGAATGTAGGTGATAAGAACATAAGAAATAGGAGCAGGAGCAGGCCATACTCCCCCTCAAGCCAGTTCCGCCATTAAATAAGATCATGGCTGATCGTCGACCTCAACTCCACTTTCCTGACTGATCCCCATATCCCTGGCTTCCCTTAGAGTCTAAATAGCTATTGATCTCAGTCTTAAATATACTCAACGACTGAGCATCCACAGCCCTCTGGGGTAGTGAATCTCAAAGATTCACAATCCCCAAGAGTGAAGAAATTTCTTCTCTTAGTCCTAAATGGTCAACCCCTTATCTTGAGACTATGCCTCTATAATAACAATAATAATCTGGCACATTAAGCAGAACTGTTCTGATTAGCTGATGGTACAAGGACTAGGGGACACAGATTTAAGGTTTTGGGCAAGAGATGAAAAGGAGGTGTGAAGAACTTCTTTTACCCAGCAAGTGGTAATGACCTGAAACTCGCTGCCTATGAGGGTGGTGGAAGCGGAGACGATCAATGATTTCAAAAGAGAATTGGAAGGATGCTTGAAGGAAATAAACTTGCAGGACTACAGGGGAATGGGACTGACTGGATTGTTCTACAGAGAGCCGGCATGGACTCGATGAGTTGAATTGCCGCCTCGTGTGCTGTAAATGACTCTATGACTAAGATCTAAACTCTCCAGCCAGGGAAACAACCCCTCAGCATCTTCCCTGTCATCTCAGTCCTTCTGTATACATGCAGATAAATGAACAGTTGTCACATTCCTGGAACAATATTGTTACATTTGTGAAGTCAGATTCCTGGTAGCACGTGACTGCAATGGTTGTAGCTCACTCTGTTTCTGTTAGCTATGATGTTCATTCCTACTCCCTTTTTAGGCCCATGTCATACTGCTCACTCTTTTCTGTAGCCTCCCTTTCTGTGAGAAAGACCAGCAATGTGACAGGGTGTGTGGGACTTGAAGGGATGGCTGGATACGCAAGTTGCTGATGATCCGTTCTGCATGTTTGGTTAACTAACTATAGACCTGGTGCCATTTTGAGTATTGAGAGGCTAATCCCCAATTTCCCATATTTGGGTGGAAATCTCTTTCATTGGGTGGCATTGAGATGGTTGCTCTTCATTGCTTAATTTTGGTTAGCAATGTTTCAGATTATCTCTTCTGTATTCTGTGACTGGTAACTGCTAGCAGTGCAACATGAAAACAAGTGTAATTAGAAGCAAGCAAGAAAGAAAACTTGCATTATTGTAGTGTTTTTCACATCGGAGCAGCCCAAAGCATTTCATAGCCAATCAAGTACTTTCGAATGTAGTTACATGTGTCTTCTTTGGCCTCCTTGTCTCAAGAGACAATGGGTAAGTGCCTAGAGGTGGTCAGTGGTTTGTGGAGCAGCGCCTGGAGTGGCTATAAAGGCCAATTCTAGAGTGACAGACTGTTCCACATGCACTGCAGATAAAATTGGTTGTCAGGGCTGTTACACAATTGGCTCTCTCCTCGCACTTCTGTCTTTTTTCCTGCCAACAGCTGAGTCTCTTCGACTCGCCATTCTTTAGCCCCGCCTTTATGGCTGTCCGCCAGCTCTGGCGATCACTGGCAACTGACTCCCACTACTTGTGGTCAATATCACAGAACTTCATGTCATGTTTGCAGACGTCTTTAAAGCGGAGACATGGACAGCCGATGGGTCTGATACCAGTGACGAGCTCGCTGTACAATGTGCCCTTGGGGATCCTGCCATCTTCCATGCGGCTCACATGGCCAAGCCACCTCAAGCGCCACTGGCTCAGTCGTGTGTATAAGCTGGGGATGTTGGCCGCCTCGAGGACTTCTGTGTTGGAGATACGGTTCTGCCACTTGATGCCAAGGATTCTCCAGAGGAAGCAAAGATGGAATGAATTGAGACGTCGCTCTTGGCTGACATACGTTGTCCAGGCCTCGCTGCCGTAGAGCAAGGTACTGAGGACACAGGCTTGATACACTTGGACTTTTGTGTTCCGTGTCAGTGCGCCACTTGTCACTTGTTGTAATGTAGGGAAACGTGGCAGCCAATTTGGACACAACAAAGCTCCAAAAACAGCAATGAGATAAATAACTAGATGATCTGCTTCAGTGCTGTTGTCTGAGGGATAAGTGTTGGCCTAGGAGAATTCCCTTGCTCTTCCTCGAATATCTGCCATGGGATCTTTTACGTCTGTCTGAGAGGGCAGATGGGGCCTTGATTAAGCGTCTGAAAAGCAATATCTTCAGCTGTACAGCACTCCCTTGGTACTGCACTGAAGTGTCAGCCGAGATTATGTGTTCAAGCCTCTGGAGTGGGACTTGAACCTACAACCTTTTGCCTCAGAGGCGAGAATGCTGACATCTCTCTCTCCCCCTCTCTCTCTGTCTCTGTCTCTGTCTCTCTCTCTGTCTCTCTCTCTGTCTCTCTCTCTGTCTCTCTCTCTGTCTGTCTCTCTCTCTCTCTGTCTATCTCTGTCCCCATTTCTCTTCCCCCTCTGTCTCTCTGTCACCCCCTTTCTCTGTCACCCCCTTTCTCTGTCACCCCCTTTCTCTGTCACCCCCTCTCTCTGTCACCCCCTCTCTCTGTCACCCCCTCTCTCTGTCACCCCCCTCTCTCTGTCACCCCCCTCTCTCTGTCACCCCCCTCTCTCTGTCACCCCCCTCTCTCTGTCACCCCCCTCTCTCTGTCACCCCCCTCTCTCTGTCACCCCCCTCTCTCTGTCACCCCCCCTCTCTCTGTCACCCCCCTCTCTCTGTCACCCCCCTCTCTCTGTCACCCCCCTCTCTCTCTCTCACCCTCTCTCTCTCTCTCACCCTCTCTCTCCCTCTCACCCTCTCTCTCCCTCTCACCCTTTCTCTCTCTCTGTTCCTCTCTCTCTCACCCTCTCTCTCTCACCCTCTCTCTCTCTCTCTCTCACCCTCTCTCTCTCTCTCTCACCCCCTCTCTCTCTCTCACCCCCTCTCTCTCTCTCTCTGTCTCTCTCTCTGTCTCTCTCTCTGTTCCTCTCTCTCTGTTCCTCTCTCTGTTCCTCTCTCTCTCTCTGTTCCTCTCTGTCTCTGTCTCTCTCCCCCCCGTCGCTCTCTGTTCCCCCCTCTCTCTCTCTCTTTTCCCCCCCTCTCTCTTTTCCCCCTCTCTCTCTCTTTTCCCCCTCTCTCTCTCTTTTCCCCCTCTCTCTCTCTGTCCCCCATCCCTCTCTGCCCCCCCTCTCTCACTCTGTCCCCCCCTCTCTCACTCTGTCCCCCCCTCTCACTCTGTCCCCCCCCCCACTCTCACTCTGTCCCCCCCCCACTCTCTCTCTGTCCCCCCCTCTCTCTCTCTCTGTCCCCCCCTCTCTCTCTCTCTGTCCCCCCCTCTCTCTCTCTCTGTCCCCACCTCTCTCTCTCTCTCTGTCCCCCCCTCTCTCTCTCTCTCTGCCTCCCCACCTCTCTCTCTCTCTCTGTCCCCCCCTCTCTCTCTCTCTGCCTCCCCCTCTCTCTTTCTGTCCCCCACCTCTCTCTCTCTCTCTGTCTCCCCCCCTCTCTCTCTCTGTCTCCCCCCCTCTCTCTCTCTGTCCCCCACCCTCTCTCTCTCTGTCCCCCCCCCTCTCTCTCTCTGTCCCCCCCACTCACTCTCTGTCCCCCTCTCTCACTCTCTGTCCCCCTCTCTCTCTCTCTCTGTCCTCCCCCCACTCACTCTCTGTCCCCCCATCTCTCTCTGTCCCCCCCCTCTCTCTCTCTGTTCCCCCCCCCTCTCTCTCTGTCCCCCCTCTTTCTCTCTCTGTCCCCTCTCCTTCTCTCTCTGTCCCCGTTCTCTGTCCCCCCCTTCTCTCTCCCCCTTCTCTCTCCCCCTTTTCTCTCCCCCCCTCTTCTTTATCCCCCTCTTCCCTCTCCCCCCCCTTCCCTCTCCTCCCTTCCCTCTCCCCCACTTTCCACTCCCCCATTTCCCACTCCCCCATTTCCCACTCCCCCATTTCCCACTCCCCCATTTCCCACTCCCCCACTTCCCACTCCCCCACTTCCCACTCCCCCACTTCCCACTCCCCCACTTCCCACTCCCCCACTTCCCACTCCCCCACTTCCCACTCCCCCACTCCCCCACTTCTCTCTCCCCCACTTCTCTCTCCCCACTTCTCTCTCCCCACTTCTCTCTCCCCACTTCTCTCTCCCCCACTTCTCTCTCCCCCACTTCTCTCTCCCCCACTTCTCTCTCCCCCCCTTCTCTCTCCCCCCCTTCTCTCTCCCCCCCTTCTCTCTCCCCCCCTTCTCTCTCCCCCCCTTCTCTCTCCCCCCCCTTCCCTCTCCTCCCTTCCCTCTCCCCCACTTTCCACTCCCCCATTTCCCACTCCCCCATTTCCCACTCCCCCATTTCCCACTCCCCCACTTCCCACTCCCCCACTTCCCACTCCCCCACTTCCCACTCCCCCACTTCCCACTCCCCCACTCCCCCACTTCTCTCTCCCCCACTTCTCTCTCCCCCACTTCTCTCTCCCCACTTCTCTCTCCCCACTTCTCTCTCCCCCACTTCTCTCTCCCCCACTTCTCTCTCCCCCACTTCTCTCTCCCCCACTTCTCTCTCCCCTTCCCTCTCCACCCCCCCTTCCAGCTGCACCCCCCTCTTCCCGCTCCAACCCCCTCTTCCCGCTCCAACCCCCTCTTCCCTCCCCCCCCCCCTTCCCTCCCCCCCTTCCCTCTCCCCCCCTTCCCTCTCCCCCCCTTCCCTCACCCCCCCTTCCCTCACCTCCCCTTCCCTCACCCCCCCTTCCCTCACCCCCCCTTCCCTCACCCCCCCTTCCCTCACCCCCCCTTCCCTCACCCCCCCTTCCCTCACCCCCCCTTCCCTCACCCCCCCTTCCCTCTCCCCCCTTCCCTCTCCTCCCTTCCCTCTCCCCCGCTTCCCACTCCCCCACTTCCCACTCCCCCACTTCCCACTCCCCCACTTCCCACTCCCCCACTTCCCACTCCCCCACTTCCCACTTCCCACTCCCCCACTCCCCCACTTCTCTCTCCCCCACTTCTCTCTCCCCCACTTCTCTCTCCCCCACTTCTCTCTCCCCCACTTCTCTCTCCCCCACTTCTCTCTCCCCCCCTTCTCTCTCCCCCCCTTCTCTCTCCCCCCTTCTCTCTCCCCCCCTTCTCTCTCCCCCCTTCTCTCTCCCCCCCTTCTCTCTCCCCCCCTTCTCTCTCCCCCCTTCTCTCTCCCCCCCCCTTCTCTCTCCCCCCCTTCTCTCTCCCCCCCTTCTCTCTCCCCCACTTCCCACTCCCCCACTTCCCACTCCCCCACTTCCCACTCCCCCACTTCCCACTCCCCCACTTCCCACTTCTCTCTCCCCCACTTCTCTCTCCCCCCCCTTTCCCTCACCCCCCCTTCCCTCTCCCCCTTCGCTCTCCCCCTTCCCTCTCCCCCCTTCCCTCTCCCCCCTTCCCTCTCCCCCCTTCCCTCTCCCCCCTTCCCTCTCCCCCCTTCCCTCTCCCCCCTTCCCTCTCCCCCCTTCCCTCTCCCCCCTTCCCTCACCCCCCCTTCCCTCACCCCCCCCTTCCCTCACCCCCCCCTTCCCTCACCCCCCCTTCCCTCACCCCCCCTTCCCTCACCCCCCTTCCCTCACCCCCCCTTCCCTCACCCCCGCTTCCCACTCCCCCGCTTCCCACTCCCCCGCTTCCCACTCCCCCGCTTCCCACTCCCCCGCTTCCCACTCCCCCGCTTCCCACTCCCCCGCTTCCCACTCCCCCGCTTCCCACTCCCCCGCTTCCCACTCCCCCGCTTCCCACTCCCCCGCTTCCCACTCCCCCGCTTCCCACTCCCCCGCTTCCCTCTCCCCCGCTTCCCTCTCCCCCGCTTTCCTCTCCCCCGCTTTCCTCTCCCCCGCTTCCCTCTCCCCCGCTTCCCTCTCCCCCGCTTCCCTCTCCCCCGCTTCCCTCTCCGTCGCTTCCCTCTCCCCCCCTTCCCTCTCCCCCCCTTCCCTCTCCCCCCCTTCCCTCTCCCCCCCTTCCCTCTCCCCCCCTTCCCTCTCCCCCCCTTCCCTCTCCCCCCCTTCCCTCTCCCCCCCCCTTCCCTCTCCCCCCCTTCCCTCTCCCCCCCTTCCCTCTCCCCCCCTTCCCTCTCCCCCCCTTCCCTCTCCCCCCCTTCCCTCTCCCCCCCTTCCCTCTCCCCCCCTTCTCTCTCTCCCCCCCCTTCTCTCTCTCCCCCCCCTTCTCTCTCTCCCCCCCCTTCTCTCTCTCCCCCCCTTCTCTCTCTCCCCCCTTCTCTCTCTCCCCCCTTCTCTCTCTCCCCCCCTTCTCTCTCCCCCCCCCCTTCTCTCTCTCCCCCCCTTCTCTCTCCCCCTTCTCTCTCCCCCCCTTCTCTCTCTCCCCCCTTCTCTCTCTCCCCCCTTCTCTCTCTCCCCCCATCTCTCTCTCTCTCCCCATCTCTCTCTCTCCCCCCATCTCTCTCTCCCCCCATCTCTCTCTCCCCCCATCTCTCTCTCCCCCCATCTCTCTCTCCCCCCATCTCTCTCTCCCCCCATCTCTCTCTCCCCCCCTCTCTCCCCCCCTCTCTCCCCCCCTCTCTCCCCCCCTCTCTCCCCCCCCTTTCCTCCCCCCCCTTTCCTCCCCCCCCTTTCCTCCCCCCCCTTTCCTCCCCCCCCTTTCCTCCCCCCCCTTTCCTCCCCCCCCTTTCCTCCCCCCCCTTTCCTCCCCCCCCTTTCCTCCGCCCCCCTCTTCCCTCTCCCCCCTCTTCCCTCTCCCCCCTCTTCCCTCTCCCCCCTCTTCTCTCTCTTCCCCCTCTTCTCTCTCTTCCCCCCCTCTCTCTCTTCCCCCCCTCTCTCTCTTCCCCCCCTCTCTCTCTTCCCCCCCTCTCTCTCTTCCCCCCCTCTCTCTCTTCCCCCCCTCTCTCTCTTCCCCCCCTCTCTCTCTTCCCCCCTCTCTCTCTTCCCCCCTCTCTCTCTTCCCCCCTCTCTCTCTTCCCCCCCTCTCTCTCTTCCCCCCCTCTCTCTCTTCCCCCCCTCTCTCTCTTCCCCCCCTCTCTCTCTTCCCCCCCTCTCTGTTCCCCCCCTCTCTGTTTCCCCCCCCCTCTCTCTCCCTCTGTTCCCCTCTTTCTCTCTCTCTGTTACCCTCTCTCTCTCTCTGTCTGTTCCCCTCTCTCTCTCTCTCTTCCCCCCTCTCTCTCTCTGTTCCCCCCTCTCTCTCTCTCTTCCCCCCTCACTCTCTCTCTCTTCCCCCCCCCCTCTCTCTCTCTGTTCCCCCCTCTCTCTCTCTGTTCCCCTCTCTCTCTCTGTTCCCCTCTCTCTCTCTCTGTTCCCCTCTCTCTCTCTCTGTTCCCCCCTCTCTCTCTCTGTTCCCCTCTCTCTCTCTCTGTTCCCCTCTCTCTCTCTCTGTTCCCCTCTCTCTCTCTCTGTTCCCCTCTCTCTCTCTCTGTTCCCCTCTCTCTCTCTCTGTTCCCCTCTCTCTCTCTCTGTTCCCCTCTCTCTCTCTCTGTTCCCCTCTCTCTCTCTCTGTTCCCTCCTCTCTCTCTCTCTCTCTCTCTTCCCCCTCTCTCTCTCTGTCCCCCCCTTTCTCTCTCTCTGTTCCCTCCTCCCTCTCTCTCTCTCTCTCTTCCCCCTCTCTCTCTCTGTCCCCCCCTTTCTCTCTGACATTTGCAGAGTGGGAACACTCAGCAGATTGTTGGTCAGTTTTTTTAAAGGATAGCTGTCATTTTAATCGCTGACAGCTGCTGTCATCGGGAACTGCAGTTTCTGAACTTCGGACAGATTCGGGGTTTCCGGTGGGCTTTTTAAAAAAAAAAATGGGAATACCCTAAATCTGTCCGAAGTTGAGAAACTGCTGTTCCAGTTTCAGCAACTGTCAGCTGTGAATTTGACAGCAATCTTTTTTAAAAGCTGGCTGACAAAGGGAAATTTCTCATCTCCATTCATGGACTCCTGGTGTGGATGAGGAACAGCCCAGGACAGTTTACACCCACGGGCCAGATTGAAACCTTTGGCGGGCCGGATCCTGGCCCGTGCGTTTTATGTTGGACAACCCTACTCAAGATGTTGATGGTGGTGCTGTTGAAGGTGAAGTTTCTGGGATTTCCCTCACTTGAGATGGTCATTACTTGGCAGTTATATGGCACGAATATTACTTGCTAGGTTTTGAATAAGTCTTTCTGTGATGTACTTTGGACATTTTGCAATGATAACAGCACTATATAAGTTAAAGTTGTGTGGCTGTGTTCACCTGCTGCTAAATAGTGACACCATACTATAATGCCTCTGCTCATCTTCTGCGCCTCTTGCCAACATGTGGGTAAGTGCCTTGGAATCAAGGTGAGTTAACGAATTAGAATTGAACTGAATCACACAGTGACGCAGTGGTTAGCACCGCAGCCTCACAGCTCCAGCGACCCTGGTTCAATTCTGGGTACTGCCTGTGTGGAGTTTGCAAGTTCTCCCTGTGTCTGCGTGGGTTTCCTCCAGGTGCTCCGGTTTCCTCCCACATGCCAAAGACTTGCAGGTTGATAGGTAAATTGGCCATTATAAATTGCCCCTAGTATAGGTAGGTGGTAGGGAAATATAGGGACAGGTGGGGATGTGGTAGGAACATGGAATTAGTGTAGGATTAGTATAAATGGTCGGCATAGACTCGGTGGGCCGAAGGGCCTGTTTCAGTGCTGTATCTCTAAAACTAAAACCAGAACTGCTGTAAATAGGCAACAGGTCAGTCAACATCTGTAAAGAGAAAAGGCAGGTTAAGATGAAAGTACATTTTTAAGCTGAATTCATGGTCCAACCTATACCTGGTCATTTAGTCGCGCCCTATGGTTTTGATCAATAACGTACCACTTAGGGTGATGGGCAAAATCTGCTACTTCAGTGGCTTTCATTTACAGAATGGCACAACTGCTGATGGCACTCACTGGGTTGGCAGAGCTCGTACCACATTTGGCAAACTGGAGCAAAGACTCTGGCGGCAAAAGTCAATGTATACCAAGCTGTTGTCCTCACCACCCTACTATGTGAACTGGAGTTCTGGGACTGCTACCGCAGTCACATGAAGTAACTTGACCATTTCCAATTGCACTGGCCTTTGCATATCACTGGCATCAAGTGGCAGGACAAGGTGCTTAACACTGTCCTGAAGTGTTGCAATATATCTGGAATCGATCAAAAAGGTCTAGTTACGTTGGTGTGGCCGTGTTCATGTGCCTGATTATAGAACTCCCAAAGCCATCTTCTACATTGAATTGTCCAGATAATCATCAGAGGTGGGCAGAGGAAACTCTTTAAAGACACACTAAAGGCCACTTGATAATCTTGCAATAGTTAACCCCAACACTTGGGAAGGCACAGCTACTGATGGACTACAATGGCAGGATGTCTGCTGGGTCAGTTTGACTACAAGGTTGCAAGATCTGGCTGCCAAGCATCTAGCATGTGAAGTAACTTACTTCTCTGCCTCATCTGACTTTCAGTGTGATATGTGCAGCTGTATATGTGTATCCAGGATTGGGGTTGTCTCTTTTCAGTTCATCTGTAGCAACGGTTATTCATCCATTGATTCAACAAGAAACTCCATCATTATCGAGGTTAAATAACTTCCTTGTCTATGCCTTTTATTATTTTTAAGATTGGGTATTTTTCGTGTAAATAATATGATAGGATTTCCACTCTCTGCAGCTATGTAATACTTGCCTAATGTAGTAACAAATTATGATTTGACATAATTTATGTGACTTGGTTTTACAAATGTATGTTTTTCCTAACCCGATGGAATGAATCTAAAATGACATCACCAGGCAGCAGTCCTCTGAAACACCACAATCTATTTTCCACTCCCATTTCCTGACCTCTGCCTGCTCCTCTCTTCCTTTTTGGTGACAAAGAGTCGATTCATGCTATCGGAAGGAGTTTCCTGCATTCCTTAGTGCAATTAGTCGACAATCCTTTATAGAGCAATTTCAGAAAGCCAAGAACCATGGGCTAGCCCATTGTAAAAGAAGTCTAATTTTCAGTGGTCAGAAAGAGGTGAATTGGCAACTGGAGATTATACACAGTAAGAGTTAGTATGAAGAAATATGAGAAACAAAGCTTAAAAGGGGAAATCCATATTGATTCCAGGACTGCAATTAACTCGGGCAGTGTGCCAGGAGGCAGTTGGCTGCCATAGATCTCAGACACGCATTTGCACCGTCAAGCTTCACCATATGGAGCTGAGCTTCAACATAAATGAAGAACTTGTCAGTACAGTGTGTTTGCCTTTGGGCTGATGTAGTACCCAGGCTGTTCAAATTGCTGCTGCAATACTCTCCTTTTCTTATATAATAAAGAGCACAGGAGTTTAAAATATGCCTGAGCTAACATACAACTTACAACAAGGACATGGAATATCGCATTTAATTCGAGTCAGCACGACATGGGAACACTGGATTTTACACTAAATCTGCATTAATGTACAATAAGGTCAATAGGACCTGCAGTGTATAGTGAGCTGATATTGCCAATGACTGGTGGAACAACTAATTTCATGTAAACCTATGTTGCCTTTTCCTGATTACTGACACCTGATCTTTACATTTGCAGAAATTGGAATATTGTGAGTCCTTTGAGTCCCTGTGGTGCTGTATTCCCTAAATGTTGTATCAGCAGCAGTACTACTATTAACTATACCTCTTTGTTGGCCAGGCATTGTTTCTAATTCTGGCTTTAGTTTGAATTCTGCCAGGTTTATTGATTTACCTCTTGATGCTCTATCAGTGCTGTAATAACAGTTGAACTGTGTAGTTTATTTCTTGCTGGGCTCTTCAATTACTCTTAGTCACTGTATCATGATCCTGATAGAGCAATAAAAGAAAATTGAGTTTTTAAAGATATCATGTCCATAGAATCTTTGGGTAGCCAGTACAATAAGGGTTTCTCTAACTTGTGAAGTAAGTTATGTATATTTGTTACCTACTCAGTATCATAGGAATCCCATCAATTGTTAGAGTTCCCTTTTGACCTTTCAGGGCTAGATGTCCAAGTTATAGACCATGTGCAAGATTGGGCTGTGAAATCCCATAATTTGGCTCTCATAAGCCTGGGCATGTTATTTTCTGCTTGCAGAAGTTTCTTCTGTTGGTTGCAATTTTTTGAAATTCGTGGGCTTAGCAGATAGGAAAAATGGCTCCCTCATTGGTGAAAAAGACGTTGCTGTACCTCAACCAATCAGGGAGCCCTTACCAACGCTTTAGGCTTAGGAGTTCGAATACTGTAATCAGCTGGAAAAAACACAGCCATTTGGAGAATAAGCAGCAGAAACAATCAGAGGAACAGTGGCATTGAATGGAGAAACCCAAGTATGTTGGCAGCAGACAGTGATGGAAGTGACTAGGAGAAGGGGTGTAGCATTCCCCATTTTCAACATATGAAAATTTAAATTTGAGTTTATAGGCATTTTAATTTTCCTTGGAAATGTGCACCTTGTTTTATACAAGTATCAGCAGGGGATGGTGCACACACTTACAAGTCCTGCAATGCTTGTGTAAATAAATGTGGAAATGTTTAATAGAAAAGAAAGAGTATATGTTGGATATGGAGTTTGACCATGCTTCTCTCCCTCATCCAACTTGCTTGCCCGCCCCTCAGGCCTGCCACCCGTCTGTCTGTCCTGCTCACCCCACTACATCGTCCGCATCACGTGAAACTAAAACTCACTCAACACACTTGCCTCACCCAATTCACTCACTCACCTCACCCATCCCACCCAACTCCCACACACCCACCGCACCTAACTCCCACCCAGCTTGCTCATCTATCCCACCCATTCCCGCTCACCCACTCCCTACTCATCCTGGCCACCCACCTTAGCCACCCCCATTGCTCTAAAAGGTTGCACATCCCTGCACTAGATGAAAGTCTATTCCATCAGTATTCTATTCTTCAGTTATAGTTATTCCTAATGACATATTTAGTTTGTGGCTTCCTCAGTTTATTTTCAGTCTCGCTTTATGTGGGTAATCTGCATTTGCTGCACAATCCACAATTTGTATTATACCACAGTGACTGTCGAAGGTACAGTGTACAGATGTTATTTTGTGTTGTGTTGAGAATGAGCTTTGCTGAATTGTGAAGTGTGATTGAGTATCGTATTGTATGGGAAAACTAGAGCTGTCAGGTTGGGAGAAACAGTAAGCAAGAAATTCTGTATCAAAAGACAACGAGCATATTATTGCACTCACCATTATGGATCCTGAGTTGCATGTTAATGATGCACAATTTACAAGTTTCCTCATGCGTCGTTTTTCATCAGTAATTTGAGAGCTCTGCATGAACTTGAATGAAGGGGGATGCTACTGGAGGCTCATGCTGTGCTTTGCTTCAGTGGCCTGGAGTCTTTCTTTACATTGGCTTTTTATTAATATTTATGTCATTAAATCCTGCTAAATGTTGTTATTGGACTCAAAATCAACTAGTTGGTGCTGCCTTGGAAAGGGATTGATGGGTTTTGTGTGGATGATAAATGTAGCTTCCATTCTTTGTCTTGTCGCATGTCTCTTTCTATCGATGTGAACTCTACATGTTTCTCTGTGCATCTTTTTCTGTTTTCAGGTATGTCCTTCTTTCCAGCTTGTGTCCCCTTCTACATTTTTCTAAACTTCTTTGTCTGCACTTGTTTATCTTTCTCATTAAGAAAATGTAATTGCTTCAATATTTATGATCTGTGTTGTTTTGACACGTTCTACTGTTGCTTTTCTCTAACAGCCTTTCATAATGTAATTCTGCAACAGTATTGTTGGCTTGCCTTTACTGTGCATTCTAGTTTTGCAGACACCTTTCAACTGCTGTAGTAATTTCTTGGATTGTGTTGAGTGTAATAGAACTGCAGTGCATACTCGCTTTGAAATCTTTGAGATGACTGACCACTCAAATCTGGCTATTATTCTGGATTATTCAATTGTTTAAATCATAGAAGACAATTGGGGAATGGAAGTTTAGTTAAGCAAGTTTTATGCCTGGTTCATAGTGAGTCACAGCCATTGTGGCCTAGGGCCATTACAATTGGCCTCAGTATTTGTGTGGGTTAGGAAGGGCAAAATAAAATAAAGGCACAATTTTAAGGGAGGTGCAGGAATAGAGAGATCTGGGGGTATGTGTACACAAATTGTTGAAGGTGACAGGGCAGGATAAGAAAGTGGTTAAAAAGGCATAGAGGATTCTGGCTTTATAAGGAGAGGCACAGAGTACAAAAGCAGGGAAGTTATGACGAACCTTGATGAAACTCTGGTTCAGCCTCAACTGGAGTATTGTATCCAGTTCTGAGCATGCACTTTAGGAAAGATGTGAAGGCTTTAGAGAGGGTGCAGAAAAGATTTACAAGAATGGTTCCAGGGATGAGGGACTTCAGTTACATGGATAGATTGGGAAAACTGGGGTTGTTCTCCTTGGAGGAGAAAAAGATTGAGAGAAGATCTGATATGTGTTCAAAATCATGAGGGGTCTAGACAGCGTAGATAGAATGAAACTGTTCCCATTGGCGCAAGGGTCAAGAACCAGAGGGTGTCGACTTAAGGTGAATGGCAAAAGAAGCAACGGCGACATGAGGAAAAACCTTTTTATGCAGTGTGTGGTTAGTATCTGAATGCCTTGCCTGAGAGTGCGGTGGAGACGGATACAATCGGGGTTTTCAAAATCGAATTAGATGAGCACCTGGAGAGAGAAAATGTGCAGGGCTACAGGGAAAGGGTGAGGTAGTGAGACTAGCTGAGTTGCTCTTATAGAGAGCTAACATGGACATAATGGGCCAAATGGCCTCCTTCTGTATGTAACCATTCTATGATTCTAAAATTTACAACCCACGTGTGGATGCTAATTAAGGACAAAATTAGGTTTGGTTGTGATATCTTTCGTCATCACATGGTCTGCTGATGATGTCTGTCAAAGCTCATAAAGAATGGTTACTTGATGGTGATGAAGGACAACCAGTGCATGTGCAGCTGTAACTCATGAACGACAAACCTTGCATTTATACATTCCAAAGTACTATGTAACAAATTACTTTTGAAATTAACTCATTTTTATATAAGTAAATACTACAGCCAGTTTGCACATAAGAAGTTTCCACACACAGCAAATTAATGACTAACTAGATAGATGGTGTTGACTAAGGGAGTTATATTGGCCAGGATTGAGAGAACTCCCTGTTCTTTAAAAACAGGGCTGTGAGATCTTTTATGTCCACCCAGGAGGAGTCAATACCATTAGGAGAGAAGGGGACAAGAGAGAATTGACCTAAAAAAAAAATGAACATTGTGCCCTTCTGTCCTTTTAAATGTTCATTTGAATGGCATTTATAAACCATCTATCCAACCTGCACCCATTTCTTTATACAGGACACATGCAAAAGTTTGTAGTAGGTTCAGGGACTGTGATCCCAGCTTCTGCTGTTATCATCCTTGGCTTTATTGTATCACTGTTGCCTCTGAGATAGAAGCCTTTTTGTTCAAACCCCACTTCAGAGACTTCAAGCTTGGCCTTCATTGTAATATTTTTGGATGAGATGCTAAATCTAAAGGATGCATGGCACTATTTGAAAAAAATTAGGGAAGTTTAACTGGGGTCCTGGCCAACATTTATGCCTCAACCAACATCATTAAAAAAGATTAACTGGTCAGTTATCTCATTGATTATGTCCAAATTGGCTGTTACACTTTCTACATTACAATGGTGACTGCACAGCAAAAGTCCATTGGGTCTGAAGCACTTTGAGATGTCCTGGGGTCATGAAAGGTTTTGTATAAATGCAAGTTTGTTCTTTCTATATATACGATAACTGAAATACTGCTTCTCCAAGTTCCATCTACCCAAAATTTGTCATTTTTGCTTCTGTCTGATGTGCAGTCAGATTTCTGCTGCCAACCATGCTTATGTTTGTATCATACTCTCTCTCCTGAACCCACTGCCATCCTTGCTTCTTTGTATATAGAACCCACCTTGGTGCCTCACTGCTACTTGTGTATATGGTTGGTGCATCTTATATCTCCACCCTACCTACCTGCAGCCCTGAATTCACCGCTGTCTCTGCTTCTGTTTGTTTAGTACCTCCCCTCAAATCCACCGGTTTCTCTGCTTCCATTTCTATAGTATCCTTTGCAGATTTTACTGTCACGTTCAGACCACTAAAAACAATTTTTGTCAACCAAGTCCTCTGTGAACTAAGGAAACCGGCTGATGCTAGTTATGCAGTGTGTCATTTAGTTCCTCTCTCTACCTTTAGTGCAAATCTGTGGCAAGAGCCATATTTGAGGGTTATGTGCATCTTCAACTTGTTTTTTAGTTCGTTCACGGGATGTGGGCGTCGCTGGCTAGGACAGCATTTATTGCCCAAGCCTAATTGCCCTTGAGAAGGTGGTGGTGAGCCATCTTCTTGAACCGCTGCAGTCCATGTGGGATAGGTACACCCATAGTGAAGGGAGTTCCAGCGATAATGAAAGAACAGCGATATAGTTCCAAGTCAGAATGGTGTGTCGCTTGAAGGAGAGCTTGCATGTCATGTTTCCATGCATCTGCTGCCCTTATCCTTCTAGGTGGTAAAGGTCACGGGTTTGGAAGGTGCTGTCTAAGGAACCTTGGTGAGTTGCTGCAGTGCATCTTGTAGATGGTATACACTGCTGCCACTCTGCGTTGGTGGTGGAGGGAGTGAATGCTGAAGGTGGTAGATGGGATGCCAGTCAAGTGGGCTGCTTTGTCCTGGATGGTGTCAAGCTTCTTGAATGTTGGAGCCGCACCCATCCAGGCAAGTGGAGAGTATTCCATCACACTCCTGACTTGAGCCTTGTAGATGGTGGACAGACTTTGGGGAGTCAGGAGGTGAGTTATTTGATGCAGGATTCCTAGCCTCTGCCCTGCTTTTGTTGCCATGGTATTTATCTGGCTACTCCAGTTCAGTTTCTGGTCAATGGTAACCCCCAGGATAGTGGGGAATTCAGCGATCGTAATGCCATTGAATGTCATGGGGAGATGGTTAGATTCTCTCTCTTGTTTGAGATGGTCATTGCCTGGTGTGTGCTGGTGCAGCATTTAGTGTCCAAGGGTGTGGACATTTTAACAGGCCATATGGAGAATCCCAGAGGGCATTCTACTGCTTGGTGTTAGTGCCCTCATTCAGTTCTAATGCAGAGTTTCAGTGCTGTGGTTTGTGAGTTACATGATGAAAACTACCCACTTCCTTGCACAATTATGTGGTAATGCTGGTAGCCACTGTGTTTCTGCTGAGTAACAGTCAAGAGAATAGGATACAGTTAGCAGAAATGAAGAGTGTAACTTTTCTGTAAAGGTTCTTTGTGAAACAAGATCGGGTGTTTGTTCAACATTCCCCAGACTGGGCTTGACTACACGGAAATGCTCTGTGTCACACTTGGGTATGTACATTTGTTTTTATAAAAATTGTTCCGAGTAAAATGAAGGCTTTGCAGAGGGAGCAGCTGGCCTGAGGAGGTGCTGTTTTTAATTGGTGAGAGATATCCAAATAACTTGTATTTGTATAGCATCCTTCATGTCCCAAAGTGTTTTATAGGTACTGAATTATGTTTGGAGTCCAGTCACCAGTGCTGTGTCTGGGATAGCCAATTTGTGCACAGTAAGCTCCAACAAATAGCTAATAAAGAGCTTGAATTTATATAGCACCTTGTTGGTCATGTTGGTTGAAGGGTGTAAGAACTCCCCTTCTCAACAGTTTGTATTTATATAATGTCTTTAACATAATAAAACATCCCAATGCGCTTCACAGAGGCATTATAGAACAAAATATGACACTGAGCCACCTAAAGCAATATTAGGGCAAATGACCAAAAACATGGTCAAAGGGGTAGGCTTTAAAGAGTGTCTTAAAGGAGGAAAGCGAGATGGAGACGTGTAGGTAGGGAATTCCAGACCTTGGGACCTAGACAGCTGAAGGCACAGCCACCAATGGTGAAGTGATCAAAATCAGGCTGGTCAAGTTTAACATTGTATCTCAAAGAGAGTACATAGAACATAGAACATAGAAAATACAGCACAGAACAGGCCCTTCGGCCCACGATGTTGTGCCGATCCTTTGTCCTCTGTCAAGGACAATTTAATCTATACCCCATCATTCTCCTTTATCCATATACCTATCTAAAAGCCGTTTGAAAGTCCCTAAAGTTTCTGACTCAACAACTTCCCCAGGCAAGGCATTCCATGCCCCGACCACTCTCTGGGTAAAGAACCTTCCCCTGACATCCCCCTTATATCTCCCACCCTTCACCTTAAATTTATGACCCCTTGTAACGCTTTGCTCCACCCGGGGAAAAAGTTTCTGACTGTCTACCCTATCTATTCCCCTGATCATCTTATAAACCTCTATCATGTCACCCCTCATCCTTCTCCGTTCTAATGAGAAGAGGCCTAGAATGTTCAGCCTTTCCTCGTAAGACTTATTCTCCATTCCAGGCAACATCCTGGTAAATCTCCTCTGCACCCTCTCCAAGGCTTCCACATCCTTCCTAAAATGAGGCGACCAGAACTGCACACAGTACTCCAAATGAGGCCTTACCAAGGTCCTGTACAGCTGCATCATCACCTCACGGCTCTTAAATTCAATCCCTCTGCTAATGAACGCTAACACCCCATATGCCTTCTTCACAGCCCTATCCACTTGAGTTGCAACTTTCAACGATCTATGCACATAGACCCCAAGGTCTCTCTGCTCCTCCACATGCCCAAGAACCCTACCGTTAACGCAGTATTTTGCATTCGTGTTTGTCCTTCCAAAATGGACGACCTCACACTTTTCAGGGTTAAACTCCATCTGCCACTTTTCAGCCCAGCACTGCAACCTATCCAAGTCCCTTTGCAGACGACAATAGCCCTCCTCGGTATCCACAACTCCACCAACCTTTGTATCATCTGCAAATTTACTGACCCACCCTTCGACTTCCTCATCCAAGTCGTTAATAAAAATCACAAACAGGAGAGGACCCAGAACTGATCCCTGTGGCACGCCACTGGTAACTGGGCTCCAGGCTGAGTATTTACCATCTAAGACCACTCTCTGCCTTCTATCAGTTAGCCAATTCTTAATCCAACTGGCCACATTCCCCACTATCCCATGCCTCCTGACTTTCTCCATAAGTCTACCATGGGGGACCTTATCAAATGCCTTACTAAAATCCATGTACACCACATCCACTGGTTTACCCTCATCCACTTGCTTGGTCACCTGCTCAAAGAATTCAATCAGGCTTGTGAGGCAAGACCTACCCCTCACAAAACCGTGCTGACTGTCCCGAATCAAGCAGTGTCTTTCCAGATGCTCAGAAATCCTATCCCTCAGCACCTTTTCCATCAACTTGCCTACCACCGAAGTAAGACTAACTGGCCTGTAATTCCCAGGGTTGTTCCTATTCCCTTTCTTGAACAGGGGCACAACATTTGCCACCCTCCAATCACCTGGTACCACCCCCGTCAACAGAGAAGATGAAAAGATCATTGCCAGCGGCTCTGCAATTTCATCCCTTGCTTCCCATAACATCCTTGGATATACCCCGTCAGGCCCGGGAGACTTGTCTATCTTCAAGTTATTCAAAAACCCCAACACATCTTCCCTCCTAACGAGCACTTCCTCGAGCTTACCAGTCTGTTTCACACCGTCCTCTTCAGTAATACACCCCTTCTCATTCGTAAATACCGAAGAGAAGTACTCATTCAAAACCTCACTTATCTCTTCCGGCTCAACACACAGTCTCCCGCTATTGTCCTTGACCGGACCTACGGTCCCCCTAGTCATCCTCATATTTCTGACATACGCGTAAAAGGCCTTGGGGTTTTCTTTTATCCTACCCGCCAAGCATTTTTCATGCCCTCTCTTAGCTCTCCTAATCCCTTTCTTCAGATCCTTCCTGGCCATCTTGTATCCCTCCAGAGCTATGCCTGTGCCCTTTTTCCTCAACCTTATATACGCATCCTTCTTCTTCCTAACAAGACTCTCAACCTCTCTTGTCAACCACGGTTCCCTCACATGACCATCCCTTCCCTGTCTGACAGGGACATGCTTATCAATGGCCCCTACTATCTGCTCCTTGAAAAAGTTCCACATTTCGACCGTGCCCTTCCCTGCCAGCATATGCTCCCAACTTATGCTCCTCAGTTCCTGCCTGACAGCATCATATCTACCCTTCCCCCAATTGTAAACCTTGCCCTGTTGCACATACCTATCCCTCTCCATTACCACAGTGAATGCTACAGAATTGTGATCACTATCTCCAAAGTGCTCGCCCACCAACAGCTCTATCACTTGCCCTGGTTCATTACCTAGTACCAAATCCAATATTGCCTCCCCTCTGGTCGGGCAGTCTACATACTGAGTCAGAAAAGCTTCCTGGACATACTGCACAAACACTACCCCATCCAAACTATTCGATCTAAAGAGTTGCCAATCAATATTTGGGAAGTTGAAATCCCCCATAATTACTACCCTGTGACTTCTGCTCCTTTCCAAAATCTGTTTCCCAATCTGGTCTTCCACCTCCCTGCTGCTATTGGGGGGCCGATAGAAAACTCCCATCAAGGTGACTGCTCCTTTCCTGTTCCTGACCTCAACCCACAGTGCCTCAGTCGGCAGATCCTCCTCGAAAATTCTTTCAGCAGTTGTTACACTATTTCTAACTAACAATGCCACCCCCCCACCTCTTTTACCACCATTCCTAATCTTATGAAAACATCTATAACCAGGTACCTCCAAGAACCATTCCTCCCCCTCACCTATCCACGTTTCAGTGATGGCCACAACATCGTAGTCCCAAGTGCCCATCCACGCCTTCAATTCACTCACCTTATTCCTGATGCTTCTTGCGTTGAAGTATACGCACTTTAACCCTTCTCCGTGCCCATCTGTCCTCTGCGACAGTGCTACCTTCCCCAATACCTCACTACACTCTTTGTCTTTCTGAGTGGACCCACTGGTCCCTGGACTACAAGTCCGGTTCCCATCCCCCTCCCAAACTAGTTTAAACCCTCCCGAACAGTACTAGCAAACCTCCCTCCCAGGATATTGGTGCCCCTCTGGTTCAGATGCAGCCCGTCCTGTTTGAACAGGTCCCATCTTCCCCAGAATGCAGTCCAATTATCCAAGAACTGGAAGCCCTCCCTCCTACACCATTCCTGCAGCCACGTGTTCAGCTGTGCTCTCTCCCTATTCCTAGCCTCACTATCACGTGGCGCCGGCAACAAACCAGAGATAACAACTCTGTCCATCCGAGCTTTCAGCTTCCAGCCTAACTCCCTAAACTCACTTCTAACATCTGTGCCACCCTTCCTTCCTACGTCGTTGGTGCCAATGTGCACCACGACCTCTGGCTGCTCCCCCTCCCCTTTAAGGATCCTGAAGACGCGATCACAAACATCACTGACCCTGGCACCAGGGAGGCAACAAACCATCCGTGCGTCTCGCTTGCTCCCACAGAACCGCCTGTCGGTACTCCTCACCATCGAGTCCCCGATGACTAGTGCTCTCCCGTTCTCCCTCCTTCCCTTCTGAGCCACAGTGCAGGACCCCGTGCCAGAGGCCCGTTCACATTACT
Source organism: Heterodontus francisci (assembly GCF_036365525.1). Lineage (NCBI taxonomy): Eukaryota > Metazoa > Chordata > Chondrichthyes > Heterodontiformes > Heterodontidae > Heterodontus > Heterodontus francisci. Next base: position 54,315,863 of record NC_090393.1, read on the forward strand.
TCTGACATTGCTGCAGTAAGTGTCATCCTAGATTATGTGCTCAAATTCTAGAGTGAGGCTTGAAATCTAGAATCTTCTGATTCAAGCAAGAGATCTGCCAATTGAACCAAACTAACAGTTAGGGATGAGAGAGCCAAATTTCAGCAGACACTAACATTTGTTCTAGTGGAGGGTATTTTAGATATTGAGTTGCCCTGGGGAGGTGGAGGCGCTGCTTGTTCAACTTTCTGGGTTGGAAGATGTTGAATGTTAAGTGTCCAAGGAGTTAGGGGTATTGCATGAATGAGGTAGACTGTAATGCATGTGTTGCTTTACTTTGCTGTCCTTTCAGTCCCCATTTCCTCAGCATAGAAGGTGCTTTCTGAGGTTGATCTCCACAATAATAGTTCACATTTAGCATGTCTGTGCCCCACTCTGAGAATAGTTTACTTGCTTCAACAATATTGGTGTTGATAATTGGGTTGTGCATTATTCCGGTTTTAAATAAAGTTTCGTAAGGACATAGGCTGAGGTTTGTGACTCAAATTGGGGAACGGTTAAGACTTGATTTAGAAACTTTTCTCAGTACTTCACTGTCTTTAGTTGCCATATGTTCAGTGATCCCACAATGAGATTACACCAGCTCCTGGTTGCTAAATGACAAGTAAACCTCAGGTTCTGTGACTGAACCTTTGCACCGATTGGCTTCAGTCAATAAAGCCAAACAAGTTACAATATGTAATAGTGGAGCTCCTTCTCATGGCTGTAGTAGGTATTGCAATATGTCAAATTGCTGAGTTTCTTATCATTTGCCCTGGATCTTAAACTTTCAAATTCTCTTCAGCCTGCAGTCCCTGAACAGCATTGCAGTTTGTGTACTCCATTGTTTTTGCTGGGGATTCAGTAAAGCATAGCATCAGGTATGTCAAAGTTTTCTGTTATGTCCACTTAATCTGTGAAAAGACACTAACAGTACAACTATAGACAAGAAAAACAGAAAATGCTGCAAGTACTCAGCAGGCCAGGCAGCATTTGTGGAGAGAAAAACAGAGTTAACGTTTCAGGTCGATGACCGCCTGAGTATTTCCAGCATTTTGCTTTTGTATTACAATTATAGACTTTGCCTTACAATTTAGGGTTGTCTGGAGAGTTTAGAGCTGCATACCACAAGGTGTAATACCAGTTGTTCCAGGCTTTTCAGTGATAGTGGCAGTTTGGATCAGTGAATTGAATTGGCGACAATGTTAAAGCATTTTGGCACAAGCTTGATTTTCCCTCCGTCTCTATGGTGTATTGGTATGAATAAGCCTAACATTAGTGATAATACTGCTTTGTAGTATGACATGCAATAGTGTGCTTATTTGTATATTGGATCAGGTGTAAGTTTGTAAGAATTCTTTAGAAGAAGCTTCCTGCATATCTGAGCAACTTGTAATGCAGTGAGCCTACGGGTCTTTTACAGCAGCCCCAATCCCTGAGTTATTATTCCTTTATTGCAGTCTTTGACGTTGCTCTTGTAGGCCAAGTATTTATATTGAGCCCTGTTTCAGGTGTCAGCAGGGGCTCAGTGGTAGCACTCACTTCTGTGTCTGAAGGTCATGGGTTCAAGTCCCACTCCAGAGCCTTGAGTACATAATCATGGCTGACATTTCAATACAGTACTGAGGGAGGCCTCCACTGCCAAAGGTGCCATCTTTCAGATTACATGTTAAACCAATTTCCCATCTGCACTCTCAGGTGGAGTTCTTATGGTGTCCTGGCCAATACTTAACCCTCAACCAACATCACTAAAAACAGATTATTGTGTCATTAGATGTTCATGGGACCTTGCTCTGTGCAAATTGGTTGCCATATTTCCCCACATTACAATAGTGACTTCATTTCAAAAGTACTTGATTGTCTATAAAGGAGTTTGTAATCTCCCAAGGTTGTGAAAGGAACTGTATAAATGCAAATTATTTGTTGTACTGTTGTTTAATGCCTCATGTCAAGATCTGTGCAACTAAATGGCACACACAGTGTATTATGTGGTCATTATATGCAATGAATGTCCACATTTCCTGTGCTTATGCCAAGAAACATAAAATTGACAAATGTAGTTTCCGAACATAGGAACTATAATAAATGGGTAGCGATGCAATGAGTAATGAAGTGGAGGTGCCGATTAAGGTGATGTGTTAGCAATATGCTGCTTGGGAGTCTAGATGCGGGTTATACATAGAGAAACATTGGGTTGTTGCACTTTGTGGCTGAGTGCTTTTGCTCTGTTAGACTGCCCCTCCCCTTAAAGCCAGATTAATAATAACTGCATTAGTCATCAAGCTGATGTGTACAGCAGGGTGTCTGACAATTCCTCTGTTACTGCTTGGAATTGCTGGTTTTAGAGGAGCACAAGGTATAGTGTCAAGCTGTTTCTTTCTTTTTAAACTATGTGAACTCAAAAACAACTGCTTGCAGGAGGGCATTGAAGAGGGAGAGACAGGGAGGTTGGACGACTGAAGGCGCGACAGCCAGTGAACAGGCAAAGGGAAGAGAGGTGCGCAAAAGACATGAGTCAGAGGAACAGAGGGTTCAAATGGGAAGTATAGGGCTGAAACAGGTTACAAGGATAGAGATGGATGAGGCTATAAAGCGATTTAAACATGAGGAAGAGAATTTTTATTGGCTGCGTTCGCTGACAACACAACGACTAGGTAGCGCAGTACTGGCACATGCGCAAATGCAGCCTCATCAACTGAAACGTCTCAGGCAGCTGCATGTGTTAAAAATAGCACTGCTCAATTTGTCACAAAAAGCATACTGAACCCAAACTCCCTCAAAGGCTGCGATCGCCGCCTCCATCCCATCCCCAGCAGTACCTTGCTCCCTCCTGCCATGGCTGTTCCCTCCTACGCCTATCTGCTTGTCACTCACTGCCTGCCTCACCGCTGCCTCCCCTCAGTGGCTCACTCTGTTACCTCCTCAAAAAAACAGCAAATTAGTTAAACATGATTTTCCCTTAAGAAATCCATGCTGGCTTTCCTTAATTAACTTGCATTTGTCCACTATTGATTTTGTCCTGAATTATTTTTTCTAGTAATTTTCCCGCCACCGAAGTTAAACTGACTGGCCTGTAGTTGCTGAGCTTACCTTTTACACCCTTTTTTGACAAAATCAATAGTGACATGGACAAATGCGTGTTAATTAAGGTAACAGAGAGGGTTGATGAGGGCAATGCTGTTGATGTGGTGTACATGGACTTTCAAAAGGCGTTTGATACAGTGCCACACAACACTGTGAGCAAATTTATAGCTCATGGAATAAAAGGGACGGTAGCAACATGGATATGGAATTGGCTGAGTGACAGGAAACAACGAGTAGTGGTTAATGGATGTTTTTCGGGCTGGAGGAAGGTTTGCAGTGGAGTTCCCCAGGGATCTGTGTTGGGACCCTTGCACACATCTGACCCCATCTAATAACTTACTATTCCCTACTCTAGTGCTATCTATCTCCCCCAGTATTCTGTGCTCCTTGGTATTCCTCTCTGATACTTGCTCCTGGATCCCACACCCCTGACAAGTTACCAGTTTTGCTTCCCTCCAATCTGAGCTCCCTCTCAGGTTTCCACCCCCCTGACAATTTAGTTTAAACCCTCCCCAACAACACTAGCAAATCTCCCTGCGAGGATATTCGTCCCAGTCCTGCTAAGATTCAACCGTCCATCTTGTACCCATTCCCTACCTGCCTGCATGCTCTTAACCTGCAGTGTGACCACCTCCCTAACCGTGCTATCCACGTAGTCCTCGGCCTCACAGATGCACAACAGTGACGTCAGCCGCCGCTTGAGTTCCAAAACCCGGAGCTCAAGCTTCTGCAGCCAGTGACATTTCCTGCAGATGTCTTTGTCTGGGACACATGGTGCATCCTTGACTTCCCACATGCCACAGCCTGTACATTCCACTTGGCAGAACTGCCCTGCCATACTTTAACTTTACAGACTATTTATTATAAGTAGAATAGCTTACCAGTTACTCGACAACCAGCTCTTTCCACTTTACCAAAGCAAGAACCAAATACTGGAGGTTAAAAAAGTAGAAAAATGGAGCACCTCCTCCCCCTAACTCACCACTCCCCAAACTCGAATATCCACACTCAGCTTGCAATCTGCACTCTGTTTGAAGGCTGCACCCAGACCTCTGAATTAATACCTTTTGAAGCTGAAACTGCAGCAACCAGATTTGACTGGTCAGCTACTTAACTAATCAGTTACTCTGCAGTAGAGCCTGTTTATCCCTGCCTAAGACTGTAAGAAACTTACTTTACTTTCTTAACCCTACTTTATCTAGAGTTTAAATGCCAGTTAAATGCTAACTGTAGACCAGACTTTTATAAAGATAACAACACTTAAAATCCCCACTCACCAAATTCGAATCTCCACATTCAGCTTGCAATCTGCACTCCGTTTCTTTAACAAGGTGGTTGTGAGCTGCCATCTTGAACCTCTGCAGTCCATGTGGTGTACATGCACCCACATAGCTGTTAGGAAGGGTTACAGGTTTTTGACCCAGCAACAGTGAAGGAAGAGCGATATAGTTCCAGGTCGGGATGGTATGTGGCTTGGAGGGGAACTTGCAGGTGGTGGTGTTCCCCTGCTGTCTTGCCCTTTTCGGTAGAAAAGGTCACAGGTTTGGAAGGTACTGAGAGTAGGGACAAGAGAGTGAGACAGTCATGGCAGAGCTGGCGGTGTGCTGTGACTGCAACATGTGTGAATCTGTGGAATGCATTGTAATCCCAGGCAAACATATCTGCTGAATATCTGCAGCTTGAACAACTTCAGCTCAAAGTTGCTGATCTGGAGTCTGAGTTGCCGACATTGACATCAGGGTGCAGGAGAGTTACCTGGACACTTTGCAGTCACACCCCTTAGATTAAATAGACTTTAGAGTTGGTCAGTAGTCAGGGACAGGAGGGTATGACTGTGAGACTGTCAGGTATGGGGATCCAACATGTAGTGATGGAGGAGCCTCAGCTCTTGACTTTCACCAACAAGTCCTAAGTGCTTCCTACCTGAGTGGGTGAGCAAACTGAGCATGGGACCTTGGTGCAGGATGCTATTCAAATTGGGGGAATGAAAAAGAATGTGGTCGTGATGGGGAAAGTATAGTCAGGGGAAAGATACTGTTCTTTGCAGCCATGACTGGGAGCTCCCAAGTGCCAGGGTTAAGGACATCTCCTTGCGGCTGGAGACGAACATGGAGGGGGAGGATCTAGTTGTCGTGGTCCACGAAGGAACAGCATAGGTAGAACAAGGAATGATGGTCTGCTGAGAGAGTTTGAGGAGTTAGGATCCAAATTAAAATGCAGAACCTGAAAGTAATCATCTCTGGATCGTTACTTGAGCCACGCGCCAGTTGGCATAGGGTCAAGCAGATTAGAGAATTATACACATGGCTCAAGGAGTGGTGTGGGAAGAAGGGGTTTTGGTTCATGGGACACGCGCCAGTACTCAGGAAAGAGGGAGCTGTTGCTTTGGGATGGGCTCCACTTAAACTGGGCTGGGATTAGTGTCCTGGTGAATCATATAACTAGGGCCATGGATAGGGCTTTAAACTAGCTGGTTGAGGGGTACAGTTCAGGTGAAGGTAGATTTGGAAGTCCAAAGAGAAAAGTCAGGACAATACAATAGTGCAACTATGTGGGTAAAGATAAGCAGAGTGGGACAGAAAGTTTAAACGGTAATAGTGCGTTAGCAAATAAGATCCAAGCAAAGAATTGTTGAAAAAAAATAAAATTAAAGGCTTTTTATCTGAATGTACAAAGCATCAGCAATAAGATACATGACCTAGTGGCACAAATAGAGATAAATGGTTTAGATCTAATCGCCATCACGGAGACATGGTTACAAGGTGACCAAGGTTGGGAAATAAATATTCCAGGGTAAACAGCATTTTGAAAAGGATGAGGAGTAGCCCTGATAGTAAAGGATGACATAAGGACAGTAGTGAGAAAGGATTTGGGCTCAGATGATCAAGAAGTAGAATCAGTATGGGTGGTGATTAGGAATAACGAGTCAGAAAACGCTGGTGTAAGTAAGTTATAGAGCCCCTAACAGTAGATGTATCATTGGATAGAGCATTAAACAACAAATTATTGGAGCCTGTAACAAAGGCAATGTAGTAATTGTGAGGGACTTTAATCTTCACATAGACTGGACCAATCAAATTGCAAAGGTGGTCTGGAAGATGAGTTTGCAGAATGCTTTTGTGACACTTTCCTGGAACAGTACATTGAGGAACCAACTATGGATATAGCTGTTTAAGATCTAGTATTGTACAATGAGACAGGGTTAATTAGTAATCTTGTAGCAAAAGATCCACTGGCAAAAAAGTAATTGTAACAAATTGAATTCCATATTAATTTTGAAAGCAACATACTCCAGTCCCAAACAGGAATCTTAAACTTAAATCCAGTTACTTAGGTATGAGGTAAGATTGATTGGGTAAACAGACAGTGGGAAACATTTAAAGAAACAATTCAAAATGTTCAACAAAAGCACATTCCATTAAAAAGCAACAGCTCAGCAAGAAAGGTCCATCTGTGGCAGGAAGTTAAGAATGGTATTGGATTAAAAGAGGCTTATAATGTTGCAGAGAATAGTAGTAAGCCTGAGGATTGGGAGTGCTTTTACACCAGCAAAGGGCCATGAAAAAAATGATAAAGAGAGAATAAATATAATGAGTGAAATAGCCACGAATATAAAAACCGATTGGAAGAGCTTTTACAATATATAAAAAGGAGAGTAGGTAAAGTAAATGTTGGTTCCTTAGTGGCAGAGACAGGAGAAGAACACAAGTTCCATACCAGAAATAGGCAATAACCTAGGGGCTAAAAAAAGTGAGGAAATTAAAGAAATTTATATCAGCAGAGAAAAAGTATTAGAAAAACTTAAGGGACTAACATCTGACAAATCAGCAGGTCCCGATGGCCTATACCCTAGGATTCTAAAAAAGATAGCTGCAGATATAGTGGATGCGCTAGCTTTGATTTTCCAAAATTCCTTAGATTCGGGAACAGTCCCATCAGATTGGAAGTTGGCAAATGTTGCACCATTTTTCAAGAAAGGTGGGAGAGAGAAAACAGGGAACTACAGGCCAATTGGTCTAACATCAGTCATTGGGAAAATTATTATTATTATATATACAGCACTGAAACAGGCCCTTCGGCCCACCGAGTCTCTGCCGACCATCAACCACCCATTTTTTATATTAATCTTACAGTAATCCCATATCCCTACCACATCCCCACATTCCCCTACCACCTGCCTATACTAGGGGAAATTTATAATGGCCAATTTACCTAACAACCTGCAAGTCTTTGGCTGTGGGAGGAAACCAGAGCACCTGGCAAAAACCTACGCAGACACAGGGAGAACTTGCAAACTCCGCACAGGCAGTGCCCAGAATTGAACCCGAGTCCCTGGAGCTGTGAGGCTGCGGTGCTAACCACTGCGCCTCCCATAATTAAGGGAGTCTTAACAATGCACTTAGTATGATTAGAACAAGTCAACCTGGCTTTATTAAAGGGAAATCATGTTTGACAAATTTATTCGTTTTTTGGGGATGTAACTAGTAGGGTAGATAAAGGGGAACTGGTAGATGTGGTATACCTGGATTTCTAAGAAGCATTCGATACGGTGCCGCACAAAAGGTTAATACGCAAGATAAGGGCTCATGGATATAAAAGCAAAATACTGCAGATGCTGGAAATCTGAAATAAAAACAAGAAATGCTGGAAATACTCAGCAGGTCTGGCAGCATCTGTGGAGAGACAAGCAGAGTTAACGTTTCAGGTCAGTGACCCTTCATCAGGGCTCATGGAGTTGGGGGTAATATATGCATGGATAGATGATTGGTTAACAGACAGGAAGTAATGAGTGGGCATAAACGGGGCATTTTCAAGTTGGCAGGCAATAAATTGTGGAGTGCTGGGGCCTCAGCTATTGACAATCTATATTAATGATTTGGATTAAGAGACAGAGAGTAATATATCTAAGTTCGCTGATGATACAAAGGTAGGTGGAAAGGTAAGCTGTGGGGAGGACACAGAGGCTGCAAAGAGATATAGACAGGTTAAGTGAGTGGACAACAAGATGGCAGATGGAATATAATGTAGGGAATGGTAAAGTTATGCACTTTGTCGTAAGAATAGAAAAGCAGAATATTTTTTAAAAGGTTTGAAACTTATAAGTTTCGATGTTCATAGAGACTTGGGTGTGCTTGTACAAGGAATGCAGAAAGTTAATATGCAGGTACAGCAAGCAGTTAGGAAGGCAAATGGCATGTTGGCCTTTATCTGCAAGGGGATTGGAGTACAGGAATAAGGAAGTATTGCTACAATTGTACAAGGTTTTGGTGAGACCACATCTGGAATACTGTGTGCAATTTTGGTCTCCATTTAAGAAAGGACATACTTGCATTGGAGGCGGTACAGCGAAGGCTCACTAAATTGGTCCCTGGGATGAGGGGGTTGTCCTATGATGAGAGGCTGAGTAAATTGGGTCTGTATTCTCTGGAGTTTAGAAGAATGAGAGGTGATCTCGTTGAGACATGTAAGATTCTAAAGGGGCTGGATAGGGTAGACACAGAGATTATTTCCGCTGGTCGGGGAATCTAAAACATGGGGGCACAGTCTCAGGATTACTGGCTGATCATTTCAGACACAGATGAGGAGAAATTACTTCACTCAAAGTGTTGTGAATCTTTGGAATTCTCTACCCAGAGGGTTGTGGATGCTGTATCGTTGCATGCATTTAAGGCTGGGATAGACAAAGTTTTGGTCTATCAGGCAATCAAGGGATATGGCAAGCGGACGGGAAAGTGGAGTTGAATCCTAAGATCAGCCATGATCGTATTGAATGGCGGAGCTGGCTGGATGGGCTATACGGTCTACTCTTGCTCCTACTTCTTGTGAGAAATTATCATGGGACATGAGGAAATGGTAGAAACATTGAACAAATGTTTTGTGTCTGTCTTCCCAGTAGAAGAAACAAATGACCTAACAGAAATAGAGGGTACTCTCGGGGCCAATAAGAGTGAGGAAATTAATATAATTGGTATCAGCAGAGAAAAAGTATCGGTGAAATTTAAGGGACTAAGATCTGACAAATCCCCAGGATCTGATGGCCTACATTGTAGGGTTTTAAAAGAGATAGGGACAGAGATAGTGGATGCACTGGTTATGCTTTTTCAAAATTCCCTAGATTCTAGAATGGCCCCAGCGAATTGAAAGTTAGCAAATGTAACACTGCTAATCAAGAAAGGAGGGAGAGAGAAAACAGGGAACTACTGGACAGTTAACCTGACATCAGTTACCAGGAAAGTGCTGGAATCCATTATTAAGGAAGTCTTAACAATGCACTTAGAAAAATCATAGTATGATCAGACAAAGTCAAAATGGTTTTACGAAAGGGAAATCATGTCTGACAAGTTTTTAATAGAGCTTTTTGAAGATGTAACTAGTAGAATAGATAAAGGGGAACCAGTAGATGTAATATACTTGGATTTCCAAAAAGCACGCGATGAGGTGCCACACAAAAGGTTAATATGTAAGAAAAGGGCTTATGGAGTTGGGGGTAATATATTAGCATGGATAGAGGATTGGGTAACAGACAGGAAGCAGAGTAGGCATAAATGGGGCGTTTTTAAGTTGGCAGTAAGCGGAGTCCTCCAAGGATCGGTACTGGGGCTTCAGCTGTTTACAATCTATATTCATGACTTAGATGAAGAGACGGAGAGTAATGTATTTAAGTTTGCTGACAAAGGCAGGTGGGAATGCAAGCTGTGAGGACACAAAGAGGCTGCAGAGAGATATAGACAAGTTAAGTAAGTGGACAAAAATGTGGCAGATGGAGTATAATGTGGGGAAGTGTGTGGTTATTCACTTTGATAGTAAGAATAGAAAAGCAGAATATTTGTTAATAGGCATGAAACTGGTATATTTCGACATTCAGAGGGAATTGGGTGTATTTGTACAAGAAATACAAAGTTAACATGCAGGTACATACGAACATATGAATTAGGCGCAGGAGTAGGCCACTCGGCTCCTCGGGTCTGCTCAGCCATTCAATGAGTTCATGGCTGAACTGATTGCTCATGATTACTCCACATTTTTACCTACACCCGATACCTTTTCTCCCCCTCGCTTATCTAGAATCTATCTACCGCTGCCTTAAAAAAATTCAAAGACTCTGCTTCCACCGCCAAGCAAGCAACTAGGAAGGCAAATGGCATGTTGGCCTTTATTGCAAAGGGATTGGAGTGCAAGAATAAAGAGGTCTTGCTACAATTGTAAAGGGTTTTGGTGAGACCACACCTGGAGTAGTGTGTGCAGTTTTGGTCTCCATATTTAAGAAGGATATACTTGCATTGGAGGTGGTACAGCGAAGATTCACTAGATTGTTTCCTGGGGTGAGAGGGTTGTCCTATGATAGACTGAATAAATTGGGCCTGTATTCTCTGGAGTTTAGAAGAATGAGGGGCGATCTCATTGAAGCATATAAGATTCTGAAGGGGCTTGACAGGGTAGACACTGACACTTTGTTTCCCCTGACTGGGGAATCTAGAACACGGGGGCACAACCTCAGGATTACTGGCTGATCATTTAGGACTGAGATGAGGAGACATTTTTTTACTCAAAGTGTTGTGAATCTTTGGAGTTCTTTACCTCAGAGTGTTGTATACGCCCCATCGTTGACTGTATTTAAAGTCTGAGATAGACAGATTTTGGTCTCTCAGGGAATCGAAATATGGGGAGAGTGCGGGAAAGTAGAGTAGAAGCCAAAGATCAGTCATGATCATATCGAATGGCGGAGCAGGCTCGATGGACTGTATGGTCTACTGCTGCTCCTATTTCTTATGTTCTTATGTCGAAAAAGGCTTGGTGAGTTGCAGCAGTGCATGTTGTAGATGATGCACATTGCTGCCACTGTGCACCGGTGGTAGAGGGAGTGAATGTTTACGGTGGTGGATGGGGTGCCAATCAAGTGAGCTGCTTTGTCCTGAATGGTACATACGAACATAGGAATTAGGAGCAAGAGTGGGCCACTCGACCCCTCAAGCCTGCTCCACCATTCAATAAGTTCATGGCTGAACTGATTACTCAACATTTCCACCTACCCCCGATAACCTTCCATCCCCTTGCTTATCTAGAATCTATCTACCTCTGCCTTAAAAATATTCAAAGACTCTGCTTCCACTGTCTTTTGAGGAAGAGAATTCCAAAGACTCAACACCCTATGAGAGAAAAAATTTCTCCTCATCTCTGTCTTAAATGGGCAACCTCATTATTAAACAATGACCCTGAGTTCGAGATTCTCCCACAAGGGGAAACATCCTTTCCACATCCATCCTGTCAACACCCCTCAGGATCTTATATGTTTCAATCAAGTCGCCTCTTACTCTTCTAAATTCCAGCGGATACATGCCTAGCCTGTCCAATCTTTCCTCATAAGACAGCCCACCCATTCCAGGTATTAATCTAGTAAACCTTCTCTGTACTACCTCAAAAGCATTTACATCCTTCCTTAAATAAGGAGACCAGTACTCTACACAGTACATCAGATGTGGTCTCACCAATGCCCTGTATAGCTGAAGCATAACCTCTCTACTTTTGTATTCAATTCCCCTCACGATAAACGATAACATTCTATTAGCTTTCCTAATTACATGCTATATCTGCATACTAACCTTTCGCGATTCAGGCGCTAGGACACCCAGCTCCCTCTGCATCTCAGAGCTCTGCAGTCTCTCACCATTTAGATAATATACTTTTTTATTCTTCCTGCCAAAGTGTACAATTTCACACTTTCCTACATTATACTCCATTTGCCAGGTCTTTGAACTCTGGCTTGACCACCTATATCCCTCGCTCCGTGCCCCCCGCTCCCTTGCTCCCTGGTCCGTGTTCCCCGATACCTGTTCCCTGCTCCCCACAGTAGCCATTCCCACTACCGGATACTTACCATGCCTGTTTTATTTAAGTTGGGGCGAGTGGAGGCGGGAACCTGCCCAATGTGCAGGATACAGGACATTGACTGAACTGCGCGAAAGCAGCAAGGGCGGCCGATCCCAGGGCGCATGAGCCACATTCCACCAATGTTATTCCTGCCGGGGCAACCCCTGTCAGTCACAGGGAGTGACCAATCACAGACAGGGGCCCCCTGCCCATCAGAATCAGGTTCCGCCAACCCCTCCACCTGGCGTACAGGGGAGCTGTCAATCAGAGCTGAGCCATGGGCAGATTTGTGGCTGGGTTGTGGCCTGCGGGTCATATGTTGGACAATCCTGTTCTACAACATTGTTTTATTTTCTCAAGTTCTAATATAATCTCGATAGTTGGGGGTGAGGAGATGGTTACCTATAGGGTGACGAGAAATAGACTGGTTTTACAAGCAAAGGGTCATACCTCATGGATCTATTGCAATTTCTTTGAGTAATTAGAAATGAAGGAGCTTGTTATTATATAGTACCTCATGGCCTGGCATATCCCCCCACTGTACCTTTACCATCAAGCAGGGAGACCAACCCTGGTTCGATGAGGAGTGCAGGAGGGCATGCCAGGAGCAGCACCAAGCATACCTAAAATGAGGTGTCAGCCTGGTGAAGCTGCAACACAAGACTACTTGCACACCAAACAGCGGAAGCAGCATGTGATAGACAGGGCCAAGCGATCTCACAACCAATGGATCAGATCTAAGCTCTGCAGTCCATAGAACCATAGAAAAATTACAGCACAGAAGGAGGCCGTTCAGCCCATCATGTACGTGACAGCTGAGAAAAAACTAGCCATCCAATCTAATCCCACCTTCCAGCACCTGTTCCATAGCCTTGCTGGTTACAGCACTTCAGGTGCATGTCCAGGTACTTTTCAAAAGAATTGAGGGTTTCTGCCTCCACCACTGTTGCTGGCAGTGAATTCCAGACACCCACCACCCTCTGGGTGAAAAAGTTTTTCCTCATGTCCCCTCTAATTCTTCTACCAATTTGTGCCCCCTGGTAATTGACCTCTCTCCTAGGGGAAACAGGTCCTTCCTGTCTATTCTATCTAGACCCCTCATAATTTTGTACACCTCTATTAAGTCACCCCTCAGTCTCCTCTGTTCCAAGGAAAACAACCCTAGCCTATCCACTCTTTCCTCATAGCTGCAACTTTCGAGCCCTGACAACATTCTTGTAAATCTCCTCTGTACTCTTTCCAGAGCAATTATGTCCTTTCTGTAATGTGACCGGAACTGTGTGCAATACTCCAACTGTGGCATAACCAGGTTTTATAAAGTTCCAGCTTTATATCCCTGCTTTTGAATTCTATACCTTAACCAATAAAGGAAAGCATTCCTTATGCCTTCTTCACCACTCTATCTACCTGTCCTGCCACCTTCAGGGACATGTACTCCAAGGTCTCTCACTTCCTCTGCCCCTCTCAATATCCTCCCGTTCATTGTGTATTCCCTCCCCAAATGCATTGCCTCACATTTTTCTGGATTGAATTCCATTTGCCACTTTTCCGCCCTCTCAACCAAACCATTGATATCTTTCTGGAGTCTACGGCTAGCCTCTTCGTTATCAACTACGCTGCCAATTTTTGTGCCATCAGCAAATTTCCCAATCATGTCTCCTACATTTAAGCCCAAATCATTAATATATACCACAAACAGCAAAGGATCCAACACTGATCCCTGTGGAACGTCACTGGAAACAGCTTTCTATTCACAAAAACATCTGTTGACTACTACCCTTTGTTTCCTGGTTCTGTGCCAATTTTGGATGCAACCTGCCACATTCCCCTGTATCCCATGGGCTTTCATTTTACTGACCAGTTTGCTATGTGGGACCTTGCAAATGTCTTACTAAAATCCATGTAGACCACATCCACTGCACTACCCTCATCAATCCTTCTTGTTACTTCCTCAGAAAACTCAATTATGTTAGTAAGACATGACTTTCCTTGAACAAATCCGTGCTGACTATCCCTAATTAATCCTTGCCTTTCTAAGTGGCAGTTTATCCTGTCCCTCAGAATAGATGCTAACAATTTACCCACCACTGAGGTCAGACTCACTGGCCTATAATTACTTGGCCTATCCCTCGCACCCTTTTTAAACAATGGTACAATGCTCGCAGACCTCCAATCGTCTGGTACCTCCCCTGTACCTACTGAGGATTTGAAGATGATCCTCAGCACATCCGCTATTTCCTCCCTGGCTTCCTTTAACAACCTGGGATGCAATCATCCGGCCCTGGCGACTTATCCACTTTCAAGGATGTCAGATCTTCTGGTACATCCTCTCTCATTATGCTTATCGTATCTAATATTTCACACTCCTCCTCTTCAATTACAATGTCTACATCAACTTTCTCCTTTGTGAAGACAGAGGCAAAAAACTCATTAAGAACCCTACCCTCATCTTCCGCATCCACGCATGTTCCCTTGTACATCTCTGATAGGCCCTACTCTTTCCTTAGTTATCCTCTTGCTCTTAATGTACTGATAAAACATCTTCGGGATTCCTTCATGTCCGCTCTTTGCTTTTCTAATTTCCTTTTTTTACTACACCCCTGCACTTTCTATACCCCTCTAGACTTTAAGATTTTTGTGATCATCATAAGCTTTCTTTTTCTGCATTAACTTACCCTGTAAGCTTCTAGATAACCAGGGGCTGCTACATCCAGTCGTGAATAGTGATGGACAATTAAACAACTGACAGGAGGAGGAGGCTCCACAAATATCCCCATCCTCAATGATGGGGGAGCCTAGTGCATCAGTGCAAAAGACAAAGCTGATGTATTTGCATCCATCTTCATCCAGGAATGCTGAGTAGATGATCCATCTTGGCCTCCTCCTGAGGGCCCCAGCATCTCAGATGCCAGTCTTCAGCCAATCAGATTCACCCCACGTGATATCAAGAAACGACTGAAGGTACTGGATACTGCAAAGTCTGTGAGCCCTGACAACATTCTGGCAATAGTATTGAAGTCTTGTCTTCCAGAACGTGCTGCTCCCCTATCCAAGCTGTTCCAGTACAGCTACATCATTGGCCTCTGCCCAGGTATGTCCTGTCCACAAAAAGCAGGATAAATCCAACCCGGCCAATTACCCCTCTATCAGTCTACTCTCGATCATCAGCAGGTGATGGAAGGGGTCGTTGACAATGCTATAAAGAAGCACTTGCTCAGCAATAACCTGCTCACTGACACTCAGTTTGGGTTCTGCCCGGGCCACTCTGCTCCTGATTTCATTACAGCCTTGGTCCAAACTAGGACAAAAGAGCTGAACTCCTGAGGTGAGGTGAGAGTGACTGCCCTTAGCAGCATTTGACTGAATGTAGCATCAACGAGCCATAGCAAAACTGGAGACGATGGGAATCGGGGGAAAACTCTCTGCTGGCTGGAACCATACCTGGCTCAAAGGAAGATGGTTGTGGTTGGTGGAGGTCAATCATTTCTCAGTCCCATTACATCACTGCAGGAGTTCCTCATTGTAGTGTCCTAGGCCCAACCATCTTCAGCTGCTTTATCAATGACCTTCCCTCCATCATAAGGTCAGAAGTGGGGATGTTTGCTGATGATTGCACAATGTTCAGCACCATTCTTGACTCCTCAGATACTGAAGCAGTCCATGTAGAAATGCAGCAGGACCTGGACAATATCCAGGCTTGAGCTGATAAGTGGCAAGTAACATTTGTGCCACACAAGTGCCAGGCAATGACCATCTCAAACAAGAGAGAATCTAACCATCTCCCTTTGATGTTCAATAGCATTACCATTGCTGAATCCCCCACTATCAACATCCTGGGCATTACCATTGACCAGAATCTGAACTGGAGCAGCCAGATAAATACTGTGGCTATAAGAGCAGGTCAAAGGCTAGCAATTCTGCAGCTGGTAATTCACCACCTGTGTCCCCAAAGCCTGTCCACCATCTACAAGGTATAAGTCAGGAGTGTAATGGAATACTCTCCACTTGCCTGGATGAGTGAAGCTCCAACAACACTCAAGGAGCTCGACACCATCCAGAAGAAAGCAGCCCGCTTGATTGGCACCCCATCCACCACCTTCAACATTCAGTCCCTTCACCACTGACACACAGTGGCAGCAGTGTGTACCATCTACAAGATGCACTTCAGCAACTCACCGAGCCTCCTTCGACAGCCCCTTCCAAACCCGTGACCTCTACTACCTAGAAGGACAAGGGCAGCAGGTGCATGGAAACACCACCACCTGCAAGTTCCCCTCTAAGCCACACACCATCCTTACTTGGAACTATTATCACCGTTCCTTCACTGTTGCTGGGTCAAAATCCTGGAATTCCCTTCCTCACAGCACTGCTGGTGTACCTACAATCATTGGACTGCAGCGGTTCAAGAAGGCAGCTCACCAGCACCTTCTCAAGGGCAATTAGGAATGGACAATAAATGCTGGCCTGGCCGGCAACGTCTGCATTCCATGAACGGAAAAGAAAACTTCAGGAAATCCTAAAGCACTTTAAAGCCAATCAACTACTATTGAAGTGTGGTCACTAGTGTAATGTAGGGAAACGCAGTAGCAAATTGCGCATGAGAAAGTCCAACAAACAATAAAATATGTGACCAGATAACTTGTTTTAGTAAGGTTGCTTGAGGAATCAATATTTGCCAGGACACATAAGATACTGGCTAATGTTATTTGGTGGATTGTCACAAATTTGAAAACTTTCGTATCCAAGTTTAACAGAAGGTAAAGGTTCTTACAATGAATGGGCAATTAATTCTATGACTCTAACTGGCTCATTGAGATATTGACTTGGCAGCAGAAAAGAAATGAGTTGGCTCTGTCCTTGGGAGGAAGAGGGAGGAATGACCAGTTGAGTTCTCCAGCAGTCGATTAGGTGTCTGTCATCATATCATCCGTTAACATGGAGGAGGGTACTCTGGTAATAATACAAAATCTGCTGATAATGCAAAGCAATGTAACATAATGTAAAGGAGACTGATAATATGCAGAGATCTAGAGAAATTAAATGGATGCAGTCTGGAATGGAAGCTGGGATTTAATGTGGATTATTGTAAGGATTATTGTACCGTCTGCAGGGACTGTATTCTAACTCTGTACAGCCCATTGGGAAGGCCATGTTGGACATACAGTGTGCCCGATTTTGAAATACATGGAAATGATTCCAAAACATAAGTAGCTTTTGAGATGAGTCAGTTTTAGTTTGGAGTCTTGGAGGATGGTATCTTCTTCTTCTTTGGCCTCCTTGTCTTGAGAGACAATGGGTAAGCGCCTAGAGGTGGTCAGCGGTTTGTGAAGCAGCGCTTGGAGTGGCTATAAAGGCCAATTCTAGAATGACAGACTTCCACAGGTACTACAGATAAAATTGGTTGTCGGGGCTGTTACACAGTTGGCTCTATCCTTGCGCTCTGTCTTTTTTCCTGCCAACTGTTAAGTCTCTTCGACTTGCCACTCTTTAGCCCCGCCTTTATGGCTGTCTGTCAGCTCTGGCGATCACTGGCAACTGACTCCGACAACTTGTGGTCAATGTCACAGGCCCTCATGTCGCGTTTGCAGACGTCTTTAAAGCGGAGACATGGACGGCCGGTGGGTCTGATACCAGTGACGAGCTCACTGTACAATGCATCCTTGGGGATCCTGCCATCTTCCATGCGGCTCACATGGCCAAGCCATCTCAAGCACCGCTGGCTTAGTAGGTTGTATATGCCGGGGGTTGTTGGCCGCCTCGAGTACTTCTGCGTTGGAGATACGGTCCTGCCACCTGATGCCAAGGATTCTCCGGAGGCAGCGTAGATGGAATGAGTGGAGGCGTCGCTCTTGGCTGCCGTAGAGCAAGGTACTGAGGACACAGGCTTGATACAGTCGCACTTTTGAGTTCCTTGTCAGTGCGCCATTTTCTCCCACCCTCTTGGCCAGTCTGGACATAGCAGCAGACGCCTTTCCCATGCGCTTGTTGATTTCTGCATCGAGCGACAGGTGATAGTTGAACCTAGGTAGGTGAACTCTTGAACCACTTCCAGAGCGTGGTCGCCGATATTGATGGATGGAGAATTTCTGGAGTCCTGTCCCATGATGTTAGTTTTCTTGAGGCTGATGGTTAGGCCAAATTTGTTGCAGGCAGCTGCAATCCTGTCGATGAGTCTCTGCAGACATTGTTCTGTGTGGGATGTTAATGCAGCATCGTCAGCAAAGAGGAGTCCCTTGATGAGGACCTTCCGTACTTTGGTCTTCACTGTAAGACGGGCAAGGTTGAACAACCTGTCATCTGATCTTGTGTGGAGGAAAATTCCTTCTTGAAGACTTGAACGCATGTGAGAGCAGCAGTGAGAAGAAGATCCCAAACAGTGTAGGTGCGAGAACACAGCCCTGTTTCATGAGGATAAAAAGAACGAGTTGGTGATGCAGAGATTGTGATAGGTACACAACTCCAACAGTCTCTGTCCATTCTCATTCATCCTTCCAATGCCATAGCGCCCAAGGCAGGAGGGCCATGAGTCATGGTCGGCCCCAATCCTGGCATTAAAGACCCCAGCAGGAACAAATGTTTGCTATTAGGAATGCTACTAATGATATTATGGAGTTCCTTGTAGAACTGGTCTTTAACTTCAGGTGGGGACCAGAGTGTTGGAGCATAGATGCTGAGTAGGTGTACTGGACCAGAGGTGGTGAGCATTCGGATGGACAGTATGCGTTCCGAGCCATTTGAAGGTGGCACTATCATGCTGAGCAAAGAGTTTCTGATGGCGAAGCCCACTCCATGCTGTCTTGGTTCTTCAGGATCCCTACCCTGCCAGTAGAAGGTGTAGCCTTGCTCTCTTAGAGATCCGCTCGCAGGGAGGTCCACATTGAGTCTACTGAGCTCGTTGTTAATGATGGCGGTCTTCCGAGAGTCGTTGATTTGTGTAAGATCTTCCGACAGGCCAGGACACATAGTTCTGACATTCCAGCTTGTAAAACGAAGGGCTGGTACCTTCTTTACTTTTTTTGTCATTCTGTTTGGTGCGGTGTTACAGTCCACTTGTCGGGCAATGGCCCTGAGCTCTAAGCACCCATTGAAGCAGGTGGACTGTGGCGAGACAGAACCTTTCTGACCGGGGCTGCCCGGTTTGAGGCGGGCGGTAGATGTCCAGTGAGATACAATGACCTCTCCCACCGACAAAGGCAACCCGTGGCACACAATCTCTATGCCAGTTGAGCTGGACTTATAACCCATAACTGCTGCCTTCCATGTTGTTTTGGTTGCTGTGAGGCGACTGTGGAGTGACCTCTCCATGGCTGATGCCTGGCCAGATGTATGGAGGTTGTGAGTTGCCCAAGTGTCAAACCCCCACTCTCATCGTTCCTAGTGGTATCTCTCTGGCTGAATTCTACTACTTTAAAAAAAACTTGGTCTACTGTTCTAGCATCACACTAAGTGAGCCAGATTTAGTAGTGTAAACTCAGGCTCCAAGAATCCAAATTAAACCAGCACAAGTATAAAAGTAGTTTTAACACTGTGTTTAAAAATATCGGCTTACAGAATTGAACTTGTTCTTCTTGGAGAAAAGACTTAGTAAAAATAAAGAACTGAAAAAGCTGATAATGCTGCACTCACATCTCCAAAGAGAATTTTCATTGTGTCCCAGTGGCAGCAACTGTGATAAAGTGAGGAGGACACTCTCTTCAAAATGGGACCATATTTCAGATACTAGTCTTTGAGATACTGTAATGTTATGAAAAGCCTTAAAAATGCCAGTTTAGTGTATCATAATTGGCTGTATGGCCAAAGAAAAGAAAGCATAACTGAGAAATCAAGGGCATTGCATGATGAAGTCTGAGGGCCAGAATAACTACACAAAAGCAGGTAAGGCAATGATTTGCAGAGACTAAAGAGAGTAAAATATACATTAAATTCTGTTGGTTGAGCGGACAGTCGATGCTTCATGGTACTGGACAAATTTGGATGAACAGAGCAATATAGACATTTACTTCCAGCTCTTCGAATCTGAGAGGGACACTTTTAATTCTGACAGTACAAAATGACTGGAAGCTAAATAATTCACAGCTAGTGGAGAGGGACTGAGGCTTCTGTTTTTAAATTACAGTTGTCAGTACAGAATCATGGCCAGCAACATAAGAATCTTTCACAGCCTAAAAATATCCTTAGATACAAAACTAAAAGAAGAAAAACAGATTTGCTGTACAACAGTATAAAATACAACAGTTAAGGTAATTGGTGGGATGTAGAAGGGAAAGGTGCTCAGAACACATCAATACCATGTTGAACTTCATTATTTGCAACGAATCACACTGAAAACCTTGAACTATTAAGATTTCCTTCATCAAATAAGCGCAATTATTTGGTACTTAATAGATGAAACTGTAAAAGGAGCAGAACGATTTAGGGGTTAAGAGATGCAAATCTTTAAAAGTTTAAGGATAGATTGGTATAGCATTTTTTTGAGAAAAGAGTACAAAAGCAAAAGGTTAGAATGTTGTGCCCAGTTTTGTGTGCTTTAATTTAGAAAGGATATCAAGCCCATGATGATCGTTCAAATGGGATTCACTAAGGTGAAACATAGGCACATAGGAGCAGAAGTAGGCCATTCAGCCCATCGAGCCTGCTCCACCATTCAATACGATCATGGCTGAACATGCACTTCAATGCCTTTTTCCCACACTATCCCCGTATCCCTTTATATCATTGGTGTTTACAAATCTGTCAACCTCTGCTTTAAACATACTCAATAACTGAGCTTCCACAGCCCTCTAGGTTAGAGAATTCCAAAGATTCACAACCCTCTGAGTCAAGAAATTTCTCCTCATCTCTGTCCTAAGTAGCATCCCCCTTATTTTGAAATTGTGTCCCCTGATTCTAGACTCCCTAACCAGGGGAAACATCTTAGCTGCATCTGCCCTGTCTATGCCATTAAGTATTTTGTAGGTTTCAATGAAATCACCTCTCATTCTTCGAAACTCTAGAGAATACAGGCCCAGTTTCCCCAATCTCTCTTCTTAGGACAGTCCCACCATCCCAGGAACAAGTCTCGTGATCCTTCGCTGCACTCCCTCTCTGGCAATAATATCCTTCCTAAGGTAAGGGGACCAAAGCTGCATGACAGTATTCCAGGTGCGGTCTACCCAAGGTTCTATACAATTGAAGCAAGACTTCATTACTCCTGTACTCAAATCCTCTTACAATAAAGGCTAACATACCACTAACCACCTTAATTGCTTGCTGCACCCACATGTTAGCTTTCAGTGACTTATTAACGAAGACACCCAGATAACTTTGTACATCTATACTTTTTAATCTCTTACCATTTAAGAAATACTCTGCACATCTGTTCCTCCTACCAAGATGGATAACCTCACATTTTTCCACATTATATTCCATCTGTCATGTTCTTGCCCACTCACTAAGTCTGTCCAAATCCCCTTGAAGCCGCTTTGCATCTTCCTCACAATGCACATCCCCACCTAGTTTTGTGTCATCTGCGAACTTGGAAATATTACATTTGGTCCCCACATCCAAATCATTGATTGACTTGCGTCCCAAGTACTGATCCTTGCGGTACCCCACTAGTCACAGCCTGCCAACGCAAGAATTACCCATTTATTCCTACTTTGTTTTCTGCCTGTTAATCCATGCCAGTATATTATCTCCTATCTCATGAGCTTTAATTTTGCTAACCAACCTCCTGTGGGGGACATTATCAAAAACCTTCTGAAAATCCAAGTATACCACGTCCTCCGACTCCTCTTTATCAATTCTGTTAGTAACATCCTCAAAAAAACTCCAACAGGTTCGGCAAACATGATTTTCCATTCATAAATCCATGTTGTCTATGCCCAATCAGATCATTATTACCCAAGTGTCCATTTATCACATCCTTTAGAATAGATTCTAACATTTCCCTACTACTGATGTAAGGCTAACAGGTCTGTAGTTCTCTGTTTTCTCTCTCCCTCCCTTCTGTAATAGTGGGGTGACATTTACCAGGGATGAGAACCTTTAGTTGAGAGGAGAGTAGGGAAACTGGGATTCTTTACAACAAGGAAAAAAAGGCGAAGCGGAAATATGGTAGAGATGGTTACATTTTATAGGGTTTTAATAAATCAAATCAGGGACAACTTTATTTCTGCTGGTCATCGAATCAGTGACAAAGAGAGAGGTTTCATGCAGCAGGTTTTTAGAAAGCCATAACAGAGACAATGGTAGAAAGAGAATGTATAATACCTTTTAAAGGGAAGTGGGTAAATATTTGAAAGTGTTATGATCAGGTGAGAAGAGGTTTAGGGTTCCCTTTCAGCCTTCACCTGGTCTTACCGTAACAGGGTTTAATTTTAAACACACCGTGTTTTTAGCTCCCCCTTGGCGAATCCTTGTTCACCACTTTCCAATTATAAGGCAAAGAAACCAGCATTAACAGGCTTTCTTAGGTTTAAAGAAGAAAAGTTGAAATTTATTAAACTTAAACTCTAATTCTGTTGATGCCTACGGATACACGACACGCCCAGGCTAGCATGCATACGCGATGCACACATGCAAATAGAGACAGAAAAGAGCAGAAGAAAAATAAATTGGAAAAGATTGAGGCAATATCTGAAGAGTTGTTGTTATGGTTCTTCGAGCTCACTGTAGAGTCCTTGATTGTAGGTAGATCTTCCTTTTCGTTGGAGCCAATATTCTTCTTAAACCTTGTTCGCTGTAGGAGACTTTTCTCTCTTGGGGTTCATGTGTCTTCAGTGGATTCAGAGGCTTGTGAGAAAGAGATGGGAGCAGACAGGAGAGATCTTCTCTGTTCAGGAACAAACAGACTTTCTGTCCTAAACTGTTCATACAAATTCACAAAACTCAGGTTAGTCATGTGACTAGCTGGTTTGACCATGTCCATTTGTGTATTCGGCAATTTTAGCAGTCAACCTTGAATGCGAGCTCCCCCACCTTCAGCGTCTGGTGATCAAAAGTCCATTGTGGGTTGAATGTGTCAGGGAATGGCTGCTTTGTCCTTCCAAACACTGTCTGTTAATATGCAAAAGTCTTTTCCAGCCATGGTTGATCTGTTTAACAAGTTCTTTCTTCACTCCAGTAACAGTTTAAAACCAATATTCATGACAAAATTAATGTGCCTCATTCTTGGCAGGTAGGGCTTAGCATGACAAAAGGGAAATATTTTAATGATTATAGGGAAAATTTGACTAAGTGAGCTGGCGTAAACATGAAGGGCTGAAAGGCCTATTTTCATGCTCGAAACTGCAGTTTAAAACCCGATATCTGATGAATGTTTGTTGTAGCAGTAATGTATTTTTAACATAATTGTTATCCCTCCATGTTCTTCCAGATGCCTTGTTAGCCGACCTAGAGTCAACAACTTCACATATTTCAAAAAGGCCCATTTTCATCCCGGAGGAGACACCATACTCCTACCCAACAGGAAGCCATATTTGCCAGGAAGTATCTGTGCCCCCGCCAGTGCCGCCTCCTCCCTCTGCTGATGCTCTCAATGGGGTAATCATCGACACAGTTGAACAGTGGCAGTCTCCTTTGCCAAGATATCAGCATCAACAGGTAAGAGTGAGCCAATCATTGCCTCATATTTCCACTTGATGGTTATTGTTTTTGACCCCCACTCCCACCCTTCATAGCACCTGTGTATGAATTTTCCATCTTGAATTTGAACACTCTATTCATTCCTTGATGCTTCTTTAGCTCCTTCCCCTTTGGAGTAGTGATAGAATGAGTATAGCAAAATCTACTACAGATTTGGATCACCCTGGGTTGAGTAGGCCTCTCCCACAAAGTCATTCAGTATAGCACCAATCCTTCAGTGAGCGTAGTGAATTCATCGCAGTTTAATGTCACTGTCTGTATCCAAGGAAGAACAGTGTACCTTTGTGTACCTTCCTGTGTAACTAAGCTTTGACAGGAGCCATTTCATAATTGTTTTCTGAAAAATGGGTGAAACCACCTTTTGTACATGCTGCTGTTTTTTTTTGTCTGAAAGGATTTCATTTGTTTGGTAAGGGGAGAAAGAATGCTGTTTATTGTGCATCAGTTGGAAACTAATCATAGCAGTGACATTTTACGTACAGATGAAGTGTGAATGTTCTCTGTACCAATGATTTAAACTCTGGGGGGTGGGGGGTGGTGGGGTTTGACTATGACAAGTACAGGTGAGTGTGATTCACAATATGCACTGGGAGTATAACATAGACTGCATGATGGTGACTGACGTACAATATGGGGAGGATTTGAAGTGTGACTGGAATTTTAGTAGATTGAATGTATAACTACAAAAAGATCTACCAGAGGTTTGGATCTCAGAAGTTTAGAACTTTATCACACTGAGTCATTCAGAATGGCCTCCATCCTTCAGAGAACAGTGTAAGCTTAAAGCAGCTCAGCATCATTGCCAGTACTCAAGAAGAATAATCCTTCTTTAAAATTGCATTTAATTACCTAACCTTGGTGTTCCATCAGCAATGTCAAGTGTTGGTTACAGTACTGCAACAGATATTGGGGTGATATAAAACTATGGTTGTCAGACTAAAAGATTCTGACAGCCTTTTGTCTCCCACTTAGCAGTTTTAAAGGTTTTGAAATGCTGAAACCACAAGACATATTCTCTAGAGGGGATCTCGAGCATTATCTCCCTTAAAATTTGGATTTTTGATATTTTTTGTGCAATGCCTAATACTTTGTGGTAGACTATATATATATAATATATATATGATTTCTATTGCAGTAATAGCTGTTTTTCTTCCCTCCTTATTTCTCTTCACCTGGTTTACTACTTCTTTAGTGTTATTTCTTACCTCCTATCTGGCATCATCATGAGCACTCTCATCTCAGAGAAAGACAGTGGCGCAGTGGTAATATCATTGGACTACCAGAGGCCCAAGCTAATACCCTGCGGACACAGGTTCAGATCCCACCATGACAGCTGGTGGAATTTAAATCCAATTAATTACTTTCAATTCCATATTTTTATTAATTATCATTGATTGTCGTAAAAACCCATCTGGTTCACTAGGGAAGGAATTCTGCCTTCTTTACTGGTCTAACCTACATGTGACTCCAGACCCACAGCAATGTGGTTGACTCTTAACTGCCCTCTGTAATGGCCTAGCAAGCCACTCAGTTGTCAAGGGCAATTAGGAATGGGCAACAAATGCTGGCCTTGCCAGCAACGCCCACATCCCATGAAAGAATAAAAAAAGGTATATGGGCTTATACAAAATCCACGTGTGCTGTATCAACGAATACATTTTGATGGCAAGAGATGTAAATAAACCAATGCCTGAGTTGAAGTGAATGAATGATTACCTACATTGAAGTGATAGGTACCAAAGAGAAGTATAAATACAACTTGCATAATAATTGATATCAGCAGCAATTTCGTCTGAGCATGACTGCAAGTGAGACTAGTCTTGGGCTCTTTATAAAAGAGATCCTCTAGACGTTGTGTCAAGAGGAGTATAATTCTGGGAGATTGTGATTGGGGAAGAGATGTGGGCAAAATGAATTGTGAATGCAGCATCAACTGTTAAAGCGGATTATACTGCTGATGGTCTGGTGATGGGACAACAGACTACTAAACTCTTGTCATGTTTTGCCGCTGAAATGTCCTTTTTACAATAATAAAAGGGAGGCAGTGAATTTTATGTGGATTAATTTCTAGAAGGCACCTGATAAAGGTTTTGCCAAAGAGACTTGTAAAAATTGAGGCAAGTGTCATTAAAAGGATTATAGCCTCATGGATGGGGACGATGGTTAAGGACCGGAAAGCCAAGAGTGGGAATAAATGGGTTTTGGGTTGGTGGGATTTAGGTAGTGATGAGTCCCGTTACTGTGAGCTATGACACCCTTCTGTTCTTCATTTATGCAAGTGGTTTGGACATAGGTACAAGGGGAATTATGTTTTGAAGTTTACTGATGGTACCAAATTAGGAGGCAGAGCCAATTGTGTGGAGCCGCAGGAGATGTCAGATAGATGTAGACAGGTTATGGGCCAATAAGTGACTGATATAATTCAATACAGTGAAATATGAAATGATACATTTTGAGAAAAAGGACAGTGTAAGAAATATACTGTAAATGATAAAATTCTAAACACAGAGAAGGAACAGAGAGATCTCAGAATGCAGGTACATTGATCTTCAGGTGCAAATAGAAAAAGCCATAAAACTCAAGTGGGATTCTGTGTCTTATACACAGGGTAATTGAATACAAAAGGATGGCAGTGTTGTTAAATTTTATGCAAGTCATTGGTTAGACTCCATTAGAGATTGGATATTACAGCCATAAAAGCAATACAGCAAAGACTTGCTAGAATGATACCAGTAATAAATCATTTGAAGAAAGGCTTGAAAAATTGGGATTTTTGCACTGGAACAGAGAGGATTAAGGGCGATCGAACAGAGGTTTTCAACACCATAAAGGCTTTGAGAGGGTAAATCGCAAAAGATTGTTTCTCTGGTTGTCAAATCAGTAAAGAAGGAAGAACTCAGTTATGCCACAGAAAGAAAGGAGCAATTTAGCAGCTTTATTTTCTCCACAGCGTAGGTTATTGGAACATGAAATAAAAGCAGAAAATTCTGACTTATACGCAGCAGGTCTGTCACCATGTGTAAGGAGAAAACATTTTTGCCTCAACCCTTAGCCAGAACTGAGAAACTTATGCTGCCTTTACAGATGCTGGCAAACCAAATGTGTATTTCCAGCAGTTTCTGTTTTTGTTTCAGATTCCGAGCATTTGCAGTTTTTTCCTGTTACTTGTAATTGTTAGAACGTGGAATCTTTTATTACAAGTGCTTATTAAGGCTGAGACTATAACTGCATTTGAAAAACATTGGATGAATATTTGAAAAGGGAGAATACAAAAGGATACATAGAATTGGGATTAGTAAATATGTGCAGTTGAAGAATGAGCTGCAGCACAGATGTAGTCAGAATAGTTTCCTTCTGTGCTGTAATTCCTATGGCTCTGTGTCTGACATGTATAGATGACACACTTTCTCCTGATTTTATAGGATTACCAAGAAGACGTCTCCCCTTCTACTGGAGTGGCCAACTCTCCCAAGGTACAGTCTGGATTGTCTTATCTAGCCAATTCACAGACTGCGATTGTCGGAAAGTCATTGATTATTTTGATTCTGTGTGTCTAAGTTGATAACCTTTTGATTTTGGCTATTCCCTGCTCTTCCTCTCTCTCTCTCTTTTCCATCTTCCACCACCTTTTCCCCATCTCACCATCCTCCCTCACTCTCTCTCTCTTTGTCTCCCTTTCTCCATCCCCATCCCACTTGATTTTCAATCCATTTGTTTAAATGGATGGAAAATTGGTACAACACCTATTTCTCCGTCCCCCCCACTTCCAGCTTTACAGTGCTGGGCTTAATCTGTGGGTTTGCAAGGAAATTACAGAGAGGTGCAAAAACTACAGAGTAGTTATTAGATTAGATTAGAGATACAGCACTGAAACAGGCCCTTCGGCCCACCGAGTCTGTGCCGATCATCAACCACCCATTTATACTAATCCTACATTCCTACCAAACATCCCCATCTGTCCCTATATTTCCCTACCACCTACCTACACTAGTGACAATTTATAATGGCCAATTTTTACCTACCAACCTGCAAGTCTTTTGGCTTGTGGGAGGAAACCGGAGCACCCGGAGAAAACCCACGCAGACACAGGGAGAACTTGCAAACTCCACACAGGCAGTGCCCGGAATCGAACCCGGGTCCCTGGAGCTGTGAGGCTGCAGTGCTAACCACTGCGCCACTAATTAATTACCCTAATATAAACTGGGATAGTAATAGTGTAAAGGGCAGGAAAATTTTCTACATCAGTATGTTTCCAGTCCTATGAGGAAAATGGCATTGCTGAACCTTGTTCTAAGGAGTGAGGTAGGACAAGCAGATCACTTGTCATTAGGGGAACATTTAGGGTTCAGTGACAATAGTATTGTAAGGTAATAAAAATAGTGCTGGAAATACTCAGCAGGTCAGCCAGCATTTGTGGAGAGGGAAACCGAGTTAACAGTTCAGGTCTGTGACCAGTTCTGATTTCCCAGGAGTCGGTGTTAGGACCACTGCTTTTCTTCTATTTTAATGAACGAGACTTGTGTGTCCAAGGTACAATTTCAAAATTTGCAGATGACACAAAACTTGAAAGTATTGTGAACTGTGAGGAAGATAGTGATAAACTTCATGAGGATATGGACAGGCTGGTGAAATGGGTATGCATGTGGCAGATTAAATTTAATGCATAAAATTGTGAAGTATACATTTTGGTAGGAAAAATAAGCAAAGGCAATATGAAATAAAGGATACAAATCTAAAGAGAGTGCTGGAGCAGAGGGACCTGGGGATATATATGTACAAATCGGTGAGGGCGGCAGGACATTTTGAGAAAGTGGTTAATAAGGCATACTGGCATAGAGTACAAAAGCAAGGAAGTTATGATGAACCTTTACAAAACACTGGTTCGGCCTCAACTGGAGTATTGTGTCCAATTCTGAAAACCATACTATAGGAAGGATATAAAAGCATTGGAGCGGGTGCAGAAAAAATTGAGAATGGTTCTGGGGAAGAGAGACTTCAGTTATGTGAATAGATTGGAGATGCTGAGGCTGTTCTTGTTAGAGAAAAGAAAATTGAAAGATTTGATAGAGGTGTTCAAAATCAAGAGAGGTCTGGACAGAGTAGATGGGAAGAAACCCTTCCCATTGGCGGAAGGGTTGAGAACGAGAGGACACTGAATTAAGGTGATTGGCAAAGGAACCAGAAACGACGTGAGGAAAAACATTTTTACACAGCAGCTGGTTAGGATCTGGAATGCACTGCCTGAGATTGTGGTGAAGGCAGATTCAGTCATGGCTTTCAAAAGGGAATTAGATAAGCACCTGAAGAGAAGAAAATTTGCAGGGCAATTGGGAAAAAGCAGGCTAATGGCCTCCTGCTGTGCTGTAACTGTTATTTGATTCTATTTGTTCTGTATTGGCTGTGCCCAGGCAGCACAATAGCTTCAGGTCCAGGACCAGAAAAACCTATCCATGTACCTCATAAAAAATTAAAACACTGAGATGATTTACATCAACATTTTCGTATTCCAAAGGTTATAGAATCTGATTTATGTGCCTTGATCATCAGAAGATTTTGATGTATTAATCATCCCCAGAGGAATGTGAGTCAGATCTTTACGCTATCTAGATCATAAGCTGTTAATTGTTGTATGTTGCTACATGTTAAATACCAAAACTGAAATCGTGCAAGATACAACTTTTTCCAGTGTTGTAATAAACTATTAAAAGCCACAAAGAGCTCTGTCTCATATTCAAAATTACAGCTGTTTACAGATTCAAGGTGTGTTTTGTGGCTGCAACACTGAGTCACATCTGTGCCAGTAAGTCTGAGACCATTAACCACTACCTTGCAGCAGTTCATTTAATTCCTGTTATTTGGAGGGAGGAGTGGAACCCAGATCAGGGATAAAGTGTAGATTTGAGCTGCAGTGATTCAGTGTTCAGAATTCATTTCTCAGTTTAAGAATAAAAGGAAACTTGGGAATATAATTCTCTAAGGTGTGTAGTGGAAACTGACTGCTACTTGTTCTCTCCAACCAAGCATTAAACTAAATTGTTGGAAATGTTGGCATTGTGTGTAATTTGTAATCTCAAGATGCCTGTAACTCCCGTATTTTGCTGTATTTGAAAACCATTTCTCTGAACTTCATTATTACTGATCTTGTTACTAAATATTCTGGGTTCTCATTTCAGCTACAGCAGCAGACCTACCCGTCAAATGTGAAAGGCAGCTCCGCTGTCACACGAGACTCTGTTAGTCCTCCTGCTCCACGTTCCTCTGAGGAAGACCACGTTTACAGGTACTCAACTGGGACAAGTCCCCTTTTAAGTGGAGTAACAGATAACATTATGCGCCAATAGTAGTTTCCTCTCTAAGCAGCATGAAAGCAACTAACTCAGAAGGGCTGTTCTCTAAGCAGAGTGATGGCCATGGACTCCTTCCCTGATGGACAGGGACTTCCTCCCTACGAGGCTTGACAGAATTTGGTTGAGACTGATGCTTTGTGTCAAAGCAGTGGGACAGTGATGATCTTAAACAAGGCCTGCTTCATTAAATGGAATGACAGTGATAATCTCTTTGCCTCTTTGAATAGAGTCACAATGATAAACAAGGACTGCCTTTCTGAACAGAGTGACACTGACAGCTGAAACAGATCCATTTTCAGATAATGTCTCCTAAAATTGGGCTGAGTAAATAATGGGTGAGCAGACAAAGTCTTGAGAGCCTTACAGATAGCCTCAAAAGTGGAAACATTTATCATAACTCTCTGCTAACCTTGCCTTGCTCAATTTCTGATAAAAAAAACATGCAGATTCACTTGTGGGGTTGTTAAAAATTCTCTTCAGTGATGCGACAACAATAACTTGCATTTAGATGGTGCCATTAATGCAATAAATGTCCCAAAGTGCTACATGGAGGAAAGATAGATGACGAGTAGTAATCTGAGAATTGGGGGAGATGCCTAAAAGCACAATTGGATGGGTATTGGAGTCTTTTGAAGGGAGAGAGTTAACAAAGGGATTCGGGGAGTGAAATCCAGAGGACAGAGCCATGATTGCTAAGAGGTCTGTCACTGATGGTGGGCCAAGGGATGCATAGAAGGCCAGAGTTAGATAGGCTGAAAAATTAGGCTGATGGAAGTTGTAGTGACAGGGTAGGATGACATGAGCAACATAATCATTAAATGTAAGATGTCAGTTGATTTATTCAATTTTTGTCTGTTGGATATTGTAAATTGACACAGGTTAGTTAGTATGTGGCATCTTCACCATTTGAGGTTCACCCTCAGGAAGAACAATACTGCCCTCCTGTGAATGTCATCAGCAGCTGCCTTTTTTGACTGGCATTTTGAAAACATACAGGGGGCTATATACGTGACAGAAATTTGACACATCGGTTTGATGTGTAAGGTATAATGAGAACACAGCCACTTTAACTTTACTCCCTTTTGTGTAATCCGATACTGGTGACGGTGTTGGACTGCATCAGTGGTAATGTATCAAGGTATCTAGTATCATACGGTGTGACTCAGCCTGCTGAGCTTTCAGATAATAAAGTGCTCTTATGTTGTAATTTATGCAGCTTCCCCAATAAGACAAAATCCACAGAATCTTCACCGATTGTCATGACTGCTTCACTGGGCAGCAACCTCTCAGAACTGGATCGTCTCCTGCTGGAACTGAATGTGGTGCAACACAACCCACCCAGCAGCTTTGCAACAGGCAAGTGTTTTATGTAATATATGCGGGGAACTTCTGTACTTGCAAGCAGTGTTTTGGTTTGTTTTTATCCAGTTCTTTCGACAGATCCGTGCTTCAGTGCAATGAATGAGAAAGAAAGTGCCTTTTTT
Organism: Heterodontus francisci; assembly: GCF_036365525.1. NCBI lineage: Eukaryota > Metazoa > Chordata > Chondrichthyes > Heterodontiformes > Heterodontidae > Heterodontus > Heterodontus francisci. The sequence continues at coordinate 54,347,289 of NC_090393.1, forward strand.
CTGTTTGTTTGCTTTCTTGCTCCTCTCACACACTGCCCTTCTCCATTTAACTGTCAATGCCCTAAAGAATCTGGAAAAAAACATGACTTCCATGGAGATACTTATTCATCAAGGTACTCTATTAGTAGAAAAATACAATTTCCTTGGAGGTGTAGAATCCTAACAACATTGTGTTCCCAAGTCGAATGCAGCAGGGCGTAGAACCAGCTGAGAGATTAAAATGTATCATCTACTGTTTAACATAAGGCTGGGGGGCGGATTTCTTTTGAGGATGGCAGCCACGGTGGACAGAGCATGGAGCAGAAAGGACATTTTTTGTTTGAACAGATGGATTTTTCCTGCAGGAGCACGTTTCACTTGTGAGACTGTAAATGCCTTTGGAAGTGTTTGGGTGAAAAATCAAAGTACAGTGTACACTGGCAGCATCGGCAAAATCAGCAGCAAGCAGAACAAAACTTACTCCAATATTCTGTTCGAGCTGGTCAACAAGCACCTGCACATTTCTCCAGACAGGATGTACATCGTGTTCCAAGACCTGGATGCTGCTAATGTTGGCTGGAATAGCACCACCTTCTGATCCAGAGCATTCCTAAATGACCACTGTAATAAAAAAAATTTCAAAAACAGCTGTCAATCTATATTTGCATTTAATTTCTATTTATTTAGTGTTTGATAAATATAGAGTTTAACTGTAAGACTGGTAATTGCTAAAAGAAAAAGATCATATTTCTCATCTAAAGTTGTCCACAGGAAAGTGCCTTGCTTCTGCTCAAAACTTCTTCTGTAGCACAGCTGAAGTTGACATATGAGAAATGAGACTCTGTTGTACGAGGTTTAGGCGCAGTATATCATCGAATCAGCCTGCCGCACCGTTGGCCTGCCCTACATCATTGGATTTTGGAGAAATTGCAACATCTTAGGGGTGAATTGCAGTTTAATTTTACTTCTCATTTCACACTTGGACAGCAAACTGTAAAGTGGCTGTGATTTCAGATCACTATGAATCAATGCACTGTTCCATTGTTTGTTAAAACTAGGGCCAGTGCCTGCAGATTCCCACAGTGCTTTCACTCACACCACCATAGGGACTTAGCAAGCTGAGGCCCAGCACATGTCCACAAGTCGTTGCTTTTTAAAAAGAAATCACTCTACTACATTTGGAGAATTTAACGTCTGAATCAAAGATTGGGGTTTCAAGCCCCACTACAGATTTTTGTGTGTAATCTAGCCTGATGCTTCAGTGGATTATTAAGGGTATGCTGCATCACAAGAAGTGCCATCCTCCAAATGAGATATTAAACCAGTGCCCCATCTGTCAGCTCAGTTGGCCGTAAAAGATTCTTCAGCATTTATTCCCATGCCCTATCTTTCCTTCAACCAACAACACTAAAAACAGATTATCTGATCATTCATTCAGTTGTTACATGTGGGACCTTCTGAGTTGTAAATTGGCTGCTGCCTTTACCTACAAGAGTAACTGCGCTTCAGAAGTAATCCACAGGCTGCAAAGCAATATGGGATATCCTAAGGAATTGCTGAGGTGCTATTTAAATGCAAACTTTTTCATTATATGATGGATGGGCCAGAATGAGATATAGAGATCTCCAGGGACAGCTACCATAAGTCTAGTTTAAGGGAACTTTTAGTAAATTTTGATTCAAAGGTAGCTTTAAATCAGGCATGAGCTCGTGTCTGCAGTATGATTACATATTATTGTTTATCTGTCCTTCCTCAGGTGAATCTAGCCGCAGCCCCCATCCTGCTCCGATGACTGGCTCTCAATATACTGGTCAGGAAAATGGAACTCAAGCGGGGAAGAAAGTGCCCCCCCCAACAAAAGAAAAGCCCAAGAGAAATGGCCGAGGAATTGAGGATGTGCGACCTAGTGTGGAAAGCTTATTAGATGAACTGGAGAGCTCAGTTCCAAGTCCAAGGTGTGTGTATATGTTGTTGTCCTTCAGTTAATCAACTCTCACTTCTCCTGCCAGTAGACAAAGTTCCGCAGTTCAAAACTTGGCTCTGCTGCACTGCTGTAAAACTGTAATTCGCTCACATGCATGCCTCTGCTTGTTCTTCTGTGATTCGCCATTGAGCCAGCTAATTAAGTAGTGACTGCAACAAATGAGATTGAGTGATTGGCCATTTTGGGCTAGTGAGATTTGTTGACAGTTTACGCAGACCTTCATCAGGTCCCACAGTAACATGGCTAGACTATTAGAAAGGGGATTCTCTCAATTTTACCATTCCTCAGAAACTGTAAGGTGAAGAATGCAACTATGAAAATTGGAGGGACTTCTGTCTCTAAGAGCCATTACAAGGGACCACAATTTTCTTCAGATCTGCACCCTATAATTGAGTATATGTTGGCAACCTGCCCTTAGTTCTTTTGACTTTTCTGTCCCACAATAAATACTAAAGGTCATTTTCTCATGTCTCCTATTTGTTCATGCAAATGCAGGCTTGTCTTCTTATGGAGCTAGGGCACCTTCCTCACTGCCTGTATTTGTAAGTGCTGATTTGTTCTCTTTGTCTCATATATATATATAAAAAATATATATATATATTGCACAGGAAGTTGCAACTTGGCTTGTTCAATTTAAGTTGCAAAGAAAATCTAGAGTCACATATTTGCTGCTATATTATTCCCCAATCATTTTATTCTTTAAATTTTTTAATGCATGCATCACACATTTTCAGTGATCTTGGCCATATACCTCAACCCACACTTCTCACTGATTAAGATAAGGGTAAATAGTAAATCTTTGTACTTGTAATTTTTACAACAGCAAGAGGAAGTCACATCTGCCAGCAAGGAGCTTCAATTAATGTTCAGAAAGATACTTCAAGAAATTAATGCCAAGATTACTTCTTACAATCATATCACAATACCTCAAATATATTGTATTTAGCACTTCTCAATGACATAGTCACGCTCACGGAAACATACCTTACATCGAATATTCCAGACACCACTATCACCATTCCTGGGTATGTCTTGTACCACCGGTAGGACAGACCCCCAGAGGTGGTGGCACAGTGGTATACAGTTGGGAGAGAGGTGCCCTGGGAGTCCTCAACATTCACTCATGGCATTAGCTCAAACATGGGCAAGGAAACTTCCTGCTGATTACCACCCTCCCTCAGCTGATGAATCAGTACTCCTTCATGTTGAACAGCACTTGGAAGAAGCATTGAGGGTGGCAAGGGCACAGAATGTACTCTGGATGGGGGACTTCAATGTCCATCACCAAGAATGGCTCAGTTGCACCACTGCTGACCGAGCTGGCTGAGTCCTGAAGGATATATCTGCCAGACTCGGCCTGCGGCAGGTGGTGAGGGAACCAACAAGAGGTAAAACCTACTTGACCTCGTCCTCACCAATCTATCTATTGCAGATGCATCTGTCCATGACAGTATTGGTAGGAGTAACCACCGCACAGTCATTGTGGAAACAAAGTCCCGTTTTCACACACAGGATGCCTTTCATCATGATGTGTGGCACTACCACTGTGCTAAATGGGATAGATTCAAAACAGATCTGGCAGCTCAAAAGTGAGCATCCATGAGGTGCTGTGGACCATCAGCAGCAGCAGAATTCTATTCAAACACAATCTGTAACCTCATGACATGCATATCCCTTACGCTACTATTACAATCAAGCCAAGCGATCAACCCTGGTTCAATGAGGAGTGCAGGAGAGCATGCCAGGAGCAGCACCAGACATACCTAAAAATGAGGTGTCAACCCAGTGAAGCTACAACCAGGGATAGGCAACAACATGTTGCACCACGGACATTTGACAAAGTTATTTACTCAGTCACGGACATGGGGGACAATAACCTGCACATAAAGTATATGGCCAACCTAATGCCATCGAAACACATTCCAATTTAAAACACATTTCTCCCTATTTAGTGAAATATCTGGCATTGATTTTGCTTGCACATGTAGTTAATGTCTGACTGCACACTTGTAGTGATGAGGAGAATTCAGACAGATGTCCATCTCTCAGGAGTGATCTTGATATCCTTCTCCATTCCTGTCCCCTCTTCCTCTCCTCTCTGTGTCCATCTCTCCCCCTTTCACCCTCTCTCTCTGTCCATCCATCTCCTCTCTATGTCCCCTATCTGTTCCCCCCATGCCTCACATCGTCTCACCACTGACTCCCCCACTCGACCTGTGTCCCTCCGCCTCCCCTCTGTGCTTCCCCTCTCTGCTCCTGTGTCCCTCTCTTCTGTCCTCTGCCCCCCATTCCTCTTCTCCCCCTCCCCTCCCCCTCCCCTCCCTCTCCCCTTCCCACTCCACCCCTCTCCCCTTCACACTCCACCCTTCTCCCCTTCACACTCCACCCCTCTCCCCTTCCCACTCCACCCCTCTCCCCTGTCCCCTCCACCCCTGTCCCCTCCACCCCTCTCCCCTGCCCCCACCACCCCTCTCCCCTGCCCCCTCTCCCCTTCCCCCTCCACCCCTCTCCCCTGCCCCCTCCACCCCTCTCCCCTGCCCCCTCCACCCCTCTCCCCTTCCCCCTCCACCCCTCTCCCCTGCCCCCTCCACCCCTCTCCCCTCCACCCCTCTCCCCTGCCCCCTCCACCCCTCTCCCCTGCCCCCTCCACCCCTCTCCCCTTCCCCCTCCACCCCTCTCCCCTTCCCCCTCCACCCCTCTCCCTTTCCCCCTCCACCCCTCTCCCCTGCCCCCTCCACCCCTCTCCCCGGCCCCCTCCACCCCTCTCCCCGGTCCCCTCCACCCCTCTCCCCGGTCCCCTCCACCCCTCTCCCCGGTCCCCTCCACCCCTCTCCCCGGTCCCCTCCACCCCACTCCCCGGTCCCCTCCACCCCTCTCAACGGTCCCCTCCACCCCTCTCAACGGTCCCCTCCACCCCTCTCCCCTGCCCCCTCCACCCCTCTCCCCTGCCCCCTCCACCCCTCTCCCCTTCCCCTTCACCGTCCCCCTCCAACCCTCTCCCCTCCCCCTTCCACCCCTCCCCCTCCCCCTTCCACCCCTCCCCCCCTTCCACCCCTCCCCCTTCCACCCCTCCCCCTTCCACCCCTCCCCCTTCCACCCCTCCCCCTTCCACCCCTCCCCCTTCCACCCCTCCCCCTTCCACCCCTCCCCCTTCCACCTCTCTCCCTTCCACCCCTCTCCCTTCCACCCCTCTCCCTCCCACCCCTCCCCCTTCCACCCCTCTCCCTTCCACCTCTCTCCCTTCCACCTCTCTCCCTTCCACCCCTCTCCCTTCCACCCCTCTCCCTTCCACCCCTCACCCCTCCACCCCTCACCCCTCCACCCCCTCCCCTTCCCCCACCACTCCTCTCCCCTTCCCCCTCCACCCCTCTCCCCTTCCCCCTCCACCCCTCTCCCCTTCCCCCTCCACCCCTTTCCCCCTCCACCCCTTTCCCCTTCCCCCTCCACCCCTTTCCCCTTCCCACTCCACCCCTTTCCCCTTCCCCCTCCACCCCTCTCCCCTTCCCCCTCCACCCCTCTCCCCTGCCCCCTCCACCCCTCTCCCCTGCCCCCTCCACCCCTCTCCCCTGCCCCCTCCACCCCTCTCCCCTGCCCCCTCCACCCCTCTCCCCTGCCCCCTCCACCCCTGCCCCCTCCACCCCTCTCCCCGGCCCCCTCCACCCCTCTCCCCGGCCCCCTCCACCCCTCTCCCCGGCCCCCTCCACCCCTCTCCCCTTCCCCCTCCACCCCTCTCCCCTTCCCACTCCACCCCTCTCCCCATCCCACTCCACCCCTCTCCCCTTCCCCCTCCACCCCTCTCCCCTTCCCCCTCCACCCCTCTCCCCTTCCCCCTCCACCCCTCTCCCCTTCCCCCTCCACCCCTCTCCCCTTCCCTTCCCCCTCCCCCTTCAACCCTCTCCCCTCCCCTTTCAACCCTCTCCCCTCCCCCTTCAACCCTCTCCCCTCCCCCTTCAACCCTCCCCCTTCCACCCCTCCCCCTTCCACCCCTCCCCCTTCCACCTCTCTCCCTTCCACCCCTCTCCCTCCCACCTTTCTCCCTCCCACCCCTCTCCCTCCCACCCCTCTCCCTCCCACCTCTCTCCCTTCCACCCCTCTCCCCTTCCACCCCTCACCTTCCCCCACCACTCCTCTCCCCTTCCCCCTCCACCCCTCTCCCCTTCCCCCTCCACCCCTCTCCCCTTCCCCCTCCACCCCTCTCCCCTTCCCCCTCCACCCCTCTCCCCTTCCCCTTCCACCCCTCTCCCCTTCCCCTTCCACACCTCTCCCCTTCCCCTTCCACCCCTCTCCCCTTCCCCCTCCACCCCTCTCCCCTTCCCCCTCCACCCCTCTCCCCTTCCCCCTCCACCCCTCTCCCCTTCCCCCTCCACCCCTCTCACCTTCCCCTTCCACCCCTCTCCCCTTCCACCCCTCACCCCTCCACCCCCTCCCCTTCCCCCACCACTCCTCTCCCCTTCCCCCACCACTCCTCTCCCCTTCCCCCACCACTCCTCTCCCCTTCCCCCACCACTCCTCTCCCCTTCCCCCTCCACTCCTCTCCCCTTCCCCCTCCACCCCTCTCCCCTTCCCCCTCCACCCCTCTCCCCTTCCCCTTACACCCCTCTCCCCCTTCCACCCCTCTCCCCCTTCCACCCCTCTCCCCTTCCACCCCACTCCCTCCCCCCACCACTCTCTCCTTCCGCCTCCACCCCTCTCTACTTCCGCCTCCGCCCCTCTCCCCGGCCCCCTCCGCCCCTCTCCCCGGCCCCCTCCGCCCCTCTCCCCGGCCCCCTCCGCCCCTCTCCCCGGCCCCCTCCGCCCCTCTCCCCGGCCCCCTCCGCCCCTCTCCCCGGCCCCCTCCGCCCCTCTCCCATTCCCCCTCCGCCCCTCTCCCCTTCCCCCTCCGCCCCTCTCCCCTTCCCCCTCCGCCCCTCTCCCCTTCCCCCTCCGCCCCTCTCCCCTTCCCCCTCCGCCCCTCTCTCCTTCCCCCTCCGCCCCTCTCCCCTTCCCCCTCCGCCCCACTCCCCTTCCCCCTCCACCCCTCTCCCCTTCCCCCTCCCCCTCCAACCCTCTCCCCTCCCCCTTCCACCCCTCCCCCTTCCACCGCTCCCCCTTCCACCCCTCTCCCTTCCACCGCTCCCCCTTCCACCCCTCTCCCTTCCACCCCTCTCCCTTCCACCCCTCTCCCTTCCACCCCTCTCGCTTCCACCCCTCTCCCTTCCACCCCTCTCCCTTCCACCCCTCCCCCTTCCACCCCTCCCCCTTCCAGCCCTCCCCCTTCCAGCCCTCCCCTTCCCCCACCACTCCTCTCCTTTCCACCCCTCCACCCCCTCCCCTTCCCCCACCTCTCCCTTCCACCCCTCCACCCTCCACCCCCTCCCCTTCCCCCACCACTCCTCTCCCCTTCCCCCTCCACCCCTTTCCCCTTCCCCCTCCACCCCTCTCCCCTTCCCCCTCCACCCCTCTCCCCTTCCCCCTCCACCCCTCTCCCCTTCCCCCTCCACCCCTCTCCCCTTCCCCCTCCACCCCTCTCCCCTTCCCCCTCCACCCCTCTCCCCTTCCCCCTCCACCCCTCTCCCCTTCCCCTTCCACCCCTGAGCCCCCCACCCCCTCCCCTTCCCCCACCACTCCTCTCCCCTTCCCCCACCACTCCTCTCCCCTTCCCCCTCCAACCCTCTCCCCTTCCCCCTCCAACCCTCTCCCCTTCCCCCTCCACCCCTCTCCCCTTCCCCTTCCACCCCTCTCCCCCATCCACCCCTCTCCCCTTCCACCCCACTCCCTCCCCCCACCCCTCTCTCCTTCCCCCTCCCCCTCTCTCCTTCCGCCTCCACCCCTCTCCCCTGCCCCCTCCGCCCCTCTCCCCTGCCCCCACCACCCCTCTCCCTTGCCCCCTCCACCCCTCTCCCCTTCCCCCTCCACCCCTCTACCCTGCCCCCTCCACCCCTCTCCCCTGCCCCCTCCACCCCTCTCCCCTGCCCCCTCCACCCCTCTCCCCTCCACCCCTCTCCCCTGCCCCCTCCACCCCTCTCCCCTTCCCCCTCCACCCCTCTCCACTTCCCCCTCCACCCCTCTCCCTTTCCCCCTCCACCCCTCTCCCCTGCCCCCTCCACCCCTCTCCCCGGCCCCCTCCACCCCTCTCCCCGGCCCCCTCCACCCCTCTCCCCGGCCCCCTCCACCCCTCTCCCCGGCCCCCTCCACCCCTCTCCCCGGTCCCCTCCACCCCTCTCAACGGTCCCCTCCACCCCTCTCCCCTGCCCCTCCACCCTCTCCCCTGCCCCCTCCACCCCTCTCCCCTGCCCCTCCCCTCCTGCCCCTCCACCCTCTCCCCTTCCCTTCACCGCCCTCCAACCCTCCTCCCCTCCACCCTCCACCCCTCCCCCACCCCTTCCACCCCTCCCCCTTCCATCCCTCCCCCTTCCACCCCTCCCCCCTTCCACCCCTCTCCCTTCCACCCCTCTCCCTTCCACCCCCTCTCCCTTCCACCCCTCTCCCTTCCACCCCTCTCCCTTCCACCCCTCTCCCTTCCACCCCTCGCCCTTCCACCTCTCTCCCTCCCACCCCTCCCCCTTCCACCCCTCTCCCTTCCACCCCTCTCCCTTCCACCCCTCTCCCTTCCACCTCTCTCCCTTCCACCCCTCTCCCTCCACCCCTCCCCCTTCCAGCCCTCCCCCTTCCAGCCCTCCCCCTTCCAGCCCTCCCCCTTCCAGCCCTCCCCTTCCCCCACCACTCCTCTCCTTTCCACCCCTCCACCCCCTCCCCTTCCCCCACCTCTCCCTTCCACCCCTCCCCTTCCCCACCACTCCTCTCCCCTTCCCCCTCCACCCCTTTCCCCTTCCCCCTCCACCCCTCTCCCCTTCCCCCTCCACCCCTCTCCCCTTCCCCCTCCACCCCTCTCCCCTTCCCCCTCCACCCCTCTCCCCTTCCCCCTCCACCCCTCTCCCCTTCCCCCTCCACCCCTCTCCCCTTCCCCCTCCACCCCTCTCCCCTTCCCCTTCCACCCCTCTCCCCTTCCCCCTCCACCCCTCTCCCCTTCCCCTCCACCCCTCTCCCCTTCCCCCTCCACCCCTCTCCCCTTCCCCCTCCACCCCTCTCCCCTTCCCCCTCCACCCCTCTCCCCTTCCCCCTCCACCCCTTTCCCCTTCCCACTCCACCCCTTTCCCCTTCCCACTCCACCCCTCTCCCCTTCCCCCTCCACCCCTCTCCCCTTTCCAACCCTCCCAATTCCACCCCTTCCACCCCTCTCCCCTTGCACCCCACTCCCCCCCCACCCCTCTCTCCTTCCCCCTCCCCCTCTCTCCTTCCGCCTCCACCCCTCTCCCCTTCCCCCTCCACCCCTCTCCCCTTCCCCCTCCACCCCTCTCCCCTTCCCCCTCCACCCCTCTCCCCTTCCCCCTCCAGCCCTCACCCCTGCCCCATCCACCCCTCTCCCCTGCCCCCTCCACCCCTCTCCCCGGCCCCCTCCACCCCTCTCCCCGGCCCCCTCCACCCCTCTCCCCGGCCCCCTCCACCCCTCTCCCCGGCCCCCTCCACCCCTCTCCCCGGCCCCCTCCACCCCTCTCCCCGGCCCCCTCCACCCCTCTCCCCTGCCACCTCCACCCCTCTCCCCTTCCCCCTCCACCCCTCTCCCCTTCCCCCTCCACCCCTCTCCCCTTCCCCCTCCACCCCTCTCCCCTTCCCCCTCCACCCATCTCCCCTTCCCACTCCACCCCACTCCCCATCCCACTCCACCCCTCACCCCTTCCCCCTCCACCCCTCTCCCCTTCCCCCTCCACCCCTCTCCCCTTCCCCCTCCACCCCTCTCCCCTTCCCCCTCCACCCCTCTCCCCTTCCCTTCCCCCTCCCCCTTCAACCCTCTCCCCTCCCCCTTCAACCCTCTCCCCTCCCCCTTCAACCCTCCCCCTTCCACCCCTCCCCCTTCCACCCCTCCCCCTTCCACCCCTCCCCCTTCCACCCCTCTCCCTCCCACCCCTCTCCCTCCCACCCCTCTCCCTCCCACCCCTCTCCCTTCCACCCCTCACCTTCCCCCACCACTCCTCTCCCCTTCCCCCTCCACCCCTCTCCCCTTCCCCCTCCACCCCTCTCCCCTTCCCCCTCCACCCCTCTCCCCTTCCCCCTCCACCCCTCTCCCCTTCCGCCTCCACCCCTCTCCCCTTCCCCCTCCACCCCTCTCCCCTTCCCCTTCCACCCCTCTCCCCTTCCCCCTCCACCCCTCTCCCCTTCCCCTTCCACCCCTCTCCCCTTCCCCCTCCACCCCTCTCCCCTTCCCCCTCCACCCCTCTCCCCTTCCCCTTCCACCCCTCTCCCCTTCCACCCCTCACCCCTCCACCCCCTCCCCTTCCCCCACCACTCCTCTCCCCTTCCCCCACCACTCCTCTCCCCTTCCCCCTCCAACCCTCTCCCCTTCCCCCTCCACCCCTCTCCCCTTCCCACTCCACCCCTTTCCCCTTCCCACTCCACCCCTTTCCCCTTCCCACTCCACCCCTCTCCCCCTTCCACCCCTCTCCCCCTTCCACCCCTCTCCCCCTTCCACCCCTCTCCCCTTCCACCCCACTCCCTCCCCCCACCCCTCTCTCCTTCCCCCTCCCCCTCTCTCCTTCCGCCTCCACCCCTCTCTACTTCCGCCTCCACCCCTCTCCCCGGCCCCCTCCGCCCCTCTCCCCGGCCCCCTCCGCCCCTCTCCCCGGCCCCCTCCGCCCCTCTCCCATTCCCCCTCCGCCCCTCTCCCCTTCCCCCTCCGCCCCTCTCCCCTTCCCCCTCCGCCCCTCTCTCCTTCCCCCTCCGCCCCTCTCCCCTTCCCCCTCCGCCCCTCTCCCCTTCCCCTTCCCCCTCCACCCCTCTCCCCTTCCCCCTCCCCCTCCAACCCTCTCCCCTCCCCCTTCCACCCCTCCCCCTTCCACCGCTCCCCCTTCCACCCCTCTCCCTTCCACCCCTCTCCCTTCCACCCCTCTCGCTTCCACCCCTCTCCCTTCCACCCCTCTCCCTTCCACCCCTCCCCCTTCCAGCCCTCCCCCTTCCAGCCCTCCCCTTCCCCCACCACTCCTCTCCTTTCCACCCCTCCACCCCCTCCCCTTCCCCCACCTCTCCCTTCCACCCCTCACCCCTCCACCCCCTCCCCTTCCCCCACCACTCCTCTCCCCTTCCCCCTCCACCCCTTTCCCCTTCCCCCTCCACCCCTTTCCCCTTCCCCCTCCACCCCTTTCCCCTTCCCCCTCCACCCCTTTCCCCTTCCCCCTCCACCCCTTTCCCCTTCCCCCTCCACCCCTTTCCCCTTCCCCCACCACTCCTCTCCCCTTCCCCCTCCAACCCTCTCCCCTTCCCCCTCCAACCCTCTCCCCTTCCCCCTCCAACCCTCTCCCCTTCCCCCTCCACCCTCTCCCCTTCCCCCTCCACCCCTCTCCCCTTCCCCCTCCACCCCTCTCCCCTTCCCCCTCCACCCCTCTCCCCTTCCCCCTCCACCCCTCTCCCCTTCCCCCTCCACCCCTCTCCCCTTCCCCCTCCACCCCTCTCCCCCTTCCCCCGCCACCCCTCTCCCCCTTCCACCCCTCTCCCCTTCCACCCCACTCCCTCCCCCCAACCCTCTCTCCTTCCCCCTCCCCCTCTCTCCTTCCGCCTCCGCCCCTCTCCCCTGCCCCCTCCGCCCCTCTCCCCGGCCCCCTCCGCCCCTCTCCCCGGCCCCCTCCGCCCCTCTCCCCGGCCCCCTCCGCCCCTCTCCCCTTCCCCCTCCGCCCCTCTCCCCTTCCCCCTCCGCCCCTCTCCCCTTCCCCCTCCGCCCCTCTCCCCTTCCCCCTCCACCCCTACCCCTTCCACCGCTCCCCCTTCCACCCCTCCCCCTTCACCCCTCCCCCTTCCACCCCTCCCCCTTCCACCCCTCCCCCTTACACCCCTCCCCCTTCCACCCCTCCCCCTTCCACCCCTCTCCCTTCCACCCCTCTCCCTTCCACCCCTCTCCCTTCCACCCCTCCCCCTTCCACCCCTCTCCCTTCCACCCCTCTCCCTTCCACCCCTCCCCCTTCCACCCCTCCCCCTTCCACCCCTCCCCCTTCCACCCCTCCCCCTTCCACCCCTCCCCCTTCCACCCCTCTCCCTTCCACCCCTCTCCCTTCCACCCCTCTCCCTTCCACCCCTCCCCCTTCCACCCCTCCCCCTTCCACCCCTCCCCCTTCCACCCCTCCCCTTCCCCCACCACTCCTCTCCTTTCCACCCCTCCACCCCCTCCCCTTCCCCCACCACTCCTCTCCCTACCACCCCTCACCCCTCCACCCCCTCCCCTTCCCCCACCACTCCTCTCCCCTTCCCCCTCCACCCCTTTCCCCTTCCCCCTCCACCCCTTTCCCCTTCCTACTCCACCCCTTCCCCCTCCACCCCTCTCCCCTTCCCCTTCCACCCCTCTCCCCTTCCACCCCTCTCCCCTTCCACCCCTCTCCCCCCCACCCCTCTCTCCCCCACCCCTCTCTCCTTCCCCCTCCCCCTCTCTCCTTCCCCCTCTCCCCTCCACCCCTCTCCCCTTCCCCCTCCACCCCTCTCCCCTGCCCCCTCCACCCCTCTCCCCGGCCCCCTCCACCCCTTTCCCCCGCCCCCTCCACCCCTTTCCCCGGCCCCCTCCACCCCTCTCCCCGGCCCCTTCCACCCCTCTCCCCTTCCCCCTCCACCCCTCTCCCCTTCCCCCTCCACCCCTCTCCCCTTCCCCCTCCACCCCTCTCCCCTGCCCCCACCACCCCTCTCCCCTGCCCCCACCACCACTCTCCCCTGCCCCCACCACCCCTCTCCCCTTCCCCCTCCACCCCTTCCCCCTCCACCCCTTCCCCCTCCACCCCTTCCCCCTCCACCCCTTCCCCCTCCAACCCTCTCCCCTTCCCCCTCCAACCCTCTCCCCTTCCCCCTCCAACCCTCTCCCCTTCCCCCTCCACCCCTCTCCCCTTCCCCCTCCACCCCTCTCCCCTTCCCCCTCCACCCCTCTCCCCTTCCCCCTCCACCCCTCTCCCCTTCCCCCTCCACCCCTCTCCCCTTCCCCCTCCACCCCTCTCCCCCTTCCCCCGCCACCCCTCTCCCCCTTCCCCCGCCACCCCTCTCCCCCTTCCACCCCTCTCCCCTTCCACCCCACTCCCTCCCCCCAACCCTCTCTCCTTCCCCCTCCCCCTCTCTCCTTCCGCCTCCGCCCCTCTCCCCTGCCCCCTCCGCCCCTCTCCCCGGCCCCCTCCGCCCCTCTCCCCGGCCCCCTCCGCCCCTCTCCCCGGCCCCCTCCGCCCCTCTCCCCTTCCCCCTCCGCCCCTCTCCCCTTCCCCCTCCGCCCCTCTCCCCTTCCCCCTCCGCCCCTCTCCCCTTCCCCCTCCGCCCCTCTCCCCTTCCCCCTCCACCCCTACCCCTTCCACCGCTCCCCCTTCCACCCCTCCCCCTTCCACCCCTCCCCCTTCCACCCCTCCCCCTTACACCCCTCCCCCTTCCACCCCTCCCCCTTCCACCCCTCTCCCTTCCACCCCTCTCCCTTCCACCCCTCCCCCTTCCACCCCTCCCCCTTCCACCCCTCTCCCTTCCACCCCTCTCCCTTCCACCCCTCCCCCTTCCACCCCTCCCCCTTCCACCCCTCCCCCTTCCACCCCTCCCCCTTCCACCCCTCCCCCTTCCACCCCTCCCCCTTCCACCCCTCTCCCTTCCACCCCTCTCCCTTCCACCCCTCTCCCTTCCACCCCTCTCCCTTCCACCCCTCCCCCTTCCACCCCTCCCCCTTCCACCCCTCCCCCTTCCACCCCTCCCCTTCCCCCACCACTCCTCTCCTTTCCACCCCTCCACCCCCTCCCCTTCCCCCACCACTCCTCTCCCTACCACCCCTCACCCCTCCACCCCCTCCCCTTCCCCCACCACTCCTCTCCCCTTCCCCCTCCACCCCTTTCCCCTTCCCCCTCCACCCCTTTCCCCTTCCTACTCCACCCCTTCCCCCTCCACCCCTCTCCCCTTCCCCTTCCACCCCTCTCCCCTTCCACCCCTCTCCCCTTCCACCCCTCTCCCCCCCACCCCTCTCTCCCCCACCCCTCTCTCCTTCCCCCTCCCCCTCTCTCCTTCCCCCTCCCCCTCTCTCCTTCCCCCTCCCCCTCTCTCCTTCCCCCTCTCCCCTCCACCCCTCTCCCCTTCCCCCTCCACCCCTCTCCCCTGCCCCCTCCACCCCTCTCCCCGGCCCCCTCCACCCCTTTCCCCCGCCCCCTCCACCCCTTTCCCCGGCCCCCTCCACCTCCCCTCTCCCCGGCCCCTTCCACCCCTCTCCCCTTCCCCCTCCACCCCCTCTCCCCTTCCCCCTCCACCCCTCTCCCCTTCCCCCTCCACCCCTCTCCCCTGCCCCCACCACCCCTCTCCCCTGCCCCCACCACCACCACTCTCCCTGCCCCCACCACCCCTCTCCCTTCCCCTCCACCCCTTCCCCCTCCACCCCTTCCCCCTCCACCCCTTCCCCCTCCACCCCTCCCTCCACCCCTTCCCCTCCACCCCTTCCCCCTCCACCCCTCTCCCCTTCCCCCTCCACCCCTTCCCCCTCCACCCCTTCCCCCTCCACCCCTCTCACCCCTTCCCCCTCCACCCCTTCCCCCTCCACCCCTTTCCCCTTCCCACTCCACCCCTTTCCCGTTCCCCCTCCACCCCTTTCCCCTTCCCACTCCACCCCTTTCCCCTTCCCACTCCACCCCTTTCCCCTTCCCACTCCACCCCTTTCCCCTTCCCACTCCACCCCTCTCCCCTTCCCCTTCCACCCCTCTCCCCTTCCACCCCTCTCCCCTTCCACCCCACTCCCCCCCACCCCTCTCTCCTTCACCCTCTCCCTCTCTCCTTCCCCCTCTCTCCTTCCCCCTCTCTCCTTCCCCCTCTCTCCTTCCCCCTCTCTCCTTCCCCCTCTCTCCTTCCCCCTCCACCCCTCTCCCCTTCCCCCTCCACCCCTCTCTCCTTCCCCCTCCACCCCCTCCCCTTCCCCCTCCACCCCCTCTCCCCTTCCCCTCCACCCCTCTCCCCTTCCCCCTCACCCCTCTCCCCTGCCCCCTCCACCCCTCTCCCCGGCCCCCTCCACCCGTCTCCCCGGCCCCCTCCACCCCTCTCTCCGGCCCCCTCCACCCCTCTCCCCTGCCCCCTCCACCCCTCTCCCCTGCCCCCACCACCCCTCTCCCTGCCCCCACCACCCCTCTCCCCTGCCCCACCACCCCTCTCCCCTGCCCCCACCGCCCCTCTCCCCTGCCCCCACCGCCCCTCTCCCCTTCCCCCTCCGCCCCTCTCCCCTTCCCCTCCGCCCCTCTCCCCTTCCCCCCTCCGCCCCTCTCCCCTTCCCCCTCCACCGCTCCCCCTTCCACCCCTCCCCCTTCCACCCCTCCCCCTTCCACCCCTCCCCCTTCCACCCCTCCCCCTTCCACCCCTCCCCCTTACACCCCTCCCCCTTCCACCCCTCCCCCTTCCACCCCTCTCCCTTCCACCCCTCTCCCTTCCACCCCTCTCCCTTCCACCCCTCCCCCTTCCACCCCTCTCCCTTCCACCCCTCTCCTTCCACCCCTCCCCCTCCACCCCTCCCCCTTCCACCCCTCCCCCATCCACCCCTCCCCCTTCCACCCCTCCCCCTTCCACCCCTCCCCCTTCCACCCCTCCCCCTTCCACCCCTCCCCCTTCCACCCCTCCCCCTTCCACCCCTCTCCCTTCCACCCCTCTCCCTTCCACCCCTCCCCCTTCCACCCCTCCCCCTCCACCCCTCCCCTTCCCCCACCACTCCTCTCCTTTCCACCCCTCCACCCCCTCCCCTTCCCCCACCACTCCTCTCCCTACCACCCCTCACCCCTCCACCCCCTCCCCTTCCCCCACCACTCCTCTCCCCTTCCCCTCCACCCCTTTCCCCTTCCCCCTCCACCCCTTTCCCCTTCCTACTCCACCCCTTCCCCCTCCACCCCTCTCCCCTTCCCCTTCCACCCCTCTCCCCTTCCACCCCTCTCCCCTTCCACCCCTCTCCCCCCCACCCCTCTCTCCCCCACCCCTCTCTCCTTCCCCCTCCCCCTCTCTCCTTCCCCCTCTCCCCTCCACCCCTCTCCCCTTCCCCCTCCACCCCTCTCCCCCTGCCCCCTCCACCCCTCTCCCCGGCCCCCCTCCACCCCTTTCCCCGGCCCCCTCCACCCCTTTCCCCGGCCCC
The DNA here is from genome assembly GCF_036365525.1 of Heterodontus francisci. Lineage (NCBI taxonomy): Eukaryota > Metazoa > Chordata > Chondrichthyes > Heterodontiformes > Heterodontidae > Heterodontus > Heterodontus francisci. The sequence continues at coordinate 54,363,371 of NC_090393.1, forward strand.
CTCCACCCCTCTCCCCGGCCCCTTCCACCCCTCTCCCTTCCCCCTCCACCCCTCTCCCCTTCCCCCTCCACCCCTCTCCCCTTCCCCCTCCACCCCTCTCCCCTGCCCCCCACCACCCCTCTCCCCTGCCCCCACCACCACTCTCCCCTGCCCCCACCACCCCTCTCCCCTTCCCCCTCCACCCCTTCCCCCTCCACCCCTTCCCCCTCCACCCCTTCCCCCCTCCACCCCTCTCCCCTTCCCCCTCCACCCCTTCCCCCTCCACCCTTTCCCCTTCCCACTCCACCCCTTTCCCGTTCCCCCTCCACCCCTTTCCCTTCCCACTCCACCCCTTTCCCTTCCCACTCCACCCCTTTCCCCTTCCCACTCCACCCCTTTCCCCTTCCCACTCCACCCCTCTCCCCTTCCACCCCTCTCCCCTTCCACCCCACTCCCCCCCACCCCTCTCTCCTTCACCCTCTCCCTCTCTCCTTCCCCCTCTCTCCTTCCCCCTCTCTCCTTCCCCCTCTCTCCTTCCCCCTCTCTCCTTCCCCCTCTCTCCTTCCCCCTCTCTCCTTCCCCTCTCTCCTTCCCCCTCCACCCCTCTCCCCTTCCCCCTCCACCCCTCTCCCCTTCCCCCTCCACCCCTCTCTCCTTCCCCTCCACCCCTCTCCCCTTCCCCCTCCACCCCTCTCCCCTTCCCCCTCCACCCCTCTCCCCTTCCCCCTCCACCCCTCTCCCCTGCCCCCCTCCACCCCTCTCCCCGGCCCCCTCCACCCGTCTCCCCGGCCCCCTCCACCCCTCTCTCCGGCCCCCTCCACCCCTCTCTCCGGCCCCGTCCACCCCTCTCCCCTGCCCCCTCCACCCCTCTCCCCTGCCCCACCACCCCTCTCCCCTGCCCCCACCACCCCTCTCCCCTGCCCCCACCACCCCTCTCCCCTGCCCCCACCACCCCTCTCCCCTTCCCCCTCCAACCCTCTCCCCTTCCCCCTCCACCCCTCTCCACTTCCCCTTCCCCCTCCCCCTCCAACCCTCTCCCCTCCCCCTTCCACCCCTTCCACCCCACCCCCTCCACCCCTCCCCCTTCCACCCCTCCCCCTTCCACCCCTCCCCCTTCCACCCCTCCCCCTCCACCCCACCCCCCTCCCACCCCTCTCCCTCCCACCCCTCTCCCTCCCACCCCTCTCCCTCCCACCCCTCTCCCTCCCACCCCTCTCCCTCCCACCCCTCACCTTCCCACCCCTCACCTTCCCCCACCACTCCTCTCCCCTTCCCCCACCACTCCTCTCCCCTTCCCCCTCTCCCCTTCCCCCTCCACCCCTCTCCCTTCCCCCTCCACCCCTCTCCCCTTCCCCCTCCACCCCTCTCCCCTTCCCCCTCCACCCCTCTCCCTTCCCCCTCCACCCCTCTCCCCTTCCCCCTCCACCCCTCTCCCCTTCCCCCACCCCTCTCCCCTTCCCCATCCACCCCTCTCCCCTTCCCCCTCCACCCCTCTCCCCTTCCCCCCTCCACCCCTCTCCCCTTCCCCCTCCACCCTCTCCCCCTTCCCCCTCCACCCCTCTCCCTTCCCCCTCCACCCCTCTCCCCTTCCCCCTCCACCCCTCTCCCCTTCCCCCTCCACTCCTCTCCCCTTCCCCCTCCACCCCTCTCCCTTCCCCTTCCACCCCTCTCCCCTTCTCCTTCCACCCCTCTCCCCTTCCCCCTCCACCCCTCTCCCCTTCCCCCTCCACTCCTCTCCCCTTCCCCCTCCACCCCTCTCCCCTTCTCCTTCCACCCCTCTCCCCTTCCCCCTCCACCCCTCTCCCCTTCCACCCCTCTCCCCTTCCACCCCTCTCCCCTTCCACCCCTCTCCCCTTCCACCCCTCTCCCCTTCCACCCCTCTCCCCTTCCACCCCTTCCCCCACCACTCCTCTCCCCTTCCCCACCACTCCCTCTCCCCTTCCCCCACCACTCCTCTCCCCTTCCCCCACCACTCCTCTCCCCTTCCCCCTCCACCCCTCTCCCCTTCCCCCACCACTCCTCTCCCCTTCCCCCACCACCCCTCTCCCCTTCCCCCTCCACCCCTCTCCCCTTCCCCCTCCACCCCTCTCCCCTTCCCCCTCCACCCCTCTCCCCTTCCCCCTCCACCCCTCTCCCCTTCCCCCTCCACCCCTCTCCCCTTCCCCCTCCACCCCTCTCCCTTCCCCCTCCACCCCTCTCCCCTTCCCCCTCCACCCCTCTCCCCTTCCCCCTCCACCCCTCTCCCCTTCCCCCTCCACCCCTCTCCCCTTCCCCCTCCACCCCTCTCCCCTTCCCCCTCCACCCCTCTCCCTTCCCCCTCCACCCCTCTCCCCTTCCCCCTCCACTCCTCTCCCCTTCCCCCTCCACCCCTCTCCCCTTCTCCTTCCACCCCTCTCCCCTTCCCCCTCCACCCCACTCCCCTTCCACCCCTCTCCCCTTCCACCCCTCTCCCCTTCCACCCCGCTCCCCTTCCACCCCTGTCCCCTTCCACCCCTTTCCCCCACCACTCCTCTCCCCTTCCCCACCACTCCTCTCAACTTCCCCCACTCCTCTTTCCCCCGCACTCCTCTTTCCCCCGCACTCCTCTTTCCCCCGCACTCCTCTTTCCCCCGCACTCCTCTTTCCCCCGCACTCCTCTTTCCCCGCACTCCTCTTTCCCCCGCACTCCTCTTTCCCCCGCACTCCTCTTTCCCCCGCACTCCTCTTTCCCCCGCACTCCTCTTTCCCCCGCACTCCTCTTTCCCCCGCACTCCTCTTTCCCCCGCACTCCTCTTTCCCCCGCACTCCTCTTTCCCCCGCACTCCTCTTTCCCCCGCACTCCTCTTTCCCCCGCACTCCTCTTTCCCCCGCACTCCTCTTTCCCCCGCACTCCTCTTTCCCCCGCACTCCTCCTTTCGCGCACTCACGGTTCTTCCCCCGCACTCCTCTTTCCCCCGCACTCACGGGTTCTTTCCCCCCGCACTCCTCTTTCCCCCGCACTCCTCTTTCCCCCGCACTCCTCTTTCCCCGCACTCCTCTTTCCCCCGCACTCCTCTTTCCCCCGCACTCCTCTTTCCCCCGCACTCCTCTTTCCCCCGCACTCCTCTTTCCCCCGCACTCCTTCTTTCCCCCGCACTCCTCTTTCCCCCGCACTCCTCTTTCCCCGCACTCCTCTTTCCCCCGCACTCCTCTTTCCCCCGCACTCCTCTTTCCCCCGCACTCCTCTTTCCCCCGCACTCCTCTTTCCCCCGCACTCCTCTTTCCCCCGCACTCCTCTTTCCCCCGCACTCCTCTTTCCCCCGCACTCCTCTTTCCCCCGCACTCCTCTTTCCCCCGCACTCCTCTTTCCCCCGCACTCCTCTTTCCCCCGCACATCCTCTTTCCCCCGCACTCCTCTTTCCCCCGCACTCCTCTTTCCCCGCACTCCTCTTTCCCCCCGCACTCCTCTTTCCCCCGCACTCCTCTTTCCCCCGCACTCCTCTTTCCCCCGCACTCCTCTTTCCCCCGCACTCCTCTTTCCCCAGCACTCCTCTTTTTCCCCCGCACTCCCTTCCCTCTTTCCCCCGCACTCCTCTTTCCCCCGCACTCCTCTTTCCCCCGCACTCCTCTTTCCCCCCGCACTCCTCTTTCCCCCGGACCCCTCTTTCCCCGGACCCCTCTTTCCCCCTCCCCCCCGCACACCTCTCCCTCCCCCCACAACCTCTCCCTCCCCCCCACACCTCTCCCTCCCCCCCACTCCTCTCCCTCCCCCCCACTCCTCTCCCTCCCCCCCACTCCTCTCCCTCCCCCCACTCCTCTCCCTCCCCCACTCCTCTTTCCCCCGCACTCCTCTTTCCCCCCCGCCCCGCACTCCTCTTTCCACCCCGCCCCGCACTCCTCTTCCCCCCCCGCCCCGCACTCCTCTCCCCCCCGCCCCGCACTCCTCTCCCCCCCGCCCCGCACTCCTCTTCCCCCCCGCCCCGCACTCCTCTTCCCCCCGCCCCGCACTCCTCTTCCCCCCGCCCCGCACTCCTCTTCCCCCCCGCCCCGCACTCCTCTTCCCCCCCCCACACTCCTCTTCCCCCCCCCACACTCCTCTTCCCCCCCCACACTCCTCTTCCCCCCCCACACTCCTCTTCCCCCCACACTCCTCTTCCCCCCCCGCACTCCTCTTCCCCCACCGCACTCCTCTTCCCCCCCCCGCACTCCTCTCTCCCCCGCACTCCTCTCTCCCCCGCACTCCTCTCTCCCCCGCACTCCTCTCTCCCCGCACTCCTCTCTCCCCGCACTCCTCTCTCCCCCGCACTCCTCTCTCCCCCGCACTCCTCTCTCCCCCGCACTCCTCTCTCCCCCGCACTCCTCTCTCCCCCGCACTCCTCTCTCCCCCGCACTCCTCTCTCCCCCGCACTCCTCTCTCCCCCGCACTCCTCTCTGCCCCGCACTCCTCTTCTCCCCCGCACTCCTCTTCTCCCCCGCACTCCTCTTCTCCCCCGCACTCCTCTTCTCCCCCGCACTCCTCTTCTCCCCCGCACTCCTCTTCTCCCCCGCACTCCTCTTCTCCCCCGCACTCCTCTTCTCCCCCGCACTCCTCTTCTCCCCCGCACTCCTCTTCTCCCCCGCACTCCTCTTCTCCTACTCCTCTTCTCCCCCGCACTCCTCTTCTCCCCCGCACTCCTCTTCTCCCCCGCACTCCTCTTCTCCCCCCCACTCCTCTTCTCCCCCCCACTCCCCTCTCCCCCCCACTCCCCTGTCCCCCCCACTCCCCTGTCCCCCCCCCCACTCCCCTCACCCCCCCCTCACACCCCCCCTCCTCTCAACCCCCCCCGTCCTCTCAACACCCCCCCCCGTCCTCTCAACCCCCCCCCACAACCCCCCCCCGTCCTCTCAACACCCCCCCCCCGTCCTCTCAACACCCCCCCCCCGTCCTCTCAACACCCCCCCCGTCTCTCAACACCCCCCCCCGTCCTCTCAACACCCCCCCCCGTCCTCTCAACACCCCCCCCCGTCCTCTCAACACCCCCCCCGTCCTCTCACACCCCCCCCGTCCTCTCAACACCCCCCCCGTCCTCTCAACACCCCCCCCCGTCCTCTCAACACCCCCCCCCCGTCCTCTCAACACCCCCCCCCGTCCTCTCAACACCCCCCCGTCCTCTCAACACCCCCCCCGTCCTCTCAACACCCCCCCCCGTCCTCTCAACACCCCCCCCCGTCCTCTCAACACCCCCCCCGTCCTCTCAACACCCCCCCCGTCCTCTCAACACCCCCCCCGTCCCTCTCAACACCCCCCTCCTCTCAACCCCCCCCCGTCCTCTCAACACCCCCCCGTCCTCTGAACCCCCCCCGTCCTCTGAACCCCCCACCGTCCTCTCACCCCCCCCGTCCTCTCACCCCCCCCCGCCCACATCTTCCCCCCCGCCACATCTCCCCCCCGCCCACATCTCCCCCCCGCCCACATCTCCCCCCCCCGCCCACATCTCCCCCCCGCCCACGCCTCTCTCCCCCCGCCCACGCCTCTCTCCCCCCGCCCACAACCCCTCTCCCCCGCACTCCCCTCTCCCCCGCACTCCCCTCTCCCCGCACTCCCCCTCTCCCCCGCACTCCCCTCTCCCCCGCACTCCCCTCTCCCCCGCACTCCCCTCTCCCCCCGCACTCCCCTCTCCCCCGCACTCCCTCTCCCCCGCACTCCCCTCTCCCCGCACTCCCCTCTCCCCCCCCCACTCCCCTCTCCCCCCCCACTCCCCTCTCCCCCCCACTCCCCTCTCCCCCCCACTCCCCTGTCCCCCCCCACTCCCCTGTCCCCCCCACTCCCCTGTCCCCCCCCCACTCCCCTGTCCCCCCCCACTCCCTGTCCCCCCCCACTCCCCTGTCCCCCCCCCCACTCCCCTGTCCCCCCCACTCGCCTGTCCCCCCCCCATTCCCCTCACCCCCCCCCCACCCTCACCCCCCCCCACCCTCACCCCCCCCCCCGTCCTCTCAACCCCCCCCCCGTCCTCTCAACCCCCCCCCCGTCCTCTAAACCCCCCCCCGTCCTCTAAACCCCCCCCCCGTCCTCTCAACCCCCCCCCCCCGTCCTCTCAACCCCCCCCCCGTCCTCTCAACCCCCCCCCCGTCCTCTCAACCCCCCCCCCCCGTCCTCTCACCCCCCCCCGCCGTCCTCTCACCCCCCCCCGTCCTCTCAACTCCCCCCCCCCGTCCTCTCACCTCCCCCCCCCCCCCGTCCCCTCACCTCCCCCCCCTTCCTCTCACCTCCCCCCCCTTCCTCTCACCTCCCCCCCCGTCCTCTCACCCTCCCCCCCCGTCCTCTCACCTCCCCCCCCTTCCTCTCACCTCCCCCCCCCGTCCTCTCACCTCCCCCCCCGTCCTCTCACCTCCCCCCCCGTCCTCTCACCTCCCCCCCCCGTCCTCTCACCTCCCCCCCCGTCCTCTCACCTCCCCCCCGTCCTCTCACCTCCCCCCCCGTCCTCTTCCCCGTCCGTCCTCTCACCCCCCCCCCCGTCCTCTCACCCCCCCCACCCGTCCTCTCACCCCCCCTCCCGTCCTCTCACCCCCCCCCTCCCGTCCTCTCACCCCCCCCCTCCCGTCCTCTCACCCCCCCCCTCCCGTCCTCTCACCCCCCCCCCCTCCCGTCCTCTCACCCCCCCCCCCCTCCCGTCCTCTCACCCCCCCCCTCCCGTCCTCTCACCCCCCCCCTCCCGTCCTCTCACCCCCCCCCCCCCCCGTCCTCTCACCCCCCCCGTCCTCTCACCCCCCCCCTGTTCGCTCACCCCCCCCACTCCTCACCCTCCCCCCCTCCCCATCACTCTGTCCATCATCCTTCCCTCACCCCCTTCCCTCACCCCCTGCCCCTTTCCCGCTCCCCTCTCCTCCCCTTGCCCCTTTCCCTACCCTCTCCCCCTCCCCTCCTGCCAACTCCTCCCCTCCCTCTTCTCCTCCCCCTCTCTTCTCCTCACTCTCTCCCCCTCTCTCTCCCCCTCACTCTTCCCCTATCTCTCCCCCTTCCCCCTCTCTCCCCCCCCCCCCCCCCAATCTCTCTCCCCCTTTCTTTTTCTCCAGTTTAAGCTTAAATTGAATCCGCGCCTAGTGTTTGAACATAGGCAGTAAAATGAATTTCAGCTCAGGCAGTGCATTCCATTGTGGTTTGTTGTAGTTCAGGGTGCTGCTGACTAGTTTGGTCTCATTTTCAGTCCTGCAACAGCTGTGTCTCCAGTGGAAGGGCCGACCTCTCAGCGTGACACTCCTAGCCAGCAGCAGGCACGCATTTCTGCATCTTCAGCAACTCGTGAGCTCGATGAGTTGATGGAATCCCTCTCTGTGTTCAATGTGAGTTCACCAGATTTCTGTCCTTCCTGAGTTCAGTACCAGAGTGCAAAAGCCATGCAAAAGCATTTGCTTCATGGGCAGCCCTGAGAGTTGTGTGAAAGCTGTTTTGAATGTTGTAAATGCAGTTCACAGGATGATTTAGCCAGCGGCAAGCACCTGTTACTTATCAAAGCAAGGTAAACATATTCAGAAAAATTATCTGTTTGCTGCATTTTAACTTGGGAGAGAATATGTCAAACTAATTTTTAATGAGACCTGGGAGGTTATTTACTGGAGCAAGATTTTACCTGGGAAGAATGTAGTACCTGAAGCCCTCTGTTGGTAAAGAGTCTGTAATGTGTCCCCTCCATCCTGCTGAAGGGAATGTGTCAGACGTGGCTGCTTCATTCAAATAATTATTAACTATATCCTAACTGGAAATTTGTTCAGAAGATGAATGCAACTTTTTTTTCGGCTATCTTAACGTTAATGTTGCATGAACTTGGAAGAAATCGAACTGAATTGGTCTTGAACTATTTTTCAACATATTTTCTAGATTGTGCCAAAAATCATTCAGTATTCCATTTTGTATTGATTACTTATTTTAGGTAACAGTACCACAGATAGGCATGTAGGAATGAGGTGGTACGAGGAATGCAGAGACAGATTGTACAAGAGGTGTCTGCAAAGAGAATACAGTATGGAATGGTACATGAAAAGCAGGGCATGTGGATGTGATGTTGAGGGTATGCATTGAGGGATGGAGCATGAGCCATAAGGAGGATACAGGCATAGGAAGATGGGGTGTGAGGCATGGAGCCAATCTAATGTAGGATGGGACTCAAAGTTTTGGCAGGATGGATGGATGGAATGCGAGGTATTGGATAAATGCAGTATAGGATATGCTTGATGTGTTAGGGGAATGGATGGGGTATGAGATACTGGAGAACAAGGTGCGGGGGGGGGGGGGGGGAGGTGGGGGCACCATGAACTTCTAGAAGGATAGATGGCAAATTGGGTGTCTTAGAGTGGTGTTGGAATGAGGTAATAGGGTGAATGTAATGTGTGTGTCCCTCAGCAAGGGACAGGAATGGATTAAAATCTTCTTCATTTATTTTCTTTTTTATTCTCCAGTCTATTTCATTTTTCTGTTCTTTCTGTTACTCTCCTTTCCTCGATTTAGGCTGGTACTGTAAGTCCTATAAGTTTTGAACCAGATGAAAAGCGGGAAACATCTGCTCCAAATGCCCTGCTAGTGTCTGCTGCTTCCCCATCTATCATTACTCTATCAACAACTGGGGTGCTGTTGCCCATGCCATGCAATTCCCAGTTTATGCACAATGGTACAACTTTACCCTCTACACTTTCACGAACACCCAGTCCACTGGAGCTGCTGCACATTGATGAGGAGCCTATCCCTTTACACCCATCTGCTTCCACATTACCTAACCCTCCCACTCCATCACTTGACCATCCAGTGCTTCATTCATCTGTCTTTTTTGCATCAACTTCATCTAATACAAATGCAAATTCAGAACTGGACACTGATGTTTCTTTGTCAGTGATGCCACACATTTCAGAACCTCCTGCCACCACCCTCAGGGATGTGCAAATAGTGGGAAGTGAGAAAAAATCTTGGAACCAGTTCATTATCACTGAAGTGAAAGATGAAGTTATGTCAAGTTCTTTAAATGCCACTGAAACTGAAAGGTCTGTGCCCAAACCAGCAGTGATCTCAGGCACTGGACAGCAGGAAATTGCTACATCCTCGATTACTGACTTTGCTGAGATGAATGAAGCTTTAGATAAGCTGTTGTCCTTATATCCTGAGGCTGTGCCAGAAGAGCATGTGGAGACCAAACAAGAGGTCCTTGAAGCTATGGTGGTGCCAGTGGACAGAGCATCAGTGTATCCTGATACTATGGAACTTTCCGCCTTGAATATGGAGGTGAGTGGGAGACCACAGTATCAACAGAGTATCGCACATGGAGCCAAACCTGGAGGAGAAGACTCAACAAAGTTACTGAGTGCAAACAAGTCATATCAGAAACGCATTCAGCAGACAACCCAGCAGCAACCAAAACAAAACAGGGTAATGGAGCTAGAACAAAGTGGCGCGAATCATTGTTCACCGCATCATCAACTCAATGAGAAAACTCAGGAGGAGCAATTTGATTTACCTCCAGTTCAAATACTCACAGTGGAATGGATTTCTACTTCTAGTCAGGCAGGCAGAAAGTTTGAATGTGGAATGTTTTACAGCGATTTATGGCATGATCCCATTCTGCATGGTCAGAATGGTGCTAGATGCAGAACATGTTATATTGTTGTGGAGCTTAATGCACTTAACATTGTCCGAGTCACAGCCAGTACTGACTTTGCTTTAATGACATTACTACTGGTTTTTTTTGTGAATGATTATCTTACTTTCTAAATTACAAACTCACTAAGAGTATAGACACTGAAACTAGTCTAAATGTGTGTCCAACACTGGGACAGTACTCTGTGTGCCACCTACATATATGGGGAACAGACAATGGAATATATCTCAAATGTGTGGAAAATTGTTTGCATCTCCTTGATCACTCAGTAAATTCTTTATCTGAAGGTTTATCTGGGAAGCAGACACATTGTAACCCTGGTATGCAATGTATTATAATGCAGAGGACCTGACCTCAGGAAAACCAGTGACATCATAAACCACTTTTTTGTGGGACTTATGAGATGCCATTGGTTCCTTCCTTAAAATTAATCTCTTAGAGCTGGTTAACATGCCATTATACTGTAGAAATTGTACATGCCTGGCCTCCAGCAGGGTTTGATTGGAATGGTTGTCGACAAGTCAAGTAAACAAGAAAGTGGCACACAGAGGTGGAGGATCTTCTTTTGAGCCTTTCTGCCTGGAACTCTTACTGGAGTAGTGCCCTAACTGCTGCCTAATGTGTACGTGCATTTCTGTAACTTATTAGGAAGGAATTTGGACCTTTCTGTTGTGCTAAGGTAAATGCTGTACATAACAAGAGTGCTCATGTAAAAGCTGCACGTTAACCATTGTGATGAGTGTAAATGCTGTGTGTGAGGGGTGTGTCTGTGTCACCTCAGGATTGTGGTTTCACTATGCAATGTTCCCTGTGGTGCAGATGAAATCTCTTATTAAGAGGACAAAGCATTCTTCAAACGTACACCCGATGTACCGTGAGGACATACCACGCCGCAAGTTTGGGCCTGTCATATTTAATAAAAACGTGTCTCAGGATAGGCTTATTGAGGAGCTGCATGGCAGACTGGGGATCGAAAAGAAGGAGCCCACGAATAGAAAAGTGGATGACTGGCTCACAGAAGGGTTGGTCATCACTTCAAAACCTGTCAGGAAACATGAGGAGGGAACTCATGTGGTTGAGAAGGTAGCTAGTAGATTGCATGAAAAATTGTGACGAGAAATGCATGAAGTAAGGTTTGATGCATAAAGAAAATTTATTTTAATGCCTTGTGCATGGACTGCTGAACAATTTACTATAATTCTGATTTTCAGGTTGAGTCTTCTGTGCTCCAGTTTAAACTGGATTGGTCACATTGGAAATGAGCTATGAACTCATTAGTCTACTGTGCATTTGTTTCCTGCAGCCAGATATAAACTAGAGTTTTCCGCTTGATCAGCTATCAGTTGTGCTGTGTATTGTAGCCACAATTGGGTGGGGTGGTGGTGCACATCCGTAGGTAAATGCATAAAAGTAGCTGAGGCTCAGATTGAATGAATGAGGTTGCTGTAATTACAAATGCTTGGTGCAGCCTGAAGCAACTCCTGATAGTTTTCCCAAGCACAATTTCACTTCTTTGCTTTTCCCTACATATGCACAGAAAATTGCATATCATGCTTTTCTGATTTATATTGTTCGCTGTGGGAGATTTGTGGGTTTGCGTTTAATGTTGTGGAGTTTTATTTAAATCACTATCTGGTCTCCTTGTATCTCCCAATTCTACTGTTAGTCTGAAGACGTTAGTGCCCCTCTGAGCCCAGTTGCTTACAGGTGATGCTCACCAGTTGTTTATTAATGTTTAATCATGGTGATTATTAGTGATGTTGCTTGTTTTCAACTGTGATAATTTGAAATTAAGTTCTATTCTCCCAATCCCATGTTTTAACAAGGCTTTGACATCGGCTGTGAGGCTAACATGTGTTTGCAAATGGCACAGCTGTAGGTTCTTTAACATTTACTTGCTTAAGAAAATCACTGTAACTTAGCTCGAAGTGACTTTGATAATGGTAGAGGTTTCTCCAGTTGTGAATTTAATATTCATAGAATGCTCTGGAGCTCTGCTGTTCTCCATAAACCTGTTTGTCAAATAGCAGCTTGAAGCATGGTACAAATTGGGCTGTATGAATGAAAATATCCCTTAATGTACATTAGATTTTTAGTACTAAAGCTGCTGTGTGTTTCTCTCCAGATAATAATCACTCCAGAACCCCCTTCATCTTCAAAGGGTTCTACTCCGTCACCCCATTCTGTTTCACCCTCTCCCCCAATCAAACTATGCCAAGATAAAAGAAGAAATGAACTTCTTAAAGTTTCACTCCTGCCTCCTTCCTTTGTTTCTTCCCCATCTCCTCCCTCTGTACCTTCCCTACTTCCTCCCCCTGTGCCTTCTCCACCTCCTCTCCCTGTGTCTTCCCAAGCTTCTGCTTCTTCCAAAGCTTCTGCTTCTTCCACATTGTCCTCCATATTCCCAGGATCTCAACCTGCACCTCAGTGGGATAGTTCAGCTGATGAATATCAGAAACCGCCAGTCCTTCGAACACCACCGGTTACACCGTTAAGCCCGTTACAGTACACTTCGCCACCAGAACAGCATCCACGTTCCTTCCCTCTTCCTATAGTACAGACTACTGCTGTCCAAGCTGAGCCTCCATCATCTCCTGCATCCCCTAGAGTCATGGTGTCAATAGCCTGTCAGACTGATGGTAATACCAATGAAGAAGACACTCTACTGTTTCGACCAGAGGCATGGAAGTATTCTATCTTTCATGATTCTAGATACTTCTTAAAACTTATCTGATAAAGGATTTTTGAAGCTTCTTCAGCTTTAGTTTCATTCCCTTTGTAGTGTACTTTGCTCAGATTGGAGATACACAATCTGATTTCTTAATGTGTAAATAGCTTCAGAAGTATTCTGATGTGTGGAATTATTGCAGGAAGTACAGTCACTATCCTATTAGTGTAACCAGTATCCAGGTATTGAAATCTATACTGTCAATCTATTTTGATGCTGACCTGTCCCTATTATCCAAATCACTGTAGTTTATGATGGTTACAGGGTAAGGATAATGAAGTTTGGAGTGTTGTCTTGTCAGAGATGTCACTATTATGTTAATTCTACCAGGCCTGGCTGGGAACAATCAAAACGTTACCAATGAGGGCTACTAAGTTTAAACGTTTTGGGGGGGTTGGGGAAGGGTGAGATATTAACTAATTAGAAATTGTTTGTTGGACTCCCCAAGCGCCTTGTCAGTAAATATATTGTACAGCGTGGTACTACACCATACAAATGTGGAAGGCCCAGATTTGATCCCTGTTTATTGCTGAGTTAGCTGATTTTTTAATTCACATCAGTGACTTGGATTCAGAAACTCATCTGCAAATTCGTCAGATTTGCAGTTAATACAAAAGTGGCCTTAATACTAATACATGAATCCAGGTATTGGCTCTGTCGTAGTGTTTAACTGAGGGTCACAGTGAGTGGGAGAGGTGGTATAGCCACATCAGGGTGCGAGTTAGCCAATTCAAGAAGCAATGTATTAAATTTTCACAGCTGATATGAAAGCTTAGTGTCTTAAAAAACCTTGCATCTAGAATTCATAGTTTGACATATGGAACCATCACTTACGTAAAATTTTATTGTTAAATATACAAAATGCATCTAATATAAATGTATTATTTGGTTCAGTTTCTATTTATAATCACATTATCAAGCTGCTTATTTTGTAAAATTACTTGACACAATGCCAACAGGGACATTTAATACTGTAGAATTAAGAAAATGGGTGGGCGGTGAAGTTTTGTTCTCATGAGAGTATACATGTATTTATACACTCGGCTGTTCCCAGTTTATTGCAATGTTCATTTTCTCTTTATAGGTGAATGCAGTGTTTGAAAATTTGTCACTCACTTCACCTCCATCCTTGGAGGAGGCAGGGCATTCTTTTCATCTCAGCATGCTCTGTTCTATGCACGATGCTTCAGTTGTAAACCTAGGGTCAGCCACTGGCTGTTCAATGCACAATGCTGGTCTATATTAAATATTAGGTGTGGGCATGGAAGGTGGTTGTCGATCAGTAGAATTGCCCTGGTATTTGAGATTTTAAATATGTCTGCATTCATGCTGCCCTGTTACCTGAAGACCATACTTACCATACAATATTTCCGATCCAAGTATTAAAAATAAACTTGAAACTGGAAGGTAAATCTGTTCTATCCTCATAAAATGCTTCAGGTTTTAGAAACATGCTTTGTGACTGTAGCTGCACAATGCCACTGTGAGTTTACCTGTACAAAGATGCAATGCAGATGTTTCTTGGGTGAAGCTTGTAGTATTCCTGAAGATATCTGTTTCCAACATCACTTACTAACAGCTAATATAAAAACAGAAAATGCTGAAAATACTCAGGTCTGGCATCATCTGTGGAAAGAGAAACAGAACATTTTAGGTCGATGACCTTTCATCGTTCTGATTGAAAGGTCATCGATTTGAAATGTTGACTGTGTTTCTTTCTCCACAGAGACCTGTGTATTTCCAGCATTTTCTGTTTTTATTTCTGATTTCCAGCTTCTGCAGTATTTTTTTCTCTATTTACTAACATTAACTAACCAGATAGCTGTCTGCATAATCAAGCAGCTGTCAGAGAAGATAAGTTCCTGCAGAGTAATTATGTAGGTCGAAGGAATAGCATCACATTTTGAGTATGTCATTCTGAAAGACTGAGAGTGTAAACTGCAAAAAGCACCATGAGCAACAAGTATGAGGTGCAGGTTTTACATTGTGTATCACCCCATGCATAAAGATGGAATTTCAATTTGTGTCCTGTATCTGTATTTTGTCTCTGAATCATTGAAGGAGTTTAAGAAAATGATACATTACTTTGTATTATTGGTCGATTTGAAATTCAACCCAAAATTGAGGTGAAACAGTTGTATTATTTCAAAGCCAAGACCTTTTGTGTTGGGCAGCAATGATTCTTGAAAATATTAAAGAAGAAAATTAGGTAAAGCAGAGAGTATTGAATAGGTTATACCAAACAAGTGTTAAAATTCTGAAGATTGTAAGGAGAAGGGGAGTAATTCAGAATGAAAAAATGTTAATACTTTTGAGGTCCTGGGAAAGAATAGCAGACTATGCAGTGAGTCATGACTGCAATATAGTCTGGATGTAGGGAAGAAAAAGCACTATGTAAGGCAATGAATTTGAAACTTTGAGGGAACAAAAGAGATTATACTAGTACTGATAAAGCAGAGAAAAGTGAGAAAAGCTTACTGGGAGAGCTTGGATGGGAGAGAGAGAGATCACCTGTCAAATGTTGAGCTTTTTCTTATATGCTGTCCAGAAGTATGCATGAGGTGCTAGAAGATCCTCTTCAAAATAGGAACTATATACAAATCTTGGACAGTCTTAAACTTTATAGAAAGTGAAGAATTATTTAGGGGAAAGGAAGTGCTTGGGGCTAAACAAAAAACTTAGATTTTTGAAGACAACTTTAACCATGAAGGAGATGTGACTCCATTTTGATTGATGTATTGTATGGCCAGAGTTTTGAATCCAGCCATGATAAAGATGAAAGTCATTGCTTGCTGCGTAGGCTGCTTAGTGTTTGGTTCTATGTGAACAGAGTTCTATGTGTTTCAGGCAAGTACTATCAATAGCATGGTCCAGGCCCTAATCTCAGCTCACAGAAGCCCAAATTGCTTGGTTCCAAGGGAAGCCACCTCTCTCTCCATCCAGGCTGCCCATCACCATGCAGCTGGCAGTGTTGGACATAGATTACCCACAGCTGGCAATGAAGTGACTGATCAACCAAAGGACGTTCCATCCAAATGTAATGTGCTGAAAATTGGACAGAGGGAGATCCTGGTCAGCTCCTTTTATTGCAGGTCGAAGAATAATGAAAATGCGTTATTTTTAAATGATGATAGGGCAGAACTCTGCCATTTTAAAAGGTGTTTCGCCATACCTGCACTAGGAAATGCTAATTGCTGTCTCTGGGGCAATGTATAACATTTTCCAGCACTAATTAGCTTAATTGGATAATCTAGTAGACTTGGTTAATAAATTGATTCTCACTCTTCAGTGATAACCAGCTAATCTGGAGCTTGAACTGGACCCTGCTATAAAATTTCCCTGTGTGGCGGATGTACTGCTGGCCCCTTCAATGTGTTTTGCATGTATGATTTTCACTCTGCGCCTTTTCATAGTTTATTTAACTTCTTCCCTTCTGTTCTGTTACATTTCTGTCTCCTGTTGATCCATTTCTAGCCAGTCAGCCCAGGCCGTGCTACCAACATGCTGTGTTCCCCATTCCATAAAGGAGATCTTCCGGGACTGGTAGATCCATTTGCCCTTCCCCCGCGCCCAGCCCCTCCTTCACTTTGTGGACGGCAAGAAAAAGCAAAGGCAAATGTGTGTACATGAGTGAACTTAATGTTTCAAATACAGACAGCGAATGCAGGCTAATAACCACAAAGCTTAATGTATTGTCTTGTTCTGTACTTTCTATGATACAACCACAGGTTGCTAGTGTTGACACTTGCATAAGTGTGATCTAGTAGTACGGCAGTTTGACTTGTTTTCATTTGTTAATACCAGGTGATGTTAGGAGACAACCTGGACTATCTATATGGGATGTCAACTGATTAAACTCAATTATTTTGCCATGGAATCTCTTCGTTTAAGATATTTCATTGGTTTGGTTGTAGTTGGATTACTTGAATGCTTGCTTTACGTGATGGTTGCATTATGTTAGAAAACAATTAACTAAGCATATATAATTTTATTAGAAAGTGATAACTCTACAGAAAGCTGAGTCATCCATTAGAGTTCTGTGTTGTTTGTTGTGATAAATATCTGAAAAAAAACCATGCTAGATCCAACAAAAAAGTTACCAGATTTTAATCAAGAGCACAGTCCCAACCAATATCTTTCTTGAGGATGTCATCAGAATGCTGCAACAATGCACAGTACAGTGATGAGTCTGTGCCTGTGACTTCACTGAAAAATGCCTTATCTGAAATCAAGTCAGTTTGGAAAGAACCTAAATGAAGATCCAGCAAGAGAAAGAAAAAAAATAAAAGCACCACAGGCTGTATGGCTTCCTTTTTTTGCTGTCTGTTTTTATTATTAGGTAGTCCTGTCTTATTAGAGCTATTTTACTTGCTATGTGGAAGCTGGGAAAACCCTGCCTCCTAATACTATTTCTTTGCTGGAAAACAAGAACTGCACTAAATCCCAGCATAGATCACTGGGCATATAACAAATTGAGGTACATAGAGCGGGAGGTCTGTCGAGAGCCACAAATAGTCTCTGTGATGCATCATGAGTGCCACTGCAGGAAAATAAGTCTGCCAGTGACTTTTTTTAGTAATTTAATATTTTATTAACCACTGAAATTATACTGCCTGGCTTAGCGAGTGGTACAGGGCTGTGATATCTCTCTATGCTAATGATAAGATGTGTGATTCATCATTCACTCATTATGCCCTCTATCCACAAAGTATGGGGAAGGTAAATGATATCACTTGTCCCTTTGTGAGATCTTTTTAAAATTGAAACTCTCATGTCCTTCCCTTAATATATTTTATAAAATTTGTTGCAGCTTTTTGTACGATGTTTTTTTCTTTGCCAGATTCCACTTTTTTTGGTTAGGTTTCCAGCATCTGCTGATGGGTGGATCACGGCTCTCTGACATCTGCTGAAATGCAGTTTTCCAGCCAGTGAGCTGTATCAGCAATTTGAGGAAAAGACAAAGAAAAATCTGCAGAGGACCCCTAATGTCACTGAGGCAACATCTTAAAAAGTTGTTCAAGGCAGGCCAGAGAAAAGAATGCTCCTGTAGTGCTACTTCCTCTATTATTAATTGCTTATTCTCACCAGCTTTCAAAACTTAGTGGGGCACAGTTACCAGATCCTGTCTCTGAAGCTTTTGGATCACCTGAGTGGAGGAAAAGCAAAGAAATTGGGCAGGGGAGAGGAGTACACATCCTAGCAAGTAAATGCATGTAAAATTGAGCAGGCATTCCTTACAGTTGCATGCTCCTTGCCATCTGCTTTTGCTGTTTTGGCAATGCCCAGGTGATCAACTTGCCCCAGGTGCAGCAACAAGAAAGTTTGCTCTCATATTCCAACAGACATGAGCTATGATGCAAAATTTTCTGAAGATAACTAATCAGTCTCGCCCTCCTCATGAGGAAACTTCTGTGTGCAGTGTGTTTAGGCAGCACTTCCTACATTCCGAATTTTTAATCTGTAACTTTTTATACCTCATTTTTAATCATGTTAACTGATTTATTTTAACAGTGAACAATCTAGCTATCTAAAACATGTTTCGTTAATATTTGTAAAATTGTACCCATTTTGTAGACTGTGTTTTTCATGTAACGTGAGCATATAGTGCAAGACACTTTGCAAAATGACCCTCGACACCCTCAACCCGTACACAAAAAGGTACAGGCCTATTGCTGATAAATTATTGTTGCAGAGTGCTCAGTAAAATTCAGATAGACTGAGTCAACAAATTTCAGCTTTGATTGATTCAGGCTAACCAAGGAAGGTTTTACTAGTAGACAGTATTTGATTGACAGCCTTTATTGATCAATCAGTATAGTCCAGCAGTCCTGTATTCAGCATCTGGCTAAGTGCTTTATCTATCTAAAAAGACATTTAACAAGGCTAAATATCCCTTGTATATAATTTTGTTATGTGTGGAGTTATAGAGTAAATCTTACAATAGGGGACTTCATTTCTATGTATGTGTATATTAACCACACAAATAAACCTTTTAACTTTTTGCAAAGTAAAATATAAGACTGAATTTTATGGACCTCATAGGGACGGAAACGGAGGCAGGGGGGCCCGTAAAATGATGTGGGAAGGCAGAGGGTGGAGTACCCATTGCCTTCCTGATGCCTTTGAATTTAGGCTGGGGTTGGGAAGGCCATGGACGGCAGGCCAACCTCAATTTTATTGAAGGCAGAGGGGCCCACCGCCAAGGGGAGACACCGCCAAGTAAATCCTGGCGACCTCCTATTGGGATCGGGGCGGGGGAGTCCCTCCTTTGGAGACAATGCATGACACCCAGAGGGCCCCATGGGCGGCACTGACCTGCCCCCGTTTCCCCCCCCTCCCCCCTTCCTCTCCTACCCCTCCCCTCTGGGAAGAACCCCCCACTTTTTTTTTATTCATTCATGGGATGTGAGTGTCACGAGCTATGCCAGCATTTATTGTCCATCCCTAATTGCCCTTGAGAAGGTGGTGGTGAGCTGACTTCTTGAACCGCTGCAGTCCATGTGAGGTAGGTACACCCACAGCGCTGTTAGGAAGGGAATTCCAGGATTTGGACCCAGCAACAGTGAAGGAACGGTGATATAGTTCCAAGTTAGGATGATGTGTGACTTGGAGGGGAACTTGCAGGTGGTGATGTTCTTATGCATTTGCTGCTCTTGTCCTTCGAGGTGGTAGAAGTCGCGGGTTTGGAAGGTGCTGTGAAGGAGGCTTGGAGAGTAGTTTCAGTGCATCTTGTAGATGGTGAACACTGCTGCCACTGTACGTCGGTGGTGGAGGGAGTGAATGTTTGTGGATGGTGTGACAATCAAGCGGGCTGCTTTGTTCTGGATGGTGTTGAGCTTCTTGACTGTTGTTGGGGCTGCACCCATCCAGGCAAGTGAAGAGTATTCCATCACACTCCTGACTTGTGCCTTGTAGATTGTGGACAGGCTTTGGGGAGTCAGGAGGGGAGTTACCTTGCCGCAGGATTCCTAGCCTCTGACCTGCTCTTGTAGCCATGATATTTATGACTACGCCAGTTCAGTTTCTGGTCAATGGTAGCCCCTAGGATGTTGATAGCACCACCACCTCTGGGAAGAACCCCCCCCCCCACTTCCAGGAAGAACCCCCCACCCCCATATCCCGTTGCCAGAGCCTACCTGAATGGCCCCAGTGACCCCGACCCCACTTCTCCTGGGGTCTTCTCCAGTCTTCGTGTCTCCTGCAGTACTGACAGTAGCCACTGCTCCCAGTGGTGCAATAAAATCCAGCCCATAACGTCTAATAATTTTTTTTAAATTGATTTTTGTAAGAATATTATTCACCTTGCATGTCATGAGGGTATAGGTCCTGCAATAAGATGCCTGTTCTGGTCAAAAGAACTAAAAATCATGCCTTTACACAATAAATGAGGGTTATGAAGGTTCTAACTGAAAAATCTCATCAAAGGGAAGGTGCATTAGTCATGCCTTCTTTTGGAGAATGATAACTATTGTATCTAAAGATGAACAATAAACCATTAAATTACTGGTTAAAATTTTATATCAGTGAATTAGCACGCCTCTGAGATAAAATCAGGTTAGTATTCATCTGTTGCTTAACATTGTAGCGGTGCGGTAACCTGTTGAATATTTAATATGACAACTTTTATTCTCCCGTTTTTCTTTTCACAGATGATGACGCAGTCAGGGTCGAAAGGCAAGCATGGTGGCTCTTCCACTGTAGCAGGTCCTCAAAAAGCTGGAAGCCAACTGGATAATATGCTGGATGAACTGCATGTTGGGCTGAATAAGCTGGGGGTCGCAACTGTTGCAAAAGGAGTGTGTGCTGCATGCAAGAAGCCTATTGCTGGACAGGTAAGGAGAACTATCTCGGGTCAAAATGTCCCTGACGTCTGTTCTTCTGTGGAAGTCAATGGAACTAGTTTATGTTGCTGTTTTTGGGGGCATGCTGATGGCTTGCAGTTTGAGCCCATTGTTACTGCAATTAGTAGCATGCTGCTCAAAGTTGTGTCTACTCTATATAGTGAAGCACAATTTTTATTGAGGCAGGAGAGTGCTGCTGTGCTATCTTGTTTAATGAATACCCATGACAGTCTATTCAACATATCAATACTGCTGTCAGGGTAACAGTAGAAGCCAACTGCAGTCATGAGGTAGCTAATCTTGATAAAAGCAGAAGATTCTGCTAATACAAGGGTCAATCAGCATTTGTAAAGAGAAAAGTCAGGTTATTGACATTTTGAGGTGTGTTCCTTTCATCAGAGGATGTTATATTGTATTCTAAAAATATTTAATACTACCCTCCCCAAAAGAGCAGCATTCTGCCTCTTGGGACACACCATCTGGTTGTCTGGATGAGTACAGGCTGCATAAGCATTTCAAAAGCTTTGATTAGCAAACTTGCTTGTTACATATTGTGAAGGGATAGTAGCTAGGTATATTTGAGCAGGTGGGATTGTTTGCTGCCTTCCACATTTGTGAAGCATTTTAAAATGTGTTTATTTTCTGTTAGGTTGTCACTGCAATGGGTCGTACCTGGCACCCAGAGCACTTTGTTTGTACCCATTGCCAAGAGGAGATTGGCTCTCGGAATTTCTTTGAGCGAGATGGGCAGCCATACTGTGAGAAAGATTACCACAATCTATTCTCCCCCCGCTGTTATTACTGCAATGGACCCATTCTGGATGTGAGTATCTCAAAATATTTTCAAAAAGAAATAGTTAATCTTGTGAGTTGAATAGCGAGGATTAATTATTGGGCACTTCTTCTGCGAGTGACAAACATGAACAAGGCTGCAAGTGGATGGTGTAACAGCCAATCCTGTATTCTCTGGGAATAGCATCCTTCTAGGAAAGGAATACTCAAGTTTCATTGTTTTGTTTTTAAAAATGGATTTACTTCAAGACCATGACATGGAACAGTGCCAGACCTAGTTGCTAGGAGTGAGACACTTTGGTGTAGCTATTGTCTTGGAGCCATGTTGTGAGGAATTAGGACAGTGCAGAGGAGCTGTATCTGGGCCACCTCTGTTCAGTGTAATATAGTTGTCTAGGTGTATGCTGCTGCATGATGCCTTCTCTTTGTTTTCTATTTTACAGAAAGTGGTGACAGCCCTGGATAGAACTTGGCATCCTGAACACTTCTTCTGTGCCCAGTGTGGAGCCTTCTTTGGACCAGATGGTATAATGCTGTTTCTAATGTGCTTTCTGTCTTGTGCAGTTTGACCTTTCCAAATTCTGTGCTTTAGCATCGCTCAATGTAAATGCTAGCACATCATGTATTCTAGAAATCAGTTTTAAGCTTATATCATTTCACTGTTGACCATGTTCTGTGTTGGTCAGGCCAGAGTCCATGCACAGCACTTTCATATCCTTCCTCCCAATTCATTGGCGGCATTCTCAAGACATACTTCACCAAATTGGAAAGAGTTACGGGGGAGGGTTACTAATCACATTTAACCTTTATACTGACAGCAAATCCGATGAAATATCTGGCTATCTGAGCTAGTCATTTTTTAACTTTTCGAGCTTCTGTGCCATGAACAAAAGTATTGGGATAATATGCTACTCATATGTACGGAAATATATTAACCTTATACGTTTGCACTTCTATTTGTGGCAATCTGCATAAGATAGTCTGATGGGTGCAGCTCCAACAAGACTCAAGAAGCTCGATACCATCCAGGAAAAAGCAGACCACTTGATCGGCAACCTATCCACCACTCTCTCTACCACCAGCATACAGTGGCGGCAGTGTGTACCATCTACAAGATGCACTGAAACTACTCTCCAAGCCTCCTTCACAGCACCTTCCAAACCCACGACCTCTACAACCTAGAGTAACAAGGGCAACAGACGCATGGGAACACCACCACCTGTAAGTTCCCCACCAGACACCCAACATCCTGTCTTGGAACTATATTGCTGTTCCTTCACTGTTGCTATGTCAAAATCCTGGAACTCTCTTCATAACAGCACCATGGGTGTATTTATACCAGATGGACTGCAGCAGTTCGAGAAGGCGGCTCACCACCACCTTCTCAAGGGCAATTAGGGATGAGCAACAAATGCTGGCCTTGCCAGCGATGCCCACATCCCATGAAAGAATAAAACAAAAGCCAAAAGCTTGTAAGATATTTTATATAATCTTCCTCTGTAGAATGGCTACCTTTTATTCAACGTTACAGCATTTAATCTTGTCATTTATGGAGTTTCAGAGCAAATCCAGCTGTATAGAATGGCCAGCCACCATCGAGTGTATCCGTGATTTAGGATTCTTGATTAATATTGAGGTTGATGATTGTAGTGAGCAGCTGCAAGCACATGTGTATGGATTTTGATATATACTATGCAGGTTAATTTTTTAAATCAGAATATTGGAAAATGGTTTTGTAAGCCATCAAGTCTTGAGAATGCCAATGATGAATTTGAGGAACGATATGAAATGCTGTGCATGGACACTTGCCTCTGCAGACTCCGGCTGTACTGTGGAATCAAATGTTAATAATATAATACAGCACGTAAGTCGGCTATTCAACTCATTGTGCCTGTGTCATCAACCTCAATCACTGAAAGAAATCATGGTGGAGAAATGTTGGCAACTGTTCTGAAACTTTCAACTCAGTTCACTCTTGACTATATGCCTGGACCATGAGGTGACTCTAATAGAGTAGTTTGCCTGCTTAACTAAAATAGCATTTTAAAAAATATTTGCTTGCCAATCTTCCATTCTTTCCTCATTCTCCCTATTTTCTATTTTTATTAGTTTTACTCCCCTTCTATTGCACTTAGCCCTTACCTATATTGTTATGACCAGGTGCGAAAGGTGTCTAGGGGGTCTGTTACTATCTTCACCTGGTCTTATTGTGACAGGATTTAATTTTAAACACACTGTGTTTTGAGCTCCCCCTTTGTGAATCCTTGTTCACAGCTTTCCAATTATAAAGCTTTCCAATTAAAAATTAAGGCGGCGCAGTGTTTAGCACCGCAGCCTCACAGCTCCAGCGACCCGGGTTCAGTTCTGGGTACTGCCTGTGCGGAGTTTGCAAGTTCTCCCTGTGAATGAGTGGGTTTCTGCCGAGTGCTCTGGTTTCCTCCCACAGCCAAAGACTTGCAAGTTGATAGGTAAATTGGCCATTGTAAATTGTCCCTAGGTAGGTGGTAGGAGAATGGTGGGGATGTGTTAGGGAATATGGAATTAATGTAGGATTAGTATAAATTGGTGGTTGTTGGTCGGCACAGACTCGGTGGGCCGAAGGGCATGTTTCAGTGCTGTATCTCTAAATAAATAAATGAGCATAAACAGGCTTTCTTAGGTTTAAAGAAGAAAAGTGAAATTTATTAAACCTTAAATTTAAACTCTAATACGGTTAATGCCTACGGATATACGATGTGCGATGCTAGCATGCACATGTGATAAACACATGCAAATATGGACAGAAAAGAGGAGAGAAAAATATAGTAGAAAGGGGTTTGATGTAATATGAGAAGAGTTTCGTGTTTACTGTGCTTCGAGCTCACTTTAGTCCTTTTGTAAGTAGTCTTGCTTTTCGTTGGGGCCCAGTATTCTTAAGCCTTGTTCAGTGTGGGAGACTTTTCTCTCTTTGAGGTTCATGTGTCTTCACAAGATTCAGTTCCTTGAGAGATGAGCAGGCAGACAGGGGAGGATTCTGCTTCAGTTTCAGGAGCACATGGCTTTCTGAGTCCAAATCCCTTGTTGGAAGTTCAAATTCCAATTGCCAACTGGTCATGTGATTGAAACTGGTCTGACCCCTTCTTCTGTGTTTGTGGATTCTGCTAACTTAGCAGTCAACCTGGAATGCTAGCTCACCCAACCTTCAGCGTCTGGTAATCAAAAGTCCACTGTTGGTTGAATGGGTCAGGGCATGGTCCTTTGTCCCTTGTTCCAGTTCTGCTAGTCACTATGCAAATGTCTTTTCAGTCAGGGGCTTGCAATTTTAAGTTTGAATGTTCATGTGGCGAAATCATGTGTGCCTCAGTCTTGGTAAGTGGGAGGTTTGCCTGAGTATCTATTCTATATCATATTTTAAAGTTAAAACACATTTATTTCAGCCTCCCATCATTTTAGAGGTGCGAGCAACATCTAAACAAATTACCTATATTTGCCAAAAAAACAAAAAACAGCATTGCTTCATTTAATGAAATAAATGGTATATAACGGTATCATATGTAACGAAGTTAATCTCTGGTATTATTTGTCACTGTCAAATAGAGCTGCAGGATAAGTTTTCTCCTCCAGCATATCTCTCACACAGTCACAGTCTGTGGTGCATACACCTGAAGTCTGGTAATGATACTCTGATCCCTTGAAAATGGTTTTGTGTGTTCTCTTCATTCCTTATCTGAGCTTGGTTGGATACTTACATAATGGTGAAGCAATGAGAAATTGTCACCTTCTCATGCATAACAATCCCCAACAGCCTGTTTGAAATGGGAGGATCTGGAATTCCTCCTCTTTGTATGGAATTTAAACCTACATGGAACACATGCTTACTTTCTTCATGGTGGAAAATTTCCTCTATGCAATTTATAGTGAAATTGTAAGTACGAATATAAATAATTTGATTATAAATAACACATTTATAATTCTGCTGAAAATGATTAATAGAGGATTTTCCCCCTTATTACTATCATTACTTTACCTAATCAGACTGATCCAAAATGTTGCCAAATGATCATTTTATTGAGGTAGATTTTAATAAAGATATAATTGCTTTTTAGTGGATAAAATAATCAAGAATTTGCTCATTACAGTTTATATCATATCTAGTTTCCATGTGGTCTTTAAGTACCGCTTAAATTCTTTGCTAACGAATGAAGCAACTGCATTTTCCATCTCAGTGCAGCTAAGTCTTTAGAATGGAAAGGGTAGCCAAGAATATTTATGAGGGCATTAGCAAAGGGGAACACTGACCTTGGGGAGTGGTGGTAGCATTATCCTTTAAGTCACTTCTTTTGGTATTAACTAGTGATATTCATCTTCTGTAGCTGCACCACAAGACTAATTTTGCATCATCTTTTGACGACACTGCACTTAGATTTGGAAATTTTTAACAGAGGCATCTTCCATTAGTCTTAGCTCACTCTTCGTCATCTTAATGAGACATCTGCATTATGTAAAGCAATTACTGTGGGTTCAATTTGCTTGACTTCACGAACAGTACCAATATCACAGAAGTGTTGATTAGGTTATGTGTGAAGATGGGTTTATCTCAAATCCTCTACTTTGTTATCTCCTTTCCTTCATTTGCAGGGTTCCATGAAAAAGATGGGAAAGCCTATTGTCGCAAAGATTACTTTGATATGTTTGCCCCAAAGTGCGGCGGCTGTGCACGAGCTATTCTGGAAAACTACATCTCAGCCCTCAATTCACTATGGCACCCAGAGTGCTTTGTCTGCCGGGTAAGAAAAGACAAAGATCCTGAATGTATAGCCCAAAACCTCTTGTTGATTATATTAAAATTATATCTTGGATGCTGTACCTTAGTAACTGATTTACTTTTGAATGAAATACAAGTTAGTGCATCATATTAAATAAAAACAGAAAAAGAAAATAAGTACATAATTTTCCAGTAATTATGTTATTGGCATACCATTGAGGCACTGAGTTTGTTTGGATCTGTTGAGTAATTTAAGTACATGCCAACATTTGAAGTGCAACAGAATTCAGTTCAAGTGATAATTACGGGCAGTTGCTGAACATGGCTGCTTAGTGCTGGCCAGTGCTTTAAACTGCTTATTGATGCACTACTCAGAATGGAAGAATAACACTGTTAACGCTATGTTCAGCTCCTTAAAGAACAGTTAGGTGTTGATTTAAAAGTTAATGAAACAAGAAGAGGATTAAGATTTAAAATCACTGATCAGGAAGACAGGATGATTAACAAGCTATTCAGTGTTCAGTGTTTAAACTACCAGTCATAACTAGGCAGCACTGCTCATCTGTTCAACAACAGTGCGAGATTGCAATACAAAAACATTACACAATAGAAAATCCACTGTTAACATAAATGGGATTTGGCAAGTGAACATATACCTGCGTGGTCACTGCAAACAGTGATCCTAAAAGGAGATTCCATTGTTATGTAGCTTTCAAAATCTTGCTTCAGTTGGAAGATCTGTTTCTTTTGGAGGGTCATTGAGGTGCAGTTTTATTGATGACCCTGAGGATCTAGGATCAAATTTCTGGTGTTGGTGGTGGTACAGCTGTGCCAGAAAGTCTTCAGTTTTATTTCCCCGTTTATCATCTGAAGTAAGCTATGAAAAGTGAATGTCACTTTTGAAGGACAAGAAAAGTGCTTTCAAGTAAAGTACTCTTCTAACACCTTCCCCAAGAGCCTGTTCAGAAGGAAGAAGAAATTGTTTAAAATATCTCAATTCTGCCAATAACTAACAACCTAGTAAAAACCTGGCATGTTAATCCTTCTGGCTGGTTTCTGATGTATGTGTGTGTCTTTCTCTCTCCCTCTCTTGGATTTGCTAAGAGAGTGTGACCAGGTGATGCTGTGTTCAGCTTTTCCCTGTTTCCAATATAAGGAGTCGTATGCAAATAGTCTACATCAGGGGCGTGCAAGCTTTTCATGCGCGGAGTCACATTATAAATTTTGTCCTACATAGGAGGCCGGTGAGAAAATTTCAGAAGGATAAAGGCATTAGAAACTTATCTTACTGTAAATCAAAACAAAAAAATGTGCATTTTGTGAACCAGCTTTAAATGAGAAGACTGATTTATTAATTTACTATGTTGAACACTGATTTAGTGAGATATCTGGCATTGTTTTTGCTGGCACAAGTCGTCAATGTCTGCCCGCACACTTGATGTAGAGATGCAGGATATTCCAGACAGATGTCCATCTGTCAGGAGTGATCGTGATTGCCCTCTCTCCACCTCTCTGTGTCTGTCTGTCTCTCTCTCTCTCCCTCTGTGTCTGTCTGTCTGTCTCCCTCTGTGTCTGTTTCTCTCTCTCTCTCTCTGTCTGTCTCTCTCTCTCCCTCTCTCTGTGACTGTCTCTCTCTCCCTCTCTCTGTGTCTGTCTGTCTCTCTCCCTCTGTGTCTGTTTCTCTCTCCCTCTCTCTGTGTCTGTCTCTCTCTCTCCCTCTCTCTGTGTCTGTCTCTCTCTCTCCCTCTCTCTGTGTCTGTCTCTCCCTCCCTCTCTCTGTGTCTGTCTCTCTCTCCCTCTCTGTGTCTGTCTCTCTCTCCCTCTTTCTGTGTCTGTCTCTCTCTCCCTCTCTCTCTGTGTCTGTCTCTCCCTCCCTCTCTCTGTGTCTGTCTCTCTCTCCCCCTCTTTCTCTGTCTGTCTCTCTCTCCCCTTCTCTGGGCTGGATTTTACTAGCGCACCGTGGCGGCTTGCTATGAGGTCGGCGGTCCACCAGCGTACAGCGGCCACTGCTGAGCCCCCGCGATATGTTACGCAGAGATTATTTAAATGGAAGGTGTGGAGTGGTCAACCCTGATGATGAAAGTGGGGGGGTTCAGTGGGACAGGGACAGGCTGAAACAATGGGTCTACCAGGACAGCCCTGTTTGTGGATTTTGGGAATGGGGTAGAAGTGGGCTGTTCAGGGTTGCGGGACTTTGAGCTGGGAAGCTGCAGAGCAGCAGTCTCCAACCTTTTCGCGTGGGGGGGCCACATTACAATTCTGTCCTACATAGGGGGCCAGTGAGAAAGTTTTGGAAAGATAAAGGCATTAAAAATTTATCTTACTGTTAATCAAAACAACAACAATTGCACACTTTTGTGAAGAAGCTTTAAATGAGAAGAATAATTTATTGACTTACTTTTTTGTCACTATGTTGAATACTGATTTAGTGACATACCTGGCATTATTTTAGCTTGCATAAGTACTCCATCTCTGCCCACACATTTGATGTAACGATGCAGAGTCTGCCAGATAGATGTCCATCTGTCAGGACTAATCCTGATCTGTCCCCCTCTGCCCCTCTGCTTTCTCTCTCTCTCCCCTGTGCTTTCTGTCTCTCTCTCTCCCCTGTGCTTTCTGTCTCTCTCTCTCCCCTGTGCTTTCTGTCTCTCTCCACTCTCTCTATCTGTCTCTCACTCCCCACTCCCTCCGCTCTCCCTCTACCCTCCACTCCGACTGCCTCTGTGCACTCACCATAAATGTGCAAAATAGAGGCAGGCTACAAATGACACCTCTCTGCTGGGCACAGCCATGTTTTGTGGGAGCGGGGTCCTAACAAACCTGCAGCTGCCCGCCGAGGTGCCTGACGTTCTGGCCTGACATCGTGGGTTGAATGAAAACCTTTGGAGGGCTGGAGTCTGGCCAGCGGGCCATATGTTGGACAATCATGCTGTAGAGGGAAGATCTCCAGTGGAGATGAAGTCAGTGATAGTCCTGGAGACAGTGGCTTGATGTTCGGTGGTGGGGTCATGTTCTGGGGAAGATAGGAAGAAGCGTCTGAGACTTGGCGCTCAGCCTCTGCAAGGTAGAGGTCAGTACACCAGAGAACAACAGCACCACCCTTGTCAGTAGGTTTGATCACAATGTCGGAGTTAGACCTGAGAGAATGGAGTGCTGCAAATTCAGAGGGAGACAGGTTAGAGTGAGTGAGGGGAGCAGAGAAATTAAGACAGCCGATGTCATGCTGACAGTTCTCAATGAAAAGACCAAGAGCAGGTAAGAGGCCAGAGGGAGGGGTCCAGGTGGAGGGAAAATACTGGAGCTGGGTGAATGGCGCTGCTGTTCCGGGGAGGACTCCTGGCCAAAGAAGTGAGCCCAGAGGCAATGGAGGAAGAGCTCAATGTTGTGCCGAGCATGAAATTCATTATGATGGGGGCTTAAGGGATAAAGCTGAGTCCTTTGCTAAGTACAGATTTTTCAGCATCAGAAAGGGGAAGGGCAGAGGATATTGTGAATACATGCAAGGGGTGAGATTAGAAGAAAAGATGGGGTCAGAGGGAAATGAAGGGGAAGAAAAATCTGGAGGGGCGTTGGTACCCATGAGTTGTTGGAGCTTGCGTTCCTTTGCACCTGAAAGGAAGAGAATGTTATTTGTTAAAACATCAAATAAGACAAAGATGAAATGAAACTGCGGAGCAGGGCAGCTTTGAGATGGGGAGAGTCAGTGCTGCTGGAGAGAGAGGTCGAGTGTGTACATGTGGCAGTACATGGCACAGATTGTGGATCTCAGGATGTGGTGAGAACAGCAATCTGCGGAACATTGTATGTCTTGGAGATGGCTGTAATCCTGGGTGGATTCGAAACAAGAAGGATGGAACATCAGTTGGAATCCACACCAGGAGGAAAATAGAAAGCAATGAAGATGAACAAGGTCAAAGAGACAAATGGAAATCCCATCGAAGAGAAGTGCAGAACTTCTTCAAGGTAGGCATTCCTGGAAGAGAAGTGGCAGTGAATTAAACACTAAAATAAAAGCAAAATACTGTGGATTTTGGAAATCTGAAATAAAAACAGAAAGTGCAGGAAATACTCAGCAGGTCTGGCAGCATCTGTGAAGAGAGAAACAGTTAACATTTCGAGTCGGATATGACTGTTCAAAACCGTTGGGGGAGGGTGAGGACGAACAAAAGGAAAGATCTGTGATAAGGTGGGAGAGATTAAATGACAAAGATGTCGTGGAGTAAAAGGCAAAGTGAGTGGTAATAGTTGTAGTAAAAGATAAAGCATTTGTCCACAGAGGTAATTGCAGAATAATGGACAGCTCTGTCCAAAAGCAAAAACATGATAAACAAGTTTAAGCCCGGCACATGGTTAAAAAAAATTTAAATGGGGATCATGATCTGAAACTGTTGAACTCAGTGTTGCATCCAATCAGATGATGAGCTGTTCCTCGAGCTTGCGTTGAGCTTCACTGGAACACTGCAGAAGGCTGAGGACAGAAATGTGGGCAAGTGGGCAGGGTGGTGAATTAAAATGGCAAGGAACCGGAAGCACAGGGTCATGCTTGCGGACTGAGTGGAGGTGTTCCGTAAAGTGGTCACCCAATTTACGTTTGGTAATGTTGAGGAGACCGCACTGTGAACAGCGAATACAGTATACCAAATTGAAAGAAGTACAAGTAAATCGCTTGAAACTACAGAATTGTGTTGGTTTCTCTGGCATTTGTTGTCCGCTATTTTAGTGAATTCAAATGATTGCATTACACTTTGGCATTTCTCTTGTTTCTGTTTTGTCTGACATCACCCACACAAAACAAATCTGAGATTTCCTCCTTTTTTCCTTGTTCCAGTCATCTCCACTGCATTCCAAACCCCGCAGATCCTCCGCCAACTGTGATAGTATGATGCATAGAATTCAACCTTTAGTATTCCTAATATTGTTTCTTGAAGAAGAATATGTGGTGTTTGACCTACACAGGACTGCCATACCTTCACAACACCCCGATGATATAAATTTTCCTTTCTAATTGCTCTTAACTTAGACTGTAATGCCACATGTCTCCATCTCTGCCTCAGCTTATCTGCTGCTGATACATTAGAGTAATAGAGTCGTACAGCATAGAACAGGCCCTTCGGCCCACCACGTCCATGCCGACCATAATGCTTATCTATACTAATCCCACCTGCCTGCATTAATTCCATATCCCTCTGTGCCTTGCTCATTCAAGTACCTGTCCAGATGCCTCTTAAATGTCGCTACTGTTCCTGCCTCCACCACCTCCTCAGACAGCTCATTCCAGATACCCAGTATTCTTTGTGTGAAAAATTTACCCCTTTGATCCCCTTTAAACCTCCTCCCTCTCACCTTAAATCTATGCCCTCTAGTTTTAGTCACCCCTACCATGGGAAACACACTCTGGATATCTACCCTATCTTTGCCTCTCATAATTTTATATACCTCTATCATGTCCCCTCTCGGCCTCCTTCGCTCCAGGGAAAATAGACCCAGCCTATCCAATTTCTCTTTATAACTCAAGCTCTCCAAACCAGGCAACATCCTTGTGAATCTTTTCTGCACCCTCTCTAGCTTAATCAGATCTTTTCTGTAGTGCGGTGACCAGAACTGCACACAGTACTCCAAATGCGGCCTAACCAACGTTATGTACAACTGTAACATGACGTCCCAACTCTTGTACTCAGTGCCTTGGCCGATGAAGGCAAGCTTGCCATACACCACCTTCACCATCCTGTCTACCTATGTTGCTACTTTCAGGGAACTATGTACTTGCACCCCAAGGTCTCTCTGCTCAACAACACTCCCCAGGGCCCTGCCATTCACTGTATATGTCCTGCCCTGGTTTAACTTCCCAAAATGCATCACTTCACACTTGTCTGCGTTAAATTCCATTTGCCAATCCCTTGCCCACTTTCTCAGTTGATCTATATCCTGTTGTAACCTTAGACAGCCTTCTTCACTGTCCACTATACCACCAATTTTGGTGTCATCTGCAAACTTACTAATCATGCCCCTTACATTCACATCCAAGTCATTAATATATATGACAAACAACAGAGGGCCCAGCACCGATCCCTGTGGCACACCACTGGTCACAGGCCTCCAATCTGAAAAACAACCCTCCACTACCACCCTCTGCCTCCTATCACCAAGCCAATTTTGTATCTAATTTGCTAGCTCACCCTAGATACCATGTGTTCGAACCTTCTGGACTAGCCTACCATGCGGGACCTTGTCAAAGGCCTTGCTAAAGTCCATCGCCCTGACCTCGTCAATCCTCTTGGTCACCTCCTCGAAAAACTCAATCAAATTCGTGAGACATGATTTCCCACGCACAAAGCCATGCTGACTATCCCTAATCAGACCATGCCTTTCCAGATGCATATAAATCCTGTCTCTCAGAATCCCTTGGGTGGCACAGTAGCGCAGTGGTTACCACCGCAGCCTCACAGCTCCAGCGACCCAGGTTCAATTCTGGGTACTGCCTGTGCGGAGTTCTGTGCGGAGTTTGCAAGTTCTCCCTGTGACCGCATGGGTTTTCGCTGGGTGCTCCGGTTTCCTCCCACAGCCTAAGACTTGCACGTTGATAGGTAAATTGCCCCTAGTATAGGTAGGTGATAGGGGAATTGAGGGAAGGTGGAGATGTGGTAGGAATATGGGATTAATGTAGGATTAGTATAAATGGGTGGTTGATGGTCGGCACAGACTCGGTGGGCCGAAGGGCCTGTTTCAGTGCTGTATCTCTAAATAAATAAATAAAATAAACTTTCCCACCGCTGATGTAAGGCTCACCGGCCTGTAGTTCCCTGGCTTATCCCTGCTGCCCTTCTTAAATAAAGGCACAACATTAGCTATCCTCCAGTCTTCCGGTACCTCACCCGTGGCTAACAATGATACAAAAATCTCTGTCAGGGCCCCAGCAATCTCCTCCCTTGCTTCCCACAGCATCCTAGGATACACCTGGTCAGGCCCTGGGGATTTACCCACCTTAATGCACTTCAAAGCCTCCAACACCTCCTCCTTTGTAATGTTGATATGCTCCAGGATATCGATGTTCCCTCCCTCGAACTCACGAGCTTCCATGACCTTCTCCACTGTATATACAGATGAGAAATATTCTTTTAAGACCTCGCCCATTTCCCGTGGCTCCACACATAGATTGCCACACTGATCCTTAAGGGGACCTACTCTCTCCCTAGCTACCCTTTTACTCTTAAGATACTCATAGAATCTTTTAGGATTCTCCTTTATCTTATCTGCCAGGGAAATCTCATGGTCCCTTTTCGCCCTCCTAATTTCCTAACATTGTTACCTTTAGACTAAAGAGCTGCTCGGGTCTGCAAAAAAAAACACGACCCGAGCCCGACCCGGCCTGAGTCATTCCATTTTTTTCCTGCGCCCGACCCAACCATCAGTTAACTTACCTTCCGATTTTCACTTTGTTGCTGATCTGCACAAGATTAAAATAACTGTAACAAAACCACCTTCTAGTCCAAAAATTAAATTAACCTTGGAGCCACTTACCTGTGATAGAGCGTGTCCGACATAACAGGATACAATGAGGGACGACCATACAGCTCATCCAATTGGTCAGGTTCTTTTGGAGGAAGTGTGTAGACCAGGGTTGTCCAATCTTTTCGGGCGGAGGGAGGGCCGTATTATGAATTTTGCTCGGCCTGGGGGGCCGGTGAGCAAATTTCGAGATATAAAGGCGTTAAAAATTTATCTTACTAATAAAAACAAGAAGTGTGCATTTTTGTGAAGGAGCTTTAAATGAAAGGACTAATTTATTGACTTACTTTCTCGCACTGTATTGAAAACTGATTTAGTGACATACCTGGCATTGTTTTTACTTGCATAAGTAGTCAGTCTTTGCCTGCACATTTGATGTAGCGATGCAGAGTATTCTGGATAGATATCCATCTGTCAAGCGTGATCTTGATCTCTCTGTCTGTCTCTGTCTCTCTCTCTCTCCCTACGTACCCCCCTCTCTGTGTCGTCCTTGCTCTGTGTTGTCCCCCCGCGCCCCTCTCGTCGTTCCTCTCTATCTCTCTCCGTCCCCTCCCCCCGCTCTCTCTGTCCCCTCCCCACCCCGCTCTCCCCGCTCCCCCCCCCGCTCTCCCCGTTCCCCCCCCCCCGCTCTCTCCGTCCCCTCCCCCCGCTCTCTCCGTCCCCTCCCCCTCCCCCCCCCCACCCCATTCCCTATTTCTCTGTTTCCCCTGCTAACCGCCCCCCCTCCCTCTTTCTGACAATTACACTTGGCGGGAGTGCTCAACACAGCAGCTTTGTGCTCGGTCAGTTTGTTTAAAAACATTTCGCTGTGTTTCATGGCTCAGCTGCCGAAGCAGGAATGCGCTTCTCAACATTGGACAGATTCAGTTTTCCCGACGGGCTTTTTCAAAAAAAAAGTCGGAAAACCCCGATTTTTCAAAGTTGGGCAGCGCATTCCTGCTTCAGCAGCTGAGCTGTGAAACTGACAGCGCGATATTTTTATAAAGGCCACTCTGCAAGAAAAAGTCAATGGGAAATTTCCCATCCCCAGTCGCGAAACCCTGGGGAGGGTGAGGAACAGCCCCGGGTATAGTTTGCATCCGCGGGTCGGATGGAAACCTTTGGCGGGCCATATGTTGGAGCATTTAGACCATTTCTGTTCCCAATTTCCCCACCCACTTTTTCAGTTGAATCTTTGCTGTGCCTAATCTTTGAGCAGTTTTAGTTGGGATTTCCAAATCCTAATGTGTACCTGTGTAAAAATTATTTTTGTTTTATTCCTTTTAGCACTTTAATACTGGAGAGCAGAGTTTGCCTGTAAATATAAAGTGATGCATGTCGTTGTATCGAACCAACCGCCTGTATCTGTACACACGTTATGATCTTAAACAGTACTATGAAAAGAAATCCCTCATACTACAATGTTCCTGAAAATCTCATTCAAATAAAAGTTGTGCAATGGTTTATGATATATCTATGTTGGACATGAGAATAGAGGGGACTAAGTGCTTTGCTACATAATGTCTAATTGGAAGACTTTCACATTAGAATTATCAATTTGTTTAGGGAATATTGATTTCAAATTATAATCTAATCTTAGCTCACTATACTGCCACAAATTGAGTATAGTTCAGTTGTATTCTTGATGTCTCTCACAATCTTGATATGCCAAGTGATCACTGTGTAAATCACTGTGTAAATCACTGTGGACAAATTGAGTGCATGGTCTTCATGTGTTGAGGGCAGCTTTATTACAAAACCACCTTTTTAAGACATATTTTTGTTTTTTGCTTACAGGAATGTTTCACCCCATTCATAAATGGCAGCTTTTTTGAACACGAGGGGCAGCCATACTGTGAGATGCATTACCACGAGCGTCGCAACTCACTTTGCTCTGGATGCCAGAAGCCTATCACAGGCCGCTGTATCACCGCCATGGGGAAGAAGTTCCACCCAGAGCATTTTGTCTGTGCTTTCTGCCTGAAACAGCTCAACAAGGGCACCTTCAAGGAGCAGAATGACAAACCTTACTGTCACAACTGCTTTGTCAAGCTCTTCTGTTAGATTCATCCCACCAACCACTTGTCCAGTTCA
Source organism: Heterodontus francisci (assembly GCF_036365525.1). Lineage (NCBI taxonomy): Eukaryota > Metazoa > Chordata > Chondrichthyes > Heterodontiformes > Heterodontidae > Heterodontus > Heterodontus francisci. Next base: position 54,398,612 of record NC_090393.1, read on the forward strand.
ATCATTCCTGCAATTCCACAAATTCACACCCACACACATGCCAGGTGGAACAGCCAGCTCCAGCTTTTAGGGGTAATACAGATCTTGAACTGAACTGAACACTTATTTTCTACATAAATCACTTCCTTTACAGTAACGGAGAAAAAAGAAAGTCCTCTGTTGAGGTGGTGAGAGTCACCCCCTGCCAGGTGAAGTCCAAGCCAATAGCCTTCTGTGGTAGGCTGGTTGAAGAGTTGGCAGATCCAACAACTGGAATCTGTAATCAGCAATAGAACATAAATCGCAATGAGAAAAAGACCATTGATCTCTATCCAGCTCAGCTCCTACCAGATTATTTTTCAAGAACTGCACAAACCATTCTAACCTCACAACATCACTGACAGCAACACAAAGACTAAATGTCATGCAAGTGGTTTTGTGTAGTAAAGATAAACTAAACACTGAGTACTATAACTGCAATTGAACAATCCCCTGAAGGACTTGATAAAACTAATCACACCAGAACAATCCCCAAAATGAATGCAGTTAAACTGAAAACAAGTCTCCAAGAAACTGTATGAAATGTGGATGATGGTGCTGGAAAGCAGAGATATGGTATAGAGGTAGATGATCAGCCATGATCTGTTTGAATGGTGGAGCAGGCTTGATGGGCTGAATGGCCTACTCCTGCTCCTACTTCCTATGATCTATGACCTTTTGAGAAAGTTCACTTTGTTGTACACCAGTGTCTCCATGATGTCAGTAATGCCTTTGACTGTAACTGAAGCAATAATTTTTCTCAGCGATGGCCACAATCGCACTGTCCTGTGTAGGTGCACAGGAGAGTCTCCTGTAGATGTATTTGATAGAAACTTTACAGTACTGTAACTTTTTATCCTCTGGGTTCAGTTATTAAAAAGATCTTGTAATTCTGAACTTTCATGTCAGAGCTTTGTGATTTTAAAAACATGGCAACCACTTTTTATAAACCACACATCTGATATGTAGGTGATGCTAGTACATTGTAGAATTGGTAATTTTTGTGCTTTCTTACAATACTAATGACTGATTCTTACATGGAAAACCCAAAGGACTGTTAGAGAGGACACCGCCTACTCACTTTTATAGCACAAAAATGGTTTTAGTCTTTGAGGCATGTTCTAACTTAATGTCCGTGAACAGAACCATTTTGCATTTGTGAGCCTGCTGTATTTTTATCAAGTTCCTCCATTGCCTAATTTGCCAATAATTTATCTTTTTATGAAAAGTCTTAATTCCTGCTGTGTAACTTTTTTGGATCTTCCCTGAAAATGTGTTGTAATATTTTGTCTCATGAATAATTCATTGTTTAGAAACAATGGTAACAGCAGAGGTTATAAGCATTGTAGTGCCATTTTAATAGGTCCAATTGAAGCCTAATTAAACAGTGTTTACAGTGCATTGAATTTAATCTACCATTAAACCAAAGGGAATCACTCAAGAATGAGAGGAACTGTTCTAAAGAAATAGGCCTGATTCCTGCCTTCTGATCAATGATGATTACCTGTGTTTGACTACATCTTTGTACATCCTTTAATCATGGCTTGCACATATAATCTCATGGTTTTTTTGCAATAAAAGTTGCTTTTCACTTTATTTTAATTGTTGGGTTTATTTTCTTCCATTAAAGGATCCAAATTAATCTAGTATTTCTGCACAAAAGATCTATTCTTACCAACATTCAGCTGGAAGCTAGTTGGTGCAGATGGATCGTATACTTTTTTAAATTAAGAAATTCAGATGAAGGAGCATTGCCTGTAGTTCATACATTTGAAGAGCGTAGAAGAGAATGTGAGATGAATTGGGAAGAAGCAATTACTTGAGACCAATCTTGATTTTTAAAAATCTAGTGTTTGGGAGGAAGGAAGGACTGAGGAGAGTGAAGAGTTCTGTAATTTACAAGAATATGCTTCAGTAGGAGACCACGCGATGAGTTTTGATTTCAACATTAAATACATTTTCAATAAATCTGATAAAGAGTTCAGGAGAAACTTCTTTACCCAAAGGGTGGCCAGAATATGGAACTTGCTAACACATGGAGTAGTTGAGGCTAATAGCATTAATGCATTTAAAGAAAGAATTGCATTTATATCGCACTTCCATTGACCACCAGACACCTCCAAGTACTTGACAGCCAATAAAGTGTTGTCACTGTTGTAATGTAGGAAATGCAGCAGCCAATTTGCACACATCAAGCTCCCATAAACAGCAATGTGATAATGACCAATTAATCTGTTTTTGTGACGATGTTTCAGGGATAAATATTTTCTAGAACACTCCCCCGCTCTTCAAAATAGGATCTTTTACATCTACCTGTGAGGCAGATGGGATCTTTTAATGTCTCATCTGAAAAATGTCATCTCCAACACTGCAGGACTCCCTCAGTACTGCACTGGAGTGTCAGCCTTGTTTTTTATGCCCAAGTCATGGAGTGGGACCTGAACCTGGAACCATGTGACATAGAGGCAAGAGTATTACCAACAGAGCCACGGCTGACATACAAATAGCTTTAATGGGATGCTAGATAAGTACATGATGGAGAAAGCAATAGAAGGTAATGCAGATAGGGATAGATGAAGTAGGGTGGAAGGAGGCTCATGTGATTCATAAACACCGGCATAGACCAGTTGGGTTGAATGGCCAATTTCTGTGCTGGAAATTCTATGTAACACCGTTGTAGGGAGCAGAAAAGGTACCTTTAATGGTATATTTTTATTTTAATAAAAACAGATGAGGAAGATTCAGAGGAACGCTGACCATAGCAGTATTAAATAGAAACACAGGTTGCAACAAAGGAGGTTTAGAGGGAAGATATGGGTTGTCTTATCAGGCAGTAAGCATTTTTTGTATCCCTTCCCAAGATCGTCAGGTACGGGAAGAGATTCGCCAGATGCAGGAGCAGTAGTTAGGTCTTGGGGGGGATCTGGACATTCTGGGATGTTAAGAGTTGTTGAGAAGAAAAGAACTGTATTGTATGAAAGAGTAAACTGGGCTACTTGGAGGCAGCTGTCGAAATAGAGGAAATGTGGGAGTTCCATTTGAGATCAACTCATATTTCTTCAGTGCTGCCCACATGTAAGAGGGTGTCTCAAAAAATTTACATTGGGGAAAACACAGTTAATAGCAAGCAAGAGAGAAAATGGGTTAGGATGAGGTGGTTGAACTCTTGGTTGAAGAGAGGGTTTTGAAAGTATGGAAGGAGGTGACAAGACTGAGAGAACTGGAATTACAGAGAACAGGAACTTGGTGGAAGAACATGTGCCCAGTGATGGAGCAGGGGACAAGAAGCATTCCAATATTAAAGGCAAGAGATGGCAGTTCCTGATTTTTATTGGAAGAGCTTTGAAAAAGCAAAAGAATCAACATTTTCATTACTCCATCAAAAGCCATGGAGATCAAGATGTAATTCAATCATTGGAGGATTTGCGATCTCAAAGAAGTTGAGGGATATGAAGAGTGGAATCATCAGCAAAAAAATGTCAGACGAGAAATGGAACAAGGCATTAATATGGAGAATAAAGATTGGATGAGAGTTGAAGAATGCTAGCTGATAAGATGAGCCAGCAACTACAGTACAGAGCCGATTGAAAGGAAACTGGATATACTTGAATATCAAATCTATGCAAAGGAATACAGCTCATCTTGCAAATGTGTTTCAAAATTTGGGCCTTGCTTTTCATCTTAACTTATAAAAAAAAAAGTTAGGCTTTGATATGTTATTGACCTGTACTGACCTGTAAATCATGGCTGGAAGACTCCACTTGCAAAATTGTTCATCTTGCAAGTATTGGAGCCTAAAAGCCAATTACAAACCTGATAATGTTTTGATCATCTGTTGGCAAAAAAATGTCAAAGTTGGTATTTTCAAGTAAGAAATACAACAACAACAACTTGTATTTATTTAGAGCATTTAGCATAATAAAACATCCCAAGGCACTTCATAGGAACATTATCAAACATTCCAAGCCACAAAAGGAGATATTCGGTCAAATGACCAAAAGCTTGGTCAAAGGGATAGGTTTTAAGGAGTGTCTTAAAGGAGGAAGGTGAGGTGGAGAGGTGTAGGGAGGGTACTCCAGAGCTTGGGGCCTAGGCAACTGCAGGCATAGCCAGCAACGGCGGAGTGATTAAAATCAGGGATGCATAACAGGGCAGAATTAGAGGAATGCAGATACCTTGGAGGGTTGTGGGGCTGGAGTAGATTACAGATATAGGGACGGGCGAAGCCATGGAGAGATTTGAAAACAAGGATAAGAGTTTTAAAATCAAGACATTGCTTGACCGGGGCCAGTGTAAGTCAGCGTGCACAGGGGTGATAAGGGAACAGGACTTGGAATGAGTTAAGACATGGGCAATAGAGTTTGGATAGCCTCAAGTTTGCGGAGAGTAGAATGTGGGAGACCAGCCAAGGGTGTGTTGGAATTAAAGGCCTGCTACCCGACTCAAACCCAACGGGACCCGACGACATATGTCGGGTTCGGGTCGGGTTGGGTTGCACTTCCGGGTCTGGCATTCGGGGTCGGGTCGAGTCGGACAGGCTCTATCACAGGTCAGTGGCTCCAATGCTAATGTAATTTTTGGACTAGAAAGGTGGTTTTGTTACAGTTATTTTAAACTTGTGCAGATCAGCAACAAAGTGAAAACCAGAAGGTAAGATGGTCGGGTCGGGCGCAGGAAAAAATGGAAGGACTCAGGCTGGGTCGGGCTCGGGTCGGGTTTTTTTTTGCAGAGCAGAGCAGGCCTTTAGTTGGAATAGTCAAGCCTAGAGATAATGAAGGCATAAATGAGGGTTTCAGCAGCTTATGAGCTGAGACCAGGCAAGGTCGTGTGATGTTACGGAGGTGGAAATTGGCGGTCTTAGTGATGCAACTAATATGAGGTCGGAAGCTCATATCGGGGGTCAAATGTGACACCCAGGTTGCGAACAGACTGGTTTAATCTCAGAGTGTTGCAAGGGAGAAGGATGGAGTTAGGAGCAAGTGGGGATTGAAAACAATTACTTCAGTCTTTGCAATATTTAATTGGAGGAAATTTCTGCTCATCCAGTACTGGATATCTGATAAGCAGTCTAATATTTTAGCAACAGTGGAGGAGTGGAGAGAAGTCGAGAGATAGAGCTGACTGTTGTCAGCATATATGTGAAAACTAAAGCTATCCTTTTGGATGATGTCGCCAAGGGACACATACAGAAAAGAAATGGGAGGGGACCAAGGATAGATCTTTGTGGGACACCGGAGGTAATGGTGCGGGAGCAGGAAGAGAGGCAATTGCATGTGATTCTCTGGCTACGATTAGATAAGATTGGAACCAGGTGAGAGCATTGTGCAGGTATTGCGGAGTGGTGATCAATGAAGCAAACAGAACGCTGAGCTAACATAAAAGCATTCCCACCCAGCTGGACGACAGTGGAGAGGCATTGGAGGAGGATGGTGTGGTCAACAGTGTCAAAGGGTGCAGACAGACGAGGAGGGAATGTTTACCTTTGTCACAGTCACAAGATATCATTTATGACTTTGATAAGAAATTGGAGTAAAATTCAACTTCGGATTTGGAAAATGGACAGTAGCAGATTCGCCACCCATGATACATTCCATCTGATTTTTCTTTCCATGGAAAGAACTCTGATGAAAGGTCACAGACCTTTCATTAGCTTTGCTTCTCTCTCCACAGATGCTGTCAGACCTGCTGAGTATTTCCAGCACTTTTGTTTGTTTCAGATTTCCAGCATCTGCAGTATTTTGCTTTTATTTTAGCTCAGCGTTCTGTTTGCTTCATTGATCACCACTCTGCAATACCTGCGCAATGCAAGTGCTGAGTCCATTACCTAATATGACACCTTTCCAATGATTCCAATGTGTAACTGCTTGCACTTAGCTGCATTGAAATTTATCTCGGTACTTGGCTGCTTTGCCAGTTCTTGATTGCCTCTTGTGGTAGGACTATCTGCAAATTTGACCAAGTTGCGTTGCATTTCTGGAACATAAATAAATATGCTTCTGCCAATCTGCTGCCATAACTGGCGAAATCTATGGAGAAATGGCTAACAGGACGATTTTTCATTTTTTCTGTGATAATTCCATCAAAGTAATGACAGAAGATCAGGAGAACCCTGCATAGATTCTTCCCTTGCTCACCTAGATGTGTCACAGAACCGTATTTATTTTCTCCTTGGATTTAAAGTGTGCCTTTAAGACTCTATTAAAAACAGTTTACCTTTAAGACAGAGAGAGAAGCTTTTGGATTTCAGAGGCACAGTTTGCCAGCTGCAATTGTTACCTAGGGCACAGCAGGAGAGAGAGGTCACATGCTATAATGTTTTGATTTGACTCTGTGTAAAACTGGCAAAAACCCATCTGAACCAGGCACCAGCGAAGCGTGCTACTAAAGAGAAGAGCTATCTATTTCTCAGCAGAAATTCTACAATGAGCTACAGGCCATGTTAATTGCCTAAGGAGGAGACTATTTGTATTGCTGAAGGTAGCAACACTCCTTTTCTTTACTTCTAAGCCAGGAAGTATTTGCTTCAAGATTGAATCTCTCTTGACTGATTGTGTTTGCTGGAACTCAAAGACAAGTTTCGACTGAGAGACTGTCAGGTTTTAAATTCAAGTTGACCTATTGCTGTGCTTATCGTTGAAGGAGCTGTCTGATGCCTGCTGCAGCTGTAGTGTTTTGAATGCCAATATACTGAAGAAATTATTTCATCAAATCTGCGTGGAGACTTCGAGTGGCATTTGATTATTTTCACATTAGGATACCTCACCCATCAGGAATGTAACCCACAAATACTTATTATTTATTCTTAAGAAACAGCTAATTTTTAAAAATATCACTTTTAAAACCAGTTAACTGTTAGTTTTGAGTGTATGTGTGTGAATGGGGAAGTTAGGTTAAAATAACATAAGGTCTTTAGACATAGATTTATCTTAATGGTGTTTAAGATTTAGTTTTAAAATAAATAGTTAATTTGCTGTTGTCTAAAGATACCTGGTTTGGTCTGTTTTATTCTGGGAGTTACGAGAGTGTTTGATTTGACTGTTTTGCGGTTAGGTGGAAAAGCTTTAAAAATATGTTGTGACCTGTGAAATGATGGGACTGAATTGACAGTGCATTGTTCCCACCTCGGTCATAACAAATGCTTTACCAATAGATAAATAATTAAATATCCTGGTTTTATAAATAAATTTCTGAGAATAATATGGGGAGCAGCACTGTACTGGCTGTCTAGTTATGTCTTTTTGTCACCTTATTGTCTTTTCACAGATGATCTCAAATTTGATCACATTTGTGGTCTCTATTACCCAGGGTTATCACTATGCCCATTTCCAGTGTGGCAGGAAACATAGATCAATAACTTTTTTTTTACCATAAAGTTCCCTTTTTCTTGGTTGATCGTTCATTGAAAATCAATTTCTTCTTGAATTTGCAAAAAGAAAATCCAGACATATCCTTTGCTACTACAAATTAGGTCCAACAATATTTGTGCTTTGAATTCATGATGTCAACACGTGCTATGCTGATGCCATGGGTCTGAAATGTGTACATATCTGAGGCTAATTTTCTGCAGAAAATAAGTATTCTTTGCAATTAGTATATTTTAGGAAAAGGAAGAAGTGCTTTCAGGATCTGCAGCAAATACATCTTGGGAGCAGGAAGGTGTGCATGGCATTCTGCGGTAGGTAGATTCATCTGGACCTCACTTTTCATCCTCTGGTGAGTCACACAAGTGCTGCTCACTTTAGGGCATTTTTGGGTCCCCTTTCTCTTGACTGTGGGGAGGGACTCTTATCTAATGTCCCCCAAATCCCCTAGGACATTCCTGCTTACAGGTATCTGTCCAGATTCCGCTGCACTCCCCTGCGTCAACTCAACTAGGCGAGGCATCGCCCTCACTATTTCTTTGCCCTTTGGGGACTTTCTTTGTCCATGAAGGTTTCTGTGAAGGCTGTTAGCAGCCCTGGTAGGATACTCCTTTTCCCTGCATTTACATGGGAGGGTGTGGGGTCTAATTTTCCCAACATTTCGGGGTTGACTGACCGGACAGTAGGGGGCTCCATTTGGGAATCCTCCCGGCCCTCCTTTAACCTGTCCTCACTGTCATTTTCGCCCCCTTCCTCCCTAACTGTTTACCAGACCTGTGCTTGTCTGTCCCCTTTTGTTTTCGGCCGGGGTCCCTCACAATTCACCAGTCCTCTGCTGGAGGATCCCCCAAAAGCTGGTACAAGAATTAGGGGTACAGATTTTAATGCAGTTTGGGGCTTCCCCAAAACCTGGCACATGTGGCAAGTTTTACAGAACTCCACCACATCTTTGTGGAGTTTTGTCCAGTCCAACTGCTGTCTTTTGTGGGCTTTTGTTTTTCGTGTACCAATATGTACAGCCATTGTAAGCTCATGGGCCATTCTTAATATTTCTCTACGGTACTTCGACAGCACCACTAACTGATGAATCACTGTCCACTCTTTGTCCTCAGGTCTATGAGGAGAGCTCCACTTCCTCATCAGTACCTCATTCTTTACATAGTAGCAATCAGGGACTCCCTCTGCTTCAGCTTCAGTTTGGGCAGCCTGTGCTAACTTCCTTCATACTGGAACGGCTCTCAACTAGGGGAGACTGGTTTACCCCATTCCCTGGGTCCTCTAACTCCCCAAAGATGTTTTCAGACAACCAGACAGCATGGTCATCTGTCTGCAGTGCCAGTTCAGTCTCCTCTGGGAGAACTGGTTTGGCCATGGCCCGAGTCACCACACAATCAGGTGAAATGCAAGGGACTGTTTCCTGCCACTGCCCTGTCCCTCTGACCTCCTTTGGTCTCTCTACCACTACTGGGGAAGCTACCACTTTCGCCTCTGCCAGATCATTACCTAGGAGCAGGTTGACCCCGTCCACAGGCAAAGTAGGGACAATCCCCACCATCATCGGTCCCGAAAGTAGGTCACACTCCAAATGCATCCGATATAACGGTACACTGCCCTCCGATACCATTCACTATCATTTTCGTATTTACTGCACTCTCTGGGGCAAAGGTCATGCCTTTTCCCAGCAAAAGGGATCTGGTGGCCCCTGTATCCCTGAGTATGACGATGGGCTTGTTTGCCCCACTCGAGGGGTATGGGGTTACTCTCCCTTTGGATACAAAATCCTGATAACCTTCAGAGATCTGGTAAAATTTTCCTGAACCCTGAGCAATATGTTTTCTGGGTCTTACTGCTGTTGCAGTTAAAGCCACAGCCTGCTCTGCTGTGCTTTCCATCAGGGTCCCATCTCTTGCACAGGTCGGGTGTTCCCTGATTAACCCTGTAGGCTTTCCCTTTAGTTTCCAGCAGTCAGCTCTGAGGTGACCTGCCTTGTTACAGTGAAAACACACAGGTCTCCGGATCTCACTCCTGCTCTCAGTACCATCTTTTTTGGCTTGAGGAGAGCCCCCTGTGTGTCCAGCTTTCCTTTCTCTCCCAGGACAGTTTGGGCTCCTATCACCTTCCCACCTCCTATCCTTTTCGGGGTTATGGGGGTATCTAGGGAAGTTTTCCCTTGGGGTACAGACTTATATATGAGAGCAAACTCATCAGTCAAAACTGCAGCTTGTCTGGCCCTTTGAAATTTTTGTTCCTCCACATGTGTTTTTATAGAAAGGGGGAGGGAATTTTTAAATTCCTCGAGAAGAATCACCTCTCTAAGGTTTTCATATGTGGGCTGTACCTTAACGGCCCTTAACCACTGGTCAAAACTGCTTACTTCTTTCAAACTCAGGGTAAGTTAGATCAGCAAGTTTCCGGAGGGTTCGGAATTTCTGGCTGTACACTTCCGGTACTAACTCATATGCCTGAGGATAGAATTTTTAGTCAATTCATAATTTAATGAATTTTCATCGGGCAACAGGGAATAAACCTCATGGGTTTTGCCTGTTAGCTTGCTTTGTAGCAGGAGGGTCCAGCTCTCAGCCGGCCATTTTAACTGCCTTGCAAGTTTTTCAAACGTGACAAAAAACGTTTCCACATCTCCCTCATTGAACATTGGGATCAATTGGGAGAACTTTAAGAGCTCAGCACACGGTCCTGAGTTAAATGTAGCTTCCATATTGGCAATGCTTTCACTGGGGTTACCATGTCGCTCCCTAGCTAATTCAAGCTGCCTTAGCTCCCTTTCATCCTTCTAAAACATTCTCTTTCTCTCCCTGTCTTCCAATTTAATTTTGCTAACCTTACCCTGTCTAAGTCTGACTCCAACTCTGTTTCTGACTCTTCAGGCTCGAGGGAAAAATGTTTGGCCACAAGTCTTAGGAGTTCGGATTTCTTAGCTTTTGCACGGAAAGTGATCCCATAGTGCCCAGCCACATTCCTCAACTCTTCCATAGATAGGGCCTTTAAATTATCCCAAGTTACTTCACCCTGGCTTGGGAAAGTACTGGCCTTGGATGCAGACATATTAGTATTCTAGCAACACAAACCACAAGAAAACCTGTATCGAAGTTTTTTTATTTGATTAGGATCAATTTGATTCCTACTTCCAATTTCTCATTTGTCTGTGAGTTACAATGCTGGGCTAGAGCCCCTAAATTTCTGTTACGACCAGGTGAGGAAGGGGTCTCAGGCTCCACTTTCACCCCTTCTCTGGTATGACCGCAACAGGGTTTATCCCTTTTTTAACACAGTTATTGAACTTACCACCTCAGTGAGCGCTTGCATTTGTTCCTTTAATATAATTGCAAATGAATCAGGCAGGTTTTCTTGAGTTTAAACAAGAAAGATGTAAGTTTATAATCCTTATCACTCTAAACTGGTTAAAATTTACTAAAATAAGCTATGCATCGATGCCCACATTCACATAAGAGAGACACACACACACACAAATAGATTCTAGAGGGAAACACATGTACTAAAATACGCTACGCATCCATGTCCATATTCACACAAGAGCCACACACACACACAAATAGCGGAGAAAACAGAGTTGGGTTGTTGGAGTAGAGTCTGCAATAAATTCAAATACAATTCAGTAGTCCCAGTAGTTGCAGACTTGCTTGTATCCTAGTTGTTGGTTGTGCTGGTCTGTAGGTTTAAAGCTTTAGCGGTTTCAGACGAGGCTTCTCTGGATCTTTACTGGAGAGAGAGAGAGAGCTGATCCCTTGATTGCTTCTCAGTTACTGTTCTTCTGCTTTCTGAGTCACAACTCGCAATCTCCCAGAGTTGCACAAGTAGTCACATGACATGACCATATCTTTGTGTTTTAATGAGAATCTTCTGGAATTTTCTCTGAAATTCAAGGCCCTCCCCTTAGGCTGCCCAGATGTACTTGGTGGGGGGGGTGGGGGGGAGGGTGCTTGGGATGGGTTTGGCTCTTTCAAAGTCAATGGGTGTTGATGGCTCTTGACGACCACATTGACAAGGTTATCTCAGGTAATTGAATCAGAGAGCATCTCATTGTTCTGGCTAGGCTGTGTCAATCATGTTTGTCTCCAGTCTAATCCTTTGTTTTTCCAAATGCAAATGTTGTGGCCATCTCGGCTGTTAGCTGTTCTTCTGAAAAAGTTATTTGTAACAATTTCCAATCGATGAAATTAATATTTCGCATTTGGCATGTGCAGTTTTCATAACAGCATGTAGTACAAATGTACATTGTAAATATAACCTGAAATGGCAAGGGTAGTGAGGCACCTTATGTACTGTATTGAAAGAAACTGATCTGTATTGCACTTTATGAAATGTCCAATTTGAATTGTTTTGTAATTCGAAAAAAATATATTTTTGGAAAAAAGGTTCCCAGACTCACCAGAATCGGATCTGCCTCAACAGTGGAGCCAAGCTTTGGTGGGCAGCAGTACTTACCTGGCAGGTGAGAGACCTTAATCCTGCAGGAGGCTCTCCCTTGGTGTTACTTGCAGGGAGAGTGAGAGTTTTCTTTGAGTTTTGGTTTATTTTTGGAGGCGTGGGTGTTTCGGTCCTTCACCTTGTTGGTGTCAAGAGTTTTCATGCTAGTTCAGGCCCTGGTGCCTATTTTGTGAAGACTTTAAGCATAATGGCTGCAACCAATACCAGAGCTCCAGGCCTGGGAGTGTGTGACACCATTAGTGTTGTGACGAAAAACAGCAAAGGAGGTGCACCCATGGACTGGACCACCTTCATTAAGCAAGTCCTTTTCGAATGCTGTGGATTTGAACCTGCAAACGTCTTCTGCCTGCAGGACTTTCTCAGCTGCGGCTACTTCGAAGTGATGTTTGAGAACGTGGCGTGATGAATTAAATTCCTGAAGATGCTCAAGGAGAGAGGAAACCAGATGCCGTTGTCGATTCTCACAGTGGAGCCGCTGTTTTACGCTGCTGTTGCAACAGAACTGGGTGGTGACGAGCCATCTCTACAATCCCCATATTCCTGTCCTGCATGTGCTCACTTTCCTTGCCAGGTCGGAGTGGCCGGAAACAACACTGAGGCTAAGGACCCTTTCGGAATTAGGACCAGAAAACATCTTCGCTATCGGGGGAAGTCGGGGTTACTTGGTCTACGTGGGGCAACCAGAGTTTCTCATACCTGCAGCACATCTGGTCATGTGGTGGCCAACTGCAGCACAGTGCTCTGCAGGAACTGCAAGCAGAAAGGCCACCAGACAAAGGAGTGCAAGCAGAGTAAGTGCTACAACCTGTGTGGTGGGACAGGTGGCCTCTACAAGATCGGTCTGAAACGCTGCCTCAGTTACTCACAGTCAGTGAGAATCAAGGAGTGGCACAAGGAAGGAACAGTGAATGTGGCTGCAGCTGCTGCTGTGAAGCAGACTAATCCCACCCCTGCCAAGACCCCAGTGAGGAAAATCTGACAAAGAAGGAGAACGGGAAGAGGGAAGAGGCTGCTGCAGCAAGCTGCCAAACACCAACCCTGTGCCCTGAGCGTCCTCCTCAGCAGACAGATTCAATGGAAGAGGAGCCAGCAGAGGGAGAGCTGGGTGAGTGGGAACTGGTTAAGAGGAGAACCACAAGGAAGAAGGCCCAAAAAAGGGAACAGGTCACTACACAAACCAGCGACAAGAGGAGGCTCATGTCTGAAACAGATTACAGTGGCTGATCCTCATCAGATGAGGAAGGGCCAGAAAGACGTCACCAACAAAAGAAGTGGTAGAATGCAAAGGAGCTGGAGGAGAAGGCCCCCAGCTCTGAAATACTGGAAGCAGCAAAGGACCCAGCGTACCCCAATCCCAAAGCACCGAGAGCAGCGAGACACCCAGCACACCCCAGCTCTGGGAAACCAGGAGCAGCAACGTCCTCGAGGAGGAACAGAAGGGAGGGACAGCACCAGCAGAGGCCAGTCCAAACCTCGCTGCTTACAAACTACACCACCGCTCCCCCCACCGATGTCACCCCGGCAGAACAAACCGCCTGTGAGTGACCAGGACAGGTTTCTCAGCCCAACAACAGTTTGTGAACACTATGGGTATGCAGGAACATACCCAAGGGCTGGGACTAGCACAGATACCTGGAATGGTAAACAACATACAGTTTGAATGGATCTAAAGATTGCCTCAATTAACACGCATACATTAAGTCCACTACATGATGTGTTTCGACCTTGGGGTACCGTGCCAAGATCAAAGTCGACCTGCTGTTTCTGCAGGAGTGCGGAACACCACACCTCAGCATTTCCAGGCAATGGTCGCAGTGGTGGTCTCACAGGCCATCGATCTGGTCAGGGGAAAACGATTCCCGTTCCTCTGGCCTGGATATTCTACTGTGGGGAGGCAACTTCACCATCTCTGAAGTTAAGGAGGTAGTGGGCAGTCGCCTCCTCATAGCAGATGTAATGTACAAAAACGATCCGCTCCAGTTAATCAACATTACATCCCTGCTCAAAACAGTGAGCAGCTGACCGTTCTCCAGTAGTTCCCACTGCTGCTGACACCATCCAGGCCAGTCATTCTAGGCAGTGAATTCAACTACATCATTGATGCAGGTGGACAATCCGGCAGGGGATGACAGCCAAATGGGCCACGTCCAGACTCCTGATGGAAATGGTAAAAGACGGCAAGCTACACGACGTCTTCATCAACCAAGCAGACAGAGCTCCACATAGATACACCTGGTCGAGGTCAGGTGGTTCCATCTGTTCCAGGATTGACTTCCTGCTTGTGTCCCGAGTGTTCACGGTCGGATCCACCAACATCAAACCCATGTTCTTCACTGACCATTGCCTCCTACTGGCTGACTGTCACTTACAGGACGACCAGAGGGTGGGCAGGGGGTCATGGAAACTGAATGTGAAACTGTTGGCCCCAGAGAATACTGAGGAACTCTTATATTACAAAGGTAGGGCTGTCCTTTCTCCCTTGTCCTGATCATGTGCTGTATCAATCTGTTGCCCAGTCCATTAGGAAGGATGCGGGCTTTAGCTGGGTGACAATCCCAGGCAGAGGGGGCACTCAGGTCAAAGCCTCCCTGGTCATGGACAATATTTCTGTCTTCTGCTCAGATCTGCTGTCAGTGCGCAGAATGATGAGCATCAGTGACCAGTTCGAACTGGCCTCAGAAGCCAAAGTAAATCGCGGCCAGAGCAGGCCATGTTCTTTGGGAACTGAGCCGACTGATCCTTCGTCCTTTTCATTGTCAGATCATACTATCTGAAGGTATTGGGGATATCATTCGGAAAGACTGGGGTGTGCGCCAAAAACTGGAAGAAGTGAGTAGCCATGGTGAAACAGAAACTGGGCATGTGGGAGTGATGCTCCCTCTCCACTGCAGATAAGAACCTGGTCATCAGGTGCAAGGCGCTCTCGGTGTTGCTGTACGTGGCTCAGGTCTGGCCCATCGCCTGCTCCTGCACTGTGGCAGTAACCCAAGCTATCTTTTAATTTATCTGGAGATCAAAAATGGACAGTGTCCGCAGGGACATGATGTTCAAACCTCAAGATAAATGTGGGAAGAACTTATCCAACGTCGCTCTCATCCTGATGGCCATCTTTGTCTGCGGCTGCATCAAGCTGTGCACAGACCCCAAGTACGCAAACACCAAATGTTACTATGTGCTGAGTTTCTATCTGTCCCCCAGCATAGCGAAGGATGGGTCTGGTCACATTGCCACAGAACACTCCATTCAGTTGTACCACTTGACCGTCGTGGTAAAATCTGTACAGAAAAACACGTTTGACCGCATGACCATCAGGCAGTTGTTCGCATGTAACGTCCTCGAGGGCCTACAGGAAAAGGAGACGGTGGATCCTGTCGGATGGTTCCCCGTGGAGACTGTCAAACTCATTTGGTAGAATGCCTCATCGCCAGAACTTTCAAACAAGCACGAAGACATAGCTTGGCTGGTGGTGAGAAGGGCCCTTCCCATCAGATCCTTCCTGCACGCCTGGAGTTTCACCACCTACACATGCTGCCCTCAAGGTGGCTGCGGTGGGGGAGACTGTTGTCCACCTCCTTCTGGAATGTGCCTTTGCAAAGCAGGTCTGTAAAGAGATGCAGTGATTTTTGTCAAGATTCATCCCGAGCTGCTCCGTAACGCAGAACTCTGTGCTCTATGGGCTGTTCCCAGGGACGCACACCGAGATAAGCATCAACTGCTGCTGGAGGACCATCGATTCTGTGAATGACACTCTTTGGTCTGCCTGAAACTTGCTGGTCTTTCAGTGCAAAGAGCTGTTGACAACTGAGTGTTGCAGACTGGCCCATTCCAAGGTCCAGGGCTATGTGCTGAGGGACACAGTAAAGGTTGGGGCAGCTGTTCCCAAGGCTCAATGTGGAAAGGCCATTGTGTAAGGCCCTCCCACCATAGTACACGCCGAGCAGCTGGAAACCAGGTAAACCTTTTCGGGCTGTATGCACCAGAGAATGTTTTGGTATGTAATGCAAATGCACATTGTAAATATAACTTGAAATGGCAAGTGCAGTGAGGCAGCTCATGTATTATGTTGAACGAAATTGCTCTATATTGCAATTTATGAAATGTCCAAATTGAATGGTTTTTTAATGTATTTTTAGAAATTTTTTGAATAAAGTATATTTTTGGAAAAAAAAATTCCCAGACTCACCTTTGTTTGTTGTCTAGTGTCCCAGTCACACAATCCTGCTGTCAGCCTGTAACCGATGAGCTACGTCTGGGGCCGTAACTGGCAGCCGCAGCTTGTTGGTACTTTACGAAAGAGGCCAGTGGATAAATGTTCGATGGTGCTGCCAGTGGCCTTATTAGATGTGTATAGAGTGTAATTTTTTCGCCAATCAATCAAATTCTCTCTTGCCTTGCCTCCCACCCTCTTACCCACAGAAACTTCAGCTGATCCAAAACTCGGCAGCTTGTATCCTGTCCTGCACCAAGTCCTGTTCATCCACCACCTCCGTCCTGACTGTCCCACAAGATGTCAAACCCGCAAGGATAAAATCTAAAATTCTTATTGTTCTTGGCTTCACTCCCTTCCCATCTCTGTAACTTCCTGTCATAAAACTCCTCTCTCCTGAACTCTCTGTCCCTCTGACATCCACAGGAGACCATACATCAGATGATAAAGAAAGACCTGTATTTATATAGAGGGTTTCATGACCTTCCAAAGAACCGTACAGCCAATGAGGTACTTTTATATTGTAGTCCCTGTTGCAATGTAGGATATGCAGCAGCAAGCTCCCACAAACAGCACATGATAATTACCAGATAATCTGTTTGTTATATGTACTGGTGGATAAATACTGGCCAGGACATCAGGAATAACGCCCCTGTTCTTTGATTAGTGACACAGGATTGCTTATGTCAACTTGAAAGGGCAGATGGGGCCTCAGTTTAACGTCTCATCTGAAATACAGCACCCCCAACAGTGCAACTGTGGGAGTGTCAGCCTAGATTTTTGTGTTCGAGTCTCTGGAGCAAGACTTGAATCCACAACCTTCTAACTCAGAGGCAAGAGGACTCCCAACTGAGTCACAGTTGACCCTTCCTTAGATAGAACAGGAACAGAGAAAATAACAAAATGTATTAATATTCAGGATATTGGGACGTAAATGTGTCTGAATTGAAAAGAGGAGAAAGTAGCAAAACGGAGTGGGATCCAAAAGCCTAAGAAACCCAGTGCCACCCTTATTAGTTCATCAAAACAGGCCAAAAGCCAAAAGGAAGAAAAAGAATTTCTGGTCCACACCAAAGCTGCTTCAGCCTCCAGTTCAGATTCTGATAATGGATCCACGGCCCAAGTGAAAACCTGGTTCTGATGAAAGGTCATCAACCTGAAACATTAACTCTGTCTCTCTCCCCACAGATGCTGCCAGACCCAATGTGACTGCCAGCACAGTTTGTTTTTATGTCAACTTGGTTCCATCATCTGAACAAACCCATCCCACATAACCTGCATTCCCCCTTATAAAGAGGTTAACAACAATAGTTCTAAAGACAATGTTAGGGCCAGAGAGATGTAAAAGTGCTCAGTAGAAATATACGGTGTTGTTCCTGCAGCTTGTACAGATGCCTTGGAGCAGTGTAGAAGCTAAAGGTCACTGCACTCCGAAAGTTGAGTTTTCCAAAGCTGGTCTAGGTTATCAAAGAATCATAGAATGGTTACAGCACAGAAGGAGGCCATTTGGCCCATCCTGTCCATGCCAGATCTAAGAGCAAATCACTTAGTCACACTCCCCTGCCTTTTCACACAGCCCTGCAAATTTTTTCTCTTCAGATAATTATCCAGTTCTCTTTTGAAGGTCTCAATTAAATCTGCCTCCACCGCACCCCCAGTCAGTGCACTCCAGCTGCTAGCCACTTGCTGTGTAAAAATGTTTTTCCTCATGTCACTGTTGCTTCTTTTGCCAGTCACCTTAAATTGGTGTCCTCTGGTTCTGGATCCTTCCACCAATGGGAACAGTTTCTCCCTATCTACTCTGTCCTGACCCCTCATGATTTTGAACATCTCTATCAAATTTCCACTTAATCTCTTCTTCTTCAAGGAAAAAAGACCCAGCTTCTTCAACCTATCCATGTAACTGAAGTTCCTCATCGCTGGAAACATTCTCATGAATCTTTTCTGCACCCTCTCTAATGTCTTAACATCCTTCTGAAAGTGTGCTGCCCAGAACTGGACACAATATTCCAGTTGAGGCTGAACCAGTGTTTTATACAGATTTATCACAACTTCCTTGTTTTTGTAGTCTATGCCCCTATTTACAAAGCCCAGGATCCCATATGCTTTCTCAACCTGTCCTGCAACCTTCAATGATTGTTACATATATAGCTCCAGGTCCCTCTGTACCTGGACCTCCTTTAGAATTGTACACTTTAATTTATATTGCCTCTCCTCGTTCTTCCTACCAAAATGAATCACTTAGCACTTTTCTACATTAAATTTCATCTGGCACTTGACCACCCATTCCACCAGTCTATGTCTTCTTGAAGTTTATCACAATCAGCCCAACAGTTCACAATAATTCCAAGTTTTGTGTCATCCGCAAATTTTGAAATTGTGCCCTGTACACCCAAGTGCAGATCATTAATATGTATCAAGAAAAGCAGGGGTCCTACAATCATTGGCAAATCCCACTATGAACCTTCCTCTAGTCCGAAAAACAACCGTTCATCACTATTCTAAAAGCAAAATACTGCGGATGCTGAAAATCTGAAATGAAAACAAGAAATGCTGGAAATACTCAGCAGGTCTGGCAGCATCTGTGGAAAGAGAAGCAGAGTTAACGTTTCAGGTCAGTGACCCTTCTTCGGAACTGAAGAAGAACTTCTTCAGGAGCGCCTGTCGCTTCCGGCATTTGATTGGAAGATCGTGTTCCGCGCAATCCCTTCTCTGGTGTCTGATTGGTTAATTGTAACGACGATCTGGTGACTCGCTCTGTGATTTGCTGCCTCGGATTCTCGTTAGGATTGGTGGATTTCTTGCGGCTGTGCTGCACGATTGGCTGGTTCTAACCTCAATGCGCTCGGTGATTGGTGGCTTGTCGGCGACGGGATGGGTTATGGGTCGGCCCGGGCCTGTCCTCTTTCTTTCTTGCCGCAGCTCTGAGGTGAGTGTAAGGGACCGAGAGAACAGAGCCCAGTTTGGGTGTGAAGGCCCGAATGGGCTGTTTTGTGGAGAGGGATCCGAGTGAGGCCTGGTCGCCGAGTGTAGAGAGGCCCGAGCGGGTCCCGGCCCCGGTGTGGAGGGAGGTCCGAATGGGGCCGGGCCGCCGCGTGGAGTGATCCGGCCTAGAAGTCAGGCGACAGCCAGGCCCGGGCTGGCCTGCAGGTCAGGAAGATGCTGAGATGCGGCAGGTTTCACCACTACCTGGCGGCTGCTGGGCCTTGGAGCCCGTTTCCCAACACGTGTCCCAGTTGCCACCCCTGGCTCAGGGTCACAGCCTTCCAGCTGCCTCTTGGCGGCCCACGAGTTCGCAGCTCCTGGGCTCTAACCCGCTATCTGAGAGGGAGAGAGATGCTGGTTGGTTTCGCAGATACATTCCTTGGGCCATAGCGCTCTTTGCAGACCCTTATTCACTGGTAATTATTCTGGAATGATTTCTGGCCCTCTATTCCATTTCAGAATCAGAATTTTATAAATAAAGAACTTGCATTCAAGCACCCTCACGACTTCCAACATTATTTTGCAACCGATGAAGTAACTTTGAAGTCTAGTCTCTTGATGTTGGAACGGTGTTAGCCAATCTGCTAGATGCTAAAAACATTAAATTGAGGGCAGGTAATGCAAACTTGGCATGTATTCCCTTGGGTGTAGAATTTAAGTGAAGTGTTTATAAGAAAATAATTCATAGATTAAAAAGAAATTTGTTTCCTCTGGTAGGGGAATTCAGAATAAGAGACATAATCTTAAAGTTACAGCCAGTCAGTTTAGGAATGTAATTAGGAAGCACTTTTTCCGTGCAAAAGGCAGTAGAAATCTGGAACACTGCTCCACAAGAAGGCTGTGAATGCTTGGTCAGTTAAAATATTCGAGTGAGCTTGATGTAGAAAAGATGGTCAAATTTCATTTATCATCTATGATCTAATTGAATGTCCTATTCCTGTTTCAATGATCTTAGTGATGTTGTAGTGGTGGTCTATTCGAGGACAGGTCGCTTGCTCATTTCTCCACGCCTCATGATTCTATGCTTTCCTCTTCAGTTGCTCATAAGCGACTCCCATTTTTAAACTCCTGGTGAAATGTGCTATACGATTAGGGAAAAAGTGTATGGGATGCTTTCCCATTGCCTTCCTCGTGTACTTTTAAAGGAAACAGAAGTCCTTTTCTGAAACGATCCTCCACCTGTAAGCTGTTGTTCCTTGAGGTTCTAGCTGTTCCACCATCACCACTGAATATTCACTGGTTTTGCCATTGGCATGGCTTGTAAACCTGAGTATGGGACCATGGCCTGGAGTCCCTCGCAATAGGACAGGGATGGCCATCCCCTGAGGTCTCCGATAACGCTGCTAAATTGACATTAGTTGAGCGGTAAATAATGGCCAGGACACTGGAGAAACCTCACCTGTTCTTTGTACAGTTTCATAGGATGTTTTATGTCCACCTGAAAGGCCAGACTGGGTCTTGGTTTAATGTCTCAACTGAAAGAAAGTACCTCCTGCAATGCAGCTCTCCCTTCTTACTGCACTGTCTGTCTCGATTATGTGCTTATCTCTCTGGACTGCTTCTTGATGCCATCACCATCTGTCTCAGAGGTGTGAGTGTGCTATCACTAAGTCAGGTTGCCTATGGCAACACTGCTAAATGTATTCATTTAGTTCCTTCGCCCATATCTCATTATTTTTACATTTTTATTCACTTCCCTTTTGAAAGCTGTTATGGATTCTGCCTCTTGTAATATTTCTGGTAGCACATTCCATATTGAATTTACCATTACCTCTTTGCGTTTGTACTTTATAGCTGTATTAAAACCTAGAATCTATAAAGATTTATGTATTTGGGTTGTTATTTTACAAGTTATTCTAAGCTTTAAGACAAATGTTGGTTGGTGCTTGGCAGTGGGTGTTTGTGCATCATATATTGTCCTCTTTTGTATTGCCAGTTTGATTGCCTGAGTGCCTGTTACCCTCTGATACTGTGTGAGGGCCAGGGAATGAAGAGAAAATATTACACCTAAGCCTGATTCCATTGTACACTTGCATATGCTTTCAGCAGGGTTTGCTCGTGGTCATGAGTAGAAATGCCACCTGATTCGACTAGTTGTATAGTGGTGGCACTTTTGCTTTTTAGGTCAAAAAGTTGTTGGGTTCAAGCCCTCCAGGACTAGAACATCTATTCCCTGGCTGACACTTGTGTAGAACTGACAAGTGCTGCATTGTTGGAGACACAGTCTTTCAGAGCAGGCCTTGTTTATCCTATCAACTGGATGCAAAAGATCCCATGTTACTAATTGAAGGAGGTCAGGAGAGTATTGGTGCCTTGGCCAATATTTATTCTTCAATCAACATCACAAAAACAGACTTTTAACTCTTTGCTGTTTGAGAGAGTTTGCTATGCCCAAATTGGCTTCCGTTTTCCTACGTTATAACTGACTACATTTTAAGAATGCTCCATTGGCTTTGAAGCACTTTGGGATATTTTCAGGTTGTGAAAGGTGCAATATAAATGCATGAGCTCGTCCTTGCTTGAATAATTTTCTCTCCTGATTATTTTTGCCATGGTTGCAGCTAACACAGACTGGAAAAGAAATATGGTACCTTCCTGACTTATAGCTGGTTTGATAAATGTGCTGAGAAGTCTTGGGAGTTTATCACGCTGTCTGAGAGTAGTAACTAATGCTGGAGTATGAGGTATATCAATACTGGTAGTTCACTGGCAAATTGCTCAAGGAGCAAGTGAACCTTGGCGGCAAATATTGAGTGGCTGCTAAAGCTAGCGGAGGGAGCATTTGAAGCCAATCTGTTTCTGTCCTTTCCAACTATCCACTATATTAAAATAGTTTTATTTACCAGGGTTCCTATATTGACTAATTGGATTTAGAGTACTAGACGTACGTCTAAGTGCTGCTATTGAAGGGACTGAAGCTTCTGAATGATGGGTGGTATCAGTTGTATAATTATATTAGTATTGCTTTATGTCCTCATGAGGAATTTCTTCCTGATGTTGTATTGTAAATTCTTGCCTCATTGTGCTTTTATTCATTGTCTTGCAGTAAAATCTTGTCTTTAAACCAATTTGTGGCAATCCTTGGAAGCACTTAAAGATGCCCAGGGAAGACAGAGCTACGTGGAAGTCCAACTACTTTTTGAAAATCATTGTGAGTATAGCCACCTATTCCACCATTATCTGGCCAGACTGCCTGTTTTCTTTGCTGTCTTAGCAGAGTTGCGTCAAGCATTGGAAAAAGATCTGAAGAGTAACCAAATCTGAGGAAGGAGCAGTTACATTAGAGATGGATTGGCAGTCTTATCTACTGTAAAGTGATAGGACTAGACCTGATGAAAATGGGATTGAATATTAGAGCAGTGTGAAACTGGGAAAGAAATTACTCACTGACCTTTCAAAGTCAAATTGCAATAAATATTAAATTTTAAATACTACAAAATACTGTTGCTGTGATGTCTGGGAGAAGAGGCACACAAGCATTCTTTTTTAAAAGGGAGATCAGGTTTTGACATCAGAGGAGCTCTTCTAGTATTCAAGTATGATAGTATAATTGTGCCACAGCATGATGATTAAGACAGAAAAGGGTTGTTAATGAAGGTGGGTAGTTTGAGGCCTTAACTGCAATGGAATTGGTTTCAATCCATTGTTTAAGTGTAAATGGCTACCGAGTAGATGGATATTATCCCATCAGCCCTCTCGCATTTCCATTAAATTATATTTTGGGTATGTGAGGTTCTGAGATGGATTATGGATTGAAATGTCAGAATTTTTCTGATGAGGTTTTCAATTCCATTGCATTCAAAATGGGGTTTTAACACATTGGAAATTATGTTGGTCTATAGTGGAGATGTGAATTCTGAGCTACCGTTATTCTTGTAATTCAATTTGGGTTTCTTTCTGAAAGGTGCTTCAATGTCATAAATGCACTCGCAGGTTAATGTGTTTCGTGTGTATGTGTGTGGAGGGGGAGGGGTGGTGGATGATGTGTGTGTGTGGGACTGGCCAAGCAATTGCTATCACTGTTGAGATCTGGTAGTGTTAAAATTGGCAATGTGACTCGGTTACTGCCCCCTGTTGGAAGTGCTTGTGTGTGGACCTCAGTTGTTATCGGGACATGGATGGTGCTCACTGTTAAGCAAATGAGCGGCACAAGAGAGAATCTAACCACCTCCTTTTGATGTTCAATGGGATTGTCATCGCTGAATTCCCTACCATCAGCATCCGGTAGGAGCTGGGCTGTGAGTATTGACCAGAAACTTAACTGGTCCAGCCACACACATACTGTGGCTACAGGAGCAGATCAGAGACTGGGAATTCTGAGATGAGTAACTCGCTTCCTAACTCCCCTAAGCATGTCCACCATCTACAAAGCACAGGCCAGGAGTGTGAGGGAATAGCTGCACTTCCCTGCATGAGTGCAGCTCCAGCAACACTCAAGAAGCTCGCTTGATTGGTACCCCATCCACCGCCTTAAACATTCACTCCCTCCACCACTGGCGCACCATGGCATTCGCGTTGACTATCTATACAATGCACCTGCAAGGGTTCTTTGATAGCACCTTCCAAACTCGTGTCCTTTACCATCTAGAAGAACAATGGCAGCATGGGAGCACCACCAGCTGCAAGTTCCACTCCAGTCATGCGCCATCCTGACTTGGAAATATATCTCCATTCCTTCACTGTTGCTGGGTCAAAATCCTGGAACTGCTTCTCTAACATCACTGTGGGCAAACGTAATGGACTGCAGCAGTTCAAGAGGGTGGCTCACCACTACCTTCCTATGGGCAATAAATGCTGACACCCACATCCCATGAACAATTAAAAACAAAATGCCTTGTGTCCCAATAAGGAACCAATCCCACAAGAAAATTGGTGGTGGGGCACGTATTTGGGTTGTGAATCTTTGTTTCATATGAAGAAATCAAGCTGATTTTGGATCATGGGCTTGTATATACTTATACAGTATCTGTAATCTCTCTCTAGCAACTTTTGGATGACTATCCAAAATGTTTCATTGTTGGGGCAGACAATGTTGGGTCCAAGCAGATGCAACGGATCCGTATATCGCTGCGTGGTAAGGCTGTTGTGCTGATGGGCAAGAATACGATGATGCGCAAGGCCATCCGAGGTCACCTGGAGAACAATCCTGCTCTAGAAAAGTAAGTGAGCTGTCTTAGTATAAACTTTTATGGTGGTTGCGACCTTACATGAAACTATGTGCTTGACTTGTATATGGGGCAATGTGCTAATATCATGTTTCTCTTCAGGCTCCTGCCTCATATCCGTGGCAATGTTGGCTTTGTATTCACCAAGGAGGATTTGTGTGAAATCCGTGACATGCTGTTGTCCAATAAGGTAAAGCTCTTAGGTTGCTACCCTGATAAAGTTTAAATGGTGAAGCCAGTTCACTGGCCTGATGTCAACGCAGAGATTTTATGCAGAATTGAGTGGATATTTTTCAACCACTTGATTGATTTGGTTTGTGTTCATGATTATAAATGTACATGGTTTCTTTTGCACTGATAGAACATTTCTACTTTAATGGAAGTGCATTCTGCACTGCTTGTCATGGTGGGGAAGAAGAATTGGAATGCCTTTCATATTGGCGAAGTGGTCCTATCCCTACTTTTAAAAGGCTTTGTTTTGTTGAGCTTGCTCAATATTTTAAGTTTATGAAACATGAAATATTAATGTTAACAAGTTTTATAGTTATGCAAACATACCTCTTGTTTAATACCAAATCATTTTGCTCCGTTCTTTTGTGTCTTTATCTCAGCAGTTCTAACTTCTTGTGCTTCTTCCACAGGTTCCAGCTGCTGCCCGTGCTGGTGCGATTGCCCCTTGTGAAGTTACTGTGCCAAGTCAAAACACAGGTTTGGGTCCTGAAAAGACCTCCTTCTTCCAGGCTTTGGGCATCACCACTAAGATCTCCAGAGGTACCATTGAAATTCTGGTGAGTGCTGATGAATGAAGGTACGAACCCAGGGTGGGCCAGGAGCCGGCCTGACAAAAGTTTCCATTCGGCCCACTGATGTAAACTGTGCCCTGGGCCTTCCTTATCCTCCGGGGGTCTGTGGCTGGAGAGGAGAAATTTCCCATTCTCAGACCAGCTTTTAAAAAACACTGCAATTCAGTTTCATAGCTGACAGCTGCTGACATCGGGAACAGCCCTTTCCGAACTTTGGACACATTCAGGGTTTTCCAGTGGGTTCCGACTTTTTTTTTTAAAAGGCTGCCGAGAAACCCCGAATCTGTTTGAGGTTCAAAAACTGCTGTTCCTGATACCAGCGCAACTTTTTAAAAAAAAACTGACCAACCTTCTGCTGAGCTCTCTGAAACTGTCAGAGGGAGAGAGAGGGTGATAGAGCGAGGAGGGGGGCAGAGAGCAAGGACGAACGGGGGGGTGGGGTGGCGGGGAACAACACGGTGGGGACACGGAGAGAGAGAGTGATCAAGATCATCCTGACAGAATGATATCTATCTGGAATACTCCGCTTTACTGTACCAAGTGTACGGGCAAACATTGACTACTCGTGCAAGCAAAACAAATGCCAGCTATCTCTCAAAATCAGTGTTCAACAGAATGAAGAGAAAGTAAGTCAATAAATTAGTCTTATTTAAAGCTGCACAAAAATGTACATTTGTTTTTATTAATGGTAAGATAAATATTTAATGTCCTTATTTATCTTTCCGAAATTGTCTCACTGACAACCCCCCACATGTAAGACAAAAATTGTAATGTGGCCCCCAGCATGTAAAGGTTGGTCAACCCTGTGCGAACCTCAAATATGTTTGCTTTATTTGCAATTTTCTTTTTTTTTTATATAATGAACTGAAACCCCTGCTTACTATTGTTCTCCTACCAGTTTTAACAATGCTGCGATTTTCTGAACCCTGTGGCAGTTTTTGAGATTTTCATTGATTTATTAGGAGTCAAATTCAATTTTTATTACAAAATTCTAGTATTTTTACTGCAAATCTGGCGATTTCATTATATTTATTATTAGATCTGGTTTATTGTGACCAAATAAGTTTTATTAGGATTGTGAGATTTTGTTAAAGTTGATATTTGGCAAATTATTTTGAGAATTTGTCCACTTTTATCTGACTGTAAATTGGTGGCCTTGATCACCTTTTCTCCTTGCATCCTGATTTCTTTTCCCCCCTTGAAATGAATTCAGTCTAATCCCAGACTGATGCTGTTTATAGTGTTGAATTAAGAGCCGTAAAGTTATAGTACTCGTTTTATCCTTGAAACTTGAATTAATTCTCGATGCTTTTCTTTACCGTTTACTGCAGTGTAGTGTAGAATGTTGACTTTTCTCCTGACAAATGATTGACTTGTCCTATAGAGTGATGTACAACTCATCAAGATCGGTGACAAGGTGGGAGCCAGTGAAGCCACTCTGCTGAACATGTTGAACATCTCTCCCTTCTCCTATGGCTTGGTGATCAAGCAGGTTTATGATAGTGGCAGTGTGTACAACCCTGAGGTCCTGGACATCACTGAAGAAACTCTGCAAATGTGTTTCCTGGAGGTATGTTGAATGAAATTGCTGAAGCTTCTTGTTGCTAGGGCTTTCATAAACTGAAGATCTTGGCTATGTTGGATTCAGCCAATAGTGCTGGTTTTGCATATTGTGCAAAACAAATTTAAACGTCAGTGATGTTGAAGTTGCAAGATATTAACTCGCAATGATCTTCCGTCAG
The DNA here is from genome assembly GCF_036365525.1 of Heterodontus francisci. NCBI lineage: Eukaryota > Metazoa > Chordata > Chondrichthyes > Heterodontiformes > Heterodontidae > Heterodontus > Heterodontus francisci. Next base: position 54,425,360 of record NC_090393.1, read on the forward strand.
CTAAGCTGTTAAATGTTGTGCCACGTACTTTTGCAGCCATTGTTGTTAAATAGTCAGAGGGAACAATGCACAACACTATAAAGAATAGGATGGGAATTTCAACTGGTGTCTTGAGCTGGGATGGGACTTTCTTGTAGTTTCTTTCAAACTCATAGTTTTTGATAGCTTCTCCTTTGTTGCTGTGATTTGGGAATTTGTGTTCCATCAGTACAGTGTTTTCTTAATGGGATCAATTATTTTCACAGGGAGTTCGCAATGTGGCCAGTGTGTGTCTGCAGATTGGTTACCCAACCATTGCCTCTATACCACACTCCATCATCAATGGCTACAAGAGAGTGCTGGCTGTCGCTGTGGAGACCGACTACTCCTTCCCATTAGCTGATAAGGTAATGGTAGAAGTGTCTTAAGTTGAATTCCAGCTCTTCAAATGTAAATGCTTCCAATATCTTAGAGGTCACAGTTCACTCCAGTTAATTATGGATGAGGAAGTCCATTCAGCCCATTTTAGATTGTGGACCCCAAATGCCCATTGCAGCATTTAATTGGTTCATAATTTGTTTCTTTGCTTTCTACTTTACTGTTCTAACTGGGAGTCCATTCAGTGGACACAGAATCTTACAGCGCAGATCTATTGATGTTTCTGAAGATCAGTTTTTGATGAAGTTTGCCATTTACTAATTCACAGAATCGTTACAGTGCAGGAGGCCATTCGGCTCATTGTGTCAGCACTGGCTCGCTGAAAGAGCAGTTCCCTCAGCCTTTTCCCCATAACCCTGCATATTCTTCCTTTTCATGTAACTGTCTAATTCCCTTTTCAATGCTTCAGTTGAACCTGCCTCCACCACGTTCTTAGGCAGCGCATTCCAGACCTTAACCACTCGCTGCCTGAAAATGTTTTTCCTCATATCAGTTTTGTTTCTCTTACCAAATACTTTAAATCTATCTCCATAGCCCTTGATGTCATTAGTATCCTGATAGCTATTGATTTTTGTCGTGAACATGCTCAATGATTGAGTTTCCACAGCCCTCTGGGGTAGAGAATTCCAAAGATTCACCACCCTCTGAGTGAAGAAATTTCTCCTTTTCTCAGTCTTAAATGGCCTACTCCTTATTCTGAGACTCTGTTCCCTTATTCTGAGATTATGTCCCCTGGTTCTAGACTCGCCAGCCAGGGGAAACATCCTATCTACATCCACCCTGTCGCCCCCAGTAAGAATGTAAGTCTCAGTGAGATCATCTCTCATTCTTCATAACTCTAGAGAATAGAGAAATTATTGAACTGCTTTTCCTGACGCAAATTTTTAAAAAAAGCCTGAACAGAGCACTGTACAATTTGATGACTTGCTCTGACTTTCAATGTGGTTCAGCTTTGTTGATTGCTGCTTTGTATTGGTTGGACTGTAAGAATCCTAGGTCTCATTGAATTTCAACCATAAATGTTTGTCTGCTGGTGATGAGAGGTGTAACAAGGTGGGGGGTTTGCTACTGGCTGACATCCTGACAATACAATCACTGAAAATAAAGTTTGACCTGTCTGTGAAGCCAGTTCCAAAGATTGATGTCTCATTAAGCACTGCTGCATGTCTGTAAATGCATATTTGCATTCAACAACACTGGGCTTATTACAGGCTGATTTCAGAATGCTGAACTATCTCAGATTAATAGCATTTTCAATGTAGGATATTGTAGATACCCTGAGCAACAAAATAAATGAACTTTTTAGGTTTGCATTTTAAAAGGTACTGTAATTTGTTAAAATACTTAAGCATTGAATGTTTTAAAAGATTGTGTCTAACAGATTGTAATTGTACATTCTAGTGAATGTGATTTATTACTGTTGTAGAGATGAAATTCGCTGTTTTTCCTATTTTTCAAATTCTCCTTTCTGCTTCCTGGGCCCTAAGCTCTGGAATTCCCTCCCCAAAACCATCATCTCTTGCCTCTCCTCCTTTAAGAGATTCTCTAAACAAAGTGATTACTGACAACACAGCAGCCCGCTGACGTCATCAGAGTGTGCCAAGCTGTGCGTATGCACAGTTACATCTTGCTAGGACTTAGTGGCGCATGCATGGGATGGCATTATCACGCATCATCGCGTATCGGCGCCAGGTCCATCTTCACACGTGCACAATAAAACGTTATTGGGTATCCAGCCCCTCCCTCGGCTGGAGGAAGCAGCTGAATGGGAGACTTTGAGGCTGGAGCTCTTTTTATCCCCCCTACCCTCGCTCCAGGCCTTGACGCTTCCTCCCCTCAGCCACTCGCTCTAGACCTCGCTGCTCCCCTCCAGTCCCCTGGCCAATTGATCCGCGCTTCGCGTCATCCCGTTCTCTGGCTGCTCGCTCTCCGCCCCCTTCAGCCGCTAGCTCTAGGCCGCGCCACTTCCCTTCCCTCGGCCACTCACTCTTACATCGCCCCGTCACCCCTTGATTCTTCGGACGGTGGAGACTGTTGAAATGTGGGAGCGAGAGGAGGATAGCAGCGCAGCCCAGTGCTCGCAGCTGGGGGGGGGGGGGGGCCTAGCGGCCGACCAGAGAGCGGGGTGGCGTGAGCGGGGAACAAACGATCTAGCCATCAGCATTTCCTGTGATAAATTGAGCAGCGCCATCTTTAATCCTGGCAGCTGACTGAACCTGACATTCCAGCTGAAGAGTCTGCATTTGCACATGTACACGCAGTGCGCCACCTAATGGTTGCATTGTCAACATACACAGCCTTCTTTAAAACCTACCTCTTTGGTCACTTGTCTTGATATCTCTTTGTGTGGCTTGGTATCAAATTTTGTTAGTGCTTCTATGAATTGTGGCACACTTTATTCTTAAAGATGCTGTTTAAATGTATGCTGAGATGAGATGTTACACTGTCAGTATTCTAAAGTTAGAAAGGGGTGTGTTATTCTACAATGATTGTTGTATCTCATTTCCAATTTTCACAGCAAGTTGTTCCTTGTCCTTAACAGGTGAAGGCTTTCCTGGCTGATCCATCAGCTTTTGTGGCCCCTGTTGTCGAGGCTGCTCCAGCTGCTGCCAAGGAGGAAGTGAAGGAGGAGAAGAAGGAAGAGTCTGAGGAATCGGATGATGACATGGGCTTTGGTCTGTTTGACTAAAACTTAGCTAGTCATAGCTAAATGATCAGCCTAATCAAAATAAAACATTTTATCTACAGAAACTGTTGTAGTTTGTGAGCTCACAGTTATTTGTGTTTAGTCGTATACTTAATGTATAATACTTATTTTCTTTATTGGATTCCCAAGTTCATTCATGTATATTTATGGAGCTAATGGCTTGTTTTTTTTATAAAATGTAAGACTTTCCGTTGCATGTTGTGAACACAATGCAGTTCAAATGCTGCAAGTTTAGAAAGAGAAGCTTGACATGGATATTTTGGATTTATTTCCAATTTTCACATGGGGGAAATGTGGCCAACAAACTCGACTGAGGAATGCACATGGAGGTTGTTGTGGAAATGATTTGTACATTAAGTACACACCCACTATCAAAGTTGTAGAATGTGATGAAAGTAGATCCATAGGGCCCTATAAATATTGAGGCTTGTCTGGGGACTGGTGTAACTTCCAAATCAAAGCAAAATTATTGAAAACGCTCAGCAGCTCGGTGCTTCTGTGAAGAGATAAGACAATGTTTTGGGTATTTGCTTTGTCAAAATTGGGGCATATTGTTGCACAGCATTAAAGGAACAATAATGGTGAAAGGGAGACTGACATACAGACATGAACAGAAATAGGATAACCTGTAAAGTGCCTCTTATCTCAATTTCTCATGAGGGCTCCTATTTTCTCACTATCTCCCATTTTTCAGTTAAGCCCATTACAAGTCTTTTTTTCCTGCATGTGTATTTCCTGCCCATTCCACACTACCTTTTGAAAATGCTTTTGATCTGTAATTTCTTCCAGTTTCAACCAAGGGTATTCACCCAAAACATTAAGTATTCTTTTCTCACTACAGATGCTGCTTAAGTGTTTTCTGCTTATGTTGTAGGTTTTCAGCACATGCAGTTTTTTATCCCAAAAGCTAGGCAGGAAGTATTTTTAATTAGTACAGCAATAGGAGCAATGTTAATGCATATTAACATTGATTATTAATAAAATGTTAATCACTCCACAAGCCAAATATAGAGTACTGAATTATGAAGATAATTATGTAGTATGGGCAGCCTGAGAAAGATCACCTTATTGGTGTTGGTTCTTTTTTCTATCTTGCTTTATACCTGTTTGTCTCATACATTTTCCCTATTTTCTTTGTCTCTATTCTTCATGTCTTCACACGGAGGATACCCTTCATCATGTGTAGCATTACAACTGTGCTAAATGGGATTGATTGAGAACAGATCTAACAGCTCAAAGTAAGCATCCATGAGGCACTGTGGCCCATCAGCAGCAGGATTGTATTTAACCAAAATGTGTATCCTTATGCCTGGCACATCCCTCACTCTCCCATTACCATCAAGCCAGGGGATCAATCCTTGCTCAATGAGGAATGCAGGATAGCATACTAGGAGAAGCATCAGACATATCCAAAAATGAGGTGCCAACCTGGTGAAGCTGCAGTGCAGGACTACATGCATGCTAAACCATGGAAGCAGTATGCAATAGTTGGAACTAAGCAACCCCATAACCAATGGATTAGATCAAATCTCTGCAGACCTGCCACACGGAGACTTGAAAAACATCCCCATCCTCAATGATGGGGAGCCCAGCATGCTAGTGCAAAAGACAAGGCTGAAGCATTTGTAGCTACCTTCAGCCAGAAATGCATAGCCTCCTCTGAGGTCCCCAACATCACATACCAGTCTTAAGCCAATTCAATCCACTCAACGTGACATCAAAAAATGCCAGAAGGCACTGCATGCAGCAAATGCCATGTGACCTGAAAATATTCTGGCTGTAGTATTGTAGATTTGTGCTCCAAAACTGGCTGCACCCCCAGTCCAGCTGTTCCAGTACAGCTACAATACTGGCATCTACCTGACAATATAGAAAATTGCCTATGTAGGTCGTGTCCACAAAAAGCAGGGCCAATCCAATTACTGGTCCATCAGTCTACTCTCAATCATCAGCAAAGTGATGGTGTCATTGACAGTACAATGAAGCAGCACGTACACAGCAATAACCAGCTTACTGTTGCTCAGTTTGGGCTCCAATTGGGCACTCTGCTCCAGACCTCATTACAGCCTTGATCCAAACATGGACAAAAGAGCTGAATTCCAGAGGCAAGGTGATGATGATTGCCCTTGACATCAAGGCAGCAATTGACCAAGTGTGGTATCAAGGAGCCCTAGTAAAGTTGAAATCAATGGGAATCGGGGAAAACTCTCCACTGTTGGTATCACACCTAGCACAAAGGAAGATAGTTGTGGTTGTTGGGAGGCCAATCACCTCAGCCCCAGGAGCTCCTCAATGTAGTGTCCTAGGCCCAACCAGCTTCAGCTGCTTTGTCAATGACCTACCTGGATCATGAGGTCAGAAGCGGGGATGTTCACTGATGATTGCCCAAGTGTTCAGTACCATTTGCAACTCGGATACTGAAGAAGTCTGTGTTCACATGCAGAAAGACTTCAACAACATTCAAGCTTGGGCTGATAAATGACAAATAACATTTATGCCATACAAATGCCAGGCAATGACCATTGCCAACAAGAGAATCTAATTATCTCCCCTTGATGTTCAATGGCACTACCATTGCAGAATCCCTCAACATAAATAACCTGGGGGTTACCATTGACTAGAAGCATAACTGGACCTACCATATAAATACTGTGTCTACAAGAGCAGGTCAGAGGCTGAGAATTCTGCAGTGAGTAATTAACCTTCTGACTTCCCAAAGCCTATCCACCATCTACAAGGCACAAGTTGTGAGTGTAATGGAATACTGTCCACTTGTCTGGATGAGTACAGCTCCCACAACACTCAAAGCTCAACACTATCCAGGCCAAAGCAGCCTGCTTGTTCGGTTCCCCATCCATCACCTTAAATAGTCACTCCTTCCGCCACCAGCGAACAGTGGCAGCAGTGTCTTCCATCTACAAGATGCAATGCACCAACTTGCCAAGCCTCCTTTTACAGCCCTTTCCAAACCTGCAACCTCTACCACCTAGGAAGCCCAGGGCTGCAGACACATGGGAACACCTGCAAGTTCCACTCCAAGCCACACACCATCCTGACTTTGAACTATATTGCTGTTCCTTCACTATCATTGGGTCAAAATCCTGGAACTCCCTCCCTAACAGCACTGTGGGTGTACCTACACCACATGAATTGCAGCGATTCTGATGGGCAATAAATGCTGGCTTTGCCAGCGATGCTCACATCCCATGAATAAGAAAAATGCTCATCCTAGATTATTTTTCCTTCTTCGTGCCTAGGTCATTGTTTTAGAACCACAGAGTATTACAGTAAAGAAGGAAGCTATTCCTCCCACTGTGCACTGGCTCTTTCTAAGACCAATCCAGTTAGTCCCACTCCCCCACTCTTCATAACCCTGGAACCTTTTATCCTAGTATTTATCTGATTCCCTTTTGAAAACTATAGATTATATCCACCACCCTATCAGGCAGTGCATTCCAAATCGTTGTGTAAAAATGTTTCTCCCCATGTCACCTCTGCTTTTGCCAATCACCTAAAATCTGTGCCAACTCATTAGCAACCCTTCTTTTCTTTTTACTTTAAGTTTCTTTTTACTTTAAATCAGTCATGATTTTAAACACCTCGATTAAATCTCCTCAGCCTTCTCAGGAGAACAACCTCAGTTTCTCCAGTCTTTCCATGTAACCAATCCCTAAAACCATTCAAGTAAATCTCTTACATACCCTTTTCAAAACCTTCACGTCCTAAAGTGTGGCGCCCAGAATTGGATACAATACTCCAGCTCGGACTTAGCTCATGTTTTACATAGGTTTAGCATAACTTCCTGTCTCTTGTACTTAATGCATATATTTATAAACACCAGGATTCAATATGATTTATTAACTGCCTTGTTGAACCTGTCCTGCCACCTTCGAAGATTTGTGCATAAATACCGGCTGGTGTCTCTGTTGTTCCACCCCCTTTAAAATTGTACCATGTGGTATTTATTAATCATTTAGAGATACAGCACTGAAACAGGCCCTTCGGCCCACCGAGTCTGTGCTGACCAACAACCACCCATTTTTTAAAATACTAATCCTACATTAATCCCATATTCCCCACCACATCCCCAACCACCTACCTACACTAGGGTTAATTTACAATGGCCAATTTACCTATCAACCTGCAAGTCTTTGGCTGTGGGAGGAAACCGGAGCACCCGGCAGAAACCCACACAGTCACAGGGAGAACTTGCAAACTCCGCACAGGCTGTACCCAGAACTGAACCCGTGTCGCTGGAGCTGTAAGGCTGCAGTGCTAACCACTGCGCCACTGTACCGTCCAAAAGTATGTACTGTGTCTCCTCATTCTTCCTACCAAAATGTAGCACCTCGCACATCTTGCTTTGGATTTAATTGATCGTGTGTCCTCCCAATCCATTGGCCTCTTTCAGCCCTGGCATAGTTGGTAGTATTCTGAATCGCAAGGTTCTGGTTCAGGTCCCACTGCAGGGTTTGAGCATAAAAATCAAGGCTGATGCTCCAGTGCAGTACTGAGGGAGTGCTGAACTGTCAGAAGTGCTGTCTTTTTGATGAGATGTTAAACCGAGGCCCCATCTGCCTGCAAGGGTTGATGTATAAGATCCCATTGCATTATTCTGAAGAAGAGCGTGGTGGACCCTAACCCTGGCCAATATTTATCCCTCAATCAACATCACAAAAATAGATTATCTGGTGATTATCACATTGCTGTTTGTGGGTGTTTGCACAAATTGGCTGCTGTGTTCCCTACATTACAACAGTGACTACTCTTCAGAGTATTTCATTGGCTTGAAAGTGCTTTAGGACGTCTGGTGGTCATGAAAGACTATGTAAAAGCAAGTCTTTCTTTCTCTTGAGTTCTGTTACTAGCTTCCTCAGTGTTTGCTACACTTCCAGGTTTTGTGTCATTTGCAAATTTTGGAATTGCGTGCTGTTTCAATGCCCAAGTAATTAATGTATATCAAAAACAGTAGTGGTCCTAGCACTGAACCTTGGAAGGTATACCTCCCTCTAGTCTGAAAAACAGCTAGTTACTGCAATTCTATTTTCTATCGCTTAGCCAATTTTGTATTCATGCTGCTATTGGCCCTTATATCCCATGACTTCAATTTTGCTAACAGACCTAATATATGGTATTTTATCAAACGCCTTTTGGAAATCCATATTGATATGTCCGAGGCAGGAGGAGTGTACTGTTAATTCAGTCCCGCTTCTCCACGGGTCACAACATATCAATAAATTTCCCATTTACCAAACCAGCTGATTAGATACTCTATTTGTCCCCAGAATAAAGCACAACAACCAGGTTCCTTTAATGAACAACAAAATTATCAATTTATTATACACCAAGTCTTAACCAATAATGAATTAAATATATACGTGAATTGAAATATTAAAGCCCTGTATTCTTATATTGTAGCCCTCACATACATGCACATACATCCAAAAACCAGTTAACCGGAGAAAAGGGATTTTTGTTTACAGCTGTTACAAATAGAAGGAATAAAATAACTTAGTCTGCAATGGTCTGGAAGGAAGTCCTTTGTTTTGGCGAAGTGTCCCAAAGTTAAATAGTTGGCTGCCGCAAGGAATCTTTCCAGGTGAGGTTGATGAACATTCTGTTTAGGTAGGCATCCAAAGACATTCAACTGCAGAAGACTTCACATAGGTCTTACAGCAGGTATGCAGCAACAAAGTTTCCATTCTCACACACATTCGATGCAAAGTCCTTTTAAAAATGCAAGGTTTCTGCAAGCATTTAGGATAGCTTCAAAAATACAGGAGGCAACAGTACAACTTCATACAAGATTTTGCTTTTCAAGAGCAGGGATTCTTTAAAGAGAGTTAACAGTGTCCTGGATGTTCTTCTGATCTCCAACAACTCCCTCTAATCCAAAAAAGAAGTTGGCTTTTTAACAGTTCAAAAGTGAAACCAAAATAATCATAAATTTTGTCTTGTCACAACAAAGAATAGCACTTAAGTCAAACCCCCTGTGGTGTTTACTTGAAATTACAGGTTTTCCAGTACTTGCTTACTGGTGAATCCTTTTTAAAAAACACCCAAAGGACAGCCTCTTCAGTTTAAAAATATAGATTCCAAGTTTTAACAAAAATATGTGGAAATTCCGTAACGATGTATACATCAACTGCACTGCCCTCATCCACCCTATCTTATCTCAGCAAAAAATCTGTTAAACTCTATTTGCTCTTAACAAATCCAGACTGACTCTCCTTTACTAGTCCATGCTTGTCGAAGTGGCTCTTAATTTTCTCTTGGATTATTGTTTCTAAAAGCTTCCCTGCCACTGATTGGCCTCTTCTTGTCAGGTTTATCCTTCTCCCCTGTTTTTGAAGAAGGATGTAACATTTGCAACCCTCCAGTCCTTTGGTAGCATGCCTTCCCTTAGCAGCGGCGACAGGGAGAGCGAGGTGGCAGCTGGGTAAGTGAGTTTACAACTTATATGAACTTACCTTTTTGTTTCGGCAGTTTCTTTTTGCAGCGGCGACAGGGAGCGCGAGGTGGCAGCTGGGTAAGTAAGTCCTATATATTTGGGCAGCGGCTGAACCCGAGACACTACACTTGTAGTGTCTCCCACCTGCCCTCCTCCTCTAACCAAAAAAAAAAGGACTCAGTGGTGTGCAGATAAGGTAAGGCTTTTTCTATTTATTTTTTTTTCGTGTGATTGGTAAAAACCTTTCGTTCCTTTTTCATTTATCTAAGTTAAGACTAAGTTAAGCGTAAGATTAAAAATGGCAGGAGATCTCAGACCCGTGTTATGCTCCTCTTGCTCAATGTGGGAGCTCAGGGACACGGCTGATGTCCCTGACTCCTTCACGTGCTGGAAGTGTGTCCAGCTGCAGCTCTTGTTAGACCGCATGACGGCTCTGGAGCTGCAGATGGACTCACTTTGGAGCATCCGGAATGCTGAGGAGGTCGTGGATAGCACATTTAGCGAATTGGTCACACCGCAGATTAGGACTGCTGAGGGAGAAAGGGAATGGGTGACCAAAAGGCAGAGAAAGAGCAGGAAGGCAGTGCAGGTGTCCCCTGCGGTCATCTCCCTCCAAAACAGGTATACCATTTTGGATACTGTTGAGGGAGATGGCTCACCAGGGGAAGGCAGCAGTTGCCAGGTTCATGGCACCGTGGCCGACTCTGCTGTTCGGAAGGGCGGGAAAAAGAGTGGAAGGGCTATAGTCATAGGGGATTCGATTGTAAGGCGGTTCTGTGGTCGAAAACGAGACTCCCGAATGGTATGTTGCCTCCCAGGTGCACGGGTCAGGGATGTCTCAGATCGGCTGCAGAACATTCTGAAGGGGGAGGGTGAACAGCCAGTTGTCGTTGTGCACATAGGCACCAATGATATAGGTAAAAAACGGGATGAGGTCCTACAAGCAGAATTTAGGGAGTTAGGAGCCAAGTTAAAAAGTAGGACCTCAGAGGTAGTAATCTCAGGATTGCTACCAGTGCCACGTGATAGTCAGAGTAGAAATGAAAGAATAGTCAGGATGAATGCGTGGCTTGAGAGATGGTGCAGGAGGGAGGGGTTCAGATTTTTGGGACATTGGGACCGGTTCTGGGGGAGGTGGGACTATTACAAATTGGACAGTCTACACCTGGGCTGCACTGGAACCAATGTCCTTGGGGGTGCTTTTGCTAACGCTGTTGGGGAGGGTTTAAACTAATGTGGCAGAGGGATGGGAACCAAATGAGGAGGTCAGTGGACAGTAAGGAGGTAGTAACTAAAGCCTGTAAGGAACTAGATAATGAAGTCAGCGTGACTAAGGGAAAGAGTAGACAGGGAGCAGATGATGAACGCAAAGGGACTGGTGGTCTGACGTGCATTTGTTTTAATGCAAGAAGTGTAGTAGGTAAGGCAGATGAACTTAGAGCTTGGATTAGTACCTGGGAGTATGATGTTATTGATATTACTGAGACTTGGTTGAGGGAAGGGCATGATTAGCAACTAAATATCCCAGGATATCGATGCTTCAGGCGGGATAGAGAGGGAGGTAAAAGGGGTGGAGGAGTTGCATTACTGGTCAAAGAGGATATCACAGCTGTGCTGAAGGAGGGCAGTATGGAGGACTCGAGCAGTGAGGCAATATGGGCAGAACTCAGAAATAGGAGGGGTGCGGTAACAATGTTGGGGCTGTACTACAGGCCACCCAACAGCGAGCGTGAGATAGAGGTACAAATATGTAAACAGATTATGGAAAGATGTAGGAGCAACAGGGTGGTGGTGATAGGAGATTTTAATTTTCCCAACATTGACTGGGATTCACTTAGTATTAGAGGTCTAGATGGAGCAGAATTTGTAAGGAGCATCCAGGAGGGTTTTCTAGAGCAGTATGTAAATAGTCCAACTCGGGAAGGGGCCATACTGGACCTGGTGTTGGGGAATGAGCCCGGCCAGGTGGTTGAAGTTTCAGTAGGGGACTACTTTGGGAATAGTGATCACAATTCCGTAAGTTTTAGAATACTCATGGACAAAGACGAGAGTGGTCCTAAAGGAAGAGTGCTAAATTGGGGGAAGGCCAACTATACCAAAATTCGGCAGGAGCTGGGGAATGTAGATTGGGAGCAGCTGTTTGAAGGTAAATCCACATTTGATATGTGGGAGGCTTTTAAAGAAAGGTTGATTAGCGTGCAGGAGAGACATGTTCCTGTGAAAATGAGGGATAGAAATGGCAAGCTTAGGGAACCATGGATGACAGGTGAAATTGTGAGACTAGCTAAGAGGAAAAAGGAAGCATACATAAGGTCTAGGAGGCTGAAGAAAGACGAAGCTTTGAAAGAATATCGGGAATGTAGGACCAATCTGAAACGAGGAATTAAGAGGGCTAAAAGGGGTCATGAAATATCTTTAGCAAACAGGGTTAAGGAAAATCCCAAAGCCTTTTATTCATATATAAGGAGCAAGAGGGTAACTAGAGAAAGGATTGGCCCACTCAAGGACAAAGGAGGAAAGTTATGCGCGGAGTCAGAGAAAATGGGTGAGATTCTAAACGAGTACTTTGCATCGGTATTCACCGAGGAGAGGGACATGACGGATGTTGAGGTTAGGGACAGATGTTTGATTACTCTCGGTCAAGTCGGCATAAGGAGGGAGGAAGTATTGGGTATTCTAAAAGGCATTAAGGTGGACAAGTCCCCAGGTCCGTATGGGATCTATCCCAGGTTACTGAGGGAAGCGAGAGAGGAAATAGCTGGGGCCTTAACAGATATCTTTGCAGCATCCTTAAACACGGGTGAGGTCCCGGAGGACTGGAGAATTGCTAATGTTGTCCCCTTGTTTAAGAAAGGTAGCAGGGATAATCCAGGTAATTATAGCCTGACGTCAGTGGTAGGGAAGCTGCTGGAGAAGTTACTGAGGGATAGGATCTATTCCCATTTGGAAGAAAATGGGCTTATCAGTGATAGGCAACATGGTTTTGTGCAGGGAAGGTCATGTCTTACCAACTTAATAGAATTCTTTGAGGAAGTGACAAAGTTGATTGATGAGGGAAGGGCTGTAGATGTCATATACATGGACTTCAGTAAGGCGTTTGATAAGGTTCCCCATGGTAGGCTGATGGAGAAAGTGAAGTCGCATGGGGTCCAAGGTGTACTAGCTAGATGGATAAAGAACTGGCTGGGCAACAGGAGACAGAGAGTAGCAGTGGAAGGGAGTTTCTCAAAATGGAGACGTGTGACCAGTGGTGTTCCACAGGGATCCGTGCTGGGACCACTGTTGTTTGTGATATACATAAATGATTTGGAGGAAAGTATAGGTGATCTGATTAGCAAGTTTGCAGACGACACTAAGATTGGTGGAGTAGCAGATAGTGAAGGGGACTGTCAGAGAATACAGCAGAATATAGATAGATTGGAGAGTTGGGCAGAGAAATGGCAGATGGAGTTCAATCAGGGGAAATGCGAGGTGATGCATTTTGGAAGATCCAATTCAAGAGTGAACTATACAGTAAATGGAAAAGTCCTGGGGAAAATTGATGTGCAGAGAGATTTGGGTGTTCAGATCCATTGTTCCCTGAAGATGGCAACGCAGGTCAATAGAGTGGTCAAGAAGGCATACGGCATGCTTTCCTTCATCGGACGGGGCATTGAGTACAAGGGTTGGCAGGTCATGTTACAGTTGTATAAGACTTTGGTTCGGCCACATTTGGAATACTGTGTGCAGTTCTGGTCGCCACATTACCAAAAGGATGTAGATGCTTTGGAGATGGTGCAGAGGAGGTTCACCAGGATGTTGCCTGGTATGGAGGGGGCTAGCTATGAAGAGAGGTTGAGTAGATTAGGATTATTTTCATTAGAAAGGCGGAGGTTGAGGGGGGACCTGATTGAGGTGTACAAAATCATGAGAGCTATAGACAGGGTGGATAGCAAGAAGCTTTTTCCCAGAGTGGGGGATTCAATTACTAGGGGTCACGAGTTCAAAGTGAGAGGGGAAAAGTTTAGGGGGGATATGCGTGGAAAGTTCTTTACGCAGAGGGTGGTGGGTGCCTGGAACGCGTTGCCAGCGGAGGTGGTAGACGCGGGCACGATAGCGTCTTTTAAGATGTATCTAGACAGATACATGAATGGGCAGGAAGCAAAGAGATACAGACCCTTAGAAAATAGGCGACGTGTTTAGATAGAGGATCTGGATCGGCGCAGGCTTGGAGGGCCGAAGCGCCTGTTCCTGTGCTGTAATTTTCTTTGTTCTTTGTTCTTTGTCCCATCTGGACTAGCCAGTCTTTCTAGTATCTCCTCTGTGTATTTTTATCTAATCCAGTATTCCAGCAACAACCTGGTTTGCCATAGCTTTAGGAAAATCCTCTTCATTGGTAAACATGGAAACAAAGTACTTATTTAGTACCTCAGTCATGCCTTCTGCCTCCACCAATAGTTGTCCATTTTGGAATCTAATCAGCTCTACCGTTCCTCCGACAATTCTGTCAGGGATCAGATGCCGTCTTGGGAGTGTTGAGAACTGGGATATTCTCTTTGTGGACTGTGTTTTTCCACTTGAGGCAGGGCAATGTTTGCTTTCTGTGGCGGCCTGATGCATTAACCTGAAAACCTATAATCTAGACTTGAAAGCAAGAAGTCCGAGAGTTTGTTACAAACACTTAGAATCACAAAGTCACCTGAGAAGATGATGAAATTTGCCAAGAGAAACAAACGCTCATTGCAGCTGCAGTAAAAATATCCAATGAAAACACAGCGAGTGTCGAACATTCACAGGTACTGGAAATTGTCAGTTGGAAAATTTGCAGTGGAAACAGTCCGAGTGCTGTCAATTGAAAGTCAGCCTGGGAAAGCAAAGGTTGCGAGGCAATATGTTGAAATAGAGGAAAACCTCTTGATGTGGGAAGTCAGCCAGTTCTAGAAGGAGAAAAACACTTATATAGCTGGGACCCATGTGATGTGGGTTCCTGTAGCAACACCTTTGTTTAGCAGAAGTAAATGAAGTTAAAAGGAAAATTATTAAAGTTTAGAACAAGTTCAGCCAAGTGGAAAAGGGTGGTAGTGGTTGGGAATTAATTGAGCCACTGCTCAAACAAGAAAGTAAAAAACTTGGGAAGTATCCTGATGAGGAGTGAAAGATGTCGAAGATTGTTAGAAGGAGCTGATTGGGTCAGAGAACATGAAATCACCAAAGAGACTAAGTTACTGTCTGATATCTGACTGACAAAGCTTAACCTCTCCAAAACTGCACAGTAGTCACATGACATTCCCAAACCTCTTTGTTGCATTACTGAGGCCCTTCTGGCAAATCCTGTGAGATTCAAGGTGCTACACCTTAATCTGTTCAGTCACACTTGGACGGGGTTGGCTCTTTCAAAGTCAATGGGTGTCGATGGCTCTTGACAACCATGTCGACAAAGCCATTTTAGGTAATTTAATCAGACAGCGCCCCATTGTTCTGGCTAGGTTGAATCAGTCATGTCATCTCCTGTCTAATCCTTTGGTGTTTCAAATGCAAATTTTCGTGGTCATCTTGGCTGTCAGGTTACTCTTTTTAAAATAAGTTATTTGTAAGAATTTCCAGCAAAAGTCTCAGGCAAAGTTCCAATCAATGAAATGAATATTTCCCATTTGGCGTGTGGGTTTTCATAACAATGCCAAAACGTTACCCGCTGCACCATGAGCTTTTATTTTCTGCAATAACCTTTGATGTGGCACCTTATCAAATGCCTTATGGAAATCTCAGTACAGTACATCCACCGGTTCCCCTTTATCCAGAACACATGTTACTTCTTCAAAGAACTCCAATAAATTGGTTAAACATAATTTCCCTTTCACAAAACCATGTTGACTCTGCCTGATTGCCACGAATTTTTTAAACGCCCTGCTATAACATCTTTAATAATAGCTTCTATAGTCAGGGTGTTGGATATTGCTCTCTGCAATGGTAACCAGAAGTTCTGAAGGCTGTGTTGTCTGCCCAGTGTCAGTGTTATGGATATCTCCTCACACTAGAAAAGAATTTGGAGCATGAAGGGGGGATTCAGTTGTCATGGTCCATGTATGAACCAATAACATGGGTTGAAGTAGAACTAAGGTTCTGTTTAGGGAGTTTGAGGAGTTGGGGTCCAAGTTAATAAGCAGAACCCTAAAGGTAATAATTTTCAGAATACTACCTAAGCCATGTGCAAATTGGCAGAGGCTCAAACAGATCATAGGGTTGAATGCATGGCTCAAAGAGTGGCGTAGGAGACAAGGGTTTCGATTCATGAAGCACCGGCACCAACACTATGGAAAGAGGACACTGTTCCATTGGGACGGGTGCCGCTTAAACTGGGCTGG
The DNA here is from genome assembly GCF_036365525.1 of Heterodontus francisci. NCBI lineage: Eukaryota > Metazoa > Chordata > Chondrichthyes > Heterodontiformes > Heterodontidae > Heterodontus > Heterodontus francisci. Next base: position 54,441,276 of record NC_090393.1, read on the forward strand.
GTCATGGGTCCTGCTGAATCGAATAACTAGGGCTGTAGAGAAAGTAAACATGGGTCTCATAGAGGCGGAGACAGGAGAAATAATGGAGAATAAGGAAATGGCAAGTCCATTAAACAAATATTTTGATCTGTCTTCACAGTAGAAGACACAAATAAAATACCAAAAAAGTGGGGAACAAGGATCTAATGAGAGTAAAAAAATTAGAAGTAATTAATATTAATAAAAAAAGGTATTGAATAAATTAATGGGACAAAAGCCAACAAATCCCCTAAACCCGATGGCCTACATCCTAGCGTTCTAAAAGAGGTGGCTGCAGTGGATGAATTGGTGGCGATATTCCAAAATGCCCTGGGTTTTGGAAAGAGTCTAGACGATTGGAAGGTAGCAAATGCAACACTGCTATTCAAGGAAGGAGGGAGAGAGAAAACAGGGAAATGCAGGCCAGTTAGTCTGACACAAGTTGTCGGGAAAATGCTGGAATCTGTTATTAAGGATGCTTAGAAAATCATAATATGATTAGACGGAGTCAACCTGGTTTTATGAAAGGGAAATTACGTTTGCCAAATCTGCTAGAGTTCTTTGAGGATGTAATGAGTGGATGTGGCATATTTGGATTTTTGAAAGGCATTTGATAAGGTGTCCCATGAAAGGTTATTAAACAAGATAAGGCCTCATGCAGCTGGGGCTAATTTCTTAGCATGGATAGAAGATTGGTCAAAGGACATAAAACAGTTTTACTTGTAGGGTGTGGCAGTGATCAGTGCTGGGGCTTCAGCTATTTGCAATCTACATTAAAGAATCAGGTGAAAGGACTGCGTGCAATAGATACAAATTTTCTGATGATACAACGCTAGTTGAGAAAGTAACTGTGAGGAGGACACAAAGAGTCTGTAAGGGGATAGAGACAAGTTAGGCAAGTGGGTAAGTGTCAGTTCATGTATAATGTGGGGAAATGTGAGGTTATTCATTTTGGTAGGAAGAATAGAAAAATAGAATAATAGTTAAATGGTAAGACATGATTAAATGTTGGTATTCAGAGGGATTTGGGTGTCCTCATACACAAAACACAAGAAGTTAACATGCAGGTGCAGCAATTAGGAAGACAAAGTATATATTGGCCTTTATTGCAAGGGGATTGGAGTACAAGATTCAGGAAGTTTTGCTGCAATTGCACAGGGCTTTGGTGAGACCACACCCAGAGTACTGTGTACAGTTTTGATCTCCTTACTTAAAAAGGTGTACTTGCTTTAGAGGGGTGCAACAAAGGTTCACTAGACTGATTCCTGAGATAAAAGGGTTGTCCCATAAAGAAAGATTGAGTAGAATGGCCTATACTCTCTGGAGTTTAGAAGGATGAGAGTTGATCTCACTGAAACATAAAGATTCTGAGAGGCCTCAGCAAGGTGGATGCAGAGAAGCTATTTTTTCCTGCTGGAGAGTCTAGAAATAGAGGGTATAGTCTCAGGAAACAGGATCAGCCAGGTAGGACTAAGATGAGGGGAAAATTCTTCACTCAGAGAGTTTTGAATCTTTACAATTCTCTACCCAAGAGGACTGTGGTTGTTCAGCCATTGAGCCATTGAGTACATTGAAGGCCAACATCAATACATTTTTTGCACTCTAATCGGATCAAGCAGAAAAGTGGAGTTGAGGTTGGAGGAAGCCATAATCCTATTGAATGGTGGAGCAGGCTCCAGGGACCATATGATCTCCTCTTGCTCCTATTCCTTATGTTCTTATGTCTGAATGGCAGCTAGGCTGGGGTGGGGGTGAAAGGCAGGAAGCAGGAAAAACTACAACAGCTTGTATTTAAATGGCACCTTAGACGTAATAAAAGCTTACAAAGTGCTTCACAGCAGCAATATAAAACAATATTTGACACCAAGCCATATAAGGAGATATTAGGACATATGACCAAAAGCTTGGTCAAAGAGGTAGGTTTTAAAGAGCGTCTTAACAGAGGAAAGAGGTGTAAAGAGGCAGAGAGGTCTGATGGCAGTGGTCTGATGGAGAGTCCCCACCCAGGAAATTATAATTTGTCCAAGGAGAGATAGGGAAGAAGTCAGATAGTTGCCATTCAGCTTCATTCATGTAAGGCCCTTTTACCATATGACAACAGTAGCTCTTTGTCAGCAGACTTGCCAATGCTGTGGTTAAGTAGAGTTACTGAACAATTAGCATTAGAAGAGAGTTTTGAGCATTGATTTGAAAGACAGCATGGATTTATTAAAGACAAATCATTTTCGACTAACTTGATTGAGTTCTTTGGTGAATGATGAGGGTAGTGCGGTTGATAAAAACTGAAAGTGCTGGAAATGCTCAGCATGTCTGGCACCATCTGTGGAGAGAGAAGCAGAGTTAACGTTTCAGGTCTGTGACCTTTCATCAGAACTGTAATAGGTTTTAAGCAAGTGAAAAGGGGGGAGGGGAGAAGAAGAACAAAAGGGAAAGTATGTGATAGAGCAGAGGGTAGGAGAGATTAAATGACAAAGATGTCTTGGGACAATGGCAAAGGGAGTGCTAATGGTGGTGTGAAAGACAAAACATTTGTCCAGAGAGAGTGTAATGGCAGAATTATGAACAGTTCTGTCCAAAAGCTCAAACATGAAAAAACAAATTTAATGCAGGCACATAGTTAAAATAATAATAATAAAAATGACCAGTCATGCTCTGAAATTATTGAACTCAATGTTGAGTCTGGAAGGCTGTACAATGCCTAATTGGAAGATGAGGTGCTGTTCCTCGAGCTTGTGTTGATGTTCACTGGAACACTGCAGCAGGCCGAAGACAGAAATGTGGGCATGAGAGCAAGGGGGGTGAGTTGAAATGGCAAGTAACTGGTAGCTCAGGATCATGCTTGCCAACTGAGTGGAGTTATTCCACAAAGCGGTCACCCAATCTACGTTTGGTCTCCCCAATGTAGATGTAACCACATTGTGAGCAGTGAACACAGTACACTAAATTGAAAGAATTACAAGTAAATCACTGCTTCAACAAGAGAGAAGATAAAAGGGCAGGTATTACACCTCCTGCGGTTGCATGGGAAGGTGCTGTGGGAAGGAGATGAGGTGTCGGGGGTAATGGAGGAAGGGACCAGGGTGTCTCGGAGGGAACGCTCCCTTTGGAATGCTGACAGGGGAGAGGAGGGGAAGATACATTTGGTAGTGGCATCACACTGGAGGTGGCAGAAATGGCGGAGGATGATCCTTTGGACGTGGAGGCTGGTGGGGTGGAAAGTGAGGAGAAGGGGAACCCTGTTGCGGTTCTGGGAGGGAGGAGAAGGGGTGAGGGCAGAAGTGTGGGAAATGTGCTGGACACAGTTGAGGACCCTGTCAACCACAGTGTGGGGGAATCCTCAGTTGAGGAAAAAGGAAGTCATATCAGGAGTGCTGTTGTCGAAGGTTGCATCATCAGAGCAGATACGTCGGAGTCGGAGAAACTGGGAGAATGGAATGAAGTCCTTACAGGAGGCAAGGTGTGAGGAAGTGTAGTCAAGGTAGCTGTGGGAATCAGTGGGCTTAGAGATGGAGACAGCGAAGTCGGGTCAGGGAAGGGAAGTGTCAGAGATAGACCATGTAAAGGTGAGAGAAGGGTGGAAATTGGAAGCAAAGTTGATAAACTTTTCCAGTTCTGGGCGACAGCAGGAAACGGCACCGATACAGTCATCAATGTACCGGAAAAAGATTTGGGGGAGGGGGCCTGAGTCGGACTGGAACAAGGAACAAGGAATGTTCAACATATCCCACAAAAAGACAGGCATAACTAGGACTCATGCGGGTACCCATAGCAACACCTTTTATTTGAAGGAAGTGAGTGGAGTTGAATGAGAAGTTGTTCAATGTGAGAACAAGTTCAGCCAGGCGGAGGAGGGTGGTGGTGGATGGGGACTGGTTGGGCCTCTGTTCAAGGAAGAAGTGACGAGTGTCTCAGACCTTCCTGGTGGGGGATGGAGGTGTAGAGAGATTGGATAGTGAAGAGGAGGCGGTTAGGGCCAAGAAACTAGAAATTGTCAAAATAGTGTAGGGCATCAGAAGAGTCACAGATGTAGGTGAAAAGAGACTGGACCGGGGGGAAAGGATAGAAAGAAATAAGCTCAGTGCAGCAGGAACAGGCTGAAAAGATGGGTCCACCAGGACAGTCCCGTTTATGGAATTATGTAAGGAGGTAGAAGCGGGCTGTCTGGCACAAAAATAAAACCAGAAAGGTGGCTCAAACGTGGCTTACAAAAAAATTAGGGATAGTATTAGGTCTAAAGAGGAGGCATATAAAATTGCTAGAAAAAGCAGCAAGTCTGAGGATTGGGAGCCGTTTAGAATTCAGCAAAGGAGGACAAAGAGGTTGATTAAGCAGGGAAAAATAGAGTATGAGAGTAAACATGCAGGGAACATAAAAACTGACTGTAAAAGCTTCTATAAATATGTGAAAAGAAAAAGATTAGTGAAGACAAACGTAGGTCCCTTACAGTCAGAAACGGGGGGAATTATAATGGGGAACAAAGAAATGGCAGAACAATGAAACACATACTTTGGTTCTGTCTTCACAAAGGAGGACACAAATAACCTCCCAGAAATGTTAGGGAACCAAGGGTCTAATGAGAGGGAGGAACTGAAGGAAATCAATGTTAGTTAAAAAATAGTGCTAGGGAAATTAATGGGGTTAAAGGCTGACAAATCCCCAGGGTCTGATAATCTACATCCCAGAGTACTAAAGGAAGTGGCCCTGGAAATAGTGGCTACATTGGTGATCATCTTCCAAAATTCTATAGACTCTGGAGCAGTTCCTACAGATTGGAGGGTGACAAATGTAACCCCACTATTTGAAAAAGGAGGGAGAGAAAAAACAGGGAACTACAGACCAGTTAGCCTTACATCAGTAGTGGGGAAAATGCTAGAGTATTATAAAGGATGTGATAGCAGAACAACTGGAAAGCACAAATGGGACTGGACAAAGTCAGCATAGGTTTGCGAAAGGAAAATCATGCTTAACAAATCTATTGGAGTTTTTTGAGGATGTAACTAGTAGAATAAATAAGGGAGAACCAATGGATGTGATGTATTTGGACTTTCAGAAGGCTTTCGACAAAGTCCCACATAAGAGGTTAGTGTGTAAAATTAAAGGGCATGTGATTGGGGGTAGTGTATTGCGATGGATAGAAAATTGGTTGGCCGACAGGAAACCAAGAGTAGGAATAAACGGGTCTTTTTCTGGCTGGCAGGCAGTGACTAGTGGGGTACAGCAGGGATCAGTGCTTGGGCCCCAGCTATTCACAATATATATTAATGACTTGGGTAAGGGAACTAAATGTAACATTTCCAAGTTTGCAGACAAGACAAAGCTGGGGATGGAATGTGAGCTGTGAGGAAGATGCAAAGAGGCTCCAATGTAATTTGGACAAATGCATGGCAGATGCAGTATAACATGGATAAATGTGAGGTTGTCCACTTTGGTTGTAAAAACAGAAAGGCAGATTATTATCTGAATGGTGATAGATTGGCAAATGGGGAGGTGCAACGAGACCTGGATATACTTGTACACCAGTCACTGACAGCAAGCAATCAGGTGCAGCAAGCAGTTAGGAAGATGAATGGTATGTTGGCCTTCATTGCAAGGGGATTTGAGTACAGGAGTAAGGATGTCTTACGACAGTTATACAGGGCCTTGGTGAGACCACATCTGGAGTAGTGTGTGCAGTTTTGGTCTCCTTATCTGAGGAAGGATGTTCTTGCCATGGAGGGAGTGCAAAGACGATTTACTAGGCTGATTCCTGGGATGGCAATATTGACGCATGAGGAGAGATTGGGTCGACTAGGCATATATTCACTAGAGTTTAGAAGAATGAGAGGGGATCTCATAGAAACCTATAAAATTCTAACAGGACTGGACAGGCTAGATGCAGGGAGGATGTTCCCGATGGCTGGGGAGTCCAGAACCAGGGGCACAGTCTCAGAATGTGGGGTATGCCATTTGGAACCGAGATGAGGAGAAGTTTCTTCACTCAGAGAGTGGTGAACCTGTGGAATTCTCTTCTGCAGAAGGCAGTGGAGGCCAAGTCATTAAATATATTCAAGAAGGAGATAGATATATTTTATAATGCCATAGAGATCAAGGGATCTGGGGAGAAAGCGGGAACAGGGTACGGAATTAGATGATCAGCCATGATCTTTTGGCTTACTCCTGCTCCTATTTTCTATTTTTCTATGATCCTTCCCCTCCCACTCCAAGTTCCTCTCCAGCCCAGAAGAGATGTCCTTAACCTTGGCACCTGGTAGGCAGCACAGCCTTTGGGATTCCCTGTCTTTGCTGCAGAGAACAGTATCTATCCCCCTAACTATGCTATCCCCTATGATTACTACATTTCTCTTTTCTCCCCCCACTTGAATGGCGCTCTGAACCACGGTGCTGTGGTCAGTTCGCTCATCCTCCCTGCAGTCTGTCCCCTCATCCACACTGGGAGCAAGAACCTTGTACCTATTGGGTAAGGGCACTGACTGATGCTCCTCCAAAGCTAAATTCTGGATCCCCATACCTGCCTCATTCACAGTCACACCCTCCTGTCCCTGACCACGGTCCAAATTTGATGTAATTAATCTAAGGGGTGTGACAGTCTCCTGAAACACATTGTCCAGGTAACTCTCCCCCTCCCTGATGTGTCGCAGTGTCCGCAGCTCGGACTCCAGTATCAACTCTGAGCCGAAGGTCCTCTTGCTGCAGATGTGGCCACCGTGGATTGCACCGGCATCCACCAGCTCCCACATACTACAGCTGCAACACAGCGCCTGCCCAGCCATCTCTATTCTATAGAATTAATTAATTTGGATGTTAAATATTTGGATGTTTGATGCTATGTTTGATTTAAATTAAATTAAATTAAGAGTACCTGTTTAAGCAATCAATTGTAATTAATATTTCTAGTCCTGCTCTGTGTTTATACTCTTATTATAACACTTACTGTTAGACTACCCGATTGAAAAAAATGTTAATTACCCAGCTCCTAATTTGAACCAATACCCTCCCTGCTGGTGTCTCTATCTCACTATATATGGTCAATTATAAAATCAGCCTTAGTTTTTATACTAATGAATTGATCAAGTCTTATTTTATATTTGATTAACTTAAAAGCTTACCAGCATACTCGCCCCAGCCTGCTTTCTGTTTCCCCACACTCTCTGTTGATTGTGATGTCATTTTGCCTCTGAGCCTCCCATTCCTCATCTCTGGTGTACTTTTTGAATGTTCTCCTCTCCCACTGCTTCTCTCCATGACCATTGCTAGACTAGCTTTTTAATTCCAAATTTTTATTAACTGAATTCAAAGTCCACCTTCTGCTGTAGTGGGATTCAAACCCATGTCGCCAAGCAACACCCTGGGCTTTTAGCCCAGTAACAACACCACTATGCCATCACCTCCCCAATAACTCATAGGAATGGTTCCAGGGATGGGGAACCTCAGTTATCAAGATAGATTGTAAAAGTTAGGGCTGACTTCCTTGGGGAAGAGAAGGCTGAGAGGTGATTTGATAGAGGTATTCAAAATCATGATGGGTCTGGACAGAGTCGATAGAGAGAAACTGTTCCCACTCATGAAAGGATCGAGAACGAGAGGGCACAGATTTAAAGTATTTGGTAAGAGAATACAAGAATTTTCACACAAAGAATAGTGGGTATCTGGAATGAGCTGCCTGAGGAGGTGGTGGAGGCAGGAACAGTAGCGACATTTAAGAGGCATCTGGACAGGTACTTGAATGAGCAAGGCATAGAGGGATATGGAATTAATGCAGGCAGATGGGATTAGTATAGATAGGCATTATGGTCGGCATGGACGCGGTGGGCCGAAGGGCCTGTTCTATGCTGTACGACTCTATGACTCTATGAGAAGCTAAAGTGACATGAGGAAAAGCTTTTTCAGGCAGAGTGTTTAAGGTCTGGAATGCTCTGCCTGAGAGTGTGGTGAAGGTAGGTTCAATTGAAGTATTCAAAAGGGAATTAGACAGTTATGTGAAAAGGAAGAATGTGCAGGGTTACAGGGAGAAGGCGGGGGAATGGAACTGAGGGAATTGCTCTTTCAGAGAACCGATGCAGACTTGATGGGCCTAATGGCCTGCTTCATAAGAACATAGTTAGGGGCAGCGCAGTGATTAACACTGCAGCCTCACAGCTCCAGGGACCCAGGTTCGATTCTGAGTATTGCCTGTGTGGAGTTTGCAAGTTTCCCCTATGACTGCGTGGGTTTTTGCCAGGTGCTCCAGTTTCCTCCCACAGCCAAAGACTTGCAGGTGATAGGTAAATTGGCCGTTGTAAATTGCCCCGAGTGTAGGTAGGTGGTACGGAATATGGGATTACTATAGGGTTAGTATAAATGGGTGGTTGTTGGTCAGCACAGACTCGGTGGGCCGAAGGGCCTGTTTCAGTGCTGTATCTCTTTAAAAAAATAAGAAATAGGGGAGTAGGCCATTCGGCCCCTCAAGCTTGCTTGGCCATTCAATATGATCATGGCTGATCAGCCCCAGACCTCAACTCCTCATAGCCCTCAACTCCCCGATATTTCAAAAATCTATTTACCTCCTCTTTAAATACTTTCAGTGATCTAGCCTCCACAACTCTCTGAGGTAGAGACTTCCAGTCATTCACTACCCTCTGAGAGAAGAAATTCCTTCGCATCTCAGTTTTAAATGGGCGTCCCCTTTATTCTGTAACTATGTCCCCTAGTTCGAGATTCCCCCACTAGTGGAAACATCTTCTCAACATCTACCCTGTCAAGCCCCCTTCAGAATCTTGTACGTTTAACTAAGATCACCCCTCATTTTTCGAAACTCTAATGAACAAAGGCCTAACCTGTTTAGCTGTTTTTAATAAGTCAACCTCTTCATCCCAGGAATCAGTCTAGTGAATCTCTTTTGAACTGCCTCCCATGCCAGAATATTCTTTCTTAAATATGGGGACCAAAACTGTACTTCAGGTGCAGCCTCACCAACACCCTGTACAGTTGTGACAAGACTTCCCTATATTTAAACACCAAGCCCTTAGCAATAAAGGCCAAAATTCCATTTGCTGCCTTAATTACTTGCTGCGCCTGCATGTTAACTTTTTGTGTTTCATGCACAAGAACACAGATCCCTCTGTGCTGCACTTTTTTGGAGTCTCTCTCCATTTAAATAATAGTCTGCCTTTTGAGTCTTCCTACCAAAGTGTATGACCTCACACTTTCCTACATTAAACTCCATCTGCCAAGTTTTTGCCCACTCACTCAACCTATCTATATCCCCTTGCAGATTCCTTATGTCCTCATCACAACTTGCCCTCCCACCTATTTTTATATCGTCATCAAATTTATATATATTACACTCTGCCCCCCTCCTCCAAGTCATTAAGATAGATAGTAAATAATTGAGGCCCTAGGACTGATCCTTGTGGCACTCCACTAGTTATGTCTTTCCAACCTGAAAAAGACCCATTAATCCGGACTCTCTGTCTTCTGTGTGTTAACCAATCCTCAATCCACGCTAATACATTATCCCCAATACCTTGAGCTCCTATCTTGTGTAATAATCTTTTATGTGGCACCTTATCGAATGCCTTCTGGAAATCCAAATACACTACATCTACCGGTTCCCCTTTATCAACTCTGCTTGTTATATCCTCAAAGAACGCTAGCAAATTTGCCAAACATGATTTCCCTTTCACAAAACCATGTTGACTCTGTTTGATTGTGTTAAGCTTTTCTAGATGTCCTGCTATTTCAGCACTGTAACAATTCTGTGATTCTGGATCTGCTGGGCCGGGGGAGGACTCCTGGTTAATGAAGTGGCCCGGAGACAATGGCGATGATGAAGAGCACAGTGTCATGTCAAGCAAGTAATTCATTGAGGTGGAGGCGTCACGGGATAAAACTGAGTCCTTTGTTAAGTACAGATCATTCAGCGTCGGAGATAGGAAGGTCAGAGGGTATTGTGATACATAGCAAGGGGTCAGATTAGGAGAAGAGATGGGTCAGAGGGAAGTGAAGGGGAAGAAGGATCTGGAGGGGCGTTAGCCCCCATGAGCTGCTGGAGCTTGCATTCCTTAACACCAGAAAGGAAGAGAAAAAGTCTTTTGTTAATACGTCGGATAAGATGAAGGTTGAAATGAAACTGTGGAGCAGGACAGCTTTGAGACAAGATGAATCGGTGCTTCTGGAGAGAGAGGTCGAGTATGTACTTGTGGTGGCTCTTGGCACTGAATGTGGATCTCAGGCTGCGGTAAGAAACTTGGTTTCTCATGTTTGTGCTTTTTGACAGAGCTGTTCATTATTCTCCCATTAACATTCCCTCTGGATTAATGCTTTGTCTTTCACCATAACCATTAGCACTCTCTTTGCCTTTGTCGCATGACATCTTTGACATTTAATCTCTCCTGCCCTCTGTCCTTCACACACCTTTCCTTTTGTTCTTCTTCCCCCCTCACCGCCCCCCTCCCCCCACCAGTTTTCACTTGCTTAAAACCTATTACATTTCCAACCTTTGCCAGTTCTGATGAAAGGTCACAGACTTGAATCGTTAACCCTGCTTCTCTCTCCACTGATGCTGCCAGACCTGCTGAGTACTTCCAGCACTTTCGGTTTTTATTTCAGATTTCCAGCATCTGCAGTATTTTGCTTTTATTGTCGGTGGCTGATGTGTCTATGGACTTTCAAAAGGCATTTGATGAAGTACCACATAATAAACCTGTTCACAAAATTATAGCCCATGGGATTAAAGGGACAGTGGCACCCTGGGTACAAAATTGACTAAGGGAGAGAAAGCAGAGTAGTGCTGAATGGTTGCTTTTCAGACTGGAGGGAGGTGTATGGTTCTGATCCCCAGGGGTTGGTATTGTAACCACTGCACTTTTTGATGCATTTTAACAGGGTGTAATTTCAAAGCTTGCAGATGGTACAAAACACACAAGTGTAGTAAACAATGAGAAGGATAAGAACAGACTTTAGGAGGACAAAGACTGGTGAAAATAGACAGATACATGGCAAGTGAAATTTAATGCAGGGTAGTGTGAACTGCTACATTTTGTTTGGAAGAATGAGGAGAGGCAATATGAACTAAATGTTATTTTAATGGAGGTGCAGAAACAGAGACATGGGGGTGTATGTGTACAAATCTTTGAAGGTGTCAAGACAAGTTGAGGAGGCTGCTAAGAAAACATATGGGAACCTTGGTTTTATAAACACAGACACTGAGTACAAAAGCAAGGAAGTTTTGCAAAACATTTATAAAACACTGGAGTATTATGTTCACTTCTGGGCATCACATGTTAAGAAAGATGTCAAGGACTTGGAGGGGGTGCAGAAGAGATTTACTAGAATGGTATAAGGGAGGAGGGACTTCAGTTGTGTGGAGATACTGGAGAAACTGAGGTTGTTCTCCTATAGAGCGGAGAGGTTTAAGAGGACATTTAATAAAGGAGTTCAAATCATGAATGGTTTTGATAGAGTAAATGAGAAATTATTTCCAGTGGCAGAAGGGTCAGTAATCTAAGGATTGGTTAGGTAACTTAAAGTGATTGACAAAAGAATGAGACGACGTGATGAAACACTTTTTTACACAGTGAGTTATGATCTGGAATGTGCTGCTTGAAAGGGTGGTGGAAGCAGGTTCAACAGTAACATTCAGAAGAGAACTGGATAAATACTCGAAAAAATTTACAGGGCTATGGGGAAAGAGCAAGGGAGTGGGAATAATTGGATAACAAAGGGCACAGGCACATTGGGCTTCTGTGCTGTATCATCCGAGGATTAAGATTGGGATCAGGGTGCTGAATTTCTGTAGGGGTTTTCTGAACTTCCACCATGACTTGGAGGGAGAATTGGTGGAATCTCCTGAGAACCAGCATCTCTTTCTCCTGGCGTTCCTCTGAGCTCCAGAGAACCCTAGTGGAAATTCAGGGACAGGATTTCCAGGCCAGCGGGGCGGACTGGTGTCTTACATGGAACAATTTGCGTGGTTATAAAAAGGACAGATGTTTTTAAAGCAGACAAATAACCACGTCAATACATCTCTGCGCCTTTTAGAGAGACTGAAGTTGGAAATTAGCAAGGATTTAACTGACATTTTTAGGTCTAGAGTGGGAATACAGTAAACACCACTCCATCATTTAAAACAAGTAGTAAGAGACATATCCAACAACTAAAGACTTGGTTAGTTTAGAATCTTTCAGATTTTCAGGACAGTTTTAAGGCATAAATTGGAAAAACTTGGGAATGCAGAGTTTGATAAGAGGCGTGAAATCAAATGGAAAATACCAAGCTTCGCCAAGCACTTGGGCTTTTTGAATAAAGTAGTCTGGTAAAAACAAGGAAAGTCCATTTGACATACATATAATTTTCAAAAAGCCTTTGAAAAAGTTTCACTTAATTGTTAATGCCTATCATAAGGGCTCTGAAATAGGAGCTAAAGTATGGTGCTGGATAAGGGACAGGACAGCGATAAATGGGAGTATTTTAGGCTTTAAAGAGTTCATGAGCTGCTCATGTGGTGTGATTCTTGCTATTAATACAGTTTAATCTTGTCTTAAGGCAGTCTGCTTGTTTGCAAATGAAAGAAAAACTTATATTTATATAGCACCTTTCACAACTCAGGTCCTGCTTTACATGCAATAAAGTAATTTTGAACTGTAGGCACTGTTTTAATGTAGGAAACAAGCCAACCAATTTGTGCACAGCAAGCTCCCACAAACGGCAGTGAAGTAATGGCCAGGAAATCAGTTTTAGCAATGTTGAGGGATAAATATTGGGCAAGCCAAAGGGGAGAATCCCCCTTCGCTTCAAATACTACCATGAAATCTTTTACACCTACTTGAGAGGGAAGTTGGGGCCTCAGTTTAACACATCAAAGCCAATAGACACTTCCAACAGTGCACAGTTGCTTCAATCCTGGCACTGGAGTGTCAGCCAGATTTTGTGCTTAAGCATTTGAAGTGGGGATTGAACCCACAATTTTCTGATTCAGAGGTAAGAGTGCTGCCAGCTGAACCACAGGAAACTAATTGAAGCAACATCGCAGGACAAATACAATGAAGTACAGAAGAAGATCGCTCTTTTATGCAACTGGAGCAATAGATGGCAGGTACCCAATGTAAATAAGTACAATTAATTCATCCAATGACTAATTAATACAATGAGTTCAATGGAAATGAGCAACAGGAGGTCGATCTGAAAAGGCAGTTTACAGCCAGCAACAAGTTGAAAATCTACCCCTTTGTTTGTGTTTGAGCACTGTGCTAGGATGCATTTTTTCAATGTTCTGTTTCGAAATATCTTCGAAGGATTTCAGATATTATATCTATGGCTAACTTTAAGTCAGTGGTCAGACTGTCTGAGGTCGGCTGCACAACTCCATTACTTCAGTGACTTCATGGTGACATGTTGTTACATAAGTCAGCAATGATACTTTAAGGATTATCAGAAGCAGTTCAGGAGAAGCATCTTTGTTATGTTGACAGTAGGAGGAGGATAGAAAAGCTTGTAAGTTACTGTAAATATACAGTTTATATTAAGAACTACTTGGTTACCTATTTGATGTTAAATAAATGTGTCTGTTGCTTTATAGCCTGAGACCAGTCTGATACCAAATATCGGATAACTAAAGACATGCTCTGGATCATAGTGGATAGCAAACCTGTTTACTGGGGAGGTTATTGATGCTGAGCTCACTAATATATCTTGTGTAAAATGCACAAACTTCACAATCTCAATGCTTATTTCACTGTGCACATAATTTCAGGACAGCATCTAAAGATGGAAGTGCACTAATTAAACTGTTCATATTTTCTGTTGATATACATATTTTTCTTAATCTTTTCAGTGTAGGAGATGAATGAACAATCCAATTGTAAAATCAAATAGGTTAAACAGAATTAGTACAGCTGTACAATTGTTATATTTATCAAAGCAAAACTGGATTGTTACATCAGGGAAGAATATGCATTGATCATGGAATGCCAAGCGAAGTTCGTACCGAAACATTTTTCCGTGTTCTTAGATTGTTAGAATATTCTGAAATAGCATCTGAAGCAAGCCATTTGGGCTGATTTTAAGTGCTCCACTCATCTGGAATGACTGGAGGTAGCAGTCATACCATTTAGTCAGAGTTAAAATCAAACCCACTTTGTCAAACTAATAAAACACTTCTACTCATTCACACCTCAGTTTTCCAGCACAGACAAACTCCACTTGCACCACTTAAGAAGCATTCAAGCATTGGAATAAATGTATGGAAAGATATTTTTTAATGTAAAAATAATGCATCTATTCTTTATGCTTATGAATTGAGCAAGACATTTTATAAATCGCATAATATGGGGGATAATTTTCAACTTGATGCCTGGGCAGTAACCTGGGGGAGTGGATCACCAGTCCTGCATGGAACCCGAACCATTTTCATTCATGGGTTTCAATGGACATGGGGTAGGCTCTACACAGGAGGGAGGAGGTCGATCCACTCTGCCTGGATACTGCCCAGGTGACCACGTTAAAATGATTCCCATGGTGTTTAATCAGCCAGTTACAGGTTCTTGGTGATGAACTAATTAAATGACATTACTGAGTAGTTGATATAGATGTATTTCAGGCTGCACTACAGGATGCATGGAGAAGATGAACATTTTGCTTTTTAGTTTCATCAGTGCAGTTCACAAATCCACCTGAAGTTGTTGTCACAGTTTTTGTCATTCTGCTCCTGTAAATTGTGCTGCAATTCTCTGACGTTTTTGGTTCCACAGCTTCCCGGTAACTAACATCAAACAGAATTGTTCCAAATGAGGTGCAGTTAAAAATAAATAAATTGTGCTCAAAACAAGAAAAAATGAAACTCGCTTAGACACTAACCTCTCGCACCCCTCCACACCCCACACCCCCCCCAACAGGTTATTAAAACTGATTTGTTTTCACTCATAATATGGCTTTAAAAGAACCACTCAGTATTTGTGGAAAGAAGAACCAAGTTGACATTTTGGTCGCAGACTCCTTATTTCGAAGAAGATTCCACACCTGGAATGTTAACTTGCATGCTCTCCCTCCAGAGGCTGCTTGACCTGTTGAACATCTCCAGCATTGTTTATTTCAGATTTCAAACATCTGAACCTTTTGCTTTTAGGTTTCACCTGTGTGGGTCTGTGGCATCATATGCATACTCTAAAATCCTGCTACAGGACTTTTGAGATCACCCATCAGTGTCTGGCACAGATATTTTGTAGTAACATTTGCAATTGTTGTTAAGTGCACAGCCTGATTCCATTAATGACCCACTTAATAAGCTAAAGGTAAGGGTTTTTTTTTTCTCTGGCAAAGATGAACAGCCATGGTCCATCGTGTAGGACTTTACCAAGTTTGTACAAGGGATTGAAGGGTGGAGGCCAATCAAGAAATATTGATTAAGGCCTGAGAATTATAGAAGGAGGAAAATACTTAGGGAAGTATGGATTTTCACAAATTTGATGCCCTGGGAAAGAATGTATTTCCAGGCCTGGAAATTTCGCAGAGGATCTCCTCGTCTTCTACCATAATTTCAGTGGGAGTGTAAATGATGGGAGACAAGGAAAACTCCCACAGAATATTAGGATCTCCGACTGCAGCGTAAACTTTAATTTCAACACAATGTGGAGCATATTTTACAAATTAATTTTATCAGATTGCCAAGGGAGCAGTTATTTTGCACTAGTTCCCTCCCCACCCCACCTCCTCAAAAGACCATGAGATAAATGGTTGAACAATCTGTTTCTGGTGACATTAGGTGACATTTTAACTCATTTAAATCCATCTGCTTACTCAATGTTAAAATTGGGGCCCATTGATTCAGAGAGGAGCACTGGCCAGGATGCTCTGCTGTTCTTCGAATAGAGTCTTGGGATCTTAATGCTCCACCTGGTCTATGGGAGCAGGTGGGTTTAAGGTATGATCTGAATGGGGGCCTTCTTGTCAGCTGTTTTTCAGAAGGTTGGAGAATGCAGAAGGCCCCTTTCAGAAGCTAAGAAGGAACAAGAGATGAAAGGACAGAGAACATTGCAGATTTGTTAAGAAAAGCAATAGTTTGTGGTGTAGATAGATGTTGAAGACTAGAAATGAGAAATAATTCACTTAGAATGTCATTTTGACTCAGCTGGTAGCACTCAGATCTGTCAGTTAGAATATTCTATGACTGAAGCAAATCATCTATGCTGATACTCTAGTGCGAGACTGTATATGGTCAGCCATGTCTTCCATTGAATGATGTTTATTACTATCTCTAATATAACAAGACTGGATCAGTATAATGATTGGTACCTGAAGCGGTTCGAGCCCCTTCTGAGATGTAGATGCCAATTTATTTTAATCCTGACTTTTTACCTCATGTACAGTTTATTTGAATAAAGTATTACCCTAACTTAGTCTGATTTATTTATTCCATCTTATCACAATTGCAGCATTTCATTTTTACTGACCTCTCAGCAGAGTTTACATTAAAGAAACTCAGGAGAAGATTAAACCACCATTCATTGTCAGGCTGGTATCTACTCCACTGTGGCAGCTGTTCAAATTATTACATCCTAGCTTAATCATACTTTTGTTCTGGACAGCGTTAAGAGTATTTAAGCCCTAGAATTCCTTGGCTTTCTCCTGATCTCCTGCAAGAGACTTCAGCAAGAAATTGGTGGAAACCTCAGAGAAATGGTGTAAATGGGTAATTATGGCCATATACATGGTTTCCCCAGATTTTGCACTGATCTAACGCAGATGTTACAGTAGGAGAACGGGCAGAACCCTCTGGACATTCAGGCCCAGATTTGTTTCTTAATATTCCTTCAAAATGTATTCACTTACTTTTTATAGATGCATAATCTGTTCCATGGTCATTAAGTCCGATTCATTGTATTCTTTGTTGAACTTGGATTACAGGAGTAGCTGCAAAACACAAGAACACCATGGAGTAGATTTTCAACTTGCCACCTGCACATAAAACTGGTGTCGCATTGCCCCGTCCCCACCACCCGATATAGAAACCTCCCAATTTTCACTTCCATTGAAATACCTTTCCAAACAATTTTGAGAAATGTATAGGGAAAGATAATAATACTGTGCCACTTACTGGCCAGAGCCCATAATTACACAGTGACAGGAGCCACTTTACATAGGGCTTTTCCATTACAAATGTGAAATTTATAGAGAAGAAAGTTGATAAAATAAATGTGACAAAAAAGAGTGACAACAGGAAATAAGGTTTTGTAGACAAGAAGTGAGCACAGACACAATTTTTTTCAAATGGATCTGTTATAGACAATCTGAATCTCAATCATTTGGGTTTCTTTTTTCTCCCTTCGCCAACTATCCCTTTACAAATATAGCTGTAGTATTCGACATGAGTCCCATTTATTATATGTTGTTACTAATCATTTTTAGGATTCATTTGATTGTTCTGGCAAAATATTTTGTAGTAACATCAATTGAGAATGCTGAAAATATTTGGAATGATCAGTCCATTATTACCCTCAAATTTGTGTCGAAAAGAGATTGGGCAACTAATGCTTAAACTCAGACTAGCAATCCTAGTTTTAATCTTTGGGTCACTGTCTACCCAACTTTCTGGAAAAGATGCCTATTGTGCACTTTCTAATGTAAAAATTCAATCATCTACAAAGAAACGTTATTTCCTTCTCTTCCAAACCTCTTGATGGGTTTTATAAAATACTATCTGAAGACCAACATCATCTAACTCAATCCTTTTGTCTGCAGTTGTGACATTCTCAGATATAAATCAAGAGGGAGAGTAAGTTTTGCAGGTAGAAGCAGCAAGTTGCAAAGGGACATAGATAGGTTACGTGAGTGTGTAAAATTATGCCATTTAGTGTTCAATGTGGATAAATGTGAGGTCATCCACTCTGAATCCAAGAAAGCCAAATCAGGGTATTACTAAAAATTGTAGAGGAGCAAAGAGATTTGCAAGTCTGAGGACAAAAATCATTAAAAGCTAGTAGACAGGTACAAAAAGAAAAGAAAAAAAGGTTAATGGAATGTTGGCCTTTATTATCAAGGAGACTGGAATACAAAGGGGAGGACACTATGTTACAGAGCCTCATAGTACTGCATTCAATTTGGGAACTGACTTGGAGAAGTGCAGCGCAGATTTACCATAGTGGATTTAGAGGGTTACATTATGAGGGCAGGTTGCATAAACTTGGCTTGTATTTCCTTGATTATCAGAGATTCAGGGGTGATCTTATCAAGGTGTTTAAACTGTTAAAAGGAATTGATAACGCAGATGCAGAGAAACCATTTCTTCTGGTGTGGGAATTAAAGTGAGGGAACATAATTTTAAAACTAGAGATGACTATTTAGGAGTGAAATCAGGAAACTCCTTTTCACAGAAAGGTTAGTGGAAACCTGGAATTATCTCCTCCAAAAGGATGTCGAAACAGGACAACTGGAGTTTTCAAGAATGAAATCAATAGATTTTTGTTGTAAATGGGTATCAAGGGATATGGAGCTAAGGTTGGTAAATGTAGATAAGATATAGATCAGCCGTGATCTAATTGAAAGGCAGAGCAGGGGTGAGGGATTGAATGATCTATTCCTGTTCCTATGTTTTCTATTTAAATCCTTGTCATGCTTTATAATTCTAAATTCACTTAATTAACTTTTACACTTTCTGTAATTTCAGACTCCTTTTTTAAAAATAGGTTCCATATTGAATTTAGCAACTGTGCACTTGTATTGAATTTTGGTGAGACCACACTTAGAGTACTTTGAAGAGTTATGGTCTCCATATTATGGAAAGGACATAGAGAAACTGGAGCATGATTGCAGAACTGAGAAGTTATGTCTATCAGGCAGGGATAGGCACCGACATGCTGCACCATGGACATTTGACAAAATTATTGATTCAGCCATGGACTTGGGGGCAATTAATCTGTCTATAAAATGTATAGCCAATCTAATGCCATCAAAACACAGTCCGATTTAAAACACATTTCGCCCTATAAATAAAGTGGCTAAGCATACAAGCATCAATGGAGAGTAGCACAACTGTATTAGCTAGCTAGTAAGCAAAATAGTATGCAATGCCAATGTAAATTACTTTTGTTAACAGAACAGAGCTAGCTACACCATGTCACGGGGTGGTAGATGGACCTTATTGGATGACCTCTGTGGATTCACATTGTGCCAGGCATGTAAATTCATCCAATAAACCATAAAACTCAAGGAGAAGATTGTTGTTGCTATTATTGAAATGAGGCAGTAGAAAAATCAGCAATAGGAAGACGGACCATTTCTCACACTGCTGTTGGCACAAGACAATTTAACCCGTGATGGTCAATGTTTGTGCAACTTCTCCACCTGCTTGCAATATGTGTCTGAAAACAGGGCAGCCAACAAAAGGACAGTGATCTCCAAATCAGGAGAATTTTATTGGGTGGAGCAGATTGTACTTCTTAAGAGTTATATAAAACAGAAAAGCAGAGTGGGACAGGAAGGGACAGAGAGATTAATGATAGGTAGCCAAGACTAGATCATTCATCTTGATAGGCTGTAAAACTAGATCCATGGTTCTAAAATACAGAAACAACAGCATCTATCATGGACAAAATGTCATTTACTGACCAAAGCTAGTGACAAAATTAGATAAACATAATTACAAATAAAGAGCACCCTTCAGTTCCTCCAGTAAAGCGATTCTCTTATGCTTATTTTCACTATGTCTATATCTCTGTCTGTCACTGTTGATTCCTATTCAGCTCTGACAAGATCATTATTAACAAAAAGCTTTTCTGCAAAAAGTTGAGTTGTTGTTACTGCATGTATTATTTAGTTACAAAATGTTTAGTCATTATCTGTAAGATTATACTCCAGACTAACCAATTTATGTCCAAGCCAAATCTCTTACCTGTTATCAAAGGTGCACTTTTAACATAATGTAATAATTTGATACAGATAACTTTCAGATGACATTGGCCATTCAGGTTATCTGCTCTCAAACTGGATAGTAAATAGTGCATATTGGAGTTACTGACCTTTGACACACTTGTAAAAATTGTCCTTTAATCCAATTCGCAGCAAAAATAAAATCAGTTAATGACTGTTTCTAACATGGTCATTGAAACATAATAAATTTGTACTCTGTCTTCCCTGACAGTTTTTAAAACTGCAAATGCAGCATAGATTTTGCTAAGGAATCATAGACAGTTCATCATAGATTAAGGTTTATTAAAGCTATCTGTTACATTGTATTTACTAACTATTGTATATGGGTCCACAGCATCCTGTTTTTGCCAATATCACTCAGCCCCATTACACTGTACTCATGTATTCAATTTACAGTGCTGACTTTTGGAGATTCCTTGGATTTTCTTGCCTGTTTCCCCTCAATACAAGTTCTGGAACAATGTGATTCCAAATGGATAGCAGCAGACATTTATACAGAAGTAAAAGGCCAGCAACTTCCCAAGTTAAAATAAGACGTGCCAGAGCACAGAAATCAAGACATTCCCGAAGTGACTTTTTCCATTTTGCAATGAGTTTACATAACACAAGCCTTTAAACTTGTGTTTTAAAATAACCTAGCTGCTAGGTTATTTTAAAACACAAGACCAGAGGCTTGGAGGAGGGGTGTCCAACCTTTTCATGTGGGGGTGCGGGGGGGTGGCAGATTACACTTTTTGTCTTACATAGGGGGCTGGTGAGACAATTTTGGAAAGATAAAGGCATTAAAAATTCATCTTACTATTAATCAAAGAAACAACAAATGTGCATTTTTGTGAAGAAGCGTTAAATGAGAAGACTAATTTATTGACTTACTTTCTTGCCACTACGTTGCGCAATGATGTAGTGAGATACCTGGCATTTTTTTTGCTTGCACAAGTAGTTAATGTCTGCCTGCACACTTGTTATAGTGATGCGGAGTATCCCAGATAGATGTCCATCTGTCAGGAGTCATCTTGATTGCTCTCCCTCTGTCTTCTCTGTCTGTCTGTCCTCTCCCTCTGTCTCTCTGTGTTCCCCCTTCTTTGTGTTCCCCCTCTTTGTGTTCCCCCCTTGTATTGTTCCCCCTCTCTGTGTCATCGCCCCCCCATATCATTCTGCCCCTCTCTGTATTGTTCCTTCCCCTCTCTGTGTCATTCCCCCCACCTCTGTGTTGTCCCGCTCTCTGTGTGTCGTCTCAGCAAAGACAGACATTGACGATGAAACTCAGCATCGCCTCCAGTGTACCAGCGCAGCATTCGGTTGTCTGAGGAAAAGGGTGTTTAATGACAAAGACTTCAAAGCTGGCACCAAGCTCATGGTCTAGGGGCCGCAGTGTTACCTGCCCTCCTGCATATGTCGGAAACATGGACAGTGAACAGCAGACATCTCAAAGCCCTGGAGAGATATCGCCAGCGGTGCCTCTGCAAGATCCTGCAAATTCAGTGGCAGGCCAGGCACTCCAATATCAGTGTCCTCTCTCAGGCAACGTCCCCAGTATCAAAACACTGGTCATGGCTAGTCAGTTACGTTGTGTGGGCCACATCATCCACATGCCTGACACAAGACTCTCAAAACAAGCTTTCTACTCTGAGCTCCGTCACGGCAAGAGGCTAGCAGGAGGGCAGGGCTGTGCTGGAAGTGGCCAGAAGCTCAGGGCACCCCATTATAAGGACCTTCACCCTGCAGCTTCCATAGCTCTGGCTCCAGCAGTGCAAAAGAACCAAATTTGCAATCACGGAGTTGACAGTACTCAAAGTATTTTGTGTCGGAGTCAGTGAACTCAATGAACTTTCTCCTTTTACTATTATTCTGAAATGAATTTTCATTTCTTGAATTTTTTGGTGAATATTTTGCTTCATTATATTTTCACATTCTAATCAGTGTTTGCTGCTACATTTTATATATGAATTAAATACATACATTAAAATGCCGAAAAGATTTGATGGCTAAGTTGTTAGCTCCACGAAATAAGGTATAGCCAATAGTAAAACAACATCCTTATTACATTTATTACCATCATCCGGCCAATATTCGTAGGTGGGTGGTTCTGAAGTGCTGCCACTTTTCAGCATCATCATAATCTTGATTAGCAGTTCAATTATTTGCATTGCTGTAAAGAGAGAATGCATTATTAGATACATTATGCCTTCTTAAAGAAACATTTGACATACTGAAGCGTGTACTCATTTAAATGCCAAGACCCCAGAAATGCATTGAAAATAATAGCCAGAGAAGGGAAACCTATTTTTCAGCACATTCCCAAATTAGGTAGATATTATTTTAGCTTGTTATATATTATTGTTTGCACATTATTTAGGAACATTTCACTTTTGCTCCAAGTCTATTGAACACTCCCTGGTGCTGCGAAGGTGGAATGGCAAAGTTTTGGTACCATACGCATTTTTAGCCTGATGAATTGGCCTCTTTATAAATTTCTGTCAGCTCATTTAAATAAATTATCACCAATCTGGGTACACAGTGCATGGAATGCTGAGAGTATGAGTTTTGGTGGGTGTGTGAAAGACTATCCAGTGTCAGCTGCTGCTCATCTTTAAAGTGGCAGAGGGGCAAACAGTAGGAGCAAAAATCAAAGAGCAAGCAGTAACCATCAGAGCTGCACGATTCAATGAAGCATTTTTGGAGTGCTTGTTGCTGGAGATTCAGCAAAGAAGAATGGTCCATTTTCTGCTGGATCACCCTAAAGGCCTGCTACCTGACCCGAACCTGACGAAACCCGATGACGTGTTGGGTTCGGGTCAGGTCAGGTCACACTTCTGGGTCAGGCATTTGGGCTCGGGTCAGGTCGGGCTGGATCGGACACACTCTATCAACACCTCAGGTAAGTGTTAATTTTCCTTTTGGACTTTTGTAGTTTTGCTACAATTATTTTAAGTTTGTGCAGGTAAGGAACAAAGTGAAAAACAGAAGGTAGGTTAACTGATGGTCGGGTCGGGTCGGGTGCGGGAAAAAATGGAAGGACTCAGGCCAGGTCGGGCTTGGGGTCAGATGGGGTTCTGTCGGGCTCGGGTGGGGTCTCATTTGCAGACCTGAACAGGCCTTTAGACCACCCTACGATGAAAGTCAATGTCTGAACAGCTGGATAGAGATGCCAGAAAGAGTAAATGCTGTCACATATGGACACTGAGCAAAAGAGTTTGCGAGGAAGAAATCTGCTGATCACAGGAAGGTTGCCAAATTACCTATCTTCACGCATTGCTTCATTTTCACAATATTTTCTTAATGGCAAGAGACTAGAAAGCTGTAGAAGAGCAAAGGGCTTTGGGTTTGGAGGTACATAGGCATAAAACACAGACATTGTCAGGACATCCTATATTGTTAGTATCACAATGTATTTGATCTGTGGCTGATGAACTGTCTGAAATAACAAACACTCAGCTAAGGTGGCTGTTGCTATGGCCACTTGAGTGAAACACATCTTTCATATTCCTCACTTCAATCTATGTCCTTTTTTATCTGCTTGTAGGAGAAGGTTGCACATGACTTATGGTAGTGAATAAAGACAAGAAATGATTATCTCAGCTGTGATTCCAGGCTCTTTATGAAGCAACAGTCCTGGAGATTCTGGACAAGAGACATTAGGGAAAGTGGGAGGTGGGGTGGGGGGGTGGTTGGGGTTCACATTGAATAAACCCATTCTCCAGCCCCCACTTCAGGGTTCATACTATGCTTTGTTTGTTATTCTTTATGTCCCTATTTGCTGACTGATAGACTTGCTCACTCATTCACAGACCCATAGCATTATTACTCACAAAATCTTGTCATGTAAGCTTAGTTTGAAGTGTTAAATTATTGGCCATATCTTCTTCTAATTCTGTAAGTTCCCAAGATAA
This sequence comes from Heterodontus francisci, assembly GCF_036365525.1. NCBI lineage: Eukaryota > Metazoa > Chordata > Chondrichthyes > Heterodontiformes > Heterodontidae > Heterodontus > Heterodontus francisci. The sequence continues at coordinate 54,465,083 of NC_090393.1, forward strand.
TGAGACCCTAGAGGGCAATGTGAACCGTTCCCTCACAACACCCTGCATCACTCAGTTCTATAATGGCTAATACATTTTATGCACATCAAGTGCAGGGCGACAGACCAAATGCTGGAAGGTGGGATTAGGCTGCGTGGCTCTTTTTTCGGCCGACGCAGACACGATGAGCCCAGTGGCCTCTTTCTGTGCCGTAAACTTTCTATGATTCTATGATTCTAATACCAGCAGATATATTCACTCCAAGAGAGACCACTGGTGAGGACAGCCAGTGCAGGTAGAGCTAGCTGGAGCTACTGGAAAAAGGATTCCTTCAGCTGTTGAGCTGCCAAGCCTAGAGGTTCAGGCCTCATGGGACCTGCCTACAAAGGTCAGTTTGATACCTTAGCAATGACTGGTTCATTCAGTAATTTGAGAGTGTGATAACTACCTTCAAACTTTGAGTGTGTGAGTGTGAGGGAGTCCATAATCTGCTCCTGAAAGATGACAGGCCTAGTGTAGAAATGGTACCTTCTGTACCTCTTTAATTGTGATTTATGGAGTTTTATGAAAACCATGTGTGAGCTGATAAGTGCAAATATGACGTACACTTTCAAATGAGGTTCATGGAGTTCCACTAAATGCAAGACCTAATATATATTTTGTCGCATTTTATAGCACTTAATTTTTGGTGTAATTCCCATATGGAAGATAATCTTAACTGAAAAACACAGACAATACAGGAAGTTGTTAATTAATCTATACATTTACTGGGTGCCCAGCGGTATCAGGTTGGAATGAGAGCTTGATTTTGTAAAGAATGGCCATTTTATCAAATGTCAGCATTTAAATGAAATGTTTAATTTATAAAGAAACTCAAAGCAAAATGTTCAATTTCATCCAAACAGTGCAGCACATTTTAAGCACAACATAATCTGCCTTTGAAGTAATTTTCCTGCTAAATATTTGATTTAAATAATTTATGCTTGTTGATATTTGAGTGAGTGTAGCTGAGCCATACAGACCAGGACACTCCCAAGTGCAATCCCTGTCTATGGCAATTTAGTCCAACTTATCCAGGGTGGAGGTGGGACACTACCATTGGCCTCAGTACCACTGAGTTAAAGAAGAAGAAGTGGAACAAGGTTCCAACTTCTGATCACTACCCTGTCACTCACATTGAAAATGTGTGCATATACTTATTAACTGCGGATAGGATTGACTGGGTTGCTGTGCACTCCACTTACTTGTTCACTTTCAAGGCTCACACATGGACAATAGATTCTTCAGTATGGTATGCAGGGGTGCCCAGTGCCCTCGGAACTATTCCTCAGCAAGAAGGCTATCACCTCAAGGGAGAAGGGGGAGGGAGACAATTGGCAACGAAAGATATGGTGACAGAGAGATATTTGATATTCAAATCAGTGTCTGTTGTACCTCTCAAGTTATCTGACAGAGATATTTGGTAGGTAATGATTAAATTAGATGTGGGGTTTGGTTATGCTGAAAAGAACAATATAAAATATAAAACATACCAAATTGATGAGTCTTGTTGAATTCGGAATGAAGTGTACCATTCATCTGCTTCTGAAAACCTTTGACTTGTTGCAAAAAAGTTCCTAGTTGTTCAAGTGAGTTATTTTGCTGTTTTACGATGCCTTCTATTTGTTTTAGAAAATTCAGTATTTCTTTCTGAGACTTTCCTAGATGATCCCAACAATTTCCGAGTTGCTTTTGAAGGTTTTCTGTTTGCTTCAGATTCTTAGCTGCATGCAGATCTGTAATCAGAGTTGGGTTTAAATGAAGTATTTTGGTTTTTTACAACATGAATCAGGGTGGATCTGAATCGAAATACAATGCCAAAAAGGTAAAAAGAAAAGAGAAACATTAAAGCATTAGGAAATTGTAACATTTCATTAGCTTAAAATCTTTTTCTCTGGGGCTCAATTTTTGGGCCCTGACAGGGCTGGAGGTAGAGGTGGATGGGGCCTGAAAATACAGGAACCGGCTGATGTGCTGGTTTCATGATGCCATTCCCAGTGCCAGCCATGTTCACCAGGGCGGGGAGAGAGTGGGACAGCAATCCCGCCTGATCCCCAAGGTGCTTGAAGAGCTCATTAAGAGTTCATAAATGGGAGGAGTTGAGAGTTTCATGAGGGCGCATGGGATAGGCACGCTGTCTGGGGCAGACCAGGTAAAGGGAGGCGGGAACATCCAAAGACTTGCAGGTGATAGGTAAATTGGCCGTTGTAAATTGCCCCTACTGTAGGGAGGTGATAGGGAATATGGGATTACTGTAGGGTTAGTATAAATGGGTGGTTGTTGGTCGGCACAGACTCGGTGGGCCGAAGGGCCTGTTTCAGTGCTGTATCTCTAAATAAAAAAAAAATAAACACTGTGGAGAGCTGGTCATGACCACCCCAGTGAATTACCCTGGAGCCATAAAAGTTTCAGCACCGCAGAGGGGGTTTTGGTCATCAGGAAACAGGTGTCCTTGGCACTGCGCAGGTAGCAGGGAGAGTGGGCAGTCAGCATTCGAGCAGGGCAGGGGTTTGTCACCCTCGTGGCATCGCGAGGTGGGAAGAGCAGGGGCCAAAGCAGCCAAGGACAACTGGGCAACCAGCTGAGCACAAGGAAGGCAGCAGCTGGCAATGGAGGCATGACTCTTGGTGTGACCCCCAGTGGCGATGAGGAACAGCACCCTCTATAGGAAGGCAGAGCTCCAGGCATCAGGGGGGCAGAGGAGAGAGACAAGGTGGAAGAAGGATACGGAGGCAATACTCTCTGCATAGGATCTACCAATGAAGAAGGAGCTACCTGGAGATGACCGAGACCCAGTGCATTGGGTTTTGCTGCCATCGCTGGATTCCCCAGGAGCAGGGCGTCATCAATTGCACCCATGTGCCCATTAAGGCACCCAGTGACTGGTCATTCAGATTCATCCACAGGAGGGCTTCTACTTCCTCAACATTCAGCTGGTCTGCGATCCCAACAAGAGCTTCCTCCATGTGTATGCTTGCTTTCCCGGAAGCTGCCATGTTTCCTTCATCCTTGGCCACTCCAGGCTGCTGCAGATCTTCACTCCAACCCCCAAAGTTCGTGGATGGATCCTAGGGGACAGGGCATATCCCTTGAAGAGATGGCTATTCACCCCTCCACGACAGCCCAGGACAGAGGCACAGAGGCGATTTGTTCACGAAGAATACCACTAAGCAGGCCATCGGGCTTCTCAAGATGCAATTCAGGTACCTGGACTGGTCGGCTGCTGCCCTCCAATACACTCCTGCAAGAGTCTCTCTCATTGTGGTGGTCTGCTGCTCTCTCCATAACATGGCCCTCCAGAGAGGTGTGGACCATGAGGATGGTAAGGCCCTGGAATGAGATAGCTCATCGGAGGAAGAGGAGGTGGAGGAGGTAGGTGAGAAGGAGAGGTTGAGGTGAAATGGCAGCAGAGCACTGAGGTACCTGGCTGCACAAGGACATGGCCAGACATGGCGTGGGGTGCGAAGGTCTCGCCAGCATATCATGAATGTCAGGAATGATTTGATTCAGGAATGTTTCAACTGAGTGCCTCTGACCCAGGATGAAGGGTATGGGATGCAAGTCACTCTGAGGTGCCTCTGCTAACACATCCATTGAAGATGCAGCCTGGAACATCTAAACTCTTAACGTCAATAAGGTCTGCACATCTGCCCAGAGCGTTTGCCCTCACCGTGTATGAATCTTTGATCTTCTTTACCATCTCAGACCACTTTTCTTGTCATGCTAGCAATAAAAGGAGTTTCTGATGTGCGACTTGAAGTGTCATTATAGTGATCAGACAAGGGAAACAGTGCATAAAGACAGGAAGATGACACCGTTGTGACCCACTCAGTGCTCTGCGTGATGTGGTGGCCTCCATGCTTGGCCATGCCTACACAGGTCTCCCCTTGTGGCCTCAGAGGAGATGGCAGCAGCCTGCTCATGTCTCTGCCTGAGATGCATGTGGCAGTCGTTCTGGTTGTGGAGTGTGCGTGAGGGCACTTCCAGAGGCTGCTGCACCCGCATCATTGCAGGGCCAGCCCTTGTCACTTCACCCTGCTACACAGAGGGTCCTACAGTCAGAGGAGCCAAGGAGGCCAAGGATGATAAAGGCGCCCCCTGAGAGGTAGCACACTCATCCTCCTCCGTTACATCCTCAGCCCTAGGTGGGCGCACTGGATGACTAGAGGGGGACACCAGCTGGGGCTCACTGGCATTCACTTCAAACATCTCTGCACTACCAGCACCACTGAACGGTCCAGGCTATACAGCGTGGCATACATCCTGTGCACGGCGGTGTACTCTTCCTGCATCCACTCAGAGTGATGCTGCATATGGCTCTCCAAGTGATTGGCCACTCTCTTAATGGAGGAGCTCATGCACTTATTGCCCTGAGCCATTGTGGCGCACATGAACTGGATGGACCCCTCCATTCTCTGCCCATAACCCCTCACTGCCTCAGGGAACTCTGACATGTAGGAACACATCTCCTGCTGCTGTTGTAGGTAGACCCTCCTTTCCAGTGACTCCTGATGCCCGGCATCTGTGCCCATCTGAGCAGGGCTGTGTCTGTCCTCCCTCTGAGGGAAACTGCCACAGCTGCCTCTGTCTCTGGCACCTCATCCTGCACACTAGTGCTGTGCTTCTCACCCAGTGATACCCTATCTAAATGCATACCAGCACCCACGGAGGTGAGACTATCTGCGTTGGTGGACGGTGCACTTGTCAGGTGTGATGGTGTTTTTTTGTTTCGTAATGTTCTTCCGGGGCTGCAGAGGAAGAGGGAAAGGGAGTTGTTGGGTAGATTTCTGCAGCTGTGGGAGACACAAAAAGAGGTCATTAGAGGTAGCCTAGGAGAGCAGAAGCCACTGCAGTGCTGAGGCAACCCAATGCAACAGAGTTTACGGACGGGTGGCATCTACTACACCCCATTAATGAGCACTTTGCCCTCTGTAATTACCATCTCCACCATGAGTTCCCATTTCACCAGGCCTGACTTCCTCCTCATTCGGGACCCTGGCTATCTCCATTGCTTGGTCTTCCACTGGTGTGATCCTCTGGAAGTACAGCAATCTCCACATGCTTGCACCCTTTCTTGGGCATTATGTGCCCGTTTCTCCTGCAAGGACAAAAAGAGAGTGAGTTGAAGCACTAAAATAAAAGCAAAATACTGCGGAATCTGGAAATCTGAAATTGAAACAGAAAGTGCTGGAAATACTCAGGAGGTCTGGCAGCATCTGTGGAGAGAGAAGCAGAGTTAATGTTTCAGGCCAGCGACCTTTCATCAGAAGTTTTGATGAAGGGTCACAAACCTGAAACTCTGCTTCTCTTTCCACAGATGCTGCCAGACCTCCTATTTCCAGCACTTTCTGTTTTTATTTGAGATGAGGCCTCTGTGACCAATCACATCTGCCTCTATCCATGAGAAGCAGAATGTTTCAGTGGTGACAGGTCCTCAGCAACACTATGGCTATGAGCCACTCTGAGGGGCGAGTAAGTGCCTTGGGCACACACCCCTCCCATGTTCAGGAGCAGCATGCACCCTGAGGCTCCTCAGGTGCTCTGTCTGCTGGAGGGTGCAAGCCCAGAGGCCTGTCCTGAGGGTTGTGGGTTGCACTCACCTTGCCAGAGTGTATGAGGTCATTGAATCCTTTGCAGCATTGAATCCAGGATCTTGTGATGACACTTCTGCTGCCGACTGTGGTTGCTATTTCAAACCAGGCCTGCGTTGTCTCTATGAGAAGCCTCCTCCTGCCCTCCTCTAGGAAGAGGACCTCCATCCTCTATCCCACGACCTCTAACATCACTTCAAGATCATTGAGAACTGAGGGGCTGCCCTATCCCGGGTGCCAGACCTTCAGCTTTCCAGCAACATCATGGAACACGGCAGCCCAGGCCAAGGATCAATGGCATCTTCTTCTTGCTCCCTCAACAAACACATAACAGTAATGACCCCTGTGACCAGTTTAAATCAGGCCCACACGTCATCTGGCCCATCTCCGTCCCCGCTCCTGCGACTTCTAATTGGCCGCTGAACCCGACTCCAATCCAATTAAGGGATTGTCCCTGCGAAAGTCGTGAGTTTAATCTGCTTTCCCCTGGAGGCGGGTTTGGGACCTGGAAACAGGACCGACTTCCATTTCTCACTTCCAACACAAAAATTCAGCCCGATAGCTAATCACACAATGAATTTGTTGAGGTTTTTTTGCTGTGCTTTTGACAGCTTAATACAACATTAGGGGCACTCCTAACGGGAGATATGTCGGAAGCTAGACATCAACAAAGCAAGGCCCAGGTGGTTCAGCTGTGGCCAGACTTGTGGGCTCTGCATAATGGGAAGAAATAAATGGCTATTGACCTTCTGATTCTGGATAAATTCTACAGCCTTTGAGAAATCTGCAGGCTGTAAGGAAGACAATGACCAGTGCTGGCAGCCTCAAGGAAGAGAGAGAGGGGACACCTGCTCTGGGAAGCCAGATACAGTAAAAGGCTGCGAAGACTTGAACCTATTTTGAAAGTTGAAGCTTGCGGAGAAGTAGAAGACCAGCAGGATCACCAGGAAATGTTTTATGCGTGGACATCTAGGTCGAAAGTGCTTGGAGAAGTGAGTGAAGAGGACATTGATTTTTGAAAAGGTTTGGTAGATCCAACCCATTGCAACTGGGAGGAGTTTGGGACTACTAACTGCAAAGAATTTCACCAAATAAATGACTCTGTAAGGTATAAGTGTGTTGTGGGGTTTTCAAGCACATTAATCAGTAAAGAAAATACCTTTCTTTGTAATTTGAGGTATCAGCAACTTACAAAGTACTATTCAGTTAATTGAGGATTTCTTTTTGTTTAGTCATTATAATACAAGTCTTAAAACATGAAATCTTGTGTAATTCTTGAAATTGGTCTGGGGGTTCATATCTCATATTTTTCACATAAATGATCTCACTGAGGTCGTAACACCCCAGATGGGTTGGGGACAGGGCAGTGAGCTTGTTCGCACGTTCCATTCATTGTACCTGTAGGAGTGTTAGGTCTACCATGCTTGGCAATCTAGTTGCCATGCTGCTTCACCAAGTGGGTATGAAGAGAGGTGCAATTTCTCATTCAGGGCTGTAGCTTTGATCGCATCTTCATTGAGTCAAGACTTGATGTAGGGAGCTTCAGATGAGCTACAGGGTGAAGCTTTTGGCTTCATCACTTATTGGGAAAACAGTCCACAATAGCACTTTTAGAACTGGAGCAGTGAGAAAATCAGGGAAGCATTTCCTTAATGTTAGCAACCATTCTTATCAGTGATGTTGATCAAAAATGGAATTAGGCCCATGTCAAAGGACGATATTTGTGGCATTTCTTGTTGTCAAAAAGGCATTTGATACAATGCCGCACAATAGACCTGTAAGCAAAATTATAGCTGATGGAATAAAAGGGACAGTAGCAACATGGATATGAAATTGGTTGAGTGGCACGAAACAGCAATTAATAGTTAATGCATGTTCCTCAGGCTGGAGGAAGGTTTGTAATGGAGTTCCCCAGGGATCAGTGTTGGGACCCTTGCTCTTCCAAATATATATTAATGACCAAGGCTTTGGTGTACAGGGAGAAATTTCAAAATTTGCAGATGATATGAAACTCAGAACAATTGTGAACTGTGAGGAGGGTAGTGTGGAACTTCAAAAGGTCTGGTGAAATAGGTAGACAAGTGGCAGATGAAGTTCAATGCAGAGAAATGTGAAGTGATTCATTTTGGTAGGAAGACCATGAAGAGAAAATATAATATAAAGGGTACAATTCTAATGGGGGTGCAAGAGAAGAGGGACCTGGGTGTATGTGTGCATAAGTCATTGAAGGTGGCAGGACAGATTGAGAGAGCGGTTAATAAAGCATACAGTATCTTAGGCTTTATTAATAGGGGCATAGAGTACAAGGACAAGGTGGTTATGTTGAACTTGTATAAGACACTAGTTCTGCCTCAGCTGGAGTATTGCGTCCAGTTCTGCGCACCGTACTTTCGGAAAGATGTGAAGTCTTTGGAGAGAGTACAGAAAAGATTCATGATGAGGAACTTCAGTTATGAAGATAGATTGGAGAAGTTGGGACTGTTTTCCTTGGAGAAGAGAAGGCTGAGAGGAGATTTGATAGAAGTATTCAAAATCATGAGTGTTCTGGACAGAGTGATTAGGGAAAAACTGTTCCCACTCGTGAAAGGATCTAGAACAAGAGGGCACAGATTTAAAGTGATTGGCAAAAGAAGCAAAAGTGACATGAGGACAAATTTCTTCATTCGGCGAGAGGTTAAGGTTTGGAATACACTGCCTGAAATTGTGGTGGAGGGAGGTTCAATCACGGCCTTCAAAAGGCAATTAGGCTGTTATCTGAAAAGGAAGAATGTGCAGGATTATGGGGAGAAGGTGGGGAATGGCATTAGGTGAATTGCTCATTTTGAAAGATGGTACAGACACGATGGGCTGAATGGCCTCCTTCTGCACTGTAACACTTCTCTGATTCTGTGATTCTGTTTTGTATGTCATAGGGAGCAATAGGAAATAAGAAAATCATACAGTGGAAAATAATACTCTTGTTATTTCTATATTGCATGTAATGTAAACAAGTGTTTTTGTTTATTATCGGCCTGGGCTTACCAAAATATCTTTTCAATCTGCCTTCTGAATAATAGGAGAAACACATATGGGGGTAACTGTTAGATCATGGCACCTAGTACACACATGAGGGATCTTACTCATAGCCTTTAGTCATGCCAATTGTCAACTAGGCAATGGTAGTAAAAATAGGTGCCAGATTTGGGAGGCACAGTGGCGCAGTGGTTAGCACCGCAGCCTCACAGTTCCAGTGACCTGGGTTCAATTCTGCGTACTGCCTGTGCGGAGTTTGCAAGTTCGCCCTGTGAACTGCATTATTTTTGCTGGGTGCTCCTACAGCCAAAGACCTGCAGGTTGATAGGTAAATTGGCCATTATAAATTGCCCCTAGTATAGGTAGGGGAATATAGGGAAGTTAGGAATGTAGGATTAGTATAAATGGGTGGTTGATGGTTGGCACAGACTTGGTGGGCCGAAGGGCCTGTTTCAGTGCTGTATCTCTAAATAAAATAAATTACACATGACGTGGAGTCTGTTCAGGTGAAAACTGATGGTCCTGACTGTACGACAAACCAAGGACACGACTGGTAACCTCAACCAGAAAAAGAATGATAAAAGCTATCTGGCAGTTAATTATAGAATGCTTATATCCAACTTCTGCATGTGTGCATCAACAGGACATCGAGACTACATGGTCAGTTCTACCAATATCTTTTCGCTGCTGAGCAAGTCCAGAACAAAAGGGCATAATCTTAGAATTAGAGCCAGGAATGCAAGCAGGAAGCACTTCTTCACACAAAAGGTATTTGAAATTGGAACTCCCTGCTCCAAAAGACTGGATGCTAGTTCAATTGAAATTTTGGAGTTGAGTTCAATAGCTTTGAGTTGGGTAATCAAGTGATATGGAACTAAAGTGGGTAAGTAGAGTTTCGGTAGAGATCAGCCATAATCTAGTTGAACGGAATAGGCTCAAGGGGTTGAATGACCTATGTAAGGGCATCACTGGTTAAAAAAAAGTTTTATTTACTATTCTGTGAATCAGAATAAAATGACTCCTTACGTCATGTTTTCTTACTTTTCCCACTGGTCGTTCACACTACTTAGGTGTCTATACTCACTTTGGAGAATCCCCATCACAAAAAACATCAGCAAGATAAGGGCACCAAGAATAATAAAGAGTATCCAAGTTCTGCGTTGCACCTGGGAGTAGCAATTCGCTGATACCTCTGGACAAAATAAAGGGAGACAGACAGATTAAGGACTGGATCTTCAAATTCCTGTTAAAGATCAACAATAAAAGAGATAAAGGCATGTGTTTTATTGAGTTCAGAGCACGTGCCAATGGCCTGGAGGACAAGAAATATCTGAAGGAAAGCTATAATTTGCTATATGCATGAAAGTACTGTTAGAATCAGATGACCAACTGGAATCCAATATTATTCGACAGACATTTTTTTCCAAAATTAATTCAAATCCTATTGAACAGTTAAAAAGTATAAAATTAGCACTGGGTGGAGTAATTTTCAATTTACCACCCTGAGTTAAGATTGAAATGAAAATGGAGATGTTTCCTTTAGAAGGAAAGACTTGCGCTCATATAGCACCTTTCATAGCCACCAGACATATTAAAGTACTTTATAGCCAATTAAGTATTTTTGAAGTGTAGTCACTGTTGTAATGATGGAAATATGGCAGCCAATCTGCGCACAGCAAAATCCCACAAACAGCAATGTGATCATTGTTGTGTGATTGCCTTTAAGAGTGATAGCCCTTTAAGATCTTAGTATGCTAATGAACTATGTACCAGGATGTAGTCATGTGACTCAGAGTCAGAGTCACTCTGCTACTGTAACACCCGAGAGGCAAGTCCTGTACATAGTTAGCTCTGTACTGTAAAATGGTTCAGCTGTGAATAAGTCTGGAATTAAAAGCTAGTCTAATGATGGCCATGAAACCACCGTCGATTGTCATAAAAACCCATCTGGTTCACTAATGTCCTTTAGGGAAGAGAATCTGCTGTCCTTACCTGGTCTGTCCTACATGTGACTCCAGACCCACAGGAATGTGATTGACTCTTAAATGCCCTCTGAAATGATCTAGCAAGCCACTCAGTTGTATCAAACTACTGCAAAGTAGATAAGGAATGAAACCGGATGGATCACCCGGCATCAACCTAGGCATTGGAAATGACAATGTCAAACCCTGCAAATTCCTCCTTACTAACATCTGGGGGCTTGTGGCAAAATTGGGAGAGCTGTCCCACAGACTAGTCAAGCATCAGCCTGACATAGTCATACTCACCGAATCATACCTTACAGACAATGTCCCAGACACCATCATCACCATCCCCTGGCATGTCTTGTCCCACTGGCAGCACAGTGGTATACAGTCGGGAGGGAGTTGCTCTGGGAGTTCTCAACATCATCTCTGGACCCCATGACGTGCCAGGGCATCAGGTAAAACATGGGCAAGGAAACCTCCTGCAAATTACCACCTACTGCACCCCCTCCACCTCAGCTGATGAATCAGTGCTTCTCCATGTTGAACAGCACTTGATAGAAGCACTGAGGTGGCAAGGGCGCAGAATGTACTCTGGGTGGGAGTCTTAAATGTCCATCACCAAGAGTGGCTCGGTAGCACCACTACTGACTGAGCTGGCCGAGTCCTTAAGGACATAGCTATGAGATTAGGTCTGAGGCAGGTAGTGAGGGAACCAACAAAAGGGAAAAATATACTTGACCTTATCCTCACCAATCTGCCAGCCGCAGATGCATCTGTCCATGAAAGTATTGGTAGGAGTGACCACTGCCCAGTCCTTGTGGAGACAAAGTCCCGTCTTCACATTGAGGATACCTTCCATCGTGTTGTGCGGCACTACCACTGTGCTAAATGGAATAGAGTTTGAACAGATCTAGCAATGCAAAACTGGGCATCCATGAGGTGCTGTGGGCCAACCCCAATTGAGTACTCAACCTCAATCTGTAACCTCATGGTCCGGTACATACCCCATTACCATCAAGGCAGGGGATCAAACTTGGTTCAATGAAGAGGTGTCAACCTGGTGAAGCTGCAAGCCAGGACTATTTGCATGCCAAACAGCAGATGCATCATGCGATACACAGAGCTAAGTGATCCCACAACCAATGGATCAGATCTAAGCTCTGCAGTCCTGTCACATCCAGTCGTGAATGGTGGTGAACAATTAAACAACTGACAGGAAGAGGTAGTTCCACAAATATCCCCATCCTCAATGATGGGGAGCCCAGCACATCAGCACAAAAGATAAGGCTGAAGCATTTGCAACAATCTTCAGCCAGAAGTTCCGAGTGGATGATCCATCTCAGCTTCCCCCTGAAGTCCCCAGCATCACAGATGCCAGTCTTCAGACAATTCGATTCACTCCGCGTGATATCAAGAAATGACTGAAGGCACTGGATACTGCAAAGGCTATGGGCCCTGACAATATTCCAGCAATAGTACTGAAGACCTGTGCTCCAGAACTTGCAGCGTCCCTAGCCAAGCTGTTCCAGTACAGCTACAACACTGGCATTTACCCGACAATGCAGAAAATTGCCAGGTGTGTCCTGTACACAAAATGCAGGACAAGTGCAGTCTGGCCAATTACCGCCCCATCAGTCTACTCTCAATCATCAGTAAAGTGATGGAAGGTGTCGTTGACAGTGCTATCAAGTGGCATTTGCTTAGCATAACCTGCTCAGTGACTCTCAGTTTGGGTTCCGCCAGGACCATTCAGCTCCTGACCTCATTACAGCCTTGATTCAAGCATGGACAAAAGAGCTGAACTCAAGAGGTGAGGTGAGAGTAACTGCCCGTGACATCAAGTCAGCATTTGACCAAGTATGGCATCAAGGAGCCTTAGAAAAACTTCAGTCAATGGGAATCGGGGGAAAACTCTCTGCTGGTTGAAGTCATACCTAGTGCAAAGGAAGATGGTTGTGGTTGTTGGAAGTCAATCATCGCAGCTCCAGGACATCACTGCAGGAGTTCCTTAGGGTAGAGTCCTAGGCTCAACCATCTTCAGCTGCTTCATCAATGACCTTCCTTCATTCATAAGGTCAGAGGTAGGGATGTTCGCTGATGATTGCACAATGTTCAGCACCATTCACAATTCCTCAGATACTGAAGCAGTCCGTGTTGAAATGCAGCAAGACCTGGACAATATCCAGGCTTGGGCTGATAAGTGGCAAGTAACATTCGTGGCACATCAGTGCCAGGCAATGACCATCTCCAACAAGAGAGAATCTAACCTTCTTCCCTTGAAATTCAATGACATTACAATCGCTGAATCTCCCACTATCAACATCCTGTGGGTTACCATTGACCAGAAACTGAATTGCAGTAGCCATATAAATACCATGACTACAAGAGCAGGTCAGAGGCTAGGAATCCTGCGGTGAGTAACTCACCTCCTGACTCCCCAAAGCCTATCCACCATCTACAAGGCAGAAGTCAGGAGTGTGATGGAATACTCTCCACTTGCCTGGATGGGTGCAGTTTCAACAACACTCAAGAAGCTCAACACCATCCATGAAAAAGCAGCCCACTTGATTGGCACCCCATCCACAAACATTCACTCACTCCACCACTGACGCACAGTGGCAGCAATGTGTACCATCTACAAGATGCACTGCAGCAACATACCAAAGCTCCTTAGACAGCATCTTCCAAACCCATGACCTCTGCCACCTAGAAGGACAAGGGCAGCAGATGCATGGGAACACCACCACCTGCAAGTTCCACTCCAAGCCACAGACCTGACTTGGAACTCTTCTGATGTTCCTTCACTGCCGCTGGGTAAAAATCCTGGAACTCACTTCCTAACAGCACCTACCCCATATGGACTGCAGCGGTTCAACAAGGCAGCTCACCAACACCTTCTCAAGGGCAATTAGGGATGGGCAATAAATGCTGGCCTAGCCAGCGATGCCCACATCCCATGAATGAATAAAAAAAAAAGAAAAAAGTGTTGCTTGCCACTTATCAGCCTAAGCCTGAATGTTGCCCCGGTCTTGCTGCATGTGGACACTGACTGCTTCATTATCTGAGTAGTTGCGAATGGTATTGACCACTATTCAATCATCAGTGAACATCCCCACTTCTGACCTTATGTTGGAGGGAAGATCATTGATGAAGCAGCTGCAAATGGTTGGCCGAGGACACTTCAATGGTTAAAGGCCCAGCCTGCTCAACCTTTCCTCATAAGATAATCCCTTCATCCCAGGAATCAGTCAAGTGAACCTTCTCGGAACTGCTTCTAATGCAATTATATCCTTGCTTAAGTAAGGAGAGGAAACTGTACACAGTACTCCAGATGCAGTCTCACTAATCCCCTCTACAGCTGCAGCAACACTTCCCTACTTTTATATTCAATTCCCCATGCAATAAATGCTAACATTCTATTTGCCTTCTGAATCAACTTTTTGTGAATCGTGTACCAGAACACACAGATCCCTCTGTACTGTAGAGTTCTGCAGTCTCTCTCCATTCAAATCATATACTGCTTTTCCATTTCTCCTGCCAAAGTGGACAAGTTCACATTTTCTGCAATAACACTCCATCTGCCAAATTTTTGCTCACTCACATAACCTATCTAAATCCTTTTGTAGAGTCTTTATTTCCTCTTGACAGCTTACTTTCCTACCTATCTTTGCATCATCAGCAAATTTAGCTACCATACATTCGATCCCTTCAACCCAGTCATTGATATACATTGTAAATAGTTGAGGCCCCAGCACTGATCGCTGTGGCACTCCACTAGTAATGTTGCCAAGCCGAAAATGGCCCATTTATCCCTCCTCCCTGTTAGCTAACCAATCATCTATCCATGTGAATATGTTACCATGAGCTCTTATTTTGTGTATAACTTTTAACGTGGCACCTTATCGAATGCCTTTTGGAAATCCAAGTACACTACATGTACAGGTTCCCCTTTATCCACCCTGCTTGTTAATTCCTCAAAGAACTCTAACAAATTAGTCAAACACGATTTCCCTTCCATAAAATCATGTTGGCTCTGCCTCATTGTATTACGTTCCTTATATGCAAGTTTTGCATGTAAAGAATGTGTTAATAATGCTTTTAGGAAAATAGGTATTTACTGACAGATATTTACTTCCAGATTACTTCCAGATATAGCAACCTTCATGCTGCTCGCAACACTCTTCCATGTGCACTCCACTCTGAAGTAAGACAGTCAACGCACTCTGCACTGCACGTGTGGCAACCGCACTGAGCTCCTGTCTCCTGCTTTGTACCAAGCTCCGCTCTAGCTTCCAACGTCACCGACCTTGTAAGGCTAGCCCTTCTTAGTAAGCACTTTCACGTTATTTTGTGGATCTCCTGGAAAGTTTCTCGCGACCCCCAGGAGTCCCCAGTTTGAGAACCACTGGAATATTTAACCACCTCAGTTACAAGCACCGTTTTCGTATTCCCAAGCAGGTGTGTCTCTCACTCTACGTTGAGCAGCTGTGAATCAACCACAAAGGTGGTAATTTTAACTTCAGGCGATAATTTAAAACGATTAAAAAAAACTCCCACGAGTTTCCTTTGCATTGATTGAATAGAAAGGAAAATGGAGTGATGTCCATAGCGTGCGGCCAATCCAATAGCGTTCATTTTACACCAAGTTAAAACTATGCTCACTTTTGCTGGGGCACACTTTCCATTAATATTTGAAGAAAAAATGTCTTGGATGGGTGGATGATCAGGAGATCCCCATTGAAATGCACTCCTATCATCAGGATCACAATTTAGCAAAAACACCACTCTTAACATAAGGAAAGACTTGCATTTATGTAGCATCCTTCAGGATCTCAGGCCATTCCAAAGCGCTTTTCAGTCAATGTAGTGTAGTGACTGTTAAAATGTAGGAAGCCAGCTGTTTATGCACAGCAAGCTCCTACAAACAGCATTGTGATAATGACTAGGAAATCTGTTTCAGTGATGTTGGTTGAGGAATAAATGTTGCATAAGCTACTGGGTGAGATGCTTTATGACCACCTGAGAGGACAGACAGGTTTTAAGTCTAATCCTCAAGACGGTACCTCTGACAGTGCAGCACTAGTTTAGACGTTATGAACAAGTCGGTTGCTGCTGATTATATTGCAGTCCTTTAGCAAGAAACATTTGTGCTACAGAAACACCTTCTCCAGTGAAATCGATTCTTCCAATAATTAGTTTCCGTGCCCCAGTATTAATCGGCATTAATATTTTTGCATGGTTTAGCGACTCTGTTCAAATTAGAAAGCAACCTCCAATTTGGATTGGCACTAATATTTGGCGCACTGATTAGTATAAATGGGTGGTTGATGGTCGGCACAGACTCGGTGGGCCAAAGGGCCTGTTTCAGTGCTGTATCTCTAAATAAATAAAATAAATAATTTCTTCGGCTTTGTAAAGATTATTATGACGTGAATTTAAGGACTGATAACTTGGCATCAGAAGCATGTGATAGAATCAAACAGCCTCCTGGTATCAGGAGCTTGGGAACATTCAACATGTAAGGAAAACGCATAACTTACTGAACCAAAGTGCAGTTTAGTCTTTGTCTGAATTACCTTTTTATTCCGTGGCATAGTTACATTAGCAATCGTTAAAATATCACTACGAAGCCATGCTGAGATGTTTTATCATACGAAGTGAAAATGTGCCCACTACAAAACACTACTAGAAATATTATTGCTTTATGGATTCCCGATCCACTTATTCCGTTTTAGTTACGGCTCGCGACAGGTTTTTCTCTAAAGAACAGCTCTTTAACTTTGTCCAGTGACAATTCCAGATGACCTCTGCTGCAAGGCAGAGTTTCCGAACACTGCAACGTCTTTTTGGTTTAGCGGGAGACTTGGCGTGTTACAGTTTACATTACATAGTAACATGGCAATAGTTTCAGGCTGGAGTATCTGAGCCCACCTGTGCACAGTATTCTCATTTCGAACAATCCGGGAATGCATTAGTTGACAAGAAACTGTCGAATTTCTTCCAGAAACACATTAATGTTTCTTTAACCTGTAATTTGTGCTGATTAACAGTAATCTGTTTTGCTTCTTTTTAGTAGAAAAAAGTATACCCTCCATTTCTAACTTTCTTTTGCTGGTCTTTCATTGCAAATATGACCGCTTAAAAGTTTCACAAAAAAAAGAATAGGCTGATATACAATTGTGTCCAGGAAATGAAACTTTCCCCCATAGTAAAATGGATTAAAGGGCTCGGGGATCGATTCTGGTTCAACTTTTCACTACTGTACCCTCCTAATCATGCTCTAAAATCAACCACCTCTCTTGGTTAATTGATCAATTGACCACAGTCGAGGAAATTTACCTTGAAACACAGCCTGATGTCTAGATGGGTGGAAAAGTAAGCTTATTTTTACGAGGAATATTGCTAACCTTGAGTTGCCTGGACAGCCTCCGGGTTCTCAGCAGGTGTACCTGAAAATGTTTGCATCTGCAGCTCCTCGGCAGCAGCTTCAATGTTTGCCATTTTAGCTCTCCCCGTGTGGATTGTGCAGAATTGTCGCAACGACTGGAATTAGAAAGGGGATGTAACTGCGATTATAGCAAACCGCCAGAAAGTTGCATCTGCCCAGAAAAAAGGGTTGCCACACATTTGGTTACACATTGGGCCCACAACGCCGCACACGTGTGAAGACTTCCTCCATTGAAAATTCTTAACAAAATGGTCAACAGCTTCTTGATTTATGTTTCCCTATAAATATAGAAATTATCCATGAAAGGGTTTACAATGTAATAACGGATAACGAATTTTTTATCCCATTGTCAGCATTGTCTTCGATTTTTGGCATTAAAATTGCACCTCGTGTTTAAGGAAGTATATTTTGCTTAAAGTCAGCAGTACACAGTAACCCATAATAAAGAGCATCCCCTATTTTGTTAACTTTAACGAAGGTCTGTTCGACAATAGATGCTTTCATTCAAGCACTGGGAATCACACAGCACAAGTAGCCCCAGGAAGCCCATCAAAACAGAGCTTTCCGAAGCAAGACAATTAATTGAAGCAATGCATTATCTACCATTACATTACTGGGTGTATTCTATAGACCACCAACTAGTGGGAAAAATATAGAGGAATAAATTTACAAGGAAATTACAATCAGGTGCAAGAATTATACATTGTTATAATGGTGGGCTTTAGTTATCCTAATATAGACTGGGATGGTTATAGTGTAAACGGCAGAGAAGGGGGAAAGTTTATTAAGTGTGTTCAGGAGAATTTTCTACATCAGTAAAGTTTCAGCCTCATGAGGAAGGAGGCATTGCTGGATCTGTTTCTGGAGAATCAGGTGGGTCAAGTAGATTTTAGTGTTAATAGGGAAATATTTAGGGGACAGTGATCAAAGTATCATAGGTTTTAGGTTGGCTATGGAAAAGGACAAGAGTAATTTGAAGTAAAAATAATTAGTTGGTGCACCAACTTCAATGGGACAAGAATAGATCTAGCCCAGGTAAATAGGAATCAAAGATTGGCAGGCAAAACCATAATGGAACAATGGGCTGCCTTTAAAGAGGAGATTGTTTGGGTACAGTCGAGGTACATTCCCATGAGTGGGAAAGGTAGGACAAACAAACCCAGTGCTCCCTGGGTGACGAAAGAGTTAGAGGGTAAGATGAAGCTGAAAAGGGGTGCATATGACAGATGTCAGATGGATAATACAAGTGAGAACCAGGCTAATATAGAAATAAAAGCAAAATACTGCGGATGCTGGAAATCTGAAACAAAAACAAGAAATGCTGGAATCACTCAGCAGGTCTGGCAGCATCTGTGGAAAGAGAAGCAGAGTTAACGTTTCAGGTCAGTGACCCTTCTTCGGAATAATATAGAAAGTTTAGAGGGCAGGTGAAAAAAAGAAATGGAAGCAAAGAAAGAGTAGGCCAGAGGAGAGTGGGGCCAATTAGGGACCAAAAAGGGGATTGATGCATGGAGGCAGGGCGCATGGCTGAGATACTAAATTAATATTTTGCATATCTTTATCAAGGAAAAAGATGCTACCCAAGTCGTGGTGATTGGCTAAAAATTGGTAGAGAGGAGGTATTGGATAGGCTGGCTGTACTTAAAGTTGATAAGTCACCAGGACTGGATGAGATGCATCCAGGCTTACTGAAGGAAGTAAGAATGGAAATTGTGGGGGATCTTCCAATCCTCCTTAGATGCAAGGGTGGTGCCAGAGGACTGGAGAATTGCGAATGTTACACTCTTGTTCAAAAATGTGTGTAAGTATAAGCCCAGCAACTACAGGTCAGTCAGTTTAACCTTGATAGTTGGAAATCTTTTAGAAACAATAATTCTGGAAAAAAATTAACAGTTACTTGGACAAATGTGGACTAATTAAGGAAAGCCAGAATGTTTTTTTCAGGGAAAATTATATTTAACCAGCTTGATTGAGTTTTTTAAAATGAAGTAACAGAACAATTTGATGAGGGTAATGTGGATGATGGGCTGTACCTGGAGTTCCAAAAGGCAGTTGATAAAGTGCCACATAGCAAAGCCAGTCAGCAAAGTTAAAGCTCATGGAATAAAAGGGACAGTGGCAGCGCAGATATGAAGTTGGTTGAATGACAGGAAGCAGAGAGCAGTGGTAAACAGTTGCTTTTCAGACTGGAGGAAGGTATATAGTGGGATTCCCCAGGGGTTAGGACCACTGATTTTCTTGATATATATTGGTGACCTAGGCTTGTGTGTACAGGGTACAATTTCAAAGTTTGTGAATGACACAAAGTTTGAATATATTGTGAACTGTGAAGAGGATAGTGAAAGAGTTCCAGAGGACATAGACAGGCTAGTGGAATTGGCAGACAAATGGCAGATGAAATTTAATGCAGAAAATTGCGAAGTGATTCATTTTGGTAGGAAGAACAAGGAGAGGCAATGTACAATAAAGGGTTCAATTCTAAAGTGGGTGCGGGAGCAGAGGGAACTGGGGGTAAATGTGCACAAATGGTTGATTGTGGCAGGGTATGTTGAGAAAGCAGTTAATAAAGCATACAGGATGCTGGGCTTTATAAATTGGGACAGAGGGTACAAAAGTGAGGAAGTTATGATGAACCTGTATAAAACACTGGTTTGGCCTCAACTGGAGTATTGTGTCCAATTCTGGGCACCACACTTTAGCAAGGATATGAAGGTGTTAGAGAGGGTACCTTCCAACAAGGGCAAAAGGTAGGGGAACCCAAAACAGAGCTCCTTGGATGATGAGGGGGACAGAGATTATGCTGAAACAAAAAAAGAGGGTGTATGAAGCATGTCAGGTGAATTCTTCAAGTGAGAACCAGGTCCAATACATTAAGTTGAGAGGGAGGTGAAGAGGAAATAAGACAGGCAAAGAGAGGATATGAGAACGGAATGGCAGTCAACATAAAAGGAACCCAAAAATCTTCTACTGGCATGTAAATCGTAAGCAAGTAATAAGAGGTGGAGTGGAGCCTATTAGGGACATAGAGGGTAATATATGCTTAGAGGCACAGGGCAAGGCTAGAATACTTAATGAGTATTTTGTATCGGGTTTACTAAGGAAGATGGATCTAACAAAATATCGGTAGAAGCTGAGAGAGTAGAGGCAATGGATAGGGTAAAAATGGAGAGAGGAGGTATTGGAAAGGCTGGCAAGGGTAGATAAGTCACCTGGTTCAGATGGCTTGCATCGCAGGTTGCTGGAGGAAGTGGGGTTGGAGATAGCAGAAGGACTTGTCATAATCTTTCAATTTTCCTTAAATATGGGGGAAATGCAAGAGGATTGGGGAGCGGCAAATGTGACACCCATATTTAAGAAAGGGTGTAAGGACGGTCCTAGCAACTACAGGCCAGTTAGTTCAACATCAGTGGTGGGAAAGGTTTTAGAAACAATAATCAGAGAAAAAAGCAACAGGCACTTGGAGAGGTTCGAGTTAATTAATGATAACCAGCACGGATTTGGACAAGGCAGATCATGTTCGACTAATCAAACTGACCTTGTTGATGAAGTAACAGAGAAGGCCGTTGAAGGGAATGCAGTGGATGCTGTGTATATGAATTTTAAGAAAGCGCTTGATAAAGCACCACATAAAAGGCTAGTTAACAAAATTGAGGCTCATAGAATAGGAGGGTCAGTGTCCAATTGGATAAAAAAGTTGCTTAAGGACAGAAAACAGTGAGTCATGGGAAATGGTTGTTTTTCAGACTGGAGTATGGTAGACAATGGTGTTTCCCAAGGGTTAATGTTAGGACCACTACTTTTTTTGCTACATATAAATGATTTGGCTCTTGGAATATAGAGTAGAATTTCAAAATTTTCCACTGATACTGAATTTGGAGGAGGTGCAAGCAGTGAGGATGATACAAATTGACTTCAAGAGGACATAGATGGGCTACCAGACAGGGCAGACAAGTGACAGATGGAATTTAATACAGAGAAGTATGAGGTGATGCATTTTGGCAGAATGATAAGATGAGGCAGTATATACTTAATGGCACAGTTCTAAAGAGTGTACAGGAGAGAGGGACCTGGGGGTTCATATGCACTGATCTTTGAAGGTGGCAGGACATATTGAGAGTGGTTAGTAAAGCATATAGGATCTTGAGCTTCATAAATAGAAGCATTGAGTACAAAACCAGGGAAGTTATGCTGAACCTTTATAAAGCCCTGGTTAGGCTCCAACTAGGGTATTGGGTCCATTTCTGGTCACCACTCTTTAGGAAGGATGTGAGGGTCCTTGAAAGGGTACAGAGGAGATTTACCAGAATGGTTCTAGGAATGGGATATTTTAGTTAGGTTGCAAAAGTTGGGATTGTTCTCCCTAGAGCAAAGGAGATTGAGGGGCGATTTGATAAAGGTGTACAAGATTAAGACAGGCTTAGATAAGTCAGGCAAGGAAAAACCGTTCCCATTAAATGATTGTACAAGGACTAGTGGACACAGATTGAAAGTTTTGGGCAAGAGCTGCAGGGGGAATGTGAGGAAGAACCTTTTTATGCAGTGAGTGGTGATGACCTGGAACTCATTGCCCATGAGGGTGGTGGAAGCAGAGACAATCAAAGATTTCAAAAGGGAATTGGATGGGCACTTGAAGGAAATAAAATTGCAGGGCTCCAGGGATGGAGTGGGGGAGTGGGATTGACTGGATTGCTGCATGGAAAGCCGGCATGGAATCGATGGGTCGAATGGCCTCCTTCTGTGCCATAAATGACTCTATTACTCTATCAATATAGATTGTAAATAGCTGAAGCCCCAGCACTGATCCTTGTGGCACTCTGCTAATTACAGTCTGCCAACTTGAAAATGGCCCGTTTATACCTACCCTTTGCTTTCTGTCTGTTAATCAATCCTCTATCCATGCTAATATATTACCCCCAGCTCCATGATCTCTTATCTTGGTATTAACCTTTTGTGTGGCACCTTATTGAATGCCTTTTGGAAATCCAAATATACTACCAAGTATCCAGGACATCATTATGGAAAACCAGTGATGAAATGCATTACTTCATGGATGAGGAGGATTGCAGTAAGTGTTTTATCTTGCCAATCCCTGATTCAATCTGATTGTTGATAATTGCTTGGTAGTACAGAACTTAAGTATTGCTGAAAACAGAGACATTTTGTTGAAGCTTTTTGTCTTGCACTTATCAGGACAGTTCGCAAGAATACCAATATATGGGAGGCAACAAATTTACACTATTTGCGATGAGAGTGCTGATTGATTGGCAAGTGGAATCTGATTGGTAAAGGCATTGCCATGGAGAATGCACCAGTTTATGGTGACTGACAGTTAACTGCCAAGCTTTGTTTGGAATTTAAACCAGGTAGCTTGACTCTGATTGGTCAAGGCATTGCCCTGACATGTGAACCAGTGAATGGCTGTCATTTATTTTGTTTAGCTGAAACAGGCACAGTGTGTGTACATGTTCTTTTGGTCTGCAAATAACAGGGCCCTGTGTATTAACATGTGTATCTTCCAATACATGCAAATGTGAGCCCAACTGACAATCTCAAATTGGTTGTCAGCGTAATTCTTAGCACATTGAGTACACTTAGCACCCTGATATTGTGTAGGGCTATGGTCTTATTGAATTTCCACTGAATATAATCCTTCAGCTGCTTGTTCCCAGCTTGCAGCGTCACCAACTCTTCCACCTTTTGCATCTCATCCTAGTTACATTGTCATCTCCTGGTATAGAAGCATAAATATTCTGGACTCAGAACGTGGCAGGTATGCACAAGCTGGTGCAAGGTGACTCACAGTCTGTTCTTGATCACAGTGGATTTCAATGTGATGATGGCCTTGCAGCCCATGGTAAGGCTTCTGGAA